>NC_077231.1:139249979-140564979 GCF_027887165.1 Monodelphis domestica | reverse complement strand
AATTAACCTCTTAAAAATAGATGCTTTAAAAACTATAATTTGACAAATTTTCTATCACATTATAATCCATAAAATTGTGGTTGCTATAAAAGTCAATAAAGAGGAAACAGCAGGACTCTAAGTAAATAAGTCACATGATCCACTCCCAGAAAAAAACACTGGACAAATCTATCTGCATCATTTTGCCACATAAACACATCTGGTATTTTAGACAAGAACAAATAATTGTTCATATGTCATGTATAAAAACTATTGCTGTTGTAAATTGCTAGGTAATATATACATTTTGAAATGGTTTTCCAGGGCTTGGGAAATGGTTTTCCAGAGGTTGTTTTTTTTTTTTTAACTTGAATACATTTTGATCTTTAATATGCTTTGACCAACATTCAGTTGAGATTGATGCTAACATAATTAAAGTGCTAAGAGCTGTTGGCCTAATTGGAATGAAAAACCCAAGAATGAGCCTTAACTTATGTGTGTGTATGTATGTATTCATACATAATTCTATATCTATATCTATATATATCTATCCTTAACTTTTATCCTCAGCCAAAATCTAATGTTTTAAATCTGCTGACACCCTCATGTCATTTCTACACTTAAAAAAAATCCTCTGGGACGGGCTGTGGATAGGTATGCTAACTCATTGTTGATAGAGCTGTGAGTGGTACTAAACCTTTTGGAAAGCAATTTGGAATTCATTTATGCTAATAAAATAGTGAAGTGATTAAAAGGTTTATACCTTTTGACCTAGACAGCCCACTCATAGACACATACCCTAAGGAATTAAAAAACAGACTAATGGAGAACAGGATTCCAGGTACACCATAACATAATATTAGTACATTTGTAGAAGCAAAAAATCTAGAAGTAAAGTAGATGTCTGTTAATTGGGAAGTGACTAAATAAATTGTGATACGTGAAAGTAATGAACTATTCCTATATCATAAGAAACAATAACTATTTCAGAGGAGCAAAATAAGAATTTTATTAATGTGAATGACTTATATAGAAGAGGTTTCTTTGAAAGGTGGTGAGTTCTCTGTTTTGGAGGTCTTTAAGAAGATTTTGAATGACCCCTGAGTTGTTTGGGGATTCTTTTTAGATGTGGGTAGGACTAAATATCTTAGGTCCTTTTCAATTTTAAAATTATGGTTCTGTAACTGATACATATTAAGGTATGCAGAAATAGGAAAACAATACTCATAATGACCGTTACAAATTAAGCAAAAAGAAAAAAAATGTTGGAATTATAATATTGAGGCTTACTTCCAGAGAAGGGTGGGAAAAATATATAACCTCTCCTTTTCACTTATATAATCGTCATATTCTGCAATTCTAAAAGATAGTAAAATCCATTCCTTTTCATTTCTTTCTTTCCTAGAGTATTGTCTTTTCTTTCTCTTTTCTCTTACTATCATTAAGGATACAGCAAAACTGATCTCAAGTCCTCTGTACCTCTAAGATCTTTGAGGACAAATTAAAGTTCCAATGGGACATTTTCTTCTCTATTAGAATACAACCTCCCCCTTTTTTTTTTTTTTGGTATGGTCCTTTTCAGTTACTCAAACACACACACACACACACACACAATCTGTGTGTCTATGCTTCTTGTATTTGCATTTCATATTACTCAGCTTTTGTTTCATCATTAGCAATACTTGAAGTTCTTAAAATGTAATAAATACTTATTTCCCCCTTCTAAGATAATACTCAGTTTTGCCATGTAAATTATTTTTGGCTTTACATCTTTATCTTTTGCTTTCTGAAATATCAGATTCTACCCTGTCCCCTTTTTAGCTATCGTTTCCAGGTTTTGTGTGGTTCTGACTGTACTTACTTGGTTCTTCAATTCTTTCTTTCTGTTTTCTGTGTTTTTTCTTAGATCTCAAAACTCTGCATTTTGGCCATGGCATATAACTAGAGGTTTTCATTTTGCCATTTCTTTTAGGTGGTAACTAGTAGGTTTTTCTATAAGTAGTCTTTATTCAAAATTTCTCGAAATATGATGTGTAAGCTTTTTTACGGTTGAGATTTTCAGGTAGTCAAATGATTCTAAATTATCTTTCTTTGTCATTTTTTCCCATGCCAGTTCTTTGCATAGAAGATAGCTTACCTTTCATATATTTTTGCAATCTCCAATCTTTTCAATCTTTTGGATAAATATTATTGGTACAAGTGTTTGCTCATTATCTCTATCATTAGAATCTGATCACTTCCTTTATTTATTTATTTTTTGTATTACTAGTGCTTAGTACTTTGCCAGGCACATGTGCTTAATAAATGCTTGTTAATTTGAATTTACTCATTTCAGAATCCAGCTTTGTGCATTTCTGGGAAAAAAAAATCTTCTTTTTGGTACTGACTTCCCAGCTACTCCATGAACAAGACATTTCATCTTTTGGCTCCAGGCATTTTCTCTGGCTATTCCACATGCCTGGAATACTCTCTCCCCTCAACTATGCTTATTGACTTCTGTCTTCCTTCAAGTCCCAATTAAAATCCTCCCTGTTATTGAAAGACTTCTCTCACCTCTCTTCAATCTAGCGCCTCTCCTTTTTAGTTATAGTTTCCATGTCCTATCTTAATCACATCCTATTTATTCTCCATATAACTTGTTTTGAATAGATTTGTTGATGTATTTTCTCTCCCATTGGATTATAAGCTCTTAGAAGGGAGGCAACGTCTTGTCTCTTTTCATATCCCCAGTGCTTAGCACAGTGCCTGGCACATAATCGATGCCTAAGAAATGCTTATGGATTGACTGATTCTTTGTTACTGATCTGTTTTATTTGGGGAATGAATAACGAAGACTATGTTCTTTCAGGACCTCAGTTTGTTGTGCTTGGACAGTGTACATGGGATACCCTGTGCTGGGGCTGAAAGAGAGATGGGAAGGTGCAACCTACATCTGGGTTGATGTCTATGCTAGAGGAAGTACCCCGATGATTGCCTTCCAGATGCAAGCTACCCTGCCTTCTGAGCACTGGTTCTTGGGCAGAGTAACTCAGTTTCAGTTTCTATGCCTCCTTCATTAGAGCCTGATCCATGTCCTCATATTCCTTTCCTGGCACAGAGCTTCAGGCTCTTGACTTCTTGGCTCACTCCTAGCCTATAAAATCATAAGTTCTGGAGGAACAAAGGGCGATATTCTCAAGTGAAATGATATAATGAGAAGAGGAACAATTAAACATTTCCCACATAAAACTGGAGCATTCTGTCCCACAAATACAGATAACATCAGAGGAAAGAATGAACACACAGACAGATCACATATGGCCAGGCCACACAAGTGGAGAGTAACAAATACCCAGTAGGCTGATGTTCTGGTAAAGACTGCTACCACTGGGTCTTCTCCCCAAATGTGGCATGCAATCTCTGATGGCCATGTAACTAATCTCTATTGGAGCTGTTATTTCTGCCATGAATTACTCCTTGCTTGTCTCCAGTGGTCACTGCTTGACAGTGCTCAGCTGGTCTTGTCTGGTTGTTGCTGCTGGTACGTTCCACTGGGCATAAGGTTACAGAGCTTCCCCCCCATCCCCCTTTTCACTTTTTGGCTTTAGCTGAAATTTTCAGCTAGGGATGTTTTATTTTCCTCAGAGGAGAAATAGTGGGCTCTGCATTTCTATTTTGGCTTAAGGTCCATTAACTTTTTCTACCAGAGCATTTTTATAAACACAGGACACTCACATACTTAGGGGACAAAGGGAAATCCTCAGCTTTCTCCTCTTGTTGAGGGGCAGGTGGAGGGTAGATTATTTGTTTCTCAGAACCTTAGCTGGAAAGGTAGAATGGATGACTCTTCCCTGGAAGGAGATTCATTTAAAAGCCAGTCACCGAAGAGTTGATCTAAAAGTTTCAAACTACTTTGAATAGTAATAATATTTCTATAGTGCTTTAAAAGGTTTGTGAGGCACTTTGTATATGTTAATTCATTCTATTCTTGCAACAACCCTGTGAAACTGGTGCTATAATTGTCCCCATTTTCCAGATGAGGATACTGAGACATAGTTAAGGAAACTGAGACACAAGGTTGAATGACTTACCCAGAGTCATACAGCTAGCAAGTTTCTGAGCTAAGCTCTAGTCCAGGTCTTCTTAACTCCATGTCCTATATGCTATCACCAAGCTTTTTTTTACCCACCTTTCATGAAAAGGGTCTCTCTCAAACCTCTTTGTCTGATGTGGGGTCAGAAAGTCCACCTGATGCCGTATTTAATTTCCAATAGCTAAACTGAACCCTTTAAGAGACTATTTTCCAGCAAGCTTCCAAGGGCTTTGTCAGATTTGGTGTCTTTCATTTTCTCATAGCTCTTTTCTCTCCTAGGAAAATGAATAAATGAGTGGGATGGCAATGGGATGCATGAGCAAAATTAGACAGAGGACAAGGTCATTGTCTTTCTTCAACAACTGTCTCCTAGACTTCCCTATTTGCATGTGGTTACATCGCCTTTCAGTGCTGTGTCCTGTCCATGAAAATGAGTATACCTTCTTAGGATGCAATGCTCCTTCACCCTCTGCTCCTTCCTGGTTTTTGCTTTTTTTCCTTCCTTCTGAATAGAGAATAATCTTCCAGAGCCTTATTCACATTCTAATGCAATATACAACATGCAAATGACTACCTGAATTCAAGATATGTGGATTATTATCTCAAAAGGAAAGCACCAGCAGTATGTGTGTGCATGCATGTATGCCATTTCATATGGGAGTGGAATGGAGGAAGATGAGAAAAGTCTCTCTCCTAAAGGTGGCTTTTGAACTGAGTCTTGTAGGATGTAGAAAGCTAAGTCTTGTAGGATGTAGAAGCTAAGCATTAGAAGGGAGGACAGACAGCATTCCAAGAATGGACAAGGGATTTTTTAGTGTAACTATCTTGAGTGCTAGTTTCTCTTCTTGGATTTTATCTCCTCTGGACCCTTCCTGGGTTATTCTTTCTCTTACAATGTAGCAATTCACTATATTTATAGCTTATGGACATTTAAAGACATTTCCCCCCTCCCTTTTTCTTTTCAGTTAAAAATTTTTGACAAGATTTTCAAGACTTCAGGCAAATACTATATATTCTTAGTAGTTATTTTAAGTGAATTCAAAACCAGCCAGGAGCCCATTATTGCTATTTTATAAGCTATGGTCCAGAAGTTCAAATTATATTCTCATATATCAAATTATTATATAGCTATTTACTTCCCAATCTACATTTTTCTTTTGCCACCCTTGCTTTGTCAGTTATAAAAAAAAAAACAGCAGTTGTGATCATAAGTACTCTAGCGTCTTATTCAAAAATTATCCAAGCTTTCTAGATCCTTCAGAAAGTATAATTTTTACTTGTGTGAATGACCAGAAGTGATTTACATCATCAGGCTTCATAAATCTTGGGAGTCATAGCCTGGTTACATGCCCAGGGAAGAAAGTAGACCTTTTATTATTTGGTCAATTAGGAAGTAACTTCTTCAGTTATCATTAACTGGAATCATGGACATTGCTTTTCTTTCTTCTGTATCTGAAACTTGTCTATAATCTCTCATTTGATAGATAATTATAATTTCCTGGGAGATAAATAGCTCTTTCCTTTTCAGTGGGGTTAGCTCCATTTTTTATGGGAAGATCTTTTCAAATAGTCTTCATGAACTGACTACAAATCTAATGGTTTATTCCTCCTGTGCTACTGGTCCCCAATTTAGCTTTTTGTTTGACCTAGATGGAGAAAGCTATAGGGTTAGAACCAAGTCACATCATAAGAAACTGTTGAATCTCTGATAGTTTTGATTTCATTCTAATGCTTTTGCATCAATGCTTACACACTGTGTTAAGAGATTCCTGTAATTCTCTTCCTTTTTAAGATATTTCTTTCTTTTTAACCTTAATGCCAAATACTCTTCCAGACTTTGCCATCCTGATGCCAACATTTCAGACTCATTCTCATACCATTGATCTTTATACCTATTTCATTTTAAAAATATTTATTTATAACATTTTCCCATGGTTAAATGATTTATGATTTTTCCTTCCCCTCTTCCTTCCCCCCTCCAGGAGCTGACAAGCAGTTCCACTGGGCTATATACACGTATCATTGTTCAAAACCTATTTCCATGTTATTCATATTTGCAGAAATCTTTTAACATCAAAACCCTAATTATATCTCTATAGAACCATATGATCAATCATATGTTTTTCTTCTGCATTTCTGTTCCCATAGTTCTCTCTCTGAATATGGATAGTATTCTTTCTCATAAGTTCCTGTGGATTGTCCTGGATCATTGCTTTGCTGCTAGTAGAAAAGTCTGTTACATTTGATTGCACCACAGTGTATCAGTTTCTATGTACATTACTTTCCTGGTTCTGCTCCTTTTGCTCTGCATCAGTTCCTAGAGGCCTTTCCAGTTCACATGGAATTCCTCCACTTTATTATTCCTTTGAGCACAATAGTATTCCATCACCAACATATACCACAATTTGTTCAGCCATTCCCCAATGGAAGGGCATCCCCTCATTTTCCAATTTTTGCCATCACAAAGAGCACAACTATAAATAATTTTGTACAAGTCTTTTTCCTTACTATCTCTTTGGAGTACAAACCCAGCAGTGATATGACTGGATCAAAGGGTAAGCATTCTTTTAAAGCCCTTTGCACATAATTCCAAATTGCCCTCCAGAATGGTTGAACCAATTCTCAACTCCATCAGCATATACTTATCTCAGTTAAAAAATCTGCCACCTTATGTGCTGGGGATAGTTAGGTGTTGTAGTGAAAGGCATGAGGTGGTGCAGGGGATAGAATGCAGGACCTGAAATCAAGAAGGAACCTTCTTCATTTCAAATCTGGCCTCAGACACTTATTAGCTATGTGATCTTGGGCTAGTCACTTAACCCCATTTTTCTCAGTTCATTATCTATAAAAATGAGTAGGAGAAGGAACTGGCAAACCACTCCTGTATCTTTGCCAAGAAAACTACAATCTGGGTCATGAAGAGTCAGACCTGACTGAAACAATTCAACAAAACAGTCATGCAGTGGATAGAGCAACTGAACTGTTATCAGGAAGATCTGAATTCAAATTCAGCCACAGACATTTTCTAGTTGTGTGATCCCTGGACAAGTCACTTAACCTCTGCCTCAGTTTTCACATCTATAAAATGAGAATAATAATAACTCCTTTTCCAGAAGGTTGTTATGAGGATCAAATGAGGTAATGACTGCACGTTAGTGTTTAGACAGTGTCTGACATATATTAAGTTCCTTATATGTGTTAACTATTGTTATTATCATTATCATTGTTATCATTATTGTGTTCCAAATAATGACAATATTTTTTTTAAATCAATAGTTCTAGATTAGAATAGAACAACAATTGAAGCATTTTGATTTTCAAAGATTCTTTAAATCTCTGGAAAGTATTCTCCAGCTAAAAAACATGATACAAAAATGTAATGGGATATAATTGCAGTGTAAGAATTTTTTAAAATGAAGAGTATAAGAAATGTGGGAAGACACATCAAAATACAAAGTGAAGCAAGCAGAATCAGTAAAATGACACAATGTCTACAATGGAAAGACCAAAATAAATAAATGAAGCTAAGCTCTCCATGATTATAATGAACAAGTTTGGCACTGGAGAATTGAGAAAATGGATCTTTCTTTCCTCTGCAGATTTGGGAGACTATGGAAATTGACTACCATTTATATAATGAGATATGGTTGCTTTAACTGGCCATTTTTCCCCAATTAATAAAAATCTTTGTTAATGTTCACTGGGTAAATTTTGGAGAGAATGTTACACAAAAGCAAAGTATGTCAATTAAAATAAAGTGAAAGAACAACATGTTTTAAAGTGTTTATTCTCATTAACCATGTCTTCTCAGTCTCCTTTTCTGGATCTTCATCCAGGTCATTCCCACTAATCATGGGAATGTCCCATAGAGCTCTGTCTTGAGATTTCTTCTCTCCAAATATTATTTCAATTATCATCTCCATGTTCTTGAATCTCAAAACTACTTATTCAACCCTAATATCTCTGTTGACTTCCAATCTCAAATTTCTAATTGCCTATTGGATATCTTGAACTAGATATTCCATTGCCATATTAAACTCAATTACTCCTAAAAGTGAACTCATTATCTTTCCCCTTCTTCCTATTCCTATTTACTGTTGAGGACACTATCATCCCCTTAGTCCTTCAGGCTCACTTCCTAGGGGCCATTGTCAACTCTTTCCTCTGTCCATATCCAATCTATTGCTAAAGGTTGATGATTTTACCTTTATAACTAACACCTTTTATATATGCCTTCTCCTCCCATCTGACACTCCCACTGCCTTGTTAGAGGCATTCATCATCTCACAACCAGATGATTATAATAGCCTGTCAGCTTATCTTCAGGTCACAAGTTGCTGCCCTTTCTAGTATTTCCACTGCTCAGTAGTCAAAATGATCATCCAAAAGCATTGGTCTGACCAACAGACTTTCAACACCCTCCTCAAAAAATTCCCCTGTCTCCTCTAAGATCAATTATAAAATGCTCTGTTTGTCATTCAAAGTCTTTCATAGCCTCTCTTGCTCCCACCTTTCAAGTCTTCTGGCATCTTATACCTGCCCTTTCCTCCCCTGAAGATCTCCAAGTACTCTTATTTGAACCATTGACATGGGCCTCCTTGGTTTGTTTCAGTCAAGACAATTCATCTACTATTTCTGGGAATTTCCACTTAGGTTATTATCCTTCCTCATTTCTGCCTCTTAACTTCCCTTACTTCCTTCAAGTATTAGCTATAATATCACTGGACATGAGTAGCCTGTCCATATCTCCTCTGATGCTAGTGCCTTCTCTCTGAGGGTTGTATTCTATTTATATTACATATATCTTATTTGTACATAATTATTTTCATGTTTTTTCATATTAGATTGTGAATTCAAAAGTAGGGTTTTGTAGTACTTAGCATAGTAGTTAGCACATTATAGGTGCCTAAAATGTTCATTGATGGCTAATCATAAGGTAATAAGGTAATTATATTAATAATTAATCATAAGGTAGTAGAGAATTAATTTTTTCAGCTTCTGTAATTCACAAAAGATGAAAAAAAGATTGTGACGTGCATTGGAGGATAATTCTACACTATTGAAATCACAGAAGGAAAATTATAAGAAATTAGAAGGAAAGCAATAAGTTGGGAGGAAAAATTATAGACAGTTTTTTTGGAGAAAGGATATATCTAAAATAGAGAGAGAACTTTTCTGGAACTCTGTCAAACATAGAAGAATATGAGTCATTCCTCATTTGATTAATGATCAGAAGATATGAGAAGACAGTTTTTGGATAAAGAAATCAAAGTTATCTATAACTAAATGAAAATGCTCTTAATAATTAATGATCTAAGAAATATAAATCAAAACAATATTGAGATTATCTCACACCTATCAGATTAGCTAAAGTTATCATAAAAGGGCAAAATGACAAATGTTGGAAGGGATGGAGAAAAATGGAGATGCAAAGAACTGCAAATTGGGGAATAACTAAAGTTGTTGTGGCATATTATTGTGATGGAATAATATAGCACCATAACAAATGAAGAACAGATTAACTTTGGAAAAACACAGAAAGACTTACGTGAAGTTGTGAAGAATGAAACAAGCAGGACCTAGAGAACATTATGTATGGCAACAGAAATATCCTTTGAAGAATGACTTGTTGTATGTCTACCTCCAGAGATAGAACTGACAAATAGAAATAAACAAGATATAATTTTATATATACAAAAATCTTTTTGTCAAATGATGGAGGAAGAGAGGGAGGGAGTTGAGTATCTCAATATTTTAAATGTTACAAACAAATAAATAAATAAAAATTTTAAAAGAGATCAAAGTCCTTGAAGTAAGAGTTTGTTAATTATGAAAAATCATTAATCTTAGTATATATGCATACCTACACAGAGACTAATTCATTCCTTTATAAATGTGCACAGTCTGTAACTGTCAGAGTCACACAGGAGGGGATCTAACCCTCAACTAAAAGGCAGCCAGATAGATTGAAAAGAATGCTCGGTTTGGAGTTAGAAGACCTCTGTTTGAATATCAGCTTTGCTATTTACTATCTGTGTGATATAAGGAATATAAGCTCTTTAAGGTCAGGAATGGATTCATTTTTGCCATATTCCCAGACTTCAGCATATAGCCTTTGCACATAGAAGGTGCTTAATAAATATTTGTTGAACGAATTAGTACCGCTATCCTTCAAATCAGCGAGGAGCCTCTGACACAATGGTTACAGTGATATTGGACTAATTGTATAATGAAACATAATCTAACTATCTTTCTATGAAAAAAAAAAAACAGAGAGGGGAAGGATTCCATTAGGAATTTACATTTATAGTCTTGTTCTAACTACAGGAAACCCTTATATATAACAAATCAATAGACCCATGAGTATACTCTCACCATCTGTTTCTCTGACTTTAAAGCTTGAAAACCTCCTTTAAACTCCTCTCCACCCTCCAATTTTTATTAGAATCACTTAGAGAATATCCATTTACAAGCCAGCTTCGATCCCAGAGATGATCACTGATTGTCATTTTGGACAAGTACTACTTTGCTCACTATGGAAATGTGGTCACCCCTGCAGTGGAAATAGACAGCTGTTTAGCAGCTGCACAGCATCAATTCACAGCATGTTGGGAAGGGAAAGGAAAATGATGCTACCCAGTTGGTAATGTGAAGAAAACTCAGGTTGGTATAATGTAATTTAATTTCCCAAGCTGGAATTGACCTAGACGAATAGGTTGATAATACTCTAACATTTATTTCTGCCCTCATCCCTAGGCTCACTGGAACTATACAGGAAATTGGATATATAAGACCAGCATTTTTTATTGCCTTTTTATTAATTTATTAATTTATTATTTATTTTTATTTTTATATGAAAGCATAGATCCCTGGCTATCTTGTAATTAAAAAAAAAAACCAACAATTCCTGAGAGGACATTTCCATAGAGTGCTCTAGTAATTCATTCCAGTGTTTAGCAACCTGTTTTTAAAATATTTAACCTAAATCCATTTGCCAATCAGAATGCAATGCCTTTTGTACTACCTTCAGTGGAGATGGAGAGAAAGATATTTTATGTGTTAACTCCTCAAAGTTCATTTTGCCATCAATCTTTTAGGCAAATATATTTCAATTTAGATTTTTCTTGCGGATACTATGTTAAATACCTCTCATGTAGCTTATGTGGGATGATCAATTCTCATTGCTATTGACTCATTTTCTTCACTCATTTTGTAATTCCAGTTCTACGTTAATCAGGGGAGTATTGTCTGTTTCCTTTTTAATTACTAAAATTGCAACATTTTTCTCATTAATTAATCAATTAGTTCTGAGCTTCCACTCCAATTTGTTAAATGTTATTTATTTAATTAGGAGGAACCTCTTTTCCTATAGGCTCTTATTTGTCTCTTTCTATATTTCAAACCTATTCTCATAGATTTAAATAATTTCTGTCTATGCTACTTATTAACAGTTTAATGACAAAAAAGCAAAGAAAAAAATGATTATTTATAGTATACTACCTGTGATATAGACCATGACCGAAGTCATCTTTAACCATCACCTCAACTACTGTCTTCCAATTCTCGAAAGCCAATCTTGCCATTTATTTCTTTCATGAGGCCAATTAAAGTCTTTTCTCAAAAATCCTTAACATATCTATTTAAAAAAGAAGGGTAAAATTCAGTTCTTTCAGGAAAAAGTTCTCTTAATCCTTTTGCCCCTTTCTTCAGTCATCACAATCTATAATCTCTCCACAACACCATTTAAACTCTTGGTTTCCTCACAGACTACATATTGTCTCCTAAAGCTAACATGGTGATATCTATAGTTTGTGGCAAAGGCCATTGGGGCTTATTATATATTTTTTAAATCAGTAAAATAAAATATCTCCTCTTTCTTTCCTTTTCCTCCTCTTTATCTTTCTTGTTGTCCTCTGTCTCCCAGTCTTTCTGCTTTCCTATCGCCATGTTCTTGTCATGCTCTGATGCTTCCTCCTCTTCTTTCTCCTCCTTTCTCCTTTCCCCCAAGTTTATTTCATATATCATACAGTCTTGAAATAAAGAGTCTGAATCCCATAACTGGAATTTTAAAGAAACTATTAATATTTTTATACACACTTTTTTCTAAATAATGATTGAAAAAATTTCACTGAAAAATTCCAGCTTGAGAAACATTTGTTTTCTGACTCCACTTTCAACCTTACCTCTCAAGCTTAACACAATCTGAAATTCCATAGCCAGAATTCATTGAAAAGATTTGTCCTTGAAAGGTTTGGTTCTCACTTTGCCTGCTTTGTTCTTTGTTAATCAGTTACTGCTTTTTAATTTCTGGCAACAAATGTGTGGCTTTGTTTTATAACCCTTACCTTCTCTCTTAGAGTCAATACTGTGTATTGGTTCCAAGACCAAAGAGCAGTAAGGGTTAGACAATGAGGTTTAGATGACTTGCCCAGGGGCACATACCTAAGAAATGTCTGGGGTCAAATTTGAACCCAGGACCTCCCATTTTTAGGACTGACTTTCAATCCACTAAGCCACCAAAGCTGCCCCTCTAACAAATATTTTATTTCTAGCTCTGGGGAAATCTGCCATTTTCTTTTCAACCTTTCTGATGGGTCAAATTCACTGGTCATCTTTAAGCAAAAGAATTTTTGTTTAAAATGGCTATGGTAGTGAGAGTAAAAATGTGCATATGGTTTTTATAGGATTATAGAGTCAGAGCTAGAAAGGATTGTAGACAAATTTAATTCAACTTCCCTCATTTTATACATGAGAAATTGAATCCCAGAGAAGTTAAGAGGTTTGCTCAATATCACACAGCTATTGAATGATAGAGTCTGTGGTTTAAACCCAGGTCCTCTGATTCCAAATCCAGCACACATTTCTCTGTATTTTGTCATTTGTACCACAGTCTACATTAACTTAAACAACAACAACAACAACAACAACAACAAAAGCAGATGATAGGATCTTTGGTAGTAGTGAGTTCCTATCAGTAAAGATCCTTAATCAGAGAATGAATTAATTGTCAGAGATATTGTAGAGGCAGTTTCTCTTGAAATATGGCTTCTTACTATTTACAAAATGAATCATTTGCATATAAGGATCTAAAAGCCTTGTGTTCTTGAAGGTCATAGGATCATAGATTTGAGCTAGAAGGGACTTTAGAGACCATTTGATTGAACCCTTTTCATTTTTGATATAGGAAAGTAGGTGTTCAGAAAGGTTAAAAGATTTGCTAAGGGTCTCCTAGTTATTAAGCAGCAGAGATAGGATTTAAGGTTTTCCTGATTCTAATCCAGAATTCTATCCACCATGCCATGCTAGTTCTCATGAATTAAATAAACGAATGAAAAAAGCCTCAAACCCCGCTAAGTCTCCCAGAAGCTTCTTTTTCAGATTTCATTTCTACCATTGAACTAAAAAAAAAAAATAGAGCTTGACTAAACTATTTGGATTTAAATGTCAAGAGTATATCATAGATGGACTGGTTCCAGCCTGCAGTCCAATCTACTTTATGGGACATTATCTCATTCTGTGGCAAGCCAGGCTAGATACACTTATTTCCATTTACTAAGTGGGGGACATAAGGCCAAGTGGCCCATCCAGAACACTGAAGTCAGGTCTTCACAAGCAAAGGAAAGCAGGGAATTGAAGTGATTTCCTAATTCTTCTGAGAGAAGAGACTATAATTTATAATTTTTATAATATAAGTATGTGCCATTCTTCATGCAATGAAAAAAGCCCTTTACCACTACATCTATATGCCAGTAAAATTACAGGCTCCCCCCCCCCCAACTCCCTCAAAACAACCAAATATTACATAAGAATACACTCTAAAATCTTCATTTTATATTTGATATATAGTGCAGGCTCTGAGCTATCTCTCTCAGCCTTCATGCACATTGGCAGGTTGGGTCCCCACAAATTGCTCCTACTTCTCCCCTCAAGGTTCTAGGGATAACTCTAAGGAGTTGGAGTAGTCCAGTGCTTTGCTCATAAGCTCTTTCTAGGGCTTTTCAATGTCATTTAATGAGTTGATATTGCTCCAAAATCAATGAATAATAATTATATTTACCTAGCATTTATACTGAACTTTAAGGTTTGCAAAGTGATATATATATATATATATATATATGGATTTTATTCTCAAAACCATCCTATAAAGTAGGTGCTATTAGTGTCCTTTTGTATGGATGAAAAAACGAAATCAGATGGAGGTTAAATGACTTGCCCAGAGCCACACTAGTGGCTAGTGTCTGAGGCTGCATTTTAATGTAGATCTTTCTGACTCATGGTCCAGCTCTCTATCCATTGAGCATCTAGCTATTGATGTTAACAAAATATCAATAAACATTTACAAAGGGATTTTAACTGAGAAAGAATGCAAAGAATCACAGTAAAATGTTTTGCCCCTCTGACCCCAAATATTTTGGGCACACCCTCTCACTAAGTACAAAGAATCTAGGAGAAAGAGGTTCAGCCTTAGGGAATACAGGTGTCCCCAAGGTAGCTACTAGATCCTGATTATTGCAAGTCTTTCTCTTTGTCGATGGCTCCTGAAACTCCTCTTTGGGGTATCTCTGATGGGTTCTGAAGGTCTACGTCCTTCTAGAGTTCTGAAAGTACCTGTTCTCATTGTACCTATTTTGTCTTCTCTCAGCTTCCTGATGGATGGATTGTTTGTTACTAGTTCAGTATCTCCAGTGATAGTCAGTTGAAGAAGGGATGGAGGGAGAATAAATATACATACATGCACATATAAACATATACACACATAATAGGTCATATATACACGGTAAATACACATACACAGTATATATACACCTCTTTTGTTGTTAATCATTTTTGATCCATCTGATTATTCATTATCCCCTTTTTTGGGGCAAAAATCTTGGAGTGCTTTGCCATTTCCTTCTCCAGTTCATTTTACAGATGAGCAAACTGGGTCAGACTGCTAGTAAGCTATTACAAAGTATATACCTATATTCTATCTAGGTATGTTTCTCTCTATCACTTATGCATACACTCACATGTGCGCAAAGTGTATGCCTTCTCAAAGTGCTTCTGAACCTTGAATTCTAAAGCAGTTGTAAGAATGTTTCCCATCATCTTTTCTTGTTCTGCATTCATAGACCCCGAGTGTATAAATCTCATTAAACTAATCACAATAAATTTCCTCCTGCTCCTCTTCCTCCTCCTCCTCCTTCTCTTCCTCTTTCTTCTCCTCTTCCTTCTCTTCCACATTATCACCCATCATCATTATCCTCATCATCATTGCCATCATATAATTTTATTAGTACAAAGTACCTCATTCCTTCCTAACTTGATTACTTTGTTCCTGTCTTTCATGGATGCCACAGAGGTGTCCAAGAATTCTTCATACCTATTTTACACCTTTTTTGGGGGGTAGGGGGTTGTTGTTGAATTGATTTCAAATTCTATCAAAGAAGTATTCTTACCTAATAAAGGTATGAAGATAGAGAATACTTTGTTAATTTAATAATTAGGATTGTGTTATAAAACCTACCCTTTTATACACACATGGGTTTCCTTAAGTAACTCACAGGGTTACTTAAATAGCCTGGCTAATGTTACTTCACTATTTAAGTAGCAGATTTTAACCAAGCCTTTCTGACTCCAAATGCAGTGCTTTTCCCACTGGAGTGTGATTTTTAAAAATAAATCCACAGCTAAGTAAGCTGTTGCTTTTTAATCAAAATATTGGACAATACAAACTTGATTTACTTCAAACTCCCCCACTAACCACCTTGTATTTTAAATTAATAAGATTTTACTGTATACAGTACTGTAAAATGCTATTAATAACATAAGTGTGCTCTTCTCCTTGACTGTTTCCATGGCAGTTATATTTAGGGTATGAGGCAAACTAAATGCCAAGCATGTATAATACCCAATAATTCATCAATATTGCCATATTAGAAAATTTCAGGACCTTTCAGAAAATGATGACGTTTCCTAACCCTCTTGGGCACTTATGCCTTCTTTTCCCGGTGGCTGCAGCTGCCTTCTCTCTTGAAACAGCAGTTCTCCTAATGGCTGAATCTTTTCCAAGAATAATAATGACAACTGCATTTTGTGTTTTCCCTGAGGAGCTCCAAGGATTTCACAGGGATTTTTTATCATTCTATATAGCACCAGATTAGGGGTAGATGTCATTTCTGTGGATGGGATTCTGAAAGCCAAGAGGCATGAATGGAATGTGAAGGAAATTCTTTCTCTGAGTTTTAATCTCAGCAATGTCCTTAAGGTACTCAGTAAATTATATCATTGGGGACCTGGACCAAAGGCAATTATCCTTTTTTTAATGAATAAAAAAAAGTATTTTTAAGTTCTTACTATGTGCCAAGCTCTGTGCTAAGTGCTGGGATACAAAATACTAAAGTAATTTACATTATAATTGGGAGCAAGAGAGACAATATTTTTAGGAGAATGGTGGCAATAAAGAGTGTTTTGGCTTGGCAAATCACTGAGATAGTGAATGGATCAATAGGGCAGTGCCCTTTCCAGGAACAAGACTAGTGTTACTTTAAGTTCTATTCCCAGAGTAAGAAACAAAAAGATAGACCAGATTGCAAAAAAATGACCATGGTGAAAGATGGCTAGTCTGGAGTAGTCTAGATATAGTGGCCTCTTCACCAACATGGTAGCATGGACTTAGCATTAAACTGCCTTTTGTATTTCAATTATCTTCCCTATGCAAAGGAACCTGCCACCAAAGTCTAAGAGATAAAGAACAGTGACTCATTGATGATTAATACCAGTATTGCTTGAGAAAGTCCCTTGACCTTGAAATTCAGCTTCCTCATCTATGAAATGACAGGGTTGGACTAGATGGACCAGTAAAGTCTCATCCAGTTCTGGAACTGTGATACTATCATAATGATTCATCATGATATGTTGGTGATCTTGTTTTCTAATATTCTACTAAGTCCAGTTGATTTGGAAAGGCTTTAAATAAGGGGCCATGTGATTGAATAGAGCTGGAAAAAGTCACAAAACCATGGTGATTGGGTCCACTATAAATTTGTCTTATCTAAATGGAGATATCATATATTAAGTCAGCTTTTTATTACTTTCATTGATTTTTAATCTTTTTAAATTTTTCTATATTACATATTGACACAATTTTTAATATTCATTTTTGAAAATTTACAATCCATATTCTCTCCTTTCATCCCACCCCTCCTCCTACCCCAATACATCAGATAATATAATATAATTTGTATATATTATCATATAATACATAGTTCCCTGTTCTCCATGTTGTGAAAGAAAACACGTTGTTTACACTGGAGAAAAATTCATGGAGGAAATAAAATAAAGAAGGGTATGTTTTAATGTGCATTAAAACTTTCTGTTCTTTCTGAGGATGTGGATATGCTTTTCCATCATAAGTCCCTTGGAATCTTCATGAATCCTTGCTTTATTGATAATAATTAAGTAATTCATAATTGATCATCAGGCATTATTGTTACTGTTGTATAGTGTTCTCATGGCTCTGCTCACTTCATTTTGCATCATTTCTTATGTCTTTCCAGGTTTTTTGTGATCACCTTGTCATTTCTGATGGCACAATAGTATTCCATTACAAACATATACTACAACTTGTTCAGCTGTCCCCCAATTGAAGGAAATCCCTTGAGTTTCCAATTCAGAAAGAGCTGAATTGTAAAATGGATAATTTTGAATATATTAAATTGAAAAGATTTTGTACAAATAAAATAAATGTAGCCAGGATTAAAGGGATACAGTGATTTTTGGGGAAAATTTATAGTTAGTTTCTCAGATAGAGGATTCATATCTAAAATATGTAGAGAACCTGCCAAATTTATAAAAATATGATCCATTCACCAATAGTCAAAAGATATGAAAATATAATTTTTGGATAAAGAAATCAAAGTTATATGTTACTATATAAAATACTTTCTTGATTAGAGAAATACAAATCAAAAGAACTCTGAGATACCATCTCACACCTATTAAATTGGCTAAAATGATAAAAAGGCAAAATAACAAATGTTGCAGGGGATGTGGGAAAATGGGGACACTATTGCATTGTTAGTAGAACTGTGAATTGATCCAACCATTCCAGAGAGCATTTATACACAATGAGTTATAAAACTGTGCATGTCTTTTGATGTAGCAATACCATTGCCATGTTTATTTCCTAAGATGAACAAAGAAAAAGGAAAAGTATCTATATGCCCTTTATTGATTATTTATTCCACTATCTACAGTGACTGCTCCAAACTTTTCTTCTTTCCTCAAGCCTTCTACAACCCACTTCCCTCCCCCTCCCCCCCTTCATAGGTGAGAACTTCACTTGTTATTTTGCTAGAGAAAGTAGAGTAACTGCTGTCAGGCTCCCTCTTTTCCTCTATATCTCATAGCCCTTAACAATATCCTCCATTCTCTCATCAAATAGAGAGGTGGCTAACCCTTCTCCCCAAAGCATACCTCCCTATCCCCATTCTAGCACTCTACATACACTCTCTTGATATTTTCCAGCTTATTGTCCCCCAGATTGTCTCCCCTCTCTCTTTCTTTTATTTTCCTTATTTACTGGACTGGCTCCCTCTCTGCCCAAGAATTTCTATTTTTAAAAAAGCTCTCTCTAGACCCAACCATCCTTTCAAACTATGTCCTATATCTCTTTCCTTCTTTTCTCAAACTCCTAGAAAAAAGAATTTGATACTTGCTCTCTCCATATCTCTTTTTATTTTCTTCTCAACCCTTTGCACTCTTGCTTCAAAACTCATCATTCAACTGAAACTATTCTCTCCAAATTCACCAAAGATCTCTTAAATGTCAAATCTAATAGCCTCTTCTGCATCACCCTACTGATCACTCTCTCCTCCTAGATCCCTTCTCCTCATTGTGTCCTTATCACTGCTTTCTCTTGGTTTTTGGTTCCCCTAATTTTCTTATCACCCCTATTCCCCACATCCACTACCATCCTTATCAAGAGGTTTTTAAGTTTCTTCAGGTTAGAGATTATCTTCATTTTATTTGTATGTTCCTAGAACTTTGTACAGTTCCTGGAATACTTAATAAATGGTTATTGGATGACTTTCAATTTTTTTAAATGGTATATATGAAAGTGATAGAAAATTGTTCTGTGTTGTCTCACAGACTACAAAAAAGTAGTTTATTAACTACACCATCATGTAGTCTTCTATAAGAGGGAATGTTTGCAGAAACCTTGACAAGATCGAATGCAAATAATCCCCAGAACATTTATGGATGAAACTGGAAAGACCAGAAAACATGAAAAAATAGAGCAGCTCCTTAAAGTATTTCTATAGTAAGACATTTTCATCATTGGTAGCAGTTGAACTACTACATCTGAACACAAATAACTTGATCTCCAGTGTACTATATGAGGACTTGGAGGTGAAACAAAGCTGGGAAGAACAGCTAGACCAGAGCAAATATGCACAGGAGAAATTCGTGATATAACTTTGAATTCTGATAACAATTTATGTGGTAGTAATAATAAATTGTGATATAACTTTGAAAAGAAAGAAGTGACTATTTCTAAGTTACCTAAAAGTGGAGAACATAATAAATTCCCAGGAGTAAAAGACAGTATTATACTAAAACAACAAGAAGCTAGAAGACATAAATATTGACCCGTATATTTATTGTCTTACCTTTATAAATATTTATGAGAATGGTCTACACAAATTATTGTTGTTATTATTACCTTATAATTTTCTTAACTTTTGCAATGAAATTCAAATAAAAGTAGTCTTGGGGCAAATTGTATACTGCAATTTATTATTTCTTAACATTCAATGCTTTATTGATTATTGTTTTCTTTTTATATTTAGAAGGCATTCTTGATGAAAATATAAAATGGGAACAGGAAGATTTTTGTAAGTGATTTTCTCAAAAAAAAAAAACCTAACTTCAAAACAAAAACTAAAAGAGCCCCAAATATCCACATTTTTAGTTACAAAATTGGCTGAAAGGTATAGAGATTTCAAGGTTCCACTGCATTATTTCTTGGTTATTAAGCAAATCATTTGGCTTAGAGCCAAAAGCTGCCTTAAAAAAGCTCTCCCAGCAAAGAGCTTCCTTTGCAAATGTTAAGAATGTACAGTATTTCATGAAAATGCTCCTACAGAGATAATTTTATCCCTTTTCTATCTTAGGCATGTGAGGAGGGAATCTTGATGAATATGTACATACTATAAGAAGCTAAGACTTGCCCAGATAGCAACTGAAGATTTCCCCAATAACTTGCTTCTCCATTCAAATCCAATGGTTAATAAACGTAGCATTCTAAACTTGTTTTAAAAAAATATCCAATTTCAGAAGTGTAAGTCAGAAGAGGAAAGACTGAGTAGATAGCTTTTATTTGAAAAAGATCTGAGGGTTTCAATGGATTCCGAGTTCAATGAGTCATCAGTGTGAATGCCAAAAGTGTGTCTCTTAAGACTGTTTCCTTCTTTCTCTATACTTTCTCTTGTAAGCTCCCAAGGCCCAATTGTATAAGTGGAATGGGAAGGGGAAGAAAGCTAGTCTGGGCTCAATTCTGATTAGTAAGGAAAAAAATAGTTGTTGAGGGAGAAACAAGGAAAACCTTGAGGGAAAGTAGCCCCTCCATTTTAGAACTCATGAGAGAAAAGGAGAGAAAGGCTGAGCCTTGTCTAGTATGCCTCCTAGATTTTTGATACAGATTCTAAAGAGTTCACAGAAAGGGTAGGCAAAATCTCAAAATTCTAGAGGGAAGTCCACCCTCAAAAGAAGGAAGGCTCTTGAGATTGACATTCTGAGGAAATGGAAAAAAATAATTCCAAAGAAGATAAAAAAGGGAGAGGGAATTATCTGAAGAGATTCATGTGTATTTATGTAAAGGGAACTTACTGATCAATTTAGATTTTTTAAAAAATTCTATAGAAGGGGGAAAGGAGGCTTCTCATAGAGGACTTCCAGCATCTGTGATGTTTAATATTTCTGTCATCACTGTCTTGACTTGGGTAATGTGGTGATGGCAAACATTACATTTACATAGCCCAAGGCTGAGAAGAGTAAGGTTTTTTTAAGCAAGCTATGAGCAGCTACTAAGTAATCTCTTAACTTACATCAGTTAAAAAGACAGGATTTGTAAGAACTCTGCAAAATTTAAAATGTTATATAAGTAGTTATTATTATTATTTCTCCAACAAATTACATGAAATTGTCAGAAGGGATTAAAGATAGATGACATAAGTTCTTTTGCCAAGAAAGGGATGGAATATACATTGGTTTTGATTTGCTTCCCTAATTTTAGAAACCCAGACATGTATTTCAGTGAACTTGACCTGGAATTTTAACTTAGAAGATAGATAAAATAGAGAATTTATCTATTTTTACATAACTAGCATCTCAGAACCTGAGAAAAGGGGATTGAAATACATTATTTGTCACTACTTTTAGTAGTTAAATGTAATTTTAAAGCTAACTATTATAAATCCAAACAAAAGGAAAATACAGAAGCAAAATTTAGAGGGTGTGTGTGAAAAATGTATGGTTATGGTATTTAAGTAAGGAGAAATTTATGATGTCAGAAGTTTTAGCAGGAAGTAAGGCATACAACTTACTCTTTTTAGTAGATGCTCTTAGGGGCAGCTGGGTAGCTCAGTGGTTGAGAGCCAGGCCTAGAGATGTGAGGTCCTAGGTTCAAATCTGGCCTCAGACACTTCCCAACTGTGTGACTCTGGGCAAGTCACTTGATCCCTATTGCCTGCTCTTCTGCCTTGGAGTCAATACACAGTATTGGCACAGGGTTTAAAAAAAAATAGATGCTCTTAAAAAAAATTCACTGTCCTCAGTTTTTCTTCCTATGCCTCCAATTAAAACTCTTCCTTGTTAAGAATGAAGTGCATTTTAAAAAAAAAGAAAGAAACACATTGGTCATCTATTACAATGTGGACCTTATTTCATTTTTACATTGCATCTCCTTTGCTAAAAGAGGGAAGCCTGCTCCAACAGACATGTCTGGTCTTCTCATGGGGTTGGATCAAGGGAATTCTTTTGATGAGTTTAACTTGATGAGATGATGGGCAAATAGACCTTTGTTTGGGATGTTTGCTAAATGCCTCTCCTGATAGAGTATGGATATGTCTACTGACTTCTTGTTAAGAAGAAAAAGGGCAACATGATTAGGGCTCAGAGATGTAGGCTATTCAAAGATTAACTGATAGATTCTGTGAGATTCACCTTGGTACCATCTAGAATCTGAGTTTCTGTGCCTGGGACTGCCTTCAAGATAGCTTCCTAGGCTAGGAGGCTTGCCAATCTACCAATGAGAGTGGCAGAATTCTCTTTTCCTCTTTTTCATATTTCCCTTGCTACTTTTATTCTAACATGCAGCAGGAATGGGAATAAGGAGGGGATTTCTTTTTCAGAAGTCCTTAAAGCAAAAGAAGGATTAGAGAATCCTTAATCAGAAAGAGAATTCCTAGAAATTATGTTCCTGGTCATTTCTATCTTTTCACTTCCCTTTTGAGCATAGGTCTAATCCTGGAGATCTAAGATTGTCTCTATTCTAAGGCTAAGGGACCAAGGCACAGATGCAGTACAGGAGTATTAAGAGTTCTTATACAAATACATGGCAGGGGTGAGGGTAGTGATTGAGAGCCAGGCTTAGAGGTGGGAGCTCCTGGGTTCAAATTTGATACCAGACACATTCTCACTGTATGACTCTGGGCAAGTCATTTAACTCCCATTGCCTAGCCTTTACTACTCTTCTGCTTTGAGATCAAGACACAATATTTAAATCACATGTCAGCAGAAAAACCTGGGAAGACTTAAGTGAACTGATGCAAAGTGAAATGAGCTGAACTAGAACATTGCAAAGAGTAACAATAATATTGTATGATGATCAATTGTGAATGACTTAGCTATTGTCAACAATGTAACAACCTAATATTTCTGAAGGACTTATGATGAAAAATGTGATCCACCTCCAGGAACAAGAACTGATGGAGTGCGAATGCAGATTGAAACATATTTTTTTCTGCCTTCTTTATTATTCTTGGGTTTGTTTGTTTGTTTTGGTCTGCATTTTCTTTTGTAACATAGCTAATATGAAAATGTTTTACATCACTCTGCATGTATAATCTATATCAAATTGTTTGCCTTCTGAAGGCAGGGAGAGAAGGAGAGGAGAGAAAGAATTTGGAACTCAATTTAAACAAAAACTAATGTTAAAAATATTCATTTACATGTAGTTGAAAAAAATACAACAAAAATTAAATGTAAAATCCTCCCCAAAGCATGCTCACTCACATGGTATGGCCTGAGACTAGAATTCTAGAACAATGTTCCTGAATCACAAAATTCTATGTAAAGGAGGGTTTTTACCCTGTAGTTAGTATGATTTTTCAACTTAACTTTCTAGCAAGAATAAGGACATTTTGTGTGCAGCAAGAGTTTTGAGAATCGTCTCGCAAGTAATTCCATGTTTGAAAGTTGGGGGTTTGGATTTTTTAGAAAGAGAAGAGCAGTCCTTGAAGAATATGTCTCTTGGAGAGAGAAGTGGTTTTTCCAGTATGGATCCTGAAACTGAGGGAGAAACGAGATTAAAAGCAAGGAATTAGTAGAATACATGTATTTTGCCTTCCCAAGAAACTTCACTTCCTTTTCTACTCCTACTAGCTATTATTGTGAGTTATTTAGAAAATACAGGTCCAATAAGAAATGATTACCTGTCTAGAATTCTCAAGGTATGTTTGATTTCTTGTGGGAGTTAAAATTGGGGGATCATATTGAATCCATAGAGTAAAGATTTTGCCAGAATGTCAAGACATTGTCCAAATGGTAACCCAAGGTTCAGTTTCCCTTTCAAGGGGGGTTTACGGGATATTTTAGTGCTATATGTGTTTTCATTTTCTCTTTATGAGCTCCTGAGAGTTCTTTGAATTTTTTTTTTCATTTTCTTTGCTACAAGATAAAAAAAAAACAACAACATCTAGTACATAAGATGCATTTATTTTCTTGAATACTTGCATGGGAACTGGGAAGCCTGTTACCAACATTTTTAGGAATCTTGATATAAACATATCTGAGATTTTCTAGAATATCTTGATCTTTCTGGTTAACCCTCTATATTGGAAGCAGTGTGTTTGAGCACAGAGCTTAGAGGGATTCTAAGCTGTTGGTTATATTAAGATTATAAGGTAGTTTCCTTATTCCAAGTTCGAATATCTTTAAATGTCTTGTCACATTCTTGGTCACTGCATACCTTTTATCTTCTAGTTCTGCTTACTTCATTCTATATTAGAGGAAGATCCCTTTTCAGTATAAAATACCACGCTTAAGTGTGAGACAGCAAAGGTACATAAAATCTTATTAAGAAGGAAAAGGTGAAATTCTAGGTTAACAAAGGTTATGAGTTCCAGCAGGCATAACGCTGCATACAAGGAGTATTGAAAGAACTCAGACAAGAAGGTTTTCAGGTTTTGATTTTACTACTTAGCATTTCTGTGACCATAAGAAAATCACTGACTTCTCAAAGCTCCAGTTTCTTCATTGTAAAAATAGGTATAACAGGATTTTGAACCATACAAGGCTATTTTAAGGGGAAATGTTTTATAAGCTATAAACTCTTCTATGTATGAACTGCAGCAGATTGTCACCATGTACACTAATGCACATAATATTAGCCATACCAATTCTAGGCCTATGGGACAAGAAGTTCAAAGAAAGAAGAAAAAAAATATAGCAGCTCTTTTTGTGGCGGCAAAGGACTGGAAACTCAAGGAATGTCTATCCTTTGGGAAATAGCTAAATAAGTTGTGGAATATGTTTGTAATGGAATACTCTTGCACTATAAGAAATGAGAAATGAAATGATCACAGAAAAACTTAAAAAGATATATGACATGATGTGAAGTGGAATGAGCAGAACCAAGAAAACATTGTACACAGTAACAGCAACAATGTATGATAATCAACTGTGGATGACAACTTTTATGAACAAGACAACGATCCAGGACAACTCCAAGGGACTCAGGATAAAAAAAAAATGATATAAAAAAACTGCTATAGAGGAAACTGATGGAATCTGAATGCAGATTGAAGAATGCCATTCTTCACTATATTTCCTTCATTAATTTTTCTTTAGTGTATGTGTTTTGTGTCTTTTTTTTTACAACATGATGAACATGGAAAAATGTATTGCATAATAGTACATGTAGAACCTATATCATATTACCTGCTGTCTTGGGGAAGGAAGAGGGTTGGGAATGATGGAGAGAATACGGATCACTTAATCCCATAAAACAATTATTGAAAATTATATTGACATGTAATCTGGAACAAATAATTTTTTAAAAAAAGGACTGGAAATAGAAGAGTCTGATGAAAGTAAGGGTAAAATTTAAAGGGTTGGATTAAATTTATGAGAAATGTGGTCACCAAAATTATTACTCAAGTCAGAATGACTTAATAGCAATTTATTTATAAAATAGAGGAAAAGAGTGAAAACAAGGAAATTAGAGAGTGGATATTTATTTTGGACTGGTCCAAACCAGGCAGGGCTTCTGAGGTCCCAGCAAAGGGGGCCCAGAGGTAAATTAAACAAGGGGTTTAGCCACAAATCCTCCTCCAATACAAGGGGGCCTCTCTGGAGGCTAGTACCTCCCAAAAAGCCAGGAAGGGGAGTCAGCCTTTTTTACTCACCCATGTGGTAGTTCTAAGGGAAAATCAAAAAGCAGTCTGAGGTCCCAAGCCAGAGCTCCTTCAAGGTCAAGTTCCAAGGTGAAAGTCCTGGTCACAGGAAGTTCTTGCCACTTTTAAATACCCATCCTTTTGTTACTTCCTCTGCCTTCCTTCCACTTTATGTGAAGCAATTGCAGCTATAGCTTTGCTTATGAGTACCCAGGGAACAGTTGGTCAATTCTGATTGGTCACTCACTATAGCACATGTGGGTCACAGACCTCCCCATACTTAAGGATAAGTGAGAGGTAAATGCTTCTGGTGATTAAGTCTAAAAATTGGGAGGGGAAGAATTAATCCCATCTTCACATAGTCAGTTAGAGAATGCCTAAACAAATAACGAAAGGGCTGGTTTCAGAGCAACTTGGGAAGACTTTATGAATTGATATAGAGCAAAGTGAGTAGGACCAGAACAATTTATAACAACATTATTAAAAAATGAGTGACTTGAAAAGATTTTAAAACTTTGACTAATATAAAGATCAAACATGATTTCAGAGAATTTATAATAAAGAATATTACTCACTTCTTGAAATAGAATGTATTAAATATGCAGAATGTTTGGACATGGCCAATTGTTTAACTCTGGTTATTTTGTTACAAGGTTTTTATTTTTATTTCTTTTTTTTTAATGAGGAAGAGGAAAGATAGTTGGAAGGTGAGACAATAAATTTTTATTCATGGAAAAATACTTAATAAAAATTGATTTGTGTTTATTGAAAATAATTAACATTTTAAAAAAAGTAATCAAAACTGAATGCTAGCCATCTAAGGAATACTTTAATCATTAATGCAGTACATAAAATGAGACACATCCCTATATCAAGGAGTTCTTAAATTAAATGCAACTTGTCAGTACTAACATGAGAAATAAGAGAATTATCAGGAAAAGGTCAGAGGTTAGGAATAACTGGCGTTTTTTTTTTTTTGCTCATCTTTCATTCTTCCATATTAGTTGCATGATGTCTCCTAGTATTATCTCTGTGAGGTCATAGATTAAGAGCTGGAATGGACATTAGAGGCCATCCAGTCCAATTTCCTCATTTTGCATGTGAGAAAGCTGAGGTTAAGAAAGTTTAAGTGACTTGCCCAAGGTCATTTAAGCAGCAAGTCAAAAAGATGGGAGTAGGAGGGACTGAGTTTCTACTCCAAAGTCAGCACTCTTTCTATATTTCTGTTAGAATTTTAAATCTTAGTAAAGATGACTTTAAATTTTAGGGAGTTGTTTTTGATAGTGTAAGAGGGGGATATATCTATTTAGGCAGCTGATTAATTTCCCTCTCCCTTCACCTCTTGTAACTGCAAGAAGTTTTATGTATATAGATATAGATATAGATGTGGTCTATAAATAGATAGATAGAAATATAGATAGATAGACAGGTAGAAAGACAGATAGGTAGATAGACAGACAGACAGGTCGATAGACAGACCAAAAGATAGAAAGATAGATAGATAGATAGAGATAGATAAATGTGTGTGTATCTAGCTATCTCTCTGACGGGGGGGGCTGCAAAATGTTTTTCCCCTTCTCAAAAGGAATGACAAATCCCATTTAAAAAAGGAAAAGAGAAGACCTCATGTCCCCACTGGAAAATAACAACATTGTAGATCACACTAACTGAAAGCTTCGCATCTTATAAACATAACAGGCTGCATTACTCAGGACTGAGTTATTATGTTACACTGCAGAGAGCAGCAGCCTCTGAATATATTAATGATTCATGCTTGCCTTGGCAGAACATAATGTATACTAATCATACTGAACCAGGGTACAGGGGTACTTTAAACGCATTTGTCCAGTTAATAGTTTGACTTAATCTGATATTTCATTGGGTCACTGGCCTTTTCATTGTAGGTAATGTACAGAAGAAAATGTATAGTCAACACACTGTTGAATCAACAGCGGACTCTTCTGTTACTAGGCAACCTGCTACTTAAGCTTTACCTCTGCATAATTCCACAAACACTTCTCCTTCTATCAGCTGATAAACCTAAGCAAGGGCTCAGCGAGCATGTGTGAGTGTGTGTGAGTGTGTGCATGGGAGCTGAGGATGGGAAAGTGACAAAAGGCAGAGAATGTTCCAGTTGTACTGCTTTTTACAAGCATTAAGCAATAAGCTTCCATAATAAACAACTATGCCAGAGCTAATACTCAATAAACAGTATGCTTTATAAGCAATTAGGGATCTGAATCGCAGAATAAGACATTTCGGCAAAGCAGAAGCTCCTACCCTAACAATGCTTAGTAAGATAAGTGGCTTGTTAAAAGTGTCATAATTCTCCTTTAAAATCAATTAACAGTTGGATGTATTTGGGTCTGCCAAGCCCAGAGTTTCTTAATCAAATGTGAACGCAATCAAAGAGCCACTTCTTCACTCATACAATGGCCAGCCTTTTGCCCAGAAAGCACAGTCAAAAATAAAATGATGGATTGATGTTCTCACCAGTTTAGAGTCTGTTGAAGATGTTAAGATGAGTCAGATAAATGTATTTGTTGGGTTTTTCAAAGAAAGCCAGGGGGCCACTCCTGTACCAGTGCCTGTATTTTTCTTGACAATATTTTCATTTTTTTTTGTTTTTTGGGGTTTTCTTTTTGAATGTCATTATTGCATGGACACCAGCAAAACAACTGTTATTATGGTAACTTCTTTATATTATAGAATTATTAGGGAAGTGATCAATTTGTTTCATTTTACCTTTGTTGAGAAAGACAGCTATCTATTTCTCATTCTTAACATCTGCAGTGACATCACTACCTTTTGATGGGATTATTTTGAGATATTTTAAGAAAGAATTTAGAGACTCAAGCTTCAGATTCCTGTCCCCCTTTCCACTCACCCACCTCCCTCCTCTCCACTGTGTGGGCTTAAATGGCTGTATTTGCAAAGATATTATTAAATTAGAATAGGCTTTTGCATCATCTCCCCCAACGTGCACACACTACTAAGTAGTCATTTACAAGTGGTGCTGTGCTTGATGCTGTAAAAAGTTGTGTAGAAAAATGTGGACGCTGCCCTCTAGGAAGCCACTTGGCAAACCTTAAAGCACTATGGAAATGTGAGCTATGATTATTATTTTTAAGAGATTATAGTAGAATACAAGGCTTCACAATCAACTGTCCATTCAGTATTAGAGGAAATGAGGCTAGGCAATAGGTCAAGGGCACTAGACAGAACACTAAAGTGAGATTTCCATGAGCTACTAAGAGAAATGTCCCGAAGTGCCTGGCCTGGCATATTATACCATGTTTTGGATTAAAATTGACCCCCTGGTGGCTATTCCTTTATGCAGAGAAAATTTCATCTTTGTTTAGTCCTGAATTATGCCTGGTAAGGTCACTTATGAAGATTGATCATATTGGAACTGTTGCAAAATTATGATTTGTTGCCCTTCTTTAGTGGAATGATTAAGCTACAAATATAGTAATACTTCCACTACTAACTACTACAGTCTGACCCTGGACAAGTCTCTCTTTGGGCCTTTTACTTTTCTATTTTTCAAAATAAAGATATTGGACTAGATAATATCTAGCATTCTCTCTAGCTCCCAAAGTCAATGATTGTGCAACTTACTGAGTTCTTTGGAAATTTATGTAACATGGATATGAATTCTAAGAATAGCTTATTATTCATGGATTGGAGAATATTGCCCTAAATCAATGATATGAAATCTATTAGGCATGTGAATGGATGGGTAAGTCAAAAAGAAAACCAGACTTAAATCTTAAGAAGCTGAAAATCAAAACTCTTGAAACATTTTTCTCATTTTCACAGTCAAGGTAATATAATGTCCAGTCCTTGGTAGACACTTTCAATTCACAGCAGAGTCCTTCATTTTGGTATCTTATACATAATCTGAAAAGTAAAAATCCTCTTCTCCAATACCATTTAGCCAGCTGAACACTTCAAACATTCAATTTTCTATTCTGGGGCTCTTCATTTCCTTCAGAAGCAATAGTATGCTAGGAAATGCTTAACAACTAGCTAGGTAGGAAAAGGCTGGATGCACTTTCAAGTTTAATCTACATTATTAAAATTTTGTTCCTCAATTCCTTAAATTTGAATAGTAAATAAAATAGTAATCCAAGTTCTAATTTGTACCATTATCTGATTGCTAAAGTGTAAATGTTTCCCCTGGAAATATAATAACCAGTGAGCCATTTCCAGTTGACGTAACACATCCCTCCCAAGAAGCATTGATTAAAAACAGTGATTATGGACCTAAAACCTTTAGCCTCTTATCTATGATTATCATTCAGTTCAGTTCAGTCATGTCTGACTCTTCATGACCCCACTAAGGGTTTTTTTGGCCAATATACTAGAATGGTTTTCCAGTTCCTTCTTCAGCTCATTTTACAGATGAGGAAATTGAGGCAAACAGAGTTAAATGACTTGCCCAAGATCACACAGCTAGTAAGTCTCTCAGGTTAGAATTGAATTCAGAAGATGAGTCTTCCTGACTCCAGGCCCAGCATCTGATCCACTGTGCCACTTAGCTGCTCTTATCTATATAGTATTATAATCAGCTTTCACTTAGAATGAGTGATCAAATCCTTTCTAATGCTACAGTTAGTGGAAAGTAAAATTGCATGTGGGCAGCTAGATGGCAAATTTAAAATAATCTGTAGAAGAAATGGCCAATCATTCTAGTAACTCTGCCAAGAAAATCCTGAATGGATTCGTGAAGAGTCAGATGTGACTGAAAGGAGAGAATACCAACAAAAATGTTGTATGTGGATGTTGAATGTAATAATTAGGTTTTGTGTCACAGGGTAGAGACATAGGTATAGAACATGGAAAATCCTGTAAGGGACAGCAAGTCTCACTAATGTGCCTAAGTAGAGGTCTCGAGTAATGAAGCTATGACCAAACATATCAAGACAGTCTATGAACTAACTGTAGGCAGTCATGTTGGATTGGGGGCAGAACCTTTATCACTTACGAGCCTTTGGGTTTTAGGTACATCTAAATTGTTCTGAGACTTAGTTTCCTCATCTCACAAATGGGGATATGAAGACCTGTACTATCAAAGTTGCAGGATTTATAAGGAAATTGTTTGCAAATTATAAAATAGTATGTAAATATGTGGCAATATCATTATTATGTCATCATGAAGGCACTGGGTAGTTGGAGTGAGTGGGAGAAGAGTACTAAGCATTGGGAAGAGACTAATGAAAGAGGACATAGGAAGGGCTAAAGATTTTGTAAGAGTACTAGATCAGGTGCCAGGGAGCTGAGTTCCAGTCTTGGCTCCACTATTTATTAACTATATGTCTTTGTGCAATTCGGTTGGCCTCTGTTTCCTCATCTTTAAATGAGAGGATTGAACTTCATGAGTATGAAGGTCTCCAATTCCCATGTTTGTGATTCTTAAGCTCTCTTCTCTCAACTCTCATTCAATCATAAGCAAGTATTGAATTCATGTTTGAATGAATATCAAGATTTATTGAAGTGAGAAGTACAGTAAATATTGACGGAGGCAATGCAAAGGTCAATATTTACCTCAAGGGACAATAAATCTTGATATTCATTCAAACATGAAGTCAATATGCAGTCTGTACAGTCAGATGGATCATAAATGTCTTTATCAGAAGTATCTGGAAATCTTTCTCTGATGAGTGTGCATTTATTTCTTAAGCCTCGCCATTTTTCCATTTAAGCTGATGCTTTAAAGAGAAGATGAATTGTGAAACCTGGGGAACAGAACCACTACCTTATACAATTGAAAAGGCAGAGGAAACTCATTGCTACCCATCAGAATCACATCTGCCTCATCAATGGGCATCTTTTGCATTATTTTTATTTTTTGTGAATTTCATGAACCAGGATTTTTCTCTGTATGTGACAAATAGACAATATGATGCAGCTCTCCAGCTTAATATTCCTTTCAGTTATTGCACAGTGGGTGAAGCAGAAAGGAACATCTTTGAATACATTTATTCCTGCAGAATATATCTTTCTCCTCTCCTCCCCTTTCCCTCACTCCTGTCTTTCCTGCCCACTACCACAAAGGACTAACATACCTTCAATCATAAATTTTTAATTTATTCCCTTTAAACTTGACCTCACTTTCCAGGATTAATTATTAAACCATTAAGGCTTAAAATCATATTAGGGAGAATTTACAAAAAGAAGCCCCTCTCTGATAGCCCCTATTTAGGATGATTGGATATTGTAGCTCTTATAAAGAGAGTAAAACTTCAACCAGGGAAAGATGTCTAAAAGTCATTAAGGGCATGTTCTTTGACCTCTTTTCTTTGCTGTGTAGCAAACGGGATAATGCTGTTTGATTAAAGATTGGATTGGATGAAAGCTATGGGGAGCTATGGATGGAGAGCATTGGACCTGCAGTCAGCAAGTTCAGTTGTTTGCCATGTCCAACTATTCTAACCCCAGACAAAGACACTAGAGTGGTTTGCCACTTCCTTCTCCAGATCATTTTATAGATGAGGAAACTGAGGCAAACATGGTTAAGTGACTTTCCCAGGATCATATAACCAGTAAGTATTTGAGGCCATATTTATTTTTTTTTAATTATTTATTTTTTTAATTTTATAGTATTTTATTTGTTCATTTCCATGCATTTTTCATTAAAGACAAAGATCATTTTCTTTTCCTCCCTCCCACCCCCCGTGGCCGACGCGTGATTCCACTGGTATCATATGTGTTCTTGACTTGAACCCATTGCCATGTTGTTAGTATTTGCATCAGAGTGTTCGCTCCAAGTCTTTCCTCTGTCATGTCCCCTCAGCCATTGTAGTCAGGCAGTTGCTTTTCCTCGGTGTTTCTATTCCCTCAGTTTGTCCTCTGCTTTTGGATAGTGTTTTTTTCTCCTTGATCCCTGCAGATTGTGCAGGGACATTACACCACCACTAATGGAGAAGTCCATTATATTCGATTATACCACAGTGTGTTTGTCTCTGTGTACAATGTTCTCCTGGTTCTGCTCCTCTCGCTCTGCATCACTTCCTGGAGGTTGTTCCAGTTCACATGGAAATCCTCCACTTTATTATTCCTTTGAGCACAATAGTATTCCATCACCAACATATACCACAATTTGTTCAGCCATTCCCCAATTGATGGGCATCCCCTCATTTTCCAATTTTTGGCCACCACGAAGAGCGCAGCTATGAATATTTTTGTACAAGTCTTTTTGTCCATTATCTCTTTGGGGTACAAACCCAGCAGTGCTATGGCTGGATCAAAGGGTAGACATTCTTTTATCGCCCTTTGTGCATAGTTCCAAATTGCCCTCCAGAATGGCTGGATCAGTTCACAACTCCACCAGCAATGAATTAATGTCCCTACTTTGCCACATCCCCTCCAGCATTCATTACTTTCCATAACTGTCATGTTAGCCAATCTGCTAGGTGTGAGGTGATACCTCAGAGTTGTTTTGATTTGCATCTCTCTGATTATAAGAGATGTGGAGCACTTCTTCATGTGCTTATTAATAGTTTTGATTTCTTTATCTGAAAACTGTCTATCCATGTCCCTTACCCATTTATCAATTGGGGAATGGCTTGATTTTTTGTACAATTGATTTAGCTCTTTATAAATTTGAGTAATTAAACCTTTGTCAGAGGTTTTTATGAAGATTTTTTCCCAACTTGTTGTTTTCCTTCTGATTTTAGTTACATTGCTTTTGTTTGTACAAAAGCCTTTTAATTTGATGTAGTCGAAATTATTTATTTTACATTTTGTGATTCTCTCTATGTCTTGCTTGGTTTTAAAGTCTTTCCCTTCCCAAAGGTCTGACATGTATACTATTCTGTGTTTACCCAATTTACTTATGGTTTCCTTCTTTATGTTTAAGTCTTTCACCCATTTTGAATTTATCTTGGTGTAGGGTGTGAGGTGTTGATCTATTCCTAATCTCTCCCACACTGTCTTCCAATTTTCCCAGCAGTTCTTATCAAATAGTGAATTTTTGTCCCAAGACCTGGGATCTTTGGGTTTATCGTATACTATCTGGCTGAGGTCGCTTTCCCCCAGTCTATTCCACTGATCCTCCTTTCTGTCTCTTAGCCAGTACCAAATTGTTTTGATGACTGCTGCTTTGTAATATAGTTTGAGGTCTGGGACTGCTAGGCCCCCCTCATTAGTGTTTTTTTTCATTATTTCCCTGGATATCCTTGATCTTTTGTTATTCCAAATGAACTTTGTTATGCTTTTTTCCAAATCAGTAAAGAAATTTTTTGGGAGTTCCATGGGTATGGCACTAAATAGATAAATAAGTTTGGGCAGGATAGTCATTTTTATTATGTTGGCTCGTCCTACCCATGAGCAGTTAATGTTTTTCCAATTGCTCAAGTCTAGTTTTAGTTGTGTGGCGAGTGTTTTGTAGTTGTGTTCATATAGTTCCTGTGTTTGTCTTGGGAGGTAGATTCCTAGGTATTTTATTTTGTCTAAGGTGATTTTGAATGGGATTTCTCTTTCTAGTTTTTGCTGCTGAGCTGTGTTGGAGATATATAGAAAAGCTGATGACTTATGTGGGTTTATTTTGTATCCTGCAACTTTGCTAAAGTTGTTGATTATTTCAATTAGCTTTTTGGTTGAATCTCTAGGATTCTTTAAGTAGACCATCATGTCATCTGCAAAAAGTGATAACTTGGTCTCCTCCTTGCCTATTTTGATGCCTTCAATTTCTTTTTCTTCTCTAATTGCTACTGCTAGTGTTTCTAGTACGATGTCAAATAATAGAGGTGATAATGGGCATCCTTGTTTCACTCCTGATCTTATTGGGAATGCATCTAGTTTATCCCCATTGCAAATGATATTAGCTGATGGTTTTAGATATATACTGTTTATTATTTTTAGGAATGACCCTTCTATTCCTATGCTTTCTAGTGTTTTTAATAGGAATGGGTGTTGTAGTTTATCAAAGGCTTTTTCTGCATCTATTGAGATAATCATGTGGTTCTTGTTGGTTTGCTTGTTAATGTGGTCAATTATGTGGATGGTTTTCCTAATATTGAACCAGCCCTGCATCCCTGGTATGAATCCTACTTGATCATGGTGGATGACCCTTCTGATCACTTGCTGAAGTCTTTTTGCTAGTATCCTATTTAAGATTTTTGCATCTATATTCATTAGGGAGATTGGTCTATAGTTTTCTTTCTCTGTTTTTGACCTGCCTGGTTTTGGAATCAGTACCATGTTTGTGTCATAAAGGAGTTTGGTAGAACTCCCTCTTTGCTTATTATGTCAAATAGTTTGTATAGTATTGGGATTAACTGTTCTCTGAATGTTTGATAGAATTCACTGGTGAATCCATCAGGCCCTGGGGATTTTTTCTTAGGAAGTTCTTTGATGGCTTGGTGGATTTCATTTTCTGATATGGGATTATTTAAGAATTCTATTTCCTCTTCTGTTAGTCTAGGCAGTTTGTATTTTTGTATATATCCATCCATATCACTTAAATTGGTATATTTATTGCCATATAATTGGGCAAAGTAATTTCTAATGATTGCCTTAATTTCCTCTTCCTCAGAGGTGATGTCCCCCTTTTCATCTTTGATGCTGTTAATTTGCTTTTCTTCCTTCCTTTTTTTAATTAGATTGACCAGTACTTTGTCTATTTTGTTTGTTTTTTCAAAGTACCAGCTTCTTGTCTTATTTATTAAATCAATGGTTCTATCACTTTCAATTTTATTAATTTCTCCCTTAATTTTTAGGATTTCTAGTTTGGTTTTCTGCTGGGGGTTTTTAATTTGGTCACTTTCGAGTTTTTTTATTTGCATTTCCAATTGATTGATCTCTGCTCTCCCTAGTTTGTTAATATATGCACTCAGGGATATGAATTTACCTCTGATTACTGCTTTGGCTGCATCCCAAAAGGTTTGAAAGGATGTCTCGCCATTGTCATTTTCCTCGATGAAATTATTAATTGTTTCTATGATTTCTTCTCTAACTAAACGATTTTGGAGTATCATATTGTTTAGTTTCCAATTAGTTTTTGATTTGGTTTTCCATGTACCATTACTGATCGTTATTTTTATTGCCTTGTGGTCTGAAAAGGCTGCATTTATTATTTCTGCTTTTCTGCATTTGTGTGCCATGTTTCTGTGACCTAATGTATGGTCAATCTTTGTGAATGTGCCATGTGGTGCTGAGAAGAAGGTGTATTCCTTTTTATCCCTATTTATTTTTCTCCATATGTCTATTAATTCTAATTTTTCTAAGATTTTGTTCACTTCTTTTACCTCTTTCTTATTTATTTTTTGATTTGATTTATCTAAATTTGATAATGGTTGGTTCAAGTCTCCCACTAATATGGTTTTACTGTCTATTTCTTCCTTCAATTCTCCTAGTTTCTCCATTAGAAATTTGGGTGCTATATTATTTGGTGCATATATGTTGATTAGTGATATTTCCTCATTATCTAAAGTCCCTTTTAACAAAATATAATAACCTTCCCTATCCCTTTTGATCAGGTCTATTTTTGCTTTGGCTTTATCAGATATCATGATTGCCACTCCTGCCTTCTTTCTATCAGTTGAAGCCCAGAAGGTCTTACTCCATCCTTTAATTCTGACCTTGTGGGTGTCTACCCGCCTCATGTGTGTTTCTTGGAGACAACATATGGTAGGGTTTTGGATTCTAATCCATTCTTCTATTTGTTTACGTTTTATGGGTGAGTTCATCCCATTCACGTTCAATGTTATGACTGTCACTTGCGGACTCCCTGGCATTTTGATATCCTTCCCTAATTCTAACCTTTCTTCTTCAGCTCTACCTTTTAGTCCAGTGATTTACTTTAAATCAGTCCCCCTTGTATTTCCCTTTCTACCCCCCTCCCTTCTAATTCCCTCTCTTATTTTCCCCTGTAGTCTTTTTAAAAATTCCCCCCCCACCCTCTCCCTCCCTTGTACTGCTTCCCTCCCCACCAGTCTGTTTTTTACCCTTCTACTCCTCTATAGGGCGCAAATCTATTCTCTTCCCCAATGGATTGGATTGTTCTTCCCTCTTTGGGTCAGTTTCAAAGTACGTAAGAGTTGAATATTTCCTATCTCCGACCTCTTTACCCTTCCAGTGTATCGATGTTCTCCCCTCTCCCGCCATGAGCTTCTTTGTGACATATAAATTTACCCCCATTTGTTTCTTTTCCCATTTCTTTTAGTCATAACCTCTTTTCTTTTTTAGCTTTAGTCATGTATATATATATATATATATATATACATACACATGTATATGTATTTATGCATGCATATCTCTATATACCTATTTATGTCTTGTCCTTTCATCCTATACAGTTTGTCACTGTTCCCTCTGAGTGTAGTTCTTCTAGCTGCTTAGGTGATAGCAACAGTTTTTAAGAGTTGCCAATGACCTCTTTTCTTATAGGGATACATATCATTTTAACTTATTGAGTCTCTTAAAAAAAACCTTTGTTGTTGTTGTTGTTTTTCCCCTCTTTTTTAATTACCTTTTGATGATTCTCTTGAATTCTGTGGTTGGACTTCGAATTTTCTGTTCAGGTCTGGTCTTTTATTTATGAATGCTTGGAATTCCTCTGTTGTGTTAAATGACCATACTTTCCCCTGTAAGAATATAGTCAGTTTTGATGGGTATTTTATTCTTGGCTGTAGGCCTAGTTCCCTTGCTTTCCGGAATATCATATTCCATGCCTTTCGGTCCTTCAGTGTGGATGCAGACAGATCCTGTGTTATCCTCACCATGTTTCCATGGTATCTGAATGGTTTCTTTTTGGCAGCTTGTAATACCTGTTCTTTTATCTGATTGTTTTTGAATTTGGCTATAACATTTCTTGGTGTTGTCAGTTGGGGATTAAAAACAGGGGGTGATCTGTGGATTCTTTCAATCTCCACTTTCCCCTCTTGTTCTAGGATTTTGGGACAGTTTTCCTGGATAATTTCCTCTAGTATTATGTCCAGGCTTTTTCTTTTGTCGTGGTCTTCTGGTAGTCCAATTATTCTTAAATTGTCTCTTCTTGAACGATTTTCTAAATCGTCTGTTTTGTGAATGAGATGCTTCACATTTTCCTCAATTTTTTCATTCTTTTTGTTTTGTCTTATAGTGTCCTGCTGCCTTGTGAGGTCACTTGATTCTAGTTGTTTTACTCGGGTTCTTAAAGATTGGATTTCATCTTTGGCTTTTTGGTCGTCTTTTTCCTTCTGGTCTGAGTTTCTTTGAAGATTGTCTTTCATCCTCTTTATCTCGTCTTTCATCTCCTTTGCTTCATCTTTCATCTCCTTTGCCTCATTTTCCAGCTGGATGATTTTGGCTTTCAGGACACTATTTTCTTGTTTTAGTTCAAGTGCCTCTGTTTCCAGATGACTTATCTTAATTTTTAAGTTCTTTTCCCAATTGTCTTCAGCCTCTCTTAGCTGTGTTTTGAGTTCTTCCACAGCCTGTATCCAATTCGCTGGGATTTCTGGTTTATCGTTTGCTGATCTCTCCCCCTCTGTTCCATTTGGTGAGTAGTAGCTGTCTATTGTAGTTTCTTTCTTCTGTTTCTGTTGTTTGTTCAAATTCACCCCTTCTTTCCTCCCTGTATTTGTCTGTGCTCTTGTTCCTCTCATTTTTTTGTTTTTTAGGGACTTCTATCAGTCTCCCCTCTTGGAGCTTTAACAGAGGATCTCTTGGTGTAATCTCTGAGGGAGGGTTGTTGGGGGTTTGAGCTTTCCTGTCCTCTGGAGGCTTTTGATTGGCTTAAAGTTCAGCAGTCAGTGAGGATGGATGGGGAGCCTGGGCTTCCCTATGTTCTGGAGACTTTTGATGGGATTGAGTTCAGCTTATTTGGGATGGGTTTATTCTGAGTTTTAAACTTCCTGGACGGCTGGAGCAGATATGGAGGATCTCTAAAGCTCTGGCCAGGCTGCCGGGTCTATGCTCCTTCTAGGCTGCCATCTTGACTTCGCCTCTAGGTTTCTGTTTTTTCAGAAGACCCAGCTCTCTAATGGGGGAGGGGTTGTGGCTTGCCTGGACTCTGAGGGCTCCTGATGAGATTAGGTTCAGGTGGTGTGGGCCGAAAGATCCCAGAGCCAAAAAAGGGAAGGGAAAAAAAAAAACAAAGCAGCCACCTCCTCTTCCACAGTCTGTGTTGAGTGCCCAGAGACTGGCCGAGTTACTTTCAAGGAAAGCTCTTTGGAGCAACCCCTTTGCCAGCCCTGAGTTTTCTGTTCTTTCAGTAGCTCTGAGCGCTCCTGATGGGATTAGGTTCAGCTGGTTCTTTCAGAAGACCCTGCTCTCTAAGGGGGGAGGGGTCGTGGCTTGCCTGGACTCTGATGGCTCCTGATGGGATTAGGTTCAGGTAGTGTGGGCCGAATGATCCCGGAGCCAAAAAAAGGAAGAAAGAGAAAAGCAGCAACCTCCTCTTCCTCAGTCTGTGTTGAGTGCCCAGAAACTGGCCCGGGTTACTTTCAAGGTAGGCTCTTCGGAGCCACCCCTTTGCCAGGCCTGAGCCCTGTGTCCTTTCAGTAGCTCTGAGGGTTCCTGATGGGATTGGGCTCAGCTGGTGCCCCGAAACTGGGTCCTCCCCCGAGACCCAGAGGGAAGAACCCAGCCAGGAGGCCACAGGCTTCCCCCTTCTCTCTATGCTTCCCTGCCGTCTGTGTTAGGCGCTCCGGAGACTGGCTCGGGTTGCTTTCAAGGTGAGTCCTCAGAGCCCTGAGGTTCCCGCTGCTGCCTTGGGCTCAGCACTCTGGGTTGGGGGGGATGGGTCCTGGGACCTTCTTTCTGTCTACCCCTTAGATCTGAGTGATCTAGGGTTCTGGCTTTTGGGGTGCGGTACCTTTTGATCCAGGTCCAGGAGGAGGTTTCCCCAGGTCTATCCTGTTGTTCAGCTTGAATTTCAGTGGCCTAGGAGCACTTTGTTTGCGATCGGTAGGGAAGGGTTTCGGAGGTCTGAACTTTCGCTGCTTCTACACCGCCATCTTGACCGGAAGTTGAGGCCATATTTAAACAGAGGTCTTGGGACATCTAGGTGGAACAGTAGAAAGAGTGCCAGGACTGGAGATGGGAAAACATATCTTCCTGAATTCAAATCTGTCCTTAGACACTTACTAGCTATGACCCTGGGCAAGTCATTGTACTCTGTGGGCCTCAGTTTCCTTATATGTAAAATGAGCTGGAAAAGGAAATGGCAAACCACACCAGTATCTCTGCCAAGAAAACCCCAAATGGGGTAATGAAGAGTCAGATAGGATTGCAAAGGACTAAACAACTTTCTGACTTCAAGCCCAGTCCTCTGTCCATTGTGCCCACCTAATTGCCCTATGCTACTTAGCAGCAAGATCTAAGTTCAAATCCACTTCCAGATACTTACTACTTGTGAACCTCTGTCTGCCAATTTCTTTGCAAAATGGAGATAATAATGACACCTACCCCCTAGGGTTGTTGTGAGAAAAAATAGTATTTATAAAGTGCTTTTCAAACCTTAATGTGTTATCTAAATGCTAGTGACAATGCTGCTGCTACTGGTGATGAGGAAGTCCTTTTCCATTCTGAAATGATATGATTCAATGATTTCCCCTTCATATATCGATTACTTTAATGGATCCTTGCCATCATTAGGCATTCTTTCATGATCCTTCATGACCATCTGCCTCCTTTTCTGTGCATAGATTTCTATATAGGGATAGAGGCAGGACTTGTAATTTAATTGACATAGAAGTCAGTTAGTTAACAAGCATTTATTAAGCACTTACTCTATGCCAGGCACTGTGCCGAGAAACACAAAACCTTTTCTGTAACTTATAATCTTAGAGCATGACCTTCTGGAGCACCAAGAGATTAAGTGATATGAACAATGTTTTAGTCATATTTATCACAAGTGTGGCCTTCTTGATTTCCAAGATAAGCTCCTTATTACTCTCTCACCTGGCCTTTTTTTTTCTAGTTAATACATTTTATTTCAGCTCATATACAAAAAATGATCCGTTATAATGCCCTACAGTCTACTTATTCCTAATAATGCCCCTTCCTTATTTTTTTGGAAATTGTCATATCCCATAATTTGCAGTTATACAGCTCTTTTGGAAGAATACTGATATTAAAGAGCTGGATTTATTTTCATGGAACATCTTGGAAAGCACTGTTTTTCCTCCCAAATGGAAAGCATCATGCTTTCTTTATTCTACTGGGAACAGTTCACTGTCCATCTTTATTGTTAATCCAAGGTATATAGATAACATTAATGAGTCACTCATATAGCTGGCTCTATGAATTCTCTTTATTGATACAGAACCCAATCTGACCCTATCTCCTTGATGATTCATTCAATATTGATCATCAGAGGGTCCTCAAAGTTACCAATATTGTTTTGCATTTCTAGAACTCTTGCATTCTTTTGGCCTTTGCAGGGAAGACATGTTCCTGGAGAAGAACCTTTAAGATAGTTTTGTGCTCTACAGAATAAAAATCTCTTTTTAAATAGTCAATAGTTAGCAATCATAATGAGACACTGTATTATGAGTAGAACTGGTTCATATAATAGGGAGAATCAGTGGAGGAAAAATACCTTTGCTGAAAATTTGGTGAGAGATCTAACTCTTCAAAATTATCCTGATGGCATTTGGGGATGAACCTGGATTTTGAGGTTTACATATTATTTACATAAAGCTTTTGTTGAGATGGGAAAGTAGGCATATGGGTCAGTAGTTTTTGATATTTTCTGGCAATTAGTTTTACCCCCATTTTTTCCATTCTTTTATGTAGTAACATCTATTGAAGAATATTAGAAGGTAGAGAAATTCTATAAATAAAACCTTCCAAAGGAAGTCGGTGTATACTTTAATGTGAAGGTGTGCATAGAAGAAGAAAAAAATATTAGAAAACATGAGTCAGGAATGAGAAATAAGCATGGTTTTCAATGACTAAAGAGGATTTATATCATTAAGAATTTCTTTGAGAAGAGAATCATAAACTATTGGACATGGACATGACATATGGACAAGTACTAAATAATATAAAAAATGAAACATTATGTAGCAACAGTCTGGAAATATCTTGTTATACATGTGGGAGTAATTTCCAAATCAGTGGCTTGTTTTCAGTCAGATCAATGATCTATATTAATAAACATAAAAATCAATACCAAATTTGAAAAATGATTAAAAAATGAGAGAATGTATTGTGGTGCCTAATTGAGGCAATCTTGACGACCAGTCTAAGCATGATATTCACAATGAAACAAAAGGATATAGATTAAGGAATAACATCATCATACCCTATCATCGCTTACGGAAATTTAGTTGATATAAATAAATCATCACAATAAGACAACTAAGAAACCATGTTGGGAAACATTAATCTCTTTATGAAGTGGAGAAATATGACCATCAAAGACAACACCCAGTTTCAAATATAAATTTGTTTATAAATTCCTGTGGAAGAGAACAGTAGAAACTTTGAGCAGTCCTGGCTCATAAAATAGTGAAAATCAGTGGAGAGAAAAACAAGCTTACAGAAAGTTTGGTGAGAGACCCAATGACCGTAAATTATGCTGAGGGAATTTAAGGAGGAAACTAGAAGACAATGAACACCTTCTATGCCACAAAAAACCTATAAAAATGTGTATGATATGTACTCTTTCCCATCAATTACACTAAATTTGTACTACAACATCACAGCCCCTTGAGATGCTACATGAGCAAGTAAAAAAATGGAACTGAAGAAAACAAATATGGAAAGAGCAAAGTATACATAGAAAACACATGTGACTGAGGAACTATGCAAACAACTATAACATGCTTTTTATATAAATTAAGTCAGATCTAAATGATTGGAGAAATATTGTCTATGGCTGAACAAAGCCAATATAATTAAAATGGCAACCCTACCTAAATGAATTTACTTATTCAATGCCATCCCAATGAAATAAAAAAAAATCCTGTGCTAGAAATGGCAAAAATTTTAGGGTGTTGAGAGATCAGTTCTTAAGCTTTCTGAAGGGTAGGGGAAAAGCAAAGGTTTAAAAAATCTTGTTATTACCCATCCCACCAAAAGGTGAAAAAAATTACCAATAAGCCATGTAGATACTTTTTGATCTTTCTAAAACATTTTGAAATATACTAAGAACATCCTTGATGAAAGTAGGAGGGTAGATGGGCAAGTTCTTATAAATGGTATTCTGTAGTTGACCATATAAGCCATACAATTGATTTGAAATACATAGAGAATACAGGACCCAACTATATCACTGCACTTAGTGCATTTCATTTAGTTAAAAATGCATTCTAACATGCTTTCAAAAAAAAAAAAGACATCACTTCTGTTTGTCAAAATCCTACAAAGGTCCATAAGAGGTGTAATGACATTGATATCTTTGACTTATGTCTCCTTAAAATCAAGCATGACATTAGATCTTAAAATGGGAAGACCTATGCTCACTCAAAGCATTTTGAGTATCATGGATGAAATCGAATAGAGTCCCAATGAAGGAGGGATATTTTATACACACTGAAGTCCTCCATGTTCTCCTTTCAGATGACAGCGTACTGATTGAATCTAACACCTTGTAAATGAGGCTCAAGATCCCTCCAATATGCTTCTTGTAACTATGCACAAAGGCAAAAACCAAGTGGCTGAAGTATCTATTGTTCAGGTTGAGACAGACAGTTGGATGGACCCATTGGTCATGTAGTTATATGAATGTGTATACATACATGCATATACACATGTATATAGAAAGATATACATAAATATGGAAATAGATGGGTTTTATATTCTATACACACATATGTGTATACACAGACACATTCATACACACAATATTGTATCATACAATTGGGTCATCTATATGGACATATATCTGACAACCAATAGAACTGTCCCATTAAGGTGTGTGTATACATCACACCCACAGATATCTGTATCTATATTTGGCTAGATAATGCCCGTGGACAGTGACGTAGGGCTAGGAACTGGGTAGAAGAAGGGAGGGGGAGGAGGGTGGTCTGGTTTTACCTCAGGAAAAATGTGCAGAGCTTTTTAATGACTCTAAGTTTTTCTCTGAGTCGGTGTGACATTTTAAAAACAACAATATTTTCCTGGTAATGTTTTATGGCAATGAGTCACAGAAGATGACAGTCTTATTTACAGAATTAAAGTTGCAAATCACCAAAATGGAGTAGTGTGTCATGGATGTGAGTAGGTTATAATATATTATAAATGAAGAGTTACAGAAGAGAAAGCAGTGTAAGCATAAGCACCCATAGGGCATGGGCCAGGTGTGCCAATTCATGCCCAGGGCACACCTATCAGTATGAGGTTTGAGTGTTAACATAGAGATATATGACTGTAAAAGAAGGTGGGCCAGTCATGCAACAAGAACAAGGAAGATCACTGGAAAACCTATTCGTTTTCTACTCAGTGACAATGGTGTGAGAGAAAGCCCTGGTTTGTTGGAAGTGCTCTTTGTGGAGGAATTATAGGAAAATATAGACAAAAGTTGTAATCAACTCTTTTTTTTAACCCTTACCGAATATCTTGGAATAAATACTGTATATTGGTTCCAAGGCAGAAGAACAGTAAGAACTAGGCAATGGGGGTGAAGTGACTTGCCCAGGGCCACACGGATAAAATTTCAATTTAACTTTTTTATTTCTTTATTTATATGTATAAATACTTTTTGACAACTGTTTTTTTTTTGACATTTTAAAATTCCAATTTTCTCCCTCCTTATCCTCCCCTTACCCAAGGCAATGAATAGTCTCATATAGGATATACCTGTACTTTCATGAAAAGCACTTTTCCACATTGCTCATGTCATGATAGAAGTCACACATCACACATACAATAGGAATTTTATAAAGGAAATATAGTGGAAGAGGGCATTTGGACCATGATTCCCTTCTGGCTATCTTGGAGACTTGCTTTGCTGATAATGGTTTAGTTCTTTCCAGTTGTTTATCATATAATATTTCTGTTACTATATGCATTCTTTTCCTGCTTCTGCTCACTTTACTTTGCATATAAATACTTTCCAGGTTTTCCTGAACTCATCCTATTTGTCATTTCTTATGGTGCAATAGTATTCCATGGCAACCATATGCCACAATTTATTCATCTATTCCCCAAGTAATGGACCATCTCTCAGGTTCTAATTCTTTGCCACTACAAAAAGAGCTACTAAAAATGTTATGGTACAGGTAGATCCTTTCCCCTTTTTTCTGACCTCTTTGGGATTCAGACCCAGTGAATGGTATTGCTGGGTCAAAGGATATGCCTAGTTTTGTAGACCTTTGAACCTGTTTCCATATTGTTCTCTAGAATGGTTATATCAGTTCACAGTTCCACCAACAGTGTATTAGTGTCCCAATATTCCCACATCTTCTCCAACATTTATCATTTTCCTTTTTGTAATTCTTAACCAATCTGGTAACTATAATGTAGTTTTAATTCATGCAATAAACTCTTAATGGTTCTTCTTATCTTTATTCTCTCCCCTCTCCAATCTTCTGTTCATATTGGAGAGAATATAAACTCTGGATAACCTTATCCCAACTCCTACTTTTTTTTCTTTTTCTTTTTTAAACATTATTTTTATTTGGTCATTTTCAAACGTTATTCCTTAGGAACAAAGATCACCTTTTTTTTTTCTTCCCTCCCCCCCCCCCCACTCCTCCCATTGGTGATGCATAATTCCTCTGGGTATCACATGCATCCTCAACCCATGCCCATTTCCATGCCATTGGTTTCCATAGTAGGGTGTTCATTCAGAGTCTCTCCTCAATCATATCCCCTCTACCCCTGTAGTCAAGCTTGTCCTTCCTCAGTGTTTTTACTCCCACCCTCTGTCCTCTGCTTGTGGGTGGTGTTTTTTTTTTCCCTCCTTTATCACTGCAGGTTGTTCAGGGACATTGCATTGAGACTAATGGAGAATTCCATTACATTTGATTATACCAGAGTGTATCAGTCTCTGTGTACAATGTTTTCCTGGTTCTGCTCCTTTCGCTCTGCATCACTTCCTGGACGTTGTTCCAGTCTCCATGGAATTCCTCCACTTTATTATTCCTTTGAGCACAATAGTATTCCATCACCAACATATACCACAATTTGTTCAGCCATTCCCCAATTGAAGGGCATCCCCTCATTTTCCAATTTTTTGCCACCACAAAGAGCACAGCTATAAATATTCTTGTACAAGTCTTTTTCCTTATTATCTCTTTGGGGTACAAACCCAGCAGTGCTATGGCTGGATCAAAGGGCAGACAGTCTTTTATAGCCCTTTGGGCATAATTCCAAATTGCCCTCCAGAATGTTTGGATCAATTCACAACTCCACCAGCAATGAATTAATGTCCCTGCTTTGCCACATCCCCTCCAGCATTCATTACTTTCCTTCACTGTCATGTTAGCCAATCTGCTAGGTGTGAGGTGATACCTCAGACCAACTCCTACTTTTTCAAAAGAGTCAGTTCCTAGCCACAGCCAGGCTGACTACTTCACTAGATTACTCCACTAGAGAAAGGTGATTCTTCAGTGCTATTGGATAATTCAGCATTATCATTAGAGAATCAATTTAGGCAGTAGTTTAGAAATAGATACTGAGGTAGTGCCATAAGAACAGTTTGTTCAAACTATCTCCTCCCACCTCTACTATCTGAGACACTTTCCCACCAGCACATAACATCTGAGGGAAAGTGGGTATTATAAAGTAAGGAAGAAAGATGAGAAGCCAGGCTGATGGACAGATCAACCTGAGGAGCAGCAGAGGAGGGACAAGAGAGTCCTGGGAGTTCTGAAAGGGGGATAGAACTCTGAAGCCAACTGACAGGACACTTCCAGCCTGGGAAGGAAAGCTGAGAAAGAGCTTAAGCAGATTTCTCTTGCAGTTGGGACTTGTCTCCATCCAGAGAGCCTCAATACCTCCACTGAGATTCAATCAACAACTATATGATTGTCAATAGAGATTTTTGTTGGACTCACTCTGGCCTGAGCCAACCTGAATCCTTTCCTTGGGATCTCTCTGCCTTACTCATCCCTTGAACTCAACACTAGGACTTAGACCATAAGTTAGGGATAAGAAACAGTTGGTGAAGAAGGGGGCCAAGACCCAGAAGCCTCTGGCCTCCAGACTTTCAAAGCCAATCTGTAAGGGGAGCAGACCATAGGGCTGACCTTCACCCACTTATCTTTTCTCTCACTCCTCTGTCATTACCCTCCTCTCTTGACATCTAAATAAATTATATCTAAGATATTTAAATCTGGGTTTGGGCCTGTCTTTAGATAACAACCTAGTGGATTAGGATTAATAGTTTGAGACAGGAGTTCAAGCTGAAATCCTGTCATTGTGTGGTGATAATCCAGACCTGGGTTTATCACACTTCCAGAGAGAAAAGGATCAGATTCTGAATCCCTGTGGCTCAGTACCACTGACTAAGGAATGTTTGTCATCTTTCCTTGCCAGTTAGTGCCATACCTTAACCCCCAAAGGCAGACAGTCAAAGTGCCTGTGGGAAGAAGATCCATAAGGGAACATCTTGCCTCACTGAGATAGACTAGCTCAGGGGCCCTGAGCTCCTCTGAGGGAGACATATTGCCACTTTTACTGAGTTAACCTGGTTCATATCTGGCTGCAGCCCCTACTTCTCCCTTTCAACAACTTACTGGAGTCACATCCTTCCAGTGAAGAAAGTGTCTGGTTTACCTCTCCCCATTAGTAATAGAGGAGAGGAATCATTCTCTCCCCTTTTTACCTCCTCCTTTACAGTTGTAAGTTAGAAAGAACATGTGGCAAAGAGATAATTCACATATCCTGGTTGCTGGAAGTCCTTTTCTCCTTTTCATGGATAGGGGATGCTCAAAAAGATTTTTTTTAGGCATGGTATAAGTTTCTTTGTGAGACTCCTTGCAGAACCATGAGTCTAATGTGTCACTGCTTGGTTCCTCCTGCAAACAATGCTGGCATCTGATCCAGGGAAACAGTTAGGAAATTAATGGGAAGAGATGAGTCCATCATCATCGTCCTCACCATCAAAGCTAACATTCTATAGCACTTACTATATTCCAGGCTCTGTGCTGAGTGCAATACAATTATGATTTCCTTTGATCTTCAAAACAACCTTGGCAGGTAGGTACTACTATTACACCCCATTTTACAGATGAGAAAATTGAGGCAACCAGCTGTTAAGTGACCATTGTACTAGTGGGGGATCAGGAACCAAAACTTAACAGGTCTCAGAGAGTGAGGGAACATATAACTAAGAATACCACTTCCTCTCCCAGCCAGAACTGCCTCAGAGATGATGAAGTTGGATTCATGTTCAGAGCTGAAAGGTAAAGAGGAAATCCCCTTCAGTCTCTGATTTCTATTTCCTTCCCTAGATAGATATTAGCTTGTCCTCCTTAGTACATTTGAAGAATGAGATGTTTAGTTCTTCTGTAATTTATAAGATCTCTTTATTATTTGGGGATTCAGGATTTATAGTTTTAGGGAAGAGGGAAAATGTAGGAAGTCCCTATTTCTATTTCACCCTAAATTCCCTTCAGGGGTTGAGGGCTCAGGTCTGGAGACCTTAGTCCTTGGGGACTGTTGTAGAGTTAGTCAGGTGTAATTTCCCAATATAGAGATACAGCTTTGAAGTTATCACTGAAAAATCTTCTGGGTGAATAATCTCTTGCCTTTCCCAAAAGGAAAAAGTCTCTATGCATCACTATTGAGAAAAGGATGGCTAATCTAAGTTCTTCAGGTTCCTGAGGGATTATAGCAAGATAAACTCAGTGAGATTGCTCCTTCCCCTCTCAATTCCGAAGGGATAAGAACTCCTTCTCAACTGTCCATCTCCTTTTCTTGACTGAAGGCTCCAGTCTCATCCCCCTTGTCAGTCAAAATTCCATTTGCTTTCTGCATAAGGTTCCCTTGTAATCAAGTCCTTGTAGTGAATACTGTATCTCTCTCATCCACATGTTCTTAGAGTCCCAAGTAAGCATCTGAGGTCTAATTTGAATTCAGGTCTGGTACTATGTCCACTACACCATGTCCTTCAAACCTTCCAAAGTTCACAAAGTCCTCTTCTGGTCAAAGGCCAGACTGAGGGGAAGAGGAAGAAGATCTGGCCAATACTAGAACCAAAGTCATTCCCCCTAATACCTGGCATTTTCTTCCCAGGATTGACAAGTCAACTCACTTAACAAATACTGTTTTTAGTGCCAAGAATATAAATAAAAGCAAAGACAAATAAATAAAAACCAAAACAAGTAAAGAATCCTTTCTCTTGAGGATCTCATAGTCTAATGAGGAAGCCAACATGGAAATGATTATATACAAACAAGATAGAGACAGGTTAGTTTAAAGATAACCATAGAGGGAAGGATTTAATATTAGGGGTATTTGGAAAGACTCCCTGTAGGAGTTGGGATTCTATCTAGAATGTGAATGAGTTGGAGATGAGAAGGGAGAGAATTCCAGGGGGACTGCCAGTGAAACATGCCTGGTTCCCAGAGATGGAGTGATGTGTTTGGAAAATAGCAAAGAAAACAACCCATGTGATCAGATGGAAAACTATTAGTTATTTGCACCACATTCTAGAATTCATTCCCTTTCTAACTTCTTTTATAATTTATAGATGATACTCAAAGAAGGGTTGAACCTTCCCAGTTTTTTCCCTTTCCTTTTAATTATATTTTATCCATTTACATGAAAATGCAATTTTTAATCATTATTTTCTGATATTTTAAGATTCATGTTTACCCCTCCCCAAGATGGCAGGTAATATGATATATGTTATATATATATATATATATATATATATATATTCATGCAACACACATTTCTATGTTCATCACGTTCTGGAAGAAGATATATGTTGCTTAAATAAGAAAAAAACTCATGAGGGAAATAAAGTAAAGAATGGTATGTTTCAATCTGCATTCAGATTCCTTCTCTAGCCATGGCTAATTTTTTTTTTTTTTGTCATGAGATCCTTGGCGTTGTCTTGGATCATTGCATTGTTGACAATAGTTAAATCATTCACAATTGGTTTTTGTACATTATTGTTCTAACCATCTTCAATATTCTACTGGTTGTGTTTATTTCACTTTGCATTACTTCATATAAGTCTTTTCAGGTTTTTATGTGATTGTCCTGTTTGTCATTTCTTATGGCACGATGCTATTCTACTATAATCACATGCCACAACTTGTTCAGCTATTCCCCATGATAGACATCTCTTCTGTTTCAAATTCTTTGCCACCACAAAAAAGAACTGCTCTAAATATTTTTGTACAAGTAGGTCCTTTTCACCTATATTTGATCTCTTTGGGATGAAGACTTAGTAGTAGTATTGCTGGGTCAAACTGTCTGAACACATTGATGGCCCTTTGGGCATGGTTCCAGACTGCTTTTCAGAATGATTTTATTAGTTCACAGCTCCATCAACAGTGTATTAGTGTCTCATTTTCCCCCAATCATTTCCAATGTTTATCATCTTTCTTTTTTGTCATAATAGACAGTCTGAGGTGTGTAAGGTGGTATTTGGGAGTTGTTTTAAGTTACATTTTTGAATTAATTGTTATTTGGAGAGTTTTATCATATGATTAAAGATAGTTTTAATTTCTTCATCTGAGAGTTGCCTGTGCATATCCTTTGCTCATTTATTAATTGGATAATGACTTTTTTCTTATAAATTTTGCTCAGTCCTCTATGTATTTGAGAAATGAGGACCTTGTCAGAGACACTTGCTACAATATATATTATATATATATATATATATATATAATATATATTGTCCTTGTGTTTGTCATTTCCCTTTTAATCTTGGTTGTAATGGTTTTGTTTGTGCAAAGCCTCTTTAATTCAATGTCATCAAAGTTATTTATTTTGTCTTGTTCTTCTCTATATCTTGTTTGGTCATAATCTCTTCTCTTATCCATAGGTCTGACAGATAAGCTATTTTGTGCACCCCTAATTAGTTTATGGTTTCCTCCTTTACTTCTAAATCATGTATCCATTTTGACCTGGTATATAGAGTAAGATATGTTGGCCTATGCGTAATTCCTGCTATACTGTTTTCTAATAATCCTAGCAGTTTTTGTTGAATAATGAATTCTTCCAAAAGCTTGGATATTTTTGTCAAAAACTCAATTACAATGGTTCTCTTTAATTATTTAGGAAGATTTTTACAAAGTCATCCTAGTTCAAACTCTTTAGTATTTGGTCTAAAGCTTCTGATTGATTGAGACGTAATAAGAAGCTAGTAAAGGTATCAATGTTTAAGGTATCAAGGCTAAAACAGAGTTATGAAGTTGATATCCCTAAAGCATGGAGTTCCTAAAGCATGTGACTCTCCTATTCAAGATGTCCATTATGGTTCTCTACAAGTTGTTATCTCCCACACTGAGGTCACAATAGAGACTCCACTCTTATATTGAAGATTTATCTTGCCATGCTGAATTTACATTACTTCTCCTCATGTTATATAAATATAGTCCATGTCCTATGTATATGACCCTCCATCTCCTGTCACATATCATTAGAAAGACAGTGTTCCATGGTTTATATTTCTCTCATCATCTCTACCTCTTGGAATCCCTATATTATTCAAGGCCCAACTTAAGTTTCACCATCCTAAAAATATCTCCTCCTGCCCCCCCAAATCTTCCCCAATTTCTCCTTCCTTGCCACACCATTAAAATGACTCTGTATTTATCTTGTCTTTATATTTGCTCTTTTTTTCTTTATATGTCATCTCCCACCACTAGAATATAAATTCTTAGAGTTATGAATTTTAAAATTATATCTCTAATAATAAAAATATTATAGTTTAGGAGATTTATTAATGATCATTAGAAATCAAGGAATAAAGAGGATAAAAAATAAAGACCATGTGCCCATGGCTGATCAACCAGTTCAAACACTGGCCTTACCACCACCAAGCTTGGAACAGGAAGTAAAGAGGCAGGATCTTCCACATCCCTGCCTAATATCCTCTGTCTACAGGAAGTATGTAATGACAGGAAGTTGGTGGGATCCTGGGAAATATAGTTCTTTTTTTGGGTAACAGATTTTTCAATTATATATCCCCCCCCCCCCCCCCGAGATCTTTGGAAGACTAATCTCTCCAATGGATCTTGTAAAGTTAACCAACTTTGAAATTATAATAATTTGGGGATAAAAGAAAAAGAGAACAAAACTAATGATTGCTAGGTGCATTAACAAAAAGTCAGTTAGGGGGCAGTCCCCTTTGGCATAAGAGTATACTTACAAAAAAAAATGCATTCCATCCCACACCTTTCAAATCACCACATACCAAAGTTCACTCTGGATCTTCTGATGCAGTGTGTGGTCTGTGCAGGCATCTTAATGATGCCTTCTCAAAACAGTTCGCTTTCTGGATTCAGAGAGGTATCATGTTTCTTAACCTAAACTTACTCTCAAAAGAATTTAAAATTTGCATTTTAGAATAATAATACATCCCCCCCCCAAGAGGGTATTGAAAAACACAGGGATCACTTAGGGATGCATGACTGATTTATGAGGTATATGAATCAATTGGCAAGAGAAATAAAAAAAATTAAAAAAAATCCAAATAAAAGAGAAAAAATAACTTTTGGATGAAATATAGACTATTAAAGTCTTATGTGTAAAAATTTTAAGTAAAAGAAAATAAACCTATAACAGGTCCTTGAATCAGGGCCCAATTAAAGTGATTTCTATCTCACAAGTCTGTAGGACAAAATGCAGTAATATTTCACTTACCCATTTGCAGCCAAGACTACAGGAAGCTGCTATACTATAAGAGAGAAAAGGTACTAGATCATAGGAGCAAATGGGAGCCAGGATGGAGCCAGAATAATTGATTTCATGTATTTTATATAGAGTGTGTGGTACAAGGAAGACCTGCATTTAACACATGTTAAACAGCCTCAACCTCATCTCACACATGATGAAGCCCTTGTTCCCTTTGTGCAAAATGTCATCATTCAATGTAGGATTAGTTTAGTCTCTTTGACCTTGTGCTCTATTGGCACTATGCAAGTATTTTGTGCTTCTTTGGCACTGTGCAATGGCTCTCTTTTTCTTCCCTTCTCCTGGAATGAGACAGAATCATTAATCAAAGACCCATATATTTTTTAAATGATCAAAGCCATCATTTTTATAGTCTAAAGCTTTTTGGGTATGCATTGACATCAGGGCTTATGTATTTTAAACTTATATTACTGCAAAATCAAAAACAGTTAAAGAAAAATCTTCTCAATACTGTTAACATGTGCTTCAAATACAAAAGGGAGAGAAAAATAAAACTGAAATAGTATATAGCATATGCAAGCAAAAACAATAATAATAGAGTTTTAAAAATAAAAAATATATAGCTTACAATAATTGAAACACTGTGTCAGCTAAGGAGAGGTAGAATATAAAGGTTTCTCACCTAAAAATGAGATTCATTTCCTTTTCTTTTTTTTCCTTCTTAGAATCAATACTGTGTATTGGTTCCAAGGCAGAAGAGTGGTAAGGGCTAGGCAATGGGGTTTAAGTGACTTGCCCAGAGTCACACAGCTGAGAAGTGTCTGAGGCCAGATTTGAACCTAGGATCTCCCATCTCTAGGCCTGGATCTGAATCCACTGAGCCACCTAGCTGCCCCCTCCATTTCCTGTTCAAACTTGGCCATGATCCACTGTTTACAAAGTAACAATTTTTATAAAGAACAATAGTACAACAGGTAATTCACATTCAAGAAGTAACAAAATCATCAAAGTTATAATAGCCCATTTAATGACAATAGCAAACAAACCCACTATTATATTTTACACGAGTCTGCTGTCTGATATTTAAAGCTAATGCATACTTGTCAAAGGTTTTTCAGGTGCAGTAAATCTTTCAACCTTGGTTGAGATATTTTTAAACAAAATAAAACTTCTTTGGGTCTAGAACATTACAAAAAATCTAGATTGTTCTGGTGGAAGTAATTAAACTGAAGAGTTACAAATGAGAGATGCTCCCTTTTGGGAGCCATCCATGGGTTCCATGCCCTGGGATCAACTTTCTAGATCCTTTGGTATGAGACTTTTATATCCTATCCATTCACATTTTTACAAATGCAGGAGGTGGGGATTATAATTGTACTTCACTTCAGTGACTAAAATGGACCTTTTACCTCTTGTTACAAATAACTCAGAGGTAGGTAAAATGACCAGTCAGAGTTGTTGACAATTTTTTAAAAGTCATGTCTAAAGACCCCTTAAAATCAATTTGAAATATTATTAAGCTCATTAAATTTAACAAAGGTTGTTATACAATTATAACCAGTTTTTGATGAAGTCCATCTATGTGACAATTTATAAAACCAAAATGTAAAAAAGCTGTTTTTATAGGCTTATTCAATAATATTTGTTCAGTATAGTTATAGGGGAAAGGTAACAGAATATAACAGTAGTTAAAACACAGTAGATTAAACTGATTCAGTGTAACAGAATAGTATTGAATACATTAATATATGAACTTAAAACTACAAAATTAATTTTTTTAAACAGTTGTAGATTCATTAACAAGGATAAAAAAAGATTGGGTATTGGGTTGAGGGCTTGGAGATTCCCTAGCACTAATAAAATCTAACTTTTCCCAGCCTGCTGACCTTGCAGAAGGTCTCTTCAATCTCCAACAAATGTTGGAGCTACACTCACTTCCTCTCTACTTAGAATTCCCATGTTTCCTTACTTGTTAACCAGGCTAAGCCCACACAAATAGTTTTATTTTCCATTTGAATTAGTTTATTTCATCAATTTAGAACATTATTCCTTCGTTACAATAATCACACTGTTTCCCTCCCTCTCCTCCACTCACCCTTCCCACAGCCAACTCGCAATTTCATTGGGTATTACTTGTGTCCTTGATCAGCACCTATTTCCATGTTGTTCTTTGCACTAGGATGTTCATTTAGAGACTACATCCTCAACCACATCCCTTTGACCCATGTATTCAAGCAATTATTTTTCTTTGGTGTTTTTACTCCCACAGTGTTTCCTCTGGTTTTTCTCGTAGATTCCTCCAGGTTGTTCGGGGTCATTGCATTGCCACTAATGGAGAAGTCCATTACATCGATTGTACCACAGTGTATCAGTCTCTGTGTACAGTGTTTTCCTGGTTCTTCTCCTCTCACTTTGCATCAATTCCTGGAGGTTGTTCCAGTCCCCATGGAATTCCTCCAATTTATTATTCCTTTTAGCACAATAGTATTCCATCACCAACATATACAACAATTTGTTCAGCCATTCCCCAACTAAATGGCATCCACTCATTTTCCAATTTTTGGCCACCACAAAGAGTGCAGCTATAAATATTTTTTACATGTCTTTTTCCTTATTATCTCCTTGGGATACAAACCCAGCAGTGCTATATGGCTGGATTAAAAGGCACACAGTCTTTTAGCGCCCTTTGGGCATAGTTCCAAATTGCCCTCCAGAATGGTTGCATCAATTCACAACTCCACCAGCAATGAATTAATGTCCTGACTTTGCCACTTCCCTTCCAGCATTCATTACTTTCTTTTGCTGTCATGTGAGCCAATCTGCTAGGTGTGAGGTGATACCTCAGAGTTGTTTTTATTTGCATTTCTCTGGTTATAAGAGATTTAGAACACTTTTTCATGTGCTTATTAATAGTTTTGATTTCTTTAACTGAAAATTGACTATTCATGTCCCTTGCCCATTTATCAATTGTAGAATAGCTTAATTTTTTGTACAATTGGTTTAGCTCTTTATAAATTTGAGTAATTAGACCTTTGTCAGAGGGTTTTTTTTTAAACCCTTACCTTCCATCTTGGAGTCAATTCTGTGTATTGGCTCCAAGGCAGAAGAGTGGTAAGTAGGCAATGGGGGTCAAGTAACTTGTCCAGGGTCACACAGCTGGGAAAAGTGTCTGAGGCCAGATTTGAACCTAGGACCTCCCATCTCTAGGCTTGACTCTCAATCCAATGAGCTACCCAGCTGCTTCCTTGTAAGAGGTTTTTGTAATGAAGATTGTTTCCCAATTTGTTGCTTCCCTTCTAATTTTGGATGCATTAGTTTTGTTTGTACAAAACCTTTTTAATTTGATGTAATCAAAAAATTGATTTTACATTTTGTGATTTTTTTCTATCTCTTGCTTGGTTATAAAATCTTTCCTTTCCCAAAGATCTGACAAGTATACTATTCTATATTCGCCGAATTTGCTTATAATTTCCTTCTTTACATTCAGGTCATTCACCCATTCTGAGTTTATCTTGGTGTAGGGTGTGAGATGTTGATCTAAACTAATCTCTCCCATACTGTCTACCAATTTTCCCTGCAGTTTTTATCAAATAGTGGGTTTTGGTCTCCAAAACTGGGAAAATTGGGTTTATCATACAATGTCTTGCTGAGGTCATTTACCCCAAGTCTATTCCACTGATCCTCCTTTCTGTCTCTTAGCCACTACCAAATTGTTATGATAACCCCTGCTTTATATTATAGTTTGAGATCTAGGACTCCAAGTCCTCCTTCCTTTGCATTTGTTTTTTTTTTTCATGATTTCCCTGGATATCCTTGATCTTTTGTTCTTCCAAATGAACTTTGGTATTTTTTTTTTTGTAACTCAGTAAAAAAGTTTTTTGGTAGTTCAATGGGTATGGCACTAAATAAGTAAATTAATTTGGGTAGGATTGTCATTTTTATTATGTTAACTCATCCCACCCATGAGCAATCAATGTTTTTCCAATTGTTTAGATCTAGTTTTAATTGTGTGGAGAGTGTTTTGTAGTTGTGTCCCTATAGTTCCTGTGCTTGTCTGGGCAGATAGATTCCTAAGTATTTTATATTATCTAGGGTGATTTTAAATGGAACTTCTCTTTCTAATTCTTGCTGCTGAAATGGGTTGAAGATATATAGAAATGCTGATGACTTATGCAGGTTTATTTTGTATCCTGCAACTTTGCTAACGTTGTTGATTGTTTCAATTAGCTTTGTGGTTGATTCTCTAGGATTCTTTAAGTAAACCATCATATCATCTGCAAAGAGAGATAGCTTAGTCTCCTCATTGCCTATTTTAATACCTTCAATTTCTTTTTCTTCTCTAATTGCTACTGCTAGTGTTTCTAGTACAATGTTAAATAGTAGAGGCTTTGGGATCAGTACCATTTTTGTGTCATAAAATGAATTAGTTAGAACTCCTTCTTGGTTTATTCTGTCAAATAGTTTGTATAATATTGGGATTAGTTGTTCTTTGAATGTTTGATAGAATTCATTTGTGAATCCATCTGGACCTGGGGATTTTTTCTTAGGGAGTTCTTTGATGACTTGTTCAATTTCTTTTTCTGATATGGGGTTGTTTAGGTCATTTATTTCTTCCTCTTTTAGTCTAGGTAATTTATATTTTTGTAAGTATTCATCCATATCACCTAGATTGCCATATTTGTTGTCATATAATTGGGCATAATAGTTCTTAATGATTGCCTTAATTTCCTCTTCATTATAGGTGAGGTCTCCCTTTTCATCTTGGAAACTGTCAATTTGTTTTTCTTTCCTTTTTTTAATTAGACTGACTAGTACTTTGTCTATTTTATTTGTTTTTTTTTCAAAGTACCAGCTTTTAGTCTTATTTATTAAATCAATAGTTCTTTAACTTTCTATTTTGTTAATTTCTCCTTTGATTTTTAGGATCTCTAATTTAGTCTTCATCTGAGTATTTTTAATTTGTTCACTTTCTAGTTTTTTAATTTGCATGCCCAATACATTGACTTCTGCCCTTTTTAATTTGTTAATATATGGAGTCAAGGAAATAAATTTCCCCCTGAGTACTTCTTTGGCTGCATCCCATAGGTTTTGAAAGGATGCCTCATCACTGTCATTTTATTCAATGACGTTATTAATTGTTTCTACGAGTTGTTCTTTAAATAACCGGTTTTGGAGAATTGTATTGTTTAATTTCCAATTAATTTTTGATTTACCTATCCATGTACCCTTACTAATTATTATTTTTATTGCATTGTGATCTGAGAAGGTTGCATTTATTATTTCTGTTCTTTTGTACTTTTTTGTAATGTTTTTATGCCCTATTACATGGTCAGTTTTTGTGAATGTATCATGTGTTGCTGAACTGAAGGTGTATTCCTTTTTGTTCCTATTTATTTTTCTCCATGTGTCTACTAACTGTAATTTTTCTAAGATTTCATTCACCTCTCTTACCTCTTTCTTAATTAGTTTTTGGTTTGATTTATCTAGTTCGGATAGAGGAAGATTCAGGTCTCCCACTAGTAGTTTTTCTATCTCTTTCATCCTTGAGCTCCACTAGTTTCTCCTTTAGAAATTTGGATGCTATGCCATTTGGTGCATACATGTTGAGTATAGATATTTCCTCATTATCTATACTCCCTTTTATCAGTATGTAATTGCCTTCCTTATCTCTTTTAACTAGATTTATTATTACTTTAATTTTGTCAGATATCATGATTGCAACTCCTGCCTTCTTTTTATCAGTTGATGCCCAATAGATTTGGCTCCATTCTCTTACTTTCACCCTATGTGTATCTACCTTCCTCATGTGTGTTTCTTGAGGACAGTATATGGTAGGGTTTTGGATTCTAATCCTCTCTGCTATTCAGTTGCATTTTATGGGTGAGTTTATTCCATTCACATTCAGAGTTATGATTACTAGCTGTGTATTTCCCAGCATTTTGATTTCTACTCCTGGTCCTGCCTTTTCTTCTTTCACTATTTCCTTCTACACCAATGTTTGTTTTTAACCCGTTCCCCTAGTTCACATCCTTATTTTATTTCCCTTTTGACTCCCCCTCCTTTCTTGTTTCCCCCTTTACTTTCCCTGTAGTCTTTCTAAAACTACCTGCCCACCCTCTCCCTCCCTTATACTGCTTCCCTCCCCACCAGTCCTTTTGTTACTCTTCTACTCCCCTATAAGGCACAAATCTATTCTATGCCTGAATAGATTGGATTGTTCATCCCTCTTTGGGTCAATTTCAATGCATGTAAGAGTTGAGTATTTCCTGTCTCCAACTTCTTTACCCTTCCAGTGTATTGATGTTCTTCCCCTCCCACCATGAGCTTCTTTGTGATATATAAATTTACCCCCATTTGTTTCTTTTCCCATTTCTTTTAGTATTAACTCTTTTTAGCTGTAGTTGTGTATATATATATGTATATATACATATGTATATGTATTTATGCATGCATATATCTATATACCTATTTATGTCTTGTCCTTTCATCCTATACAGTTTGTCACTGTTCCCTCTAAGGGTAATCCTTCTAGCTGCCCAGGTGATAACAACAGTTTTTAAGAGTTACCAATTACCCCTTTTCTTATAGGGATACATAACATTTTAACTTATTGAATCTCTTTTAAAAAAAGTTTTTTTTTTGGTTTTGTTTTTCTTTTTCCACTCTTTTTTAAATTACCTTTTGATGATTCTTTTGAATCTGTGCTTGGGCATCAAATTTTCTGTTCAGATCTGGTCTTTTCTTTACAAATTCTTGGAATTCTTCTATTTCTTGAATGATCATACTTTCCCCAGTAAGAATATAGTCAGTTTTGCTGGGTAGTTGATTCTTGGTTGTACACCTAGTTCCCTTGCTTTATGGAATATCATATTCCATTCCTTTTGGTCCTTCAGTGTGGATGTAGCCAGATCCTGTGTTATCCTCACTGTGGTTCCATGGTATCTAAATGACTTTCTTGGCAGCTTGTAATATATTTCTTTGGTCTGATAGTTCTTGAGTTTGGGTATAATATTTCTGGGTGTTGTCAGTTGGGGATTAAGAACAGGAGGTGATCTGTGGATTCTTTCAATCTCTACTTTTCCCTCTTGTTCCAGAATATCAGGCCATTTTCCTGAATAATTTCCTGTAGTATTATGTCTAGGCTTTTTCTTTTGTCATGGTTCTCTGGTAGACCAATGATTTTTAAATTGTCTCTCGAACGATTTTCTAAATTTTCTCTTTTGTGAATGAGATGCTTCATATTTTCCTCAATTTTTTCATTCTTTTGGTTTTGTTTTATAGTGTCCTGCTGCCTTGTGAGGTCACATGATTCTAGTTGTTGTATTCTGGTCCTTAAAGACTGGATTTCATCCCTAGCTTTTTGGTCATGCTTCTCCTTTTGGTCTGATTTTCTTTGGAGGTCATGTTTCATTCTCTTTACTTCATCTCTCATCTCCCTTGCCTCATCTTTCATCTCCTTTGCCTCATTTTCAAGCTGGTTGATTTTGGCTTTCACAAAACACTATTTTCTGTTTCCAGATGACTTATCTTAGTTTTAAAATTCTTGTCCCAGTTTTCTTCAGCCTCTCTTAGTTGTGTTTGAATTGCATTTTGAGTTCTTCCCAAGTCTTTGTCCAATTCACTGGGATTTCTGTTTTATTACTTTCATCCTCCTGTGTATTGTTTGTTCTTGGTTAGTTGCCTGTGCAGAAGCTGTCAATTGTAATTTCTTTCTTCTTTTTCTGTTGTTTGCTCATATTTACCCCTTCTTTGCTCCCCATATTTGTCTGTGCTCTTGCTCTTCTCATTTTTTTGGTTTTTAGTCCTTCTGTCAGTCTCCCCTCTTCAAGCTTTGTCAGATCTCTCAGTGCAGTTTCTGGGGGAGGAATGTTGGAGTTTTCCCTTCCCTTTCCTTTGGAGGCTTTTGATTGGATTAAAGTCCAGCAGTCAGTGTTGCAGCCTAGGCTTCCCTGAGTTCTAAAGACTTTTGATGGGATTAAGTTCAGCTGAGTTGGGCTAGGTGGGCTCTGAGACCAAAAACTTCCTGGAAGGCTGGAGCAATATGGAAGATCTCCAGGGCTCTGACCAGGCTGCCAGCTCCCTCTCCAGCTCCTTTCCCGATGTCTGTGCTTGACACACTGAGTTTGGCACTGCCCTCCCACAAGGTATACCCTCCAGACCATAGCCTTTGCCCACTGTCGCTGGAGGCCCAGAGCTCTAAGTGGAGGCGGGGGGTGGGTCCGGGGACCTTCCTTCTGCCTTCCCCTTAAACTCGAGTGTTCTCGGATTCTGGTTTTTTGGGGGGAGAGGCATACCTTTTGAATTGAGTTCAGCAGGAGGGTTCCTTGGCTCTTGTGTTGGGTTTGATTTTCAGTCCCCTAGGAGCATTCAGTTTGTGATTGGTATGGAAGGGTTTTCAGAGGTTTGAACTTCTGTTCCTTCTTTGTGGCCATCTTGACCCAAAATTAAATTTTAAACAAAACAATCAGCAAAATACAATAAAATACTGAGACTTTCATAAAAAATGGAGTCTGAAAAAGCTTAAAATTTCCACCTCCAGACTCTTTAAAGTTTCTTTCTCTATCCATTGAGATTCCTTTTATCAACACTCTTGAATTTCATATAGCAAGGGAGAACATGGGTTTTAGGAATCTCAAGCTGGGCAGGTCCGAATGACAAAAAGTTGCACAGAGATGAATTTCTCCCCTGAATCTCAGGTAAGATAAGTAAAAGGATCAGTGCACTCATGAAAAAAAAATTCTAAAGCTGGAAGGTGTTTGAAATAAGTAATGCACTGCTCTTTCATAGAATATGCCATACTTGTAATCAACTTTCTGTTTTGGAAGAGTCTCTTCCTTTTCCTTGTCCTTCTCCCTGTGGTCCTCTGCCACATGGTGGCTAATTGTTGCCTAAGGAAATAACATCCCTTTTTTTTAACCATCTGCCCTGAGGAGAGGCTCCAAGGACTCCTAGCTTCTCAGTGGCAGCAATAAGCAACAGTGGTCAGGGTAGAGGTCTGGTCGGAGGTGTTATAGACAAAAGAGTGGTTGCCATAAACTGTGATGGCGAAAATATGGGTTCAAGACTTTGAATTGCCAAAATTATAAAAAGATAATTTTTAGTGTCTTGATTTAAATAAAAAATAAGTGGTTGCAATGGGAAAAATTCCCAAATATGAAATACCCAAGTCAGCTGGGTTTTATGGAGATTTTAATTAATACAAATGAAGGAATTAAAGAAACGGAGAGAGACAGAGTAAGAGGAAATAATAGGAAGGCTAGGGCCTAGGCCGATTGCCTAGGCCTTTCTTTTAAGAGAGAAAACTAAGTCAGTCTTTAATCACTCACCACAAGATTGTCCCAAGCAAAACTCTAGTGTTCAGAGATACCCTCCCGTTCAGCTCCTCAGCTCAACTAACTTCAGCCACTAAGCGACCCCACCGAGAGAGCCCAGCTCTCAGTTCCTGTTCTCCTTTTAAAGAGAATTTTCTCCTATGTCACCTCCCCTAAATTTTCATATCTACCAATCACAGTAGATGTTTTCACAGGACTGACAATTCTTAATTCACATCTTCTTTAGTTCTCAACTTCTCTGGGTAGACTAAAATGTCATACCTCTTTTGTTAAAGTTGCCCCTTGAAAGTTGCCTGACCTTTTAGTGATTAATTTGACCTTCATAGGTACTTAGCACCCCTTTGTATTAGATCTAAAAATAGACCTAGCTTAAGGGCTTGGCCTCACTATAAGTATGGGTTAAGTACTTTTCTTTGTTCAGTAAGGAGTTTTACAACTTTATCTTCCCCTAAGGTATGCCTAAGTATGGGTGGAGTAATTTTAAAGTTCCCAATACATTCCTGATCAAGTACCTCCATTGTTTAAATGGGGAATAGCCTTAACCAAATGTTTTAAGGTAGAGTTTGAGTAGTTTTAAGATTCATAGAGGCCAGTTTAGGAGCAGAGTCAGAGATCAGGAGGAGGATCGCTGGGGCCCAAGGCTGAGGCCAGGGCCAGGTGAGCAATCTGGGTTGAGAAATCAGGAGTGGATGACAACCCAGGAGGAAGGAGCAGGCAGAAGGAGCAGGAGTAGGAGCAAGAGTAGAAGCAAGCTACTGGGATTTAGCAGCAGGAGAGAGCAGAGTCATGAGAAGTGGCTTTGTGAGGGTGGGGGTGTGTGGGTGGGCAAAAAGCCTTGGCAGGAGAAACATGGCTTAAAAAATTATCTAGGCTATCTTAAAAAAAATTGAAAGTAATTCTCATCCTTTCTGGTCACCAACTGTAGGTTTTAAAATTTTATCTCTAATAATAAAAATATTACAGTTCAGGAGATTTGTTAATGATTGTTAGAAATCAAGGAATAAAGAGGATACAAAATAAAGACCACCATGCCCATGGTTGATCATCCAGTTCAAACACCAACCTTATCACCACCAAGCTTGGAACAGGAAGTAAAGAGGCAGGACCTTCCATGTCCCTGCCTAATATCCCCTGTCTAAAGGAAATATGTAATGACAGGAATGTGGTGGGTTCCTGGGAAATGTAGTTCTTTTTTTATGGTAACAGATTTCCAATTATACAGAGGTCAGGATCTGTTTTATTAGTTTGCCCTCAAATGTTAGTACCCACAAAGATAAAGTCATGGAACTACTGAAGTAGGCAGGTATTAGTGTTATGCCTTAGTTGGATTATAGTAAAGATATATTCCTAATCACTCTCAAAATAATATTTCTTCTAATATGAACTTTATATATACAAAGTTTAATTCCTCTACCATTTTTTCCTATGGTATCATTTTAGTGTCTCATTCAGTATATCAAGAACTATGATATTAAAATCTGAATGTGGCAGTTCCTGTATAATTGATGGAGGAAAAGGAGGGTTTTTAAAGACATCTTTACAAAGGTTCCTAACTTTTTTGTGTTATGATTATCCTATTTTATCTTTAAATGCACTTGGGATGATTTTGATTTATTTAGTTGCTTGCCCAGATTTATATAAACTTTTTTTCTCCCCTTCTAATGCTTCTTGATGGATTATGAATGATTATAGCTCAGAATTCTCTACTCTTTTCCATAAATTTTCATCCATTAATTTAGTTTTTAGGTCCATCTTTTTAAAGAACATAGTGAGCCTTACACTTACTCCTATTAAATTTTACCTCCCCTTTTATAATGTACCTATTTGTTGAGATATTTGTATCTTTATTCTAATCTTCAGGATTTCCTATCTAGTTTAGGACTAATTGTCAAGAAATACATTGAATATACCATCCATTTATATGTTAGAGTCATTGATTTAAAAACACAATAACAGAATAACAGAAAAAGTATTGCTTTGAGCCACTTTATTAAAAAGTTCCCTCTTTACAACATGTATTCTTTGATCATTACTCTCAGGGACCAGTTAACTTCCACTAACTTTTTTTGTCTTCTGATTGTCCTATTTTATCTTTACATGCACTTGGGATGATTTTGACTTATTTAGTTGCTTGCCAAGATTTATATAAACTTTAAAAAATATAGCCAAATAGCATATATATATGTATATAGATATGTATATATATATATATATCCACCTTTTCACAAAGAGATTATGAGTTATTGTTTTTTTTTTTGAGATCATGAGATATTTTGCCAAATTTTTGCTGGCATAGAGGTGTATTATTCCCATAGATTTCCCTGAAGATAACTCTTTCAAAAAACAGAATGACTAGTTTGGTATAAATTTTTCTTAATGAACCCATGCTAACTCATAGGGATTGTACCTATTCTAAGTGCTCATAAATTATTTCTTTAATCTATTATTCTTCTTTCTTATTTATAGGTTTATTGATTTTTTTTGTTTGTTTTTACAACAGTATCACTTCTGGTGAGGCAGTGTGATGCAATACCTAGAGGATTGGTGAGGAAGGTATGGATTCAAGTTTTACCTCTGACGCATAGTAAATTTGTGTGACCCTGAGAAAGTCACTTAACCTCTAAGTGCCCTCTGGTGTCAATTATCTGTGTTCTTTTTAATTTCTGAGTGTTTTCAGTTCTGACTGTTACCTCTCTGTCTTTTCTTTTACATGAGGTGTTCATAATGTCATTCTGTCTAGCTGATTTAAATTAAATCATTCAAGCTAAAGATGGGTGAGTGACTTTGCAAGTTGGTTTTATAAAGCCTCAGTCATTTTGATTCAGAGTGAACATATGTGATGTGTAAAGTTAAGCATTTAATAATGACACAGAAACAGATTTCTTTGTACTAGCAATTCCAGTTATATCATGCATTGAAACATATCGAAGTTGCTTATGATCTTGGATTACATTTGGTTTTGTTCCATATGGATTTTATAAAATTGACTTGATTGATATCTATTGATATTCAAGGACAACATCCACAAGATCTGGAAAGAGAAAGATTACCAAGGTTCAGAATCTTACTACCTTACCTTTAATTTCAAATTAGGAGGGTGGCTCAGTCCAGCTCATTGATGTGAGGGGGGAAGATTAAAAGTTATCCCCATTGTTATGAAGTAAGCAAATTGTTTTCCAAAGTCTCTGCCTAACAAGTTCTCAATTTTTTTTATGCTTTGTTGTGGGGAATCACAGTTCACCCCCAGAGAATTGGGACACTTGTTCATATGGTATAAGGCACATCTCACAGAACATTCTGAAACACATCCTTTGAAAAGCACTGGCACCTCCTGTTTCCTATAATGTTAGCTGATTTTGGTTTGAAATAGTTCTGGAAGAATCTTATAGGTTTTACACAGTGGACACAGTATTTAGTAGTTTCCTCATTTGGGAGTTCTCTATATAAATGTAATGTCAGGTTCAATCCCTGACCCTTATAATTTCTAGATGTCCTTTGCTCTTTCTCTCCTACCCCTGCAATCTGATTGTTTTCTTGAACTATGAAAAGAGGGGTTAAAAAAAAGAACCAAAACTTAGAATGTGTGAATGGTTTCATCCTTGTAAACCCCCCTTTTTCTGTCAGGAAGGGTATGACAATATTCTGTTCTACAAGGCTATTTTTAGCATAGTTTAGTTATTTTTTTTTTGGTAGATTTTATATCCCTGTTAGTGATCATTTCAATTATATTGTTGTGGTCATTATTTCTTCTGTTCACTTTGATCCACATCATTTCATTCTAATTCTCTCATATTTTTCGGAATGCTATTATTCATCATTTCTTGTTGTACAATAATTCCATTATATTTATGTAGCACAGTTTGTTCAGCTATTTCCATGTGTATGGGCAACCATTTTACTTCTAGATCTTTTCTATCATGAAAACGATTACTATATTTTTGTAAATCAAAATGTTCTTTTTTTGTCTCCTTGAAGAAGATGTCTAGTAGTAAGAATATACTTGTGAACAGTATAGCCACTTTTATTGCAAAGTTACAAATTATTACCAGAATGGTGTGACCAATTACAGCTCTACTGAAAATATATTCATTTGTCTTTCCAAAGTTTTCCAAATATTGACCATTCCTATTAAAAAAAAAATCTTTTCCGGTTTGTAGGATATCAGCTTGAAATCTCCTGATTTTTAATGTTTTTTCTTTCTCTTATTATTTTTGATTTGGAATATATGTGCACATGGTCACTACGAGCTTACAATCCTCTTGAAAACCATTCATATCCATATTTGAGAAGGGTTCTTGACATTATATATCTCTGTCATCTCCTTTTATAAGTTGAATGTCTAATTTTTGTCAATAATTTGATGCAAAGATTTTCGACCACTAGACACTGTTCTTTTTATCCTAGCTGCATTGACTTTATTTATGCAATACCTTTTTTAGTTTTAAAATTATCTCTTATGATCACTACTCTCCCTTAGATTTAGTAATGAAAGCTTTCTTCTTAATCTCAGAGAGGGCATAATGGTATTCTGTAGGCTGCAGAGAATTGCTTGTGAGGTTATATATAAATCAATTGAAGAATCCAGTGAAGTTTGAAATGCCTTTGGGAATAGCATTAGGGGACTTTTTATTATATTGGTAGTCATTGCTATTTCTGCCATTCAACTTCTATCCAAAATGAATTTTGGACGTCCGCCCTGGGCTTTTCAGTTCTTAAAAGGGAATTTCTGCCTTAGCTTGCATAGGATTGGGCCTCTGAGTCATTTTCTGGTCCACACTATGTCTTCTCCCCCCACTCCTCCCCGCCTTTTTTATCTTTCTCTTGTTTTTCCCCGCTTCCATTAGAATCTTAGCTTCTTGAGGACAAGGACTGTCATCCCTGTTTCTATTTGTATCCCCGGTACTTAGTTCACTGCTCAGGCATGTAGTTAACATTTAATAAAAAATCTTTGTCTATATATCTTTCTATACAAACTCTCTTTTTTCAGTTGGGACAATCATTGTCTTCCCACTTATCCGGTTTCAAACCTTGAGTTATCTAAAGGAAAGGCAGAGTGAAAAGCACCTTGGTCTTGGAGGAAGAAGAAACCCACATTCAAAGACTGTCCTCTGGCATATACCCACAGATGATGAGTGTATCCCTATAATATTTCCACATTGTTGGACTACAAAATCATCTATTATAATTTTAAAATAACTTTTTGTAAAGGCAAAATTATGTTTTATGTGTTTATATGATTTTATTTGTTTTTTAAAAATAGCTTCTTAAGGGGGCAGCTGGATAGCTCAGTGGATTGAGAGCCAAGCCTAGAGATGGGAGGTCCTAGGTTCAAATCTAGCCTCAGACACTTCCCAGCTGTGTGACCTTGGGCAAGTCCCTTGACCCCCATTGCCTAGCCCTTACCACTCTTCTGCCTTGGAGCCAATACACAGTATTGACTCTAAGATGGAAGGTAAGGGTTTTAAATTTTTAAAAAATAGCTTCTTATAAAGGTAGAATTATGCAGCATATAGAAAGTTGACCCAGGAGGCTGGTTCAAGTCTAGTTTTTCATATAGACTGCGTGTCTGGCTGTGGTCAAGTCACTTAATCTTTCAATGCCCCAGACAACATCCTAACACTGTGAATTACAGAGGGGGCACTGGGTGACATTGGTAAGAAATTCTTTCATCTAGGAATTCTCTAAACTATTGACATCACACATCATATCTCTAGACCTATAAACCTAATATTACCTATCAAGGCAACTGATTAAGCAGGAACAAATTTCAATGCGTAAAATGAAGTATCTTATAGTTATACTTCTTGTCATCTTTATCATCCAATGGACTTCCATGCGTAATGGACACTAATTAAATAATTGATTGACTGATTTCAAGTATGTGGTTTCTGTGCTTTTTCTTTTAAAATCTCCTGAGACCATGATTATGTGACCTCTCTAGGTTATGAGCCCCAAAGAATCAGTCTGTAATGTAATGTATGTAATCTATCCCTAGACTTAAATTCAGTAGCTTTCAATTTTCTAGTAAAAAAAACATCTTTCTCTCCTGCTTTTTCTCTTCTCTCCCCTTCCTGCTGATTTCCCCATCTCTGTCATTGCTGTTGTTTTTCCCCTCTCTTTGACATTATTCAGACATCTCTCTAAGGTATACAACCCTGAAGAACTAACACTCTTCAACCTGAGGAAAATTTTGACATAGCAGAACCAAATGCCCTCCTTTTCTCCTTCTCCATCCCAATTGCTAACTTTTGAACAATCCCTTCTAAACTGAAATAATGCCACATCAGGAACTGTTGACATTTTCCTGACCAAGTACCTCTCAATAATTCAGCACCTCCAAAATATCCCAACGTTGTTGAATGGAGAAATCAGAAATGTAGTGATCTGTTTATGTCTCTCTCTCCTTGGTAGCATGAATCATTTATGGAGGTATGTATTTCAGAGGAGAATGTGGAAAAAAAAGTGACCAAAGTCACAATGTAGGCATATGTATATTTCATGTTTTGATAGCATGCCCATTAAAAAAAAGAATATTTCTCCTTAATTCCAGGAAATAGGGCATAACAAAGCCTTGTCCAAATGGTCATGGCTTTTTGCTTTTCTTTTTGTTTTTCCCCCTAAAAAGAGTCTTTGAGGCAGGTAGAGCTCCCATTGCAAATTAGAACCTTGACATTTTGGTTTATAGAGTAGTCTATATTGTGAGTTTGTTCAGTAAGAATCTATTCTCTAAACTCTGTTGACTCTGGGGGCAATTGGAATATTCAATCTCCAGAGGCAAGGACTGGACCTTTGACTCTAGTGACCCTGCCAAATTCTAGACTTTTTGTGAGGCTGGGCATACTGACTACACACACACACACACACACACACACACACACATGCACATATGTACAAAGTTCAGTTATAACATGTGTTTAGAAAATAGGAATTTGTTCCAAAATGACTGACATATTAGGGAATATTTCATTACTCAGCATTACTCAGTTTCAAGTTGGCTGAGGTGTGATTTCTTCCGTAAGAAACACTGAGAGCATGGAAGACTGCACCATTTTACAGTAACTCATACGTTGCAATCCTTTTACTGCAAACAAATCTCGGGTCTTTGACAAGGCACAATGTGAGGGAGATCTGGTGTGAACCACCCACACGCCAACCTTCGTTATGGCTACCCAAGCCAGAATTTGAAGCTCACCTAAATTTTCTTCTGAAGCCCACAGCAGGCTGAGGCCATAGAGTTGACTACTGCTTATTGTAGAATTTGTGTATTTCTTAATTATTTAACATGTATAAAACTGTACTACAATTTTTATTAAGATCTTCTCTTTTTTGGTATGTGTCACTGACAAAAAACAAAACAAAACTTAAGCATAGTGTCCTTAATCCCATTCTCCCAACAAACGCCGTGGGATTTTTGCTTGATTTTGTACAGCATATTGTTTTTTGGGAAATGTTTGTGGCAGAACTAATTCACATTCATAATAGAGGGCAGGCAATATCAGCAGGAACTGATACCCAGCATGCATAGGCAGATACTTAGAAAAATAATAAGCATGAATATTAACATGATTGAACTATTGTATGAGTATACAATGAAGTATACAATAACTTTCAGTTTAAAGTACTTTAAGGTTTATAAAGCATTTTTTTCACAATGGATTATGGGAGTATATCAAACTAATTTTAAAGATGAGGAAAAAATGTTTAGATGGAAAATGATTTGCTGGAGGAACATAGCTAGTATGTGTCCAAATAAAGCAAAAAAATTAGGGATATATTTGTGAATGTATTTTGGAGGAGTATTTTGGCTAGAATACAGGACTGTGCTCCATGTCATTGAACCTCTAATTCCAGATCTTCCACTGACTTACATATTAGGAAATATTTTGAGCATAACTCCATTTTCAAAATTCAGATCAATATACTTGATATTCTGATAAATCATTCACACTCTTTATAACTTTCTATTTCTTTTGAAACATCACTATTTCTTATGTATATGGCTTCAAGCTGCCAGAAAATGTCTTGAGATTTAACAGAGATGGTTCTATTAAATTTATTTTGTGGTTGGATTCTGAAATTTATTAATTATGTGGTCACCAGGGATTTAATTTCTAAATCCCAAAATGAATTACTAAAGTAAATGGAATTTATGGTAGTTTATTTATAATATTTACAATAGAAGGAAAATATTAAGGAATGAGAGAAAGAAAATTCTGGTTTCTTCTGATACCAGTTAGAATTTTTAAGTCCCAGCCAGGGGAAGAGAGTCTCAGGAAGATGGGCCTTACCTGGAAGCTTCAGGCCTCCAGAAAGGTGGGGTCACTATATCAGTTAGGATTTCTAAGTCCCAGCCAGGGGAAGAGAAAAGCAAGTCCACTAAGTCAGCCTTTCACTCACTAATGGTGACAGTTTAAAAAAGAAGTCTGGGTGTCAGTCTTCCAGTCATTCCTCCATCCTTCATTCTAAGCCCAGGTGAACTCTTCAGTCTTTTTTTTCCCTCTATTTAAAGACTTTATTCTCTTGTGTCACCTCCTCTAAATTTTCACATCTACCAATCATAGCAGATGCTTTTTTCCAGGACTGCCCATTCTTTAATTCTCACCTTCTTTGGTTAGATTTTATCTTTTTGGGTTACTTAAATCCTCTTTTGTTAAGTTCACCTTTTGTAGTTACTTAACACCTTTTTGTAGTTAAAATCTATTCTAGCTTCACTATTAAGGAAGAGCTAAGTACCTTCATTATTACAATCATGAGATTACAATTTTATCTTTACATTAAAGAAATAGCCAAGTATCTTCATTGTTACAATCAGGAGATAGCTAAATCCAATCTTCACAGTTCCCAACCCCCAAAAGATTAGCAGAAGGAAAATCAGGGTAACTCTACCTTTTAATATTATCATTGCTACTAGGCATGAGTGACTAGGAAAGCCAAGTCATACTCTTCTAAGATACTTTGATACTTTGAAATTCTTGATTTGTTTGGTATGGTAGTGACATAAATTGCAGCGTGACCCTTCCATATTTGCTCATCCTGTGTTAGGATATTTTCTTCTCAAAATTCTTAGGTTGAATCTTACTTGAAGAGATTTATGCCATTTCATTTAAAGAAAGGTTGAGTTAATGTTTTGTAAAATAAACTTGAAAGAAGGCAAGAATCAGGTTTATAAATCACATAAATAGAAAAAGCTGGGTTTTTTTTAAGTCTTTGGAAAAACTTTTAGATAAAAGAAGTCTTTGCAGTATTTTTGAAAGATTGTGTGTTGTTATCACTATAGTAGAATGCAAGCTCCTTGAGGGCAAGGAGTGTTTCTAATTTTGTATTCCCAGATCTGGGGATACAGACAAAAAAGAGAAATAGTTCTTACTTTCAAGGAAATCACCTTTAAGAAGGAACACATATAAGAGGGTTTAACAGCATGGAAGGATCAAAAGACTCAGTGGTCCTCACTGTACAATGGCAAGGAAGGCAGTGAATCTTCTTCATTGCCATTTCTATTGACAAAAGTTTGTAATTTTCTGACAGAATCATTTGACAGTGCCAAAGATTTGGGCATATTAATTAATTCATGCTGGCTACGCAGGAAGGCTATAACATTAGAATAGATCTGAATTGGTGAGACAGTTTGGAATTTTCTCAGAGATCTATGAAAGTGGACGAGAATGAGCAACCATCTGAGCCTCTGGGAGATAACAGTGACTTTCAGTGCTGAGTCTATGACCTGTTGCCAAAAGGAGTAAAAAAGGAACCCAGAGAATGTCCATCTCAAAGGATTTTTAAGAGAAAGGAAAGTGTTTCCCTTGGATCATTTGATGGAGAATCTACCTAAAGGCATGAAGTGAGATGATCTCTCAGTGTTTTTCCATTCTAGGATTTGAAGTAGTCTGTCTGCTGGTGCTGAGAGCAGAGAAATCCTTGCCTAGTTTCTGAAAGGTCTCATGCTCTCATGATGTATGGAACCTCCAAGGACTTTCAATGCCTTTTCATCTTTTTATGACATGAAACAACAAATAAGAAGCCAACTACAGCACCTGAAAATTATAAGCCAAATAAAATAAAAATTAATGCTAAACAAAATGGGCCATTTTTCTTTAGCTGCACTTAACAGACTGTCAAATGGCACTGTGTGTTAGAATTTAATTCTGGAAGAATTCAGAAGGCAATTTTTAAACCTCCACTAACATATTTCTGACAAGCTGGTAACACTCATGGTGGCATTTATGAAAGAGTAGGAGACTATTTGGAGGTGACAACTTCTTCTGCTCTTGTTTGTAAGACCCTCCAGTCAAAGAAAACTAAAAAAAAAAAAACCCAAACAAGCCAACACTATCAGCCCCCAAAATAAATCCATCACAGCATTTGAAAAACAAATATGATGAACTGGTCACCAAAGCTCAAATTCATAGTGAATTTTATTATCTAGCCTGAAGTCAATACTGTTCTCTATTTTGTTTTCTGACAGGATAGTTTAGGCTTTTCAGGAGCACAAGTAATAAACTGTACTGAAGCCTCCGTATCTGAAGCTAAAGTATCTGGATGAGCAGTAAAACAGAAGCCAATCATTTGGATGTTATGGCTCCATAACATTAGACATATGGAGATACAGGCCAGTGTTGGAATGAGAAGAGCAGGAATTACGTAAGCTTTTGAAGGGCAGGGATTATTGAATTTTTGTCTTTGTACTTTGTATCCTAGCAAACGGTGCACTAAATACTTAGTGTTTGCTGGTCGAGCATTCATCATTTGTAGCCCTGTAACCACTCAGCCTCTTGGTGTAACCACTCAACTATTTAGCCATCCTCAAATCATGCTGTCATGCATACATTTCTCTCTTAAATTCCTTCCATCTCTTTCAGCTGTACCTCTAAGAACATCAATACTTCTATTCTTAGAAAAGTAGTGTAAATCAGTTTCCCTAGCATTCTGATCACAATCTGCTGTGACTTTCCTGTACTAACCAGCACTCTCTGTCAACTGCCTTGTGTGGATTGTGTTCTCTTATTTAAAAGCAAACTTCTTGAAGGCAGGAGTTATCATTTGTACTTTGTTTACTTGTATTTGTATACCCAGTGCTACCTAGGAAGCACTTATATTTTTTAAAATTCATTTGTTCACACATTCATTAGTAAAGAACTATGTTCAGAGAGGTACACTTTAGGGGGAAAATTGCACAGAAAGTGATTGTAATTATTACCATACTGGTCAATAGATACACTGAAAAACAATAAATATTATGACGATTAATCATTTTTTTTAGCGTTAAGTGTTGGAACAGAGAAACTGTGAGGAGGAAAGTGTGGCTGACCCAGGTACCATCAAGTTTTTGACTAAAAAATCTAGTTTGTTGTAATCACTAAAAGTTCATATACCAGGTAGATTGGAAATAGGGCTTCATAAGACCTGGGAAACACAGATGTATCTTTATTTTAGCTTTCCAAACAATCTGCTAGTGCTTAGAAGGCTTCACCCATTTTCTTTATAGCTTAAAGCTGATTTGCCATTTGTATTCATTGTATGTTTAGATTGCAATGACTATAGCTTCCACTGATAATATCATTGCTATAAAAACCCATTCCCAGTCATGAAAAAATAAAATGGTAAATGTCTTCACTCATAGTCAGCCTGGGATTATTGCAAATTGAACTGGCACATTAAGTACTGACCACCTTTAGCATGTTCATTGCTTATTCTATTCCACAACTATCATCAAGGGTGGGAGAAAGGTGCTATATATGTAACTTCATTGCTGTTAGGGGGACTGGAAACTTGTCCAATTTTTATGTTGTACTTAGCTTTCCTTCTCCCATTTAGCCTTTGAGTGGTGAGAAAGAGGGTCACTGAGTAGGTCAAACTTCCTCAGGATGGTATTATTGATTTTATAATCACATTGTAAGCCACATTATGGGCAGTAGATTTGAAAAGGGAGGGGTGGTATGTTGTGAGTTTCTACAGTATCATGGAATCTTTGAGAGTTAGACTTTTATTGTTGTGGAGTAGTCAAGAACAAACCACCATGGGATAGGCGCCACCCTATCAGGCATCCAATCAAAAGTGACATCTTTTGGGAGGACAGGTGTATTTACGTGACCAATCTGGGGAGAAGCAAAACAGGATGTTTAATGAAGGAGATCCTGGAAATGAGAAAAGGAAGTGGAATCAAAGAATTAATTCACAAAAGATTTAACAGTCAGCAACAGCAGGGGTCAGCACCCAAATACTCCTTGCAGCTAGATTTGCAATACCAACATCATAGTCCTCATGGTATTTTTTTTTTTGCAAAAGTGGTACCATCACCTGCTTACATCCTGATTAACACTCCTCTCCTGTGGTTTTGAACAAGGCTAAGATAGATAATTGAAGGTAAACCAGAGCAAAAATCCAGGGTAGGGCAACTAGGGCTTTGTCTTACAACCTCCAAATTTATAAGGTTCTTATAGCACTCCTTCTACCATGTAGAAACAACTCAGCCTAGTTCTATTATTGATAGTTATTAATACTAGTTAAAATATAAAGCTACCAGAAGACATGTTTCTTCCCTTTTCCTCCACTCAATCCAGTGCTCCTTTTCTGTATTAACCCTGCACTGCTTTATGGTGTCTTCGAGTTTTTGTCTCTAAGCAACTCCATGGTGTCTGAGTTTTTGTCTGCTTTCTATGGGAAAGGTTCTTCCCATCTCTGAGGGCCTTGAGATGCATTCAATCCAACAAGAATTTGTTAAGCATCTATGGAGTGCCAAGCCTTGTGTCCTGAAATCTGATGGCTTTCTCTTAAGCACCTTCCCCTTCCCCTTCAACTGAATTTATTTAAACTTAATTTGATTATGCCTTCTTGGCTCATTTTATGTTACCCCAGGGACCAGAGTTGCTAGTTATGGCTCTGGGGAAGGCATTAAATTTCTTGAATTCTCTTCAAGATCAAATAATTGATAAAGTCTAGTCTAAAGAACTATGGGAGCAAGCTCCATGTATATATAATTTTCACAAAATCTTAATTCCTTAATTAATGGAATCAGAAAATATTAAAACTATTAGAAAAATATTGTCTATCATCTAATAATTTAATTTAACAGGATGAGTAAGCAGTAATCTGGGGTGGGAGGGGGAAATACATGACTTCCCAAGGTCAAGCATGGTCAGAACTGGGACTAGAATCTATAGTTGTTCAGTCATTCAGTCTGTAGTTCAGTCTTTTGTGACCCAATGAGTCATAGCACACCAGGTCCTTCTATCCTACACAATCTCCAGAAGTCTCTCCAAGCTCAGGGTCATTGCTTCCATGACACTGTCTATGCATGTCATCCTCTGCCATCCCTTCTTCCTTTTGTTTTCAGTCTTTCCCAGCATCAAAGTCTTTTCTAATGAGTCCTATCTTCTCATTATGTGGCCAAAATGTTTGAGCTTCAGATTCAGTATCTGTCTTTCCAATGAATAGTCAGAGTTAATTTCTCTAAGTGTTAATGGATTTAATCTTCTTGCTATGCAGTGGAATCTCAAAAATCATCTTCAGCATCACAATTCACATCTGTTCTGTCACACTCATCTTTCCTTTTAGTCCAGCTCTTACAGCCATGCATTACTACTGGAAAAACCATAACTTCAACTATATGGACCTTTATTGGTAAGGTGATATCTCTGTGTTGTAGTATACTGTCCAGATTTGCCATAGCTTTCCTTCCAAGGAACAATTTTTCTATTAATTTCATGAATTATTTTCCATCCACAATGGTCTGTGAGCCCAAGAATATAAAATCTGACACTGCTTCCATTTCTTCTCCCTCTATTTGCAAGAAAGTAATGGGGCAAGATGCCATGCTATTCTTTTTCTTTTTTTTTTTTAACATTAAGCTTCAAGCCAACTTTTACATTCTCTTCTTTCATCCCCAAGAAGCTTCTTAGGTTTTCTTTATTTTCTGTCATTATTGGTATCATTTGCATATTTAGATGATTGATATTTTTCCTGGAAACTTTAATTCTGGCTTTTGATTCAACCAGTCTGGCATTCTATCTGGTGGCCTCTGCATATAAGTTCAATAAGTGAGATGACACTATAGAGTCTTGTACTCCTTTCCCAATCTTGAATCAGTCAATGGTTCCATATTCAATTCAAACTTCTCCTTCTTGAACCACATGTGGGTCTCTCAGGAGTCAAGTAAGATGATCAAGTATTCTCATCTCTTTGAGGACTTGCCACAATTTGCTGTGATCTATACAATTAAAGGTTCTAGTGTAGTCAATAAAGCTAAAGTGGGCTTTCCCCCCACCCCCCTGGAACTCCTTTGCTTTCTTCATAATCCAATGAATGTTGGCAATATGGTTTCTAGTTCTTCCGTATCTTCAAAATAAGTTGTGGGAGACTTCTGGGTAAACATGGCAGCAGTCTAAACACAAAACTAGTCCTCTCCTCAGCACCCACTAATATAGACTACTTCAAAAAGCTAAAACGACCAAATTCATATGAACGAAGGGACTCTACAGTAGGGCACAGCATTGAAGGTACGTGGGATCTGGACATTTCCACACTATGAGGGAGTGAAAAAGCTCCCACCAAAACCACGAGTTGATCTACCGTCCCCCACCCCACCTATGGAGCCAGAGTCAGAGCCAGAGCAGGCTAGAATCAGTGAGAGAGGGGCACCTCTAGAGTGAGTAAGGGGTACCTCTAGGTCCTTGGGAGCTGACTAAGACCACCAAAGGCCTACCCCTGAGAGCAGCTACACCTGAAATTCCAGCAAGCTGAAGAGCGCAGACCATGGGCACTCATGGGAAAATAGCACAGAGAAGGGCAGCAAACAGCAGAAGCTGCAGAGATTTGAGAGCTTGTCTCAGGTAAAATCCTTTCTCCTTAGCTCCATACACAGAGAGCCTGCCCATCTCACTCAGATTTCTGACTAAAAAGGGAAGGAAAAACCTCCACAGTGATGGCAAATTGTGCCCAGGAGCAACAACCTCCCTCCAAGAAAAACAGGAAGAATGGGCTGACCCTGGAAAATTTTTATGGAGGAAAAACCCAGGCTACAAAGGAAATATGGGAGAAAATTTAAATAAACCCCAAACCTTCCAAAAAAATGGAAATTGTCCACAAGCTCTTGAAGAATTTAAATTGGAGCTTATCAAAAAGATGGAAGCCTTCTGGCAAGAAAAGTGGGAAATAATTCAAAGAGAAAATAACAGTTTAAAGGAAAAACAGTTGTGGTACATGTTTGTAATGGAATAGTTTTGTGCAATAACAAATGACAACCAAAATTATCACAAAAATTAGATTTATATGAAGTAATACAAAGTGAAGTGAGCAGAATCAGGAGAACTTTGTACACAGTAACAAAAATAATGTATGATGATCAACTGTGAATGACAACTATTATCTATAAGGCAAGGATCCAGAACAACTCCAAAGGACTTGTGAAAAATGCTATCCACTGGCATAGAAGGATCAGAGAAAATCTGGAGGCAGATTAAAATGTAAAATTCATTTAATTTCCTCAATGAATTTTCTCTAGTATAAACAATATGTGTTGTTTCACAACATGTTGAACAGGGAAATATGTGTTATATGATAATATATACAACCTATACCATATTACCTGCTTTCTTGGGGAAAATAGAGGGATGGGAGGGTAGGGAGAAAAAAGAAAGAATGAGACCTAGATTTTTGGACATAACTAATATGAGAATTTATTTTTCCTGGATAAGCATATTTATTATAATTTGTTACATATTTATAACAAATCATATGTATTATATCATGTTCCATATTATATTTATATGTATATATAAATTAAATAAAAATAAATGGTAACTCAAAAACCCCAACAGTCTGCACTTCTGGTAATTCTCCATTCACATATTGTTGGAACCTAGCTTGCAAAATCTTAAGCATAACCTTGCTGACATGTGAAATGAAAGCAATTATTTGGTAGTTTGAACACTCTTTGGCATTGTCCTTCTTTAGGACTGGGACATAAACTGGTCTTTTCCAATCATTTGACCACTATTGGGTTTTCCAAATCTGCTGGAATATTGAGTACAGCAGTTTAACAGCATCATCTTGGAAGATTTTAAATAGTTCAGCTGTAATTCCATCACCTTTACGATAGTCCTGAATAGTAGTTATAGAGTTAGAGGTGAAAAAGGTCCCAGGGACCATCAAGGCCAACTGCTTCATTTTATAGGTGAAGAAATTGAGACCCCAAGAAATTAAGTGATTATTCAGCTTACATTGTTTATAATATTTGAACCTAGGTTTCCCAATTTCTGATCTAATGCTGTTTTCCCTTCCTATAAGTGTGTTTCTATCCTTTCTCTGCTGCCAACTTTAGAGAAAAGACTATTTTAAAATTACAAAATTATATGCCATGATTCTGTTCAACTTAGGAGCAAACACTGAAAATATAAACAAAAGAAACATTGAAATTGGGATATAGTACTTAAGTAACAAGCGTGTTTTTTTATTTTTAATCTTCATCTCCATTTTAATTTGTCTTATTTGTTGTCATATAAATGGAGTTCTTGATCCTGGGTCTCAGAGCTAATGTTCTAATTCAATTTTTTTATAAAACTATTTTAATTCACTTTCATGTCTATACTGACATGAGGTCATTCAATGGCTTAGATTTAATTGGCCATTTAATTCACTTGAACAACTATTTATTCATAACAACATGTTGGACATTGGACAAGTAGCAAGGGATCTAGTGTTCCATACATACAATGCACTTTAACAAATAATTTGTGTTGCAGAACAGTTGTAGTAGCTCATATCCATAATCCTTACTGCTGGAAAATGCTGAAACTGACAGATCACTTAATTTTGGAGTTCTAAATTGTGCCAGCCTTAATCCAGGATTCTCAGTAAGTCAGATACCAAGTCAGTGAACCCCAGTGAGTAGAGGGCTACTAGGTTACCCAGGAAGAGGCAACTAAGTGCAGTTGAGAAACAGAACAATTAAAAGCTGCTGTGATGATCAGCAGTGGGACTGAACTCTTGAATGGTTGTTGCATATAACAGTCTGGGTGAAACTGGGAGTCCCATCTCAGATAGATAAGAGATGGATAAATAGATAGATAGATAGATAGATAGATAGAAAGAAACAGATAGACAGACAGATGGACAGACAGACAGATAGATAGAAAGAGAGAGATTGAGAAAGAGAGAGAGGTAGAAAATGAGAGACTGAGACAGAGAGACAGACAGAGATAGAGACAGAGAAACAGAGACAGAGAGAGATAGAAGTGTTGCAAATAAGGACATAGATATTATCTAAGAAAGGAAACATGAACTCTATCCTCAGGCAGCCATCTTAAAAGTACATGCTCAAGTACATGATAAAGAAGGAAGAGAAAAAGCTAAGTATGAGAGTGAATAGTTCTTCCCAAACTGCACCATTAATATTCACTTCACAGATATATCCAGGAATACTTTTCAAGCATTAATATCCAGGCCAATGATTTAAGGTATCAATACCCTTAGTTTGATTGCAGATGAAGCTTTTCTAAGACCTTGCCCTCTCAGAAGTATGTCTTGAAGGACTCATTATTTGACTACATGTTTATAAGAACAGATTATCTCAAATGATAATTATTTTATTTTTTAAAATAATGCTTACTTTCCATCTTAGAATACTATGTATTGGTTCAAAGGTAGAATAGTGGTGAGAGCTAGGCAATGGGGACTAAGTAATTTGCCCAGGGTCACACAGTTAGGAAGAGTCCAATGTCAGATTTGGTCCAAGACCACCCATCTCTGGGCTTGTCTCAATCCACTAAGCCACATAGCTGTCCCTCCTTTTTTCGATGAAGATTATTTTTAATTGTAGCATTGGAATTTCAAAGCAGTATGGTATAGTAGATAGAGAACTGGCTTTACAACCAAGAATATTTGGGTTCAAGTCCGATCTCTAAAACAAATTATATGACCCTGGGCAAATCTCCAAGTTTAGAAGCAATATAGTGCTCTCTAAGGGAGGGCACTCTAGATTTCTTCTTTCATGCCCCAGCTCTTAATTCTGAAATCTTATTAGATCTATCCTTGGAATTCACATACTGGAAGTATCCACACATCCTCTGTTCTCTCTCTTTTTCTCTGATCAAATGGCTCCTCTCAGAATCTCTACTAAACAGTGTCCAGGTCAATCATGTTTCGCTCTTCTTTAGGCTTTATTCACTTCAACATCTCTTTCAGCTTTCTTTTGTCTTGGTGCTCCCCCATTAGGATATAATCTCTTTAAAGGTAGGCACTGTTTCTCTCTATTTATATTTGAATTTCCAGCATTTAGCAAGGTGCTGTGCACAAAGTAAGTATTTTATAAGCAGTGGTTGACAGAGTCTGGACAAGTCACAGCCTTTAAGAACTTTAGGCAACTCTCTAAGACCATAAGTTAATTTTTTAAATAGTATTTTCCCCAATTACATTCATTTTCCCTGTTATAATAATTTTTAACATTCTTTTAAAAAAAAGTTTTGAGCTCTAAATTCTCTCTCTTCTGATCCTTCTTCCTTATCTCCTCATCTCCTCCTTCATGAGATAGCAAACAATATGATATAGATTTTACATGTATAATCATATAAATCATTTTCCCACATAAGTCATTTTGTGGAAGAGTCCTCAAATGGAAAAAAAAAGAAATAAAATAAAATATAGCACATTTCAATCTGCATTCAGACTTCAGTTCTTTTTGTAGTTATCAGAGTCCAGTTCTTTCTTGGAGACAGATGACATTTTTCATCATGATACTCTGGGATTGTCTTAGATCATTTTATTATTCAGAATAACTAGGTCATTCACAGTTTTTCATCAAGAAATATTGCTGTCACTTGTACAATATTCTTCTGGTTCTGCTCACGTCCCTTTATACAAATTCATGCAAATCTTTTGAGATCTTTCTGAAATCATTTTTTGAAAATTTTTTTTTCTGAAATACAAAGCTTTTAAGAAGGTTTACTTTATTATTCAGTTGTTTTTTAAGTATATCCAACTCTTTGTGACCACTGAAGTGGTTTGCTATTTCCTTTTCTAGTTCATTTTGCAGATGAGGGAGCTGAGCCAAACAGGGTTAAGGAACTTGCCCAGGGCCACATAGCTAGGAAGTGTTTGAGGCTGGATTTGAACTCAAGAAGATGAGTCTTCCTGACTCTAGGCACTGTATTCGTATTCTAACCATTGCTTCACCCAACTGATCCTACTTACTTTGGTAGAGGAAATTTCCCCACCCGGAAATTGTCTATACCAATGAAATCCCAGGTATAGTACCTAGCCTGTCTTCAAAATTTAAGGATTATAATGGAAGTATATAATGGCTGCTTGGTTTGGTTTATACTTTGATTAAATTGGCTCTTCCAAATTTTTCCATCCTTCTTCAAAATTTCCAGTACACCCCTTACCCCAGGCCCACTCACTTGAGGACCTTGTAATATTTCACTGAAACACTTAGGTCATACACTCAAAGCTCCCTCTTCTTTATTCCACATTTCATGTCACCCAGGTGACTTCTGCCACCATCTTCTTTTTAAATAGTCTGGAATGATCTCATGCCATAATTTTCTCTCAAGCAGATTATTCTTTATCATCAACACTCTTTTACTTCAGACTCTACTTACTTATACTAGATGTTTGTCTACTATTTACAAACATGAATATTTCTTCCTTATCCTCAAAAACCTCTCATTTTATCTATTCATTTCATTAGCTATCATTCTGTATCTTTCCTCCCTTTTGTAGCTAAACTTCTTGAGAAGACCCCAATTTCCTTTATTGATAACTCTTATTTCCTTTCCTCTCTTTCTCTTCTGAACACTCTATACACTGGCATCCAACCTCATTATTCTAACAAAACTTCTTTCTTCAAAGTTAACAATTATCTCTTAATTGTCTCTTATTTTAACTGTCACCCTTCTTGGGCCCTTCTTCACTTTCTTCTCCTTGAATCTCCTTTTTTTCCCCTAGGTTTCTGGAATAGTACGTTATCTTGGTTCTCCTCTTACCTGACTCTTCTTTCTTAGTTTCCTTTACTTGGTCTTCATCTAGGTCATTCCCACGCAAGATAAGGGCCCTCCAAGAATCTGTGCTGTATCCATTTCTCTTCTCCCTTGATAATATTTCTCCTGGTGATCTCATCAGCTTTCATGGATATAAAATTAAATCTCTAATAATAAAAAATATGATAGTTTAGGAGGTTTATTAAATATCATTAGAAATCAAGGAATAAAGAGGATACAAAATAAAAAACCACGTGCCCATGGCTGATCAGCCAGTTCAAATACCTGCCTTACCATCACCAAGCTCAGGACAGGAAGTAAAGAGATGGGACCCTTCATGTCCTTGCCTAATATCCCCTGTCTACAGGAAGTATGTAAGGACAGGAAGTCAGTGGGTTCTTAGGAAATATAGTTCTTTTTTTAGGGTAACAGATTTTCAAGTATACATTCCCCCCTGAGATTTGTGGAAGACTAGTCTCTCCAATGGATCTTGTAAATATAACCAACTTTGAAATTACAATAATTTGAGGATAAGAGGAAAAGAGAACAAAACCAATGATTGCTATGTGCATTGATAAAAAGCCAGTTAGGGGGCAGTCCCCTTTGGCATAAGAGTATAAATACAAAACAAACGTGTTCAACCCCATGCAGTTCAAATCACCACATCCCAAAGTTCACTCTGGTGCAGCATGTGGTCTGTGGAGGCATCTTCATGGTGTCTTCTCAAAACAGTTCACTTTCTGGATTCAGAGAGGTAGCGTGTTTCTTAACCTAAAATTACTCTCAAAAAGAATGTGAACTTTGCAATTTTAGAATAATTATACATGGATTACATATCCTCTTTATTCTGATGATTCTCCAATCTACTTTTCTCACTGACGTCCAGACTCACATCTCTAGCTACCTATCAAATACCTTATATTGAATATCCAGTAATTGTCAACCTGTCTAAAACCTCTCCACTTCTGAACTTTCCTATTACATAGAGAATGACATCAACTTTCCAGTCACTCAGACTCAAAACCAAGGTTTCATTCTCAATTCCTCACTCTCTCAGTCTCTCACTGACCGTACCCATTCTGTTGCTGAGCCCTGTTCAATTTGTCTTTGTAATGCTTTGTATATGCCTCCTTTTTGGTTCTAATATTGTCTTCTCCTTGGTGCAGCAAGGTCTCACTTCAAACCTAGAATATTGCAGCAGTCTGCTGCTGGTTGGTCTCCTTGCCTCAAATCTCTCCCCACTTTATTCCATCTTCCTCTTAGCTATCAAATTAATTTTCCTAAATGACAGGTCCGATCATGTCACCTCCTACCTCCTATGCAATAAACTTCAGTATCTCCATATTATCTCCAAGATCAAATTCAAAAATCCTATTTGGTATTCAAATCTCTCTATTTCTTAGCTACACATGACTACCTTTCTAGTCTTCTTCTTCCCCATTAACTTCCCTGCTAATCCCATAATACTCTGATCCAGTGGCAATGGCACCTTTGCTATCCCTCAAACAAGAAGCTCCATCTTCCAACTTTGGGCATTTTCACTGGCCCCCCTGCTCCATGGCTGGAAAACCTTCTCTTTCCTCATCTCCAGTGCCTGGCTTCCTTCAAGATCCACCTAAAGTTGTACCTTAACAAGATTTTCCTAGTCTCTCTTAATGCTAGTCTCTCCCCTCTGCTGATTATCTTCAATTTATCATTTATATATATAATTCTTGATACATAATTGTTTTCATCTACTCGATTAGAAGATGAGGTCTTTCAGTGCAGGGATGTTTTTTTGCCTTTTATTTCCTGTCTTCATCGTTCAGCACAGTGCCTGGTACTTAGTAGGTGTTTAATGAATGCTTATTGATTGACTAATGGTTAGATTAAAGTGATTTATCAACTGTATTGTGTCTCACCTGGCTTATATAATTGGTGAAGCTAGAGATAGGTCTAGACTCTTGAACGATTTTTCATTTGTCAGCAGGGAATAGCAGACAGCAAAGTCAGATATGCCAAATAATGATTGCCAGTCAAAGGAACATACATGAGGAGCAGCAAGAACAAGAAACAGAAGCCAGGTGGCATCAGCTGCCAAGGAGACCATTTGTGTTGCTTCTGGCCTGATCTTGGGTACCATCCTATAATGCTGAGAAAACACTGGCTACATGTTCTTCCTTCTCCCAGCCTTCTCTTTAAGGCCACATAACTCTTCATTTCCTTAAAGTGAAAAGAGCCTAAGGCCAGGCACTTGAAACTCACAGTATGCTGAGATATACATAGTCTAGTGTTTGTTCATCAGGTGATAATCAGCTAATAAACATTTATTCAGCCCCTCCTCACCAGGTGCCAGGAAATTGTAGGGAAGGGGGATGGAAGATACTATACGCTTTCCTTTTATTAAGTGAGATTCAATTATTCTTTTAAATACTTTATTTCAGTAGCATGAGGGGAGAAGGAGAAGTGGAGTTGCTTAGTTGGAGCAAAGAGAGTGTTTCAGGAAGCCACAGACCAGATGGAGAGGCAGGGAAGCTGAACCACAAATTGGAAATGAGGCCAAGAAAGAGACAAGCAACATTTTGGTGACCGAGATTCAATGGTACTTCATAACAAGAAGTAAGTGACTTGAGACTAATGACTCTCCAAAAGCATCAGGGAGATGAATGTAGGTCGATTCAGATGAAAGGAAGCCTGTAAAGTAGAGGTTCTTAACCTTTCTTATATCATGGATCTCTTGGGCTATCTGGTGGAGTCAATGGCCTCCTCAGCAAAAATTTTTTTAAATGCATTAAATAAAGCCCAAAGAATTATAAAGAAAATAATTGTATTAAAATTCAATTATTCAAATATCTAAATTCATGTGCAGGGGCCAGCTAGATGGTTTAGTGCATAGAGAGTGAGGAGATGGAAGCTTCTGGGTTCAAATCTTGTCTCAGACACTTCTTAGCTGTGTGACTTTGGGCAAGGTACTTGGTCCCCATTGCCTAGCGCTTAGTGCTCTTCTGCATTGGAATCAATACACAGTATTGATTCTAAGATGGAAGGTAAAGGTTTAAAAAAAAAGTTCATGGACCCCATGTTAGGAAGCTCTGCTATAGAATGATACAAAGCTATGGCATTACCCCCACTTATATATTTTTAAAATTTTTTGTTTGCCATTATTCTAAGAATAAAAGTGGGGAAAAGTCAAATTATCTTGAGATTTTAAAAAAATGATTTATTTAAAAACATATACCAAGGATGATGATGGGGAACACTGTTTTCTTTAATGGACAGTAATATGGTTCAGAGAATGTTGTATGAGATTTGCAGTCAGAAGGGCTAGGATAGCAACTTCTTATTACCTGTCGCTTGGCACAAGTCATGTAACCTCTAATAGCTTTAGTTGCCTGAAATACATGGCCTCTGAGACACCATCTAACTCTAAATCCATGATTGTATGATTAAAATCTGTGATGAAATCCAGGAATTTTATTACCATAATACAGCTATAATCATAAAAATAATAAACCTCCATCGTATGCAACTTTGTGAAGTGCTATAAATCCATGTTCTTTGATTGTCCCCCAAACCCTCAGGTAAGTGGCATAAGGTATTATCCCCACTTCGCAGATTGGAAACTAAGGGTCAGAGAGGAGGAATTCTTCTGTGACCACTAAAAGAATCAGTTTCCAGTGGAAATGAAGTATCTTATTTCCAATAGAAATAATATCAAGTGAGGAATGTGCAGTTTCTGTAGGGTAAAGGACCATATGGACTAATGTTTGATTAATTTATTAAGTTAATCCAATTAAAAGATCAAGTCCTTTTTTTTACATCCTTATTGTCCATCTTAGAATCAATACTAAGTATTGGTTTACTATATACTAAGCATATACAATATTTACAATATATATGATATAAGTATATACAATTCTTACAATATATGATATACTAAGTATCTACAATACTTAAATATATATGATAAACTAAATATATTTAATACTTACTATATATGATATACTAAGTATCTGCAATACTTAAAATATATATGATAAACTATATATAATACTTAAAATATATATATGTTAAATAGATACAATACTTACAATATATACTATATACTAAGTAAGGACTAGGCAATTGAGAATAAGTGACTTGCCCAGGGTCACACAGCTAGGAAGTATCTGAGGCTAGATTTGAACCTAGGATGTCCAGTCTTTAGACCTGGCTCTCTAGCCACTGAGCCACCCAGCTGCCTCTTAATTCTTCCTTCTTAATTTGCTTGTTGACCAAAAGGTGATGAGCCGCACTTATTAATCAGACCTCCTAGATGGAGAATATGAAGTAAATCGTGGTCAGAATATTTTTGAGCATCTCAGAAAGGGTCTGTTTTGATTGTTTATTTGAGCACAGCAGTTCTACTACAAGGAATGATAGGATTCTGGAGTTGGAAGAAGCCTTGGAATTCGTATAGACTGATCCCCCTTTTTGGTAGGTAAAGAAATGGCCCTAGAAAAGGAAGCAATTTGACACATTTCTGTTATAACCAGTTAGCAGGAGAGCTGAGAATGCAATCCAGATTCCAGTTCTTTTTTTATTGAGGTTTTGAGCTTTCCTTTGTTTTTGGAAACAATCTTCCTCACTGATTGATCCCATTTGTTAATAAATATTTTTCATTCCCTAATAGTTTACACCTATAAAACAAACGTAAGGAATCAGCACCACGTACAAACATATGCAGATGATGGAAAACCTATATAAAGCACATGCAAAGAATCAGGGAAGTTGGCTGTGGATCTGCGTCTGGATAGACAGATGAGCACTTGTACTTCTGACCTCCATCACCCAGAGGATCTTGCAGCAATCAGTACTTGGGTCGTGAATGTGACTTCCAGGAGCATCTTGAATGGAATCTGGATGGATGGCCCTGTGAAGGACTGCTACTGCATGGCGGAGGCAAGGCATTTCTCCCCATTCCCTAACCTGCAGAGGTGAACAGACAAGAGCCAGGGACAGATCTGGAGAGCAGAATGAGATGCCCAAACAGGTCAAAGCCAAGAGGCGCAGCTGGAGGTGTACAGATTATAGAGACCATTGTGCATCGCACTTCCTGGCAAAAGCAAAAGGGGATTTCAACTCAGAGCCACTTCATTTGAATTAGCTGGTAAAATGGCTTCAAATCCTTCCACTGCTCCCATCTCCAAGAGTTTGGAGGTAGAAAGGTTTTTATTAAGCAAACAGCAAGACATAGTGGGTGGGCTGCAGGGTTTGGAGTCAGAATGACCTGGGTTTGATCCATCTCGGTTACTTACTAATTACATGAACTTAGGCGAGTCAATTAATCTTCCTCAGTTTCCTTTTTTGTAAAGTGAAGGGATTGGACTGAATAACATTTAAGATCCTTTCCAGCTCTAAATGTCTTACCTACAAACTTGGGAGGGTGATGAAAAGATAAATGGACTCCAACTTGAGAGAGGTGGAATTTACTTTGGAGTGTGAGAGCTTGTTATTTGTTATTTAGTAATAATAATAATAATGAATATTTATATGACTCTTACAGTGTACCAGGCTCTGTGCTAAGCACTTTACAAATATCTCATTTGATCCTTACCACAACTCTGGGAGGTAAATATTATTAATATTATTATTATTTCCATTTTACAGATTAGGAAATTGAGGCAAAGAGGTGAATTGAGCTATCATACAGTTAGTAAGTATCTAAGGGCAGATCTGAATTCAGGTCTTCGTGGCTCCAGACCCAGAGCTCTATCCGCTGTGCCACCTAATTCATGTATTCAGGTAGTGAATGACTTTATTTTTATCCATGCTTTTATTCACTTAACTTTATTTTTTTAGCTATGAATGTGGAGGTGTGAGTGAACTGAAATGACTTGGTGAATCTCGCTGAAGAGAGTGGCCAGTAGGTGGGGACTGAGCTATTGAAAGACAAGTCATGATGGCCAGATAGTCCCAGACAGAGACCTGGGGATGGAAGATGAGAAGCGGAATGCAGAGTTATTGACACTTAGCTAGCCAATTCCTGCACAGGGAGGAAGACAGAGCTCCATAGAAAAGGACTACACCGGACACCTCTGTGGCACATACATTGATTAGACATAAAATGGCAGGTCACTGTGGGAGGGTGGTGGGATAAAAAGGCTTCCTAGGAAGAGGCAATGGAAAAATTCTCTGGCAATTGAAAGGTTTGCGGATCCATCTGAATGAGTAATGAGGGACAGTGATAGGGGGTTTCTCTGGTTGATTAGTGAGTTGGGGGATCATAGGACAGAGATTTATAATTTGGGGCTGTTGGCCCCTATTTCTTCTATTGCTTCACTTAGATTCTTGACCTTGTGCATTTGAATATCATCTTTTATTGTTTTTTGTTTCTGTTTTTTGGCGTGTTTTTGCCTCCTCCTCTGGCATTCCTAGTCCTGAAATTGTGAATATCTTGCTAATAGATGTCCCTGAGCAAGTTATTGTTTCCACTTATGAAATGAGTGAAACCTACTAGACTGGTAAATCAAGGAACAACCATAGACGCAAAATAGCTTAGTCTCAGCAATACATTTGATGTTCATTTAATAGGCATTTTATTAAGTACTAATTCACTTCCAATATCCTTGCATGCAAGATGCACTGATGTGGATTAGTGCTGGGGTATGGTAGATTCATAACTGATTCAGCTATTGGACATAAAAGAGCTGTGATTGATGAAAAGGTAGAAATTGGGGAGAAATCCAGTTGAGTCTTCTGGAGCCCTTTTTCCTGGCCTTGCTCTTTTTAAACTTTCTTCAGTGATCTGAAATGTGAATATAACATGCTTTTCAAATGTTTGTACTTAGATATTAGATCCAAAAAGATATCCAGAAGCTTGAAAGAATGTTTTGTTGTTCAGTCATTTTTTCAGTCCTATTCAACTCTTTGTGACCCCGTTTGGGATTTTCTTGCCAGAGGTGGTAGAGTGCTTTGACATTTCCTTCTCCAGTTAATTTTACAGATGAGGAAACTGAGGCAGACAAGGTTAAATAATTTTTCCCAGGTTCACACAACTAGTAGGTGTGTTAAGGCCAAATTTGGATTCAGGAAGATATCTTCCTGACTCCAAGCCTGGCACTCTATCCACTGTTCCACCTAGTTATTTAGAAAGAATGACTCCCAACAATAAAGAATTTTAATGAAATCAAGGGAAAAAGAAAAACTATATATTCTAAAATATTTATAGCAGCTCTTTTTTGTGGTGACAAAGAACTGAAAACTGAAGAGGTGTCTATCAATTGTGAAATGAATAGGGGGGCAACTGAGAAGCTCAGTGGATTGAGAACCAGACCTAGAGATGGGGGGTCCTAGGTTCAAATCTGGCCTCAGATACTTTCCAGCTGTGACAATAGGCAAGTCACTAAACCCCCATTGCCTAGCCCTTACCTCTCTTCTTCCTTGGAACCAATATTGACTCTAAAACAGAAGGTAAGGGTTTTTTAAAAAAATTGTGAAATGGATAAATAAGTTGTGGCATGCGATTGTGATTGAATTCTATTGAGCCATAAGAAATGACAAACAAGATGATTACCAAAAAAAAAAAACCCTGGAAATACTTATATGAAGTGACTCAAACTGAAGTGAGCAGAATCAGGAGAACACTGTTTTTGTACACAGTAACAGCAATAAGATAGGGTGATTAATTGTGATTGACCCGACTAAGATCAATGAGGCAAGGATTCAGGAGAACCCCAAGGGACTCGTGATAAAAATGAATGTTCAGTGTCATAGACATAGACAACAGATGGAGTCCAATGTCAAATGAAATATGCCATTCTTCATTTTATTTCCTCCACAACATGATAAATAGGGAAATATGTATTATATGATAATATATGTACAACCTGTATCATATTACTTGACTACTTGAAGATGGGGGAGTGGTGAAAGGGAAGAGAAAAAAGAATGAGATCTAGATTTTTGGACCTAGCAAATGTGAGAATTTGTCTCTCTTAGATAATCATATTTATTATAATTTATTACATATGACAAATAATTTGTGTTATATTATTGTCATATTACATATTATATTGTTATATAAATGGTAACTAAAAATAATTTGATATATAAATGTAAAGTCTAGAACTTGGGCTCCAAAAAATCAATTGTAACAAGTATAGTATCATCAAAATGATTAGAGAGCAATACAGGGGGATGGTAAGGACAGGGTCTTTTCCTTTGGTGTCTTTATATTTCATTGCCTGGGGAGTTTGATGGTGCAGTGGATAGAGTACCAGATCTGCAGTCAGGATGACTCATCTTTCTGAATTCAAATCCAGCCTCAGATACTTATTAGCTGTGTAATTCTACATAAATCATTTTACTGTATTTTCTTCGCCTCAGTTTCCTCATCTGAAAAATTTTCTAAAGAAATAAATGCTAAAACATTCTAGTATCTTTGCTGAGAAAGCCCCAAATGGGGTCGCACAGAGTCAGACGTGACTGAAAAACAACTGGACAACAACAAATCCCATCGCCTAGTGAAGAACACTGGATTTGTAATTAAAATACATGGCTCCAAATCACACTTCTGATGCTTACTAGATATATTTTTTGTGGACAAGTCCTGGGAACTCTCTCTGTCTTAGTTTGCTCATCTTTAAAATGGAGGAGTAGTTAATAATATTAGTATTTTTCCCTCATAGGAATATTGTGCAACTTAAGTAAAATAGCAACCTTCAAACTTAAAAGCATTAAAAAATTCTCAGTTTTTACTGATGAGGTTGATAATGTTACCTGATACAAAGTAGGTATATAATAATTGCTTGTGCAACTGAATTGAGTTTACCTCTGTGGTCTCTTCAAACTCTTTGAAGCTGGTGTCTCTTTAGGAAAAGGGTCAGTAAACTCTGGATTGAGGATTATAGCCTACAACTGATCTTGTATGGTCTATGAGCACTGAATAGGATCAATCTACATGCATCTTTATTCCTTCTTTCTTTGGCAGATATGGAGAGAAATTTCTTATCAATGGATAGCAAAGCACAAGAAGGAGACTTTTTTTAAACTAAATTTCTTTCTTTTTGGGGAAAAGCCTAAGGGAGGAAATTGTTATCAAAAAGATGAGAGGTTTTTGCTAAGGTTTGTGACCATGAAGAAGGGAGAGATGAGTTGGGCTGGCAGCAAATGAAGATGAACAGGATTGTAAGCTATAGTATTGCCTTTGTCAAACTAATGCTAGATCTTTATCAAAAGCTAATATGGTGGGGATAGAGCCAAGATGGCAGAGAAGGTACACGAACCCACCTAATTTTTACCAAATTATCTTCCAAAAAACTATGATATAATGCTTCAAAAAATTCTGAAGCAGCATAACCAACAAAAAGATGAGGCAAAATAATTTTTCATCCCAAGACAACTTAGAAAGCTGGCATTAATGATCTAGTGCACTGGGATGGAAGTGGAGCCCAAAGCAGCATACCAAGACAGGTTTCACTATAGTTACAGGCCTTGGGTGCAATTGAATCATCATCAAAGACTTTCTGAGCTCTTAGCCACAGACAGTAAGTGGTGGGTATTTGGATAACTGCTCAGAAGGAGATTACAATGGCTCTAGGTGAAAACTCTTATCACAGTCTCAGGGTGAGGAGAAGCACTAGTATACACCAGTGCTTGTGGCCACAGGGGAGCAGGGGTCCCTGGTCACAGTTTCAAGGAATAAAAGGGGGTTTGAGGTTTATCACAGAACAGAGCATAAGGTAGGAGAGTATTAAACATCTCTCTCCTTACATCATACCACTTCAGAAGAACTGAAAATTTCAAATTCCCCAGACCTACGTCTGAAAGCAACTGCACAAAGAACCTGAAGTTTGGAAAAGTGCTCCCTTCACCACAGGTACAGAGTTGAACATTAACAGTTTTTTTAATTAAAGAAAAATAAAAGAAACAGGCTGGAAAATGAGCAAATAATTTTACAAAAGAAAGACAGCCCCGAAAGTTATTTGGTGACAGGGAAGACCAAAATGCAAACTCAGAAGATGACAATCAAGTCAATACTGCTGCATCCAAGGTCTCCAAGAAAAATGAAATTGCGCTGAAGCCCAAAAAGAATTAATGGAGAAACTCAATAAAAGGATTTTAAAAACCAAATAAGAGAGGTAAAAGGGGAATTGGGGAAAGAAATAATAGTGATATTAAAATCATGAAAAAAGAGACAATAGCTTAGTAAAGAAGGCACAAAAAATGAAGAAATAAATACTTAAAAAACAAGAATAGGTCAATTGGCAAAAGAGGCACAAAAAATCTGTTAAGGGGAAGATCGTGTTGAAAAGCAGAATCAGCCAAATGGAAAAGAAGGTATAAAAGCTCACTCAAGAAAAATCATGTCTTAAAAATTAGAATAGAGCTAATGACTCTACAAAACATCAAAAAACAGTCAAAGTCAAAAGACTAAAAAAATAGAAGAAAATGTGAAATATCTCATTGAAAAAACAACTGACATGGAAAATAAATTTAGGAGAGATAATATAAGAATTATTGAACTATCTGAATACCATGATGTAAAAAAGAGCTTAGACATCATCTTTCTGGAAATTATCAAGAAAAACAACTTTGATATTCTAGAACAAAAGGGTAAAATAGAAATTTAAAGAATCAATTGACCATTTCCTGAATGCAATGCCAAAAGGATAATTCCCAGGAATATTGAATCTAAATTCCAACACTCCTAGGTCAAGGAGAAAATATTACAAGTAGCCCCCAAAATTAATTGAGATATGGTGGTGCCACAGTTAAGAGAACTCAATATTTAACAGCTTCTAAATTAAAAGATTGGAGGGCCTGTAATATATTCCAGAGAGCAAAGGAGCTAGGATTTCAATCAAGAATTACCCAGCAAACTTGATAATAATCTTTCAGGGGAAAAAAAGGGAATTCAATGAAATAGAGGACTTTCAAAGATTCTTGATGAAAAGACCAGAACTGAATGGAAAATTTGATTCTCAAATATAGTTCTCAAGAGAAGCATTATTAGGTAAACAATAAAAAAAGAAATCAAAAGGCATTCATTAAGGTTAAACTGTTTACATACCTACATGAGAAGATGATTTTTTTAAAAATCCTAAGAGCCTTATTATTATTAGGTCAGCTAGAAATATAGACATAGGCAGAGGGCAAGGCTGTGATGTAAAAATGATGGGATTATATAAAAATGAAATAAAATAAAGTCATGAGAAAAGGGAAGCATTAGGAGGAAGGGGAAGGGAAAAATAGAATGGAGTAAATTATTGCACATAAAAGAGGCATGAACGAGCTTTTACTTTGGAAGGAAAGATGGGGGGGAGGGAACGTAGAGCACATGAATTTACTCTCATCAAAATTGTCTCAATGAGAGAAGAACATACACAATCAATTGGGTATAGAAATCTTTCTTGCCTTGCATTAATGTAGGAATGAAAGGGAATAAGAGGAGAATGGAGCTGATAGAAAAGAGGGCAAATTGAGGGTAGGTCAGAGACAGACACTAAGCAGGGTTGACTAGGATAGAGAATAATTCCCAGTAATCATAATGCTGCAAAATTTTTCAAAGTCTTACTAATAAAGGTCTTATTTCTTAAACATATTAAGAAATGAGTTGAATGTATAAGAATATAAGTCATTCACTAATTGATGAATGGTCAAAGGGTAGGAACAGGCAGCTCTTAAAGTAATTAAAACTATAGTTCTGCAGAAAAAAAAAAACAAAAAACAAAGCTCTAAATCACGAATAATTAGAGAAATGAAAATGAAAACAACTCTCAGATACAACTCCACACCTATCAGATTGACTCTTAGGACAGAAAAAAATGACAAAAGTTGGAGGGGATGTGGGAAAGCTGGGACACAAATGCATTGCTGGGGGAGTGGTGAGTTGATTCAAACATTCAGTAGAACAATTTGGACCTATACCCAAAGGGCTATAAAATAGTATATACCCTTTGACTCAGCAATATTATTTCTAGATTTGTATCACAAAGAGATACAAAAATGGGGAAAGGACCTATATGTATGAAAATATTTAAAGCAGCTCTTTTTGTTGGGGCAAAGAATTGGAAATGGAAGAGATGCCCATTAATTGGGGAATGGCTGAATAAGTTATAGCGTATGATATATTATGCTATAAGAAATGGCAAGTAGGTGGATCTCAGAAGAACCTAGAACTGAAGCAGAGTGAAATAAGCAGAAGCCGGAGAACATTGTACACAGTGACAGGAATACCATACAACCCAACTGTGAATAACTTAGTTATTCTCAGCAGCACAATGATCCAAAACAATTCCAAAGGGCTCATGGTAAAAAATGCCATCTGCTTCCAAAGAAGGAACTGATGGAGTCTGAATTCAGACCACAGCAAACTTTTTTTTTTACTTTCTTAATTTTTTTTGAGTTTCCTTCTAACAAAAGAATAAATGTGGAAAACATTTTACTTGATTGCATATATGAAATCTATAAGAAACTGCTTACCATCTTGGTGGCTGGGGGGAGGGAGGGAGAGAATTTGAGACTCGAATTCTTTTTAAAATGTTGAAAACTGTTTTTACATGTAATTGGAGAAAAAATAAAATTAAAAAAGGAACCCGGTATGGCCAAAGAAATGACTTGTGTTCATTTGCAGATATTGGCAGGTTCATTAATATCAAGTTCACACGTACTGTAGGCTTCAGCTCCCTTATTTCAGATGCAATGTCATTTTACCTTGCCCTATCAAACATCAGTGTTAAAGGGTTTATTTTGCAGCCTCCTCAGGGGAGTGGAGGTGGTAAATCTGGTAGGACTAGGTCTGTGGTTGATATTGTTTTCTCTTTCTTAATTATTAATTTCTCTTCTAACTATTTTATTGTCTCATTACTGTTCCTTTCCTGGGACTGTTTGTGTGGTAAGTATCTCAATATCTAGATCAAAGTAGTTGTTTCTAAAATTTTAATGAGGTAAGTAAGGGAAGTCATGGAAGCTAGTTGACATAGTGGATAATGTGCTGGACCTGGAGTAAGACTGATTTTCCTTAAATCAGATCTTGCCACAGATACTTAATACTGGTATGACCCTGGATAAGTCACTTAACCCTGTTGGCCTCAGTTTCCTCATGTGTAAAATTAGCTGGAGAAGGCAATGGCAAATCATTCAGTATTTTACCAAAAAAACTCCACACAAAGTCATACATGACTGAAAAATAACTAACTACTAAAGAAAGGAAGTCAAGCCAAGAGAAGCAAATTAATATTTTAATTAATTAATAAATTAATAGTTTCCATTGTTTGAAATTTCCTCTGAGAGGACTTTGAATTATGATTTACATGGAACCTCAGGAACTACATCTACAACCTTGTGACCTGATATGAAAAAGACCTGGAGAATTTAGTGGTCTCCAAGTTCAGAGATAATTTGGCTTAGTGGGAAGAATGCAGGACGCACAGCTAGGAGATAACTAAGTTCATATCCTGCCTATGACATTCACCGCCTGTGTGAAAATAGATGTCATTTAACTTTTCTGAGCTTCTGTTTCCTCCACTATAAAAGTGTATAATAACACTTGTAGCAATTAAGTCTTGGGGCTGTTATTAGGATCAAACATGAGATAATGTGTGTAAAGTGCATTGTAAACCTTCAAGTGCTATATAAATGTCATCTATTTTTATAGTATGAGTCAATAGTAGGCTGTTGCAGCCAAAAAAAAAAAGGAATCGTGATCTTAGCCTGTGTTAACAGAAATCTCCAGTCCAAAGGAGATGATTAATACCATTCTGGCTAAACGACACCTGGGGTGTTGTGTTCATTGCCAGGCACCATGTTTTTGGAGACAATTCGACCAGCTAACATGCATTCAGAAGAGCATGAACAGGAGGATGAGTGGATCTCAGGGTCAGAGGAGGGTCAGTTAAAGGAACAAGGAAGGGTCGTTTAATCTGAAAAAGTGGCTTAGTGGAAACATGATTACTGAGTTGTCCCATAGGGAACAGGAATCTGGTTTTCTCAGCCTGGCCCCAGAGGGTAGAGTTATGGCAGTAACTCAGAGAATAGGCTAATAGATTTGGAGTATATGGAAGGAAAGCTAAAGGGGCTGAAGTCTTGGGACATAGTTTGAAGAGCACATCCTCCCAGTCTCAAGGGGTGCTGTGCTCACCCTGAAAGTTGGGAGTGACCTAAATCTATCCAGTACCTATATATGTATGTAGTATATGTATATGTATGTAGTATAAGCCCAGTAATAGAGTTTCTGGTTCAAATGATATGGTCATCTAAATAATTCTTAAAGCATAATTCCATTTTGCTTTGCAAATCATAGTTTTTCATGGCTCCACTGACAATATGCTATTGTGCCTATCACTGAACAGTCCCTAAACCATCAGGTATTCAGTGCATTTTTTGGGTAACCTTTGTTAACATAAAGAGTGTGAGGTGAAATCTCAGGATTATTTTGATCTTCATTTCTCTTATTATTAATGATTTGGAATATTCTTTCATATTGTGAATATTTGGCAATTCTTTTTGTTCATATTCTTTGAACACATATATTGGGTAATGACTCAGTCATATCTATATCTATTAAAATAAATACATACATATATACATACAAAGAAACATACATATGCATATATATAGAGAGAAAGAGTGAGAGAGAGAGAGAGAGAGAAGGAGAGAAGATACACTTAAATGCCTTAGGTATCAAACACAGAGATTTAATTTAAACATTTTTCCCCATTTTTGACTACATCTTACCCTAGGTGCATTAATTTTGTCTATGCAGAAGCTATTAAATTTTATATCCTCAGCTATCTATTTTATTTTTGTTATTACTTATATCTCTTCATTGGTTAAGAATAAATACACCACCTATCCATAGGTGTGAGAGCTATATGGTCTACTTCTCTTGCAAAATTTTATAGCATTTCTTTTTAATATTGAGGTCACATATCTATTTAGAAAGTATTGTAGAATATGATGCAAAGTATTGGTCCAAGCTTAACTTTTTTCCAGATGACTTTCCACATTTCCTAGCACTTTTTAATCGAATAAGGACTTTTCCCCTCAGTAATTTATCTTTTCTACTTCATCAAATAGTGGGTTATTGAATTATATTGTTTCTGATTCTTCCAGACCAAATCTCTCCATTTATCTATATTTTTATTTTTAAATCTATATCAGATGGCTTTGATGACTGCTAATTTATAATATAGTTTGCATTCTAGAAATGCTATTCTCCCTTTTCCCCCTCCTTTCATAATTTTCTTTTATATTCTAGTTTGTTTTTTTCAAATGAATTGTGCTATTATTTTATCAAGTTATATGAAATATCCCCTTGGTATTTTGATTGGCATAGCATTAAAAGTATAAATTAACTTTGTTAGTTTTGTCATTTTTATAACATTGGCATAACTTAATCATGAGCACTGAATGTTGCTCCAGTTATTAAATTTGTTCTCTATTTCTTTAAATAATATTTTATCATTGAATGTAAACATTAAGTCTTTTATTTGTTCTGACAGCTCAATTCCCAGATATTTTATGCATTTGTAGTTATTTTGAATTGAATTTTACTTTTTAGTCCTTCTTTGGTTTTGTTACTATTAATTAGAAATGCTGTTGATTTTTGAGGATTTATTTTGTAGCTTTCAACTTTGCTGAATCTATTAATTGACTTAGTATTTCTGCTGATTTTCCAAGTATAGGTTTCTTTTTCATACCATGTGGGTAAAGGATGCTACATCCCTGTAATTGGGAAAATCCATGTAAAATTTTTTTGGCCTTCCCTTTGTACCTGAGAAGTCTGAATTTTTTTCTTTTCTTTTTTTTTGTGGGATGATTACAGTATCTTATTGTAAAATTCAGGTTTAGTATTTGTTCATAGGCTAAAGAGTTTCTAAGTGTTTTTTGAGCCTTCTCCTTCTGTCTTAAGATCATTTTGTGTATTGGTTCCAAGGCAGAAGAGCAATAAGGGCTAGGCCTTGAGAGTTGAGTCTTATCAAAAGTCCTACAAGTAGGATGTGTCTAAGGTCACATTTGAACCTGGGACCTCACATCTCTAGACTTGGTTTCCAATCCAACAAGCCACCTAGCTGTTCCCAAGTTTCTAAACTTTTTCTGTGTCATCTGCAGGCCTTCACTTGTCATGTATGGCTTCCAAAAGACTCCCCAAAAGTTCTCACTTAGTTTCTTACGTGGACCCACGATATATCCAAACTGCAATGGGGAAAATCGTGCTGTGGAAGTATGCCATCTGTATGCCATCAACAAATAGAGGTAGTTTCATTTTCTCTTTACCTCTCTTTATCTTTTTGCCTTTGATTTCTTTCCTCTATCTTACTGCCATTAGCATTTCCTGAAATTTTCAAATAATAGTGGGATTAGTGAAGATTTTGCTTCTCTTCTATATTTTTTGGAAAATGTTCTAGTGTATCCCTATTGCATATGATGCTTACTTCATGTTTTAGAAGGATGCTTTTTGTGATATTTAAAAAGGTCTCTCTATGTCTATACTTTGAGTGGTGTTTAAAATAAATGAGTACTATATTTTGACAAAGTCTTTTTCTGCATCTATTGATATAATCATGTGGTCTTGGATGCTTTATTTTATAATACGAATAATTATGTTGATTGTTTTCCTACTGTTGAAACAAACTTTAAGTGTCCATTATGTATGGAATATTGCTAGGTTCCAGGTAAGTACTGAGATTTTAGTTAAGATAGGCTCTGCTTTCATGAATCTTGCCAAGAAAATATACATACAGTGCTTTTCAAACCTTAAAAGGGTATAGAGGTGATAGCTATTATTGTCGTCTCGGAGACATTAGAGCTTTCCCCCAGAACAGCATCTTTCCAAAGTCTTTCCCTTTCTGTTCCTTCCCTTCCTTTCCCTGGTCCCTCATTGTGGCATGGATGTGACCTGGGATCTTCAAAAGCTGTGCCTTGGCTCACTAGACCTTGCAGTTGCTAACATTCTGGAAAAGCTTGAGTATGATCCCGGTAACTGATGATGCTCACTTCTAATTAGGGCTCACTGGGGCAGCTCATGAAACCAAGAACATCATCCAGTGCCCCTCAGTCCTCTACTCGCCCCTTTCTGCTTCTGCAGGTAGTAGAAGAATGAGGAAGGAAAATGAGGCTCTTCAGATGCTCCCAGTTACAGCTGCTCATGAATGTTAACTTAGCGGTTGATACACTCAGTGTAAGATCCAGATCTTTCAGCGTCCAAGGTCTGGACACACTTTTAGAGGATTTGAATCATATCATGCCAATATTCACTGAGTTTTCATTGAAATAAAGCCAGAAAACAGAAGCAAGTAGCAACTAAATGAAAGGACAGCTCACATGATTTACCTTGGAATAAATAAATAAGGCAAATAAAAAAGTCAGGAGAGTAGGTTCTCTTATTGTGTGTCCAGAGGCAACATAGCCAAAATTGAACTCATTATCTTTCCCTAAAGGCCTTCCTCTTTTTCTAATTTCCCTATTGATACATTGGTCACTGGACAGGAAACTGAATTATATTAGTGTTAACATTCTTGCTATAAATGAAATCAGAGGACAAAGGGAACTTGCTGTTAAAAAGAATGGTTTATGGATTCTTCTTGAAGAGGCAAATGAAGCCGGGGGAGAATATGTTTTATTCTGTGACCAAAGACAATAAGAGGTATTAGTTCATGAAAGAAAATTGTTGGGAAGGTCGAATGAGATAATATTTGAAAGAATGCTTAGCACATACAATGTTTGGCAATAGCAGATGCTATAGCTTATTCAAAATGTAGTTTTACCTCACTATCATTAACAATGAATTGTGTGTTATGTTCTGAGATATTAGCTAATGATAGTATGAAGCCAGCATGATTAAAAAGACATTTAAAAATGAAGCTTTTGATGCCCCAAACAATAGGTTTATCATCCATAAAATCTCCCATATTAAAAGTCTTTAAAAAAGAATTTTTAACCTGCTTAAAAATCTTCAAAATGAAGAGGTTCAGTGAGTTTTTGATCTCTTTGCTAAAATTATAAAAATACATCTTCTTTCGATTAGCTGGCAAGAACATCTGTTGACATCAAGGAAGGCGGAAATTCGCTAGCCAGACTTCAACAGAAACCTTGGCACAACTGGTGAATGTGAGTGGAAAAATGAGTGTCATAATTTTGTGAGCACGGCTGGTGATGCGTACATATCTATGTATCTTTGTGAGGTTTCCTTTTCAAACATGACAGCCATTAAACTGAATATCAGAATAAATTGAACTGAGAACCAGACCTTCAAATCATTCTAGCACAAAATGATACCCAAGGATTCCATAAGTTATAAAGCACATCCAATAATATTGCTTTTATTTTTAAAAAGGGAGAACAAAAGGTTTAATAAAAATGAAATTATTTTAAATGTTATTTTATCATCATCTTATTTTAACATTTCTAATTTTGCATTTTAATATTCTGTGTTTAAATATATATATATATATATATATATATGTGTGTGTACATATGTATTAGTATAGGGAGAGGTAGTGTTAAACAGTGGATAGAGAGGCAGTTGGAGTGATCTGGTTTCAAATTCTGCTTCTGACAACTACTGGCTGTGTGACCTTAGGAAAATCACTTATCTCTCAATAGCTAGGATACTCTATTAAAGTATAAGTTGCAAAGAAAGTTCTGACTTACATTTTTAGAGGGAATTTTTTCAGCACAGCTTTTCCTAAGCCATTGAAATCATAGATTCAGTCCCTATCTTTATCTTTATTTCCTGTATTACTAAAATATTTATAAAATTAACATGAATAAAATATATGTGTACTGGGTCTAAAAATCAGCAAAATGTGAGTTCAAATCTAGCCTCAGGCATTTACTAGCTATGTGTTATCCTGGACAAATCACTTAAATTCTGTTTGTCTCTTTCCTCATCTGTAAAATGAGGATCAAAATAACACCTACCTTCCAGGCTTGTTTTGCAGCTCAAATGAGATAATAATAGTAAAGCATTTATAGTGCCTGGCACATAATAAGTACTATATAAATGTTGACTATTTTTTATTATTGTTATTAATCAACATATATTTGGGGTACATGCTAAAATGCCACATAATAATGATGTGTTCTCAAAAAAGTTTTAGATCATTATATTGGGGACCAATTATATTATTAGAGCAAAAGATAATGGGTACAGAACTTGTGTGCTCCATTGATGTTCCCTGAATATAAATAATCTACAGGGAAAACCCTAGCTTGTGGAGTTGATCCACTAGAAAGATAATAGGGACACATGGTCAGTCATCACACAGAATGGGTAGGTATGGATAAGATGAAGTCTGCACTGCTGGAAGGAGTAGACACTTAGATGAGAGGAAGGAATGAAGTAAGCATTGATTATTTGCTTACTGTATTCAAGAATTGTATTAAGCACTTGGGGTACACATACAAACAAAAAGCTTACATTCTAATGGGGGAAGTCAACACACAAAAAGGAGCTAAAAAGTTGGGCACTGTGGTTTTGAAGTCTAGAAGCCAAGAACAATACTGTGAGGGCCAATAAAAGCTATCCTGGCACTTGCCAGGAAATGAAAGTTCCATAGGGAATTCTCTAATGGGAGAAAGAGGTAAAACTTAAAGGGGGATATTCTAGATTGAGAAGTCTATAGAGGTGATGGATGTTTCAAGGCTAGGGAAACCCAGATACTGAGGGAAGTTACAGAATGAATCATTGGCAAAGATTTTTGAGAGGATAAATCCATGGGAAGTATATAAGTACCATCAAATGGATGCCTACCAGGAGACAAAGAGGAGATATAATAGAGGTCATGTGTAAGAAAAGGAGGGAAAATTGGTATACAGAGCCTTCTGGTCAAAATAATGGCATGAAAGTTTCCAACTAAGTCCTAAGAAGTAGTACATGAAAGATAAAGACAAGCCTGGGATGTAACAAAGATTTCATAAAACCAAAGAGAAATCCCAGTGGATTCCTCCATTAATACAGAATTATACATTAATATAGTTCAAAGCATGCACGTATTTTGGTTGTGGATCTACCTCAGGGGATCTGAAAGATGTCTAATCTTCAGTTGGTCTGGATGGATTCCCACTTGAGGTGAGACCCCAAACTTTAGACTTCTTACTAGGCAAGGTTCAAGGAGATAGAGTTGAGTCTGAGGACAACATATCGGAGCATAGCAAGAGAAAGGGCATAAGGCCAGCTTTCCTAGGAGAAAATAATGAAGCTGAAGACTATAGCAGAAGGTGGAAGCTGGTTTCAGCACCCTGTTCATCCCTCTGATACAAGCCAGGAATTTGGACAGAGATAAGATCTGGTTCCCAGCCATTTCTCAGATAAAGGCTATCATAGGCGACTAGGATCCTGCTACTCAACCCAAAACTATACCAGGGCAGCACCATCTGGACTCCAGTGGAGGGGAAGAATCTAGCCCTGAAACCATTGAATTCCATACCAAGATTGAATTGAGAAACAAGTAATTCAAATTCTCTTCAAAGGTAGGTTTTTCCAACCTATTTTGCCAAAAATTTGGGAAAAAGAAAGTAGTTGGAGGTATCAGAGACTTTTCAGAGAGATTGGGCCTACATACATTTCAAAAGCCCCTGCTACTGTGGAAAGCAGCCATTTTCAGAGCAGTGTTAAATGCAACTAATCTGCCTAGCAACACCACAGCCAAAAGAAACTACTCCTGAAGGGAGGAGGTGACTCTTTAAGGGCCAGACTTAAAAAACATTTTTTTTCCCATTGCAAAGGGCTTTTCAAGATACAAGACGGCAAAGAGCAATTAGACTTTATGATCCAAATTTCCAGGACACTGAAATTCTTCTCTCAGAATTATTTTCAAAAAGGGAAAAATAGCAATTCATTGATGAAACTAGAAATACATTTAACATCATAGCCAGAGGAAGGAACAGACTTAAGAGTTATCTAATAATGCAAATCTACATTATCTAAAAAAGGCCAGAGAAGATCTATTAGAGGCAATGAAAAGTTTTTCCAAAAAGGCCAGATACTTGGGGACAATTTGATAAATTTAGACAGGAAAGTGGAGAATATCCATCAAAGTTCCTTGATGGAGTGATTGAAGTAGCAGAGGATATGCTTGGATTTGAAAATTTAATGGAACAAAATCTCAACACATAAGGAGACAATTTGTGAAAGGCAGTAACACACCTATTAAATCATATTTTAAACTTCAGTGCCCAGACTAGGAAACACTAAGTCTGGAAGATTTAAGAAAAACTGCAACTTACATATTCACAGGTCCTAGAGGAAAAGGATGAAATAATAAAAGAGCTTAAAACCAGGCTCAAGGAGGCAAATAGTACAATTAAACAAAAAGAAATCGAAGAAATAAAAAATCTAGCCACTCTGCAATCATACAAATCCACAAAAAATTACACAAAAAAAAATCAAAGGAGAAATGTACCCATAGTTTCATATGTGGAAAAATGGGTCACATGGTTCAAGACTGTTATTTAAAGGCACAATTAGTCCAAGCTAACAAAAATCAGAGGTCCTGGAAAAGCAACATAAAGTATAGCAGCAACAATACTCAAATAAATTGAAAATGTTATAATTATAATTGTAAGAATTCATTGCAAGCACCAAATTTAGAAACCATGAAGAGATACATCCTACAAAGGGTGAAACCACATTATTCGCAAGTAGTCTCAGGTGCTGAGAAACAAAGTCAGTTATGAAGCCAGGTGCATGGGCTAACATCAAAAAGGAAAAATGGGAAAGGAAGTGGGGAAAATAAAAAGGAAGGGGACTGAATGCAAATAGAACTTCGGGGGGGGGGGGCGGCAAAAGCACAAAATAAAACTAAAGGCAGATAGAAGAAGAAATCCAATTAGATAATGATGTAACAGAGATTAAATAGAAAATTTTTGGAACAGTGGAACAAAATGCAAAGAAAGGGAAAGGAACAGAACTGGCAACAGTCTGTAATACAAACCTTAAACTTATTAGGACATTATAACTTTAAAAGCAAGGAACATGAAAGCTTAGATCCAAGCAATAGTGAATTGCAACATGTCTCAGCACAAGACAAAAGTAACTTAGCAGAAAGGAAAGACTATACTTTAGAAACAGAAAGTACAGAACAAATAGCAAAACCAAAAACAGAACCATATGAGACACAAATAGTAGAGGGTTCTAAAGATTCTAAACAAACTGCGAATGAATTAATTGAAGCACATGAGCAAACAACAGAATGGTCAAATGGGGAGGAAAATTCAATAACAGAGAACATTCAAATTAGCAGACCTCCTAGGGTCAATGACACTAAAAGCAGGGGTGATATTACAAAAGAACATACCAATGTCATAATAGAAAAGTCAAACTTAAATCCTTATGCCAAAGAATTCTAACCAATAGTAACTGCTCAAAAAAAAAGCAAACACAAACATTATTATACCATCCTTAAGTCTCCATGCTAATGCAATTCCATTGCAAACTGATGATGGATTGCAAAAGGAATGTTCAAAGCAAAAAGAGAAGTCTGTAGCTGAAGAACAAAACTGGGACATGATAGCAAATCCACAGGAAGGAACAAACACACAAGAACCAAATTTATCAACACATAACACAAGAATTACAGCATACTACTAGGCAAGAGCTTGCAAAAGACTTGGGGAATATAAAAATCACCAAGCAAGAGTCAGTGCAAGACATGAATCACACAGAACCACTATATACAATGACATTTGACTCAGAAAGCTAAGAAGACCAAGAACCTTATGAATATATCAAACTTTACAATCAAGGTCACAAAGCTTTACAAGAGTGGGAGACAGATGATTACATTAATAGCTCAAATCAAGAACAAAGGATTCTGTCAAAAGAATTAGTTCAGGACAGTTGGGGGGAGGGGTAAGTGGGAGTGGCAGTTGGTCTTGTGACAGCACTCACTTCCTGTCCCTGGAACTGGAAGGAGCCTCTTTCCCTGTATTTGGATAGAAATGCCTCTATTCCTGATTTTTCCCAACTGTGTGTTCTACCTGGATTTCTGTGATCATGTTAGTGAACAAAAGGACTTAAGGGAAGCAGTTTGGACTGTAAGGTTGGTCTTTCGGGGCGTCAGCCTGAAGAGATAAGGTCAACTAGTTTTGAAGGTCAGAATTTTTCTTCCTCTTGCTGTCTACTGCTAAGACTTTGAACTTAAGAAAACTATCACAGATTAGCATAGACAGGAATAAAAGAAACCCTTCACCAGCCTGTGAGGCCTGGCCTCAGTTCAAAAGCTGAGAGAAACTCAAACCCAATCTAGGGAAATCCCTCTTCCCTCTTCCCTGATATCTTCCCAATCCAAACTTGCTATTAAATTAATCTTTATTTAAATAACTGCAGTCATATAAGAGGACTATCATTTTAGGGGACATAGAGGGAGCTGCACCTCAGGACAGCCAGTCAAATATAAAGGGTTCTTATTGGCCCCCTGCTGGGCAACTAAGTCTGGGGGGAGGCTTGTCTTTCAGGAGGGTCCATGCTTACCTGCTCTGGGGTATCTTCCACATCAATCCAATAGAGAAGACATCCCCTCAGGCTATTATAAGTGACCCATTTCTTGGGAACCCCATTTTTCAAAAATAGCCTCTCAGCAGTGGGCATCTCTCTCCTTTTACCTCCTTGGTAGCCATATGCTCTCTCTCCCTTCAACTCCTCATTTCCCTGTTACACAAACTTCAGTATTCCCTGTTCTTCAATCCCACCCATTTCCCCAATAAATATTACAATAAGAGAGATAAATGGATTTGTAGTACATAAATGCTGAAGCAAAAGAAAATCTGGCAGAAGAGAAGGAAAGGGTAATAATGTTAAAATAACACATAAACTCCTCAGGTGTTTAAATTAGTTCAACCTAATTGATTTTGAAGGTAGGATGTTGAGAAATAATATAAGCATCATAGGTCTCCCAGAAGATCATGACAAATTTAAAAATCTGAAGTCTGAAGTATTCAATCAAGGAGATTCACAAATTGCTTCTGAAACAAAACAAAACAAAACAAAACAAAACTGTCCTTCAAACTCTAAGACACAGAGTATATGCATTTAAAATTCTAATTATGAAATATACATTATACAAATGGAAAGGAAGAAGACCTTCAAATATAAAAGCATAGAATGGCTCAGTATCATTCTGTAGCCACGAGAAATCACAGAAGGGAATTGAATAGTATGTTGAAAAGCAAAGTAAATTTTCAAAATGGTATATCCTAAAACTGGGACTGATGAGTGGACAAAGATAGATATTCAATAAAGTAGGTGCATATGAGGCATTCCTGAAAAAAAAAACCAGACATGAGCAGAATATTTGATTTCTAAAAATTCTAAACTATGAAAGAGAAACAAAATTACCAATGAAACTATATGAAATAAATTACTTCACTTAATAGGAGACACACACAGAGAGGAACTGATCTACTAAGTAAAAACAAAACAAAACAAAAAACAAGGAAAAGGTTATCAAGGGATCAAGGGTGATAATGATTTAAATGGAAACAATTCCTAATTAGATAGGTTGTTAAAAAGGAATACATACAAACTATTAACAACCATTTTACAAAATGCTCCAAATTATTAATAATAAAGAGATTTTGCAAACCTAAGAAGTTTTCTGGCACACCAAGCAATTGGCAAAGATGACAAAAGATGGGAATAGTTAAGCTGGAGTGAATAATAAGGCATTGACGGTGAAGTTGTGAATCAGTACAATAAGTACAATTTCCAGAAATAATCTGAAATTATGAAAAATAAAAATAGATAAAAAATCCTTGTGTTTTGACCCAGAGATTTCACTCCTGGATACTTGCCTCAGGAAGTCATTGATAAGAAGAAAATTACAAATGCTCCGAAAATAGTTCCAGCAATACTTGTGGAAGCAAAGACCTGGAAACAAAGTAAATCATCATTGACTGAGTGATGGCTAATTGTGGTAATGATTGTAATGGGATACTATTTTAGCATAAGAAATGAGGTATATGATAAATATAGAGAAAGATGGAAAGACTTATGCCAACTGTTGCAGAGTGAAGTAAAGAAGGTATACAATGTAGACAAGGAAAACAATTTAGTAGATCACCGGAAGGGAAGGGAAGACCTTCCCCCAAACACTGCAACCCAAACCTTCTTATACAAAGGTGCAGAAAAGAGATGCAAGAAGTTGGAGAGGAGAATAAAGAAAAAGGAGTATTTTGAATTAACAACTTAAACTAGAGGAGGAACAAAAAGGTCAAATGGGCAGCTAAATGACACAGTGGATAGAATGCTGGGCCTAGAACCAGGAAAGCTTATTTTCCCAAGTTCAATCTGACCTCAGACACTTAAAAGTTGTGTGACCCTGGGCAAGCTATTTTACATCCGTTTGCTTCAGCTTCCTAATATGTAAAATGAAGTAGAGAAGGAAATGGCAAACTATTGCTGTATCTGTGCCAAGAAAATCCCAAATAGGGTCACAAAGAGTCAGGCACCACTGAACAACAGCAACAGAAGGGTCAAAGGAGAGGAAGAAATGGGTACCAAAGAAAGAAAAAGAAATTAATAATTTAAATAAAACCTTCAAATTAAAGTGCATATTAAGGGGAAGGGAGACAGGAAGAAAATTACAAGGACAAAGTGTTGACTACTAAAAGGAGATTAAAAATTGCAAAAAAAAATATCAAAAAGTATACTAAAAAGTGTAGGAAAACATGTCTATCTCTTAAAACTTTAAATGTGAATAGACTAAAGCTATTGGTGTCAGACTCAAATTGAAATGGGACCCGGAACACATGCATAAGGATCTCCTCTAGCACATAGAGCAGTTTTAAAAATGTAATGTTATCTATACTTTTGATTTTGCTCAATAGCCCACTGGAAATGTTTACACCTTTGGACTAACTGATACAATACAATACAATACAATACAATACAATACAATACAATACAATACAATAATGAAAGAGGGTGACAGAATGTATAATAAAAGTCAACCTCACAATCTGATTTTACAACAGACACATCCAAAAGGCAAATACACACAAAGAATCATCCTGATCTTGAGTTCAGTTCTATCCACTATACCATACTCCCTCTTATTTATTGCCTCCATATTACTATATTAACATATTTTAAACTTGTTCCTATAAGAAGTTTTGGTAATTATATCTTTACAAAATAGAAAATTTTAATCTTTCATAAATTGTCATAAAATGATATCTAATAAATTATGTAATAAAATTAAAAGTAAAATTAGTAAAATACCCATTTTATTTTTAAAATTGTTTTAAAATGTGTTTATTTTTGAATTGTTTGCATAATTAATTAAAATAATAAATTATATAATTGTCATATAATAAAATCTTAGTGAAGGTACCATAGAAAATTAGTCAGAGAGCCTGGAGTTAAATCCAAAAGCTGACTACTTAAAATCTTCCCTTTTTCTCAAAGGAACAGGCAAGCTATGATGAATCTTTGCCAAACCCTAATCTTACAGGATACTCATCTATCTCAACACTATGCTTTCTGTAGTATAACTGGTTGTACTCTAGTGTTCCCTATGTGAATGGATGTTTCTGTGTTTTGCTCTTCATGTCTTTAGATGGTCTACCACCTTTGAAATGAATTAAAGTTGTTTGTTTAGATTACAAGACTATGGGGTCTAGAGATCAGGACTGATAGCCTTGCTATATGTGGAATCCACTAGGATGGTAGGGTTCTAAAATAGGGATTTAACGAATACGGTATGATAAGAAAGACAGTCGATGCCTCACTGGAATTCTTCCAAATATTATACAACCTTCTTGTCAGAGTTTCTTACATTACACTAAAGGACAAAGTACTCTTAAGGGATTTCTTCTACTTTTGGCTCATTGCCCCAACCAAAAAAATAACTCAGAATTTTGCTATATGCTGCCTCTTCTCTGTCTTGTCCCCAACTCTCATTGCTGATGTTATAAAGCTAGAAGTAGAAAGTTTATTTGCAAGTCAAAGAAAATATCGAAAATACTTCACAACAGAACTCATGGAAAGCAACACTAACTAAAGAGTTACCCTTCCTCAGAGATCTGTCTGGACTGAATCGCTTGTACTCACATACTAGGTTTGACTTATGACAAGTATTGTGCCTCTGAGTAGGCACCTATTGGGGCTGGCGTAGCTCTCAGAAGGTGTTGCATTCCCGGCTTGTTGCTGTTGTTTTTTAAATTCTTGTTTTCTCAGTCAAGAAGCTACTGTTTGTCTCTGCCTTTCTCCCTGTCTGCCTGTCTCCCCCACAACTCCAAGTAGATGATATCCCTAATTTTATTCCAGAGGATAAGCCTCTCTACTGGGGCTATAGGAATAGGGACTCTCTCAGGATAATAGCAGAAGGTATTTCAGAATTTTCCTCCTGGAAAATTGCAGTTCAAACACTGGGTCACCACTTTATAGTTTCTCTTTTGTGTTATGGTTCCTACTGACCCTTGATTTCACACCTAGGATTTGACTAGCAGTCAGGATACAAGCCCCTCTCATGTAGGCAAGTGAGCCTGGGGTCAGGAAGATCTGAGTTCAAATCTAGCCTCACAGACTTCTGAGCTGTGTGACTCCAATAAAATCATTTAACCCCTTTCTGCCTCAGTTTCCTCAACTGAAAAAGGGGATCATAATAGCACTGATCTCTTAGAGTTGTTATGAGGTTAATATATTCATAAATGCTTAGCACAATGCCTGGTGTATAATAGGTGCTTAATAAATGCTTATGCCCATCCTCTCTTTCTCTTATTTTTGAATGTCTCCATTATTTATAGATTTCCCATTCTGCATCCATATTTTCCATCAGTTTACAAGCTGGTCAAAACAAGATCAATTCTCATCTTTATGGGGATTGTCCATAAAGTCTTTTTAAAGCCAACTATTTTGGAACATTCAAATTAGCTAAAGCAAGAGGAACCAAGCAACCTTTTGGATTAGGATTAGATTAGGAAAATGGAGAAAAAGAAAAAAAAACCCTAATAGCTCCTGCTATACTCAGATCATTGAACTCAGGACTAGTTTTCTAAGTGTGAATCCTTTTGAAAGCTTCTGTTCCTATTTTTTGACCACAACTATTGGGGAATGGCTCTTGTTCTCATATATTTGTGTCAATTCCTACCTACACATAATTTCCACTAACATAAACAAAGAAGACTTTTTCTTTCACAGGGAAATAAAATAAGGCACATTATCTGACCTTAAAGAGTTTGTTGGTTAAGGAAAAAGTGATTTGCCTAAGGTTGAACCAAAGAGAGATCTAAGAAAACAAAGAAAATATACAGCACTTAATTCAGAGGTCTGCCTACTGCTGGTCCTACATTTATCACCAGCTATTATTGGGTGGGCCAGAAAAGATCACAGAATATTACCCTATGTCACAGACAGCTAATTTGAGCTTCTAACCTAGGAGTTCTTTCTCCCAGTAACCCATTTGAACTTCTGTAGAAGAAAAGCCTCTGAAAATCTGTCAGAGCTTTTTAAGCAGTAATGACTACGTCTGGGTCTGGGACTGATCTGTCTGTCCTTCACTCAAATGGAATGCAGCACATTATATAGAAAATGTTCAGTGTCATTCGGCCTTTTTTTGGAAGGATTCGGAGAGAACAAATGATTCATCAACAGCTTTCAGACAATTTGGTTCTCCTGAAAAAGCCTTAAAAGTAAATAAAACAAACAAAAGGGGAAAATGAGAGGGAGAGAAAGAGAACAAACCAGCCTTTCTGCACTGGAGAACTAAAGGTCTTAAATAAGAAATGGGGAAAATGGATTTTAAAATGGGGATGAATCATCTTCAATGGCATCCCAAGGAAATTGGTTTGAAGTTTCACAGAGGAAATTGGCTCCATAAAATGACTTCAATAAAGGCTTTAGCATAATAATTGCATTTTTTTCTTTTCTTCCTTTCTTTCACTTTCTCACTTTCCCTCTCTCTTTCTGGGATGTTGCCATGGAAACTTTGTGGACTGGAAGGCATAACTATGCATGTGTATGCATTCATTACACAGAATTCCCCAAATTTCTTTAGGCTTTGACCTTGGAATGAACTTCGTTTTGGTGAGGAAGCTTGATGCCCAAGAGAAGGAGGAAAAAGGACTATGGCTAAGTTTGACATCTCTCTGATTTGGCAGGGAAAGGTATTTCATAAAGCTCCCTCCAAAGGAAAGCAGGGGACATTGGGAATAATTACTCCTGGAGCAGAAGCAAAATGATGATGAGGGAAGAGATTTTATCAGATTGGCTAATGAGAGTGGAATTGAATAGAGAAGAGATCACATTGAAACTGAAGACTAGGATGGTGACCCTGATATTTTCTAGCCCACAGAAGTCCTCTTTCCAGTTTCCCTGGAGTATTCTCTCATCTCCCTTCCTCTTGCCTTGGACAAGGTTGTTCCAATTTTCTATTCTGACTAATGAGGCAAAGGCTGGGCATACAGGTGCAGTAGAAAAGCCATGGCCAAGAGACTCATAGCACATATAGTCATTCTTAAGAGTTAGGAAGCCCTGGGCTCATCTTGCCTCTGAGAAATACTAGCTGGACCCTGGAGAAATTATTTAACCTCTCCATTCTTTAGGCAACTCTCTAAGAATATATATTGCAGAAAAGGTGCCATGATACTATATTAGTAGAGAGTTTCTTTCACCTAGGAGTTCTGTATATGAATAAAATCATAGGTCCAGTCTCTATAACTATTAAATGGCCATCAAATGATGTATGAGCAAGCTAAAAATCATTTGAAATTGAGAGAAGGGATGAAAACTCAAAAAAGATCAAATTTTTTCCAGTTCAGGATCAGACTGGGATTAGGGCAAATGGATTAGAGGGAGAATATTTCCCAATTTTAGTCATTTCTGAAAGATCCATACCAACTTAACTGCTTTATGAATTTGGAGGTTAATGAGAAAATGAAATAGCAATGGGAAGTTGGTGTGACTGAGCCAAAGATCTATCCTTCCTCCCTCCCTCCCTCCCTCCCTCCCTTCCTCCCTTCCTCACTCCCTTCCTCCCTTCCTCACTCCCTTCCTCCCTTCCTTCCTTCCTTCCTTCCTTCCTTCCTTCCTTCCTTCCTTCCTTCCTTCCTTCCTTCCTTCCTTCCTTCCTTCCTTCCTTCCTTCCTTCCTTCCTTCCTTCCTTCCTTCCTTCCTTCTTCCCTTCCTGACAGAAAATAGGTTGTTGTAACTGTATAATACCTAAATAATCCAACTCTTGAAGAATTATTGATCATTTGGAACTCTTTATATTAGTGAATATCTTTTATGATCTAGAAAGATAGATATTCAGATTCTGAAATTATCTTCCCCAAAGGCCCATAAGTAATCTGAGCTCTAGACAAATTACAGATAAAAATAATTTTCTCAAAGTCTTACACCTGTGATGTCAATACAGTCAGATTGTTTTCTCAGGCTGTTTGTCTTGGTTTCTTTTGCCTGATCCAACAGTCTGGGAATTCTCAGTATCCATTTTCAGGTCTGAAGGTGATTCTAAGTTTGATTTTCAGTTGCAGTGATACCTCAGTGTGATTTCTCAGTGAGCCATTTCAAATGAACTTTGTTGGATTTTGTATAGACCAAGTATCCCAGATCACTAAACTCCTGTATTTAGGCATTTTGCTAATCTGGGGATTTAAAAAGAAAAAAGAAAAGAAAAAGAAAAATCTCTTACCTTCCATCTTGGAATCAATATTTAGAATTGGTTCCAAGGCAGAAGACTTGGTGAGGGCTAGGCAACTGGTGTTAAGTGACACCCACAGTCATATAGCTAGGAAGAATTGGAGGTCAGATTTGAACACAGATCCTCTTATGGCCTCTAGGCCATAAGACTCTCTGACTACTGAGACATCTAGCTGCCCCATATGGGGACATTTTTACAGGATTCTTTAACTCTTCAAAAAGGTCTTTTTGGGGGGCATCTTTGATTTTTTATCAGTTCTAACAACACAAACACTAATATATATTTTTAGGTCTTTTGAAGTTCTACTGATATTCCCTTTTATTTTCTGAGGACAGAATGACTACCCTTGTATCCATGGCTCTAAATAATTAACTTGTGGATCAGATTGTCAACAAGCATTTATGAAACTCCTACTAAGTGCCAAGCACTGAACTGAGCACTATAATAACAAGAAATGTAAAAGACAATTCTTTTTCTCAAGGAATTTACAGTCTAATGGATCTAGTAGAACCCAAACAGCAGTCCTAAAAGAACAGGAATATATTTAGACTCTCCTCTCCATCGTTGTTTTGGAAAGGTTTCATGGGCAATGGTGTCTGAAGGGAAGTTTATTGTTGAAGAATCATTCAATTTTAGAGCTAACTGGATCCTCATTTTACAGATAGGTAAGATGAATTTTTAGAGGGAAGAGACCAGGTTATACAGGACATTACCAAGAGTCTTGCCAAGCACCAGGTCTAAAACTCTTTCCCTTACAACTTGTTGCTTGTGTGCCTGTCATTGGAAAAGGATGGATATTGGAGGGTAGTTTCTTAGTAAATTTAGTTGGACCCAATGCACATTTTATAAGACAGTTGACATTTTTGCTGACTTTAAGTCTAGAGGGCTGGCATTAATCCTTTATTTTAGAAAATGAACTGCTGTTTAGATATTGAACCTCTCAGCAGGAATAGTGTCTAATCTTATTTAATTATTCATTTCTTTGTCTTATAGATGGAAGAAGGTATTTTATGGGCTGATGGGATCTAAATAATCCCCAACATTTTTTTTTAGCACAAAATATCCTCTCTGAGTCTCATGTACTTGTGGCACAAGTCTCCCAAAACATGCACCTGGATCAAATCACCAAATCCTAGAGAGGGTGATAGAGATAGCCACAGAAAAACTAGGAGAACCCTCAGTACCAGTACCATCAGCCTGCTCTGGTCATGGCTTTGGGAACCCACATGGCTGTCAAGGCTATGGTTATACATAGGACAGTTCTGATCACTTTTGTTCTTCCTTGTCCTTCTCGCCCTTCCTCCAAACCCACATATGCACTTGGTATGTATCAACTGGGTCCCAATTAGTGCAAACAATGAATTCCATCAAAGTGGTCACATTGCTCAAATTCAAGCTGGACTGGAAACAATATTTTAAATAGTTATGAGTTTGAATAGTGCACATGTAAATGCTCATACACATAAATCCCCTTGTGAAAAGCAACATCACCCATTTACTATGAACGTATATAAATTGGGACAGCTAGATGGTAAAATGAATGGAGCTCTGGCCCTGGAGTTTCCTTCCTCTAAATGAAGCCTCTTTACTTCCTGGCTGTGTGCTATAATGTTGTGGAAGAAAGATTTGGAAGGAAAAGTTTGCAACAGACCAGAAAAGACTGTTGAGAAAGGAGGAGACAAACTGAAATCTGGGTCTCTTTGCCTTGGAGATAGGAAGAAGGGTCTCTTGGCTTGGGGACAGAAAGAAAGGACAAAAGTCCAGCTCTCTCTGATTCTCTGCTGTGCTATAGTGACTGAATTTCCAGACCTGTTAATGAATTTCCCAATCTGAACTATATTCCAACATCCTTCAACCAGGAATTATTCTAGTGTTAGGGAAACCCCAAACCCTCTTTCCTTCCATTTCCTTATCTTTCCCTTCTTCCCCAATAAACCCCTTACTTAATCTTAAAGAAGAGAAAGAGTATTTTATTTGAGACATCATAAAACTCACCCTGAGTTGATTTAGAGAGACCAACAGAGGAATCAACTGTAAGGGCAGGGAAGAAGGGAGGAAGTACAAGGAGGGAGGAAAACCAGGGTGGGTAAAGGGAGGAAAGAGGAAGGAAGGGAGGAGATTGGCAGATCTGATCTTTACTTATCATTTATCACTCAAATAATCTCTATTACAGTGATCCTGAGTAATACAATTAATTCTACTTTTGTCATTTCTCAAATGAGCTAGAAAAGGAATAGGCTAACCACTGTAGTATCTTTGCTAAGAAAACCCCAAATGGGGTCATGAATAGTTGGACAGAGAGTCGAACAACTGAAAATTATTAAACAACAGTAACATCTAAATTGGCTCTTTCCCATTATACTAATACACCAGTTTAAGGTTTACAAAAGTCCTTTCCATATGTTAACTCATTTTTCCTCACAACAATTCTGTGAGGTAGGTGCTACTATTAGCCCCATTTTACTGATAAGAAGATTTGAATAATCTGTACCTTTGGCAGACATCCCACTAGAAAAGTATTTTAACCATTTTTTTTTAGCTAGAATTAAATTAAATGTATCAAATTTGTCATCAGCAAATGGGAAGTCTATATATTCCTATTTAGACATATCTAACTCTTTAAAGTATAATGAAAATTGTTTCAGTAGACCAGTCAAATGAAGAACAAACAAATCTTTATTCTGTCAAAAACATTAAATATATTATTTTATAAATTTATTATTCATAGCTCTAAATTTTTCATAAATGTAATCACTTTATATTTTTAAATCAGAGTATGAATTTGAAGACTTCACATCAAATTAGAGTACTCAGTAAAAAAACCAACAAATCATCAAATGCACATTTTTTCAGGAGGAAATTTTTGTGATGAAGGAATGTTTCATCTTTAATATTACCAATATGGAAAAAAAATGGCAGCAGAAATGAATCTTGGAGGAGAAGCACATGGTAATATAAGCTTTGCTTTCCCAGCCTTGCCTGAGACTAAAATTCTTGTACCTCAGTTCCTGGCTGCCTTCTGAATTTTGCTTTCCTTTCTGAAAACATATGAAAGACTAGATCTTAAGAATTGATGTTTCCAATCATGGGAGTTTCCAATCGTGGGTAGCATAAGATGTGCTACTATATGGTTCTTCTGATAGGTGACGTTTTTTACTGCTGGTGGTGGTGAAGGTTGGAGTAGGGGGAAAAATCTCTTCCTTTTTTTTATTCTTATCTAGAAGTCCAACACGAAGATGTGGGGAAAATGGATGGAGCTTTAAAAAAAATGTATTTACTCATGTCTTTGTTACATTTAAATAGTGTTAACTCTCTCTATTTCCTCCGCTCCTCCCATTAGAGAAGACATCATTTGAAAACAAATATACACGTATATGTAAAAAGATATCTTATTTATTTTTACTCATCAGTTCTTTCCCCAGAGATGGACATATACAGGTCATTCTTCAAACAATAGTTCTGTTTCTGCATATAGTGTTCTCTTGGATGGTGCTTTTTCACAGCTCAGTTTCATAGGTCAAGGGTGGTGGTGATGAAGAGGTTATTCCTTTGACAAGAGTACATTCCTCTATCCTTAGTCATATAGTTACATTTGAGGAATCTCAAGTTATTGGGGATTGTTCAATCAATCAATCAATACACATTTATTAAGCAAATAGGGACTGTTTTCTTAGCAAGGAGCTTAGAACACATATGTAACTTCATGAGAGCATCTCCCTGCAACTCAAATGGATATTTCCTACAATTTCATCAAATTAGATATTATAAATTATTATTTTTATAGTTAATATTTATTTAGAACATTAAGATTTGCAAAGCACTGTGAATATGTTATCTCATTTGATGTCCAAATTAATCAGACACACAAATTTATCACTAGTTCCCTTAACTCCACTGCTATAAAAAAATAGCAATCCTTTTGATGTTACACACACATTTTTTTTGTACAAAGGGTTTTTTGTTTATCAAAAATATCTTATTTTCTCTGGAAAATGTGTTTGTCTTGCCATTGTATTCTGCACATATATTTTAAAGATATCATTTCAACATGTTAGGTTTCATCTTACCTGCAGCTAAAACATTCTGACAAAGGAATGCAGCAGCCTTCCTTCTCCATCAATAATAGTACTTGTGAATCCCTATGATAAATATAATGTATCAGTTTATAGATTTGAGCTTTTTTACTTTGCATTTTTATATTTCCTCTATTTAAACTACTGTTATTGACTTGCGGGCATTTTAACTGCTTCTCTGGATTTTCTCTTCTAATGAGTTATGAAATTATCCATTAAGAAGAGCTATCAGAGGCAGCAATATAGTTCTGTAGATAGAATGCTGATTTTGGTTTTAAGAACACTTAAATGCAAAGGCTGCCTCAGATACTTTTGTCCTGGATGTGTCATTCAAAGTTTTACCATCAGTCCTCTCATACATAAAATGGGTATAATAAATGTAGCTCCTTCACAGTGTTCTTATAAGGATCAAATGAGGTAATAGATGAAAATTGCTCTTTGAACCTTAAAGTGCTACACAAGTGTTCATAGACTGCAAAGGCCTGGAGTTCGGAAGAGCTAAGCTTGATTCCAGCCTCAGACACATAATAGCTCTGTGACCCTGGGCAGTTCACTTAACCCTGTTTGCCTCAGTTTTCTCATCTGTCAAAAGAGCTGAAGAATGAAATGGAAAGCACTCCATTATCTTTGCCAAGAATACCCCATATGTAGTCACAGAGTCAGATACAACTGACATGGCTTAACATAGACAATTTAAGAAATTTAGAATTTTTCTCTAAACAATATCAAATTTGAATTTTTAAGTCATAAGAATTAAATGTTTTTGAAATTGCTAATTTTCTTGTTTGTGTACTTATCAAAATGATACAGAGAAGTATTTTAGACATGTGGTACTTTTATCTTCCATATACCTTAACTTTGAGTTTACACAGTTAGGGTTCAAATACAATAGATGATTCAATGACACAATTCATCTGTCATCATTCTACTCACTGATAATGAAATGGATCATGCCCATGCCAAAATGTTGTGGCATAATAATGACCAACTCAGATTTCATATCATCTGTGCAAATATTGTGGATTAAGTAACTTGTTCAGGGTCACACAACTAGAGTATCTGAAGCCTGATTTTGAAATCAGGGAGATGAGTCTCCCTAACTCCACCTAGCTGTCTTGGGTGGGGGTGTGTGGAAACTAAATGAACACAAAAATATCTTCGGTCTTGGACATATATACATCAATTCACTGGGTACCAACATATCTGGGACAGCCCTTATAGGTAGGCAATGAGCTGGACCCAGAATGGATAAAGAAGAAAAGAATGGGAAATATTGCATTTGGGAAAGCTTGAAGGGCTTTTAAATAATCTCATGTTGATCTCCAGCATTCTGGTCCATCTTTGTTAATATAGATACTTTCCCAAGGGATTCTGTTTGGTCACAAAAATGTAACACTATAAAATCCCTAAGGAATCATGGTACAAATTTCCCAAAGGTGAGTAACAAGTAACAGGGGAATAACAACAGGTAAGCACAAGTAACCTGAAGCATATTTTCAATGGTGTCATATGCAAAAAGGGACTTGTCATACTCTTCAGGAATATGTGGCTAGAAAAAGGATGTGGGTTAGTCAAGGAGTGAGGTGTACAGTCCAAGCACTGCACTAGCATTTGCAAAGATTTTAATAGCTATAGAGGACACTCCATCCCAGCACATTGAACAGATACTCTATGGAAACCTAGGAGAAAAGAACAAAAATCACAATAATGAGAAGGTGTAATTTAGGTTGCATTTTTGCATGGACAAAGATTAATGAGATGCCAGATCCATTGGGAGTATTGACCTTTTTCATCTGGTTGTTCATCAGGCTCTGATAAACTTGGACCCTGTCATCAATGATGTTTCCTAGACTTAAATAATGAAGGCAATTCCACTCAATCCAACCAATGGCTTTGTCCTTTCTCTCTCATTGCTCACTCTCCAAAGGTTTTTGGTGATCCTTGGTGGTGCCCACTCTTCTCAATCTTTCTTTTTTCAATTCTTCCTAAAAACAACTGATATTTATCTGTCACTCTTTTGGTTGGTAAATTGGTTCCTATAGATTTTCAAAATGATCTTCACAATAATCTCATGAGATAGGTACTATAAGGATTGTTATTAACATGAGATCAAATAGCAATTTTCAAAACTTAAAATGCTATATACATGCAAGTTATAATCATCACTATTAGTGTTATAATAAGTAAATAAAATTAGATAATAACACATTTAATTATATATAACATAATAGTAATAAGCTAAAAAGTACCAAAGACAGAATTCAAACCAAGGTCTCTTTTGTCTCAAAATTTAACTCTTTTGTAATTTCTGCTGTAGGGAAACTGAGCATCAAGACTGGGTCATTAAACAAACAAGGTACAGTACAAATATTATTATTAAGGAATCAATATGCATGTCCCATGAGAACACATAGACATCTACTACATGCCATGCCCGGTGTTCGTTTCTGGTAATTCAAAGAGAAGAGTGAAATAGTGCATGCCCTCAGAAGGCATGTGTTCATAGAGGTAGATAATACAGATGCATATAATTATATACCCAACATGTATTTTTACTATATATACAAAATAATAACAAAATCAAATTTTTGGGAGGCACTGACAACTGGTAGGGGGCAGAGAATGTACAAGTCAGAAAAGACTTCCTATAGAAGGCTGTGATTTGAAGGAAACTATGCATTATAAGAGGAAAGATGAGAAGGGAATGTATTTTAGGCATGAGGGACAATTAGTACAAAGGCAGACATAAGATGGATGTGAAGAACAGTAAGAAGACACTTTGGCTTTCTGAAGACTGTGAAGGACAGTAATGTATAACAAGCCTGCATTGGTAGATAGGAGATAGGTTGTAAAAGAAGCAAGTAGGCTATCTTATCTTTTTGTTTTTTAAACTCTTACCTTCAACCCTAGAAACAGCTCTAAGACAGAAGAGTAAGGGCTTGGCAAAGAGGGTTAAATGAGTTACCCAGTGTCACAGAGCTAGGAAATGTCTAAGGGTCAGATTTGAATCCAGATCTTCCCAACTCCAGGCTTGGCTCTCTATCCACTGTCCTACCTAGTTGCCCCAGGATATCACATATTTTCCAATTCTTTCTCTCATTTTTGTCTTGCCTGCTGATGAGTGAACTAAATACTGTTATAAACCTGGGCCACAAATATTGATCCTTCTTTCATGATTAGTGCTAAGAGAACACACTTGTTGAAGCACCTAGTTACTAATGTCAGTGATTAAAAATAAATGGATAGGGCTTTGATGAGCAGCAGAACAAATTAAAATTTTTCACTCCAGTTGCAAGAAATAAGATCAAGGAGACAAGGATCTTACCTTTGAGATTATTAATTTGGCCATTTTTAGCCACAGAGCTCCAATTTCTGATTCTCAGATGCTTTATTCCTTTATGCCTCCAGTTATCTCTTTCAGCACTGATGCCTAGATTAGATAAAATCAAGATCAGATAACTACTAGATGGTACTGATAGCGGGTATGAAGTACAATCTGTGAAATAGAGGAGGTGATTTGAGTAATGAATTGTCAGTGGTTCACTCACAGCTCAAAACAATTTTGTTGTGTGATTTCAGAATTCAGACTGCAAAATACTCCTGGGAAACCACAGTTAAGATTGGCTACATATTTCACTCTTGGGCTATGGAGTACTGGTCATTGTGAAATTGCTTTGTAATTTTCTTGGCTTCCAATTTTGTCAAGTAGTGGATGACTGAAAACTTGTTATTGAAAACAAAATTTACTTTAATAACCAAAGTCCAGAGTTTTTTGGATTTTTGGTTAATAGATGAATCTAATCTGGGACACTCTTAACCCTTCTCTCTCCCAGCAAATATTTTTCATGTCCAAGACAAAATAAAAGAAGCATTTCATTTTTTCCTAAATAATTTCAAATATAAAAAAGGAGGTCAAGTCCATACATTTACAATGCTTAGAGTTACTGGATGCCAGGCAGTCCTAATGGTACATTCCTAATCTTTACTATCATCTCTTCACACACGCACACACAGAAACTGTGGCCAATATAAAATCTGAATAACTACCAGCAGGAAAAAGCATTCTAATGTTGTACTGAGGCATGACATTGAGCTATACTGTTTTTTCATGTGGTACCCTAAAGAGAATTTGCTATATAGATAGGCAAATACGTTTGTTTATTTGATCCGTATGCTGAGTTAGAATTGAGATTTAACTAATATCAATAGTTGCTATGTTGGATGTTACAGTAGGAAAAAGCAGTACAACCTAGCTCTCCATTACAATGTCTCCAACAAATGACTAGATGAGGTAGTAATTAGGAAAGCTAGAAAGAGGAATTTTTCTAATCCAGGTCTGTATGTGGAGAATAGCCAGAAGAAAGTGTGTATTGGGGAATGGGGTTTCCAGTCAGGAAGACCCACCCACACCGAGCCTTCTAGCTCAAGGACTGACTGGGCTGAGACACCAGTGGGGCTATGTAGAGGACAAAGAGCAGGGTTGGGGATCTAGAATGGATAAATAGAATTAAAGGCTGTATACTGATCAAGAATAGTTAACAGAAGGAGCATCAGTTGGGTGGCTTTGATCCCTGATGGAGGCTGTAGGTTCAGTCAATATATGTGAGTAAGTAACCGGGACAAGGAGCTCAGATGAAAAGTAAGCCTTCAGTTTTGTTACTCAGAACCTAGAGAACCTTCCAATTAGCAGGCAGGGGCCAGAGCCAGTAGCAATTGACCAGGGGCAAATTTTCAGTTGTGTCATGTAGAGCCAAACCAGGGTTGGAAACTTTCAAAACTCCTACTGGAAGGAAGTTATAAGGCTTTGCTAGATTCGAATATTTAAAGCATGCCTAAAAGTTTATTGGTCCCTACCCTGAGCTTGTCCTGAACTTCCTGAAGAACATGGCACCCAATAGCCAGAGAAAGCAGCAACAGGATCCAAAGAAGACAGATTATTATTAAATGAGGCTCAAATGTTTCTTCCAGAATTGTGAAGACCCTGGTTCTAACTCGTCTTAATTTTGAAAGAAGGAACAAGTAAATAACAACAACAACAATTCTAGAGAAGGAACTATAATAGTTCAGAGATAGCCAAGACACATTTCCAGAAGAGAAAATTACTCTCTAATATCTACAAACAAAACTTCCAAAGGAAAACATAGCTTGGAAAAAAGTTGACTAAAATTCCTGGAAGAAGTGAAGCAAGGATTTAAAGATCATATTACAAATGAACTGTGATCTTATTAGGAATTGATTGGGAAAGAAATAAGATTAATAGAAGAAAGAGAATTTATAGCTCAGTATAAGAAGTACAACACATTTCTCAACTAACAGATTCTTTGAAAATTAGAATGGACAAAACAAAAATTAGTGATTCTTTTTTTATTTATAATATTTTTCAGGTCTTTCCTCCCCCTCTCAAAGCTGACAAGCAGTTCCACTGGGTTATACATGTCTCATTGTTCAAAACCTATTTCCATTTTATTCATATTTGTAGTAGAGTGATTTTTAACACCAAAACCCTAATCATATCCCTATCAAACTATGTGATCAATCATATATATGTTTTTCTTCTGCAAAAAATTAGTGACTTCTTAAAATAACAAGAAATGTTTAAACAAACTCAAAGAATGGAGAAAATAGAAGAAAACAAAATCTGATATATCAGTCTAGGAAGCAGGCTAGGAATAGTTTACTTAAGCATCACCAAACTACTTGAACGTTATGACTAAAAAATTATCTAGATATGGTATTTCAAGAGTTCATTAAAGAAAACTAACCAGATATATTAAAAAACAAAGACCAAAGTGAAAAATAGAATATACTAGTTGCATCTGAAAAGAAATCCCCAAATGAAAACTCCCATGAATATTATAACCCAAATCCAGATATTCCAGGTTTCTTTTTAATTGAAAATTTTTATTTAATTAATTAATTTAGAATATTTTTCCATCATTACATGATTCATGTTCTTTCCCTCCCATAGCCAATGAGCAATTCCACTGGGTTTTACTTATGTCATTGATCAAGACCTATTTCTATATTATTAATATTTATCTAATTGTTTAGAGTCTACATCTCTGATCATATCCCCATCGACTCATGTGATCAAGCAGTTGTTTTTCTTCTGTGTTTCTACTTCCACAGTTCTTTCTCTGGATGTGGATAATGTTCTTTCTCATCAGTCCCTCAGAATTGTCCTGGATTATTGCATCACTGCTGATAGGGAAGTCCATTACATACAATTGTGCCACAGTATATCCATCTCTGTGTATAATGTTCTCCTGGTTCTACTCCTCTCACTTTGCCTCAATTCCTGGAGGTCATTCCAGTTCACATGATTCCAGGTTTTTAAAAAAAAAAATCATGGGCCACAGAGAAGATCATACAAAATTTGTAGCTCCTACTATAAAGGAACAAAGAGATTGGTATATAATATTCCCAAAACACAAAAGATAATAAGCTTATAACCAAGAATAACTTAATCAGGAAAACTGGATATAATCCTGCAGGAGAAAAAATATATTTTTAGTGAAATAAAGGAAATCTAAGAATTTCTGATGAAAATACAGAATCTTAGAAATGAAAAGACAGGGATCGACGTTAAAAAAGAAATATATTTGAGCAACTGTAGGGGACTATACATGGTTGAAATGTTTAAATAATAAGAAATGAGGAGAAAAAAAGTCTTCCCTTATAATCCTGATGACATCAAGGGTCATAGAAACAATTTAGTAAGATAAATGATCTGGTAGTGGTTTTGTTATGTTTTGATGATTTTAAAAGATGAAAGAAGAGGGGAAACAGAAGAAAAGGGGAGAAGGAAAAGGAAACAGTTTTACCCAGAAACAGAAACATAGAAGACTGTACCAACAAGGATGAAGCAATGGGGAAAATAGGTATCACTTGACTTTCACATTCATGGTAACTAGTTAAAGGAGTATAGACCACATACACACATGTAGATTTGGGTAAAAAACATTTAGCTCAAAGTGATGGGAGGAAACTGGGAAAGAGGAAGGGAAAATCAGAGAGAGCCTAAGTTCAGGGAGGAATTAGTCATAAGCAAAACAGACTTCATTCTCAAAGGGCAGATCCTGCATGGGGTTTAAAAAGAAATAAATAAAAAGAAAAGGTAAAAACCTATGATTATTGTCTGAGCAAAGGAAAAAAGAAAAGAGGAAGGGATATAGAAGTGGATTGCATTCATATAAATGAATAGGGATGCCCACTTCCTTCCAATTCCCTACTCTCTTCATTGTAAAGAGAGGATGAGGGAACAAAGAGGAAAGGAGGCACTCTTTACAGAAATAAGAACAGATCTAAATAAGTAGAGAGATATTAATTGCCCATGCTTGTGCAGAGCTACTATAATAAAAAAATAATTAATTACAAAAGGGTTACTTGATAGCATTTGGAAAAAAAAATAATAGTGTCATTCATCTGGAGCAGCAAAAGTTCAAGAAACTCAAAGGAAATGGTGAAAAAATTGGAACGGAAGGTAGGCTAGCAGGATCAGATCTTAAACTATACTCCAAAGCAGTAATCATCAAAATGATGTGGTAGTGGGCGCATCTAGGTAGCTCAAGTAGGTTGAGAGCCAGGCTTGGAAATGGGTGATCCTGGGTTCAAATTTGACCCCAAACTTTCTAGCTGTGTAACCCTGGGCAAGTCACTTAACTCCCATTGTCTAGCCCTAATTGTTCTTTTGTTTTGGAATTTATACTCAGTTTTGATTCTAAGATGGATAGGAATGTTTTTTTTTTAGTTTTGTTTTTTTTTAAGTTTTGGTAATGATTAAGAAATAGATCAATCAGATTATATATGTAACATATAGAAGCAGATATATACAGCCTAGTATTTGATAAACCTAAAAACCCTAGCTACTGGTGTAAGGCTCACTATTTGACAAAAACTACTAAGAAAATTGGAAAGTATTCTGGCAGAAACTATGCTGTTTTATATTGTACACCAAGATAAGCCCCAAGTGGATACATGACTTAGATATAAAAGGGTGACATTATAAATATCATGGAAGAGCAAAAAAGGAATTGATTTTTCATATTTATGGATAGGAGAAAAATTCATGACCTGACGAGGGATTGAAATGACCATAGAGGATAAAATGGACAATTTTGATTTCATAAAATTAATTTTTTACCTAAATGATACCAATGTAAATAAATGTAGAAAATAGACAACTCAAAAAATTATTTTAGTAAGTTTTTGTGGTGATTGTATGACTTCTAAGATATCTGAAGTACTGATCAAAATTCATAAGAAAAAGAGCTATTCCCTCATCAATAAATGGTCAAAGAATACTTTCAAAGAAAGAAACCCAAACAATAAATAGTTGTAGAAAAATACCCCAAATCTCTAACATTTATAGAAATGCAAATTTAAGAAACTCTCAGCTTCTGTTTCACAACTCATACTGGCAAAGATGACTAAAAAATGAAAATAACAAATGCTAAAGGGGTGAAGGAAAACATGTACACTCATCCAATGTTGGTGGACCTTAAAATTGGATCAGGCATTCTGGAAAGCAATTTGGATCTATGTTCAAAAAGTTAATAAATTGTGCATATCCTTCAACCCAGAGGCCCTGTTGCTAGGCGTAAATTCCAAAGAAATCAAAGAAATAGGGATAGGACCTATAAGCACAAAGATATTTATAGAAGCTTTTATTTTTGTGGTGGCAAAGAACTGGAAACTAATAGAGTGCCCATCACCATTGAAGGAATATAGAAAAATCATGACATGTGAGTATAATGAAATATTACTGTCATAAAGTGATGAAAGGAATAGTTTCAGAGAAACCTGGGAAGACTTGTACTAATTGATAAAGAGTTAAGTGAGCAGGGCCAAGAAAATAATATATGCTATAATATCAATGTTGTTAAAATGTTAAGAATTCTGATCAAGTCCATGAGAAACTATAATTCCAGAAGACTAAAAATGAAGAATACACTTCAAAGAGGTAATATGAAGAATTAAATTTTTATGGACTTGACCATTGTGAAAATTTGTGTTGCTTGCTGTGAATATTTGTTGGAAAGGTTAGTTTTTTCTTCTTTGAATTGAGGGAGTAGTGGAGTTAAGAGAAAGAGAAATGAAATACTTGTTTATTGGAAAAATAAAAGTTAAAAAATATCAGCAATGAAGAGAGAAGATTTTTCAAATTTTGCTTCTGTTTATCCTTTCATTTCTAAGGCCAACTATTTAAATAAATGCTTTTGTCTTGGTTATAACCCATAATAAATGAAAGCTGTCTGCATTTCTTAAGAAGAGCTGTTTATACTCCTTAAGTCTCTTTGAATTTAATGAATCTTTCATTTCACACAAGAGATCTAGACTCAGCAAATACATTTTCATGAGCTAGTAGCTCCATTAACATCTGTAGATCGTCTGGAAAGTCCACTGGGGTCATTCTCAAGTAACAGCACTATATTCTTCAGCTGGAATTATACATGTCATTACTCAGTTCAGCAAATGTGTATAATTAATATTTGGAGAGAAGTGGGGTGTGCCATAGGTCAGACTGATTCTGACTAGCTGATTAATCACCAGGTATGAGAGAGAGTATCCAGTAAATAAATACCTGTGCAATTGAAGTGTGGGCATCATTTGCCATTCTCTGTATTCAGGTATTCTAATCTGTTAAATGGGGATGATAAACAGCCATTCTTGGGCTGTGATGGAGGGGTAGTAATTGATGAGATTGCAGTCTCAAAGAGTATTCAGCTATGGGACGTTTGTGCTCTATCCTAGCTTTAGTACTATAGTATGGGATAGAATTACCTATGAAAGTGAATTTCAATATGAAAAATATCATGTAAAAATACAGAATGCTGGAAACAATGGTAATACATCTCCCAGGGGTGAAAAATCCCCTAAAAAATATCATTAACAAACTGCATGTGTTGTAGACACAGTATTCTGCTCATGTGCCCTGTGAGGTGCCCGTCTGTCCCTAGGGATGATTTCTAGAGTCGTTCTCCCTAGAACCCAAACATCAAGAAAATAGAGTTTAAATTACGCAGGACTTGACAGGTCATCTTCCCTATTTCACATTCTAAGTGTCATAACTTGCAAACCTATGTTTAGGGTCAATTCATGCTACTTCTAACCAATTTTCTTTCAGTCACAAATCATTAACTTCCTATAATGTACAATCACTCCTAGTTGTCCTAAAATAATAACAATGCGACTAATATTGTCATGTTGTTTTTAATAGAGACATTATCTCTATGTGTAACATTTCAATTCACAGCTCTATTACCCTTAATCTGTTCCTCCCTTCATTTGCTCATTCATCAAAAGTTTTCTGCCTCTGAATATTTATCATCTGTGTGCCATATGCCATTTAAGAATAGCACTGGAGGATGCTGAAGGAAAACACTAGATGCATCAGTGTTTTATATATATATATATATATGCACATATAATACATATATTAATTAACACTACACAGTGTGCATGCATGTGTGCATAAATGTACATCCAGACAGACATGTATGTTTATGTATGTCCCATCTATCTATCTTTTATTGGACCTTGGATTTCATTAGTATAGGGAACTCCTGAGAAAGGAAGCTCATCTACTGATGCAGCGGGGTACGTGTTTTGCAATTTGGAGTCTTAGAGAGTTTCTTGAGGATATTGAGAGGTCAAATGTCTTCTCCAGGATCACAGATCCAGTAAGGGTCAGAGGCAGTAACTGGATCCATGTCTTTCTGCCTTGGAGGCTGATGTTCTCTCCACCAGGAAATTCTTCTTGTGTATGTGTATATGTACATGCGGAATACATGTTTGCATCCAGATACACATATTTCCATGTGTTTGGGTGACCTTGGGTAAATAATTCCACATCGGTAAAATGGGGTGAGACTATAGCAGATGATGTCTCAAGTCTTTCCCAGTTCTCATAGTCTGTCATTTGGGTAGGGAGTTCTCTAGTTCATCTTTTTATCTTCAGTAAGTAACACCTAGCACCTCTCCTCCAAGTACTCGATAAATATTTGACTACTATATGAATAGGAATTTCAAGAGTGAGAGAGCCAATTCTCCCTGCAGATTGCATTACCAACATAGTGTACTTGACGTCTAGTTTGTACTGCTAGTGAACTCTTTTGGGTCCAGGGCATTATATTAGCTCTACTTGCTTTCGTAGATGGGCCGTGGTTTGGGTATGTGTTTTACTCTCCTCAGCTTCCTTTGACTGCAAAAAAAGTGCTTCTTGATTATATTCTAAGTGGGAGAAATGAAGCCCTTACAAAAAGACTCTGGAGACACAATATGCCAATATCGTTCACATTTATCAATCACCCTGCTGAATGAGTGGAAATTGTAAGGTTCCCGGGAAGTCATATTCGCTCTATACGAGCAAGAACTTAAAAAAAAATTTTTTTTCAACCAAAAAACATAGTTGCCTAACAAGGGAATGAGTTACTTTCAGGAGGTACTGAGTCATTCATTGCTGAAGATATTTAATCACAGAATTAAAAAACAAACAAACAAACCAAAAACACTTGTCAGGGTGCTTTTAGAAGGAATTCATTCATCCTGCCAGGCACTGGTCTGGATGAAAACTCTTAGGTCTAACTTTGACATTCTATAATTCTATGAATCTGCCATCTAACCTATATCAGCTCATACAGAAAACCACAAGTCTTTTTCCTAATCCTAAATAATAGCTGATAAACACTATGCCTTTCCCCCCAAAAGTATGTCCATAAATTTTAAATTCCATGGCTATCTATGGAGCAATTAGCTAATGTAGATAAAAGTGTCAGACTCATCCTCCCAAGCTCAAATCTAGTCTTAGTCACATGACCCTAGGAAAGCCACTTAAACCTCCTTGTCTTAGTTTCTTCATCTGTCAAATGAGCTAGAGAAGACAAGGACAAACCACTCCAGTACTTTTACCAAGAAAATCGCAAATGGAGTCACAAAGAATTGAACACAACTGAAATGACTGTTTAGTGATTGTTGGGCACAACTATTATGGACTGAATAATAACAACATCTGTGTCATCTCTTTATTTTTTTAAAGGCACACAGGGTTAAGTGACTTGCCCAGGGTCACAAAGATAGGAAGTATCTGAGGCTGGATTTGAACTCATGAAGATGAGTTTTCTAGGAACTCCATCCACTGTGCTACCCCAATTACTTACTATGTCTTTAACTCTAGGTCTTTGTGTAGGTCTCCTTTATTCATAAGTAAAATGAGTATGATAACACACATATTCCCTACTCCTAAGTAGTTTTGAATAACAAATGAGATAATGCATGTAAAATACTTTCTAATCAAAAAGATTATAGAAATATACATTATTATCTTCTCTCCTAGAGGCTTTAAGTGAAGATTTCTAGAGGCATGAGTTTCCAACTCCCCTCTTCAGATTTTAGTAGGTCCTAGATTTTCCCCCTTATTCCTTCTAATCCCCATTGGGGAATAAAGTTATTTTTTATGATTTCCCTGCTCTGGTCAGCAGTCTCTGGGAGTGAGAGTGCTATTGATCAAAAAGATGAAAAAACTATAGTCTATAGCTCAGGAAGAATTGCCAATTTTGTTCTGATATTGTATTAGCACATAATGAAAGTATTCATATTTTCAGTCAAATCATGAACACTCAGACACTTGTTTACGTGCCTTAGCTGTAAATATTCCTCCAACCTCCCCCCCCCCCCCCCACTTACCTCCCAAGCATTTCTAACAGCTGGAGTGCATAATGGCACTTCTGACTTGTTTTTGCTTCTTTGTGGTGTCACAACACTTCCTACATTATCCTCTTTGACAAGCTGGTCATCACTACAGTTTCGAGGAGAGCAAGCTTTCGATCCTATGTTGCCTCCTCTATTTCCTTGACCTTAGGAGAATAATAATGAAAACTACAATAATAATTGTTAACATTTAAATCGTCACTTGTAACTAGGTGGTGCAGTGGACAGAGTGTCAGACCTAGAGTTAGGAAGATCTGAGTTCAAATATGAACTCAGACACCCTGGACCAGCCACATAACTCTTTTTGCCTCAGTTTCCTCATCTGTAAAATGAGCTAGAGAAAGAAATGGCAAACTACTTCACTATCTATGCCAAGAAAACCCCAGATGGAGTCATGAAGAGTTGGACACCATGAAAAAATGACAAAAAATCATGGCTTTGGGATTTTCAAAGCACTTTACAAATATTAACTCATTTGGTGCTCACAATAATCCTGGGAAGTAGGTTCTCATTTTATGGATGAGAAAATGAGTATACAAAAAATTAAACAACTTTTCAAGCATTGTTTGAACACAGGTCTTCTTGATTTCCTTTTCAGAGCTCTTTACACTGTTCTTCCCAGAAGCCACAGAGAAATTTCACTACTCTGGTTAATCCAATTAACTCAATTCCAAAGTGTTTCAGATTTCCTGATAGACCTTCATAGATATGGTAGCAATATCAGGACAGACAGATTGCCCTTTCTTTGTACATCATTCCCATTTCCATTGTTCATTCTCCCCAATTCCTACCAGAGAAGATGAATATGACTGTGAAGGGTTGCTTATGATTGTTATGACTTGTGTTACTATTGCATTTGCCAGAGAATGAATAGGAAAAAAAACCCCAACAAACTCAAATTGCGTAATATTGCTACTTGGGGGAACAATCCAGTAAAAATTTCAGTGAAAAGAGAAGGTTAAAAACTATTTTCTAAAATGAGGAGAGTGTTTGGATTTCACAAGATTTTCCACTTTGCAAGCTCTCCATTTGTCTCATCTAAGGATAATGAGTTGGATATTATTATCACTGTGACAACATGTTAATACAACACCCTGCATAGATTTTAAACAAATAGTATTGTAACTGTGGCCGTCTCAAGGAAAGCCAGTCAAGTGAGTGAAATATCCCCATGAAATCTGCTGGCTGTATCCAGAAGTGCACTTTAATTCTCTACGGAGAAAGATGTGAAGGGAAAGTAAAAATTCGTTAGTCAATCAGATCACAATACCCATGTGCAATAAAAAGCAATCCATCTTTTGATCAAGGAGGTGATTTTTCTGGATATTATTTTCAACCCTTTGCTAAAACAAGCAGCCCCACTACATTAACCTTCTAGGAGAAGGTACATTGCCCTGACAATTTGAGCGGCATTCAGGAGCTTCCCATGTAATTTACACATTTCAAGTATGCTAATGAGTTCTTTGTATCCAACCCACCATAGAGAGGGAACCTTTCTTTGGCTCTTCATCTTTGTGGTGTTGAAAGAAATAAGTGAAGTACTGCATAGATATTATTAAAGAGAAGGTTACATTAAAGTAAGGCTAAATTAAATAGACTGCACTCTGAACAGTAAGATCTTTCTTCAGAAATCTAATGACAAAAGTGGAGAGGAGAGAAAATGAAAATTAACATTTCTTTTTCCTTCAGTCCTTTCCGACAAATGCCAAGAAATTATATTGTATCTATAAGCAACATAAGAACATTGGGTTCTGATATTATGTAACAGTTCAGTCTATTTCCTATGAACTATTCAGTTGTTTTTATTTATTAATATGGTTAGAGGGATCCCAGGAAGCTCAATTTTAAGAGTCCTACAAATCCTGAAAGAAACAATTGAATTATTGAACCAGTGCATATGGCCATGCATTAACTCTCCTGGTTAAGTACAATAACTGAAAAAAATTTATGTTTTTTAAAATTATATATATATATATATCCATTTATATTTTATATATATTTATTGTAAATGGGGAAAGGGGTTAATTTATTAAAATGTTTGGACTGGATTATTTAAGAATAGGGTTGCCAGGAATTTAATTTATTCCAAAGAGATTTATTTATAATTTATTTACAAAAATATAGAAAGAGTGAAGTAAGAAAATCAGAGAGGATAGGGTAAGATATCTAGCTGAAGCACTAAGTAATTAACTCCTGGCCCCTGGATCAACCCTGGTAGGGAGAGTTAGTCAGCCAGAGAGGGCAAAGCTGAGGACCTGGGGAAGTCTCTCCCAAGAGGTAGGTCTCTCCTGAGGCTAGTCTCTTCAGAAAATCCAGGAAAGGACTCAGCCTTTTCACTTACCACATGTCAGTCCAAAGGGAGAGATTCAAGGACAGTCTCATCAGAAACAGGGTCTCAGGTCCAGTCAGCAGATTCTTGACCAGCCTCCAATTCGAACTCAGAACTTTAGAAGAAGCTGAAGTCCAAGTTCAACACTCTGAAGATCTCAGACAATTCTCCCTCCCAGGAAGTTGTACCTCCCTTTTAAAAACACTTTCTTTTGTATCACTTCCTGTGCTTTTCTCCACTGTTTAAACCTACCAAATACTGTTGAGTCCTTGCTTTAGGACTGCCCAGGGGCAGTCAGTTTGATTCTGATTCATCACTCACTATTGCACATGTGGGTCACAGACCTTCCCACTAAATGATTAAGTGGTATGTTTACACTTTTGGTGATTAGATTTTAAAATGGGCAGATCTCCCCATTCAACTGTAAGTAGTGTGTTTATACTTCTGGTGATTAAATCTAAAAATGGGCAGGGGTTACAATTTAATCTTCACAATCAGGGGAGAGTTAATTAATTTCATTTTCACAATCAAGGCAGAGTTAAATTTAATCTTCACAATCTCCATTAAATTATATATATATATATATAATCCATTTATATTTTATATATATTTATCTCCATTTAAATTATATATATAACATCCATTCATATTTTATATATTTATCTCCATTTAAATGATATAGATAATATCCATTTATATTTTGTATGTATTTGTCTCCATTTAAATATATGCATATAAATATATATGTATATATGTGTGTGTGTATATATGTACGTATACATATATACATTTACAAAGGTAGCATGGTGTATTGAATATGAGCTGGTCTCAAAGCCAGAAAGACTTGGGCTTAAGCATCCACCTCTGATACACATTGTCCTAGTGACCCCGGGGAAGTCACTCACCCTTTTAGTGATTCAGGAAGTCTTAAGACTGAAAATTGCAGGATGGATGCTGCATTGGGAGGGAGTTTGCTCACCTGACAAACGAGCTGGGGAAGGAAATGGCAAACTGCTCCAACATCTCTTACTTGGAAAACCTCAAATGAGGTCATGAAAAGTCAGAAAGGACTGAAACAAGTGAACAGCAAGATCAGGTCCCCTCTGTCAAAGAAATCAAAGGTCTCGCTCCTATCCCCCCTCCCACTAATAGGTGTTCCTTTGAGTTGTGGCTAATGCTCTCTATGAGACTAAATGCTTTCAAGTGCTGTTGAAATTACTGACATCTAGAGATGATGCATGATCACGTATAAAAGGAAGGAAGTGGTAGATCATTCCCAGTAACATATTCCCAAATCTTCATTAACTTTTATTGGTGCCAGTGAAAGGAAACAGGTTTAGCAAAGGAGGTACTAGAGTTAGAACAGGGAGAGCTTCAAAATATAGAAAAACCTCTTACAAGAGAGGTGAAGACTTTTATGCCTATAGGTATGTCTCAGGAGAATGACATTTATAATATCTTTTAAGGAGGGAAGCTAGAATTGGGAGGACATTGCTTATTTTACTATTCTCCATAATACGTTAACAAACTGGGATGTCATCTAGTTATTTTCCATCTCTTTGGAATTATTGAGGTTGTTATTTTTAGTCATGTCTGACTCTTCATGATCCCATTTGGGGTTTTCTTGGTAGATACTGGAGTGGTTTTCCATTTCCTTTTCCAGTTCATTTCACAGATGAGGAAACTGAGGCAAACAAGGTTGAGTGAATTGACCAAGATCACATACATAGTTAGTAAGTGTCTGGGGCCAGATTTGAGTTCAGAAAGACATGTTTTCCTGACTACAGACCTGGTGTTCTATCCACTGTGCCACCTTATTGCCCCATCTATTTGGAAAGGATCATTAATACCCCACTGGGAACCAGACAGAATAACTGTGGTTCCCAATGAGTCATGTTGATATGACTGAATAGGAGGCTTTCTGTAATGAAGAGGAGAGGATCTATTTTCTTTAACACAGACTCTTCCCTTTGGAAAATAGGTGTGAAGGAGGATTATTATTGTCCTGTAGATCTGGCAGATCTTGAAATGGGTTGTGTCTAACCCTTGAAGGGTCATCACTGAGCAGACCTAGAACAAGGCAAGAAGGAACATGCATAGTCATCTAAATGTTAGAATTCTTAGGCAGGCCTGAAGACTCGGGTCTTCTGAAGTTGTCTTTGCTCATTTTATTATCCATTTGGGGGAGGACAGAAGAAACAGGAATTTTGACTCTATTTTATCTTTTTTGTCTCATTTCTCTTCTCCTTGAGGATGAAGCCATAAAGAGTAACATCTCTTTTATCTCCTTCTTCTTGTGATCAATAGAATCCCACGTTCTTTTGTCTTCTTTTTCTGGCAAGTACAAGGATGACCAGTAGCCTGTTCCTTATCACCTCAGAAAGAATGAGGCCCAGAAGAGAAATAAAAATGGAATGAAAACTCTATTCTCCTTTCAGAAAAAGAAAACATGTCTCACATCTTTAGGGTTACTCTTAAGAATCCTGTTCTCATTATATATGAATTATTTTGACTGATGTATGTGCTTACATGAACTAGAAATTTTGACTTAAGGCCCTTAAGAGTTCATATAACCCTGTTAAAGAACTCTTAAGCAAAATTTTTGCTTATTTAGAGGTGTTAAGATGGCCTGTTTCTTTACTGCTTATTGCTGAAAAAGGTACTAAAGAAAAAAAGAATCCTAGCACCTCACAGGCTGAAGGAGTTGAAGTCTTGGTTATAGTTTTTAGTGGAAAGAAGCAGGTAGAAATCATTGGTGAAGAAAATAGGACAGACCCATTAGGAAATTCTGCCAGGAAAATTGTGCTCTCTCTTATTCATTTAAATGATTTAATTCAGCTTCCTTTTTTAAAGTAGGGATTGTGGCCCTCTTTGGTTTTGTTTTAATTATTTTGTAAAGGGCAGTTGCTAATTTTCTTGGGGTTTTATTAAAAATTTTCCAGTGTGCTCCTAAGATACACCTATAACTTTTTTTTCTTTCCCTGGTGGTCTCCCCTTCATGTGTGTTGTGATTAGAATGCTGAAGTCCCCAGCGAGGCTGGGAAACAATCCCAATTTCTTATGAGCTGGTTCATTTTCCACTCAATTCAAGCAACATTTTGTGTTATGTGCCTCCCATGGGCAAGGCTCTGAGGATTAGGGATAGAATGAGAAAACAGAACAGTCCCTGCCCTCAAGGAGCTGCCATTCTACAGTGGTGGGTAGGCAAGATAACTTGAGAAAGGAGGATGAGCTAACAATTGGAAGAGTCAGGGAAGGACTCCTGAAGGAAATGATGGCCAAGCTGAACCACCTGCTAAGTAAGCTAGCTGAGGGAATAAAATGAGGATTCAGAAGGGTTGGCTTCAGGACAGAAGGGCAGTCTAGCTGTGAGATGTACTGTTGGGTATGGGCAATGATTCATTTAGGTTGGAACGTAGAATAAGTGCAATCCAACTGCACAAGTGGCATAATCTGTGACCTCCAGGAATCTATACTGGGGAGTATTGGGGAGACAAGATATATGTACATATATATTTATAATTTCTAAATAAGTTCAAATGTAGGTACATATTTATAAATCATATATAAGTATATATATATGTATATATATATATATATATATATATATATATATATTCTACCAGAGGTGTGAGATCTGCTTCATGATTTTGTAACCCAAATTTGGGCTCACTCTTTCCTCCAGCCTTATTTGCATTCATGGGAGAATACTCCTCATTGATATTGGGGTGGGGAGGGGAAAGGAAGGAAGTAGAAAGGAAAGAAGCATTTATTAAGCACCTAATATATGCCAGGTAGTGTGCTAAGCACTTTACAAATATCTCATTTGACACAACTCTGGGAGATAGAAATGCTATTTTGATCTCCATTTTATAGGCAAGGAAACTGAGGCTGAGTGAGGCTAAGTGACTTGCTAAGGTTCACACAGTACATGCCTGATCCTGGATTTGAATTCAGAACTTCCTGACTCCAGTCCAACATTTTATTGCCCTATTTAACTGCCTGTAGCTGAGTATGTTGTTTAACCTACTATTCTTAATGATCAGATTAGCTGTCCTTTGAACAAATAAGTACCTTTGCTTTTATCTATTTATAGTAGCTAGCAATTAAATATAAGCTATTGGTGAGCTATTGGATGATTTTTAGACTGCAAACCCACAGAGTACTCTTGAAGCTATCATGCCCCTAGCAGCATGACTTTTAAACCAAGGGAAGACTACTTATGTTGTTTATCCATCCTTTCAAAGATGACCAATGGTATCAAAAGAGTGATGTCCTGACTCATGTTTGAATTGGATTTAAGTGAGGCAGAGTTTCACAAAGTTGTCAGCTTCATTTTCACTTCAAAGACCTCTAAGTCCAGTAGCAAAACAAGTCAGGACATCTGGCCATGGCCCAGGAAATGGAGATGACCTTGGCATTTTCAACGTCTAACCAAGCCCGAGGTGCTCCAGAGCTTCTGCTTCAGCCACTTCTATGGCCATTAGAAAGAAGTGTTTCATCTGCCCTTGCCATCAGGGGAGCTATCCCCCTAACTCACCAATGGGTTTGATGCCTGTTCCATTATCCTCAACCTGGTTTTGCCTGCCTGACTACAGGGTTCAGCTAAGTATAATCCCTACACATTTTGAGAGTCATAGATGAGAGATTATGGGACATCTAGCTTTAAAAAAAAACCCACCAACAGCAAAATCCTCTTACCTTCTGTCTTAGAAGCTATACTAAGTATTGATTCCAAGGCAGAAGTGGTAAGGGCTGGGCAATGGAGGTTAGTTAAGTGGCTAGTCCAAGTGTCGGAGGCAAGATTTGCACCCAGGACCTCTCATTTCCAGGACTGTCACTTTATCCACCATGCCGTCTACATGCCCAAATGAGACATCTAGTTTGATACATCCAATAGAAAGTTGGTGATGCAGGATTCTTGAATCAGTTGGAAGGCAGAAAGATGGTTTCCATAGAAATAAGGTTTTTCCTCTCTCTTACTAGTTCCTTGAAGCTCATTGAACAATAATATAGCAGAAATAGTATTAATAATATTCCTGAGCAACTGTGTGCTTAAAGTCCTAGTTCTGAGACTAGCACATCAGCATCTCCAGTGGTTGGCAATTGGACTTAGCAGGGTTTCTGGTAGCACCAGCTCCTTCACTGGCAACAGAATAAGGCTCTCAAGTAGCAGGATAGAGGGGTCACAGTAAGCATAGTTAATGAACAGGTAAAGTGGCTCTAAGTAAGGGCTCACTTGGATGAAATTTTATTCATTCAACCACCTCCTGCTTTCCACAAATACAAATAATGCCTCTGAAACACATCTGAATGTCAGACTGGCAGGGTGAATCGAGATGTAAATGTCAAGAACTTGTGTAAATCTCAAAGTGTGATGGCCACATTTGTGGAAATTCATGTGGGAAGACAACGGCTAGGCAAAAACATTTCTAAAAAATGTACACGGAAGAAGAGAAGGAGATGGTGTAGTTAAGTGTTTGCAATGGGTGGGCTGCTGGACTCAGAAAGAGGAAGACTCGAGTATAAATCTGTCTCAGGCACTGAGCTGTGTAACCCTGAGCAAATCATTTAACCTTTCTCAGCCTCAGTTTCTTTATCTATAAAATGGGGAAAATAAGAGTATCTATCTCACAGACTTCTTGTGGGCATCAAGAGAGAAAATATTACATCTAAAGTACTTTGCAAACCTTGAAATGCTATAGAGATGTTGGTTATTACTAGTATGATTGCAGAAAAAGAAGTCTAGGAAAATGAAAGCAACAAAGAATGAATAGACTGGAGACAAGATTATTGCTCTGAGGAACTGAAACTGGTAGGGCATTAAATTAAATTCAAGAAGTATTTATTAAGCACCAACCATATGTTTGTTACACACTGTAAAAGAGCAAGAAGTAGTCTATTGGCAGATATAGGATGAAAGAGCAAAAGTGGATTCAACTCAAAGAATAGAAAGACCTTCTAAATATGGAACTCAAAATTCTTAGTGATGCATTCAAAATGTACTTGGCCTTAGTGTTATTGAGTTGCACCCATATTTTGTGGAGGGCAGACAAAGGGAAAAAAAGTGAGGCTTTATTTGCTGTGGAATTTATAAACTATTTTGTGACATTTGAAGGCAGATAAACGGGGGTTGCAAGAGCAATGATCAGTGAAAAACTATGGCTTTCTAAATCATACTTAGCTCCACAGGGAAGGCAAGGCAGCTGAAAAATGAAGGTGGAATAGAGCAGGAGAAGTGGAGACAGATCATTCCCTGATGATTCCCTTTTGGCACCAGGAAATAATTTACATTTTGGGTGATATGTCTTTGATATTAAATTTAGACCAGTGATTCTTAACCTGGGATATGTAAACTTTTAAAAAAAACATATTTTATAATTTTACATTTATTTTTAATTTTTAAAATTTTAAAATTTTTAATATTTTTAAATTATATTCAAACAGAATCAATTCCTTTGTAATTTGTATTTATATACATTTTATGTATTTAAGAATATTATTCTGAAAAGGGGTCAATTGGTTTTATTAGACTGCCCAAGAAATCCTTAAAACCCAAAATGTTTAAGACCTATTTTTTCTAGATATAATACAGCCTCTGCCATAGCCCAATAATTTAGGAGTCAGAGGGAGAGCTTAAGCACCAGGACACCCTTAGGGAGAGCACTGTGTAGGGTAGCACCATGTACCAGGCAAGTCAAACCATCACCACTACCTTGACCACCATCACCCTTCAAACCCAGGTGGAGTCAGTCTAGAATTCTGAACCTGAGAAACTTGGGAACAGCAATGCTTCCAGCCTATTCTCTGAAGCCATCTTTCTGGGAGGTAAACTTTGAGAAGATGCAGCCCTGCAACTGCTTCTGAAGATGCTTTAATCATAACTATTACTGAAGATGCAGAAAAGAAAGTACTTGCTTTCAAAGTCTCTGTCACCATTAATACCTTCTACTTAAAATCTGATATTTTATATCATAGATAAAATGACATTAAAGAAAAGGCATTATTAATTTCCCTATCCTTGCTTCCTAAGTCCCATGGTGCCGTTCCATTTGACTTGTAGCTGAAATCTTTGTTTCTCTTATTGGAATGTGAACTCCTTGAGAGAAGGGTTCTTTATTTGTATCCCCAGAGCTTAGCATAGTGCTTTCAATATAATAAATGCCTAATATGTGGTTATTTTAATGACCATTTCTTTCTACAGTTCATTTCACTGATGAGGAAACTGAGGTGAACACCAATTTGTACTGGTAGAGGCTAATAACATGACTCAAAAATCATATCTTGGTCAGTAAGAGACCTCAGAGGCCAATTACTCAATCAATCAGTCAGTCCATCAGTCAGAGAAGTAACAAGCATTTATTAAGTACCTACCATAAACAGACCCCTTCCTATAGATTGTATCATATCTAGTTTTCAAAAATCTCAAGAATATCACAGCCCCATTCTGATTACTTTGCTATATTGTGGGTCATGATGGAACTTCTAAAATCCAAATCATGTGTAATTAGAAAATCTTGAACCATTGGACTCCATCTCCCAGAATTCTTTTCCTGTCCCAAAAATCCTTTTTCCTTCATTCACCTTTGCATTTGTTACATGTATATATAATTTTGTGGCTCCTCCCTCTCGCTCTCTTTTTTTCTCATGTGCGAGGCTAGATTAGTTTGCTCTTGACTCTAGCCTTTTAGTTTCCTTTTGCTTCAAGTTAATATTAATAAATCTTATTAAATATAAATGTAATACTTGGAGTATTTGGATATTAATTTTAAATTTTACAGTCCCAATGTAAAGTTTGCTCAAATTGGGATACCAAAGAAGGAACAAAATCAGCACTATCAAATCTGAGCCTGGTTCTTTTTTTTTTTTTTTTTTTTTAGTGTTTATGAAATATTTATTTGATTGAATTGAATTCTTCACACATCCTTCCTGCTGGAGATCTCATGCCTATCTTTGACTTACATCACTCAGCTTCCATCTCCCTCTCCAATACTATCCAGTCTTTTTTTTTTTTAATTTTTTTTAAAATATATTTTATTTGATCATTTCCAAGCATTATTCGTTAAAGACATAGATCATTTTCTTTTCCTCCCCCCACCCCCCATAGCCGACGCGTAAGTCCACTGGGCATTAGATGTTTTCTTGATTTGAACCCATTGCTTTGTTGTTAGTATTTGCATTAGAGTGTTCATTTAAAGTCTATCCTCTGTCATGTCCCCTCAACCTCTGTATTCAGGCAGTTGCTTTTTCTCGGTGTTTCCACTCCCATAGTTTATCCTTTGCTTATGAATGGTGTTTTTTTTTTCTCCTGGATCCCTGAAAGTTGTTCAGGGACATTACACCGCCACTAATGGAGAAGTCCATTACGTTCGATTATACCACAGTGTATTAGTCTCTGTGTACAATGTTCTCCTGGTTCTGCTCCTCTCGCTCTGCATCACTTCCTGGAGGTTGTTCCAGTCTCCATGGAACTTCTCCACTTTATTATTCCTTTGAGCACAATAGTATTCCATCACCAACATATACCACAGTTTGTTCAGCCATTCCCCAATTGATGGGCATCCCCTCGTTTTCCAGTTTTGGGCCACCACAAAGAGCGCAGCTATGAATATTTTTGTACAAGTCTTTGTGTCCATTATCTCTTTGGGGTACAGACCCAGCAGTGCTATGGCTGGGTCAAAGGGTAGATATTCTTTTGTCGCCCTTTGGGCATAGTTCCAAATTGCCCTCCAGAATGGTTGGATCAGTTCACAGCTCCACCAGCAATGAATTAATGTCCCTACTTTGCCACATCCCCTCCAGCATTCATTACTTTCCTTTGCTGTTATGTTAGCCAATCTGCTAGGTGTGAGGTGATACCTCAGAGTTGTTTTGATTTGCATCTCTCTGATTATAAGAGATGTAGAACACTTCTTCATGTGCTTGTTAATAGTTTTGATTTCTTTATCTGAGAACTGCCTATCCATTTCCCTTGCCCATTTATCAATTGGAGAATGGCTTGATTTTTTGTACAATTGATTTAGCTCATTATAAATATGAGTAATTAAACCTTTGTCAGAGGTTTCTATGAAGATTTTTTCCCAATTTGTTGTTTTCCTTCTGATTTTAGTTATATTGGTTTTGTTTGTACAAAAGCTTTTTAGTTTGATGTAGTCAAAATTATTTATTTTACATTTTGTGATTCTTTCTATATCTTGCTTGGTTTTAAAGCCTTTCCCCTCCCAAAGGTCTGACATGTATACTATTCTGTGTTTACCCAATTTACTTATGGTTTCCTTCTTTATGTTTAAGTCACTCACCCATTTTGAATTTATCTTGGTGTAGGGTGTGAGGTGTTGATCTATTCCTAGTATCTCCCACACTGTCTTCCAATTTTCCCAGCAGTTTTTATCGAATAGTGGATTTTTGTCCCAAAAGCTGGGATCTTTGGGTTTATCGTATACTGTCTTGCTGAGGTCGTTTTCCCCCAGTCTATTCCACTGATCTTCCTTTCTGTTTCTTAGCCAGTACCAAATTGTTTTGATGACTGCTGCTTTGTAATATAGTTTGAGGTCTGGGACTGCAAGGCCCCCATCATATGTGTTTTTTTTCATTATTTCCCTGGATATCCTTGATCTTTTGTTCTTCCAAATGAACTTTGTTATGGTTTTTTCTAAATCAGTGAAGAAGTATTTTGGTAGTTCAATGGGTATGGCACTAAATAGATAAATAAGTTTGGGTAGGATGGTCATTTTTATTATATTGGCTCGTCCTATCCATGAGCAGTTAATGTTTTTCCAATTGTTCAAGTCTAGTTTTAGTTGTGTGGCGAGTGTTTTGTAGTTGTGTTCATATAGTTCCTGTGTTTGTCTTGGGAGATAGATTCCTAGGTATTTTATTTTGTCTAAGGTGATTTTGAATGGGATTTCTCTTTCTAGTTCTTGCTGCTGAGCTGTGTTGGAGATATATAGAAAAGCTGAAGATTTATGTGGGTTTATTTTGTATCCTGCAACTTTGCTAAAGTTGTTGATTATTTCAATTAGCTTTTTGGTTGAATCTCTAGGATTCTTTAAGTAGACCATCATGTCATCCGCAAAGAGTGATAACTTGGTCTCCTCCTTGCCTATTCTGATGCCTTCAATTTCTTTATCTTCTCTAATTGCTACTGCTAGTGTTTCTAGTACAATGTCAAATAGTAGAGGTGATAATGGGCATCCTTGTTTCACTCCTGATCTTATTGGGAATGCATCTAGTTTATCCCCATTGCAGATGATATTAGCTGTTGGTTTTAGATATATACTGTTTATTATTTTTAGGAATGACCCTTCTATTCCTATGCTTTCTAGTGTTTTTAATAGGAATGGGTGTTGTATTTTATCAAAGGCTTTTTCTGCATCTATTGAGATAATCATGTGGTTTTTGCTAGTTTGCTTGTTGATGTGGTCAATTATGTGGATGGTTTTCCTAATGTTGAACCAGCCCTGCATCCCTGGTATGAATCCTACTTGATCATGGTGAATGATCCTTCTGATCACTTGCTGGAGTCTTTTTGCTAGTATCCTATTTAAAATTTTTGCATCTATATTCATTAGGGAGATTGGTCTATAGTTTTCTTTCTCTGTTTTTGACCTGCCTGGTTTTGGAATCAGTACCATGTTTGTGTCGTAAAAGGAGTTTGGTAGAACTCCCTCTTTGCTTATTATGTCAAATAGTTTGTATAGTATTGGGGTTAACTGTTCTCTGAATGTTTGATAGAATTCACAGGTGAATCCATCAGGCCCTGGGGATTTTTTCTTAGGAAGTTCTTTGATGGCTTGATGGATTTCAATTTCTAATATGGGATTATTTAAGAATTCTATTTCCTCTTCTGTTAGTCTAGGCAGTTTGTATTTTTGTATATATTCATCCATTTCTCCTAAATTGGTGTATTTATTGCCATATAATTGGGCAAAGTAATTTCTAATGATTGCCTTAATTTCCTCCTCATTGGAGGTGCTGTCCCCCTTTTCATCTTTAATGCTGTGAATTTGCTTTTCTTCCTTCCTTTTTTTAATTAGATTGACCAGTACTTTGTCTATTTTGTTTGTTTTTTCAAAGTACCAGCTTCTTGTCTTATTTATTAAATCAATAGTTCTATCACTTTCGATTTTATTAATTTCTCCCTTAATTTTTAGGATTTCTAATTTGGTTTTCTGCTGGGGGTTTTTAATTTGATCGCTTTCGAGTTTTTTCAATTGCATTTCCAATTGATTGATCTCTGCTCTCCCTTGTTTGTTAATATGAGCTTTCAGGGATATGAATTTGCCTCTGATTACCGCTTTGGCTGCATCCCAAAAGGTTTGAAAGGATGTTTCGCCATTGTCATTTTCCTCGATGAAATTATTAATTGTTTCTATGATTTCTTCTTTAGCTAAACGGTTTTGGAGTATCATATTGTTTAATTTCCAATTGGTTTTAGATTTGGTTTTCCATGTACCATTACTAATCATTATTTTTATTGCCTTGTGATCTGAGAAGGCTGCATTCATTATTTCTGCTTTTTTGCATTTGTGTGCTATGTTTCTGTGACCTAATGTATGGTCAATTTTTGTGAATGTGCCATGTGGTGCTGAGAAGAAGGTGTATTCCTTTTTATCCCTATTTATTTTTCTCCATATGTCTATTAATTCTAATTTTTCTAAGATTTCATTCACTTCTTTTACCTCTTTCTTATTTATTTTTTGATTTGATTTATCTAAATTTGATAATGGTTGGTTTAAGTCTCCCACTAGTATGGTTTTATTGTCTATTTCTTCCTTCAATTCTCCTAGTTTCTCCATTAGAAATTTGGGTGCTATATTATTTGGTGCATACATGTTGATTAATGATATTTCCTCATTGTCTAGAGTCCCTTTTAACAAAATATAATTACCTTCCCTATCCCTTTTGATCAGGTCTATTTTTGCATTGGCTTTATCAGATATCATGATTGCCACTCCTGCCTTCTTTCTATCAGTTGAGGCCCAGAAGGTCTTACTCCATCCTTTAATTCTGACCTTGTGGGTGTCAACCCGCCTCATGTGTGTTTCTTGAAGACAACATATGGTAGGGTTTTGGATTCTAATCCATTCAGCTATTCGTCTACGTTTTATGGGTGAGTTCATCCCATTCACGTTCAAAGTTATGATTGTCATTTGTGGACTCCCTGGCATTTTGATTGCCTTCCCTAATTCTAACCTTTTCTTCTTCGGCTCTACCTTTTAGTCCAGTGATTTACTTTGAATCAGTCCCCCTTGTCCCCTCCCTTGATGTTTCCCTTTTTAGTCCCTCCCTTTTTGTTCCCTCCCCCTCCCCCCTCTCTTTCCTTCCCTTTTTGTTCTCCCTCTCCCCCTCCCCCCCTTGGTTTTCCCTTCTCCTTACCCTTGTTGGGTAAGATAGAATTCAAGATCCCAATGGATCTGGATGTTTTTCCCTCTCAGAGTTGATTTCCCTGAGATTGAGGTTTAAGTAAACCCCCCCCCCTCTTCCTCTCCTTCTTATAGGAGTTTTCTTCCCCTCCCCTTCCCCTGTGAATCTTTGTGTGAGAACCATTATTCTATTTGGTCTTTCTTTACCCCCTATTTATACATTACATTTTCCCCACATATTAGTATACATAGGTTGATATAAATGTAGTCCTTATAGAAGAGAGTTTGAGTAAAAGAAGATAACATTTTTCCCCTTTCCTTAATATTTACCTTTTCAGGTATTCCTTGCTCTTTGTTTTTCGGTATCAAACTTTCCACAGAGCTCTGGTCTTTTCTTTGCAAAAAGTTGGAAGTCTTCTATTTTGTTGAATGCCCATACTTTCCCTTGGAAGTATATAGTCAGTTTTGCTGGGTAGCTGATTCTTGGTTGGAGACCCAGCTCTCTTGCCTTTCTGAAGATCATGTTCCATGCCTTACGATCATTCAGCGTAGAACTTGCAAGGTCTTGTGTGACCCTGATTGGCATTCCTTTATATCTAAATTGTCTTTTTCTGGCTTCCTGTAGGATTTTTTCTTTTGTTTGATAGCTTTGGAATTTGGCAATTACATTCCTGGGAGTTGTCTTTTGGGGGTTTAGTGTAGAAGGTGTTCTGTGAGCTCTGTCAGTGGCTGTATTGCCCCCTTGTTCTAGAATCTCTGGGCAATTTTCTTTGATTATATCTTGTATCACCATGTCCAGTTTGGTGTTTATTTCTGGCTTTTCTGGGAGTCCAATTATTCTTAAATTTTCTCTTCTCCCCCTGTTTTCCAGATCTATCACCTTGTCGGTGAGATATTTTATGTTCTCTTCTAATTTTTTGGTGTTTTGGCTTTGCTTTATTAGTTCTTGCTTTAAAGCCTGGTTTTCTATTACAGTTTGGTCAAACTGGTTTTGTAGATGCGTGAATTTCTTTTGCATCATTTCCCACTTTTCCTCCCAGAGGGCTTCCATCTTTTTGGTCCTTTCTGATTCAAATTCTTCATGGGTTTGTGGAGAGTTTCTATTTCCTTTGGAAGATTTTGGAGAATTTTCTTGTATATCTTCTTCTATCTGCTCTGTATTTTGTATTTTGGCTCCATAGAATGTGTCCAAAGTCGCCCCTTTCTTCTTATTTTTCTTGGTATTTTGGGGCTTCTGTGCTTCTGTGGAGTTTGTCATCTCTGAATGTGGAGGATTAGCTTTTCTTATCTCTGTCTGGTGATCAGAGGCTTTAGTCCTGGGCAGATGGTTCTATGACTTTCCCTGGGTTAAACTGAATATGCCTCACTGGAACTGGAATGGAAGGGTCGGACCACGAGGCCACACTCTCCCCCTGGCTCGATTTCCGGAAGTTGCCTTCAGAATCCCTGGCCGTGAGGCTGTTTCCTCGGCCTGCGGGGGGATGGGCTGCCGCTTCCCCAAGCTCCGAGAGCACAGACTTTCACTGAGACTTGGATAGCAGGATCCAGCCCGTGAGGTTGTCTTGCCCGCCCTGAGGGTTGCTGTTGTTTTGACCAGCTCTCTGCAGCGGAGGCCCCAGGCAGTAACTTTCACCCGGACCGACAGGCTCTTTGACCGACAGGCTCTTTGCAGCGGAAGCCCCAGGCAGTAACTTTCACCCGGACTGGGACTTGGGTAGAAGACCCTGAGGGTTGTTGTTCCTCAGACCCTGCTCTCTGAGCCCGGCCCGGCTGCCGCTTCCGGGAGCCTTGGACTCTGCGCTCCTACCCCTGAGGTCCGAGGGATCTCGGGTTCTGGCTTTTAAGGGGAGCCGTACCTTTTGAACCGGGTCCAGGTCCAGGAGGAGGGTTCCCAGGGTCTGTGCTGTTGATCGTTTTGAATTTCGGCGCCTTAGGAGCTTCTAGTTTGAGATCGGTCGGGAAGGGTTTTCCGGAGATCTGAACTTCAGCTTTCTCTAAGCCGCCATCTTAACCGGAAGACTCTCTCTTTTTTTTTTTATGGAGGGATCCAGTCTATTTAGAATGGAGGGGGCAATAAAGAGAAAGTAGGGGATGACAATTGCAACACATTTAGCTGTTCAGATTATGAAAAGGAGTTAACAGACTAATGTTAAGAAATCATGGGAAATACACAAGTTAGATAGAAACTGATATAGTAGAGTTTATTGTGAAAGCATCTTTTAAAATCACTATTTGTTGGAAACCATCTGTTGTGATGGTGGTCTTCCTGATGGTGATGATGATGTCATTCTAAATAAAATGAAAAAGTTTTAGATAATTTGAGATAACATTTGTAAAGTGATTAGCACAGTTCCTAGGATGTAGTAGACATCCTTTCCCCTTCTTTTCTTTAAGTCCCAATTTGCTAATAAAGGACAGATAAGCCCTTAGTTGTCACACAGTAGATTCCATCCTTTCCCTTAATAGTTCATTTAATGGACTTCTGGAAATTTTTTCTTCATCTCTAGTGTGAAATGACATTTACAATGTATGTGGTACAACTTTCTTTGGTGGCAAGATACTAGGGAGATTTTTCAGACCAATATTGTCTCTACTATTCTCATTAATAATGCAGAAAGATATATTGCTGATAGATCCATGGTACTCTAATCAGATCATATCTAGAGTAGTGCATTTAGTTCTGGATCCACATTTCAGGAACGGAATTGATAATCTGGAGAATGTCTAGAAGATGCAGGTGATATAGAGATGGAGGGATTTGAGATCATGCCATTTGAGAATTAGTGAAAGGAAAAATGAGACATTAATCTTTCAGAAGAGGGGAAATAATTGGTATATTTGAAACTCTAGGCTTGTTCTACTTGACTTCAGAGGTCTGACCTAGTAGCAACTGTGGAAAGTTTCAGAAAGGGGAATTTAGATTCATTATAAGGAAAAACTTCCTAAACATAAGAGCTATTCCAAAGTAGAATAGGCTGACTCCAGGGATAGTGTGTTCCCTTTTCTTTCTTTCTTTCTTTCTTTCTTTCTTTCTTTCTTTCTTTCTTTCTTTCTTTCTTTCTTTCTTTCTTTCTTTCTTTCTTTCTTTCTTTCTTTCCTTCTTTCCTTCTTTCCTTCTTTCCTTCTTTCCTTCTTTCCTTCTTTCCTTCTTTCCTTCTTTCCTTCTTTCCTTCTTTCCTTCTTTCCTTCTTTCCTTCTTTCCTTCTTTCTTTCCTTCTTTCCTTCTTTCTTTCTGTGTGTTTTAAATTTTTTTTAATTTAAAAAAATATTTTATTTATTTCATTCTAGTAACAAATTTACACTATAAGTTTTCCAAGGCTACATGATTCATGTTCTCTACCTCCGCTTTTCTCAACCCCATCCTAGAGTTGACAAGCAATTCTACTGGGTTATACATATATTATCACTCAAAAACTATTTCCATATTATTCATTATTTGTAAGAGTGACTGTTTGTGTCCCTATTTGGAATTTTCTTTGCAAAGGTACTGGAGCAGTTTTCCATTTCCTTCTTCATCTCATTTTATAGATGAGGAAACTGAGGCTATCTACACACATATAGGAAAATCATTCTTGAGAAAATGAGAAACAAGCAGGAAGATATTCACAGAATATATTCTATACCAAACCTACCTTTAGAGATACCTAGTCATAATTTACTGAATAGGGTCAGAGAATATAAACACATATTCACTATTTGTTAATTACAAAAATAAGATGGGTATAATAGAACTAAATGTGGCCTTAAAGGCTTTCCTCCAACAAGGTTCCTCTTATTCATATGTTAAGGTCTCATAAATTTCCTTTATAAATGAAATATGGACATATCCAATGATCCTCTGATTGCCAATGTCAAGTGAGATATGCTTCACTACATATGCCTAACTAAGGTGTTTGGCATCATCATTGAGGATATTTAGGAGAGAGACTAAAAGGAAAAAGAGTTCCCTATATTCTACTTCAAGAGTATCATAGAACTAACTAAATGGAATCCATAACCATGCAAAATAATTCTGACAACAATCCATGCAGAAAAAGAAAGTAGGTAAAGAATATCTATTGTTACAAAAATTATATATAGTTGGATAGAGAGCCCATTGAGTTGGTCTATGAATGCAAATATCCCAAGAGTGCTGCAGTAACAATCTCTAGCCTTTATATAGTACCTTAGAAATATTATCTTTTTATCCTCATTTCAAACCTCAGAAGTAGGTATTATTATTATTATCCTTATTTAGTAGATGAAGAAGCTGAGGCACACAGAGACTAAGTGACTTGCTCAGAAATTCATATAACTAAGGTCAAATTTGAAGTCAGGTTGTTCTGATTGCCAAGTCTAACTCTCTATCCACTGTACCACTTAACTGACTGTAGATGATCAATGAGGAAGAACCAAAATTGAATTGGTGTGAGGCTTGGTAAGCCCTTTTCAGGGCTACTCATCCATGTTTGGTATTATGCTGGTGCCTGCTGACCAACTCTTACTTGTGACTCCAAAAAGCTATAGCATGTGCAGAAGCCACACCCCAGTAAAAGCCTAGGGAGATAGGTTAATGAGGTTGAGGATAATTAACAGATCTTAAATACACTAGGGAGTTAGGGTGATGCCTACTCCTAGCATGTAGAGACTTCCCCTGTTAAAATGGACTGGTGGGAACAATTTGTTTCAATGGCCATGAAGGCAGCTAAAAGTAGGCTCTATGGAGTGATTAGAGGTTGGTCAGCCATGGAAGATACCAAGATAGATGGATACAAGAAGATGCCACTGCATCCCAAGCCATCACCAGTCATCCTGACTTTTGTCTTGCCACTGGGCTTTGATGACTCTGGAAGAGAAAATGAGGCTGGGGACTTTGGGCAACTCTACTTCACTTAAATCGAATTCACTCAAAAGTCAAGATATGATCCCATGAGGTCATTGGTCTTCTTCCAAATGAAGGACTAACAACAATAACAACAATCTCTTTGAAAGCCAGAGCCCAAGCCATCCTAGTTATGTAGTGCCTTAAAGGTATTTTTTCTTTTTTGAGCTGTATTTTTTGGTTGCCAGTATCTGTCTCTGTCAAAGGTTTCTTTCTGATTTAGATCATTCATATACTTCTTTACTCACCATCCTAGTGATAAATGGTTCCAAGAGGTTGCTCTTTTAGTTAATTTCCTTGGGACTTATAGTTTATAATCATTCCATGACTAAGGAAATGTTTTCTCCAGTTAAGACAAAAGCAATGCAGACACTTGACCATCATTTTTTTTCAAGAAACTTTTCTACACTTACTTAGACACACAGCTAGATGACAGCTAGGTAATGTATAGAGCACTGGTCCTGGACTCAGGAAATCCTGAATTAAAATCCAGGCCCAGACACTTATTAGTTAGGTGACTATTTTTTATTTAAAAATTATATGTAAATACAATTTTTAATTATTGTTTTCTGACATTTGGTAATCCATGTTTTCTCCCTCTCTTTCACTCCTACCCCTTCCCTAAGATGACAGGTAATATGATATAGGTTGTAGTGTACTATTTTATATTCAAAAAAATAATTCTTGGTAACTTTGATCAAGTGTCTTCTTTTACATCATAAAATACATATTTCCATGTTTATCATTGTGAAAGAAGACACTTATTGCTTATGCTAGAGAAAATTCATGGAGGAAATAAAGTGAAGAATGGTATGGTTCTTAGTTTGTACAATCTTGGGCAAATCATCTAACCTCTGTTTTTCTTAGTTTCCTCAACTGTAATATGGGAATAATAATGATTCCTTCCTTTCAGGGTTGTTGTGAGGATCAAATGACGCAATATTTGTAAAGTGTTCAGTGTCCAGCACATAGTAGGCATCATATAATTATAGCTAGTATGAGCTTTTTGTTGTGGCAAAATGGAAAGTGAGGGGTTGTCCCTCAATTGGGAAATAGCTTAACAAATTGTGGTATATGATGGTGATGAAATACTATTGTGCTATAAGGAATGATGGACTGCTTGATTTCTATAAGAACTGGAAGGAACATGAACTGATATGGAGTGAAATAAGCAGAACCAGGAAAACATTGTACATAGAAAGTGAAACGTTGTGGAACGATCAAATGTAATAAACTTTGCTACTAATAGCAAATCAAGGATCCAGGACAATCCCAAGGGACTTATGAGAAAGAATGCTATCCACATCTTGAGAAAGAATGATTAGAGAAGAAATCCAGAAGAAAACATACGGTTTAGCATTCATTTATACATGTTTGTGATTTGGGGTTTTGGTTTTAAAAGATTACTCTATTACAAAAATGAATAATATGGAAGTGGGTATTGAGTGATAATACATGTATAACCCAGTGGAATTGCTTGTCAGCTCTGGGAGTGGGGAGGGAAGAGAGGAGGGAAAGAACATGAATCATGTAAACATGGAGAAATATTTCAAAAATTAAATAAAGTATATCTTTTAGTAACAGTACTAATTATTATTTATTATATTATTGATTATGATTTAAAATACTTATTATATGGGTATATATATAATTGATATACCAATATTCAAAACACTTCCAGCTTGGTAAATCTTGCCATACTTTAGCCTCCTTAAAGAATCAAAAGTTATTTCCAACACCAGATGATATATTAGCATAGAATTTCAGAGGATGGTTAAATAAGATCAAATTGTATGGGAATTTACTTTTCTCTTTCTCCTTTTTTCTTTCTTTTTTGCCTTTAGCCAATTATATACTTTTCTTATAATATTTAGCCAATCCACTATTTGTTTAAAATAAAGAGTAGCATAGCAGAGAAGACTGTGGATTGGGAATCCAAAGACCTGGGTTTAGGTCCTTACTCTGCCCTTCTTTCCTTTCCTCTTTTATGGAAGAAATGTATGGAGGATAGTTTAGGTGACCCTGGTCAAGTCCCTTGTCCTCTTTGGGAATCATGTGAGAAATGAACGGTTTGTACTGGATGAACTCTAAGCTTCTTTCCAGTTTCCTCACAATGCTAGAATTGTTTGGTTATGCAAATCATTTGGTTGAAAAAGTTACAATGGTGTTCATGGTTGTCAGTTTAACATCAGTGTATGTTCAGTGCTGCTCCAACTTCTGGCCCCAGTGGTCTGCCATGCTGTGCCTATGCTATTTGTATTGTGATAACTTAATTTTTGTTTGCCAGATTGTTCTTTTTTGGGTCTAGTGTTTGTGGGTTGTAAATGTCAAAGCCAATGTCCCCAAATCCCCAAATGGTCCCCAAAATAGTATGCTTGAAAATATTTAGCAACTGCCTTGAAAAAATGTAATTAGAGACTTTTTAAGTTTAATCTCTCTATTTAACAGTTTTCCCATCACTTTCTTAAGTTTATCTATTCAATAAAATAATAAATCAAGCTCTGATTTGTAGCTTCTACTATAGATTTCCAGAGTATAAATGCTCACATTGAAAACTTAACAATCAGCTCTTCTTAGCCTCAGCTCCATCATATCCCTTTCTGAAATCCTATGAAAGGGGATGGTTTACTGTTGTGTCTCTTTAAAGCAAGTCCTATCTCCAAATTGCCCCTGCTCTCAAAGAACTCTCATTCTAATAGGAAGAGAGAACAAGCTAATAATTATTTATTCCTAGATATATGTGGTGCAAATGGAAGACAATCTGAGGAAAGACATTAAAATGTATTTGGAGATTGGGTAGGGTGAAATGCTTGCAGAAGGCTGAATTTGAGCTAAGGTCAGGGAAGCCAGGAGGTGTAGGTGAGGAGAGAGAAGATTCCAGGCAAGGGGAATAGCCACTGAAAAGGCAGCAAGATGGTGTCAGGAACCTAGTGCTTTCAGGGAAAATGACCATTGAGACTTTGTAGAAATTAGAATGTTTTCAGGAAATTCAGTTATCAGCAGTTTGTGGAAATGAGGTTTCTTACCATTAGTAAGGCTTGAGTGACTAACACAATTTTTTAAATTGAGTACTAAGTTAAATTCCAGCCAATGATGCATGGGTGTACCAATACTATTTATGAGAATGGATAGACTCCTGCTGTACTGTAACAGTATCCAATGGAAATAATGAATCAAGATAAACTTATTTAAAAAAAAATAACAGCAGAATTTATCTCAGTGATTATGCTTCTACTTATGGTGAAAGGAATTTGTAATTTTTAATGAGAAGAGGCAAGAGATTATAAATGACGTCATTTTATGAAAATTATTCAGTTCAACAATTATTTACTAAATACCTACTGTGTGCAGATCACTGAGCTAGGTGCTGGATGAGATGCAGGATTTAAGTAAGACATCATCACTGACCATCATGGGATTTATATGTAATTAGGGAGATCCATCATCTAGTAACAGTTGGCATTTGTTGTTCATCCTTTGCTTAGAAGAGGACCAATGACCTCACAGGGTGATGACTTGTGTATGAATTGGGCTTAAGTGAGTCGGAGTTGCACAACAATCTTGAACTTCACTCTTCCTTTTAGAATCATTGAGGTCCAATGGCAAGACAAAAGTCAGGAAGATTGGCAATGGCTCAGAATGCAGTGGATTTGACGTTGGCTTCTTTGATGTTTGACCAAATTCTAAAGTGCTCCACAGCATCTCCAGCCTTCATGGATGGAACATATTCTTCTCATCTGGCCATTCCACTGGGGGAAGTCTTTATATGCTTGAGGTAGAAACCCTTTTAATTCTCCAATGGGATGGAGGCTTTTCAGGTCCCCTAAACCTGGTTTAGCCTGTCTGCCAAAGTGGTTTTCCGGGGAAGTGACCACTATGCATGCTGTAGCTTCTTGGCACCACAGTTGGGCATTGAGCGACATTTATAGAGTCCGTTAAGGTTGACAAAGTATTCTTCATATACAATTTCCCAAAGGTTCCTCATAATAGCTCTTTGAGGGAGGGGATGCTATCACAATTTTACTTGAGGAATCTGAATCAGAGAAGCTGATTTCCTCCAGGTCACACATCTAATAAATATCCAAAGCAATATATGAAGCCAAGACTCTCCTCATTCCAAATCTAGCACTCTTCCCTTTATTCCACATTAAGGCTGAAGTTTATAAATCATCTTATGTGGGCTTTTACCTTTGAGCCTCACAACAACCAACAACCAATAAGTAGGTCTTATTGGTAGCTCCATTTTATAAAAAAGGAAACAAAATGAGAGTTAAGTCACTTGCGTAGGGTTATAGTTAGCAAGTCCCTGAGGTCAAATTTGATTCTAGGCCTTCCTGATTCTGTGTCCTGTGCTTTTAGAAGGCTTTTATCCTCTACATTGTCCTGCCTTCTTATACAATAATATAAAAATTTTAACATGCTTTCAAGTGGCTTCAAATAAAGGCTTTCTGGCATCTAAGGATAGAAAATTCCATGGAGGTTATCATTGGATGCCTTTACCATATTACATCCTAGGCCAAAAGACCACGTATTTAAGGTGGTGGCCATATGAGCAGAAAGAAGGAAATGGATCTGGAACATGTTTTGAAGGCAGAGTCAGCAAAACCCAAAAAACTAAAAAGAAAAAAAAAACCTTTCTCATTAAAGGATGAGGGAGAAAGAAGGAGTGAAAATGATTCTGAGACTACCAATCAGCAAGACCTGGAGGACAGCAGAACCTTTACCTGAAAGAAAAGTTTGGAGAAGAGGTGGAAGAAGTTTATGAGTTCTGCCTTTGCTATTGTCATTAATGGGACACTTAGCATATATCTAGGTGGAAATATCTACTAAGTGAAGGGAAGAGAAAGGTAACAAGTATTTATTAAATGGTTACTATGTGCCAGGTACTATGCTAAGCACTCTACAAATATTATCTCATTTGATCTTCATAATGACCCTGGGAGGTAGATGCTATTAAGTTCCCCATTTTACAATCAAAGAAACTGAGGCAGATAAAGGTTAAGTGATTGTCGAGGTCACATAGCTAGAAGTGCCTGAGGCAGATTTTGAACTCCATCCTCCTGACTTCTGACTCCAGTTCTCTATCCATTTTGCAATCAACCTGCCATCAATAGGAAGCTGGTGATACAAGATTTGCTTGGGAAAGAGAGAAAGACTTTTTCTCTTACTATGTTAGATGGGACAGTCATCTTCATAGTGATATAAAAATATATGGGAACTGATAATATATATGAAAGAGGGTGGAAGAGTGGAAGAAAGCCCATGGCAGATCTTTGGGGGACCCACCATGTTTAAAAGTGGGGTATGAAAGGTGATGCCATAAATGAGCAGAAAAGGAGGGGTAGTAATGTTAGCACAAAAAAAAAATCCATGATGGAGAGAGTGTGCAGGAGGGGAAGTTGTGGTAAACAATGTTTCCTCCAAAGGGTTCTACATGATTTAGCCTTTCCTGAAGTCTCCCCAACTCTATTATTCAAGTAGATCAAGTAGGATGAAGACAGAAAAAAATAATTGGATTTAGCAATAAGGGGAGCATGGATAACTTTTGATAATGTAGTTTCAGTTGGATGTTGAGACAGGATACCAGGTTATAAGAATAATAATTAATAATGATGATGATGATGATGATAGTTAACATTTACATAATGTTCATTATGTGCAAGGTACTGTGCTAAGCACTTTACTTATTTCATTTGATCTTGATAACACTATGAGGTAAGTGCTGTTGTGATCCTCTTTAAAATAAAAGAAGTTAAGGCAGATAGGTTAAGTGATTTGATCATGGTCACACAGCTAGTAAGCATCTGAGTCCAAATTTGAACTCAGGTCATCCTGACTCCAGATCCAGCTAGTATCTTCCTAGGAAAACTGAACAATCAGAAGTACAAGCAATAATGAATGACTAAAGAGATGAGTTTCTCTCATAGTAGGAGCTTATTCATGCACTCACTTTCACCCATCTTATCACCATTTCTAATCTAGTCATAAATCTCCCTCTAAGCTTCATTCTACCCTCTTTCTTGGAAGAATATAAATACTGCTATCTGCCCTTGAGATTTCCTGTCCTGAGCATGGAAAGTTTTACTTGTCAGATCTATGCATAAAGGAAGAATTTATAACCAAACCAGAGATATAGAGCATTATCACAGGTAAAATGGATAATTTTAATTTTACTAAATTGATATGGTTTTGCAAAAACAAAACTAATGCAACCAAGATTAGAAGGAAAGCAGGAAATGATTTTTATAAAAATTGTCTGAAAAAGTCTCATTTCTTAAACATATAGAGAACTGAGTCTAATATATAAGAATACAAGTCATCCCCCTACTGATAAATGGTTAAAGGATACGAACAGGTAGTTTTCAGATGAAGAAGCCACAACTATCTCTAGTCATTTGAAAAAATATTCTAAATCACTATTGATTAGAGGAATGCAAATTAAAACAACTCTGAGGTACACTTCATATCTATCAGATTGGCTAATATGACAGAAAAGGAAAATGTTAAGTGTTGGAGAAAATGTGGGAAAATTGAGACACTAATGCACTGTTGGTGGAGTTGTGAATCGATCCAATCATTATGGAGGGCAATTTGAAACTATGTTCAAAGGCTTATAAAACTGTGCATACTATTTGACCCAGCAATACCAAGAGGTTAGAAAAAAAATAAGAAAGAAAAGAAAAGGGAAAAGCATCTATTTGTATAAAAATGTTTATAACTGCTCTTTTTGTGGTGGCAAAGAATTGTAGATTGGGAGGATTTCCTTCAACTGGGCAATGAATGAAGAAGTTGTGGTATATGATTGCAGTGGAATACTATTGTGCTATAAGAAATGATGAGCAGGTTGATTACAGAAAAATCTGAAAAGACATGAACTGAAACAAAGTGAAATAAGCAGAACCAAGAAAATATTACATACAGTAACAGCAATAATGTACAATGATCAATTATGACTTAGCAATTATCAATAATACAATGAAATAAGACAATTCTAAAGGATGAATAAAAATGCTATCCAACTCCAGAGAAAGAAGTGTTGGAGTTTGAATGCAGATCAAAACATACTATTGTTTTTACTTTATTTTCTTTTGATTTTTAAAAAAAATTGGAAAATGAATGCTAAAATTGTTTTTGCAACTAATTGTAAAAATTTAATATTATATTACAAGAAATTTCCTGCCCTGGAGTAAACTCTGGGTCTGAACCTAAGTTATTACTTTGCCTTTATTCTTTTCCTTATCAGACAGAATTCATACTCTTAGAGCAATGGTTTTTATCCTTATTCTAAGATGGATATCCTGATGTTAGAAAGAACTGAGTATAAATGCTGCCTTAGACATTAGCTGTTTGACCCTGGGCTTTTTACTTAGGCTTAATCTTCCTCAGTTTTGTCATATCACAAGGTTGATGTGAAGAAAAAATGAGATAATATTTGTAAGTCACTTAACACAGTACCTGGTACAGAGTAGATACTAAATATTTACTGGTTCCATTCCCTTCCTTTCATTTTTTCAAGATCTTAAAATTAAGAGGAAAAAGTAGGAGAGTGAGCACCATTCCGATGTTTCTATTGGAAATCTCCAGTTAATAAGCATTTATTATGTGCATACTATTTGCTAAGCACTGTGCTAAGTGCCATAATACAAATATGGTAGTGAAATAGTCCCCACCTTCAAGGAGCTTCCATATTTGAATGGAGGAGGTAGTGTATACATACATACATACATACATACATACATACATATATATATATAAATACTGCCTCTACACATATATTGCCTATATATGTATATTATATATATATGCGAGTGTGTATGTGCATGTGTGTGTGTTTATGGGACAATGAAGAAGACTGCATATAGTTGCAACATGGGATACTACCATTAAGGGCTTTGAGATCTGCTTCCAAGTGCTAGTCTAATGGTTTGGCACCATATTTTTCTGATGTACAGTCTAGGACCAACCTAGTGGCTGGCACTTGAAAGCAACTGAGAACTCCTGATTGGGGAAGAGTATTGAGGGAGTTGTATAATTGAAAATCTGTTACCCTAAAAAAGAACTACATTTCCTGGGAGCCCACTGACTTCCTGTCATTATGTACTTCCTGTAAACAGGGGATGTTAGGTGGGGGCATGGAAAGTCCTGCCTCTTTACTTCCTGTCCCAAGCTTGGTGGTGGTAAGGGGCGTTTGAACTGGCTGATCAGCCATGGGCACATAGTCTTTATTTTGTATCCTCTTTATTCCTTGATTTCTAATAATCATTTAATAAATCTCCTAAAATATAATATTTTTATTATTGAGATTTAAATTTAATTTTTACACATTGGAGAACAAATGAAAGCTTTGAACAGATAGGGTCCCTGAAAATCTGCATAAGCCATGAAGCTACACTTTACTCTAACCACAGTCCCTGAAGATGGTCATTTCTTTCTCTGCTTTGGATCTTTAGAACTGGGTAATGGATCTTTGTATGAGATACTGCGAAAATTCCACATCCTCTTTATTTGTATTGTTGACTTAAGTGAACTGGACTATCCATAAAGTACTTCCAGTGAAAAGCACATCATTCATTCAGCCCAAGTGCCTCTGTTCTCCTGTTGTTAATGAACATCATACCTGGACTTTCCTCCTTCCAAAGGCAAAGTGAATAGCCCATTCAAATAAAGAGCCTGATGAGACACATCACTGTGACCAAGATAGCAGTATCAGCAGCAGCAATAGCAGCAGCAGGAGATGGGAAAGGAGAGAAAATTCTATTATTTCCCCTGAATTCCTGAAAGAACCACTTTGCAACCACGACTAAACCATGTTGGAGTGACTTCATTGTTATTTCTAATTTTAGATCCTGCTTTCATAAGACCATGTTAAAACAAATAGCTCTGTGCCCACTGATTCAAAAAGGAAAACATGCATTAAAAAGCAGGAGTGGTCCAGAGCTCTTGGTATTCAAGGCAAGAGAGAGGAGGAGATGAATATTTAAATGCCTTAGTCATTCTCTCTTCTGAGGCCAACTTAATCATGTGGAATTTTATTAGGGTTCAAAGAAGAAAAAAGGATATTTAAAATAAGGAACACTTTTTGCTATCAATCAGGTGATTGAATGACTAATTCATTGGAACTATTCCAATGCTAATTTTTTAGCCTAACATATTAGTGTCTAATAATAGTAGTAATAATTGTGAATGTTATGTAGTGATTTAATTTTTGCATAGTGCTTTACAAATATTATCTCTTTTTATCATTTTTTAATTTTTTATTTTATTCTTAATTTTTTAAAACATTATTTTATTTGGTCATTTCCAAACATTTTTCATTGGAAACAAAAATCATTTTCTTTTCCTCCCCCCCACCCCCCACCTCTCCCATAGCCGGCAAATGATTTCAATGGGTATCACATGTGTTCTTGACTCGAACCCATTTCCATGTTGTTGGTATTTGCTCTAGAGTGTTCATTTAGAGTCTCTCCTCAGTCATATCCCCTCCACTCCTGTAGTCAAGCAGTTGCTTTTCTTTGGTGTTTTTACTCCCATACTTTATCGTCTGCTTGTGGATAGTGTTTTTTAGATCCCTGCAGATTGTTCAGGGACATTGCATTGTCCCTAATGGAGAAGTCCATTACCTTTGATTGTACCACAGTGTATCAGTCTCTGTGTATAATGATTTCCTGGTTCTGCTCCTCTCACTCTGCATCACTTCCTGGAGGTTGTTCCAGACTCCATGGAATTCCTCCACGTTATTATTCCTTTGACCACAATAGTATTCCATCACCAACATATACCACAATTTCTTCACCCATTCCCCAATTGAAGGGCATCCCCTCATTTTCCAATTTTTGGCCACCACAAAGAGTGCAGCTATGAATATTCTTCTACAAGTTTTTTTTTTCCTTATCTCTTTGGGGTACAAACCCAGCAGTGCTATGGCTGGATCAAAGGGCAGACAGTCTTTTAGTGCCCTTTGGGCATAGTTCCAAATTGCCCTCCAGAATGGTTGGATCAATTCACAACTCCACCAGCAATGAATTAATGTCCCTACTTTGCCACATCCCCTCCAGCATTCATTATGTTCCATAGCGGTCATGTTAGCCAATCTGCTAGGTGTGAGGTGATAACTCAGAGTTGTTTTGATTTTCATCTCTCTGATTATAAGAGATGTAGAGCACTTTTTCATGTGCTTATTAATAGTTTTGATTTCTTTGGCTGAGAACTGCCTGTTCATGTCCCTTGCCCATTTATCAATTGGAGAATGGCTTGATTTTTTGTACAATTGATTTAGCTCTTTGTAAATTTGAGTAATTAAACCTTTGTCAGAGGTTTTTATGAAGATTGCTTCCCAATTTGTTGCTTTCCTTCTGATTTTAGCTACAATGGTTTTGTTTGAACAAAAACGTTTTAATTTGATGTATACCAAATTATTTATTTTGCATTTTGTGACTCTTTCTAAGTCTTGCTTGGTTTTAAAATCTTTCCCTTCCCAAAGGTCTGACATGTATACTATTCTGTGTTTGCCTAATTTTCTTATAGTTTCCTTCTTTATGTTCAAGTCATTCACCCATTTTGAATTTATCTTGGTGTAGGGTGTGAGGTGTTGATCTAAACATAATCTTTCCCACACCGTCCTCCAATTTTCCCAGCAGTTTTTATCAAATAGTGGATTTTTATCCCAAAAGCTGGGTTCTCTGGGTTTGTCACATACTGTCCTGCTGAGGTCACTTACCCCGAGTCTATTCCACTGATCCTCCTTTCTGTCTCTTAGCCAGTACCAAATTGTTTTGATGACTGCTGCTTTATAATATAGTCTGAGATCTGGGACTGCGAGGCCCCCTTCCTTTGTATTTTTTTTTCATTGTTTCCCTGGATATCCTTGATCCTTTGTTCTTCCAAATGAACTTTGTTATGTTTTTTTCTAAATCAGCAAAAAATTTTTTTGGAAGTTCAATGGGTATGGCACTAAATGGATAAATGAGTTTGGGTAGGATGGTCATTTTTATTATATTGGCTCATCCTACCCATGAGCAGTTAATGTTTTTCCAATTGTTGAAGTCTAGTTTTAGTTGTGTGGAGAGTGTTTTGTAGTTGTATTCATATAGTTCCTGTGTTTGTTTCCGGAGATAGATTCCTAAGTATTGTATTTTGTCTAAGGTAATTTTGAATGGGATTTCTCTTCCTAGTTCTTGCTGCTGAGCTGTGTTGGAAATATATAGAAATGCTGATGACTTATGTGGGTTTATTTTGTATCCTGCAACTTTGCTAAAGTTGTTGATTATTTCGATTAGCTTTTTGGTTGAATCTCTAGGATTCTCTAAGTAGATCATCATGTCATCCGCAAAGAGTGATAACTTGGTATCCTCCTTGCCTATTTTAATGCCTTCAATTTCTCTTTCTTCTCTAATTGCTACTGCTAGTGTTTCTAGTACAATGTCAAATAGTAGAGGTGATAATGGGCATCCTTGTTTCACTCCTGATCTTATTGGGAATGCATCTAGTTTATCCCCATTGCAGATGATATTAGTTGATGGTTTTAGATATATACTGTTTATTATTTTTAGGAATGACCCTTCTATTCCTATGCTTTCTAGTGTTTTTAATAGGAATGGGTGTTGTATTTTATCAAAGGCTTTTTCTGCATCTATTGAAATAATCATGTGATTTTTGTTGGTTTACTTGTTGATGTGGTCAATTATGTGGATGGTTTACATAATATTGAACCAGCCCTGCATTCCTGGTATAAATTCGACTTGATCATGGTGAATGACTCTTCTGATCACTTGCTAGGGTCTTTTTGCTAGTATCCTATTTAAGATTTTTGCATCTATATTCATTAGGGAGATTGGTCTATAATTTTCTTTCTCTGTTTTGGGCCTGCCTGGCTTTGGGATCAGAACCATGTTTGAGTCATATCAGGAATTTGGAAGAACTCCCTCTTTGCTTATTATGTCAAATAGTTTGTATAGTATTGGGGTTAGCTGTTCTTTGAATGTTTGACAGAATTCACTGGTGAATCCATCATGCCCTAGGGATTTTTTTCTTAGGAAGTTCTTTGATGGCCTATTGGATTTTTTTCTGATATGGGATTATTTAAAAAATCTATTTCTTCTTCTGTTAGTCTAGGCAATTTATATTTTTGTAAATATTCATCCATATCACCTAGGTTGGTATATTTATTGCCATATAGTTGGGCAAAGTAGTTTTTAATGATTGCCTTAATTTCCTCTTCATTGGAGGTGAGGTCCCCCTTTTCATTCTTGATGCTGTTAATTTGCCTTTCTTCTTTCCTTTTTTAAATTAGATTGACCAGTACTTTGTGTATTTTGTCTGTTTTTTTCAAAGTACCAGCTTCTAGTCTTGTTTATTAGTACAATAGTTCTATCACTTTTGATTTTATTAATTTCTCCCTTAATTTTTAGGATCTCTAGTTTGGTTTTCTTCTGGGGGTTTTTAATTTGTTTGTTTTCAAGTTTTTTTATTTGCATTTCCAATTCATTGATCTGTGCCCTCCCTAATTTGTTAATATATGCACTCAAGGATATGAATTTTCCTCTAAGTACTGCCTTGGCTGCATCCCATAAGGTTTGAATGGATGTCTCACCATTGTCATTTTCCTCAATGAAATTATTAATTGTTTCTTTGATTTCTTCTCTAACTACCTGATTTTGGAGTATCATATTATTTAATTTCCAATTAATTTTTGATTTGGCTCTCCATGTACCTATACTGATCAATATTTTTATGGCTTTATGATCTGAAAAGGTTGCATTTATTATTTCTGCTTTTCTGCATTTGAGTGCCATGTTTCTGTGACCTAGTGTATGATCTAGTTTTGTGAATGTGCCATGTGGTGCTGAAAAGAAGGTATATTCCTTTTTTTCCCTATTTATTTTTCTCCATATGTCTATTAACTCTAATTTTTCTAAGATTTCATTCACTTCTTTTACCTCTTTCTTATTTATTTTTTGGTTTGATTTATCTAAATTTGATAGTGGTTGGTTCAGGTCTCCCACTAATATGGTTTTACTGTCTATTTCCTCCTTCAATTCTCCTAGTTTCTCTATTAGAAATTTAGATGCTATACCATTTGGTGCATACATGTTGATTAGTGATATTTCCTCATTGTCTATATTCCCTTTTAACAGAATATATTTACCTTTCCTATCCCTTTTGATCAGGTTTATTTGTGCTTTGAGTTTGTCAGATATCATGATTGCAACTCCTGCCTTCTTTCTTTTTTTTTTTTTTTTTTTTTTTCATTTTTTTTTTTTTTTTATTTTATTTGGTCGTTTTCATACATTATTCACTGGAAACAAAGATCGTTTTCTTTTCCTCCCCTCCCCCCCCCCCCCCCCCCGCCTTTCCCTCTCCCATAGCCGACGCATGATTCCACTGGTTATCACATGTGTTCTTGACTCGAACCCTTTTCCCTGTTGTTGGAGTTTGCATTATAGTGTTCATTTAGAGTCTCTCCTCAGTCTTATCTCCTCCAACCCTGTGGTCCAGCAGTTGCTTTTCAGCGGTGTTTTTACTCCCACAGTTTATCCTCTGCTTGTGGGTAGTATTTTTTTTTTTTTAGATCCCTGCAGATTGTTCAGGGAAATTGCATTGATACTTATGGAGAAGTCCATCACCTTCGATTGTACCACAATGTATCAGTCTCTGTGTATAATGTTTTCCTGGTTCTGCTCCTTTCGCTCTGCATCACTTCCTGGAGGTTGTTCCAGTTCACATGGAATTCCTCCACTTTATTATTCCTTTTAGCACAATAATATTCCATCACCAACATATACCACAATCCCTGCCTTCTTTCTATCAGTTGAGGCCCAAAAGGTCTTACTCCATCCTTTAATTCTAACCTTGTGAGTATCAACCCACCTCATATGTATTTCTTGCAGACAACATATGGTAGGGTTTTGGGTACTAATCCATTCTGCTATTCGTCTATGTTTTATGGGTGAGTTCATCCCATTCATGTTCAAAGTTATGATTGTCACTTGTGGATTCCCTGGCATTTTGATATCTTCCCCTAGTTCTGACCTTACTTCTTTAGCTATCTCCTTTTGAACCAGTGATTTACTTTAGGTCAGTCTCCCTAGTCCCCTCCCTTGGTATGCTTCCCTTTCTAGCCCCTCCATTTTTATGCTCCCTTCCCCTCCCCCCTCTCCTTCCCTCCCTTTTTATACTCCCTCCCCCCCTCCTTAATTTCCCTTTCTTTCTTACCCTGTTGGATAAGATAGAATTCAGGATCCCACTGGATCTAGATGTTCTTCCCTCTCAGAGTTGATTTCACTGAGAATAAGGTTTAAGTAATACCACTTCACGCTCTCTTCCTCTCCTTCTCATATGACAGTTCTTCCCCTCCCCTTCCCATGTGTATCTTTGTATGGGAAAGATTATTCTATTTAGTCCCCCCCCATTTCTTGAAGTAAGTCTTAGTATTGTTGATGCTTCCCCCCTCCCTTTTCCTTTCTTTGCCCCCACTTTCACCAAATCTTCTTGATGCCCCAATCTTTCCCTATGCATGATTCTTCTAACTACTCTTATGGTGCATACAATTTTTGAGAGTTACACAATACATTTTCCCCACATATTAATATATATAATTTGATGTAAATGTAGTCTTTATAGAAGAGAGTTTGACTTAAAGAAAAAGATAAGATTTATCTCCTTTTCCTTTTCTTTCATATTTACCTTTTCATGTTTCTCTTGCTTTCTGTGATTGGATATCAAATTTTACACTAAGTCTGGTCTTTTCTTAGCAATTGCTTGGAAATCTTCTATTTTGTTGAATGCCCATACTTTCCCCTGGAAGTATATAGTCAGTTTTGCTGGGTAGTTGATTCTTGGTTGGAGACCCAGCTCTCTTGCCTTTCTAAATATCATGTTCCATGCTTTGTGCTCTCTCAGTGTGTTAGTTGCTAAGTCATGTGTGATCCTTATGGGAGCCCCCCTATATCTGAAGCTCCTCTTCTTGGCTTCTTGTAGGATTTTCTCCTTTTCTTGGAAGCTCTTGAATTTGGTGATTACATTCCTGGGGAATTGTCTTTTGGGGATTTTGTATAGAGGGTGTTCTATGAACCCTTTCTATTTCTATTTTGCCCGCTTGCTCCAGAACATGTAGGCAATTTTCTTCTATAATCTCCTGAAATATAGCATCACGGTTTTTGTTTATCTCTGGTTTTTCGGGCAGACCAATAATTCTCAATAAGGCATAGTCCTTACCCTTTTGTAACTGATATGATAGTAAAGAGCTAATATACACAAACAGAGATAACTCTAAGAATATAGGTTCCTAAAAAAAGTATGTTCTTTGAGAGAGGGGATCCTTTTTTTTTTCCTGTATCCTCATCATACAACATCATGCTGAATACATAATAAGAGGTAATAAAATGCTTGTTGATAAAATAATAAATAATGCTACTTGAGGCCTGGTGAGGGTTTAGATATTATTGACTGGACAGATTAAGAAATACTTCATCAAAACAGTAATATTTGAATTAGGCTCTAAAAGTTGGCTTGGACTTTATCAAAAGGAGAGTGTGGGGAAACATTCTGGGTTTAGGTAATCAATGTAGAGGCAAAAAGCAAGGGGCCAGGTAAATGCTGGGTTTATATAGAAGACAGCAAGTAGTAAGCCAGATTGTCAGAAGCATAGAACACATGGAGGTAAGTAGACTGAGAACAGACTGGATAAAGAGACTGGGATGATTCTATAAAGAAATAACAACTAATGCTCTTGTATGGAGATGAGAAATTCCTCAAAGTGTACAGAAACCACATGAAACAATGCTTAGATAGTCAATGAGTATCAGTTAAGCACTTAGTATGTACCAATCCTGGGTTAATCTAAGGATAGGGACTGGATCTATGGTCTCATTGATATAGGGGACTTTTGGAGAAGAAATTCCCTTTGCCAACATCTTCTCTAGAATTATCACCTTCCTATTATCATTTTCTTTAATAAAATTACTTATTGTTTCTATGACATTCTTTAATCCACTCATCCTTTAAGTTACCTAATGGGTGGAGGGCTAGGAGTGAGTTACCTGGATATTTTAAAGTAACAAAATATAAATGAATTCAGATTAAAACAAACAAAGATCACCATACAAAACTGCCTAGAGCACTGAGAGTGGTGACCAGGTCACACAACTATACAGGATCAGCTGTGGAACTTGCACATGGCTTGGAGTTCAGCTCTCTAGTCACTTGGCTACCACTGTCTCTATTATAAAAAATAAAAACAAAAAAGCAGGGGTTTGTGCAACCCTTTCTGCTTAAGAAAGACCACTCCTGTTGCTTGTGCCCCCCCAAATGTGGCAAGTTGTGCCCATAACTCAACTATTGGTTGTTGAACACTATTACCATTTGTAACTAGCACCCACTTCAAACAACTTTTCACATATTTTGATGAACATGAGTGGGGATGGAATATAGACCCAAATGGACCTGACAGGTCTATAATCTTTCTAGAATCAATGTCAAGAATAAGTAGAAGAGAGCAAGCTGAACATGGGCATAATGTCATACTTGGTTGTCTTTTGGTATGGCTAATACAACTAAAACCACTCAACATTTGATTAAGTCCTGGTGGATATTTTGAACCAAAATGTTTTGGTTTATCTGGATGCCCTACTGGCAGGGAATAAGTAAGAACATATCCTTCAGATATATGAGATACTTAAATGTTGAGCCTCCAAATGGGTTACTTGGAAGTCCAAAAATATGTTTTTGACCTAACCCAGGCAGCCTTTCTGGAATCTTAGGACAGAAAGATTACAAATGGATCTGTTGATGTCAGTAATATATTAGTTTCGGTTCTGCCTTCAGAGTTGAAAATCTTGAAGTATTTCTGTAGAAATAATGTTAATAAACAGTTTATATTAGAAAGCTAAAAAGATAGCATGGTGAAAGCAAAAGAACTAACCTTAAAGACAGGATGCCCCGAGTCCAAGTCCTCCTTCTGACCTTTACTGGCCATGTGACCATGGGTAAATCACCTAATAAATCAACTTCAGTCTCCATAGCTGTAAAATGGGGAGCTTAGTCTCCATGTTCTCTAAGATCCCTTCCAATTTTAAATCTAAGATCCTGTGCCTCACTATTAATTCAATAAGCTCTAGAGAACTGAGTGTGTTGACAATATTGGCAGACTTGACTGGGTATGAGATACATGCTTCAGCTCCCAGGCTTCACCACAATAATTCTTCTCTTTGAGGAGGCCAGCAATCTCATAGTTATGAACCATCTGTCCCCAGTATGCCATTTGATTCCTTGTTCTGTTCTTCCTCTGCTTCCTCATCTGTGTAGTACTTTTTGAAAGGAATGTTTAGACTTCCCATCCAGGTTATTTAGGATAGGAGCCCTAAGTTCAATGTCAGACTATAGAGGGCTCTAGAAAAGATTCCCAGAGTTCTGTTGTAGATCCCACTACTAAATCACTAGATGTTGGGTGAAAATAACAGATTGCAAAATCAAATGTGATTTCCAGTCCTGTTCCTCATAGGTGTGAGGTCTATAATACTCGTAGATGGAATAAAATATAATTGGGAAAAGAGATAATAAGGAAAAAGACATGTACAAGAATATTCATAGCTGCGCTCTTTGTGGTGGCAAAAAAATTGGAAAATGAGGGGATGCCCTTCAATTGGGGAATGGCTGAACACATTGTGGTATATGTGGGTGATGGAATACTATTGTGCTAAAAGGAATAATAAAGTGGAAGAATTCCGTGGAGACTGGAACAACCTCCAGGAAGTGATGCAGAGTGAGAGGAGCAGAACCAGGAAAACATTGTACACAGAGACTGATACACTGTGGTACAATCAAATGTAATGGACTTCTCCATTAGTGGCAATGCAGTGATCTAGAACAACCCAGAGGGATCTATGAAAAAGAACACTATCCACATTCAGAGGAAAAACTATGGGAGTAGAAACACAGAAGAAAAACAACTGCTTGATCACATGCGTCAATGGGGATATGATTGGGAAAGTAGACTCTAAGTGATCACTCTAATGCAAATGTTAATAATATAGAACTAGGTCTTGATCAATGACACACATAAAACCCAATGGAATTGCTCATTGGCTACGGGAGGGGGAAGGGAAGAGGGGAGGGAAAGTACATGAATCTTGTAACCATGGTAAAATATTCTAAATAAATTAAATAAAATTTTCAAATCTGAAAAAATGTAATTGGGAAATAGTAAACAAAATAAACAAAACACAAAAGAACATAGACAATGTTCCTAAATGGTTTTCTTAGACAATCTGTATGGCCTGCAGGAATCCTTATGAAGGATTTAGAGTCCCCTGCTTCTCTCTGAGTTTGACGCAACTGCTATAAGCACTTTTTCATCAGGTCCCTGCAATATAACACATCTGCTTCTGGGAAGGTCTCTCTTTCAGGGGATCTATGTATTTTCCCAATGTATATTCGCAGAATATACCAGAAGCATAGATCCCTAGAATGAAGAGGAGGGAGGGAGCAGTTCATCCCAGATGACCTGAGAATGAATCCACTGAAGGGACTTCAGTTCCTATAAGTCACTTGGTTGGATGATCAAGTGAGTGGGAGAATCCTGGGGGCTCCACAAAGGCCAAGGCCAAATGTGGAAACCAAATCATCTTTATAGAGTAACAAGTTGGAGATGACCCAGGGCCAGATTCTGATGGAAAGATCTGAACCTGGATTAACAATAAACATTGTGGAAGATCACATTTAGCCAGCAGAAAACCTGTGTCTGGGTAGAAAGAAGAGAGAAGCTAAGCCTGAAGCAGCTTCCTCTCAACCTAGGAACATTGTCCTGGAGATCTCAGGGTGAAAGAGCCATATGGAGCAGCCCAGGGGGCAGCAGGTAGCTCTGATTACCTTCAGTTTTCATAAGTCCTGAAAGCTCTGGAATAATGATTTCCCCCAGTGGATAGAGAAAGAAAAAAAGGGCATTCTGAGGTGATAACAAATCACAGCAGAGGTGTCCATACTAGGTGGTTAGTGATTAGAGGGTCTGTAATGTGTTTGTTATCCAGGTATGCTCACTGGCACCAAGAATCATGTTGTAGAGAGAAAGGCACACAAAGAATAGAGTGTATATAAAACTATGTGAATTATACATATCATATACACATGTATTATGTGAATGCATTTATAGGTATGTTTATACATTACATATGGAGTAATTTGCAGTAATTGACAAAAATTTCATTGGGTGGGGGCTGAGATATAGGTATTGACCACTATTTCCATTATTCCCTTGCTTTACCAGTGGGCATCATTGCAAAATAAGTGCAAAGATTCCCTCTATTTATTGCTTCCCACTTTATTGGCCTGTGGAGAAAACTGGTTAATAGCCTAGTGTAACTGGAATAATCCTATCCAATATCTGCAGGGAGATTTGCAGAAGCTTAACAGATAACTTGGAAGGGTCAGGTCAGTGGCACAGTGGATAGAACAGCAGACTTAGAGTCTAGAAGACATGGGTTTAAATCTATCCTTGGACACTTCTTAGCTGGGTGACCCTGGGCAAGTCACTTAATCCCATCTACCTAGCCCTTACCCTTCCCTCTGAAAGTTGTTACTAAGACTGAAAGGACTAAAAAAAGAAAAGAGAGAGAGAGATTTTGGAGAGAAAATAGGGTGTTTCCGTAGATTTATATATTCCTTGTACTACTTACTCAGATAGAAATCTACCCTTCTAGAATTTCAAGGAATGATGAAATGAAGGTTCATAACAGCCACCATATTTAAACATGGATTGGTCAGTGGCACCTATGGGAGATGCAGAGAGGTGACATTTCCAAATGCCTGGGAAAAGTTTTGTCAAGCCAGAGGTCAGCAGGAGCAGTATAATTGGGAAGAAATTGTTGAAAGAGCCCATGATGGAGCACCCATGATAGAGAAGATATTTCTTTAGCTACAAGGATTGTGCCTCAAGAGTGATGCCATGTGCCATCTGCTGGTAGTTGTCCAAAACTGAAGGAAGTGTCATGACAGGGAGGCACCCCTGATGTCACATGCCAGGAAATGCATGAAGTTGTAGGGGAATCATGATGGAGAGGGATGTCAATTGCTGGGAGCCATGGAGAACCGAACTGCAGATAGAATGGCTCAGAGAGGGACAGAAATGCCAAAGAATTGTGGGAAATGACAAATGGTAGGGGCCCTTCCCAGTCATGACAATGGGTGATGAATATTCTATGCAGATCTTTAGGAGAAGAACTGCTCATTAGTGGATGTCCTGAAATGAACTTGGTTGGGAGTTCTATTATGTTTTCTCAGAGACATTAATAAAATGTCTCTTTATTGATTAGACAAACTGTGCTCCTGCAAGTGGAATCCATAGAGTAAGTTTCCAAATTTTGAAGAGGTAAAGGCAAGAGACACAAGTGCCTGTAGTGTGATTGGTCCATGGTGTGTGATAGCCTCTGACAAAAAGGTGAATTACCAATTATCTAAGAGTGGCACCTAGCAGTGGTAGCAACCCAAGAACCATTAGTCACTATCAACTGGTAATCAGGTAGTGATGAGTAGGAGGGAGAATCAAGGACATGAGTTATGGAGGAAGGGGAAGACTAGAAGAAGCCTTTGCTGTATCTCCACCATGGGCCAAAAGCAGGAAATTTACTACAGCTTTGGGAGTTCTGAGCAAAGAACAATTCAAGGTATAATGGATTAAACAGACCAGGTCTAGGAAACACAGAAACTTGGTGGTTATGAGGTAGCCGCAGAGCTATAGCTGAAATAATAATGATCTGGACCCTTTCTGAAAACAGGAAATGCCTGGAATGGCACTGATTTGTCAATGCATTTCAGCTGGATGGTGATACATGACTTCTCTTGGCCATTCATATCCTCCAATCTATATTATATCCACAAACGAGGCTATGAACTGGGAGATGGAGGGAGCTCATATAAGGAGGATGTTTTGTTTCTCCCAAATTTAGTCTTCCCTATAATTTGTAAAAGGCTCCCCATCCTCTGGCAACTTTTTCTCATTGTTGGGGACAGAAGATTCTAGTTTAGAAATGATATAGCTCATAATGGGGGAGGTGGTATATATATATATATATATATATATATATATATATATATATATATATATGCAAAGGACTTGGACATCAGAAGAGCTTGGGATGGACACTGCATAACTTTGGGCCATTCATTAGCTGAGGCTGTTTCCTCATTTTAAGGATGAGAATAATAATATCTATGCTACCTGTCTTATAATAGTTATGAAGATCAAATGAGATAATGCATAAATAGTGCTTTGCACAGCTTATCATGCTAGGCAGGGACTTCCAAAAACCACAATGCCCTTTGAGCCTATTTAAATCTTCAAACTATACTAAGTTTTTCATGATATCCTGCATAAATGTCAATTATTTGTGAGAATTGGGTTAGATAATGCACATAAGGCTCTTTGAAACCGTAAAGCCTTATATAAACATCAGCTCAGCTAATTCTCCCAATTACATATTAATTTTCACACTGAGGAGGTCATCTGCCTTTATGATGTATCAGTAAGGGAGGTAGACAGAGATTTTTGAGACCCAAAGCATTTAAATGACTGGACTGAGGACACACAACAATTAGCCCTAGACTCCAGCTTGTTCTGACAGGGCTACATTCTCCATCTCTATCTTTTACATTTACTTGTTGTTTCCTCTAATAGAATATGAGCACCTTAAAGGCAGGGACCATATTTGCTACTGTCTTTTTAGCTCTAACACTTAGCACAGTGTTTGGCACACGGCAAATGTTAATATGTGCTTTTACAATCATTCATCTACGGCACTGGAAGTAGTGAGCTGAGGATATTAACAGGTATATCAGCGGAATGCAACATCTTGCAAATTATACATACATGAAAAGACCTTGAGCCTGGTGTGGCACTGTGTGTCTATTGTCTGAGGACCAGTTTAGCAGAGTTGGGGGAGACTTTCCACCAGGGGACTGGCCACCATATGGCGATTTTATTTTGGCCACTGCAACTCATTAAACTGTCTACAAAGGTGTGGAATGGTTGTCATCTTTGCTGGTGGAAAGGATTTGTGTGCACAAATGATACTGTGGACCTTTTGACATAGCAAAATACCTTTGTTCCCAATTGAACTTAAGCAATTAGAAGAGTTTTGCACTGGCCATCAGAGCTTTTAAAAATCCATTGACATTAACTAGTCAATAGTATATAAATATTAATGTTCTTCAGACTTAAAAATATGGAGGAAAATAGAAAAGGAGGGAATTTCCTTAGGGGGAAAAAACCCCAAAACCAACAACTAAATACTTAAGCTTCCAATTCCTCCTAGTTCATCTTCAGTTAAAAATAAATCTTGATGTTCTAGAACACAAAAACCTTTGTGAGAAGAAGTTTATACTATGTCTCAAAAGCTTAATAAGGCATGTGAGTAAAAAATTAAACAGCCCCCTGAAGCTTCCATTTTTTTGGGGGGGGGTAGGAATGATTTAAGCCAAAGACATACTTTTCATCTAGGCGTGAAAGAAATAAAACTTTTTAGGTTTAAATTGGCTGGAGGGAAATGCCATGCCAGCATGTGCAAGATGATGGGGGACAGCTGGCTGGAAAGGCGTAAATCAAAAACCAGCCTCACCTCCTTTCTGGTGAAATTGCCACCAGAACACTTATAAATAGCTTTCTCTGTTCCTTGGTTTTGTCAGGAATATAAGAGGGTATTTAAATCAAAGCATCCACTGTATACAGCTCAGAGCCAGAATCAATAGCCTCCTTGTGGAAAGCCTCTCTTTAGAGACTAGAAAATGAAGTATAATGGCCAGAGTGTACCTGGGACTGGGTCATGGCTACAGACCATGGTTTTCTGGGGAAGAGTGTAGCCCTTTGGGACCAGAGAGCAGGAAGCTGGAGAATGCTATAATACTTTTTGTTTTATGAATTGTTCAGTTTATGGTAACCTTGTAAGGAGACAAAGGAGTTTACCTATTGCTGAGTGAGCTGGGATCGAAGGGGCTCCTGTGGATAAGCACAGGTGGATTTATTTGGAAGTCTTAAGCCATTGGGTATCTTTCAGATCAAGAGTAGGGTGAGTGATCCCAGCTCAGTTTATTTTTAATCTTAACTGCTTATTTTTGCCTAAAATGTCTGGTCCAAGTAAACTCCAGATATATATTGCTAATGCTATCTTAAATATGTATATGTATATATACACACATACATGTATACATACCTATGTATGTCTATGTAGAGGCACACATTTAAAGCAGTGGACATAGTCATCCCTAAGTCTACACATATGTTTACATATACATGTATGTATATAAATAGTTATAAATAAAAATAAAGCATCCTATATCTGTTTTATTAATACCTCACTATCCAGAAGCCCATAAATTTACAGATAGAGACTCAGGAAAGAGGAGACTTCCAGAAGGAAGTCCATCAGGCAGTGTTCTAAGGTGAGTAGGTTCTTCTTGGGACTCAGTGCCTCAGATTATAGAAGGGTAAACTACTGGAGAATGCTGCCCAGGGTGAAGGAATCTATTCACAGAAGGCATAAATAGGGGTTGATAGATAAGGAAGTACTAAGGTTCATTAGATCAGCCATGCAATTTAAAGTTGGAAGGACCTTACAAGTCATCTTATCCAATATTCTCATTTTATAGATAGGAAAGCAGAGCCTCAAAGAGATTGTTTGACTTGTCAAAGCAGTTGGAAATAGAACCATTGTCCTCAGACTTCTAACCAATTCATTTCAAAGCATTTAGAAAGTATCTATCATGCACCAGAGAATTGACTTGGAAGTTAGGAAGACCTGGTTTCAAGTCCTATCTCTGGTGACCTTAGCAAACCACTGGGTGCTTTAGATAACCTCTGGTGCCAACCTGCATTAGAAGAAGGCATTTCCTGTTCTAGAAATTCACTATAGTAATGACAGTATAAGACTCAGTCTTTATTCCAGGCTCTATTCTACTCTGTACTAGGATGCTAAGTCAAATATAAATCAGCTCTTTCTCTCAAGGAACTTGCATGTTCTCAAATGCAACACTTTTTTTTTTTTGCACTACCAATTCTAAAATTAAAAAATTAAATAATATTAAGCCCAGAAATGATCCCAGTGGGCTAATTTCCAGATAACATTTTAAGTCAGACATATTGGAAACTTTTGTTAATTCTAAAAAAACAAAACAAAACGAAAAACAAAAAACAACAGACTGTTAACTCATCATGGAATAGAAGGGAATTCGACTAATATTTTTGTGAGCAGCATAAACAATGGAATCTATTGGCAGGTGAGAGTCCTGGCTTCCAAGTCTTGGATCAGTACCCAAGTTACCTGAGCTTGTTTTGGAGAGAGGTGGCACTAAGTCATCCAGAAGTGAGTGGAATTTCAGGAAGTTGGGATCCCAGCCCCCTTTATGCTTTCTTGGTTGCGTGATCTTAGGGAAATCATTCGATTTGTTTGAGCTGCTCAGGTGCAGTCACCTGTAAAATGAGGTGGGTGGAGCAGGTTATCCCTTAAGCTTCTTTCCAAGTGGGTCATTTTATGGCTGCCCAATTCTAAGCTCCGCTTCCCCTAATTTCTGATGGAAGCTGGGGGTACTCAGATCCTGCTTAGTCCCCCAATCGCTGGAAGCACTTCCATTTCCTTCTCCTATCTCCGCCCTCCCCCTTCCCTTTATTCCCTCACCCACATTTAACCTTGGTGCTTTGGCAACTGCTGAGTAGATGCAGCTGTTTTCTTGCTCGTCTCGACTTCCTTTGTGCTTTCGACATATGTACTGCTCGCGATTGCTCTGGGGCAAAACGTTTATGTTTGATTAACTCGGTTTTAAAACAGACCATCCATGGAGGCACTAATTCTGCTGGATTTATCTGTCAAGTCAGTAACTTCAGATAAACACTGGCGCTACCAGAGAGAATGCATAATGGCAATATCGGCAGTAGGGGGACAAAAGAAAAAAGGCAATTTCAGATGGAATTTTTTATTTGGCATGATCTACGCCAAGGGTTGTCTCCTTGAGGGGTAAGGATCACTCCACATGAGTGCTTTTGAGTTATGTTATTCAGGGGAGAGGACAAATTTATATTCTGACTCCAGCCAATTATGGGTTTTTTCTTCCTCAGTTCATTTTTTTTTAAAGTTTTAAATACTCTTCAAAAAGAAAACTTTAAAAAAAGGGGATTTTTATGATGAGTCAAGAACTGCTGCTGCTGTGCCTTAAAACAGAATAAAACTCCACAGAATACATTTAAATGAATTACAAAGTACATTATGCCCAGAAAAATCAGTATTAAAATGCACATTAATTTTTGTTGCTCTTAAATACTTCAGTTGCTGAGAAGCTGCCTCTATAATATAATTGAAATAGCTCTTCAGATGCAATTTAGTGTCTGATTGGTTTTAAAGTATTTTTAAAAGCTAACAACTCAGGTGGAAAAGGTGGTTATACCCTTGAGTTTTAAACAGAAGCATGGATGTTGTTGAGTCATGTCCTCCATGGACTCTTGGGAACTGCTTTCAGTTTTTTCTGGAGGAAGGGAAGTCGGCTCCAAAGGCTACAGTGGTAAAGGAATATAAAGAAACTGCTTCTTAATTCAGGGCATCATGCCCTAGTAGGAAAAAAAAAAGATTTAGGCCTTCTTTTTCTCCCTTTTCCTGTCTGTTTTTTGGTCATGCCCTTATTTGTCACCAGCTTCAAGAGTAGATTGGAAGAAGGGAAGGGGAGAAATTCGAAATCAAATGAAACTAAAAAAAAAGGTAAAGGTAAGGAAAAGTCTGAATGCCTGTTCAAACAGAGGCCTCTGGATACCTCTGGATTTCAGTTATCCTTCACCCTTTGGTATAGATTGCGGAGATCATATCCTCATCCTTCCAACAAGGACCCTCGATGGCCCTAAGAAGGATTCTCTCCATGGAAATGGTAAGGGTATGAATAGAATCAAAGATTTCAGAGCAGAAAGTAGCTGTTCTGGCTTTGTGCCTACCTCCCTTATTATAAAACTATTCCGAACTCATCCATGACTGAAGCAGCTAAGTGATATATAATGGATAGGGTGCTGGGGTTGGAATCAGGAAAACATAAGTTCTAAATCTTACCTCAGATACTTATAAGCTATATGACACTAGACAAGCCAGTTAACCTTTCTCAGTCTCTCTTTCTTCATCTATAAAACGGGAATGAAAATAATAGCACTTACTATTAGGTAGCACATAATTAATTCATTGGGTTGTGAGAAGCAAACTAGATAATATTCATGAAATTATCTGCAAATCTTAAAGCTCTACATGGAAGTAGAAACTATACTTCTCTGGAGTCTCTGATGCTGGGGTTCTAGTCTTACTCTTATGAGAATAGAAAAATTGCCTAAGCCCAACCGAATATAAACAAATTGAGGTTAGTCATTATACCTTTTTCCTCTTATTACATTGCATAGTGTTCTGTCCTCAAAAAGGTTTATCATATTGATTTAAACTGAATTCTTGTACTTGTGTCTTTTCATGTGTACTTTTCATGTGTCTAATGGGACAAATAGTGCTTGTCTCACAGGGAGATGGACGGTGAGGATTCCATGAGAAAATGACCATGAAAATATTTGGAAAAGTAAAAATTGCTCTATAAATTTTGTAAGGCATTGTTACTTTTAAAAAAAGGTTATTATTTTATTTTTATATCATCTTTAGTTATGACCCTTCCTTCCTCCCTCCAACCTAGAAAGACATCCCTTGTAACAAAAACAAAAACAAAATTAAAAAGGTGGGGAAGGCAGTTAAGCAAAACTAACCAACATATCAAGAGTTTGCCAGCATATGCAATATTCCACCCATCTTATTTATCACCTTTGCAAAAAAAAGGAGAGGAAAAGGCATCATTTCTTTACTCTTTCTCTGAAGTCATTGACATTGGGTTTGAGTTTGGGAGGTGTGGGAGGGCAGCCTATACTTCAGAGAGGGTATCAAACTCCCAATAGTTTTCTTCTTGAATATCTTCAAAGGGCTTCAGTCCTTTGGAAGGAATACACTTTAGATATTTGTATTAAACAAGACAGATCAAATGGAGGCAATAGTTGTATCTGCTTCAAAGAGGGGTGAATGTGTTCCATGGATTGTAGTTCCTTGCCCGGGATGCAAGGATGCCAAAATGTTGGTAAGTCCAAGAGTTGTGCTGCAGAAAAACCTATGCTGTTCACATATTAATTTGCTGCAAAAAGCCAGTCAGGGGGAAACAAAGGATGACTATGTGACAGCAGGGAATTTAAACAGGCATTAAGAAAAAAAAAACTTAAAGAAATTTTATGCATGGATTCTTGAGAGCAAGCTGATATACATTTAGGCTTAACAAACCCACTTGGAATAGAGAAACTACACTGAAAGCCATGAATTGTTATAAAAATCAGCAGGCTGTTTAGGCCCTTGAAATAAGTGAGGAATGATGGGATTTCAAGGAAGAGGCTTTCTGGGGGAAGAGTCTTCCTCTCTGTTTCTGGAAGGCTTCACTGTATCCAGTTTCATTTGCTTTAGAAAAGTAAAGTTTCCTGAGGCTCACATGAAGGGAAAAAAAAAAAGAAGGAAACCCATTCAGAGAAATATATTCCCATCAGGAAATGCACTTGTATCGCCCATTGCAAAATCTCAGGCAGGCTTGGAAATGGATCATGCTGGAGGCTGGTGAATTAATTCTCCCAAACAGATCATTATTTAAATTATCTCTGTCAAAGCCTGAAAAAAACAGTCAACGGCCAAGAACATCCTGCCTGTAAAACCTAAATGGTGGTTTAAAAGGAGTACAATAGCATACTTTCCCTGAAAATAGAGGAAAGCTCCAACTCTTTTTTTTTTTACACTGGTACTACTCTGAACATGAATCTTGAATAGTGCCCAAAATATCCAGGCAGTGAGTTTCCATTTCCAGCATGAAGCTTTTGTGATTGGCTCTGCTTAATTTTATTGTTACACACCATTTGTAAGCTGAATTGTTTAAAAAGGGAGAGGGACAAAAGGGAGATTTGAAGAAAGGTAACTGTGAAAGAGATGGGGAATCCACAAACCAAATACCTTTGATTTGTGGATTTAAAAAATACATGCATTTTTACAGATTAATGTCAATATTTAAGTAGCTCATGTAGTAACTTGCTTTAGACGGTGACTGAAAAAGGAAAGGACCTACCCCAAAGCTACATTCTCTGGGCTGATGTCCCTGACACTGTACATCCCTGTCATTTTCACCTATACTAAGAAGGGTCAACAGCTAATAAGAGACTGGCCTAAATGAGATATAACAATGAATGAAAAAAGTTCCCAAGCTGTATGTCACTTTCCCTGTCTGCCAAGAGTTGAAGGGCACCATCTAAGTTAGGGTAGGGGCAGCACCACACTGTGGAGCTGTGGTTGGAGAGAGAAGAAAAAAATGGGGCTGTGGGGCAGGGATAATGCTACAACTACAGCACTTAGGGATTAATGTAAGAGAAAGCTGGATAGTCTTTTTCTCTAGGCATCATAGGGCAATGGGCTCTAGATAACAGCTTGAAGAGTTTTAAAGCTCAGTATGCAGTTGCATTAAAATAGAATAAAATGACATGATGGAAATGGAAGAAAAAAGAACTAGAAAAGGAGGAAGGGAGGTAAGAAGGAAGGAAGAAAAGGAGAGAGGCAGGAAATCAGGCATAAAGGAAGAAAAGAAGCATGAGAAGGAGGGAAGGAGAGAAAAAAGGAAAGAAGGAAAGAAGAAAGGAAGGAAAACAGGGCAGAGAGAAGAAAAGAAAGGAGGAAGGAAGCCAGGAAGAAAAAGGAAATTAAGTGTTGACAAATTAAAATATACCCCAAAGCCATTTTCTACTTCATCAAGATACTTCCAAAGAAGATATAAATATAAATGTACTCTTTCCATACTGTCCCACATGTCATGGAGGAGAAATGCTTTGAGCCTAGATCCTTCAAGTCAAAGGATAGGATCATAGATGTTGAGCTGGAAGGTATTTATAGATCGTCTAGTCCAAATCTCTCATTTCACAATTGAGGAAACTGAGGTCTTTAGAAATGAAGTTATTATTTTAAAGGTCACACAGATAATTAGTGGAAGATCTGGGTTTACATCCCAAAGTAGAATGTGCTGCTTCAAGAGGCAGTTAGTGGTCTCTCTTAAATCTTCAGGTGAAAACTGGATAATTACTTATTGGAGAATATAGTAGAAAGAGTCCTTTTCCAGGTAAGGTTTGGAAGGGATGGCTTTTGGAGTTTCTTTTAACACTGAGAGTCTACTTTTTCAACATATATCTAATGCCTGAGTTGGTTGCTAACTCTATCTATGTTTGTTGCCACCTGGTTTAGTGGAAAGAGTACTACATATGCAGTTAGATGAACTGGATTCAAATTTGAACTGACATTTACTTCCTGTGTGACTTTGAGCAAATCATTTAGCTGCTCTGGCCTTCAATTTCCTTATCTGTAAAATGAAAGTGTTAGACTAGATGGCATCTTAAGTCCCTTCCAGTTGTAAATCTGTGATCTTTTCACTTACCTATCTCTCCTTTGATCTTCTTAGCCCAAATCTTTCAACTTATTCCTACTCAAACTCTCTTGGATAATTTTATTTTTCAAAAAATGTTTCCTGCCTCTCTGGTCCTTCCTTCAAATTGTCACCACTTCTCCTCCATTCCCATTCCTTATCTAGTTGTATTTTTTCTCCTAATTTTTACAGTATGAACCCTCTTTGATTCTAACCTGTGGTGGAGTTGGGGAAAATCCTTCTGGAGTCCATAGCAGCCAGTGACAACCCTGCATGGGGTAGGGGCAAAAGAATCTGAGGAGACTTGGTTAGAAACCAGTGTGCTTTCAGGACCAGCTGAGTCTGAGTTCACGTGATGTTAGAGATGCCAAAAAGCACTCCCATCCCTGTCTATCATAGCTGGAATATAATTACTCTGACAAATCCCATCCACTCTTTCTAGGAAGAATGATTAGTCATCATATTAAATGGGATTATGTTAATAAATTGCTTCTGTCTTCCATAGTATTTAAGCAAACAGTCAAACAATGAAGAATCTTGGTTCAGGGAGATGACTTGGACTAAGCTGATGGCAAATTTAGGTGCTAATTGAAATTTTAAACTAACAACGTGTAGTGCAATTTGTATTTAATGGCCTTAAAAAGGGATTTTTTTTCCTAGGCACAGTATTACTTAATTTCAGACGATGCCAAAGCATTTTTTCCTTGTTAAGAGGAATAGAAAGAGGCATTTGCTTTTGTTTGATGGTGCTCTAGTCCCAGGGGAGTCTTTATGCAAGGCACAGCTCTGCTGTAGGAAAATCTTGCTGAAATGATAGTTTATAAGCAAGACTGGAACAAAGTAGGATTTCATAGTCTTTCAGACCTCTGTACCTTTTCAGTTTTTCTTGAGGACAATGGGCTGAGAAACAGACCATTTAGACTACAGGAACTAGATTAATTTAATCTGAAAAAAAGCCTACTGGGTTTCAGTGGCCCCCAAAGTCCAAATGGGTCATCAATATTCTATAATCCAGCAAAACTGGCCTTTTTTTTTGCTATTCCTATCACACAACATTCAACCTCCTCATTCTATGTCTTTTCACCAACTGGCTTTTATTTCTGGAAAGTGTATCTCTTAGGTTCCCTGGGTTCCTTCAAGACTCAATTTATATCTCACCTTTTATTTGAGGTCTTGCCTTGTCTCCACCCCTCCCCAGAAATACCCTTCCTGCTAATGTCTTCTCCCTGAGATTTCCTTTGAAGGCACATATTAAAAAATATTAAGTAATGGTTAACTGACTTAATAATAAAAAAAGCAAATATGCTCATAGGAACAGGGGCTAGATCTGTGACCTCACAGACAACATATATTAGAGCCAGAACTATAGCCCAAGTTTTCCTGTGTTTGAGACTATCCTTTTTGCCATTGTGAGATTTTGTTTCCCCTGTACTCATAGGTTTTTTGAATATATGCGTTGTGTCCACAATGAAGGAGAGGATAGACCCATTATAGTCTATGTTGGTCATGCCACATCTAGAGTATCATTCTGATTATAGCATTTAAAAAATTACAAGGCAGAGTGTATATGGTGAGTAGACTTGAAACCATTTCATAAGATGACTTTGGGGCTGGAGGCAGAAATGGGATATTTAGCCTGGAAAAGACAAGACAAAGGAAACCATGACATGTTAAAATGTAAAATGCTGACTTTTCAAACTTGAAACAGATGAGAATAATCACTTTGCAGTTTCCAACCCATTTTCTTCATAACAATTCTAAAGAATGATATTTGTTTTGCATAGTTTCAGAGGATAGACCGAGGTGCAAGTTATAGAAAAGAAATCTCTACTACAATATTATGGAACAATTCATAACAACTATAGATGTCCCCTAGTGAGATTTGGATCGAGCTAATTGTCTATCTCTAGAGGTCATTACACAGAAGTGAATGACCCTTGTTGGGGATGCTGCTGGGGAAATCCTGCCTTAGTTGTACATTGCATTGGATTATTTCTTAGGTCCATTATGACTCTGGAAATCCATGTTCTATGACCCTGCCTGACAAGATATAACAATGGGTTATACCTTGTATATGTTTGCAATGAAATTTCTGCATATCTGAGGGAAGAAACCCCAAAAGTTTTGCCTTTTTTTCCTAAATGATGATAGAATAGGCTTCACCAAATTACCATCATCCATAGTATTTTCTCCCTTAACTCTTTTGTAATAGGTTTTTTCCTCCTGAAATTTTTATTTTAAAAGATGTTACTGCTGCCAGTGAAAATAAAAACCAATTGTAGGTGAATTCTAGGAACTGAAAAATAATTCTAAAGGAATCTTCAAAGCACAGTAGAAGAGAACTAGACCAGTGAGAGTAGAGCTCAAAGTCTGAAATATGCTATGTACGATTTTGTGCCCAACTTTTATAACCAATTCTATTCCTCTTTCTTTGGAAAAGTCCCATGGGAGTATTGTAAGGGATTTTAGCAGGAGCAATCTGAAAGCAGGAGATCCTGAGGCCAACATTCTAGAGCTCTCAGGAACTGAGGAACTGATTATCTTCTCTGGAGGAGAGAGGGAGACTTGAAACTGCCAAGAAACTGGACTTTCCTACAATCAAAATCATCTTAAGGAAGTGGTAGAGATAGTAGATAACATTACACCTGTGTTTGATGTGTGTTAATCCATCACTCACCTTCTGATCCTGATTCCTGCTACTCTTCATACTGGGATTTCTGCTTGACCCAAAGTAGACTCCAGTTGTGTGAGATTAACTTTGACCCTTGTTCTTGCTCCTACCAAACCATCCCCAATATTAATTAGTAATTAAGGAGTTAGTTTAGAATAGGTATAAAATGTTATTAGGGTTTTAGTCTCTGATTTGGGTATAAAGTTAGATATTCTCTGATTCCTTTCCCTTCTTCCTTTAGTTTAAATAAAACTGCTATTTTGTTATATATTTGTAGTTTTGAACCCTTATTCTACCCACTTATTTCAGGAGCCAGTGGCTGAAGTTTAAGTTCAGGGAACCCAGAAAGAGTTTTTTAAGGACATTTTTGCCCTTGTTGGCTGCAAAATAAACAAATGTCTGGGGTCCCTCTCCCATTCAATAAGTGCTTAGGCAATATGTATGCTAATGAATGAAACTAGTATCATAGGATGAGATATCAGTAAGATGTGTCAAATCAGGACAGTCACTCCATATTTTGTTATCCAAGGGTAGACCTAGTCACAACTTCCTTTCCCTTCTTTTTCTATTCTCCCCACCCCCTAAGTGTGCTGGTACTGCATGTAAAAGCCTTCATACTTTCCTGATTTTTAAAACAATTTAGTTTGTAGATAGCATCACCTTTGAAAATAAGTATCAGTCACTACCAGCTAATGAAATCATTATGAATCTGAGCTCCCCTGAAGGTAGAAAAGGTACCTTGGACAGTACCATGAGTTTACCTTTTAAGCACCTTTCTGAAAGGCTGTTGTATATGGAGCTTTACCTGGAAAAGACTAAAAAGTCTGGATGAAAACCCCTAAAGGCTATATCCAGATGTCTTGCAGTAAGTAAAACAAACATCTGAATTATTGATTGCAGATGTACATTTCACTGAATGAAATGATTTTTATTATATTTCCTGTACCTGCTTGTTTCTATCTATGGGTCCAAGTTTCATTAATATCATTCATAAACTCTAAGAAGTCAGGGATTGAGTCTATCCCATATTCCATACATACTCAGAGCATGGCGTCTTTTACACATAATGAGTGATTACTAAATGTTGGCCTAATGAAAATGAATCAACAGTGGCTGATTTTATTCCTAATAGGGGCCAATCAGTTCCATTCCTATAACAGTGAAAGTCTCATGGATCCATCTTCTTGATCATACTGGATGAGAGAATATAAATGGTTCAATGGAAATCACTACTATTTCAGAAAAGCCAACTTAAACTCTACACACTTATTTCTTCTGTCAGTCAGTAACATAATTTTTACATGAAGAGTCCAGCAAGTTTTTAAAAGACACACATTTGCATGCATTTTGGATACTAAAAAGGCCAATACTGGAAAGTGGTGGTGAAATTCCCAAGCCTTTATTTCTATGAGACTCCAGAATCTATTTCTAGGCAGAAAACTAACTAATTTTTTTGGGGGGGGGGTGAAAGAGCACGAGATGTGACATATTCTAATTGACTTATTCTACCAGTTCCTCACCAATTTACTATAAAGAATTCAGCTTATTTTCATGGGAGGTGGGTGCTTTTGACTGGTGGGATGTGAGGTTTTGGTAGATGCTCTGTTAGGTGCTGTGGAGTGTCTAGTGATCCCCAGACTTAAATGACATAATTCCTAGACTCCCCAATGCTTGCAATCATAGAATCACAGAATGTTAAATCTAAAAAGGAACAGTTCCCTCATTTTATGGATAAAGAAATGTGGACAAAAAGAGTTTCAGGGACTTGTCTTTAATTCAGGGGACAATCCACTCTGATGGGCAAAGAAGATCAAGTGTATCCCTATGTATAATCAAGGGCAGAAATGAGAGACCTCTTGGAGAATAGAGGCCTATGCCTCACTCTTCTGTTTTTAGTTTTAACAGTACTAAAATATTTCTTGAACCCGTACTATGCAAGAACTTTGCTATGCTCCTGCATAGCTTTGTAAGAAATTTATTTTGTGGGAAAACCAACACACATGAAATAATTAGAACATACATGAAATAATTAGAAAACAAGACAAAATGCAACTAAGTGGAGAAATTGTATAATACTGTAGGAATAAAAAGAAATAGATTGCATTATGTTCCACCCCTCCTCAGAAATTGAGTTTCAAGTCAACTTTGGGGTATAAATTCAAATAAGCATAACTATTGTGACTGGCCTTTTTCAGAAGGTGATTTTCTTCCCCCTGCCCCTTTTTTTGAATGATTTATTGGCATTCTTTTTTAAAAAATCAGTCCTTTAAAATGCCTCCCCTCCCTCAAGAGAAGCTTCTCTTGTAACATATACAATCAGACAGAACAAATCAATACATTAACCATGTCTGAAAATATATGTCTCATTCCACATCTCTAATCTATCCCCTCTACACTGAGAGGCAGGAGATGTGCTTAACTTTCAGTCCTCTTCTGAAAACATGAATGATCATGATATTGATCAGAGTTCTGGCCTTTTTCTATACTGTCTTTTTCTCTATAATATCACATCACTATTTAGATTATTCTTCTGCTACTGCTCATTTGGTTCATTACTAGTTCATATTCCTGAGTTTCTCTATAATTGTTATTTCTCATGGCACAATAATACTCCATTTATATGTCATGATTTATTCTTTGATGTTAAGTTGTTTTGGTGATATCTGACCCTTTCTAATCCCATTTGTGGTTTTCTTGGCAAAGATCCTGAAGTGGTTTGCCATGATCTTCTCCAGCTCATTTTTACAGATGAGGAAACTGAGACAAACAGGGTTAAGTGACTTGTTCAGGGTCACGTAGCTACTAAGTATCTGAAGGTGAGTTTGAAATCAGGTCTTCCTGACTTCTAGACTTAGCACTCTATCTACTGTGCCACCTATTCTGCCATTCCTTGTTTGAAGTGTATTCACTTTCATTTCAACTCTTTGGTACTACAAAAAGTACCTTACATATTTTTTTGGATCTATGAGATGTTCTCTTGAAATTTTCAATTCAGCAACTACTGTGGACAAGAACTATTTCTTCAACATATAAAAATATTGAATCACATCCAAATATTAGAACAGGATTTTAGACATTTAATGAATTATTTGGTCTCAGTCAGTTTTAAAGATGAGGAAACTGAGGCACAAAGGGGTTGAATAAGTAGTTTAATGTCACAAACTAGTTAAGGTAGGGCTTAAACCAAGTTTTTCTTCACTCCTAGTATTCTTTCCACTACACAAGTATACAAAATTACTTTTAGCCTATTAATATTCTAAAGGAAAAGTCAATTCCTACTATGGTTTTTTCCTTCAATGAATGAGAATTTCTATAGCTGAATGAATTAGATATGAGTAATACTTTATTTCTTTCTCATTGTGGAAAAATGGAAGTTACATTACTATGAAAGCATAATTGTAAAATATATTTGCCCAGCCAAAAATAAATGTTTATCTTCTCTAGGTTATATATTTCCAAGGCAGCCCTTTGTCTCACCTAGTCCTATCAATTTTTGTTTTTTAGAAAGATACTATACTTGCCTAATATGTTCGCTTGTGTCATAGAAGATATCCTGAGCAGAGTTCAAATAGAAGAAATATTCCCTCTGGACAGAATGGTTGGTCAGAAGCTCCTGTTTGAATATGGCATTATACTTATTGCCTAGAGCCCTGAAAGGCTACAGAATTTCACTGAGTAAACTTTAATTATTAATTAATTCAGTAAACAAAATGTAAACATTCAAAGGAGATTGATTCAGCCATCCACACAGGAAAATGCTAGTGAATGAAAAATGCATATTGCCCACAGTATGCTACACAGTCTAATGGATAGTCTTTTAAATCGGTCCATCTGAATATATCTCCAACATATAAAAGTACTGCAGATTAATAGTGAGCTTGGGCCAGAATTAAATTGAAAAAAGAAATCAGCTTGGATTATGTTTGGAAAATTACATAGAGCTTTCTTTGACTCCAGGCTTTTCTTGATTGCGAAAGCCCATTAAAAATAGTCTCTGGTTAATGGTTATATGCCTGTGAATTATGGAACACCTAAAAAATCAGAATTAATTACCTGTGACTCAGAGAGTAATATACAATTGCAAAGTGGCACAGTTTAGTTGCTGCTTGTTTATTACTGGTGCATGAGAAGAGGTATAAAAGCTATTATCAAAGACATGATTGGAAGAGATGAATTACTCAAGTAGCAAGAGGATGGATCAGCTTGAGTGTTGCCTTGGTATCCAAGAAATATTAGAAGAATCAAAGGAAGGACCCAATACATTGGGTAGATCCTCCATGAAGGACTTATAGAAAAACCTGTACAGAGTCATCTGCACAGTAGAAAAAGTACCCCTACCGAGGAGATCACATATCTATCTATGAAAGAAAAAAAATTTAAAAAGGGAAAAGTCTTCTTTCTTCATCCCTCCCTTTAATTCCCTCTTAACTTCTCCCCCTGCCTAAAAAAATCTAAATTCTCTTTGGAAAGCTTGGATAAGTTATTTATACAGAAATATACAACCAATTCAAGTTTCATTTAGACAAACAAAGAAATTCTCTTTCCATAGTCAAAAAACATGTGGACTGTTAGATTATGTGACACCAAGCTTGATATTCTCATGGAATCTTACTTTTTTCCCCCCTCCTCCTTTTACCTCTCCACCCTCCTTAAAAAGGCAAGTAATATGATATAGGTTTTTTAATATATCATCATATAATACATATTTCATTTGTGTCATGTTTTGAAATAAGATATATATTGCTCATACTAGAGAAAAACCCATGGAGGAAATAAAGTTAAGAATGGAATATTTCAATCAATATTTGGATTCTGTCTATTGTATCTATGGACATCCTTTTTCATCATGAGTACTTTAGAGTCATCCTGGATCCTCCCCTTGCTGATAATAGTTAAGTCTTTCACAATTGATCATCATATATTATTGTGACTATGTACAACATTCTCCTGGTTCTGCCCACTTTATTTATTTTATTTTTTTAGTTTTTAAAACATTATTTTATTTGGTCATTTTCATACATTGTTCATTGGAAACAGATCATTTTCTTCCCCCTCCCCCCAAAACCCCGCCACTCCTTCCCTAGCCGATGCTCGATTCATCTGGGTATCACATGTGTCCTTGCTCTGAACCCATTTCCTTGTTGTTGGTATTTGCATTAGGGTGCTCATTTAGTGTCTCTCCTCGATCATGTCCCCTCAACCTCTCTAGTCAAGCAGTTGCTTTTCCTCGGTGTTTTTACTCCCTCAGTTTGTCCTCTGCTTCAGGATAGTTTTTTTTTTTTCTTGTAGATCACTGCAGGTTGTTCAGGGACATTGTAAAGCCATTACTGGAGAAGTCCATTATGTTCTCTTGTACCACAATGTGTCAGTCTCTGTGTACAATGTTCTCCTGGTTCTGCTCCTTTCGCTCTGCATCACTTCCTGGAGGTTGTTCCAGTCTCCATGGAATTCCTCCACTTTATTATTCCTTTTAGCACAGTAGTATTCCATCACCAACATATACCACAATTTGTTCAGCCATTCTCCAATTGAAGGGCATCCCCTCATTTTCCAATTTTTGGCCACCACAAAGAGTGCAGCTATGAATATTCTTGTGCAAGTCTTTTTCCTTATTATCTCTTTGGGGTACAAACCCAGCAGTGCTATGGCTGGATCAAAGGGCAGACAGTCTTTTATCGCCCTTTGGTCATAGTTCCAAATTGCCCTCTAGAATGGTTGGATCAATTCACAACTCCACCAGCAATGAATTAATGTCCCTACTTTGCCGCATCCTCTCCAGCATTCATTACTTTCCAATGCTGTCATGTTAGCCAGTCTGCTAGGTGTGAGGTGATCCCTCAGAGTTGTTTTGATTTGCATCTCTCTGATTATAAGAGATCTAGAACACTTTTTCATGTGCTTATTAATAGTCTTGATTTCTTTAACTGAAAATTGCCTATTCATGTCCCTTGCCCATTTTTCATTTGGAGAATGGCTTGATTTTTTGTACAACTGGTTTAGCTCTTTATAGATTTGAGTAATTATACCTTTGTCAGAGGTTTTTGTTATGATGATTGTTTCCCAATTTGTTGCTTTCCTTCTAATTTTAGTTACATTGGTTTTGTTTGTGCAAAAACTTTTTAATTTGATGTAGTCAAAATTATTTATTTTGCATTTTGTGATTCTTTCTGAGTCTTGCTTGGTTTTAAAATCTTTCCCTTCCCAAAGGTCTGACATGTATACTATTCTGTGTTCACCTAATTTACTTATAGTTTCCTTCTTTATATTCAAGTCATTTGCCCATTCTGAGTTTATCTTGGTGTAGGGTGTGAGGTGTTGATCTAAACCTAATCTCTCCCACACTGTCTTCCAATTTTCCCAGCAATTTTTATCAAATACTGGGTTTTTGTCCCAAAAGCTGGGGTCTTTGGGTTTGTCAAAGACTGTCTTACTGAAGTCATTTACCCCAAGTCTATTCCACTGATCCTCCTTTCTGTCTCTTAGCCAGTACCAAATTGTTTTGATGACCACTGCTTTGTAATATAGTTTGAGATCTGGGAATGCAAGGCCACCTTCCTTTGTATATTTTTTTCCATTATTTCCCCCTGGATATTGTGAATTTTAAAATCTCCATCTTGGTCTAGCACCCAAAATTGTGCACAGGCATGTGCTAGTCAATGACAAATCATAAATAACTAACTGCCCACCTGGGCTGTCCTAAGCCAAGCTTGAGCCACCATTGGCACTTGTGAGGCACAGGAAGTGACGGAGAGAGCAGCCTCGGGAATTCGCTCACTTCCTGTGGACAGGGCAAGACACCAGTTCATGTTAGGAGTTTGAACAGGGAGGAGGCCTGCAGACAGCTTCCCTTCAGATCGGTCACGTGAGTCAAGGACTGATTCCTTTCCTCTTTGGCCCTTTGGGCCTAATCTCCCTCTGCCTCGGTCAGAAGTTGACTAACCCCTTTCCCTTTTCTCCTCTCTCCTTCTCTCCCTCTCCTTTTCCCTACTCCCATTATGATTAAACCTCCATAAACTCCATTCTGATTTGAGTGTTTCATTTTAGGAATTTCATAAGTAAATTCCTTGTCGGCCATAGTTCAATATTATAACAATCTTAAAAAGGTGAAATTTTCCCTACAACAATATCCTTGATCCTTTATTCTTCCAAATGAACTTTGTTATGGTTTTCTCTAATTCAGTAAAATAGTTTTTTGGTAGTTAAATGGGTATGGCACTAAATAGATATATAAGTTTGGGTAGGATGGTCATTTTTATTATGTTAGCTCATCCCACCCATGAGCATTCGATGTTTTTCCAATTGTTTAGATCTAGTTTTAATTGTTTGGAGAGTGTTTTGTAGTTGTGTTCATATAGTTCCTGTGTTTGTCTTGGCAGATAGATTCCTAAGTATTTTATATTGTCTCAGGTGACTTTAAATGGAATTTCTCTTTCTAATTCTTGCTGCTGAACTGGGTTGGAGATATATAGAAATGCTGATGACTTATGTGGGTTTATTTTGTATCCTGCAACTTTGCTAAAGTTGTTGATTATTTCGATTAGCTTTTTGGTTGATTCTCTAGAATTATTTAAGTAAATCATCATATCATCTGAAAAGAGTGACAGCTTGGTCTCCTCATTACCAATTTTAATACCTTCAATTTCTTTTTCTTCTCTAATTGCTACTGCTAGTGTTTCTAGTACAATATTAAATAATAAAGGTGATAATGGGCATCCTTGTTTGACTCCTGATCTTATTGGGAAGGCTTTGAGTTTTTCTCCATTGCAAATGATGTTTGCTGATGGTTTTAGGTGTATACTGTTTATTATTTTTAGGAAAGGCTCTTCTATTCCTATACTTTCTAGTGTTTTCAATAGGAATGGGTGTTGTATTTTGTCAAAGTCTTTTTCTGCATCTATTGAGATAATCATGTGATTTTTGTCGGTTTGCTTGTTTATATGGTCAATTATGTGGATAGTTTTCCTAATATTGAACCATCTTAGCATTCCTGGTATGAATCCTACCTGATCGTAGTGAATAATCCTTGTGATGACTTGCTGGAGTCTTTATGCTAGTATCCTATTTAAGATTTTTGCATCTATATTCATTAGGGAGATTGGTCTATAATTCTCTTTCTCTGTTTTTAACCTGCCTGGCTTTGGGATCAGTACCATGTTTGTGTCATGAAAAGAATTTGGTAGAACCCCTTCTTGGCTTATTCTGTCAAATAGCTTGTATAGTATTGGGGTTAACTGTTCTTTGAATGTTTGATAGAATTCATTTGTGAATCTGTCTGGACCTGGGGATTTTTTCTTAGGGAGTTCTTTGATGGTTTGTTCAATTTCTTTTTCTGATATGGGGTTGTTTAGGTAATTTATTTTTTCTTCTTTTAGTCTAGGCAATTTATATTTTTGTAAGTATTCATCAATATCACTTAGATTGACATATTTTTTGCCATATAATTGGGCATAGTAGTTTTTAATGATTGCCTTGATTTCCTCTTCATTAGAGGTGAGGTCTCCCTTTTCATCTTGGATACTGTCAATTTGTTTTTTTTTTCTTTCCTTTTTTTTAATTAGACTCACTTGTACTTTGTCAATTTTATTTGTTTTTTCAAAGTACCAGCTTCTAGTCTTATTTATTAAATCAATAGTTCTTTGGCTTTCAATTTTATTAATTTCTTCTTTGATTTTTAGGGTCTCTAATTTAGTCTTCATCTGAGGGTTTTTAAATTTGTTCACTTTCTAGTTTTCTAATTTGCATGCCCAATTCATTGACCTCTGCCCTTCTTACTTTGTTTATATATGAACTCAAGGATATAAATTTCCCCCTGAGTACTGCTTTGGCTGCATCCCATAGGTTTTGAAAGGATGTCTCACCATTGTCATTTTCTTCAATGACGTTATTAATTGTTTCTACGATTTGTTCTTTAACTAGCTGGTTTTGGAGAATCATATTGTTTAATTTCCAATTAATTTTTGATTTATCTATCCATGTATCCTTACTAATTATTATTTTTATTGCATTGTGGTCTGAGAAGGTTGAATTTATTATTTCTGCCCTTTTGCACTTATTTGCAATGATTTTGTGCCCTAGTACATGGTCAATTTTTGTGAATGTACCATGTACTGCTGAAAAGAAGGTGTATTCCTTTTTGTCCCTATTTATTTTTCTCCATATGTCTACTAACTCTAATTTTTCAAAGATTTCATTTGCTTCTCTCACCTCTTATTTATTTATTTATTTATTTGATTTATCTAGTTCGGATAGGGGAAGGTTCAGATCTCCCACTAGTATAGTTTTTCTATTTCATCCTTGAACTACTCTAGTTTCTTCTTTAAAAATTTGGATGCTGCCTACTTTATTTTGCATCACTTCATATAAGTCTTTCCAGGTTTTTTTGTGATCATCTTGTCTGTCATCTCTAATGGCACAATAGTAATCCATTACATTTATAAACTACAACTTGTTCAGAAATTTCCTAGTTGATGAACATCCCTTCAGTTTCTACTTCTTTGTCATTACGAAAAGGGCTACTATAAAATTTTTAGATCATATCAGTTCTTTTCCGTTTTTCCTAATCACACTTAGGAAATAAACCTAATAGATTACTAACAATTACTGGACAAAAGGTCTACATATATCCATTTTGAACTTATCTTGGTAAATGGTACAAAATATTGGTCTAGATTCAGTTTCTTCCAAACTGCTTCCCAGTTTTCTCTACATTTTTTTTTTACGAAATAGTGAATTCTAAAACCTTGAAACTTTATCTATGTCAAACACAAGATTACTATAATCTTTTATGACAATTTGCTGATCTTTTTTTATTTTTTAGCCAACATCATACAGATTAAAAAATTAAACTTTACCTTCTGTCTTAGAATCAATACTATGTATTGGTTCCAAAGCAGAAGAGCAACAAGGGCTAAGCAATGGGCCTTAAGTGACTTGCCCAAGGTCACACAGCCAGAGGGTCTGAGGCCAGATTTGAAACAAGGACCTCCCATCTCCAAGCTTGACTCTCAAACCACAGAGCCACCCAAGTACCCCCCAATATAATTTTGAGAATTTTTTATTATATAGCTTGAAACCTGGTATTGCTGGACCTTCTCTCTTAATTTTAAAAATTATTTCCTTTTTATTCTTGATCTTTTGCATTTCCAAATGCATTTCATTATCATTTTTTCAAGTTCAAAAAAATAAATTTTTGGTAATTTAATAGGGATGACATTGAATAAGTAGATTAGTTTAGGTAGGATTGATTAGTTTAGGTAGGATTGTTATATATTGCCTTTGGCCACCAATGAACAATTAATATTTCTCCAATTATTTAAATCTGAATTTATTTGTATAAGCATTGTTTAATAATTATGACAAAATAATTTTGGATTTGTTTTGGAAGCTATATTCCTGGGTCTTTTATTCTATCTATGGTTAATTTTAGTGGACTATCTTTTACTATCTCTCCTTATAGGATATTGTTAGTGATATATAGAAATGATGGTCATTTTTTTCAGTTTATTTTATATTCTGCTATTTTGCTAAAATTATTGATTTTTAAAATTAATTTTAGCTGAATTTCTAGAATTTTCTCTCTATATATCTGATCAGTGATATATATTCATTCTGATACTTTCAATTTCTCTTTTTTCTCTTATTGCTAATGCTAGCTTTTCTAGTACAATATTAAATAATACTGTTGATGAAAGGCATCCATTTGTACTTGATCTTACAGAAAATACTTCTAGCATTCCCATTACAGATAATGTTTGCTGATGGTTTTAAATATATATATATATGTATGTATATATGTACATATATATGTATTTCTAGTGAGTCTAAGGAAGAATGTAGGTATACCTTTTTTCAAATGTTTTTAATAGGAATGAATATTGTGTCAAAAGCCTTTTCTGTATCTATTGATAAGCTCATATAAATTTTGTTACCTTTTGGTTGATGTTGTCAACATGGAAAACTAGAGATCCCCAGTTTATTTAGTTTGAGTGTAGAAACCCCAGGTTTTGATCTTGTCACAGGAGAGGTTTCCCCCTGAGGGAAGGTCCCCTCTTCACCAGACAATAAACATCCACTTCAGGTGTGTGTGGGGGGTAGACCCCATCCAAAGCCAAGTAGCTCTTTTGTCTCCAGAAGCCTTTCCCCTTATATCACACCCTCCTTACCAAGGATCGAACTTGGGACCTTCAGCTTGCGCTACCTACTGCGCCAAAGCTGAAGTGGATGTTTATTTGTCTGGTGAAGCGGGACCTTCCCTCCCTCAGGGGGAAACCTCTCCTGTGACAAGGTCAAAAACTAGGGTTTCTACATTCAAACTTAATAAACTGGGGATCTCTAGGTTTCCATGTTGACAATGTAAACAATTATATTCATAGTTTCCTTATATTAAACCATACCTGCACAGCTGGTATAAGTCCTATTTGATCATAATGTATAATCTTTGTGGCATGTTGTTGCAGTTTCCTGGCTAATATTTTATTCACCATTTTTGCATCTATATTCATTCATGAAATTGGCCTGTAATTTTCTTTTTCTGTTTTTGCTTCCTGGTTTAGGTATCAGCACCACATTTATTTCATAAGAGGAGTTTGATAGGATTCCTTCTTTACCAATTGTTCCAAATAATTTATTTAATATTGGAATTAGATGATCTTTAAATATTTGGTGAAATTCACTTTTAAATCCATCTAGTTCTAATGTTCTTTTTCCCCCTTAGGAAATTCTCTTACAACATGTATAGTTTCTTTTTTTTTGATATAGACTTATTTAAATATTCGATTTCCTTCTCTGTATTTTATTTCCTTCTTTCTTAACAAGTGTGTGGTCAGCCAGGCTTCTTATTGCTCTAACTATTCAGAGAAAGTTTGTTCATGATTCAGTCATTCATCTCCCGTTTTATAATCCACAATCAACCACGGTCTTCTTTGGCTAGAGTGTTTTGTATAACTGATCACCACTTGGTTGTCTTCTTGTCCTAATAGTAACTGAAATATCTCCTACTCTGTCAGGTTAGATGGCCTGGTGGAAAACACTAGTTTTGGAGACAGAAGGTCTGGATTTGAATCTTGCTTTTGGGATTTATGCCATCCTAGGCAGATCATTTAATATTTGTGGCTTTCATTTTCCCCTTATATTCCTGATCTTAAGCTGAGGCAGCCATGAAGTAAAATGGAAAGAATGCTGACTTTGGAGTCAGGGGACCTTGAATCAAATCTAGCCTTTGCCATTTACTACCTGCATGAGCTTGGGTCCAACTATTTAACCCTTGTGGGATTCAGTCTCCTCATCTGTAAAGTGAGCATGTTGGACTAGATAACCCTTTTTTTTTTATAAATAACATTTATCTTTTGTCTTAGTATCATAATAAGTTAGAAGGGTGGCGAGAACAAGTCTATTAAGTAACATGCACAAAGTAACACAGCTAAGAAATGTCTGGACTAGATGATTTCTAAAGGGCTTTGCCTTCCAGTTCTAAATCTCTGATCCTATTGCTCTCTGAGAAATAATATATTTTCCTGCTTCCAATTATTGTAATTCTTATAATATTCACTTTCAATGTCTAAGTCTCAGGTGCACAAAGCCCTACTTCTTTAATCCAGTTACATTTGTTCAGAATTCATACTTTATGATCCATCTGTTCTTTGTGTGTTTGTTTATCTATATCAGTGTTGTTTTAGATTGTAAGTGCCTCAAAAAGCATGGACTACATCTCTGAATCTCTACCAGATTCCCAGGAAATCACCAAGAAAATAGAGGTAAATAAATGTTTTAAAATTAACGATGATACTTTGTTTTTAGGATTACTGCATTTATTTTTCTCACAACCAACCCTCTTGAGGGAAGGGATACCTTCATCTGGGCACAGATCACACCCTTCCTTTCAAACTGCCTCTCTGTCCAGAAGTGTGCTGAAGACAACTTGAATTCTCAAGTCAATTGTTAAATTTTTAATGTAAACATTTATACTTTGAAAACAGGCAAATGCTGCCAATCAGGACTTGATTTATTTTCTTTTTATGGTCTAAACTTATGAAAATGATGGAGAAAGTGATACTAATGCGTATTAAACTTAAAGATGTTTTGTACACACCAATTCAGAGAGCCAATTATGAATCACTTACATTTTTCACAAGTGACTCTCTGAACAAAAATACACACAAAAAAGGGTATCACAGCACTCCTGTCTTATTTTACCTCTGCTCCCCTGCCATCTTGTTAGATTCACCAAAATTAATTCTTGATATCTAATGGGGAGAATCAATATTCATTTCCTTTGTTATCAACAGCATTTTTTAATAAAAGACCAAACAGAATTCATCTTCAAGAATATGTTCAGATTGGCTTCAGGTACAAAGCAAGAAAATCTCAGCAGGATAACTAACATTTTTTCAATCTGTTTTATCATTGTTGTTTAACAAGATGTACTAGCAAATAGATAATATAAGATATGAGCACAGAGAATTGCACAACTATAATTCAACCCAGAATTCTACCTTTCAAAGAATTATTATAATAGAATCTCAGAGTTTAAAAAGACATCAGTGGCCATTTAGTCCAATTCATATTTGAAATGGAAATTCCTTTTTCAGGTATGGGAGAATAATATGACAATAATAGTAACAAAAATAGCAGTGATTTATATAGCTCTTTAAGGTTTGCAAAGCTTCTTAAAAACTTTATCTCATTTTATGCTCATGACTATAGGAGGTAGGTGGTATTATCCCCATTTTACAGATGAGGAAAAACTGAGGCAGAAAGAGACTATGTGACTTGTTTATGATCACACAAAGCTAGTAGGTGTCTGAGGTTAGATTTAAATTTAAGTCTGCCTAACTCAAGGTCTAGCATTGTGCCACTTCTCTGCCTATGTATGCTTACTGATTTAGATAACATAAAAGAGTAGCTATGGTGAAGAATAGTCCTGATGATAGCCAGTGATTCATGGACCTTGAGATCTAAAAAAAGAATCAAAAGTAAAAACATAAGCCTCAGATATCTATTCAGAAATATACAAAGAATAGGTGATCTAAAGCCTTTAATGAAAGGAAGCAAATTTGACTTCAGATTATCATGGGAATTTTGTGGCCCGAGCCTCGTGACTGGAATGTCTTTAGAAGAGAATATTTACTTCGAAAAGATAGATAAACGTCAGAGGTGAAGAGAGACAAAGTAGAATTGTTTGTTTGTTGTTTTCAGAAGAGATGATGCATGTAAAGAAATTTCAGAACTTCAGAGGTGAAGATCAAGGTAGAGAGAAACAGAAGCCATGTTGTCATAGGAATATACTATAAGTTACCTGGACAGAGGAAAAAAAGATGAAGAGTTTGAGAAATATTACAATGTTGGCATAGATGGGAGACTTCTGTTGGTACTTTCTCTTTGCTGAAAACAGAACAACTAATTCTTTCTTTCTTTTTAAGCCTTTACCTTCTGTCTTAGAATCAATACTAAGTATTGGTTCCAAGGCAGAAGATGGGTAAGGGCTAAGCAATGGGGATTAAGTGACTTATCCAGGATCACACACACAGGAAGCACATAGGGAAAAAACCAAACAAACAAGTATGTGAAGAATGCTATTATCTAGACCAGTTGTCTCCAAAAACCTTTTGATCACATAACACTATCAGTTAAAAAATGTGAGCAGTCATTTTAACATGTACATATATATGTTTGTAAATTACATGACTATAGCATTCTCCCAATATTTATACTCATTATAAAACTGAAAAATAGAAATTTAAAAGGGAGATAAAGATGAATGCATATTTCAAAAATAATGAGCAATATTCAATCTGTTTTGCTTTCACTAAAATATTATTAGTAATGATATTTTAGTTAAAACAAAGTGCTCAAATACAATCAATTGATTTTGAAAGCCCAAACTTTTTATTCAGTTGACCAACCCTGTGATACACTAGAAAATCAAATTATATGCACAATGGCATGCTCACTCTCAATGAAATCTAATTCTACCTTACAAAATCTCTCACCTCAGTTCTGATGCCATTGTGCTAGTTCAGACCCTCATCAACTTTTATCTGGACCATTGTAATAAGTTCCTAATTGGTCTTTACACTTCCAGTTCCCTCTTTCTATTACATCCCCCACACAGATGGGGAAAATAATCTTCCTAATGTATAAGTCTGACCATTGTCCCCCACTGCTCAAAACTCTGCCATTAATGTAATGAGGATTACCAAGGGAGTCACGAAGTTTTGCACATCATATGTAATTCTCAAAACACAAGTTCCTGGATGCTATCATTCATGGATGCTGACTTATAGACTTGCCAGATCAGTCAGTCTAACTGAATAGGAAGGATGAACTCTTCTGGTTTTGCATGCTAGTTTCATTTTTCCAAGTCTGACCTCCAGAGGGATGGGAGACCTGGAAATGCCTTGACTTCTATGCAAACTCCTTAAGTCACTCTTCTGAAAGCTTTATGATCTCATTATCTTCTTCTTCATCACCACTACTGAGGTGAATAGCATCATTGACTTCATCATTCTCTGCTGGCTAAGCCACCTTCCTGGAAAATGGACAGCTCCACTTTCTTTTTAAAAAAAATTAAATTAGCTTTCCTTTACATGTTGATACAAGTTTTAATTGTCGTTTTCTGACATTTTGTGATCCATGTTCTCTTCCTCCCTCTCCCTAGCATGACAAGTAATATGATATAGGTTGTATATTTGTTATCAATACAATATAGGTTTTCAGTTTATCACATAGTACAAACAGACACATGTTGCTTACACTAGAGAACAAAAAAGAAACAATGAAGAAATAAAGGGAAGAATGTTTCACTATGTAGTCTAACCCTATGCCCTTTATGGTAGTGGATAGCCTTTTTCATCATGAGTCCTGGAGTTGTCCTGGATCCTTGCCTTGTTGAAAATACTTAAGTCATTCACAGTTGATCGTCCTACAGTATTGCTGTTACTGTGTACAATGTTCTCCTGGTTCTGCTCCCTTCACTGTGCATCATCACTTCATATAAGCTTTTCTAGGGTTTGGTTTTGGTTTTCGGTAGCTCCACTTTCTGCAGAGAGGAGATATGATGGAGCTACAGAGTTGTGGGAGGGAGTGCATTTGTTTGGTATGTTCAACAGTGTTACTGAACCACACTTTAGCCATACTCTAGATTTCTACTTCCAAACAATTCTGGTGATGAATCAGTTCCCTGTCATCCTCACTGGAGTAGCAGAAGGAGCTGGGGCTTGCGTTTTAGTGGAAGTTTATGGTAAGTAAAATACATACTTTATAATGATTTTGCAAATTCATTTAATTTCATCCCACATTCCTAAAGTTATTAATTGATCATATTCTTTGATTCTCCAGGAGTTTCTAAGCAAAACATCCTATTATCTGCAAATAGAGACATCCAAATGACCATTCAAGTGCTTGGAGAATTTTCAGTTTCCCAGTATTTGTTAAACACACTCTTCTTATATACCAGGAATCTGGTTGCCATCTTTACTCTGTGAGAAAGGAGGACAGTAGGTGCTAGCTCATCCAAGGACCAATTTAATTGGAAGCTATGGGGAAATGCCTGGATTCAAATTTCAGAGGGATTAGGTTTATTCTCTTTAGCTCCAGTAGGTCAGAACTAGAAGTAATAGGTGAAAGTTTAATATACTTTGGCTGCTTATAAGGAGGAAAAAAGGGAAAAAATAAGCAAGCAAACAAAAAACCTTTTACAATTAAAAATACCCCAGAGTTGAAAGCACTGCCTTAGGGGCATTGTTTTCCCTCAATTGCAGTCATTTGAAGTCAAATGGAGATTGAATACTATTTATGGAGATATTGTAGGGAAAACCATTAGTCAAATAAAGGTAGAACTAGATTGGCTCTGATGTGCCTTCAAATTCCAATATTCTGGATTTCTTTGAGTTCTCCATTGTATCATTTTCTAGCTGTGTGTCTGAGGTCTTGTTTACCTCTTAGGCCTCAGTTAGCTCACCTGTACAATAGAGTTTATAACACATGACTGCATAACATGATTGTGACTGAGAAATATATTTAAATATTAATTAAAATTAAAATAAATTACATAAGAAACTTTAAAATCTTACAAAATAATATTTGTAGAAAAGTACTGGAATATTTATAAAGTACCTCCCAAATTGTAAAGCTGTATTCAAAATTTACTTAATACATAATTACATAAATATGAGCCATATCATCCACCTATGGTTGATTTGTTCATTTTCAGGGAGGTAGACTATTTTTATTTTTCAAATATTAGTAATAATGAAAATGTAGACATTATGGAATGCCTGGCCAGCTATGACCTCTCATCTAAAATTAAGTCTTAATAGCTTGCTCTTTTTCATGGACAGACAGGTAACAAAGCCCGAATAATACAATATAGGGCTTAAAATATTCTGGAGAACTCAATCAATAAGTAATTGGAAATAGATCATGATCACACACAACCTAGACTGTTGCTTCCAATCAGCTTCACATAACAATCATCTATAAAAGCTTAAGAATATATATTATATACATATAATATATTTTAGACCATTACCTTCTGTCTTAAGAGTCAATATCATGTATTGGTACTAAGGCAGAAGAGTAGTAAGGGATAAGCAATGGAGGTTAAAGTGACTTCTTCAGGGTCACACACTGAGGTCAAATTTGAACCCAGGACCTTCCCTCTCTTCACCCAACTCTCAATCCACTGAGTCATCTTGCTGCCCCCAAGAATATTTTTTATAGCTGTCTTCATACCAAATACTCATAAGATCTAAGCTACAGGAATGAAGCACTTTCAAAATATAGAGATCCAGGAGACTTGATTTGAAGTTCATATTCTCCCTGTTGTCTGCTACTAGAGTTGCCAGAGCATGATGCTTCCTGTGAGCCCCCAGAGTTTAAGCTTACACCCTCATACTTTTATTTAGCTAATGAAGGCAATTATTTTATCCAAACTGGATTGTTTCTATTACATTGACATTCGCTGATGAATGAGTTCTATTTTCCTGTTTGGGAAGAAGTTATTCTTTTTACCTGATATTTATTTCCTCCCCTGTTTGCCCCATCATTCTTTAATTGATTGCTTTGCACTTGCCAGCCATCATGTAGATCAGGGCCATTCTGTGGTGGTGGCAGCCAGAGGAAGACAGATAGGAGTGAGTGTTGCATGGGATTGTGGAGGAAGAGTTCATTTGGTGCCTTCCCAGCTCTGCTCTTGAATCTCCTTCCTTATCCCCCTGTCACCACCTTCCTTGCCTGAACAAACATTAGTGTACAGCAAGTGAACTCAGCATCCCAACAAAAAACGTTACGTGTATTATTAGGGAGCTGGGGATTTGTATCCTGCAAATTCTGACCTGTCAGGCAGCAGGAAGTTAAGCCCCATCATGCAATAGCCTCCGATTTCCATTTGTAAATTACTTTGCAGGAAAATGGCACCGCGCCTGCTCTCCTTCTCGCTAGCTGAATCCCTTGGCTTCCAGACCCTGGCTTATTATGACTGCTGAGAGCTCTGGGACTTTTAGAGCCGGAGAGACCCCAGATAAAACCATGTCCTGTTTTACATTTCAGAGATGAAATTGAAGCTGAGCTAGAAAAGCAGAGAACATGCTGGGGAAATGGATTCGATTATTGCATTAACCCATGTAACATTTCAAATGAAAACCTTCATGGTGTAATCAATAATTCAGTCTTATCAGTTTGTTAGTCAGTTCAGATGACATTTATTTTAATGGGGACTCCCTGGGAGGCCATAAAGCTTTGCACATAATGTGTAGTTTTTAAAGTACACACTATAAGATCTTGACTCATAGATTTCTTCCACTTTGGCCCACATTGTCTGGCTTTGGGAGGCATTCCCCAAGTCTCTTTATTTTCTGGAGACCTACAAACATCCTGAGCCTGCCAGAAATTATTAGGAGTTACATATGATTTGTATTTATCCCTTTAAGATGAGACTTTGTGGACAGCTGGGTGAGAAGGTACGTGCTTTCTTTTATTCTGCGTCTATCCCCTCAATAACTTTCCTCCAGAACCATACGGTAAAACTGCTTTCTTCAGGAAGCCTTTTCTGATTTAACTACTCCTGACTGATGGCTCTCTTAACCTTAGTCTGAATCCCCCCAGACAATTACTCCATTATTGAATTTACAGCTTGTACAATATGTTGTTCTTTGAAGAGCTGTTGCCTCGCGTGTGTTAGGTCTATCTCCCTATCACAGTGTTAGATCTTTAGGGATAGCATCATGGTATCCTTTTAGGTTGTGATCTGCAGCATTCAATATGGTTCTTAGGACTCAGTGGATACGTAAGATGGTGATCTGGACTCAGTGGATGTGTAAGATAATAGTGGAACATAGATGGAGCTAGAGGGGACCTCAGAGACCACCTAGAACCCCTTCATTTTACAGATTGAAGAAACTAAGAGTCAGAGGCTTTAAAATGGTCCTTAGTCATTTAAATGGCAGAGGTGGGATTTGAATGGTCATCCTCTGAATCCATGATGCCTCTATGCTTCTAAAACATTATCTGATTCATGTTCCCCTTGTCTTTCTGCAACCCTTATTTTTTTTAATTTTTACATCCTTTATTTTTTCCTGACCAGTATTTAAAACCAAAAAGATACTCTGAACAATGGTCAATGATTTTTTAGACCTAGCATCCCAAGGCTGTGTGCTTAAACATTACATTACATGCAGAAATTTTGAAATATCAAATATAAATATATACATATCTATAAAAGACTTGACTCCCTTCCCACTGACTTCTGGTTACACTGAGATTACACAGAGTGAGTAGAAAATAAACTCATTTATCCAAGATGATAGCAACAGAAATCATAATTTTAGGAAACCAAGTCTCAAGAAGGAAACCCAAATTTTAGGAAACAGAGTCTCAAGGAAGTTAAATGGTTTCCCTAAGGTTATATGTGGTAAATGTTAGAGATGGGGTTTGAACCAATATTCTAGACTTCAGAGCCAGCAGTCCCTGCCCCCATGCCATCATTTCTCCATTTACAAAAGAAGCATCCATCATATGAAAGGAGAACTGCTAGGACAGACACCTGACAGAAGGTTCTCTGCCCAGGCACTTACTAATGATTGCTTAGACAATTTTCCACTACCACAACCCGGAACATAAGGGTAGGCATGATTAACAGGATGTGGATCTCCAAATTCCCCATGAATTAATAATATTTCATTTTCACGTCTCCTAAGGTACCTATATCTGACCCTGTTCACTGAAACAATGAATGCCTATTCTTGCTTTTTTAACGTGCAAAAACTTTTACTAGGAGAATCTCAGAATGCAATCAGAGACATGATGGAGCCAGTCTATACTGATTCTCCAGAGCCAATTGTTACAATTTTCAATGTCAATATTTACTGACTCCTCAGAAGCTGGGAAACACTTCAAACAGGAATTGATGTATTATTCTATTGATCATTTAGACTTAATAAAATAAAACAGAAAATGTTTGCAATCACATTAAATGTAAAAGTGTTGGATTACATTTTTTATTTTTGGTCTGGAGAGCTGGTTCTTAAACATTTATCAGCAAACCCCTGGATTTCAGCTACATATAACAAAAGTAATTTATAGGGGCAGAATCTTGACAATGACTTAAATGGACAAGGAATTTAAAGTGTTAATTAATTTTTCAAGTGTTTCCTATTTTACAATTTGTATATTAGAAGAAATAAAAGGGACTTAGAGTTTAGGAAGCCTGCACTCCTCTAGTCCCAACTAGTGCTAGCTATCTCCCCTTTTCTCCATCACTGTGTATTTGTGAATACATTTTGTTTCCCATAAAAATAATGCAAGTGGCTTAAAAAGGCAATGTTGTCTTTGGACCCTTCACTTCTAGCACATTACCTAGCACAGAAAAGACATTTAATAAGTATTTGTTAATCATTTGTTTGTCTCCTGACCTCTGATTCTTTTGCACTGACTATGCTTCTATTGTCTTTCCTCTCTACTCCTGTGATCAAATAGTAGGACCCCAATCAGTAGCCCCTGATGAATGATTTCCCATTTTATGCTGACTGTAATAAAAGTTAATATGATCCATTATCAATGCTGGGTACAAATCTAGAACAGATGATAGTGCTTTGTGTAGCTGTGTAAGTTGGACATGTCTCATTATTTAGAGGCAGACTCTAATTTTGTTCTGGAAACCCCTGCCTCCAAATACCAATACAATAATATCAAAGGCAGCTTAGGTGGTACAGTGGACGGAATGTCAAGCCTGAGGTCAGGAAGACTCATCTTCCTGAGTTCAAATCTGGCCGCAGACAATTACTAGCTGTGTGATGCTGGGCAAGTCACTTAACTCTGTTTGCCTCTGTTTCCTCACCTGTAAAATGAATTGGAGAAGGAAATGACACACCACCCTGGCATCTTTGCCAAGAAAACCCCAAATGGAGTCACAAAGAGTCAAACATGATTTGAACCCAGGACCTCATTGCTCAGAGCCTTGCTCTCAATGCAATGAGTCACCTACATCTATATATATATATATATATATTATTTAATTATATATATAATGTATATGTATGTATGTATATATATATATATACACATAATATATATACACATATATATCACATTTACCTTCTGTCTTAGAATACCTATTCTGATGTTTTAATGTGCAAAAAGTATTTTTACTATTAAAATCTCAGGATACAATGAGGGATATGATAGAGCCAATCTATATTAACCCTCCAGAGCTAAGTTTCTAAGCATACCAAGTATAGATTCCAAGGTAGAAGAAATGTAATGGTTAGGCAATTGGCGTTAAGTAACTTGTCCAGGGCCACACAGAGGTCCTTGGAGCTATATTTTTTTTTTAACCAATTACACGTAATAACAAATTTCTACATAAATTTTCTGAAGTTATATGATCCAAATCATCCGTCTTACTCCCTTCCCTCTCCCCTTCTGGAGCTGGAAAGCAATTCAATCTGAGTTATACATGTATTATCACAAAAAACATATTTCCCTGTTGTTTATTTTTGTAAGTGAATAATATTATAAAACCAAAACCCCCAAACATATTCCCAAGTAAACAATTGAAAAATTATATGCTTTCTTTTTTAAAAAATTTAAACATTATTTTTATTTGGTCAATTTCAAACATTATTCATTGAATACAAAAATCATTTTCTTTTCCTCTCTCCCCTCCAGCCACCCCTCCCATAGCCGACTCACAATTCCACTAGGTATCACATGTGTCCTTGATCCGAACCCATTTCCATATGGTTGGTATTTGTGCTAGGATGTTCATTTAGAGTCTCTCCTCAGTCATATCCCCTCCACCCCTGTAGTCAAGCAGTTGCCTTTCTTCGGTGTTTTTGTTCCCACAGTTTTTCCTCTGAATGTGGATCGTGTTTTTTCTAATAGATCCCTGCAGGTTGTTCAGGGTCATTGCATTAACACTAATGGGGAAGTCCATTACATTCCATTGTACCACAGTGTATCAGTATCTGTGTATAATGTTCTCCTGGTTCTGCTTCTTTCACTCTGCATCACTTCCTGGAGGTTGTTCCAGTTCACATGGAATTCCTCCACTTTATTATTCCTTTGAGCACAATAGTATTCCATATGCCACAATTTGTTCAGCCATTCCCCAATTGAGGGGCATCCCTTCATTTTTCACTTTTTTTGCCACCACAAAGAGCACAGTTATGAATATTCTTGTACAAGTCTTTTTCCTTATTATTTCTTTGGGGTAGAAACCCAGAAGTGCTATGGCTGGTTAAAGGGCAGACAGATTTTAATGCCCTTTGGGCATAGTTCCAAATTGCCCTCCAGAATGGTTGGATCAATTCACAATTCCATCAGCAATGCATTAATGTCCCCACTTTGCCACATCCCCTCCAGCACTCATTACTTTCCTTTGCTGTTATGTTGAACAATCTGCTAGGTGTGAGGTGATACCTCAAAGTTGTTTTGATTTGCATCTCTCTGATTATCAGAGATTTAGAACACTTTTTCATGTGCTTATTAATAGTTTTGATTTCTTTAACTGAAAATTGCCTATTCATGTCCCTGGCCCATTTGTCAATTGGAAAAAGGCTTGATTTTTTTGTACTATTGCTTTAGCTCTTTGTAAATTTGTGTAATTAAACCTTTGTCAGAAGTTTTTGTTATAAAGATTTTTCCCAGTTTGTTGCTTCCCTTCTAATGTTGGTTACATTGGTTTTGTTTGTACAAAAACTTTTTAATTTGATTTAGTAAAAATTATTTATTTTACATTTTGTGTCTCTTTCTAAGTCATGCTTGGTTTTAAAATCTTTCCCTTCCCAAAGATCTGACATATATACTATTCTGTGTTCACATAATTTACTTATTGTTTCCTTCTTTACGTTCAAGTCGTTCACCCATTCTGAGTTTATCTTGGTGTAGGGTGTGAGGTGTTGATCCAAATCTAATCTCTCCCACACTGTCTTCCAATTTTCCCAGCAGTTTTTATCAACTAGTGGATTTTTGCCCCCAAAGCTGGGGTCTTTGGGTTTGACATTGACTGTCTTGTTGAGGTCACTTACCCAAAGTCTATTCTACTGATCCTCTTTTCTGTTTCTTAGCCAGTACCAAATTGTTTTTATGACTACTGCTTTATAATATAGTTTGAGATCTGGGACTGCAAGGCCACCTTCCTTTGGATTTTTTTTTTCATTATTTCCCTGGATATCCTTGATCTTTTGTTCTTACAAATGAACTTTGTTATGGTTTTTTCTAGGTCAGTAAAAAAAATTTTTGGAAGTTAAATGGGTATGGCACTAAATAGATAAATAAGTTTGGGTAGGACAGTCATTTTTATTATATTACCGAGTCCTACCCATGAGCTAACTAGTTAATGTTTTTCTAATTGCTCAAATCTAGTTTCAGTTGTGTGGAAAGTGTTTTGTAGTTGTGTTCATATAGTTCCTGTGTTTGTCTCAGCAGATAGATTCCCAAGTATTTTATATTGTTTAAGGTGATTTTGAATGGAATTTCTCTTTCTAATTCCTGCTGCTGGGATGTGTTGGAGATATATAGAAATGCTAATGACTTATGTGGGTTTATTTTGTATCCTGCAACTTTGCTAAAGTTGTTGATTATTTTCACTTCTAGGATTCTTTAAGTAGACCATCATGTCATCCACAAAGAGTGATAGCTTGGTCTCTTCATTGCAAATTTTAATACCATCAATTTCTTTTTCTTCTCTAATTGCTACTGCTAGTGTTTCTACTACAATATTGAATAATAAAGGTCATAATGGGCAACCTTGTTTCACTCCTGATCTTATTGGGAATGCATCTAGTTTATCCCCATTGCAGATAATATTTGCTGATGGTTTTAGATAGATACTGTTTATTGTTTTTAGGAAAGACCCTTCTATTCCTATACTCTCTAGTATTTTCAATAGGAATGGGTGTTGTATTTTGTCAAAGTCTTTTTCTGCATCTATTGAGATAATCATGTCATTTTTGTTTGTTTGCTTATTGATATGGTCAATTATGTGGATGGTTTTCCTGATATTGAACCATCCTTGCTTTCCTGGTATAAATCCCACCTGATCAAAGTGAATAACCCTCTTGATGACTTGCTTGAGTCTTTTTTTTTAAACCCTTACCTTCCATCTTGGAGTCAATATTGTGTATTGGCTCCAAGTCAGAAGAGTGGTAAGGGCTAGGCAATGGGGGTCAAGTGACTTGCCCAGGGTCATACAGCTGGGAAGTGTCTGAGGCCAGATTTGAACCTAGGAACTCCCATCTCTAGGCCTGGCTCTTAATCCACTGAGCCAACCAGAAGCCCCCTTGCTAGATCCTTTTTGCTAGTATCCTGTTTAAGATTTTTGCATCTATATTCATTAAGGAAATTGGTCTGAGTTTTCTTTCTCTATTTTTGGCCCGCCTGGCTTTGGGATCAGTACCATATTTGTGTCGTAAAATGAATTTGGTAGAACTCCCTCTTTGCTTATTACATCAAATAGTTTGTATAGTATTGGGATTAGCTGTTCTTTGAATGTTTGATAGAATTCACTTGTGACTACATCAGGCCCTGAGGATTGTTTCTTTTGGAGTTCTTTGATGGCCTATTCAATTTCTTTTTCTGATATGGGATTGTTTAAGAATTCCATTTCTTCTTCTGTTAATCTAAGCAATTTATATTTTTGTAAATATTCATCATATCACCTAGATTGGCATATTTATTGCCATATATTTGGGCAAAATAGTTTTTAATGATTACCTTAATTTTCTCTTCATTGGAGGTGAGTTCTCCCTTTTCATCCCTAATATTGTTAATTTGATTTTCTTCTTTCCTCTTTTTTATTAGATTGACCAATATTTTGACTATTTTCTTTGTTTTCTCAAAGTAACAGCCTCTAGTCTTATTTATTAGTTCAATAGTTCTATCACTTTCAATTTTATTAATTTCTCCCTTAATTTTTAGGATCTCTAATTTGGTTTTATTCTGGGGGTTTTTAATTTGTTTGTTTTCAAGTTTTTGATTTGAATGTCCAATTCATTGATGTCTTCCCTTCCTAATTTGTTAATATATGAACTCAAGGATATAAATTTTCCCCTGAGTACTGCTTTGGCTGCATCCCATAGAGTTTGAAAGGATGTCTCATCATTGTCATTTTCTTCAATGAAATTATTAATTGTTTCTATGATTTGTTCTCTGACTAGTGAATTTTGGAGAATCATATTATTTAATTTCCAATTAATATTTTATTTAACTCTTCATGTACCCTTACTGATCATTATTTGTATTGTGCCTTATGATCTGAAAAAGTTGCATTCACTATTTCTGCTTTTCTGCAGTTGTATGCCATGTTTTTATGACCTAGTATATGGTCAATCTTTGTGAATGCACCATGTGCTGCTGAAAAGAAGGTGTATTCCTTTTTGTCCCTATTTATTTTTCTCCATATATCTACTAACTCTAATTTATCTAAGATTTCATTCACTTCTTTTACCTCTTTCTTATTTATTTTTTTATTTGATTTATCTAAATTTGATAGTGGTAGGTTCAGGTCTCCCACTAGTATAGTTTTACTATCTATTTCCTCCTTCAATTCTACTAGTTTCTCCATTAGAAATTTGGGTGCTTACCATTTGGTGTATTCTTGTTGATTAGTGATATTTCTTCATTATCTATACTCCCTTTTATCAGGATGTATTTACCTTCCCTATCCCTTTTAATCAGGTCTATTTTTACTTTGGCTTTATCAGATATCATGATTGCAACTCCTGCCTTCTTTCTGTCAGTTAAGGCCCAATATGTCTTGCTCCACCCTTTAATTCTGTCCTTGTGAGTATCTAGTTGCCTCATGTGTGTTTCTTGTGGACAACATATGGTCGGAGTCTGGATTCTAATCCATTCTGCTATTTGTCTACGTTTTATGGGTGAGTTCATCCCATTCACATTCAAAGTTATGATTGTCACTTTTGAATTCCCTAGCATTTTGATATCTCTCCTGATTCTGACCTTTCTCCTTTTTGCTATATCCTTTTAAAAATTATATGCTTTCATCTGCATTCCTACTCCAACAGTTCTTTCTCTGGAAGTGGGTAGCATCTTTTTTTCATAAGTCCCTCAGAATTATCCTGAAACATTTTATTGCTGAGAGTAGCTAAGTCTTTCACATTTTATCGTTCCACAATACTGTTGTTACTATGCCAATACTTTCCTGGTTCTGCTTATTTCCCTCTGCATCAGTTCATGTAGGACTTCTGGAGATATGGTTTTAAGGAAAGTCATTTTATGAAGATCTTGGTATTATTATCCTCATTTTCTGATGAAGAAATAAAGTTCTTGGGTCATTATCTATAAATTGGTGATGAGAGGCATTATGGGATAGCAGATCAATAACCAGCTTGGATAGTAACAATAGGAATAATAGCTTTAAAAGAACACTAAGATTTGGGACATGCTTTACAAATATCTAATTTTATCTTCACAACAATCTTGGGAGGGATATTCACATTTTACAGATGAAGAAACTGAGGTAAGTAGTTAAAAATTAAATTACTTTTCCAGTTACCTGGTTATTCAGGATTCTGGATAAGTTTCACTCTCAGTCCTCTAGGCCATTCTCTAAGACCAAAAAGTTATAGAAAAATGATGATTAAAATTAATAAAGTTCCTTATCATGATGCAATTTCGAGTTTTCTTAGAAAAGATACTAAAGTGGTTAGCCATTTCCTTCTCCAGATCATTTTACAGATGAAGAAACTGAGGCAAACAGAGTTAAGTGGCTTGCCCAGGGTCACATAGCTAGCAAATGTCTAAAACTGAATTTGAACTTAAGTTTTCCTGACTTCAGGCCCAGGGCTCTATCCACTGTGTCTGCTAACTACCCTACGAGTAATCGTTCTAATGTGGAAGGCTTGATGTAGTTGGTGCCGTATTAACTAGAAGTCTGTGATTCTAGTAGAGTTTTCAATGAAAAGGCAGAAGGTAGTAAGGAATCATTTCTTTGCATTGAGAGGATCTTAAATTCCCAGAGGACAGGTTATAATCAGCTACTACTATGAACTTTCTTTGGTAGCCCTTGGCAACATTTCTTGGACTGGCTTTCATGGAGGAGCACTCTTGCTCCCTAGCACAGTGTGGTACAAAAGATTCCTCCAGAATCAGAGGACATGGTTTTGAACCCAGTCTTTATTACTTACTACCTTTTTAAGTTTACTATTTATATGTCAGCAGGCCTTAGTTTTCTGATCTTAAAATATGGAAGTCTAAGATGTCCTCCGTGATTAAGGAGGTGGAGTGATGGGAAGGGAAAGGCGAAAGACCTGCAGTCACATGGACCAAAGTTGGAATTCCATCTCTGATACTTACTGGCTTATGTGACAATGAGGGAGTCCCTTAGTTTTCTAATTCTCAGATTCAGCCCAGAAATCATCTGTAAATAGAGGCAATAATACCTGCTGTGCCCACTTTAGATGATTGTTATGAAGATCAAATGAGGTGATCTATGTAATTTCATTTTGCAAATCTTAGAATAATTTTTGATTTTTTAGATATTTTTATTGTCTCTAAACTTCATTCCAATTTAATTATCCTTAATGAATTCAAGGTCATTCAAATCATTCAATAAATATTTATTAAGTGTCTACTATATGCCTGTGTTAACCACTGAGACTATTAAAAAAAAAAGGCAAAAGATAGTCCCTGCCCTCTAGGAGTTTACAATCTAACGGAAGAGACAACATGCATTCAAAGCAAGCTATCTACAGGAAAAATTTTATTCAATATTCAATCATGTCTGACTCTTCATGAACCAATGAACCATACATAGCATGAGACATGAGGCCCATTTTTCATCCACTCTCTTGAAAACTGTTGAAACTCATGTTTGTTGCTTCCGTGACCCTGTTTATCCTTTTTATCCTCTACTGTCCCTTTTTCTTTTGCCTTCAACCTTTCCCAACATCATGTTTTTTTTTTCAATGAGAACTGTCTTATTATTTGGCCAAATCTTTGGAAATAATTAGAAGAGAGAAGGCATTGAAATTAAGAAGGGTTAGGGAAAAGATTTTTGTAACCAAGGGATATTTGAAATTGACCAAATAAAAATAAAAGTCTTTATAATAAAAAAAAGAAGGGTTAGAGCAGGCTTCTTTTAGAAAGTAGTATTTTAGTTGGAACTGAAATAAAGCCAGGGATCTGCCTTTTCCTCTCTATTTTACTAAATACTGACATAACCTGGACAATCTGGACATGTTTCTGCCTTGAGAAGCCTTTAGACTGTCTAAATTGCCTGGGTTACACTAAATACAGTAGTTCTTATTCAGGAATCACATTCACTTAAATTGTGTCCACACAGTAGCCAACTCAAATATAATTCAGTGGAAAGAAAAGGCAAGTTGGTTGTTGTGCTGCACAAATAAAGCTTTTGAGATATTTCCATTGAAAATCATTCCACAGAGCCCAAGATTCCTTTTCCAAACAGATACACTTCTGGCATCAGCAAAAAGTTAAGTCAGAATTCTTAGTACAGTTTCTAGATAAAGCTTACATGGCAAAGTCCTGAACTACTTAATCTTGAAAGCTGAGTTCCAGGTCTGGTCATATATTTTGACTCTTAATAAGAAAGTTTATTGATCCTGAGTGGTGTTAGTATTTGTCAATTCAGAAAAAGGTGATGTTTCAGAGAAAATATCCAACAATCTTTCTTCCTTCTGCTTGTCTGTTCCTGGTGTGTCACTTAGTGAAAGTTGTTTAGTGTGAAAGCAAACACATTTTGGCTCTTTTTGGCTCTGTAAACCCAGTGGAAAAGCCAAGCCGAATCCCACTCTACCTTATGAATCATCCACAAATCTGTTCCTCTCTAAATTCTGGCTGTAGACACTTGGTTTCTGAAGAATGAGGCACAGAGTAGAAAGAGACCATACTATTTCTCACCCTAGACCATTTGTGGCATGAGAAGAAACAATATTATTTTGTATTAAAGAGCAATAAAACCTTATAATGACTGTTAATGGGAGAAGAATAAACATAAAACTTCCTTGTATTGTCTAAATAGAATCTTAGTTCTAATGATAACATCATTTAAGGTTTTGTTGATGTGATATTTTTCTGCCAAAAATGTTTATTTTTAATACCACCTATGTTTTAAAATATATACCTTCTCCTTAATACCTCCAAATACTCCCAGATACCATCTCTTATAACAGAGAATTTTAAAAAGAGAAAAAAAATCAGTTCAGCAAGATCAAGCTTCATACCCCAAACTCCAGTATTATTTAATGTTCCAGATCCATGGTCCCCTACTTATGTAGTGAAGGGATAGAGGTCCAGGATCATATCTTTTCTTGGAAATTCCTTGAGGTCAGATACTGTCTTTCTGTTCATATTTGTATTCCCAGCACTTAGTATAATTCCTAGAACATACTAGTTGCTTAAAAATTGCTTATTGTCTTGACTTCCTTGGAAATAAGATTAGACATTATAATTTCCAATCATTCCATTTCAATTGCTGCTGTTGCAATTCACACTATTTTGGCCATTACTGAATCTACTTACTTTTCTTTACATCAGTTAATATGTCTTCTCATGCTTTTCTATACTCAATAGCCTTACAATTTCTTATGGAGTAGTAATGTTCCATTCCACAACTACTTTATCCATTTTATTTTTATTCTGATGATGATCAATATCTATTTTTATTCTAATTCTATGCTATCAAAAATGTGGTCAGATTTAAAAAAAAATGTTTGTACCCTTCAAATTTCAGTGCCATGGACACTGTTCTGATTGTCCCACCATGATTAGTGATCTGCCTTAATGATTATGGGAAAGCTTTAGAACAGGTATACTTGTTATATCCAGGTGATGTTACTATGTTACCACCAAACATCAATCATGACTTCCATATTGCTCCCTTCTAGAATTCAGTCTAATGTGGACTTTTATGTCCTTACACAAAATTGAAAAATAGTAGAGCACATATGGAAACTTGAGTGCAGAACTCTAAAAAAGGGGGACATTTTCTATAAATTCTTGATCTAATCTACTTTAGAATTGACAACAAAGTTCTTATTAGGTAGCTAATTATGTGTTAAAAGATCCAATTGTGAAATCCTTTGCAAAGCATAGATTAATATAAAGTTCTTACCCACTGGTTTCACTGTCTAATTTCCAGGCAAGAGGGCTATAATATTCATTCATATTGTAAGGTTGTTTCTTTCCATCCACCACTATAAGCCAATAACTATGAATTATCTATATTAGAAACTGGAATAATCCATTTTCTTCTTTAGTGTTATCTTTTGACATTATTACTTTTTCATTGTATTGCTGAACATTCACATAGTTTCCTCTGCTCTAATTCTCATCGCTTTCTGACACCAAACTTGTTTTGTTTCCCCTTTTTAACTGATCATCTCTGTATTTAAAAATCACTGGGAACCTTGCTATTCATTGTCTGGTTATTTTACTCTCAGAATACAAGTTTCCTTTCTGTGGTTCATCCATGTTTTCCAAGCTGACAGTTAGATTTATGATCCCTTATCTCTATTACCTTATTACTTCTTCTGTCTATAAATTCCTAGTTTCTTAGCAGAAAAAAAATCCTATTTAATCTCTTTTTATCTATTGATTCTCTTCTTCTCACTTCTTTTCTCTATAACATTCAACTCTCTTTTCATTCCAAATATCTAATTTAAAAAAAGATTATTTAAAGATATGTTAAGAAAATTAATCACTGATATTTATAAATAATATTTTTACGTAGAAGGTGTTACTACAATAATATCACCAGTGAGATATAATTTTTGCATTGTTCACTCACACCTTTTTGTTTTATATGTGAAAGAGTAAAATAAGGCTTTCTTTATTAATGATAAAGATATAATGATATAATATTCTTAGCCTTTAATTTTTGGCTCCTTTATTTCTCCTTTTCTTTGTCTATTTTTCTTTCCAGAACATTTGGTCATTTGAGAAAATTAGGCCATCTAACCTTAAGGGTATGAATAAATTTTCTTTAGACTTTAGAAAATCTGCCAGGCAATTTGATGAATTAGTTCTGTTAGGCTGTCCACTTAATAGATTATAGCTTGCATACTAGGGATTCTTCATCCACTTGGTTTTACCAGTGTGGATAACTATGTTAAGATCTTTAAAAATAATTACAAATCCCATTTAGAAGGAAAAGCAGTGTTCTGGGGCTAAACTCACCACAGTATCCACAATCAAGAATCATATCCTGAAGCTGAAAAGGACCCTAGAGAATATATTGCCTAATTTCATCATTTTATAGAGGAGGAGATTAAAGTTCAGAATTCATAGGTGATAAATTTAGAGCTAGAAGAGTTGTTTTTTGTCCATTGTTACACAGGTAGTGACAGCTGTGCTTTCTATCTAGAGCTTTTGACTCCAAATCCAATCCCCAAAAAAATGTTCTTTATAGTTTACTTTGAGTTTTCTTTGCTTTCTCATGGAAAAGACCCAGTGAGGATACAAAGAAAAGAGACTCCCTGTAGATAGCATGGTCCTCCTGATGCTCCTATTCAATTCAACAAATATTCATTCAATATCTACTATATGCTAGTCATTGTGCAGATAGAGAGCAAAAAAAAAAAAGGCTTTGCTCTCTAGGAGCTTACATTCAACAAAGAGAGAAAATATATTTGCATGTGAAATATGAAAAAATATTATATTAATATGAAGTTCTTAGCATTACAAAGTCATAGGTTCATATGCCCAAAGGACTTTAAAAGACTGCCTGCCCTTTGATCCAACCATACTACTGCTGGGTTTGTACCCCAAAGAGATAATAAGGAAAAAGACTTGTACAAGAATATTCATAGCTGCGCTCTTTGTGGTGGCCAAAAATTGGAAAATGAGGGGATGCTCTTCAATTGGGAAATGGCTGAACAAATTGTGGTATATGTTGGTGATGGAATACTATTGTGATGTAAGGAATAATGAACTGGAGGATTTCTATATGTACTGGGAGAACATCAATGAACTGATACAGAGTGAAAAGAGCAGAACTAGGAGAACATTATACACAAAGACTGATACACTGTGGTATAATTGAATGTAATAGACTTCTCTACTAGCAGTAATGCAATGATCCAGAACCATTCTGAGGGATTTTATGAGAGGGAACACTATCCATATTCAGAGAGAGAACTGTGGGAACAGAAACACAGAAGAAAAATGTACATGGTTTGATGGGGTTATGATTAGGGATATAGACTTTAAATGATCATTCTATTGCAAATATTAATAATACAGAAATAGGTTTTGAACAACAATACATGTAAAACCCAGGGGAATTGCTTGTCGGCTGGCTCTGGGAGTGGGGAGGGAGGAGTGAAGGGGAAAAAAAAAAGCATGAATCATGTAACCATGGAAAAATATTCTAATTTAATTAATTAAATAAATAAAATTTAAAAAAAACATGCCAAATAGAAGGTAAAACTGTTTATGCCATTGTTCCCTACTAACATATAAAAACAAAATAAAACAAATTAAAAACAAACAAAAGTCCTAAGTTCAAGTCCCTCCTCAAACATTTATTAGCTTTGTGACCTTGAACAAATCTCTTAATCACTCTATGCCTTATATTCTTATGTAGAATGAGGGGGTGATACCCAAGCACCTTTGAGGACTCTTCAGGCTTTAAATCCATGATCCTTTGGTAATTTTAAAGGCAGTGATATCATGGGAAATCAGGAATGGACTCTTGTAGATGGTATTTGTGCTAAGCCTTGGAGGAATCTAGGAGCTCCGACAGACAGAGATAAGAAGGAAAAACATTCATCACCATTCATCATCATTCTTCATCATTAAGTATCACTAAGAAAAATTTGTTAAAATTAATTCTGTGGAATGATTTTCAAGAGAGACTTGCAGAGAACCCTTTCTATAAATAACATGGAAAACAATTTTCAGATGGCACAAGACATACAGTGATATGCTGGTAAATGTTTAATGACTAGTGCTCTGGAAAAAAATAAAGCATTCATTGCTTTCACAACACACTTTTAAGTATAATCTGCATTATTAATATTTTTCCATCACTTTCCTATGTCTATACTAGTGATGTCAAACTAAAAAAGAAATGAACCCACTAAACCATACATAAAATTCTCTTTAAGACACATATTGACTTAGAAAATCACATATTAAATTTATATTATACCTGTTCTATTATATATATATACACACACACACACACACACATATATATATATATATATATGTATATATATAAAGATTTCCCAATTACAATTTCGTCTATTTTCATCTATTTTAGGAGACATCCAAGAATACTGTAGGCAAATTAGAGCCAGTACCTCTGGTCTATGTAATCCACAAAAGAATAAATTGGGTCCTGATTTTTGATTTGATTTATACCTCAGAAACATAATTTATAATGCTCACATCAAAAATGTAGAAATATGCTCACAAGAGCTGGCTACAAATGACTTTAGCACAACCTTGCAGAGAGAGATGACTTATCAAGATCCAAAAAGACCTTGATAGGTAAGTTTTGTCCTTTGATCACTGATGTGACCCTATGAAGACGTTTTATATATATATATATATATATATATATATATAATGTACATGAAAAATCAACTTCCCAATTACAAGATGGAGATATGTTGCTATTGTTTGGTTGTTTTCAATCATGCCTAAGATTTATTGACTCTATTTGGGGTTTTCTTGGTAAACTAGAGTGGTTTGCCATTTCCTTCTTCAGATAACTTTACAGATGAAGAAACTGAGGTAAACAGAGTTAAGTGACTTGCCTAAGGTTACTCAGCTAGTAAGTGTCTGAGGCCAGATTTGAATTCAGGAAGATGAATCTTCCTGACTCCAGGACCAACTCTATACTGACCTAGCTGCCTAGAGAAGATGTAGGTAAATAATAATTTACCTGAAAATGATTTTTAGTAGACTCCAAGCCACATATTAATCACTAACATGCTATGGAATATTGAAAAGTTATTGTCATTTCAGTTTGCATTATTAGGAAGGATTTATTTGTTTTTTATTGATTAATTAAGAAAATATTTTCCATGGTTACATGATTCATGTTCTTTCCCTCCCCTTATTTCAACCCCTCCCATAGCCAACACACAATTCCATTGTATTTTACATGTGTCATTGATCAAGACCTATTTCCATATTATTAATATTTGTACTAGAGTGATCGTTTAGAGTCTACATCCCCAATCATATCCCCATTGACCCATGCGATCAAGCAGTTGTTTTTCTTCTGTGTTTCTGCTCCCACAGTTCTCTCTCTGGATATTAGGAAGGATTTATTGTCAAGAATGAGGGAGTTGATAATCATACTGAACTCTACCCAGGGAATACCACATATCAAATATGGTGTTGAGTTTTGGGTGTTGTATTTTTGGGAAGGACAGTTATAAACTGCAGGGCATCCTGAGAAGGACCCTGGATGGTGGAGGGATTCAAGTTCTTTCCTTAGAAAGATTAATGAAAGGAATGAAGGATATTTAGCCAGAGAAGAGAAGAATTAAGATGGGGGAGTAGAGAGAAGTGAGGAGGACATGTCAGCTACCTTTAAGTATTTGAAAGGCTATTATTTGAAAGGGAATTAGATTTGCTCTGGTAAACATAAAGGAAAGAATCAGGTACAATAAGTAGAAGTTGCAATAAGGTAGATTTAGACTTACTACTAGGAAATCTGTTCTAAGCCAAGCATTAGACCTTTCTGAAAGTAGAACAGATCATCTCCAAATATGGTAGATTTCCCATCACCACAGATCATCAGGGAAAGTCCGAAAGTCCATTTGTCAAATATGTCCTAACAGGTGATTGTTTTTTAAGGGATGGATTGGAGTAGATGAACTACAACTGGGTCCCTTCCAAATCTGAGTCTTTGGTTCTGTTATTTATTAACTGCGTATATTGCTCTGAATCAATAGAAAGGAAAAGTCTTTCTAAGAATTTTATCAGTCAGAGAAAAAAAGATTAATCTTTTGGCAAAAGCATAAGGAGTTCACCTTTGAAGATCTTTGGGTCAGGTTAAAATTAAATCACGCTTGCTACATGTGCTTGATGTTAAGGGTAAAATGGTATCTAACCAAAAAAACAAAGGAAAGTACAGTGAAAGAGGCTGAGTCTTTGTCACCCCTAGCCCACAGCTGAGGCAGCCCTGTATTCTTAGCAGAATCGGCAGCGCAGCAAATGTAGCATGTTAATTAGGACAGCAGCTCTGGGGTGGGGAGAGTATGTGCGTGCCTGTGGATTCCCTTAGATGTGTTAACACAGAAGAAGGAGAATATCTCTTCAGTGAGTGACATGATAGCAGAGGGACTAAGGTCATGGAGTCAAAATACATTTACTAATGAAACATTCATCTTCATCCTCATCTCTTGTCATTGGAAGACTCTGACTCGCCCTGAAAGCAAATCAGTGCTTTTGACCCAAAGTTAGTCAAAATTGCTGTGGGCAGGTATTTTTTTGCTGGTTTACCTTTGACCCCAGCATGAGGTACCTGAAGATTTAGAGAAGGAAATGGCAGTGTCTTTGCTAAGAAAGCCCCACACAGGAGTAACAAAGACCTGGAACAAATAAACAACAAAAAAGGTACATTGGAGAAAGAGCTGGACCTGAAGTCAGGAAGATCCAAGTTCAAAACCCACCTCCAACTTGTACAAGTGGTATGATCCTGGGTAATTCATTTAACCTCTGTTTGCCTCAGTTTTCTCATCTGTCAATTAGGCGAGTAATAGAACATACATCCAAGGGTTGTTTTGGAGATCAAGTGAGACAATATTTGGAAAGTGCCAGGTGTAGGTAGGTGCCATATAAATGCTAGCTGTGTGATCATTGTTTTTGTGATTACTGTCATTATTTCCAAAGGTATTTCCAGGTGCTAATTATTAGCCTTGTGAGAGACAAGCTAAAGCGACTTAAATATCTCTCTTTGCGCTTGACTAAGTATACAAGTCCCTCTGAGCTGTTTTCTGACTCCATTGCCATTCTCTTTTGACCATATGGGCAGTTAACATGCTCAGCTGGCCTCCAAACAATGTCATGAGCACAAGAAGTCCCCAAGCTCTTTGGGTGAATCCCACATTCACCCAGAATCATGGAAGAACATGAACATGAATTGTAATGGACATAAGTCAAGGATGGCTTAAGATCTGCATCACTAAAGGGAGTACCTGTACCAACAAAATCACAGTTATTTTGAAGTTGGAAAAAAGATTTGATGCACAATTTGCCATAATTTCTTTCTGTATAAAGACCTGGAGATACCTGGATAATAGCCAATAGCAATAGTTAATATTTAATAATGCTTTAAAGTTTGCAGAGTGCTTTAAAAATCTTTGTTTTATCCTCACAGCCACCTTGAGTGCTATTATCCCCATTTTACAGATCAAGAAACCAAGAGAGAAAGAGATTAAGTAACTTTCCCAGGGTCTTATAGTTAGTATGCTTATGAGACTAGATTTGAACTCAAGTCTTCTTGATTCCAAGCCCAGTGACTTAGCTGAATGATCCAAAATATCTCACTTAGAGGTAGATTTACAATCTAGCCAATAGCTACTAGTTTAAATGATGTCATATAATTTAAGACAAAAGTTAAGGAGTTCAATATATTTCCATTTTGCCTTTTCTTCTGTGAATTTATGAGATACCCCTTGTAGCAGTAACTAGAGAGTGAGAAAGCACCAAAAGTCCATTTAATATATTAGGACACCAAGACTCAGAGGAGCCAGCTTCTATCCAGAAAATCAGACTAGGACTAAAAAGGTTGACTGTCTTCTCTGGCCACAATACTTCTACATACCCTAATTATATAACAAACTTGGAAGTAGCAATTTTGATGCTCAGGTCACAGTGAAATGATCTCAGCCATTCCGATAAGCCTAAATCTCAACATTCTAGTGAACTTGGGAGAATTCCAAAGAAAAAATCCCTACCGTTTCTTTTCATCCTGACTTCATCAAAAGTGCAGGTTATGCCAAAAGTTGTCAGGTAAATGCTTAATTGACTTCTGGGGTTAATATGATTTTATTTCAAGGGAACCCGGGGGAGAAAATGCCTATTATACTGATCTACCTACCCCCAGGAGAGTTGGCATTGCTCACATAAAACTAGGTACAATGATATCTCACTTACTACTTCACCGAGTCAGAAGCCAAGGCTTAAAGCTGGAAGGTTTGCTTTTGTTTTTGTATGTCATCAAAAAACAGCATGAAAGAGATTCAGGTTACCCTTAAGTTCTTAGTTCTTATTTAAAGTTCAATCTTTAACAAGTTTAGTTATCTGTTTTCTCAGGATATAGCAAATGAGGAGAAATGGGGAAATGGAGAGACTGATAGTCTGCCATTAATAGAGAAGGCAAGAACAAAACAAAAGGAAACAGAGATATGCAATCATCCTACTCATTGTCTTGAGTTCAAATGTGACCTCAGACACTTACTAGTGGCCTTGGGCAAGTTACTTAACCCTGCTAGTCTCAGTTTCTTCCTATCTAAAATGAGCTGGAGAAGGAAATGGCAGACCACTCCAGTATCTTTGCCAGGAAGACCCCCAAGTGGGATCCTAAAGAGTTGGTCACAATTGAAACAATTGAACAACTTGATGAATATTCATTTATAATCCCCAAATGAAAAATTGCAAACATTTATTAAGCACCTAATAAGTGTGACTAGAGATAGAGAAGAAAGAAATTTCAGTAAGACACAGTCCTTGCCATCAGGCAGCCATCCAGCTTTACATGATAATGAGGCTGTGGTTCAATAAGGAAAGGTTCAAGTCTTTCCCTGCCCCCCCACCCCCACTACCCCTTTGTTGGAGAGATGATGCTGCCAAGTGGCTACTGGTGCTGCAATGACAGCCAGGAAGACCTGGTGACTCTGAACATCTCCACTAACCTCTCCAAGCCTTAGGCAATTCTCTAAGACTATATATTATAGATGGGGATTGTGACTCACAGTTTAAGAAGACAGAGATAATAGAATCAAATATTTATACCTGGATGACCCAACTGCCTCATTTGACAGATAAGGAAACTGAGCCCCCAATAGGTTAATTGATTTGCCCAAGGTTTACAGAGGTAGAGACAGACCTCTGATTTAAAATTTAGTTGTTTGTTTTTTACTGTACCATGTGAATTGCCCCATGTCACACAGTAGAAAAATTTCATTTAAAAATGGTTAAATTTTTAAAAAAATTATCTGGGAAATTCCTCATTCTCTATTCATTCTGGATTAACGATGTGAAGCCCACATGTTTTGATCACCTTTTTTCCTCCTTTAAAAGTGTCTCTGTTCTCCTTTGGACTTCTGATCAATGTCTTGGCAGTGCACACTCCTTTTTCATTTCTTCCTTTTCCTTGTTAAAAGAAAAGTCATCATTAATTTCAGATGAAAAGGGTTTGCTGCAGTGGGCTGAGATAATCTGATTTGAAGGCTCTGATTGATCTACGTCTAAAAAGGCATGCAAACAGGACAGGTTGTAATGCTTTGCCTTCCCTACAGCCCAGCTCCCACTGCCTCATTAGAGTCTTCATCTTTACCTCTAATGCCTGTTGTTTCACGCATTTTTATAAAGCCATCGGCTTCTAATAAATGGAATTATATTTCTGCCATCAAGTGCTCCCACAAGCAATCAAAGAAACACTGCTGTTGTTCTCCCAAAGCATCAGCATCGGTGCCTTTGTCACATCCCCAACATGTAATACAGGCTGGTTATTAGTTTTTTGCTAGACTGACAGCTCTGGAGAGTCTCCCTGAAAAGCTGGATTCACCAGCCGGGCATTTACATTGGAGGTGGTATGTGTGTGTGTCCTCAAGGTGAGGGCATCCTATCAATGAATGGTGAATGGCAGTGGGTGGGAGGGAAGGAGAGGATGGTCCGGACTGTCTAAAATAACAAATTTGATGGCAGACAATAGAATCCAATGAGAACTCAGATTGCTGATAATACCCTAGCCTCACAAAGCCTGAGGTTATTCAGTCTCCAGATGAGGAGGAAAGCTGTACAACTGAAACTCTCCCCAGTGCCTAAGGCATGCTGTCAGAATAAAGTCTGTTTTACTAAGGAAGATACATTTATTCTTGCAGAACTTGGGAGTTTCCCTTAAACTGCATTTTATCATGCTACTAAGTTACATCCCCTGGATATTATGATCCTGGATTTGTAGCTAGAAGGGGCCATCTGGTCTGACTCCCTCATTTGGGGGATGAGGAACCTGAGCCTCCCCCAAATCTAAGTGATTCACTCAACATCACACAGACTTGGGATTTGAACTCAAATTTTTAAACTCCAAATCCATGGTTCTCAGTTCATGAGAAAAGGATATTTTTGGCAAGCTGTGGATTTTTTGCATAAATTGGTTAGTTTATTTCACTAAATGATAGATCAGCAACCCAGAAGAGTGAATGAGATTCCCTAAGCATTTAACTCCATTAGGGGCTAATTGATGTCTGGGAAATCAAATATTTCATAAATTGGTTTTGGATTGTTTACAGAAATTTAGAAATCCTGAGTTGAAAATAAATCAATTACAAGCCAGATATGAAACTCATTTTAGGGCAAGTGGGGGCAGCGAAATGTTTGAGTGGATCGAAAGCCAGGTTTAGGGGGTCAAACCTGATTCCAGACACTTTCTAGTTGTGTGACCCTGGACAAGTCACTTAACTCCCATTGCCCAGCCCTTACAGCTATTCTGCCTTGGAATCAATATACAGTATCGATTCCAAGATGGAAGGTAAGGTGTTTTTACTTTTTTAAAGATAAACAGAAGAAAAAAAAAACTCATCTTCTGGTTGGTTTAGATTATGAGTAGGGTCTGTATTTGTCTATGCTGATCCCAAAATTCTCAATCCTCCTCCTTCCCTGACTCCCTCTAGCCTCCTTCAGTAGGTCTCTTCCTTCTCCCTGTCTTCTAGTCAGTGTTTTTGGGTTTTTCCCTCTGACCATAAAGATCTGCTCTCAGAATGCTGTTCACATACTCCAAGCTGTAAGTGATTGATAATAACTTAAAATTCTACTGCATTCTACTGCATTTTACTGTTTTTTATATTTACAAAATGCATCTACTGCATTTTACTAGGCCAAAAAAAGTTAAAGGTTTCTAAAATGCTGGTAGGATTTGTATTTACATTATCTTCCAAATATAGACCAAGGCCTTCTCCCCATCCTACCCAGCAAGCCATTCCATGGAAGGTAGAATTTTTTTAAAAGGAGATAAAAGAAGCAGTTCAACAAAATCAGTTTCATACCAAACTGATAATATATCCAAGATTCCACCCCTCATTGTTCCCTGGGTCTGCAAAGATTAAAAAGGGAGGTGAAATTTCTAAGGTTCTTTTATTTCTAAACTTTCTAAAGCTTCTCATTTATTGTAATTAAATAGCATTTATTTTAGCTTAGATTTCTGAGAATAAAATTTGAATGGTGGTGTTTTTAGGCATGCATCTGCATATTGTGAGGCAGCGAAACACTTTCAGTATCTCTAAAATATTTACCCAAGAAAATGAAAAATAAAGTGGAAAGAATGTTGGATTTGGAGTGAGAGTACGTGAATTTGCCTTCTCACTTTGGTTCTAGCAACCTGTAGGAGCCCTTGGACAAATCCTTTCCCCTCTTCTAGGCCTTGCTTGATCCATCCATAAAATGAGGGATTATGTTATATGATCTTTGAAGTCTCTTCCAGTTCTATGATGCTGTGTCCATGTATTTTTAACTCATTTGGGGCTCTGAAAGCTACTACTAGGGTCTTGCCTGTACAGCCTCAGAGATGTTGATGCTGAAATATTTTTCCTTTAACACCTTTCTCTTCTGTTTGAGAAATAGGAGGGTATGTGTGTATATTTTTTTGTATAATGTTTGTATGTAGATCTACATATATAATTGAATAATTATCACATAATTATATATTATTATACACATATATGTATAATTATATAAATTTACACATGTATATATATTTTATGTAACAGATTATATATATATAATGCAGATTATATATACATATATATGCATTATTAAAAAATCATTTGGAATCAAAAGAGACAACTAAAGATCCCAGTTATAACCTCACCCTCCAACTAACAATAACTTTCCAAGTTGGTTAGTTGTAAGTGTGCGTATACAGGTGGGCATATAGGTATATATAAAAACTCTGGGGGATATAATTGACAAATCCAAATAGAAGGGCTGGTCCAGCAGAAGCTTTTAGGAGTCCTTCCTGGACTGCTGCTCCCTGTCACTAAAAGAGCTCTATCTCTCTCTCTGTTTCCATCTCTCATTTATAAATTGCCAATAGGATGCTACTTTCCCTTCAGAACCCAAACTGAGATTCAAGAGACAGAGCCCCTGTCCACTGGCTTAAGCAAATAAAACTGAAAGCTCAAACAAACTAGGGAGAATATAGGAAATAGGAGTTGAATGGTTAGTGGATTTGCCACCACCACCATTATAATGATTAAACTAATGTTTCTGTAAAATTCCACTGGAGCAAATTTCTTCCTTTACCTTTAAAGCATTTTAATAAAAACAATTATTTGATAAAGTAGAGGGAAAAAAGTCAGCCAGAGACAGCCACTAATCTCTGTGAGGTGAGTCAGAATTAGGAGAAGGAAACTATGCTCTTTCTCTGAGGGCTTTTTTTGTTGTTGTTCTGCTTTTTGTGTGGGTGAAGATTATCCACCCAACTCTGTCCCTCTCACCCTGCCATCTTTGCTCTCTTCTCTGACAGGCAAAATCAGATGTGGTGGTAGGAAGAAAGCCAATTAGAGAAGACTTTGGTCATTGCCTACTGTATATATCACTCGAGAATACTCTAGCACCCTAATCTCAATGTCCAAACCCAAACCCTAAGGTGAGTAGGTGGTCAGTGGGTAGAGTTTTCATCCTGAAGTCAGAAAGACTGATATTCCAGAGTTTAAGTCTGGTCTCCGACTCTTACTAGTTACGTGAGCCACGTAGCCATGTTGCCTCAGTTTTCCATCATTTAAGTGAACTGGAAAAGGAAATTGCAAACCCTTCCAGTATCTTTGCCAAGACAATCCCAAATGGGTTCAGGAAGAGTCAGACACAAATGAACAACCAAAACCCATACCCAAACTTCTCCAAGCTTCCTTATTTTTATTGACGTACCCACCACAAAATGCTGTGTTTTAATCATCTCCCCAGTCACCCAGGCTCAGGATCTTTTTGTCCATTCTCTCCTATTCATCCTCACTTCTGTTTTTGTCAAGACCCTCTGTATGTCAAACAGACCGTTAAAAGACCCTCCCAACATCCCCCTGCTTCCCATCTTTTTCTCCTCCTATCCATCCTAAACACCGTTTCAAGAGTAAACTTTCAAATCTCTGATATTGTTTCCCATCTGCTCAAAAGCTCCTCATTTTATTAATGACTTCCCCTTCATTACCTGCTGAACAAAGTCTCTGTTCCTTCTTAGTCTGGCATTTAGGGCACTGGCCAGCTGAGATCCAACCAATCTTTCCAATTTATCTCATTTTCTGCAGTTAGGATTGTGACAAAATGGTGTTCCTGGGTCTTCTTACCCTTTCCTTCCTCAGTGTATTTATTCTCACATTTCCCCTTTCCTATCATGTACATTCCTCCACCCACCATCTTTGTTTCCCCATCCTACATGAAACTTTCTCAGCTTCTTCAGACCAAAAATAGCCTGTTCAGATTTCTCATGGCAATTGTAGTCATCATAATAGCACTCTAAAGACTGCAAATTACTTTGCAATAATTATCTAATTTGAACCACATAACCACCCTAGGAGTTTTATTCGTATCTTTCTCCTCCTTTAAAAAACAATCACACCAGTGATTTCATCAGTGTAGGAAGCTGCTGGAGAACTTTGTTTACTACTTTAAATCTGGAGCTATTCAGCAACTTAATGTCTTAGAAGTTGACTCAGGCACTGAGAGGGGAATAGATTTTCAGCCAATAAGCGGGACTTAAATTTAAGTGTTTCTGACTTTGAGCACAGCGAATTCTCAATCCCACATATATTGTCACTTTTTACTTCTATTTTATAGATGAGGAAACTGAGGCTGAGTTAAATAACTTGATTAAAGTCACCCAACTAGTAAATATCTGAGGCTGGGTTGAAATCCTCTTTATCACTCCTCCCCATCCCTCTTTCCATTATATTGTACTGCCACTTCTATGTATTTATCTGAATCTATTTTGGTTTTGGGTGCAGTGGAAAGATCACAGGAAATGGAGTCAGAAAGCCCTGAATTCAAATCTGGCCTTAGATACTCATTAGCTGTGTGACTCCAAGTGAGTCACTTAACCCTGCTTGTCTCAGTTTCCTCATCTGTCAAATGTGCTAGAGAAGGAAATGGCAAACCATTCTAGTATCTACCAAGAAAACCCCAAATAGGTCACTGAAATGACTGAACAACAACATTTTGTTGTTATATCTATTTGTGTAATTTCCTTATCTGACAAATCATTTGTCAGCTTCCTGAGGGCAAAAAGCATTCTGTATTCCTCTTTGCAACATCAGCACTGAGCATGGGGTGCCAGGCAAGAAGTCAGGAAAACCTGAATTTAAGAAGCACCTAAGACAATTGCTAACCCCGAGCAAGTCACTTAGTCTCTGTTTGCCTCAGTTTCTTCAAGTGTAAGATGAGGCTAAAAGTGATCCCTGCCTCCTAGGGTTATTGTGATGATCAAGAGGGATATTTCCAAAGTACTTTGCAGAAATCTGGCACATAGTGGGTACTATATAAATGCTTTCATCAACTAACTAGCTAAATGCATACTACAAGATCAGAGAATCACAGATTTGGAGCTTCAAGGGGCCTTAGATTACCCTTAGCATGCAACTCTCTATTAGCAAGGATTGCTTCTTTGTTCTGTTTCTATTCCCAGGGCTTAGGACAGTGCTTGACCCTAAAATAAAATAAATGTTCTTGGTTGATTGATTGATTTAACCAAAGTACCTTAATTTGGCTGATCAGGATACTTAATCCAACAGAACTAAATAATATGGTTAAAGTTATATCCTGGTATTGTGACAAGGAAATCACTTTAAAAGACTGATATATATATTAATTTAAGGTCACCAACGAATTCAGCTATGTAATTCCTAAATGAAAACTCAAGTCAGCAGTCAACCCTTTATAAAGTTTAATTACAAACAGGAGGAAGAAAGGTATTAGAGATAGAGAGAGAGAGGGAGAGAGAAAAGGGAGAGAAGGGAATAAGGCTTAAATACCCCTTCTGTTTAGGCTGGGCCAAAAGGCCCAAGCCCTTAGATAGCTGGGGCAAAGAAAGGAGATCAGTCCCTATTACTCAGGTGACCAAAATGGAGAAACAGTCTCAGGGGCCTCCACCTCCAGCTTCCTTCAGAGCAAGCTTCTCAGAGCACCTCTCCAACCACTCAGAGCCAAAACTCTCCAACCAACCACCCCTCAGTCCTCAGACCCCTCTCTCTTTAAGCAAACCATCCAAGTTCCCTCCCCTCCATTCTCACATCTACCAATCACTGTCCATGTCTTCCCTGTGCCAATGGTGGCTCTAGCTTAACCCAGGACCGCCCAGAGGTCTGTGGCTTTGCACATGTCTGTTGAAGGTCAAATTCTCAAATAATTAAATTTTGATCTATGCTGCAGCCCTTCCTAAATCTTGTTAGGACTGAGTAGGGTGGAGATTGTAATTTCCAAGACCTGGTTCTGTCATTCCAAGTATCTCTATTGTATCAATTCTAAAATCAATCATGACTCAAAGAAATTCCTGTTCTATGCTTAAGCATAGGTCAAAGCCCTTTCCATTGTTCAGCAAAAGGTTTCTGTCCTAAAGTAATCTTAAGAAGGGAGGAGGAGGAACCTCCCATGCCAATGGGGTTCACATTCCAATAGAGTTCCCATTATCAATAGGAAATTTTTCAAGTATGAAATTTCCCAATGGTGAAATTTCCAACATTTATAAGTCTAAGAAATTTTGAGGTTTACAGTATGTGATGGAATTGGGACTGGAATCCAGGTATACTAATCCCAAGCTAAATGTTTTTCCTCTCCATATTGATGATGATAACAACAATAATAGGCATTTTAGTATATTTTAAGGTTAGTAAAGTGCTTTATTAGGGTTATTTTATCTTTTGCAAAAATCCTGAGATTATTAATTACATTAATTAATGGCTAATTGATTATATTAAATAATATGTAACTACTCTCAAATTACAGATGGGGAAACTGAGAAAAACAGAGGTTAAGTGATTTATCCAGGATCATTCAGCTAGTAAATATTGAAGGCAGGATTTGAACTCAGATCTTCCTGACTCCAAGTCCAGCACTCTATCTACTCTTGTTGTTGTTGTGTCCTTCAGTTTTCAAAGAGGACCAAGGACATCAAGAGAGTACTGTCTTGACTTTCAGGAGAGTTGGATTTAAATGAATCAAAGTTGCAATGTCATCTGCCTCACTTTTTCTTCCAGAGTCATCAAAAGCTCAGAGACAAGAGAAAAGTCAGGAAGATTGTCAATGGTCTGAGGAGCAGTGGATCATCTTGGCTTCTTTGATGGCTAACCAAGTTCTAGGCACTCCACACCACCTGCTTTAGCAAACTCTTTCATGACTGTAAGAACAGAACATTCTCATTTGCCCATTCTGCCAGGGTAAGTCTTCATGTGCTTAGAGTAGACAACCTAACTCACCAAAAGGTTGGAGGCCTCTCTGTTACCCTCAACCTGGTTTAGCTTGCCCACAGAGATGATGTACCAGGCTGTGGCTGTGCTACATGCCAGAAGTAAGAGTTGAGGACCAGCTAGACACCAAAGATGGATGAGCAGCCCTGAAAGGGGTTTGGAAAGCCCTCCAACCAGTGGTGCTAGTCCTCCTGGATCACCCCATGGACCCCATCTAGCTGATTCTAATGTGTTTTTATTCTTCCTTATTGGGTAGAATGAGAAAAAAAATGCATGATTCTCTTTTCAGATATTTAAACAATTATGATTTCTACTGGACAAAGCTTTAATGAGATGGCTGACTTGTAAGTTATTGAACCTCCAAGAAAGTGTTCATTTCCTCTCTACTTTGTTAGTCGACATCTTCACTGATTCCTTTGGGGGCTATCATTATTTCCACTTGATGGGAGTAGGGAGAGCTCTCTTTATGAATAACATTAGGGACACAGAAAGAATGTGATCCTTGGCCACAATCCTTGCCTCAGCAAATCAATGGAAATTTTAAAAAAGAATTAAAAAAACATACATACAGAGGGGAAAAAACACCATCACAAAGTACAGATGGAAGTTTCCAGGTGGGAGTTTGGGCTGTTCATTGTGTTATAATCTACCTAAATTAAAGACAATGTAAGAACACATGTTGGGATCAGGAAAAAATCACTATGGCAACAGATGATGCAAAAGGATATGCCTTAAAAGAAATCATGCTGTTCTCTTTAAAGAGAAATGCATAATACAAGAGGTGCTTTGAGAGTTATCTTTGAAAGTCATATGTACATGAAATTGGAAGTGTTTTGCAGATCTGAATTCATGAAACAGTCAAAGTCTTTTCTGATACAGTTATTTCATTGTCTATCAGCCAGTGATGAGTTGAAGAGGGGATTTTGGAAGTCAGGGTAAGCAGATACCTCAGGTCATTTATTTTAACTAGTAGGTATCAGGATACTATGGAATAAATGATAGCTCTGACATCTGAAGACCGAGGTTCAAATCTCACCTCTGACAACTTAATTGCTATGTGACCTTGGACAACTCACTTTTCCTGCAAGTTTTATCAGTCTTCTCATTCATAAAATAAGGACATTGGACTAGATGTCTTTTGAAATCCCTGTTAGCTTTAGATCTAGAATTGTTTGATTTCAATTGTATGACCTTGAACAGATAATTTACCTCTCTGAGTTTCAGTTCCCTATCTGTATGAGGAAGAGGTTGGATTAGGTTGCTTTTGACTCTAGAGCTACAAATCTCCCTTATTGTGCCTTCTTTGTATTTTGTATTTCTCTGTATTCCCTTACCATGCTTTCTTCTCCTAACTCTCTTTATTCTCCAAGTTTGCTTGTGAATAGAAACTCCAATTAGAATATAACTGAATAATTGAAAAAATTATTAGATATATTTTGTGGAATTTTAATATGGGAAAAAGACAGATAAAAAATTAAAAGGATTTGAAAAATGTGTATTAAAAACCACTAAGTGGGGGCAGCTGGGTAGCTCAGTGGATTGAGAGCCAGTCCTAGAGATGGGAGGTCCTAGGTTCAAATCTGGCCTCAGACACTTCCCAGCTGTGTGACCCTGGGCAAATCACATGACCCCCATTGCCTAGCCCTTACCACTCTTCTGCCTTGGAGTCAATACGCAGTATTGACTCCAAGATGGAAGGTAAGGGTTTAAAAAAAACACTAAGAGGCAAGACAGATAAAATTATGACCCCTGGTCCTGCATGTGTCTATATGTAGCTATAGTTTTTGATGAGAGGAGTCAGGAGAATGAGGAGTCCATCTAGCAAAAGAGGCAGAGTGAAGAAATGAAATGTTGGTTGAGGAAAAAGAATTGATGAGAATTAAGGCAAATGACCAAAGTGTGGAGGAGTCTTGTTAATTTGTGCTCAAGAGAAGAGATGATATTTAGAGGTATGGTTAAAGAAGAAGGACAAATTTAGAGATCAATAATGAAAAGAGAGGTCATAGCTAACATTATAAAGAGATAAGACGATACCATATAATATATATTTATGTAGAGCCTTAACTAAAGTTCCCAAACCATCTTTTTATACATATACTCACATTTATCCTCACATTCCTGAAGTATATAGTGAAATAAATAATCAAGTTTTCATTCACACAGCTAGTCTGTGGAGAAATTAGGATTCAAACCCAGATCATCTTATTCAATGAATGAAGCTTATCCATAATAGATACTAAGTACCTGAGACTTGAATCATGGATCAAGAAAGTAGACTCTCATTTATTAGCATTAGTTTGGGGAAAAGTGATTCTGAGTCTTGGTTTCAAGAATGGGATAAAATTGTTGTGTCAGGCAGCAATAGGTAGAGTGACCAGGCAATCAGACTGTGGAGCATCTTTCCATGGACTAAAAAACCTGAGTCTATGTGGAAATACTACCACCTGCCCTGCATCTCCTCCCCTTCTCTATACTTGGAACAGCATCCATTAGAAAGAACCTCTAGAGCAACAAAAGAATATCTACCCTTTGACCCAGCCATAGCACTGCTGGGTCTGTACCCCAAAGAGATAATGGACACAAAGACTTGTACAAAAATATTCATAGCTGCGCTCTTTGTGGTGGCCCAAAACTGGAAAACGAGGGGATGCCCATCAATTGGGGAATGGCTGAACAAACTGTGGTATATGTTGGTGATGGAATACTATTGTGCTAAAAGGAATAATAAAGTGGAGAAGTTCCATGGAGACTGGAACAACCTCCAGGAAGTGATGCAGAGCGAGAGGAGCAGAACCAGGAGAACATTGTACACAGAGACTAATACACTGTGGTATAATCGAACGTAGTGGACTTCTCCATTAGTGGCGGTGTAATGTCCCTGAACAACTTGCAGGGATCCAGGAGAAAAAAACACCATTCATAAGGAAAGGATAAACTATGGGAGTGGAAACGCCGAGAAAAAGCAACTGCCTGAATACAGAGGTTGAGGGGACATGACAGAGGATGGACTCTAAATGAACACTCTAATGCAAATACTATCAACAAAGCAATGGGTTCAAATCAAGAAAACATCTAATGCCCAGTGGACTTACGCGTTGGCTATGGGGGGTGGGGGGGGGAGGAAAAGAAAATTATCTATGTCTTTAACGAATAATGCTTGGAAATGATCAAATAAAATATATTTAAAAAAAAAAAAAAGAACCTCTAGAGACCATCTGCCACTCTCATGGGGAACTAACAGATTCAGCTTTGAAATTCCACCTGGGTTGAGCTGTTCTGATGACTGAATAGGTGTGTGCTTGCTTATGTTTCCTATTTCTAGGCAGCAATTCAGACTACGCTTCCCATTCTATCCATCCATCCATCCATCCATCCCCCAGGAAACTAAAGCCCATTCAGACATCTTGGCATCTTCAAACTCTGCTGCTTCTCCAATGTCTTCTACCCCAACTCCACCTCCCCTCTTCACCATGCTTAAGAAAGAGTAGTGCTACCATTATGACTCCAATAGGTGACAACCAACTACTCTGTGACTACTCAATTCTACCCAAACTGTGACATCTCAGACCATGACAGCCCTCCCTGGTCATCATTCTTGATAGGTATTGCTTCACCCTATTGGAACTCTCTGAGGACAGAGACTGTCTCCCCATCTTTAGTTTGTATCACATGCCTAGCACATAGCAGCCCTTTAACAAATCCTTTTTAATCCTTCTTCCAATCTTACTTGTATGAGTTGGGGACAGGAGGATCTACTCCATTATTCTGCTCCAGCTACATTTAACTGCTTAACAATTGGTGTAGGGGATAGTATAGTGGGATACATGAAATGGTATAGGGATAACAGGGGCAGTTAGATGGCACAGTGTGTTGTGGGCCCTGCCTAAATTAGGAAGATTCATTTTGTTGAGTTCAAATCAAGCCTCAGACGCTTATTAGCTCTGTCAGCTTGGGCAAATTGCTTAACCCTGTTTTCCTCAGTTTTCTCATATGTGAAATGAGCTGGAGAATGAAGTAGCAAACCACTCTAGTGTCTTTGCCAAGAAAATCTGAAATGGGTCATGAAGAGTCAAACACGACTGAAAAGACTGAAAAGAAATCGAGTCCGAGGTTGTAGCTTTAATTTCTTTTTAATTTAATTACTTTAATTTAATTGTTACTTATTACCTATGTGACCTTGAGAGAGTCATCCTATTGCTTGGAACTTAAGTTCAATCAGAAAAATGAGGTGACTCGAAGGCATGATTCCTTAATCTTCCCTCTAGTTCAAAAAAAATTCCTATATAACATTGTAAGGTTAGCAATGAAACTTCCCCCAAACAAGCTGTTTCTCAAATGTGATTTTCCATTTCTGAATTCCAAACATTATTACTTGAGTCCCTCCATGTTTGAAATGCTTTCCCTCCTTGTCTCTGCCTCATACCTTCCCTGGCTTCCTTCAAATCTTCTCAGTAAAGTTCTATCTTCTACAAGAAGTCCTTCCATTTTATAGGTCTTGATCAATGGCACATATTAAACCAGTGGAATTGCTCATTGGCCATGGGAATGGGGTGGAAGGAGGGGAGGGAAAGAACATGAATTATGTAAACATGAAAAAATATTCTAAATTAATAAATAAATTTTTTCATAAAAAAAGAAGGCTTTCCATTTTGACTCCATTTTCCCTGTATGTATCTTGTTTTTACTGTTGTTTGTTTACATTATGAGCTTTTGGAGAGTAAGTGCTAATTTTTGCCTTTCATTATTTTGCTTATTATTTATTCTTTTCTAGAGGTATTCCCCCAGGAAGCTGGGTGGTACAATGGTTAGAGTGCCAAGTCTGGAGTCAAAAAAACCTGATTCACTAGTTCTCTTAGTGTGGGCAAGTCACTTAACCCTGTTTGCCTCCATTTCCTCATCTGTCAAATGGGCTAGAGGAGAAAATGGCAAAACACTCCAGTATCTTTGCTAAGAAAACCCCAATGGGGTCATGAAGAGTTTGGTGCCATTGAACAACAACATATTGCTTCGCATGATCTACAACACATAGTTGGTGCTTAACAAATGCTAGTTGATAGAGTGACTTACAGATATGAAATGAGATTCTGCAAAGTTCGATGACTTTCCCATAGCCATACAGCTAATGAGTATCAAAGTCAAGATTAGAGACCAGATTTTCTGATTTTGAGCACATTCGGCATTCTTTCCACTACACCAAACTGCTTCTTAGTTGAACTAAATTTCCAATGCTCCAGCCCCTTCTCTAACTCCCTAGATCACTTTCTCAGCTCACTCCCCTAATTAGAAGCTTCAGCATAATCCTTTGTCCTTCAGTTGAGCTAATTCTCCCCAAAGATATTACAGGAATTTCGACCATATCCCTTAAGAAGACAATGGAATTACTGAATTCCTGTGGCAGGGGAAAAGCTATATAGCACAGTATGAAGTGCACAATGGAAAAAATGGATTTGAAAGGAGCCAGAGAGTTCCCAAACAGAGGTTACCTGGGACTTGGTATGTGTGTTCATTCTCCTGAATGAATTATGATCAGTAAGGCAGAAATATTAAGCAAATTAGAACATTGTTAAAAGAGGAGGGGTTGGGGTGAGAAAGGGGTTCCAGATGGGATTTTGTCTAACATATTAAGAAAACCAAGGTGGAAATCCATGGGCCAGTGCTAATTATCTGGGAAAGCTCATTACATTTAAGCAGGTTTCCAGAACACTGAGAGTTAGTGAACCTCGTTCCCAATTCCCAGAAAGGAATTTGATTTGAAGTTGGTCTAGTGCATAGGAAGACCCATCCGTGATTTGCTATCTGGCAGACTATAAGTAATTGAAAGGAAAGAACATATATGAAAATTTGGGTTGGAGTCACAAAAGGCTTTTATGGGTTTAATAAAGGGCAAGGAGAAATTCTGACAAATGATGACTGGTTAATCCAGTACAGAGGACCCATCAACGTAGAGCTCAGTGGAACCCTAGACATGATCCAGTCCTTTCCTCTCCCTCATTTGCCATGGAAGGCCCATGGAGGTGACTTGACTTGCCCAAGGTTACACAGGAAGGGAAGAGCAGAGCTGACATTTAAACCAAGCCCTTTGACACTGAATTGAACGTTTTTGCTACTCCATATTGCATAAAAGGCCAGCTTCGCAATAGGGGGTCTCATTTCTTCCTCCTCTCTCTCCTCTCCAGGGAGTGAATTTTACAAAAGAAAGGTTTATTTTTTTAATAATAGAGAGGACAGGGCTTAACATAGATCCTAATACACATGAGTTTAGTGTTATATCTTGTGGGTTTTGGCCCCAAAGTGGGAAATGGCATGAGTCTGTGTCCTTCTCAGCAGATTATTGTTTTAAAGAGAATATACAGTCCTTCTCAATGAGGGGCTAGGGGAGAAACAGAGGGAGAGAATTTGGAACTCAATTTAAAAAAATGAATGTTAAAATTATTTTACATGTAATTGGGAAAATATTAATAAAATTAATTTAAAAAAGAAGATGAATGGCCATCTACTTTGTCTCTGCACTGGAAGGATCAGCAAGATGATTTTCAACTATATATGTTGTCTCTTCCATTAGAATGTGAACTGCTTGAGAGCAGACTCCCATGACCTAACACAGTACTTGGCACTTTATAAATGTTTTTTTTTTTCATTCATTCTTTTTGAAGCCCTCAGGAGTTGTGATGCTGGCTCCAACTTCGCAGAGACAACCCAGTATTACTCTGTTGAGTAAATGATGAGTTCCCACATGTTGTTTATTCTGTTTCCACAGTGTCCTTCACATTGGTGCCTCCTTCTCTACTTCCTAGCTCTAACCCTCTTCCCTGTATTTATGGACTATTGCAATAGCCTCCTCCTAACTGCTCTCCCTGTTTCTAGTTTCTTCCCTCTCCAATTCATCCTCCAAACACCTGTCAAAATCATTTTCTTAAAACACAGATCTTACCATGTCATTTCTCTGCCCAAACCTTCAGTGATTCCCTGTTGTCTCTAAAGTCGAGGCACACTCCATATTTGGCATTTAAAACCTTTCACAGTTTGACTTCTGCTTCATTTTCCAGATTTGGTTCATAGTACTCCCTTCATGAACTCTGTGTTCCATCTTAGAAAGCCTGCTACCTATTCCTCCAATGTTGGCCTTCCATTTCTAGCTTCTAAGGTCTGACAAAGGATATTCTTTACTCTTGGATTATATTCCTATTGGAATGTTTTTATCTCTACTCCTTATTCCCTAGTATTCCTACCTGGAATATTTTTACTCCTACTTTTTAGCATCCTTAAAGTCTCAACTCAGATATGACCACTTACAAGTAGATTTTCGTAAATCCTCCTAATTGTTGTTGCTCTTTCCCTTTCCAGACTAGCTTGTATTTTTGAATCAACAGAAAATACTATATATTCTGGTAGAAATTAAGTTCCTTGAGGGCAGGCACTCCTTTTTGTTTTTTCTCTTTGTATCCCCATTGCTTAACAGAGTGCATGGGATAGAGTTGATGGGGAAAGGGAACAGATAAAGCACTTACATAGTGTCTAATAGCCTCGTTATTAAATTACCAAACACACATTTGCCTAAAAGACTGTTTTGTGGAGAACTCACACAAGGCAAGCACTCACAGAGAGAACAGAAGAAGCAATATGCGGACACTGGAAAGTCTTCTCTGAAGAACTTTGGTATAGATTGTGAGACATGGGAGACACTGGCACAGCACCACCCAGCCTGGGATGCCTGCATCAAAGAAGGCTCTGTGCTCTGTGAGCAAAGCAGAATTTCAGTAGCTCAAAAGAAATGTGAGATCCACAAATAGAGAAACGTCTCCATCCCAGAAGTTCAGAAGGGCTACTTGTGCCTGACCTGGGGCAGAGCCTTCCAAGGTCATATTGGTCTGATCAGCCACAGTCAGGCACACTGCGCATGGATCCCAACATAGTCACATCATTTTGCTCCTCTTTGAATATAAAAGACAACAACCAACCACTATGTGCTAAACACTTTTTACAAATTTTTTAAATTTATGAATTTTACAAATTACAAATTTTACAAATTATAAAATTACTTATTTGATGCTTGGTAGATGTTTAAAAATATTTATTTTTTAACCTTTGTTTCTTCTCAGAATTAATAGTACATATCAGTTCCAAGGCAGAAGAACAATAAAGACTAGGTAATGAGGGTTAAGTGATTTGCCCAAGTTCACAGATATGAGGAGGGTCTGAGGCCATGTTTGAACCCAGGACAATATTTGTCCAGTCCTGGTTCTCTAGTCCCTGAGTCATGTAAATGCCCCTAAATACCTGTTTAATTGAATTGAACTGTTGATAGAACCTCAGTGCCTATCTTTGTAATGGGGGGTATATTGTAGTAGTAGTAGTATAGTAGTAGTCTCTCGGTAACCGAGAATGACGATTGTCTTTGTGCGTTTTTGTGCACAAAGACACTTGTGCATGAAGGAGATTTAAGTGGAAAAGTCGGTGCACAGAGACAGTCCCACTCTCTCAGCGTTGGAAGCCTGGGTTCAGTGGCACGAAAAGTCGTTACACCTGGAGGCTTCCTCAGCTGCATTGGATGGCCGTGTCGTCCTTTGTGCTCCAACATGCCCTGAGCATTCCACAGTGCTTTGCTGCGTCGCCATCTCAGCCGTTGAACCTTCTTATTGGTTTCTTCCATCTGTTCCGCCGAAGCAGTCTTTACATGCTGGGTGAGCAAAGCCTTGGTTCACCAGGGGTCGACGACGACCCGATGGCTACCCTCACAAGGTTTAGCTGGCCTGTCAAAGCCGTTGCCTGGGGTGTGGCCGCTGCAGCATGCTAGCAGCTACTGGGAGCCACAAGTGAGAGCTGGGTGTCAGGTGAGGGTCAGAGGTTGGAGAGCTGCCCTAGAAGGGCACGACAAGCCCTCCATACCAGAGATACTACCCCTCCCTGAGCACCCCATACACCCGGGGATATATTGTACTATAATGGAAAGAACAGTATACTGTGAATGAAAAACCTAAGTTCTAGGAAAGTTTTTTTTTTAAATTTTGTGATTTTGAACAAATTGTTCTGTTTCTTTTGGTCTGAAATTCTTCATCTGTAAAATAAGGTAAAAGAAGTGGATGATGGTGCCTAACATCCTTTACAATATTTAAGTCTATGAATCTGCCAACAACCCAAAAAGAAGCATTGATGCCCTTGGATCTAATCTTTTAATCACTACTATCTGGGAGATCTTGGAGGCTATGGTTGATGGCTGATGAGATCCCTATTGCACAGCTTTGTAGGACTGATCTTCAGATAGAAAGGAAGCAGAAATATTGACCAAACAATCAGCATTTATTAAATGCCTACTACGAGCGAAGTGCACGAATGTGACAAAGTACTAAATGACAAAGTACCTAACCTTAAAGAGCTCATAATGGATGCATATAACACCTATTGGTACAACAGATGCAAGGCAATGGAGGTGGAATGAGACTTTGGTTAATTACAGACTGAAGGGTCAAGAAAGATTTTACAGGGAATGAGAAAGAGTTTTCTGCCCAAAATATTTAGAAAATATTTTGTTATGTTGTATGTATGTTATATTTTATGATTCAGAGGGGAAGCTAAGTGACAAAGTGGATATATTTCCTGGCCTGGAGTCAAGAAGACTCCAAGAAGAATTCAAATATGACTTCAGACACTTATTAGCTATGTGACTCTGGGCAAACCATTTAATCCTGTTTGCCTCAGTTTCCTTATCTGTCAAATGAGATGGAGAAGGAAATGGCAAAGCACTTCAGTGTCTTTGCCAAGAAGGTCCAAAATGGAGTTGCAAAGAGTTGGACATGACAGAACAACAATCAAATGATTCAAAAGGGAGAATTAGGCTGAAAAATATTCAACTGCTACTCAAATAGGCTCTGAGTCTTGCCCTAAAAATGTGAGCAAAAAAGACTCACAGGTCCTCTATGTACTATAAAAATGGATATTTATTTAGGGATATAGTTGGAATTTTCTTACTTTCATATCTCAGTGCATCAAAGCTGTAACTATTATGGAGGAAGTGAGACTTTGGTTAAGTGTGAGAGATTCATAGTGCACAGCAGAGGATCATGTGATAGTCAATTGGGCAGACTCACTGTTTTTAATATAACTTCCCCAAACTTAAAATGTAAGAAGAAGGAAATATGTGCCATGTGTATAGTCATTAAAGATGAATCAATTAGATAAAAAGAAAAAAAACACTTTATGAAGGAAAAGTCTTAGGAGATAAAGTTGGCAAGTAGAATCACTTAAGTATCTTGGTTGGCCCACCAAAGTCCAACCCATGATGCAGCCAGCTTGAACAACCTCACAGGCTTTTGTCTCAGAATCTGGCTGTGGCAAACTCCTACCCCAATTCTTTAGCTAGGAAACCCCCATCCAATATGAAGCAGAAAACATCGAACTTGCCCATCCACATAAAGAAAAAGGAGTGCAATTGGGACTTAGGGCAGAGGCATGGCAGTACTTGGCTTGCGTTAAAGGAAAGGGCTTCCATGTCCTTAAGTAAGGAGACTAAACACCTAACTGATCACCTTTCCTCTCTCTCACTCAATTATTGTGGCCACACATCCAGCTGGGCTTCTCTTCTCTCTCCCTCCTCCCACTCAATTCAAAGATACTGAAGATAGTTAGCCATGGGGTTCTGGGTAGAAATGGACATGCTGAAATGGTGAAAGGATAATGACATAAATGATGAGGTGATAGGCTGGAGGAACTGAAGAAAAGGCTAAAAGACAAAACACCTAAATGGAAAAGGGTGAGCATAAGTCTACCTCTCAAGCAAATGGAAAGAATAGTAGTAGCTACCTCATAGGGTTGTTGTGAAGATATTTGAAACAGCACATGTAAAATACTTTGCAAACCTTCAATTGATCCATAAATGTTAGCATTATCATCATCAGATAAACTAAGAGAGAGACACAAAGAGTGAAATGAGTAAGAATATTATAAAAGCCCCAAATGCAATTATTATTTTTTAAAATAAAATTAATTTTTAAAACTCTTTAAAAAGAGAATTATGTGGGTTCTCTAGAGAGCACATCAAGAATCTCCAAAGTCTTACAGAAGAGAAATAAAACTTTTAAAAGAAGATTATAGGGTGAAAATCAGAATACTCAAAGAAGAAATAAATAAGACAAATGGCAAAATAAGGCAAATCAAAGCTTATAATGGAAAATCTCTCCAAGGGAGTAGGGGATCCAAAAATGGGAATGCCAGATTTGGAATTCAAAAATACCTGTGGGAGAAAATTTGGCCAACAGAAGCAAAGGACATTAACTTTGAAAGAACACAGAAATTTTATACAATCAAAGTTACTGACTTTGAAGACATTTAATTTAAGGGAGTATGGGCTTCCCAGAAAAACTTAATAAATTAAAACTAAACTGAACAACATATGGCAAGACATAATACAGGAAAGCTGCCCCAAACTTTTGCATACAGACAAAAATAGTAATGATTGATTGGATTCACAGATTGAAACCAGAGAAAATATCTATACTTGTAAGTCTAATGTATATAAATTTTAGTATTTCAGTGTCAAGCAACACATTTTGTGAATATCCAGGAGGAAAGCCTTTAACTATGAAGGAATGTCAAGTTGCATAATTCTTTAAAATGAGGTTTCTGGAGGGGAAACCATCCCTGGGAGGACAAGATCACAGGGAGAGAGGACTCTTCCAAGACAAGATCGCAGCTGAGATATAGCAGTGAAGTCTGGACATTCAGAATGTGCCGGGTATGGTAGTAAATATAGGCAATACCAATGCAAAGAAGTAAGACTACTCTTCCCCTTAAGGAGGTTGCATTCTAATAGGAGAGATAGAACATAAAAAAGGGGTCTGGAAGGCAGGTTGGTCATGCAGTGGAGAGGGCCACTGGACTTAGAATCAGGAGATTTACCTTTATGAATTCAAATCTGGACTCAGGCACTAGCTATGTATCCCTGGGCAAGTCACTTGACAGTATGTGCCTCTGTTCTACTCCAGTATCTATGCCAAGAAAATACCAAATGGGATGAGGAAGAGTCAGACACAACTGAAAAGTGACTAAACCACAACAAAGAAAGCAGGGGCTTGTGGGGATTTGTTGGTGACCTAGAAGAGAGCTGGAATCCTGGATCTGTGCAAGGTGATGTGAAAGAGCATCTGTCAGAGCACAAGGTAATTTTAGGGCAATAAGCATACCAAGAGATCAAAGGGTTCTAGAGATGTACTGCTAGACCTCGATGGGAGTAGGAAAGGGATAGTAATTAGTCTCTCAGTAAGCTGGAGGTGGGGATCATGGATTATTTTGGGAGATTTGGGCAAGGTCAGTGAACCAATGGGATAGGGAGGCATGAGGTTAGGTACCTCCTAAAGGATCCAATTCAAGGAGAACATTCCTGGGATGTTCAGAGTAGGGAATAGACAAGGGCACCTGTAAGGGCTGGTGGGAACCTTTAGGGGAGCACCCTTTCTAAGTGAAGGTTGGGTTTCTCATGTCGGCAGACTGTCCCAGAAGAATGATGTATAAACTGAAAGTTGACCCAATCCTCAGTTGTTGGGGGGACCTAGATACAGTGGTAAAATATGCTGACTTTAATGGTCAAGGAAAAGGCATAGGACAAGCTGTAGTGAACCTCATGACACTGCTTCCTTCTCAAATAGATATTTCTAGGAGACACAGAAAAAGAAAGTACATCCGACTAATCAACCAACCAAAATCAAACAAAGGAATATCCGCAGAGATCTACTAATGCATTCGTTAGATAGAAGAAAAAGTTCAAATGATATGTTCCACAAGTTTTAGATTTCATGAGTGAGACAGAAAGAAGAAATGTGTAAGTATATAGATAATGAATGAAAGAGAATAATTCTGAATAAACTAAAAGGAAGATGGAAATAAAGAGGAAGAAAAAATAAATGAATATTTATTGGAAAAGAACACAGAAACATATCATTTAAGTTAAGAAGTTGGACTGAGGTGGGGAGAATAAAAGATCTGAAGCCTCATTTTATATGAACAAGGAAACAAAATAATGAAAAGATGGGTGTGTTTGTAGATTATATAAATAAGTAAAAAGAGAGATAAATTAATAATTAAAATAAATTCAAGGAACTTGGAACTGGGTAGGCAAACAAGAGAGAGAGAATATCTATGAAAATAGATTAATATCAAATTAGAAACAAACATTTCTAATCACAAAGAGAAAATCTTGACATAAAAATAGTAAACAAAATGCAACAGAAATAAATGGAGGAAAAGTAAAATCAGTCAATCAGTAAGTATTTTTAAAGAACCTCCTATGAGCCATGTCCTATGTTATGTGCTGAGGATACATTAAAAAGAAGCAAGGAATATTTTTTGCTTCTTTTTATGTATCCCCAACAAAGCAAATTCATAATTATCAGAAGAGACCAATATCATTATTAGAATTGCTATTATATAATTATATAGGAACAAAAATTTTTAAATTGACAAAAATGAATATTAACTACAGAAATTAAAAAAAACCTTAAAATACTCAATTGAAAAAGAACTACAAAAATGTAAATCTAAATAATTGAATAAATTGGACAAGTTCTTTTGGGAGGTATAAAAATTAAACTGTTTACAGATGGATTCTATCAATCACTATAAATACAATGCTATATTGTTATACTATATGCTATATATACCATGCTATAAATATATACATATACCATGCTATGCAATTATCCTCAAAACTTGAAAAAGAAAATATTCCACCAAGCTTATTTTCTGAGAAGTTTGGTTCTTTTTTTTAACATTATTTTATTTGGTCATTTCCAAATATTATTCATTGGAAACAAAAATAATTTTCTTTTCCTCCTCCCCTCCTCCCACCACCTCTCCCATAGCCGGCGCATGATTCCATTGGGTTTCACATGTGTTCTTGACCCGAACCCATTTCCATGTTGTTGGTATTTGCATTAGAGTGTTCATTTAGAGTCTCTCCTCAGTCATATCCCCTCCACCCCTGTATTCAAGCAGTTGCTTTTCATCGGTGTTTTTACTCTCACAGTTTATCCTCTGCTTGTGGATAGTGTTTTTTAGATCCCTGCAGATTGTTCAGGGACATTGCATTGACCCTAATGGAGAAGTCCATTACATTTTAGATTGTACCACAGTGTATCAGTCTTTGTGTATAATGATTTCCTGGTTCTGCTCCTTTCACTCTTCATCACTTCCTGGAGGTTTCTCCAGACTCCATGGAATTCCTCCACTTTATTATTCCTTTGAGCACAATAGTATTCCATCACCAACATATACCACAATTTGTTCAGCCATTCCCCAATTGAAGGGCATCCCCTCATTTTCCAATTTTTGGCCACCACAAAGAGTGCAGCTATGAATATTCTTCTACAAGTTTTTTTTTTCCTTATTATCTCTTTGGGGTACAAAGCCAGCAGTGCTATGGCTGGATCAAAGGGCAGACAGTCTTTTAGTGCCCTTTGGGCATAGTTCCAAATTGCCCTCCAGAATGGTTGGATTAATTCACAACTCCACCAGCAATGAATTAATGTCCCTACTTTGCCACATCCCCTCCAGCATTGATTACTTTCCATAGCTGTCATGTTAACCAATCTGCTAGGTGTGAAGTGATACCTCAGAGTTGTTTTGATTTTCATCTCTCTGATTATAAGAGATGTAGAACACTTTTTCATGTGCTTATTAATAGTTTTGATTTCTTTGGCTGAGAACTGCCTGTTCATGTCCCTTGCCCATTTATCAATTGGAGAATAGCTTGATTTTTTGTACAATTGATTTAGTTCTTTGTACATTTGAGTAATTAAACCTTTGTCAGAGGTTTTTATGAAGATTGCTTCCCAATTTGTTGCTTTCCTTCTGATTTTAGCTACATTGGTTTTGTTTGAACAAAAACTTTTTAATTTGATGTATTCCAAATTATTTATTTTGCATTTTGTGCCTCTTTCTAAGTCTTGCTTAGTTTTAAAATCTTTCTCTTCCCAAAGGTCTGACATGTAGACTATTCTGTGTTTGCCTAATTTTCTTATAGTTTCCTTGTTTATGTTCAAGTCATTCACCCATTTTGAATTTATTTTGGTGTAGGGTGTGAGGTGTTGATCTAAACCTAATCTTTCCCACACTGTCCTCCAATTTTCCCAGCAGTTTTTATGAAATAGGGTATTTTTATCCCAAAAGCTGGGTTCTCTGGGTTTGTCGTATACTGTCCTGCTGAGGTCACTTACCCCGAGTCTATTCCACTGATCCTCCTTTCTGTCTCTTAGCCAGTACCAAATTGTTTTGATGACCACTGCTTTATAATATAGTCTGAGATCTGGGACTGCGAGGCCCCCTTCCTTTGTATTTTTTTTCATTATTTCCCTGGATATCCTTGATCCTTTGTTCTTCCAAATGAACTTTGTTATGGTTTTTTCCAATTCAGCAAAGAAATTATTTAGAAGTTCAATGGATATGGCGCTAAATAAATAAATAAGTTTGGGTAGGATGGTCATTTTTATTATATTGGCTCGTCCTACCCATGAGCAGTTAATGTTTTTCCAATTGTTCAAGTCTAGTTTTAGTTGTGTGGAGAGTGTTTTGTAGTTGTGTTCATATAGTTCCTGTGTTTGTTTCGGGAGATAGATTCCTAAGTATTTTATTTTGTCTAAGGTGATTTTGAATGGGATTTCTCTTTCTAGTTCTTGCTGCTGAGCTGTGTTGGAAATATATAGAAATGCTGATGACTTATGTGGGTTTATTTTGTATCCTGCAACTTTGCTAAAGTTGTTGATTATTTCAATTATCTTTTTGGTTGAATCTCTAGGATTCTTTAAGTAGACCATCATGTCATCTGCAAAGAGCGATAATTTGGTTTCCTCCTTGCCTATTTTAATGCCTTCAATTTCTTTTTCTTCTCTAATTGCTACTGCTAGTGTTTCTAGTACAATGTCAAATAATAGAGGTGATAATGGGCATCCTTGTTTCCCTCCTGCTCTTATTGAGAATGCATCTAGTTTATCCCCATTGCAGATGATATTAGTTGATGGTTTTAGATATATACTGTTTATTATTTTTAGGAACGACTCTTCTATTCCTATGCTTTCTAGTGTTTTTAATAGGAATGGGTGTTGTATTTTATCAAAGGCTTTTTCTGCATCTATTGAAATAATCATGTGATTTTTGTTGATTTGCTTGTTGTTGTGGTCAATTATGTGGCTGGTTTTCCTAATATTGAACCTGCCCTGCATCCCTGGTATAAATGAAGTTTGGTTCTAATAACATAACCTGGGGGTGGGGGACAAAGAAAGTGAACTACAGATCAATAACATGAATAAATATTGATTGAAACATTTTAAGCAAATTTCTAATAAAAAGACTACAAAATATATTCTAAAATTATTCTCTGTCAATCTGGATGGATTTATATCATGGTCACAAGGAAAATATATTTGGAAAACAATGCAATCAATTATATTAAAAATAGAAGTGACCTCAAAAGACATGAATAAATTCAGAAAAAGACTTTGACAGTTCAAATAATCATTTATACCCCAAACCATAGAAAACTAAAAACAGATGGGAAACAAAAATGTAAATTTAAAGAATATATGTAAAAAATCCAGGAGCATTTCAATGAAGACATATTAGAAACTTTCCTAATAAATGAAAACATAAAGCAAATAATCCATCCTTTCTCCATTATGACATTTCTAGATATTTCAGCAACAGCATCAAGACTAGAGAAATTGGAAACAAAACAATAGTACGGACTCTAGAAAATTAGCTATATTAATGTAACGTGATGGTGATTAGAAAACTCCAGAGAATCAGCAAAGAAACTAATGGAAATAAATAGAAGACTCAAGAAATAAAGGGGTCAGCATTTCCATATAATAATAATAATAATAATTAAAAATCATAAAAAAGGATGGAAATAGAAATCCCATTCAAGTTAATTATAAGGTGCATAAGAGTCAAAATAGCAAAATACTTTCAAGGCACATTAATATAATGATAAAATATTCTTTATAGAAATAAAAAAATAACTAAATTGTACAATTTTCATTCAATGTGATTAGTCTACTACAATACAGTATAAATAACACTACCTAAATTAACATATATTTAGCCAAACTACCAAGGAATTACTTTATTGAAATAGATAAATTTATAGTTACATTAGTTTGGAGGCCACAAGAGGTCTATAATTTCAAGATAACTAATAAGAAATAGAACAAAAAGGAAACATTACCATGTTCAGGCTTCAAATAATATAACAAATCAATCATAAAAAAGGGTTTTAAAAAACAGAAATATGGTCCAGTGGAATAGACTAGATAACCAAGAATTAGAAGCAATTTCATTCAATTAACAAGTTTTCGATAAACCCCCCAAAATGACTAATTTGGGGAAAGACTTCCATTCACCCAAATTGCTAGGAAAATTACAATAGTTTTGCAAAAACACATAATCAAAATCACCAATTTATAATATATACCCAAATAGCAACTAAGGAATGAGTAAAAAAATTTCAATTTGAAGGTTGACCTAATTAGAACAGATCATATTATTCAAAAAATTGTAAGAAATGAAAAGAGATACCTTTCACAAGTATGACTAATGGGAGAATTATGTAAGAGATAAAGATAATTATAAAAGAAAAAAAATTAAATGCCCATTATATGAATTTAAAGAGGTTTTCTCAGAAAAAAATAATTCTTCTAGGACAAGAAGAGAGAAACTATTATCTGGGGAAAAATAAATCTTTGTATCAAGTATCTCTGACACAGAACTGATATTTGAAAATATGCAAATATTAATATAAATACAAAGGACCAAGAATCATTTCCCAATAAAAAATGATTAATTGATATAAAGGGTTCTTGAAAGAAAGAATTTTCCTTGTGTCCTTGATATAAATCCATTATAGCCATATGAAAGATTCCTCTAAATCATTAATAATGAGAAACACAAATTAAAACAAATGTACCATGGGTTTGTGACTTCATCCAAACATTCTAGAAAACAATTTGGGATTATACAAATAAAAAGTGACTGTTTACTTATATCGCTTCAAGGATCCTGAAGCTTCTGCAGGAAGGTCATAAGATCTTGAGAGGAATGTGAGCTCAGATGGAGCATGAAGAACATTGAAGAGGAGGTTTGGCTTCTGGCGAGTTGTGGAGATGATAAGCTGTTTGCTTCTTTCCTCTCTCCTGTCCCACATAGAAATTCTCCACATCTGGCAAAATCCTCTTTCCTTCTCCTTCCAGAATGGGCTGGCTTCTCCCCCGTCCACCCTATCTCCATTAGCAGCTATACTTTTCTACACCAAAGTAAGGACCATCCACACTATTTTATGCAAATGAGACAATATTTGCAAAGTGTGGTATAAATACTCATGCCCTTCCCCTTCCAGAGTCTTTTCCCTTCCATGTGCTATGAGGGATGGCTAATGCCCTAGGGTAAAGTAGACAGAGAATGGGTCCCCAATCCCATGGATTATACCATTGAGGTCCCTGTCAACTCTTACCCCTTCCACTCACTGGATTTTTGCTTACCTCCTTTTATTATTGTCACATCATGAAGGACAAAATTGATTTGAGGATGCATTTTGTCTTGCTTGTTCTGGTTTTGAATCCTATCTGGTGCCCCAATCACTGGCCATGGCTTTGCTTTGCATTGACTTCCTACACAATTTCAGTGTTTTTGTTTTTCCCCTTTTGCCTATGTGGTCTTACCAGTTGAGTGTGCCTTTCTTCATTTTTATGTCTTAGAAAAAAAGAATATAGCCCTTAAGGAAAAGTAACATAAAATGTGAAGAAGAAAAAGAAAATTCTGCCTCGGTAACCTCAGGCACAGCCAAAGCCTGGCAGAGGGTGCTAAACAGCCTTGGAAGTTCTGTAATTCAATAGTGTTTCACATGATAAAGCATTATTTGATCTGAAAGCTACAGGGGTTGGTGTAGGGAACAGCGTCTATGAAGGCATGATTTAAAAAGCAAGGAGAAAAACACTTCCAGAGCAAAAGAACCTGAAAACATTAAGTGGACCTTCATTGCCCTGGTCAATGTGCCACTCTGGCTATTGCTAATCTATTTTAATGTTGTCCAAAGAGTCTGCACAGAAAGATTCAAGTGGCCGCGGGCTCAGCGTTATATGGCACCTTGTGAACACAGAGGGTTGCAAATGAATGAAGATCTAAACCTGCTCTTTGCTTGAACTAGGATGACACCAGGAAAATGAAAGTTAATGCTGACATTTTTTACCCAACGTGGTACTATAGTTGCAAATGGTGGGAGGAGGGAAAAGGGAAGCAAGTCCATTTTGAACAACATCGAACTAGAGCTGAAGTCTTTGAGAGAGACTCTCAAATAACTTCTTTAACAAAGGAGAGAAGTAGGATGGCTGTAAAGAAGTTTAGCTGTTACCAAGCAATATATGCAAAAATATATATTGAGTAATTATAATCCAGGTTTCCAAAGAATCTAAATTTATAGAATGCATCATTTCTGATATTCATTTTATTTTTAAAAAATTTTTAATGTTTATATTTTAAAAACTATTTTTCCATGTTTACATGATTCATTTTCTTTCTCTCCCCTCTCTCCTGCCCCCTCCTAGAGGCAACAAGCAATTCCACTGGGTTATACAAATGTTATCCATTGATACCTTTTTCCATATTATTCATTTTTGCATTTGCACAATTGTGATATTCATTTTCAAGAACACTGAATTCTAGGATTTAAAATAGATGTGTGCTAGTACATGTTTAGCAACTGGCTCTCCAGGGGAAAAAAAAAAAAGCATAACACACTTTTAAGCGTAATCTACATTATTAACATTTCCCTCCTCACTTTCTTAAATTTAGATAATCCACAAAGCAATAAATCAAGCCTTGTTTTGTAGCATTTGCCAGTTTCCAAGCTATAAAATGCTGGTGCTGAACATTTAACAATCAGTTTTCATCTGCAAATTGACTCTAGCACATCCTTGTCCAGAAGCAACTCCCCAACAGCACGGAACTCATTGTTTAGGCAAGATTAGTTAGTCCTAAATTATACCAGACTGATGGTTATTTCTTTTACTCTTCAATATCTTCAGGAAACGAATTCATTTGCATTCAATGTCCAATCCAATGCCCAACAATTTACAAGGTCCCCAGCACATAGTAAATGTTTAATATATACCTATTGACAGATTGACTAATAATCCCTTTTAGTCAGGATGACTTAAGCAAAAGCTAAAGAATAAGTGGATTTAAATCTCACAATAATAGGTTCACAGAATTACTGAGTTAAAGCTAGATTTTAGCAGTCATTTCATCTAACACCTTCATTTTACAAAGGAAACCGAAGCCTGGAGAAAGTAGATGATTTACCCAAGATCACCCAGGTAACATATGGCAAAATGGGGGACCAAAATTTAGGTCTTCTTATTGAAAATCTGGTATTCTTTCCATTATATCACACTGATGAAGCAAAACAAAAATTGTTACTATAAAGATAATGTTTTCTATTTGAAACTGTGTATAAAGTCAATTCAAAGTAGAGCCATGGCCAGTAATTTGGGCATCAGATAGGATTCTAAACCAGAACAAACAGGACAAAATATCCTTCATGATGTGACAATAATAAAAGGAGGTAAGCAAAAGTCCAGTGAGTGGAAGGGGTAATTACCATGAAAGAATTGACAGGGACCTCCCTCAATGGTATAATCCATGGGATTGGGGATTCATGTTTACTTTACCCAGAGGATTATCCATCCCTCATCCCATGGAAGGGAAAAGACTTTGGAAGGGGAAAGGAATAAATATTTATATGACACTTTACAAATATTGTCTCATTTAATAATAGTATGGATGGTCCTTTGGTCTCTAAATTACCAAATCTAGTGGCCTTTTCTCAATTCTCTTGAGCTCTCTACAATATCTGACACTGCTGACAACCTTCTCATGGATACTTTCTGGTTATCTTTGTAGGTCCATCTTTGTATGACTGTCTTTCTTGATTCCCCTAACTGTGTGACTTCTCAGTCTTCTTAACTGATTCATCATTCATATTATACTTCAGTGTAGTTGTACCCTAAAGCTCCATCCTGAGCTCCTTTCTCTTTTTATACTTGGTGACTTCATAAATTTACTTATCATCATCTCTGTGCATGAGATGACTCCCAGGTTCATATGTCAATTCCTATTTTCTCTCCTGAACATCAGCCCTACATCACTAGCAGCTTATTATTTACTTCAAACTAAGTATCATATAGACATCTCAAACTCCAAAAATCTAAAACAGAACTCATTACTTTCACACCCTAAACCCACTGAGCTTTTTTTGAATGTTCCCATTTCTGTTGAGAATACCAACAAATTATCTAGTATTAACCTTGATATTATCCTCAACTCTTTACAGTACATATAAAAACAATGGTCAAATCTTGTTCTAATTCCACATCATCTGACATTTTAAACACTTTCTCACTCACATGTGGATTATGCCCACCAGCCTATTTCAGGTCTCATCACAGCAGTCCTGCACTATTGAGAAGCATCCTGTTGGATCTACCTGCCTTTTCTTTTCCACCTCTGACCCATCCTCCCCAAAATGTCAAAATGATGTTCCTTAAACACAGGTCTGGCCATATTACTGCCCTACTCAATAAATGTCACTGTCTGTCTATTACCTTTAGTATCACATATAAACTTTTCTGCTTGGCACTTATATAACCCTTCAGCCTCATTATATATCACTCCCTTCCATGTGCCCTATAGTCCAGGCACCTGGCTATATTATTTTTTCACACACACCTGTGGCATTTCATCCTGTCTTCATGTTTGCTTTGGCATTCTACCGTGTTTGGAATGAGAGACATCCTAGAATCCCCATGAAGCTCTTAAAAATGCCTTGTTTCTTACAAGACAGTCCAAATATTACCTTCTACATGATGCTTTTCTTATTTTCCTCATCTGCTAGAATCCTCTTTCTCCAAAATATCGTATGTTCATTTGTAGATCATCTGCACATATTCAAATCAATTGCCACCCATGGGGTAGGCAAGTTAGCCAAGATGAAGCAGTAGGATGCTCTGAGGAAATGACAGGAGACAACAAAGAGCAGGAAAGTCAAACCATGACTGCCACTTTGACCACTCTCTCCCCTCCTATCCCAACAGAGACAGCCCAAGACCCTCAGCCATTGTGAATAGCAGTACTTCTATCCCAGTGTCCCCTGGCCATCTTCCTAGGCAGTAGCCACTCTGGAGATGCAACCTGGTCACTGTTCCTCTAGGTGATATAGATACAGCTACGAAAGACCAAGAAAATAAAGTTCTTGTCACCAAAGTCCTTTGCATTGTCACATGATTTAACATCAGAAACTGATATGATTTTATTGAACATTAAAGAAGGGGGATTAGCATCTATTTTACTGCTGTTCTCTAAGAACTATGTGACTTTTCTACCTGACTTAAATGAAACTTTAGGAAAAATTTTAAAATATTTTGTTTTGAGAAGCAGAATCCATCTTCTCATCATCCCCCCCCCAATCTCCTTCCTCCCATATGAAACTAGAATAAAAACAAGATCCATTACAAACATGTATAGCTAATTAAACAAAATATTCCCATTCATCATGTCCAAAAACATTTGTCTTATTCTAGATTGTTAGTCCTTCACATTTCTCTAAGGAGGTGAGCAGCATGTTTTACCTATCATGAGTTTTCTGAAATTGGGGTTGGTCATTATGCTGATAAGAGTTCAATATGATAATATTCCATCACTTTTTGAAACTACAATTTGATTATTCCCCAATTTGTGAGTGCCCGCACAATTTTCTATCCTTTGTCACTTCAAAAAAAGCTATATTTTTGTACATCTTTAATGTTTGTTTTGCTTATGGCTAATCCCTTTTTTAATCTCTCCTCCTTCTAATCTTCCCTCCGACTCTTTCTTTTCTAGTTTGCTGTTGAGTGAAGTAGATTTCTGTACCCAGCTGTGTGAATCTATTCTTCCTTCTCTGGACCACTTCAGATGAGAGTGAGGATTAAATGTCAGCTACTTCCCCCAATCCTTCTTTCTTGTTTGATTAGATGTGTACTTGCATACTATGATTATGTGAGATAATTTCCCCTAAACTTCCTTTCTTTTTCCAAAATCTCCATTGTATTATTCTTCCCCTTCTTTCCATTCCTGAGATATTCAAGTATAACAGAACCATTCTGTAACCCCTGATGATGGCAAAGTTCAGAGGTGACACATGTATCATCTCCCCATATTAGACTGTAAGTAGTTTATCTTGTTTAGTCTTTTTTTTTTTGCCCTTGTTCATTCATGTTTACCTTTTATGTTTCTCTTCATTCTTGTGTTTGTATTTTAAAGTTTCTATACAGCTCTAGTCTTTTCTTCAGGAATGATTAGAATTCTTCTCTTTCATTAAGATCAATTTTTCTTCCCTGGGGAATTATATTCTGTATTACTGGTTAAGTTATTCTTGCTGGCTGCTTGAAGGGTTTTTCTTTGACTTGGACACTGGATTTTGGCCATGATGCTCCTGGGAATTTTTGTTCTGGGGTTTCTTTCAGGAGGTGACATAAATTCTCTTTATAGTTTGCCCTCTGATTCTAAGAAATCTGAATAATTTTAAGATTTCTTGAAATAAAATGTCTAGACTCATTTTTGATGATGTTATTCAGATAGCCCACTGATTCCTATTTTTTTCTTGATGTTTTACAAGCTAGTTGTTTTTGCTATGAAATACGTTACAGACTTTTGACTTCATTTGAATATTTCTTATTGCCCCATGGAGCCATTGGCCTCTATTTGATCCATTCTAATTTTCAGGGAGTTTATTGATTGGGCAAAGTTTTATACTTCTTGTGCCAAGATATTAATCCCTTTTTCAATTCTTTCTTCTTTCTCATTTGTTATCCATTGTCTCATACATTCTCATATAATTTTCAAAATTCTTTTAACTCTTAAAAAATTCTTCTAAGAATTGAATTACACCTGAATTTTTGTTCAGACTGTGTTACTAAGACTTTGCCTGAAGTTGTTTTGGAGACATTCTTTTTTTCTGGACTTGTGTCCTGAGGTTCCATGCCACCAATGGTTCTTTGTAGTAGGAATCTTTTTTATTTGCTCATTCTTCTTGCCTTTATTTAGACTTCAGATTTATCATTAGGATTGGACTCTGTGGTACCTCTGGAGGAAAGATCTAAGTTGATCCTGTGGCTGCTTTCTTCAGGGGGCTGAATATCAGAGTATTTCAGGGTTTCTGAGAGGAACTAGAGAGTAGCAAACGTTCAATGTTTCCAAGGTAGTCTGAACCAAGGCAAAGTCTGAGTGCTACCTGCTGATCTGAACTCTGCAAGTTTGGGTTTGGGTCTGAGCAAGAGTAGTCTGCTACTGTACTTAATCCTTTTCAGCCAGCTGGAAGTCTCTGTTGGTTCAGAGTAGCAGAATTGTTGGTTCCTATTTGGTATGGGATTCCTGCATTGGTTAATCCTTTGTAGTCTGGGCTAAATGCTAGAAATAAGAACACTCTCCATGCCTGGGGTCTGAGCCACACACACTGCTGTCCTTGTTTCTGAACTTCCAGTTTTCTCAGTATACCAACTTGGGCCTTTGTTCAAGGACCTCTTCTCATTCTGTTTTGAATTTGTGGATAGCCGCCATATAGAACTGCCAAATGGTGCCTGTCTCCATTGTCATGGCTTGCATAGGTCTGCAAAGTGCCCTGGTATGGGTCTGCCACCTCCACTTGCACTAGTGCAAAGTCATTCCTGGAGCACTTCTGACCTGATCCTGACCCCAGTATCCCGAGTATTTTGGAAACTTCCTGTTTGTTTCCCTGGGATCAGTTGGGCTGGTCAAATGACTTGCTGTGACTTTTTCTGGATTTCCCCATCAACATTCAATCTGGAGCATTTTTCTTATTTTCTTTCTTCCTTTTTTAACCCTTAACTGCTATCTTAGAATCAGTGCTATGTATTGGTTCTAAGGCAGTAGTGATTCCATGACAAAGGAGGTTAATTGAGTTGCCCAGAGTCATAAATATAGGATGTATCTGAAACCAGATTTGAACTCAGGCCCTCCTGTCTCAAGGTCTGGCTCTCAATCCACTGAGCCATCTAGCTGCCCCCTGGAGCATTTTCTATATCTATTGTTTCTGAGCACTCCTCCATCTTGGCTCCTGAAATTTTCCAAATGTGTCATCTCCTCCATTAGAATGTGAGCTCCTTGAGAACAGGGACTGTCTTCCTATTTGTGTCCATAACTCTCATCCCAGGGCATTGCAATGTAGCTAGCACTTAACAAATGCTTCATCTACTCATTCATAGATGGATTCATGTACATCTCATCCCCCCTGAGAGAATGTAAACTCTTTGAGGGCAAGGATGACTTCATTTTTGTATCTAACATTTAGTAGCCTGTTGGCACATAGTAAGCACTTAATAAACCTTTGTTGAATGATATAAATGACAGATCTACTCATGTGGTATTATCATCAGCTCAAGAAAAGAATTCAAACATGGTACATGGAAATAACTATGTGAGTAAACAGTGTTCCTCCAAGTTTCTAGATGCTTTCAGTGTCATGTTGATTCATAGAAGCTACTAGTAGTCATACTAGAACCACCAAAAGCTTTATTTCTTCCAACTCAATTATAATATAACTATTCAGACTATCAATTTATATAGAGAACTCAAAGAAGGAAATGTGCATTTGTTGTCTCTGACCTAGTTATAAAGAGGATGGATGTATATTAAAACCTTTCTTCTCCCCAGTGGATGAATGAAAAACATTTATTAAATGCTTAATTTGTGCCAAACTTTGGATTAACATTTGAGATCTAAATTCAAATGTGATGTAGCCTGGGGCCGGTAGGTGGATGAGAGGAGAGAGTGTCAAGATTGGAGATGAGAGGTCTTGGGCTCAAATCTCACTTTAGACACTTCCTAACTATGTGACCTGGGCAAGTCCCTTAACCTCAGCTAAGTCTCAGTTTCCTCATCTGTAAAATGAGCTAGACATACCACTGCTGTGTTTGTACCCCAAAGAGATAATGGGGGAAAAGACTTGTACAAGAATATTCATAGCTGTGCTCTTTGTGGTGGCCAAAAATTGGAAAATGAGGGGATGCCCTTCGATTGGGGAATGGCTGAACAAACTGTGGTATCTGTTGGTGATGGAATACTATTGCACTAAATGAAATAATGAACTGGAGGAATTCCTTGGGAACTGGAAAGACCTCCAGGAATTGATGCAGAGTGAAAGGAGCAGAACCAGGAGAACCTTATACACAGAGACTGATACATTATGGCATAATTCAGTGTAATGGACTTTTTTACTAGCAGCAATGCAATGACCCAGGACAATTCTGAGGGACTTAGGAGAAAGAACGCTATCAAAGAAAGAACTGTGGGAGTAGAAACACAGAAGAAAAACAACTGCTTGATTTCATGGTTCAATGGGGATATGATTGGGGATATAGACTCTAAATGATCACCCTAGTGCAAATTTAATAATATGGAAATAAATCTTGATCAATGACACATGTAAAACCCAGTGGAACTGAATTTTGGCCTTGGGAGGGGGTGGAAGGAGGGGGGAGAAGAACATGAATCATCTAACCATGGAAAAATACTCTAAATTAATTAATTACCTAAAATTTTTTAAAGGCAAAATAAAAAATAAATGAGCTGGAGAAGGAAATGGCAAACCACTCTAGAATATCTGCCAAGAAAACCCCAAATGGGGTCATGAAGAGTGGGACAACTGAAATGGCAGAACAACCAAAGCCAGGGAAGGGTGTCTTGGTCTGGGTAATCACAGGGATAAGTGTAGAAGCACCAAACAGGAAATTGGCATGCTGTCATCTTGCTGAAGGGGTACAGATGGTTATAAAGATGGCACTGGTAGATGGAAGGGTTTGGTAGTCTGGGGAGGCTAAATATCCTATCTTATATGAGTGCCTGGTATATATCAAGCATTTAATAAATGCTCATTGACTGACTGAGTTTTTAGTAAGTGACTCAGCCACTATTTGTTCGGCTCTGGGGCAGGAGGTCCAAAGCTGAGTGGATCAATTCCAGCAGGGTACTGGCTCTGAAAGGGTCAAGGGCAGGTGGAATGGCAGGAACATAGCTGGAGTTGAATAGTCACCTGGAATGTGAAGCATGGTTTGGTCTGAGCACAGCTGAGCCACCAAAATGATTCATTGCTCTTTCTGAGATTCACCAGGCTCTTATGGTTATTTTCACTTATTTCTGGAGTTGTTACATTATCCATTCCATTATTCTCTTGGTCCTATTTTTTTCAGTCTCCATTGCGACATACAAGTTCTTGCATGTTTCTCTGCATTCCTCATATTGATCATCTTTAATGGCTAAATAATTCTCCCTTACATTCATGTGCCACACTTTATCCAGCCATTTCCCAGGTGAGGGCTACCAATTATGTTTCCAGTCTTTTGCTATCACAAAAGGTGTCGCTATGCAGATTTTGTTATGTATGGGCTTACTTTAAATGCCTCCTAGTGGGACGAGCATCATAAAAATAGGCTTGAGCTGCTTTTGTGGAAACAATCTAACCTTACAGAAAAGCTCCAGGGATGCTAGATTCTAAGGCTGGTTCATCAAATAACCTGTTGTATGGCATTGGACAAATCACTTTTAACTATAATTTCCTCACATGCGAAGAGGGGGAAAAATCTAACTGAAAAACCTTCCTCCTATGGTTGTCATGGAGATAAACTATTTAGTGACTGCAGAACCTTTCATGGGGAACAACAGCAATTGAGATTTCTAACTTCCCAGATTTGTATTCAGAGCTGGCTTTGACTTCCACTTACTCAGGGTCAGTTTCTGAAAAACAATTTTGTTTTTTTGCAGTATTGGTAGAGAATTACACCCATTTCCTGGGATAGAAAATCTGATTACCGAGAAACATACTTGAGAAACTAAACCTCAAAGCTCAGTTTCAGAGACTAAAGAAGATGAGTTTTTTTACAGGGCACGTCGGGTGTTCATGTGCACACACTGGCACGTGGTGGGGACCAGCTCAGGGTAGAAATCTCCTCTGTTATCATAGATGGCCACCAATTAATTATAGTCCCAGAGATTTGCCTGTGATCCTAACAATTTAAGGGAATTGCTTCATAACTCCTAAGTCTTAGACCCAGCATGTGTCAGAGGTAAAAATTTAAACCCAAGTGTTCCTGACTTGGAGCTAAGTCTGTCCACTCTACCCTATGACCTTTCCTGTATATATACATTTTTTCCATTCTTTTTCACTTCAAATCTATTAAAGAGTAAACAAACCAGAGATAAAATACTGTAAGCTCAGAAAAATCACCCAGGCCCAGGAGACATTAAGCCAAGCACTTTGTGCCAAGCACTGTGCTGGTTTCTGGAGATGCAAAGAAAACAGGAGCAGAGAGGAGAAATTAGAATATTTCTTTCTTTTTAAGAAATATTTAATTTTTCCCAAATTCCATGTCCATAAAGTTTTCAATAATCATTTTCTGATAGTTTTTGGATCCATGTTCTCTCCTTTCCTCCTGTCCCTCCTCTATCCCCAAAGAGAAATTAAATTATTTCTAAAAGGACTTTGTCTTCATGTAAGGATTTCAGTAGTCTGTGTGGTAAAAGGGAAGGAATGCTATCTCTATCAGGAATCAAGAGATCTGGGTTAAAGTTTCAGCTTTGCTACTAGCTATCTGTGATCATAGTCAAGTAAATTAGTCTCCAAGGCTTAGTTTCTGCAGTCATGAAATAAGGATACTATTACTGCCTCTTTGAATTTCTGACAGGAAAGAGTTTTTAAAGTTATTGAAATACAATTCATCAAATAGAAAGTATTATTGAGCTAATTCAGTGCTAAACATAATGGGAAATGTGGTAAATATTTGTTTAACAAATGGTCAGTGACCTGAAATTTGACTGTGAGTTATGTCTAATAAGTTCATTAACTTAATTTGTGGGATACATTTTGTAAATCGAGTATCTGCCAACCCCCTTATAGAATTGACAAAGTGGTTGACCTAAAGAGGCATGTTAGAAAATAATTTGAAGTTTGAAAAGAGATGGAAAACCAAAGCCAAAGACATAAAGACTTAGCATCCTGGGACCTGAGTTCAAATACCAGCACTGCCACTGAGTCAGTGAACATTCATCATATGTCTTCTATGTGCCAGGCATTGTATTAATTATTTAATTAATGTAATAATTAATGCTGATGATAAAAAATGTTAATAGCTTCTTAGGGGTTCACAATGGAGGCAAGATGCAAACAAGTATAAGCAAACAACCTATATACAGGATAAATTGGAAATATTCCCCCCCAAGGGAGACACTAGAATGAAGAGGGACCAAGAAAGGCTTCCTGTCGAAGGTAGAACTTTAGCTGGGGCTGTGAAGGAAGCTGCGTAACCTGCCTTACAAGATTTTCCCTTAGTTCCTTGTTCTGTAAAATGCAGGGGCTGGACTAACTGACGTTGGAGGAGCCTTCCAAGTCTCAATGTATGGCCCTATAAACATTTGAGAGGGCAGAACTTTAATTTGGACTTTCACCATAATGAAATGGTCTGTCAAAACCAGTGGGTCATTGAGCATAGACCGCATAAAGGACGCAGAAGAAGCTTACAGAATAGTTGTTTAAGTTCAAAGAAAAATGCTCTGAATTCTGTCAGGAGGCCTGGGAAAGCCAGCCCCCACCTGACTGATCCTAGCTGTTTTCCTCTCCAAAAATGAGGCAGGGGTTAGGTTAGATGTCTTCTCACAAGGAAGGAGGGAGAAAGGAACAAGCATTTATCACGCACCTACTATGTTTCAGCCACTGGGCTAAGAGCTTTACAAACAGTATCTCACTGATCCCAAGATACCCTCCAGCTCAGAGCTGCTGGGATAACCCTGATGGAGAAAGTCAGAAAGGCCATCAGAAACATCAGAGTCATAGCCAGGCAAATGGAGAACCAGGTCTCATGCCAGCCTCAGCTGGTTCTTCTATCGCTATCCCTTATCTCGGGATTCAGAGGCAGACTGGGAGAGTTCAGGGGTGAAGCCTTTTAGAAAGCTGTTTTTGTCTGATAGTAGGTTCCCAAGACACTATGCAAAGCTTCTGTTCTCAGCTTTAAAGGAAAACACTTGTTCTACTTTCTACTTCTTTCAAGTCTCTCTCTCTCTCTCTCTCTCTCTCTCTCTCTCTCTCTCTCTCTCTCTTAATTAAATCATTTCTGGACAGATGTGGGGGTGTCTCTATAGGGTAGATGGAGCTTTTCTGGTTGCTCGATTAGGACTTACAGTCTGCAGAGCTATTTGGAAAAGTAGCCAAATTGAATGCAGAAAGACAGACTCAATAGCACTAGTATCAGCTATTTGTCTTGTAAAAGACCATATTTTGATGGGATGTTATTGAACCTTCACGCTTAATGACCCCTATAATACACTGCTATCAGGCAGTGCCATCTGCATTTGGGCAAATGCACTCACTGTTGTTTACTCAGCATAAATTATCTTTATTTAAGGTTTAGTGGGAGAGGCATCTATTTGGGTATGTGCGCTTAACTGATTGCAGACCAGAGTGGGCTGCGGAGTTATTTCCTTGTGCTTGGAAGCTGCTGGGAAATGATAAGAGGCTGACATATGTTAGAAGCAACAATCATGGACAAGGGGTAAAATTTGTTTTTAATGAACCTGAGTCCAAAGTTACAAAGAAAAAAACAAACTGAACACCTTTCTTTCTGTTAGCCAGCACTAACCCAAATAATTGATGCTGATGAGGACAAGGCTGGTTTGGACCCTGTCTTGAACACACACACACACTCTCTCTCTCTCTCTCTCTCTCTCTCTCTCTCTCTCTCTCTCTCTCTCTCTCTCTCTCTCTCTCTCTCTCTCTCTCTCTCTCTCTCTCTCTCTCTCTCTCTCTCTCTCTCTCTCTCTCTCTCTCTCTCTCTCTCTCTCTCTCTCTCTCTCTCTCTCTCTCTCTCTCTCTCTCTCTCTCTCTCTCTCTCTCTCTCTCTCTCTCTCTCTCTCTCTCTCTCTCTCTCTCTCTCATACACACACACACACACACACACTCAGGAGAGTCTCTCAAATAGCTTACTACAGCTTCTGTCCACACTACACCCTACAGCAGTGCCCAGGGCTCCTTACAATGTCTCCCAGATGCAGACCCTGAAACTGACATTGGCAATTGCTTTAGAAAGCTGCTGCCATCTGTAGACAGAAATGAGCATCTACACATATGTAATTATAATGGGAAGGAGAAAAAAAATAAGGGATGGAAGGGCAGAGAGAGAAGAAAGGCTAGAGGCAAGGAAAAAGAAGGAAAGAGGAAGAAGCTAAGCTCCCTGCAAAGTGAAGTCAGATATGGGAAAGAGATAGAGAGAAAAAGAAATACAGAGAAACAATGCATCCCAAATAATTTATTGAAGCTTCCCTAAGCCAATCTGTTCATTTTCCCATTTTGATATTTTTTCCCATTTACTCACTTTGTTTATTTAGAACATTAGAGAACCTTCCATTGAGATAAAAATAGCTTAGCTGGAATCATCCTCAGTGTATTTATTGAGCAGTCAGCTAGGAAAAAAAAAGAGAAGGGGAGATAGAAGTGTGGCATCATAGAAAGAACATTGTCTTTACAGTCAGAAAAAGTGTTTGAACCCAGAGCTCTTGAACATGGGAATGTGATGTGATGGCTTTGTGCCTCAGTTTACTTATCTATAACATGGAACTAAAACATCTGTGCTTCTCTTTTGATAAGCAAATAAAACATTATATCTTACATCCAAACATTAAACACAGAGGTGATAAGTATCAATTTGTTTTCATTCAAATTTTCCCATCTCTGTGGAGGATATCACCCGTTGACAAGGCACTTAGTTTCATAACTTTGAAGTCACACTTAGCCCTGTTTGCCTCCATCTCTTCATCTGTAAAATGAGCTGCAGAAGGAAATAACAAATCACTCCAGTATCTTTGCCAAGAAAACTCCAAATGGGCTTGTGAAGACTGGACACAACTGAACAATAATGATATAGCTCTTATGTAACTTTCTTGCTTATTTTGAACTATTCTCTTTCATGAACTCTATGTTCCAACCAAATTAAGTGACTACATCTGCAAACTGGGCATTCCATGAAGACTTCCCTGATTTCCCCAGTTTTTAGTGCTCTTTCCTTCCTCAAAATGTCATGCCATAGAAAGATGCATTGAAGAAACTGGGAATTTTAGCCTGGAAGAGCACTATCTTAGGGAGACACAGTAACTTTCTTCAATTAATTAAAGATTATTGTATGTATACATTGTTAGACTTGTTCTGCTTGACTCCAGGAAAGAAAGTGAGAAGCAAAGGGTAGAAGTTGCATTAGGTGGAGTCAGATTGAAGTTCCATATAAGAAAAATTTTACTAATAATTAAAGTTGTCCAAAAGTGGAATGGTCTTTCTTAGTAGGTGATGAATAAATTTCTTCATAAGATCTTTAAGCAGATTTTAGATGGCTATGTCTCAGAACTACTTATCAGTAGACAGGATACCTCGGCTCTTCAAAATCAGCTTAGTTTTGATCAACTCTTTTTTCACTTGGTATTACCCTATGTTTGTAGAGTCTTTGAATTATTTTCCATCTTCCTGATAAGCAAGTGTTCTTTCTGTCACATCTTGGATAAAGGATCATTGAGCTTCCATTAAAAAATTTCCAGGGATGAGGATACCCATGTGGCAAAATAATAGAGTGCTGGACTTTCAGGTGGGAAGGTGTTGAGTTGTTTTTCTGTAGTGTCGGGTTCTTCATTGAGTGTGTTTGGTGTTTTATTGGCAAAGATACTGCAATGGTTTGCCCTTTCCCTCTCCAGATCATTTTACAGATTGAGACAAACAGGTTTAAGTGATGTCTTCAGAGTTATATATAGCTAGTAAGTGGCTGAGGCTGGATTTGAACTCATGAGAATGAGTGTCCCTGACTTCACACCCAGCATTCTATCACCTAACTGCGGCAGAGTTCAAGAGATTTAATGTTCAAATCTCACTTCAAATATTTAACTCGCTGTTGACCCTGGCCAAAATATTTAAAGTCATTAGGTAACCCAATGACTTAACCCCTGTCTGCTTCAGTTTTCTCATCTGTAAAATGGGCATAATAATAGTATCCATCTCAGGATTCAATGAGATGAAGAAAGCAAATATGAACTGTGATTCATACTCTTTCTGTTGTCTAGCTATACTATTGCTTCCCATTTTTCTCAGTGTCTCATGCTCTGTATCCCAGTATCACCACTTCATTTACTTTACTGTATGTCCCACAATTAAAGGAAGAAATTTGCTCTTAAACAGTACCAATTAGTCCTTCCAGTTAAATTAGGGTGAAATCACACAGCACAGCCTATTTAGTAACACTTCACTCCAGGGGCAATAAATACCAAATTTAATCACATGGCTAGAGTGGTTTATTGGAGACTCAAGCAATGTTTATTTTTTTAATGAACAAACAATAACATTAGAGTCCTGAAGAGAAATTTGCATTCTCTTGCTACTTTAACTCCCTTTAGATTTGTTGCTTCAAACATGAGAAAATCTCCTACTCTTAAGGGCATCTTCATTCTTTTCTGGCATCAGAAGACGTGTGCTACTGTTTTGATGTCTGGTGATTTTTATGAGATATTCAGTAACCATGCTCTATTCCGCAGAATAATGTCTATTTGATATTTAAAAATCACATTTACATAGAGCTTTAAGGTTTGAAATATACTTCCCTTACAAGAGTTCCATGAGAAAAGGATTACTACACTATACATTTTACAGTCAAGGAAACTGCAGCTTGAATCCTTATAAGAACAGATTCAATAAAGTGGAAGAATAGGAAGCCAGATTGCAAAGGGTTAAGAAGTATGTGGGAATGTGTGTATAGCCACATATAATTTAATATGCATATATGTGTAGAGATACATAGAATAAAGATAATAATAACAGGTAACATTTATATAGTGCCTACTATGTGTCAGGCACTGTGCTAAGTGCTTTACAAATATGATCTCATTTGATGCTCCCTATAACCCTGGATGGTAGTGGTGCTGTTGTTCCCATTTTACAGCTGAGGAAACTGAGGAAAACAAAAGTTAAGTGACTTGCCCAGACTCACACAGCTGATAAATGTCTAAGGGTGCATTTAAACTCAAGTCTTCCCGACTCCTGGTCTAGCATTCTATTTACTGCATCACTTAGCTGCACACACACATTCATATATATACATTTGTGTATGTGAATATAAAAGCATATACATCTCTATAAATATGTGTGAGTATATGTGTACACGCAAACTTTGAAGAGATCTGTGATGCATTTGAGAGTTCCTTACAACAATGTAGATTGCAATCCATCCATGCTTGCCCATCTTGTATGATGTTATTGATGATGATGATGAAGATGTTGATGATCTTGTCCATGTTCTACAAAAATTGCACCATAGATGGTCTGATCGATATACTGGAGTCCTTCTTCAGTCTCTTCTCTCATTCAATTCAATTTGGTTAGTATTTATTAAGTGCCTATTATGTTCTTGACACCATACTAAGTGCTAGGAATCCAAATAAGAAACCAAGATAATGGTTCCTACTCTCACCTCAATGAGCTTACAAAAGTAAGGAGGGAAGACAACATACAAAAGGAAACTGCAAAGGGTAGATGTCCCACCATGGAGTACCTGAAGAGAGGCCATGCTCTTCTGTGAGTGGAAACCAAGCAGAACTGCTAATAGAGAATAGAGTTACCTGGAAAAATTCAGAGCATTCTATAGAGAAAGTCTTTGGAAATTGATTTGGGGGGGGGAGGGCAACAAGAGAGCTTGCAAGCAGTCAATGACAGTTTTACTCCTGAGGGCTGAACAATGAACAGTGAAGGATACAAACAACCATAATAATCAGACAACAACAATGACAAATGATGATGGCAGTAACAAGTGGCCAGTCTTGATGAACAAGTATCCACATGATATTTGAAATTTCAGGTGATCAACTTATCTTCATTGAGGTCTGTTCCATGGAGTCCAAACTGAGCAGAAATGGAACCTCCTACTGTCCATCTATCATCCTTCACTCTGGGCTCATGATCAGTCCATCCTTTCTTCCTATCACACCTTTCTTGATAAAATCTTTTACTCCTGTTCTTCAGAGTTTCTTATTGGTTTTGTTTACAGCCACCATGAACTTCTCCATTTAATTTTATAACAAGATGATAACAATCACCAGGAGCATCAAGAATAATGGGTCAAGGGGGGCAGCTGGGTAGCTCAGTGGATTGAGAACCAGACCTAGAGATGGGAGGTCATAGGTTCAGATCTGGCCTCAGACACTTCCCAGCTGTGTTTCTCTGGGCAAGTCACTTGACCCCCATTGCCTAGCCCTTACCACTCTTCTGCCTTGGAGCCAATACATAATATTGACTCCAAGATGGAAGGTAAGAGTTTTTAAAAAAAAGAATAATGGGTCTAGGGCAGTTAACCATATTAATATTGTCAATTCAGTCATGGATGCTGGTCAAAGGAGCATCTAGGAGACCAAAAATCAGAGTCATGGAAGTCTAATGGCAAAACAAAAGTCAAGATGACTCATTATGGCTCAGAATGCAGAGGAAGAAGACTTTGGGAGGGCTGAAATTAAACTTTCCATAGTGTATAGAACACCCAAGTAGACACTGATATCTTCCTTATTTTTATGTACTTCCTACATTTCCTAGACCTTCTCACTACTTGAGGACTTCCTTCAGGTACAATTCAGATCAATTATCTCATGTATCATATGCATGGGACCCTCATTACCTCTCAAAAATTTTCACCTGAAAAAAGTTCCCCTGCCCTATCATCTTCCTTATCATGCTTATTTTTTTCTTCTAAATGAAACTTGAGGGTACTGAAGCTTCATCCTTGAGTAGTTGGCCAGAACCATTCCTGTGGCCTTCCTCCTTATGGGCCTCACCCAAAAGATATCCATGCATGGAATGTAATAGTGAAGGGACTATAATTCAGGAATCTTTGAACCTAGGGTGTTTCAGCTTTTTAGATAAGCTACAAGACTTGGAGAAGGCATTTCTGAGACAGGTCATACCTCTAATGTTTCTTATGCTCTACCTTCTATAATGTTGAACAATGGACCTTCTTATAACCTGACTTCCATCAATTTTCCTTGTCTCTCTGGAACCACAGTCTCCAATGGCTAACCATCATTAATATATCAGAATTTTCCACCATCTTCATGTATTAGGTACAACTTAACTTCTTCAGAATTCCTTATTTGCTCCTAAGGAGAACCCTCTGGAAAACCTCTTTAATTTACTGCAGGATGACCTGGTCCCCAAAAGATAGATGTATTTCCTAGAAGATGTTGAACTTGAGTCAAATACTACATCTCACATCTCATCTGCCAGTCATCCAGAATATTTTCCTGAACCCATGTCCCTCAGGCTTCTATATTATCTTTCTCCCCAACAAAGAATGAAGAAATATCCTCATCAGACTAAGAAGTATGCCTCCAGTAGCTCAATGGAGTAAAATGCTGCTGCTGAATGCTTTTTTAGAAGTGTAGTACACCAAAAACCCAAGCAGGGAGATGTTCCATGATTGCTCCTGTCCAAGACGTCTTGATGGAAATTTCCTCCTATGAACCTGGGGGAGGTTTGGTCCTTTGTTTCACTTTTTACAGTCTTATTCTCTCTTACCTCTACTATAAAATTTAAAAATACATAATTGATTTTCATCATCTTTACTTGGACTTTTGTTATTGTTTCCCAATAGGGTAACTTTCTATGGCTGTCAATACAACTGCAAGTACCACAAAGAGACAAAATATTTCTGGGGAAGAATTTAGTGCTCCATCCTTTAGCCCTCCAGTGAGTCATGAGTATTCAAATGATGACTGAAAAGTGATCAGCTAATCTTCCTTGATATCTTACCTTCATGCTGTTCTATTAAGTTCAAACCAAGCAGAGATGCTAATGGAAAGTGAAAAGTTATATCACTAAGATACCAGTGGAACTTCCTACTATACAGCTGTCTCCTCTTGGCTCATGACCAGTCCATCCTTTCTTCCTATAATTTGTTTCTTGATAAAATCTTTTACTCCCATTTTTCAGAGTTTCTTACTGGTTTTGATCATGTCCACTATTAACTTCTCCATTGGGTTTTATAAACACATATCTTCAAGTGTCCTAATCAAAATAGTTTTACTATACCAAAAAGATTATAAATAAATTAAATAAATTTCCCTATAGGGTGAACCCAGTCTTTACCGCCTTTTAGAGACCTCATAGCCTAAACAATTTTTAAGTATTTTAAATTAGTTCAGTTTGAGGGACTATTTTTTTCTTTCTTTGCATCCCCAACATTTATTTCAGTGCCTGGAACATGAATATTTAATAAATACTTATTGACTTGGTGACTGTATTAGTAATGCTGTTAGTTGTTAATGAATGGATAGGTTTTTGCAAATAAGAACCTTCAATATCACAGTTAAGTCTAAAGTCTCCAATGCCCTTAACCCTAGTAAGTCATTACTACGTTGCAAGTTCCTTGAAAGTTGTTGAGGTCAGGGGTGATACAGGAAACACTCCATCTAATGCAACTGTTGGAAGACACTCTAACTTGTAGATCCTATAAGGATGAAGGACACCAGTTATGAACTATACATTACCTACTTGATTGTATTGAAGGAGTTTGGAGAATAGCACTAGGCAGTATATGCTGCTGCAATAGCTGACTATGACAAACTGGTGTCACATAACTTGCATAGATTTCTGTCCCATAGATCTCCACACCAAAAATTTCAGGCTGAAAAACTAGATCTTTTATTTTTTTTTTCCAGCTTATCTCCATCGTCATTCACGACTTCTGATTTCACCTTGATTCTGCCTTCTGACTCTACCCTATCCAATCAATCAATCAGTAAACTTATCAACAAATACTTAATAAGCCACTGTATGCCAGACATTGTGCTAGGTGCTGGAGATTCAAAGACAAAAATGAAGTCATTCCTGCCCTCAATGAACTTACATTTGATTGGGAGAGACAACATATGCATATAAAAAGAATATATATATATATATACAAATATAGAAATATTTCTTGTTATTGTTGTTCAGTTGTGTCTGACCCTTCCAGATCCCATTTGGGGTTTTCTTGACAAAGGTAGTGAAGGGGCTTGCTAGTTCCTTCTCCAGCTCATTTTATAGATGAAAAATTGAGGCAAAGTGTTAAGTGATTTTCCCAGATTATTAAGTGTGTCAGGCCATATTTGAACTCAGGAGGATGAGTCTAGTACTCTATTTACTGCCCCACCTAGCTGCCCTCTCCTAAATATATACAAACTAAATAAAAGTTATTGGGAGTGGTAGTAATAGTTGGGGCCATTAGGAAAAGCTTTATCTAGAAGTTGGTGTTGATCTGAGATTTGAGGAAAAAATAGAAGGGTTTCCAGGAGGTTTAGGAGTAAGAGAGTATGACACAATGAAAACAAAGACATGGAGAAAAGAAATGAGGGGCCATGAGGGAAGAACAGCTTGAAGGCCAATTTGGTTGAATAGTACAATATGTGAATGACTGTGATATGGAAGATAGGTCATGATCAAGTTTTAATAGACTTTAAAAGATACACAGTCGAGTTGATCCTCAAGACCTTAGGGGGGCCCTACAATCTACCCAGTAGGGGAGTGATCTGCATTTTAGGAAAATCTTTTGGCAGAATGGATGGACTGATGGATGCAAGGATGCATGGATGGGTGGGTGGGTGGATGGATGGACAGGTAAGAGGTGAGACACTTGAGGCAGAGAATCCAATAGGAGATGTTATGGAGTACTTAACAACAATGATGACCCTATGAGTTGAAAGAGGGGATAGGCATAAGAAATGTTGTGGAGGTAGAAACAAGATTTGGCAACTGCATGATAAATGAGATGAAAGAGTGAGGAATCAAAGATAACAACAAGATTGGGAACTTGAATGAATGGAATGATGGAGGTAGCTTATCACTTTGCTTCCCCTTCTCAATCCAAAACAGTAGAGGATCAAATATACTTTGTGTTCTGACTTCCAGGTCATGTTCTTTATGCAGTTTTGACTCCGGACCTTTCACATTTACTTTATAGAAGAGTAAAGATTCCCTGAACAAAGATATTTGCAAACAGTATGGTAATAACCAATAAAAAGATTATAAACAGATAAAACTGCCTTCGCCACTCCAGGACACTAATTTATGCTTTGTTCTATAGACCCTTGAGGAAAAAAATGCTGAAGAGTGATTCATATTTAACATAAGATATGTAACCCCTGCCTGATGAAATTGGCAGGTCCTCACCTTAATAATATAAATATTCACAAGTTCCATACTATCATTTATTAGACTTCTTCAATAATATGAGAATGAGCATCATTACTCAGAATGCTGCCGTTGTGGTGTGTAATCAGGCCATGTTTATCTGATATATTTTAAAGTGGATTTTTATATTTGGGGTTTTACTGAGGTAGTTTTAAAACTCATTCCTATTTCTGAGAATATTTTGGAGACCTGTGGTCTCCAAACCACTAACTGCTATTACTACCCCCAGTAACCTTCTGGGACTGTTTCTGAGACCTATGATCTCCATTCCATCTCTCTATTGATTTATTCAGGACTTAGCCCGGTGCTTTTATATAGAATATGTGTATCTTGAGGGGAGGGGCAGGTACGGAGAATGTGGGCACTCATTTCTCTTTTTCACCCAACATTTGGGAGAGCCAAGGTCCAGGCTCATCTGATAAAGTAGGGAACAAACGAAAAAGAATCCATTCCCTTCACATCCTATATTACTGTCCAGAGGCATCAACTTTGAACCAGATTTCCTTCAAGATAAGAAAATGAGCTTCAAAGATGAGGGCTGTGATAAAATGACAGGATGCAAAGTAGAAGTTTGATCCTGGTGAACAAAAGAATATTGTGCCTTGGGAATCATGGGGGTGGAATAAATACTATACTATGGGGTTAAGGAGATGCGGATTCTCTTCCGGGGACCTTCATAAGCTAAAAATGGGCAAATCCTTTTAGTTTCTTTCTGCTTCTTTTTCTCTTTTTGAAATTAGAGAAGTTGGACTTATGTTCATTAAATGCTGGATGTTGGCTTTGGAGTAAGAGAACCAGATATTACCTCTGTCTATTAAAACTTGTGTGACCCTGAGTAAGTTACTTAATTGTTTCTTGGTCTTAATTTCCCCATCTGTAAAACGAGGGCTCTTGCAGGTGAAATCTCCTAGTCTATGATTTTATGATAACTTCTAACACCAACAAGCTAATGTTTCTGAAGAATAGTAAAAAGGGAAATTTTGGATGAATGAGAAAAGATACAATACAAAGAACTGAAAACCTACACTTCTTTTGTTCTAAAAATAATCTACCCAGACCACTGAGAGTGGGAGAGGCAATACCGGTAATCCAACTGAAATAGTTTCAACAGTGATTTCACTGACACACTGAGACCCACATGAGAGGAACTGAGAACAGCTTTTGTTTAAAATTAATGGCTGAGGCCGGCCTGTTAAAAGCCTGTCATTTACATGAACAAAGGAGCAATTGCCTTCTGACAGGAGTGATGGGAAAATGGAAACATTGGCTCAATGTTTCACCCACAAATCCTCTTTCATCTGCTCACTCCATTTTATCCTCTGACCTGTCTTTAGAGCCATTTCATTTCTCTCACTGCAAGGAGTTACTGCCATCTTTAACACGTGGAGTGACCTATGTCTGGTGATTTCAAGTGCCCCTTTGACAAGAAGGAGGCCACTTAATATTTACTCGGCCATCCCTCTGGGGGCATTTCATGCAGGTTCATCCTTTTGGATAGAAACAAAAAGCTGGATAAGAATTGGGAAACAGTATGGGGACTCTTCACAGTTCAGATGAGGTAAACCTATAATCTTCACTACACTAATTGGGGGTCACAGGTGATTCTTCAAAGTCCTCTCCATTCAAAGTATAATAAGTAGGTAGTGAAGGATCCTTTTTTAAAAAATCAAGAAAATGTTATTTAAAATGAAAAGAAGAAAAGAAAGAGAATTGCAGAAGGGAAGCAAGGCAGATTTTGTTATTACCTTGTAAATTTAACACATTTGTAAAATTCTTTGAAAATGATTGTAACAGTATTTCATAGTTTCAAATGTAATCATTTTTCTTCTTATTTTTTTCTGTGGAAAGGTTTGTTTTTTGATGATAACAATAACAATAAATTAAAATATGCCAGCTACTAATATGAACTCCAGAATTTTTCATTACTAAATGTTCTTTTTATTTTGCTTATTTTTCTCTCTCCTCCCCTTACCCTTTCATGGCTAGGGGATTAGAAGGGAATGTCTTAGAATGAGAATATTCCCCATGCCCCCTTCAGATTTTGCCAAACTCCTTGGAGTAATTAAATTTTATATATTGCTCATAGCTTCCTCTAAAAAGTGACTACAGAAGCCAAATGATGAAATCTCATTTTGGAAATCTTCAAACTGGAAAGAGAGACCCTGTTCCTAGAGGGACAAATAATTGTATCTATCAATATATATTTTTTGAGACATAAGACAGGTGTAGTTGTCAGTTGTCTTAGAAACAGTTGCCTGAGTGACCACAACCCCTAGTAAAATGAATTTTAAATTTTATTATAAATTTTTATATTATATTGTATTGTATTATATTACATCATATATTATATTATATTATATAATAATATATTATTATATGTTATTTTATATTATTAATTATATTATATTATGCTATGTTGTATTATGATATATTATATTATGTTATTACATATATCATATTATATTATTACATATTATAAGTATAATTTATTATAAATTTTGTTATTAATAATTTGACCAACATATATGTAATTGGAGTGGGATAGCCACTGCATTTGTTCAACTGAAAGTTTAAGGCACTATTAGGTCAGTAGCAGAAACCTCTGAACTTAGCAAATGAGCAAGCAAGAAATTTGATTAAAATAAGAAGCTACCAGATAACCACCTTGTTCCTTTGAGTGGTCACTGAACCTGGCCAATTGGAATGTTGGCTTTCTCTGATGCTTGCCTGTAGTGTATGGCGGCTACCTGGGACCTTAAAGAAAGAAATTTTATTGGCTAGGGTTCCATTTGTGGAACACATAAAAATACAAGGGGAGTAGTGCCACTCTTTCTCTCTGTGACTGGTTAGAGGATTTATCATTGGTCATCCTGCTCCAGAGCCATGTAACTTTTATGACATGGTACACTGACAGCACAGTCAGCCAGTGACCAGAGATTAAGAATGTTGAGGGGAAGAGCTGAGTACTGAATTGAAAGTTCTCTATTGTTATAGCATAAGAAGCAGGTTGGTAGCTGTGTCAGGATGCAAAGTATTTATTCCAATAGAAGCTACTTAACTCTCAGACTGTGCTTTAAGGCTCACTTTTTCCATGTAGTTCCAAGTATAACTTCTAGCTATGACCAAGATGTCCACAGACTCATGGATATCATCAATATAAAAGGAATAACGTTAAGAAAGAGTTGGGGAGGTTTAGGAAGATCTGTACTGGGAATGAGGGGTATGGGAAGCAGAGGGGAGAGGATGTTGACATAAATTTTGATTTCCTTCCATTGAAAATAAGTCTTCAACATATATTTACCATGTTCAACCCTTAATGAAAGATATTCCTCTTTAAAGAGATTTTCTCAAAGTACTTTGGACAAAGATGAAGCTGCAGTGAATACCCAGATCCCCAGGGCTGATAGGGAGTTCTGTCTCTTTCTGGCATGATTTTCCAGAAGAAGTTTTAAGACAGAGCTAGCTAAGCTTTTCCTTATTTTATTAATTAAGTAATAGTATTTAATTATTCTTCAATATTATTATTTCCTTCTGCCCAGTTGTGGACTTCAAATAGCCCACCTAACCATTGCCAAAACTACCTCCCTTTTAATCTATCAAATAAAGTTAACTTGTCCTTCACTCAATATAAAGCTCTGCACGATGCTTTTAAAAGAGCAATAGACACATTACAGAGAGGTAAAAATGTCTGTATTATGTATGTTTCTATTTCACTGGACTGGGTTGGGATTATTTAACATCGTAACAGTCCTGGGTAAAACAGGACATTTGGAACATGTGATCTCTACAACTAACCCTCCTCACCTCACCCAACCCCAGGCTTTCTAATCCATTTTAGCCATATGTATCACTTAACAATCAGTCCATCGTTTAACAAGCCCTTCTTAAGCACCTACTATGTACCAGGTAGTCTGTTAGATTCAGGAGAAACTAAAAGAAAATTAAATGGTACCTGCTAGTAAGTAGCTTAAATCTCTATTCCTAAAAAGATGCCTATAAATCCACTTATGTTCAACTGAATCATATTTAAGTGCATTTAAACTCCTTTATAACCTCCCCTTCCACCAACCTTTTCAGTCTTCTTACACCTTTCCCTCCACTGCATCCTCTTCCATCCAGTGACACTGCACTGGCCCCCTGGCTGATCAAAAAAAAAAAAAAAGAAAGAGAGAGACCATCTGGTAATTTTAGTCATTTTCTCTGCCTACCCTCCATGTATGGAATGTTCTCACTACTCATTTCTGTCTCCTGGTATCCTTGGCTTCCCTTAAGTCCCAGCTAAACACCCATCTTCTACAGAAAGTCTTTTCCAGTCCTTCTTAATTTTAATGTCTTCCCCCATAGAAATTACCTTATTCTCGCACACAAAAAATTCTAGAATCTTCTCAGTTAATTATTTATCCTAGATAGAGCTTATTTTTACATATTTGTTTGCTTGTTGCTTTTCTCAATAGAGTATGAACTCCTTAAGGTCAGGAACTGTTTTTTGCCTTTCTTGCATGCACAGAACTTGGCAAAGTGCCTGACACATATTAAGATCTTAATATATCCATATTAACTGACTATATCAATAGGATCTTGTTATTTAAAGGGATCCCTAGTTAAAATATTTTATAGCATAATCTTTCATGCCTACTTTTTCTTATATGTTTCTTTTTAAGTTTTCTTATATGAGACAGTGGATAGAGTGCTGAATCTAGAATGAGGAAAATCTGAGTTCAAATCATAGAACAGATACTTAATAGCAATGTGACTCTGGACAAGTCATTTAAACTCTGCCTGCCTCAGTTTCTTTATTTATTCAAATTGGGAGAATAATAGCACCTATTTCCCAAGGTTTTGTAAGGATCAAATGAAATATTTGTAAAGTTTTTCAAGCTAAAGAACTAGATACATTCTGGTTATTATTATTATATGATCCAATAAAGAGGCAAAGCATATAATTTCATGAGTCAAAAGGATTTTTCTTACCATGTTTTTAAAGGAAAATTTCTTAGCAATTCTTCTACTCTCTTTTCCCTTCCCAACCGATTTCTCCTACAAAAAAGAGTAGGCAATAGAACAGTCTATTTTGTAGAATCCCCAATTAGCTGAGATAGCCACTATGAAAACTGCTTACAACCTACCTTTTACCCAGAGTTAAATTTAGAACAAACAAAAAGATTCTAGTACCTGCTTCCTTTCTAAAGGAATCCATAAATCATGTAGAAATATATAAGTAAGCCTCTTATTGAGCAATCTTGCAGATTATAATTAATAATATTGTTTAATAATAAGATTTTGGCAACTGTAGCATGCACCCATATATCATTGTAACATGTAGAGGGATACAAGTCTCTATTATTGGAACATGGAAGAGTGATGGGTTATCATTAGTGATTAAGCTTTCTTTTTTGCCAGTCCTGATTATAAAGCACTTCAGTTTGAGACACAGAATATTAACCTCTACCATAAAATGCATTATTAATATGTCCAGCAAACCTCCTTTAACTGCCGTATGCAATTTTATTGCTATGGTAGCCTTTGGAATGTGGCATTAATAAAATTGATGCAATAATACCATTCTAAATTGGTTGTTACTAGTAATGAGGGAACAATTTGGTTGTGAATAGTCTCTAGAAAAACCAGAGGCAGCTATTTGTTTCTACACTGATTAATTAATAATTATTCATTAACTAATGCTAAATGCATAGAATCTGACCTCATGTGTTTGGTACACACTTTCACCAAATGATGCTCCTGCTTTATTTGGGGGTGGGTGCTAGTGGTTAGCTATTTCTCTGGCACCTGAGAATCTATCCTGACTATCAATATCTAGGAGTAACTTACTTTCCTAAAGGCCACAGGGGAAAAAAAGACTTCCCTGTGATTAGGTCTGGAAGCCCAGTTCTTTTGCATTATGCAGTAATGCTAGGGCCTGAGGCTAAATTCTGGGAAGCAGCAGAAAAATTCACACAAGAAAGGCATTCATTGTTGGAGCTTAGGGGGACATTTTCATAGACTGCATTTTAAATAAACTGGGAACATATGAATTTCCTGGGCTATATGCTTCTTTCCAATGAGGAATTTCACAGGAGTGTGGTTAACACCATTATTCACTACAGTTATTCCTTTTAAATGAAGTTTAGTGTTTTAATATATGTAGAATAAAACAAAGAAATGTATGTTTCTCAAATATCTTTGCCCCTGTCCTAGAGGTAAATCTATTATAGTACCCAAATGGAAGAGTAATTCCCAGAAGAAGTAAGATCCTGTGTGTGTGTGTGTGTGTGTGTGTGTGTGTGTGTATGACTGGGCTGATTATATCAAGTCCTAGGTTTCACAGAAGTTCATAAATGAAATCCAATCACTCAGGAGAGTTCAGTCTAACTATTCACACAAGCATAACAAAATGGATGAGAAGTGATTATTTTATAGTCTGTGATATACAGTTATATAGACAGTCTATAGAACTGGCCTATCATTCCATATATTTTGAAATGCTACAGATGAACGATGAATTGGATCCAAAATTATATAGACCAGAGCAATCAAGATTGCATTTGTGCACACCTCCAGAAAGAGAACTAATAAATAAAAATAAGACATAGTTTATATAATCAAATGATACCTTCTCTAGTGGTGGAAGGAGGACAGGAATAAACTGGGTGTTTTAATGTAACAAATAAATAAGTTTAAAGTAAAACCATTCATTTGGAAAATTATACTGCATTTCCAGGCTTTCCAAACATCTTGAACCAAAGGTCCAACTTTTTCTCAGCAATATTATTTGTGATGCTACATGTCTCTGAGTTTTGGAATATCAAAATCTTCAAAGAATCAAAATAGGGAAAGGTGCATTGTGAGCATAAATAGGCTATAGCAAATTACCACTGATGAATTAGTATGCATGAAGGTATAATTAAATAGATACATCATTAGAAAAGGGTTGTGCTCTGCCCTGGTAGAGGCAACAATAACAGTAAGAAGATGACAGATCCATTTGAGTACTGACATATTAATATCTTAACCAACAGCATTTCATTGTGCTTTGGGACTCCAGAGTAAGTGAAAGATGTCTTGTCAGCTCATCCAGTTCTGGTACCAAAGCCATCCAACACACTTGACAGACTTCATTATCCTTAAGGGTTTCCAGGAAGAGAGATTTCAGAGCTTCTCTTGGGTAGCCTGTTCCAGTGTTCACTTATGTCAACTAAATTCAGTAAAAATGTATTAAATACCAACTCCATTTAAGACATGGTGCTGAGGAAGGATACAAAGAAAAATGAAACAGTTTCTGCCCTAAAGAAGCATATGTTCCACTGAGGGAGGGAAGGGGTTTAGAGGGAGGGGTATATACCTTGTACATAGATAAGAAAACACAAAGTATTTAGAAGACACCACAGAGAACTGCAAAAATCAAAAGCCTTTCAAAGGAGCTCATAAGTGATCTTAGTCTGAAGGAAGCTATGAATTTTAATAGTCAGAGAGGAGGAGGATGTTTATTCCAGGCATGGGACACTTATGCAAAAAACATGGAAAAGGGAGATGGAATACTGAGTTAGGGAAAAAGCTAACAGACTAGTTTGGATAAACTGTATAATGAATGAAGGAGAATAATTAGAAATATCTGGAAAAGTAGGTTGGAGGCAGATTGTAGAGCATTTTAAATGCCAGCTGGAACATTTTGCACTTTATCCTAAATGTAAGTAAGAGAAAGTTATTGAAAGCTAGGAGGTAGGAAAGACACATGTCTATGACTTATGAAGATGATTTTGACAGTTGAATCAAGGATGGTTAAGTGGTCTAGCACGTGGAGAGAACAAGATTGGAAAATCAAAAGCTTTCCCCTTTGGGTCAGGGTCAATGGAGGAATTTAGCAAATGCCTCCCACTGCAGACTGTTGTTTGTAGGGTATGTCAAACCCCATTGGAGACACCATATGCTTCCCCCTGAATTAACCATGGTGGAAACATTACAAAAATAGCAGAGGTTGATGGGTGTGTTCATTGCCAATTTGTTATGCTGAGCCTGGGACCATATGATTTCTCCTAACTAAAGACAAGGCAGTTATCCCTGTGTAACTAGGTCAAATGGAGTGCCTGCCTACCCTAAGTGGTCCTTCAATCTGTCCCCAACTGGTAAAGTAGCTCTCTTATCCCATCTCAGGGCAAGAGGTCTGCCCCTGTTTCCAGCACCTGAATCATTATGCTCCTGACTGCTCAGGTTAACTGTCCAACTACTAGAAGTCATTTGTCTATGAAATCAATATTGTTTCAAGAAGGGGAAGGGCTGTTGGTGCAGGAGTTTTTTGAATCTAGTCTCCAAGAAGTCTTACCTGAGAAAAATGGATTGATTTTGTATATAGTTCCAGATAATCTTCTTCTGCCCTTTCTTATCCTTGCTCAGTACAGAGTCATCTGGGAATTAATGTCCTTGCCCCTTCAAAAGTCTTTGTACCTTCTGGAGAAATAGCTCAATTTCCCCATAATTGGTGGACTTTCTTTCCTCTGGAATGGTTCAAACAACTCATTCTTAGAAAGTGTTTTAGGAGATTAAAGGGCAGTATTGTTGGCAGGTGCCTTTCTTTCTTCTTTTAAAATTTATTTAGAATATTTTTCTATGGTTCCATAGATGCCCTGCTTTCTAACAGTATGAGGAAGATGAAACTGTCCTATGTAACTATTGTAAATGTGTATTTACTTGGCAGAAAGGGAATCCCCTGGTTGTCTTGTTGGTAATTCTGAGTCCCTAAATGGAGATGAAAGAGAGTCTTTATTTAAGCTCTGGTGAGCGAAGGGGGAAATCCCTAAGAAGAGGACTCTAAAAGAGTTAGCATCCCCTAATGGGGTTCTGAGAAAGGGAGGGATTTTGGTAGGTAGGCAATGGTGCAGGAAGAGCTTTGGTATCATCTTAGAATTTTGAGCAGGTTGTATTCAAGGGCCTCGTGGCCTCTTAGCAACTTTACTACAGATGACCCTGACAAGAGAACAGTTGACTATGCTAGAGATGTCATCTTCTGGTCTATGTCCATGATGTTCTTGGTGGTATTCCTTTACCAACACTATCAAGCATCAGAGAACCCACTGTGAACTGCAAAACTTTTTCATCATCCACCATATTGATCTATCATCCATCACACTGAAATTTGAGACTGACTCTTTTGGAAGAGAGGAGGAAGAGTCTAGAATGTCTGGCTTTTGTTTTCAAAACATTTTTCTTCTTTTTCTTTATGCTTACTCTTTCAAGTGGGCTGTTAGCATTTTTTTAAATTAAAAATTAAAAATTTTTGTCAGTTTTTATTTTTCATTTCTTAAAAGTTTCTTTTTCTTTTCTTTTCCCCTTAAGGATTTCTAGTAAAAGTCCTAAATCCATTTAAATGGTGCAAAGCAAGACAAATGCAAGATTACTAACTTACTTGTTGGTTCTTCTCTCAGTCCCCTTTTACCCCCCACCTCAAGCAGAGTTGCAGAGGCCTGTTCTTTGTATTCTCTCCTCCTTAGATTGAGGAAAAGGAGGATTTTTTCTCTTTCCCTTTGCCTGTCTAACTGTCTCTCCCTCTGTCTCTCTCCTTTCTTTTTTGGAGGTTGGGATAATAGGTAGCAAGGTGTCTTTTCAGCTACTCTTCAGGAGCAAAAGTGTATGATAGAAGGTCACTACTCTGGAAGGCCAAAAAAGAACCAATAATATAGCTTTCTATTTCTCTTTTAGTTTCTTCTAGGAATTGAGAAGGTCACATGGCCTTGTGTCAAGGGAGACCTTGCTAGGGCTATTTTAGCTAACAATTGCCATCTTCCTTTAAGGAATAAATGTGTCATTTGGGAGGATTATTCTTAGGGTCTCCATCTTCCTTATATAGGAATAGTTTTGTAAAGTACAGATTTGTCTGTATTAAGGTAGAAATATTCCATGGTATTCACATATTTGATAGCTTACAAGTTACACTGGTTTCAAATTGTCATTTTTAAACTAATAGTTTCCCCTATGGTCTGTGTGCCCCATGGTCCCTATTAAATGCATCTTATTCTTTATTGTGTAGCATTATATCTTTATTGCATGGAGTTTAGCTTCCAGGGATCCCTAGGGCCTAGAAGATAGCAAGAGTACTAGCTCCCAACAAACTCGAAGGGCAAGCAGGCTCATTAACAGTGTGGGGAATATAGCCAATGGCTTTTCTAAAGTCTCCTATTCTTCCTGCTGACTAAATAATAGCATATGTTCTACTACTGACTTTTTCTTTAAATTTTTTTTTAATTTATGCTTTGTTTTTTACACTTATACCTACATTATGAGTGTCTTGGAACAAAATAACAATTAAGTAAAACTAATAATGTAATGGTTGTATCTAAAAATATGTACATTCTAATCTGTAGTACCACAACTCTTAAAAAAATTAACAGATATTTCTTTTTCTACACTATACCCCTTGGGTAAAAAAAGAATAGAAGCAGAAATTTCTTGAAACAAAAATGCATAGTATAGCAAAACAAATTGCTTCTTTGATTGTATACAGTTCATCAATGAATTCACTAGAATTTAAGAAGTTACTATGTGCTAAATACTATGCCAAATTCTGGGAATATAAATATAAGCAGAAAAAAAATCCTTACCTTCAGGAAGTCTATATTTCAGTAGGGGAAGAGAAATAAGCAAAGTAAAATGAGTAGGAGATGATGGTAACCAATGGGGCTAGATGGGAGGAGTGGTTGAAGAAGTACAGAGTGCAGCTTAGAACTTAACACAATGACCGGAACATAGTAAGCACTTAATAAATATTGACTAATTGATTGCTTGATTGGAGAGACATGAGATATGGCTGGCATGAGATCCCTCCTTAAGTTGATTTTCTGGAAGGAGTTATCCATTCAGAGGGAAATGCTACAGGGATGGAGGGTACCTCCAATGATTGAATGTCAGGACTGGAATGAAACTTCGGAATGAAGAGCTGGGGCATGGTGAGGATACAGGGTGGTAGAGGAAGTCCAAATATAGGCTAAAACCATCACCTCGCTGTAATGGACAATGTATTTTATCATCCATTGACTTGATTTATTTGTAATTTTCATTATTCCAAGATCATGATGATATAGCATCCTGGAGAGAATATTTGTGCTAAAGAGCTGGATTTTTGTGGTAATGAGTAGTTTGGGAAGATGAACAAAATGCAGTTTACTAACTGTGATCCAACATCATCAATGTTTACAAGTCATTCAAGGCAAAACTCATGTGAAGAAAGCAGAAGGGGAGAGGCAAAGAGTTGACTCAAGGTCAGATGGACAAGGGCAGACCCCAAGACTTTGTATATGTTCACTGTTACACCTATGAACAGAAAACTTCTTGTCATTTTTGTCTGTGGAGATACAAGTTCTAAATATAGTTTCTGTAAGTAAAGACCTTCTATTCAACTCACTTTCATTAAAACTTAGGGGGACAGGGGCTGGAAGAAAGCCAAATACATTCCCTCCTCATCCCTTCTTCCACTACCTCTAGATCTCCAATTCTTGAGAACTGTAGAATTCATTCAGAACTAATGTTAAGATAATAGAAGACTTTTAATTGAACCATATCATGACACTCTTTATACAGTTTTTTAATCAGGTTTACATATAATCTGTTCAATCTATTAAGAGGGCTTTCCCCACCCCTACTAAAAAGAAGATGCTCAACTCTACCCCTCTACCATCTTTCACTCCCATCATCTATCTCAGTACTGAATACAGACTAATACTTTCATACTAGTCTGTTCCTTCCTTTTCCTTCACTATCATCATCTTGGGAAGTTTGGGCCTACCTCCATCCTATCTGCCAGAATTCAACTGGCAGATGTATAACTTTTCACATTTTTCAAGTTCATATCAAAATGCAAAGCATTTTTTAAAAATCCCTTATTAACAAAAATAAACCTACCCTCTTTAAGACCTTGGAATCCAATTAAAGAAAAAAAAATAATATGTATTTCGTTGTAATACTTGCTTCCAAAAACTAATGGATAAAGAAAATTATTTCCTGTAGTGGGGATAACTATTTTACAGAAATTTGTGCATCTGTGGGTCTTGGTGTCTCATATATTAATCTAATTTCATATGTCACCTGAAAACATTTTGCTCCTGCTGGCTCATCTTTCCTTCCCTTTGCTTCCATTACTGGTCTTATAATTGAAGGCTTTAATTTATTCACCACACAATATCTTTGCCCCACTGCCATCTGTAATTTATGCTTTACACACTCTGCTGACTGGTTTTATTTAATCCTGTAAAAAAAATGACAAGAATTTTGTGAACCAGTTGGTAGGAAGCACCCCATTAAAATTGTCATGCATAACAGTGTGCAAAAAAAAAAAAAGCCAACCCAGCAATGAATTTCAGTTTTCTAAGATAATGCCCTTTTTAGCACTACCCAGGTGGTGGTTACAGTTATCATTAATATTATAAATAAGGATAACAGGAACCTCAGGGGACCAAGAATTGCCTCCCAGGAGAATGCTAGAGCTGCTAATCTGGGTTTGAAGAATCAAAATAGGTAAAACAAAGGGAGAACAGACTAACATGGACTAGAACAATAAGAAAAGACTGCAAAATCTCCGAAAGACTACAGTAGCTCAGACTATTTGTGTTACCAGTTATCCTTTGTTCTATTCCAGCTCCTTGTAGTAGATCACCCAGAGGATGAAAGCCATTAAGAATTAAGGGGAAGTTGATATCTGTTATTTCCTTTTCTCTGATTGCCTTTCAAACAACTGTCTGTTTTTCATTTTCTGCTTGGTTATGTCACAAGTGTGTATGGATAGAGATAAGGAAAGAGATTGAGAAAAAGAAAGAGTAATAAGATGGTGGAAAATACTTTAGTCACAACTCAAGCTTAGGTCCATGCTGCTGGTAAAAGAAATAATTGCTCTACCATTTTTTTTATAACTGAGTTTTGTTGTTGTTGTTTTAAGTAAATGATCTGAGGGTGGCCACTGATGGGTAGAGTGGAAAGGTTAGGTTACCTAGCTGGACAGAAATCAAAGAAGGTCACAGCTGGAAGGATATCAATGATTATCCATTGAAAGTGTAAACAGAAGCAATCTCTTCTCCAACATTTTTGATATTCAGCTTCAGCCTGAAGTCCTCTAGGATTGGAGAACTTATTACCTGTTAAGACAGCTCATTATATTTTTAGGCAGTGCCAACTGATGTGAATTTTCCTTTTCCCTTACCTAGAATATTCCCCTCTACCTAAAATTTTACTTTTCCTTTGCTTAGAATCATGTTCAGTCTAGTCCTCTCCAGACTTTACTCCTGATTCTCTGGACTTCAGTATCCATGCTCCAGTATCTTTTTCATATAAAACAATATTTGTAAAGTATTTAGCACAGTGTTTGGCATATAACCACTCCTATATTACAAATACTAATTTTCTTTCCCTTTCTTCCTATCCTAAAAAAACATCTCCTTCTTTGAAGTCTTTTCACCTTGGAGAATCACTTGGTCCCTGCTACCATCTTTTCCAATTGATGTGTTCTTTTCAAACTTTCAGTTTGAGGAAGTACCTATACTCAGTTCTTCAGTATTCTCCTAGTCATACTCAATCCTTCACTCCTCTCTCCACTTTGTTTCTGATTCTCTGGACTTTACCAGAAAGTTCCCCCTCTTTACTCATATTTTTCTGCTCCCTTATATGCTGTCTTCACATGTTAGACTGTAAGATTCTTGAGGGCAGAAATTCTTTGATTTTTTCCCCTGCTTAATTTATATTCCCATTACCTTGCAGAATTCCTGGTAAATAATAGGTACTCAATAAATTGTTGTTGACTTAATTTGCTTATGGTAAATGAAAAGTCAGTTGTAATTAGATAGCTTGCTATTCTCTCCAAACATTCCAGCTTTGCTGCTGCCTCCAAGCTTTTGCTGATAGCATATCTGGACTGTCCTGACTAATAAAATGTAATATGCTGTTAGTTCCAACTTAATAATCTCCTTCTTTTGTCTGATAATCTGTTCCTCCTCTGAAATCCCATAATTTTTAAAGGTACTCATCATAGGACTTTATAACATTAGTTATTAATCTTAATCACAGGATTAAGATACTACATATAGTGCTAAAGGTAGATGGAGGCATCTAGTCCAATTCTCTCACATTTCACCACTGGTGGAAGATGATACTTAATATTATTAAAGTGATGTGTGATCAGGTGTTTGGAGAGGGAACATGACATAGTACTTCATGCTGGTACTGGATTCAAATCTGACCTCTGACACATTAGTCTCAGTGATTGTAGACAATTCACTAACTCCTCTGAGTCTCAGGCACCTCTCTAAGCCTATCTATAAAGTTATAGACAAATTGAAATTACATTGAAACATTTCTTTTAAAATTACAGTTAAATGATGGGTATACATTTTTATCTTCCCTAATAGACTGTTAACTTCTCCAAGGCAAAGACTCTATCTTATTTATGTTTGCTTCTCCCCTAGCACCTACGACAGTTCTTTGAATATACTGGGTACTCAGTAAATGTTTGTTGAATTTAAATTTTAGGAAATTCAACTTGAAAGGTTCCCCTGTGAGAGTTGGCATAATAAGATGTGTCTAGCTCTACTCATGAGCTTTAGTTTTTCAGCAATTGAAAAGTACCTTGTGCTGACAAATGTCTGATTAATAAAATTAAAGAGAGATTTAGCTGCAAGCTTAATCCCCCTCTTGGGCCATTTTGTTTCTAGATTTCTAGGCTGATTATCTTTTCAGGTCAGATTTTTCCATCATTTCCCCCTCCTCCCATTTTCTGCATTATGTTGTTGCTGTTGTTGTTGTTGTTTAATCAGCAATAAAAATGCTTGACATTCCTGTGTCAAAGGGGATATTCAGGCCATAGATATAGAGCTGGAAGGGACTTCAGAGAACACTGAGTCTTCTCATCATTTTATAGCTAAGGAAACTGAAACGCAGAGATTAGGTAATTTGTTCAGTGTCACACATCCAGTAAGTGTTTGAGATCTCACTGTTTGGCTTCATTTGCTGAAGATTCACACTGCAATTAACTGGTCCTAGTCCATTACCAGTGCCAATGCCTGAAACACAAAATAAACATATGTATAGCTGCCTTGTCACTCTTCTTTCCAAAGACTTTTAAACAAACTAGAAATACAACCAAATCTTCTGAAAGATGACAAAATATTTTTCATTTAAGCTTATATAGATAGGTCTTACTTAGTAGGTACTAGAAATCATGGCTATTTAAAGCTAATTTAAACCCCTTCTCCTTAAGGATCTCCTTTAGGGAGATGTTACAATGTGCCTTATTCTGGTGAACAGTGTCATGTTTTCCCACAGCTGTCTATATCAATTGGCATGCCTCCCCGAAAATACTGCTTTGTAATTGAATTGGCTGATTATTTTGGATATGAAAGCAAGAGATTTTTTATTAATTAATGATTGATCTCATTCCTACTTGACACTAACAATCTTATATTCACATAGATTGATTTCAATGGACCTTAGAACTCATCTATCAGAAACTAGTTACTTTATTAATGAGGAAATCAATCTAAGAGGTTAATTGACTTTTCTAAGAGCATTTAGGTCTAAGTAACAAACCAGGGCTAAAACCAAGATCTGCCTACAGCTTCCACATTTTTTCCCTCTAGATCATGTTGAGTCATAGAATCTGAAAGTTGGAAGGGACTTCAGAGATCATCTATTCCAAACTCAACATGATAGAGAAACCTCATTTTATGTATCTGGCAAGTCATCATCAGCTTTTAATAGAAGACCTCTGGTTACAGGAAAGGCATTGTCTAAGCCACAAGGTTATATATTACATTTCTCAAAGTATTAATGGCTAGAACATTTTTCTTTACATTAAACATAAATTGCTTCTTTATAACTTTTACCTCTTTTTAAAATTAATTTTAAAATTTTTTCCAGATTAAGTGTTGATACAATTTTCAATAAATGTTTCCTAACATTTTGAAATCCATATCTTCTCCCTTCTGCACATCTGTCCCTCATCACTAAGACAGCAGTGGACATGTGTTATTATTCCACACATACTTCCATGTTCTTCATGTTATAAATATCACTTAATAATAGAGAAAAATTCATGGAGGAAATAAAGTAAAAATTGACATGCTTCAATCTGCTTTCAGACTCCATAATTTTCTTCTATGAAGGTACATAATGTTTTTCATAGTCTCTTGGAGTTATCATAGATCCATGCATTGCTGATAATAGTTAAATTATTCACAGTTGATCATCATACTTTATTGTTGTTATTATGTACAACATTCTTCTGGTTCTACCAACTTTACTTTAAATCACTTTGTATAAGTATTTCCATATATTTTTATTATCATTTTATTTATCAGTTCTTATTGGTGCAAGAGTATTCCATCACATTCATATACCGCAACTTGTTCATCCATTTCTCAATTGATGGACATCCTTTCAGTTTCCAGTTCTTGGCCAAATGTTTTTGTACAAGTTGGCCCTTTTCTCCTAGCTTTGATCTCTTTGAGATATAGACCTAATAGTGGTATTGCTGGGTCACAGGGTATGCACAGTTTGATGACCCTTTGGGCATGGTTCCAAATTGCTTTTCAGAATGATTGTATCAGTTCACATCTCTACTAAGAGTGTATTAGTGCTCTAATTTCCCCACATCCCCCCAACATTTATCATTTTCCTATTTTGTCATATTAGCTAGTCTGATAGGTATGAGCTGATATCAGTTGTTCTAATTTGTGTTTCTCTAATTAGAAGTTATTTGGGGCATTTTTTCATATGAATAAAGATAACTTCTGTTTCTTACTCATTGTTCTCTCTAGTAAAGCCAAGAAGAATGATACATCTTCTGTAACATAGTCATATTCTGGCTATGATATATTGAATCCCAGAAATTTTCACTCATTTTGAGTTTTAGAACTCCTGCTACTATTCCTAAAAGAAGACCAAGCCACAAATTTGTATTCATCCTCTGTTACTTGTCTTACTTTTCATATTCTATATGGCTTTTAAGAAATCTTGGTTATTACCTTAGCTCCCAGCACATCCACATCAGGAACCCCCCCCCCTTTACTTCTTATTTGTCTTCAGAATTTCGTTTTTAAAAAGCTCCCATCCATCATGAATTATCTTCCTTTGTAAATTTTTAGTCCATGGAATTCTACTTATGTTTCCTCTGAATTCTTTGAAATGTGGCTCCAAAACAATCTAGGGCAAATGTTAAGACTATGCCTTGCTTCTGTATTACGAATTATAAGATAAAATCACTTTTACCCAAGGTTACCATCATTTCTACTTTAACAATCAGTACCTATATATTATTCAGAATTAGAATTGGATTTTTTGTTTTTCATTTTTTAGAAGGCTAAAATTATCACTAAGGAAAGTCAGTAATACAGATAGAAGTTCATTAGATGTCCAAATAACTGAAACCTCCAATCACTCCTATACCATGACTCTATGCGGTCTTATGATCCCTTCCCTTAAATCTGGATGTTTGGTTGTTTGTTTGTTTTTTTTTTCTGTCCAAGTGGTCTAATATATATTCCAAATACAATGTAGTGTTTGTTTTTCCCTCTTGATTTTTACTCACATTATCTCCACTATGGTTCTAGCTATTTTTTTTTTTTAGTTTTTCCCATATGTCAGTGACAGTTTACTCTGGCCTAATTCTACCAGTTCATGACTAGTTACATCTTCTAATGAGAGTTCTAGGGATATCTTGTCAGCATCCCAGTTCCTTTTATTTTATATTTTCAGATTGTCACGTTTTAATTTTAATTCATATTTTAGGTTTCATTTTTTGTAATTGCCAAAAATATTTGTTCTCCATTTCTTCTCTTCTTTTCCCCTTACCCCACTACCCTCAAACAAGACAAAAATCCTTAGAGCAAAGGTGAATACTCATGCAAATCAAAGTCATCTTTTGGTCATGATCAAAAATATATTTCTCATTCTGTCCCGTGAACCCATTATTCTTTTAAAAAAAACCTTACCATCCATCTTAGAATCAATATTGTGCATTGGTTCCAAGGCAGAAGAGCAGTAAGGGCTGGACAAATGAGGGTTAAGTGACTTGCCCAGGGTCACACAGCTAGGAAGTGTCTGAGTACCCAGGACCTCCCATCTCTAGGCTTGGCTCTCAATTCAGTGAACCACCCAGCTACCCCCAAACCCATTACTTCTCTGCCAGGAGGTAGATAATATCCCAAAACACTGACCCTCTGGAATCATGATTGCTCATTGCATTAATCATATTTCCAAAGACTTTCAAATATATTTGTCTTTATTTAATACAGCTTGTCCTCTTGATTCTGTTCACTTTACTATGCATTAGTTCATACAAATGTCCCAGGTTTCTCTGAAAAGAATGCCTCTTTCATCATTTCTTATATAATTTTCTTCTCCAGCTCATTTTATAGGTGACAAACTGGGTCAAACAAGGTTAATTGACTTGTTCAGTGTTGTGCAGTTGTAAATGTCTCAGGCCAGATTTGAACTCACAAAGATGAGTCTCCCTAACTTCAGACTTGGCATTCTATTTGTTGTGTCACCTAGATCGATATAAAAAATGGGACAAATCTGGAAATGGCAAACCACTTGAAGATCTTTGCCAAGAAAACCCCAAAGGATTCATGAAGAGTGGGGCACAACTGAAAAATGATGGAGCAACAATGATAGACAGTGATTTAATATCAGTACCTAAAATATGTACATGAAATGTCATAGCATTTAGTAATTAAAGGAAAACAAAAGTTAAAGTGAAAACTATAAAGAAAAGTTATGGATGTAGAAGACCTCAATGTAAGTAACCTTCTTAGACAGGCTAATATGATCAAAATATAAAGAAGGAAAAGGTTTCAATAGCGTTTAGAAAAAGTTAGATATGATAAAAAAAAGTGTATATATTTCTCAGAATGTCTATGTATGCTCCAAAGTCCAAGCAGGGATTGTATTAACAAACTTTCAACAGGTTCATAGACATAGGCTAGTAACAGATAGCTAGATATTGGCTAATAATCCATGAAAAAAATATTAATATTTGTTGCTACTCTGTAAATTCTTTTATATATTCTATAATATTTTTATTTTTAATTTAATTTATTTTTTGCTAAATTTTAAGTCTGAACTGTCTCCCTCCTTCCCATCCATATATGAGAAAGCATATATTTGTGTAAAATCATACTATGCATACTTTTATTTATCAGATTTTTCTGTTGAGGTGGCTAAAGTCTTCTTCATAGGTCTTTGTAGTTTATTTGAATATTCATAATACTAAGAATAGCCTAATCACAGCTATTCTTCAAACAATTTTGCTATCACTTTATTAAATATTCTCTTGGTACTGCTTGTTTCACTCTTCATTATTTTATGCAAGTCTTTCCATGTCCTTCTAAAATCAACCTGCTCATCATTTCTTCAGCACAATAGTATTCTGTCACAATAATTTACCACAATTTGTTTAGTCATTCTCCTGTTGATAGACATCCCCTCAATTTCCAATTTTTGACACTACAAAAAGAGCTGCTCTAAATATTTTAGAATATATATGTTCTTTTCTTTTTCCCCTTGATTACCTTGGGAAACTGACCTAATAATTGTATTTCTGGGTCAAAAGATGTGTGTATATATATATATATATATGCATATATGCATATATATATTAAATATATAATTCAAGATTGATCTTCAAAATGATTGGACCAGTTCCAAGTTCTATCAACAGTATCTGTCCCAATGTTTTCACATCCCCTCCAACATTTGTTATTTTCTCCTTCTATCACTTTAGTCAAGATGCTATCTCAAAGTTGTTTATTATTCTATAACATTTAAATATAGTATAACCTCCTGGAGCCATAACCCCACCCTACCAAGTCATAATAAGTGTATGAATTTGTCATTTTCTTCTTTTTGTAAAATGTACCTAAACACATAAGCATAATGTATATACATATCTAATTACACATATCTGGGATATTTGAACATGCATGTGGAATGAAAAAATATTTTAATGAATACACATTGTGTCATGAAAGAAAATAAAAAATGCTAACTTTTCTTTGATGTTTCTAACCCTATGAGATTTGTATTAAATAACCTTTAAATGCTATTAGCTTTCATTGAGATATGAGTATGTCTCTCCCATTAAAGTTTCTTGAGGTCTATTTTTAATTCCTAGCAGTTAGACCTGTGCATTATACATGATAAACACTTTAAAAATATTTGTTGATTGATTGATTGATGTTACTATGATTTAAAAACCCTATGATTGTTTTTCAATGTTGTTGTGGAAACTCTTTCTACTGATATAGATCCTCAACTCATTTGCAATTTCTAGTTTATAGAGTCACTTGTAGTCCAGAGAGGTTATATATATGTATATATATACATATATGATCACAAAAAATTATGTATCAGAGGCAGAATTTTAATATTCCCAACCACAAGGTTGTTCCACTGTGCCATAATAACTATTTATAGCTAGAATTTGTGTATCCCTTTAAGGTTGGCAAAGTACTTTACAAATATTTTCTCTTCTGATGCTCACAACAATCCTGGGAGGTAAGAGCTCTTATTTTCCTCATTTTAGAGAGGAGAAAACCAAGGCTAACAGAAGTAAAGCCATTTAGCCAAAGTTATACAACCAAGTAAGTGTCTGAGGCTGAATTTGAATGTGGTTCAATCTGACTGCAAGTCCAATACTGTACTCACTTCACCACTATACTGTCTCTCATGCACTTTAATTATGCATCAGTATTTCAATTAATCCAATATTTGGGCAAATTGTATACCAATTGTGCTGACTAGACCAACAAAATGAATACCCCTTTCAACAAGCTATTAAATCTGGATGATTCATTGATCATCATGGTGGGAAGCACATTGGTGGGGAGTTATTACTTATACATTATATAGAGTGTACATATATAGTATATATGTGCATATTTACCATATATGTAGTATAAATTATAAAGACAGCCCCCTAGTCATCACAACTATTTTGAGAACCTTGAAAGGAAGCAGCTCACTTGCTTTGGAGGACCAATCTGCCAGCATGAATGGGGGCTTGGGAAAGTAGTTTCTGACGATGTGTTAGCCTACATTGTTCCATTTGCCTTAGAAGATATTCTTTGTACCTTTTAAATATATATGTCATCATATTTAATATGCCGTAGCCCATTTATCTTCATCATGCATCTTTCCAGTGACCTTTGGGTTTGTGACAAACTGTCCAGGGGTTTGCTGATAGTACTGCTGCCAATCATAACCATCAACAATGCAGAGACAGAGAGAAACTGGTTTGTTATGCTTAGAGCACAGATTCAGTGTATACAGAAATTAATGAGCCCTGAGCAGCCGTTTTAAGCAGTCTAACATAGATGTTAGTCATATATGTAGAATAGGCACAAGGGTAATTTTACAGAACACAAAACGGGATGGTCATATCAAAGAACAGATGGCCAAAGGGAAAGATCTGTATCAGGCAAAACAAGATTCTAGCCTGTAAACACTGGCAATATAGAGCTCAAGTTTTGAATTTGCAGACAAGAGTAATGCTATGGTTATAGTTGAAGTCTTAGCTTGATCTTGCAGAGTAGAGCTAGTTACATGAGCTGCTCATCTTAAGTAAATGGTGGTAAAAGAGGTGAACCAGAAACTCTGTCTTTATAGGCTTTGCATTTCAATTCTTTGAAAATCATGGCATCCAATGTTTTTTAACATAAAAAATATTTTATTTTATTTTTTATACTTTTGAGTTTCAAGGTGTTTGTCTCCCTTCTTCTCAAACTCAAGGTAGAGATAGGCCAACATTTGATGCAAATATTTATTTGTGAAAGCAAAAACTGCATACTTTTTTGTATCAATTCTCACTCTGAAGGTAGAGAGCATCTTCCCATATTCATATAATTCAGAATAGATTACTCATTCACATTTATTCTTTGAACAATGTTTCTGTAACTGCATACAATATTCTCTTGGTTCTGCTCATTTCATTTCATTATTTCATGCAAGTCTTTCCATGGTTTTAACAACAAACCATCATAGTAAGATACTGATTTTTAAGAAGAGCCTTTTGAACAAGGAATTATTTTAAATGAATAGTGATATTCATCATATGAAATGTAGACATATTATATATCCATTCTGCCAAAAAGGAGGTTATCTAAAAATTGCACAATACACATATAGTATGTATTTTTGTATGTATATGTATGTAGACATGGTTTGAATCTCCCATTCCTCATCCTTTCTAGTCTTTCCTTTGATCCAGCTGCAGACAAAGTGACTAACCATTTAAGAGGTATTGCTAGGCAATGATGGGAAGATGTACAGTTCTTGTATGTGACATTATACAGGTCTACATATCTAAACATGCAAATATGTGTAGTAATATATAGGTGCATGCACATCTATACACACATGTATGTGTTTGGGTGTATATACAAATTGATATATACACTTATTCTATATATACACACATTATTTCACTGATAAATTATTCCAAAACCTTGCCTGTTGACTATACAACTACATTCTTTCTTCATTTTTCTTTTCTTTTTTCTCTTCTTCCTTCTTTCCTTCCTTTCTGTCTTTCTCTTCCTTCCTTCCTTCCCTTCCTCCCTCCCTCCCTTTTTCTTCCTTCCTTCCTTCCTTCCTTCCTTCTTTCCTTCCTTCCTTCCTTCCTTCCTTCCTTCCTTCCTTCCTTCCTTCCTTCCTTCCTTCCTTCCTTCCTTCCTTTCTTACCACCTTCTTTCTTTCTCTCCTTCCTTTCCCTATGTATTTATTTCAATTTGTTTTGTGGTATGTCTGTATGGTGGTGGTGGTGGTGATGGGGATTGTCTGTTTTAGACCATGGCAATAAACAAAGATAAAAATAAAGAGGCCACAAATAAAGAAGAAACAGTAGAGCTCAGCTCTGTCCTACCACTAAACAATCTGATCATTAGACAACTTAGGTTCCATAGACAAGCAATAAATATGATAAAGATATCTTAATCAATGAAAGAAAAAAACTTTTGGAGAAGAGGAAAAAGTAAGAAATCTTTAGAACTGAAATATTTCAGTGAGAAAAGCCTTATTATGGGTATTTCTCTAAGGGATTAAAATAAAGCTGAAAGACTGGTACTAAGGCTAAAAATCAAAATCAAAAAAAATTTTTGCACAAACAAATCTAATAAAGCTAAAATTAATATTCTTTATTTCCCACTGCACTGCATTCCTCCTGACTTCTCTATCATGACCAAGAAACTTTTTCAACCTAGAGGATGAAGCTCTTCAGCGATAGTACCCACTGCCCATGAGACCCCTCCTTCTGACTGGGGTTCTTCCCAGATGCCCTTTATGAGGAGAATGATGCTGTTCACTCATTTTAGTCATGTCTGACTCTTCATGACTCAATTTGGGACTTTCTTGGCAGTCATTTTACAGATGAAGAAATTGAGGCAAACAGGGTTTAATGACTGCCCAATGTCATTGTCATGCAACTATTAAGTGTCTGAGGCTGAATTTGAAGGCAGGGCTTTCTGTCTTCAAGCCCAGCACTCCATCCACTGCCCAGCCCAGAAGAATAGCCCTCTTTTAATTTCTCACCAGGCTTCACTTTTCTTGACTTCTTCATCCTTTCTTTCCTCACTTCCCACCCCAACCTAATTTAAACTTCCTTTTATATATTATCTTCTCCATTAGAATGTAATCTCTTTGAAGATGGGATTATTTTGATTTTTTTCTTGTATTCCTGGAGATTAGCTCAGTGTCGGGTTCATCCTTAGCATTTAATAAAGGCTTGATTAAAGGATAAATAATAAACTGGGGGGGTGTGTCTTTCTAACATGTTTCTTAGATAATGAAGGATATGCGATTCTCCAGTTGATAAATTGTCCATGTATATGAAAAGAGATTTCTCCAAGATAGCTATACTAATGTGAAAAAATGTTCCTAATCACTACTAATTAGAGAAAAGCAGATTAAAGCAACTTTTGAGATTTTATCTCACATTCATCTGTTTGGCAAAGATGATAAAGAAAGAAAATAATAACTGTTGGACAAGGAGTTGAAAACAGGCACAGTGATGAATTCTTGGTGGAACTGTGAATAGGTACTGTGAAATTTTTTATTATACACAAAATGTTGCATACCTTTTGATGTAGTTTATCCCTGCTAGGCCTATACAAAGGAGTCATTAAAGAAAGTGGGAAAGTTCCTATCTATATAAAAATATTTCTAGCAGCTCTTTTGGGAGTGGTTAATAAACAACAACCTATAAATTAGAAAGGTATGTTTTCCAATCAAATAATAGCTAAATAAGTAGTGGTATATGCTATGATGGAATACTATTATGCAGAAAGAATTGATAAGATAGATGATTTTAAAGAGACACTGAATGATATATGCAGAGTAAAGTAAGCAAAACCAGAAAAATAATTTAGAAGACTTTAATAAACCAATGAAGAATGATATGAGCAGAATCAGGAGAACAATGCATACAACACTATAAAGACAAACAACCAAATATGATTATTATCCACTGTTCCAAAGAATTGATGAGAAAAACTACTATCCATTTCCTGATAGAGAAGTGACAGATATAACGAGCTGGCCTAGACATACTATATTTTTGTATATAGCCAATGAGAACATTTTTTGGCTTAGCCATGCATATTGATTACAGGAATTTACTTTACTTCTCCCCTTTTCTTCCAATGAGGTGAGATGGGAGAGAGAAATAGATTTATGTTAACTAAAACTTTTTTTAGTAGATAGTTTTCAGGGGAGTGCCACAGATGAGGAGAGGTACCTGCACTTTCAGATAATGTCATTATAATGTTTAGTTTTTCTGATTTATTTTCCTTTGCCAGAGGCCTCACAGCAAATGGGGGTAACCTGTAAGTCTTTTAATTAAAAAGAAGTTGTATCAATAGTTATTTTTCTTTTTTTTTAAATACTGAGATAAAGGAAAATTAAGAAGCAATATAAAAACAAATTAATCAATATTTGTTTCTATGTGATTTCATACTTAATTGAACACTTAAGAAAGAATTTAATTTGGTACTTTGGCTATTTGAAGGAAGTAATCTCATTTATTGAAGTTATCAGAGGACTCAGAAAGTTCACCTTGTAGATTAGAGCAGAAAAGAGATGTTGGTATTAAGTAACTGAAAGTACACATGTTTATATCCTTTTAAAACATACATTTTTTTCTTTTAAATTACAATTGTTTGCAGATTAGTAGTGAGTAGAGAGAAAAGGATAAAAGTTTGAGAATCCAGGGAAAGGACAAGTCAGAGTTTGGAATGGGAGTCCTTGAGAGAATCAAGGAAAAAGCCTTAAAAGATGTCTCTCAGATGAAAAGGCAAGATGACAATTTTTTTTTGAACAAGAAAGATAGACCTCCATTATAAGGAGAGGTTGAAGAAGCAGTTGAGGAAAGGGAGTACAAAAGGAATCTAGAGTAGGCCCTGAGGTCCTAAGGGCAGACAGATGACAAAAGTTGATCCAAGGTTGAAAATGTTGAAATTAAAGAAAATGGATTTTCTGGTAGGAAATAAGAGTTGACTTTGAAGAATATCTTTCTGGGAACAATTTCTGAAAGTAGAAGATTGAAGATGTATTTCAAGTTAAAATAGAAGCTAAGGTGGAAATTTGACACAGGAGAAACCAGGAGGACATCTGGATGATAATTCTAGCATAAGATGATATTTATAGAATGAACAAAATTGCAACAACTTTTAATTGATTGTATGATACTTGAAATTTTGTAAAATAATTCAGTTATATGTGAAATAAGGACAAAAGTATAGTTTTTTTCACTAATAACATTAAAAAATTAAAATATCATCATAATGATTTCTCCCTTATATAAATATCAATCACTGGCTAAATAGTATAGCAAAGGCTGATTTATCTGACTTTCTTTGTAGTGAAAAATACTCATTTTTTTTCCCTGCAAAATAATGAAAGCAGCTGCTATTGTAATAGGGGCTTGGCTAGTGGACAGACACCCACTCTTTTGAATATACACTGGGTCCCTTTTCTGCTACCTTGCTCATGTGAGAGACTTAAGAAGTCTGTCTACAAGTATATTTAATAGACAGTCCTGCCCTCCACTTCAGAAAATGAAAGAGTATGCTACTAATTGAAGTCTTTTGATTGGTTGCTGAAGCTGAAAAGAGTATGCATACAAATGGTGCAAGTGAAGGAAATTGACTTCTCTTTCCCTGGTAGCTTTTGAACAAGGAAAAATTTCTTTAATTCTTTGGATGGAGGAGCCTCTCTCCTACCTGGTGACCTCATAGCTTCAAATGGATGATTCTTTTGTTTCCTCTGTCTATGTTATGTTTATTCTTCTCTTATTCTAAGTGAATTATGTAATTATGGAATATTCTAGGTGAGATGGAATGATCATCTGAGCTTTTAAAAATATATCATGTTTATTTTTTCTGTTACATAAAAAAACAATTATCTTCATTAAAAAAAAAACACAACTTTTGAGTCACATTCTCCCCTGTCCTCCCTATTTCTCTCCCAAGAAGGCAAGCAATCTGACATAGATTCTACAATTGTAATCATGTAAAATATTTTCCACGTTATTCATTTCGTGGAAGAGAATTCAAACAAACAAAAAAAATGAAGAAAGTTAAATACAGGATGCCTCAGTATAGATTCAGACTCTAAGAGTTCTTCCTCTGGAGACAGATGACATTTTTCATCATGAGTCCATGGGGATTGTCTTGGATCATTGTACTGTTAACAATAACAAAGTTATTTGGTTGTTCATCATATAATATTACTATTATTGAATATAGTGTTCTCCTGATTCAGCTCTCCTCAAACTAGATAAGTTCATGTAGGTCTTTTCAGCTTTTTCTGAAATCATGCTGTTCATCCTTTCTCTATAGCACAATAGTGTTCCATAACAATCATATACTACAACTTGTTTAGTCATTCCCTAATTTATGAACATCCCCTCAATTTTCAATTATTTTCCACTACCATATATATATATATATATATATATATATATATATATATATATATATGAGGTTTTTCCTTTTTTAGAATCTCATTGGGATAGAGAAATAAAAATGGTATTGCTGAATCAAAGAATATGTGCTGTTTTAAACCCCTCTGGGCATAGTTCCAGATAACTCTCCAGAATTGTTGAATCAGTTCACAACTCCACCAACAATGCATTAGTATTCCAATTTTCTACCTCCCCACACCCAACGCTTATTACTTTCCTTTTCTGTCATATTAACCAATGTGATAGGTGTGAGTTGTTTTAATTTAATTTTTAAATTTAATTAAATTTTAAATTTTAATTTGTTCAGTTGTTTTATTTTACAATTTTCTATTCAAGAGTGATTAACAACATTTTATTGACTTTGTGTTCATATTCTTTGACCATTTATCAGTTGGGGAATGATGTTCTTATAGATTTGGCTCAGTTTGCTATATATTTGATAAGTAAAACTTTATCAGAGATACTTGCTATAAAATCCTGCCTCCCAGTTGTTTGCCTTCTTATCTTAGTTTCATTGGTTCTGTTTGTGCAAACCCTTTTTAATTTAATATGATCAAAATTATCCATTTTATATCCTATCTTGCTCTCTGCTTTTTGTTTGGTCATAAGTTCTTCCCTTATTCATAGATTTGACAGGTAGATTATTCTATGTTCCCCTAATTGGCTAATGGTAGCCAATTATACCTATTTTGACTATGTCTTAGTATATATAGTGTGATATCTTGGTCTATACCCATTCTCTGCCATACTTTTCCCCAGTTTTCCCAGCAGTTGTTTTTTGTTTGTTTGTTTTGTTTTGTTTTGTTTTGTTTTGTTTTGTTTTTGGTCAAATAGTGATCTCTTGTCCTAAACTTGTGGGCTTTGAAAGATCAAAACAGCCACTACAAATCCAGTGATGGGAAGAATAGCAGAATCTCTTGATCCTAGTGAGTCACTGAAACTCTGAGGAATCACCAGCATGATCCTATCTAGATGCCATGGATTTAACCAGCAGTTGAGACCCTGTGTGCTGCAAGTAAGTGGGTGAAATCCATAAACCACACCACATCTAGAAGTGAATTCAGTGAGAAGGCAGCAGGTGAAATTGTGTGGATTTGGGAGATAGACCATCTTCTAAGAGCAGCAAAGAGACAAATGTGAAGTAGCTTCTGAAGGAGCAAAAGTTAAATAGTATTCAATAAAATGTTGGTGTTAAATGTGTCTTACTGATTGCTGTGAACCTGGTTATTCATGTGTGGTATTTGTAAAATGATACAATAACGATACAAGTCTGAATAGCCAGCAATTTAACTTGAGAATCTGAATTAGCATTATCCTTATACAGCTGGGAATTCGCTTTACTTTAGAGATGATGCTATTGCTTAAAGCATTTTGGAAGTTTCCCATTTAAAAGTACCTCAGAATCCTTAGTGTGTATCTATCTGTCTTGTGTGCTGGTACATCTTTTCCTTTAAGAGGCAATTTAATTTTCATGAACAATAAAAAGAAACCATTCTTTTCTAATTCTGATCATTGAAATACATGGTCGATTAATCTAGATAAAAGTATTTTGAGGAGATTATAAAGTAATTCGACAAATTTTCTTTCATGACTAAGCAAAGTGATTCTGGAGGCAACAACTGGAGGATCTCAGATATTTTTTGAGCAACATCAGTATAGTACCATAATATAAAAACATTATCTGACTCCAGAGTTCACCTCTGTGCATTTAATATGCTTCTTCTTTATACATACCCCCTGCTCCTGCCAGACATCTTCAACTGTTTCTTGTTTGGAAGCTTCCATAAATGGAAGTTTGAAAACTCCCATTGTCACTTAATTGTTTCAGTCATGTCTGACTCTTTGTGATCCCATTTCAGGTTTTGCTGACAAAGATACTAGAGTGATTTGCTATTACCTTATCTAGCTCATTTACAGATGAAGAAACTGAGGCACACAGGGTTAATTGACTTTCCCAGAGTCACACATGCCCCATCTTTAAATTAGAGGAGTCAATTTTTAGCATTTCCCTGCCTGTGGCAGATGAAGTGGAATGACCCTAAGAATCAGTCTTTTCCCCATAAAAACCTTGCTTCCCATTACCACACTCTATGTAAGTTGGCTTGATGTGGAGATGACAAACAGGAAAAATGACTAGAGTTTGGTGGAATGTGAGTGCACCAAATTTAAGGGCACTTTCTTCCATGACTATCTCTGACCACCGTTTTTTAGTGGTCTAAAAACTTATGGAAATAGTTCTGAATCCCTCCTTCATTTCATCTTTGATATTATTTTATTCCATTTGCCCTACTTGGATTCTTTGGGTCCTCTGTCTAGTATAGGTTAAAATGTACCAACCAAAGGACTATAATTTTATTCATCATCAGCCTGTATCATTCTTTTTAAAAAACCCTTACCTTCCATCTTAGAATCAATACTATGTATTGGTTCCAAGGAAGAAGAGTGGTAAGGGCTAGGCAATGGGGGTCAAGTGACTTGCTCAGCTAGAAAGTATCTGAAGTCAAATTTGAACCTAAGACTTCCCATTAAGCCACTTAACCACCCCCAGCCCATATTATTCTTTAAATAATTTTCCCTTTCAATTCTTCAACTCTTCTATCAGACTAGAATTGGCCATATTGTTCAAATAAGAACATAGCTCTTAAGATGAGGGCTTTGGAATGAACTATATACATTTGGATGCATATGTTGTTATATGGATGATTAAAATTAGTCTAATTATAATTATAATGATACCATGTAAATTTTATTTAGAATATTTAAATAACCAATACACCCCATTTCCTAATTATTTTGGATAAATGGGAGCTTATTATAACCTGTAATCATTATAATTTTATTTATAATTCTATTCCCTTGCCCATTCATTTTAATAAGTTCCTTGAAGAAAGGGGCTGTATTTTTTTTTGTCTTTGTTTTCCCATTGTTAAGTACCTGTCCATTCATCCACCCTTGGAAATAGTATAATTTACAACTAACACTAAGTTTGCTTCTAGGTTTTGGAATAGTGAGTGGGAATAGTTATACACTTTATATCTTATACTCTCAGGTTTTTAAGGGAATGTTGGAGTTGTAGAAGAGGAGAAGAAACAGGAATTTTTTGAAGTTTCACATAAAGAATGAAAAAGAGGAGCTGAAAAAATGTATTATTTGTTAGGAAGTTCTAAAAAACAGAAAGGACAATCAAACTATTAGATAAGGGAAAAACAAAAAAAATAAAATTTCATAATATCAAGAGAGATAAAGAAGGAAATTGCATTATAATTAAAAATATCATCCAATGAAATAGTAACATTATTGAGCAAGTATAATCCAAATTGTACAGCATCAAAATTCATAAAGGAAAAGCTAATTAGGTTGTAAAAAGACATAGGCTTTGCCATAATAATTGGAGACTAATATTCCCTCATGGAGCTGGACAAATATGACAAAAAGGTAAACAAAAAGGAAAATAAAGAATAGAATAGTGAGGAGTTAGATTCTAAAGATTAATGACATTCTGAATAGGAAAACAAATGGATATGTGTTTCATATATTGTATGTGTGTATATATTTATCAGCATTACTTGACATTTTCATAATTAAAGGCAATGTATCAAAGCATAGAGAAATTATAAATAAATGCAAAAGACTGAAATGCTATATACATCCCTTATAGATCTTAATGATATAAAATAATTATTAACATTTGCAACATAAGCAAAATATAGCTATACATAATAGGAAAACAAAGCTTTTTCTTCAAAAAAAGACTAAAATCTTTAATAAATTTTATTTTTAGAAAAACAAGAATCAAATTATTGAAACAAAAATTACAACTCACAATGAGGAGAGAGGAACCAAAGGAATTACTAGAACCTACTTTACACATTTACATGGTAGGAAATCCAGGATTTTAAAGAAAATGTGTAATTACCAACAAAAACAATATAAAATGCAAAGATTATAAAACTTAAGCAACTCAATTTCAGACAATAAAACTTAATAAGTCATGAAGGAACAGCTAAAGGAAAAGGTGGGGCATCTTTCAGAATATTTACAGGTAAATTTTATTAGACACTGTAATAGAGGCTATTTTTCAGTTAATAAAGAATCTGAGAGGGGGAATAGAGAGCTCTCCCTCTCAAGGCAAGGCAAAGGAGGTATCTCTTGTTAAAGTTGACCCAGAAGGAGAAGGGAGGTGAGTCTGTTTGTTTTCCCCTTCATCCTTCCTTAACTATGGCCTCTCCCCTAGCCTGTCTGATTATTACCCTCTATCACTTTGTTGCTGTTCAGCAAGCCTCTCTTCTTAAGTGAGGAGAGGTCACATCACTCCCAACTCAGGTTAGAGGTCCCTCACTCAATCTTCAGCCAGCTAATAATAATATCACAAGTTTATTCTACTGAGGTAAGTAATAAACAAGGTGGAGTGAGAAAAAAGGGGTGAGTTGAGGTAAAGGAAAGAGGAAGGAGGGGTCCTTAACTAGTTAAACCCCTTTCTCCCACAGTTGAAGTGGCTTGATCTCAAAAGCCTCACGTTCCCGAGGGGTTCAAGGTGACGGTGACGAACCCTGACTTTTAGCTCTGCCCAGAAGAAACCTCCGTTCAGGAGAGGAGACTGTGATTTCTTCTTGTGGACCTTTCTTCTTTCTCAATCTCTGTCCACTTCTTGGAGGTTTGGTGGAAATAGGTATCAGAGTCAGGTGAAAAGAGAGCTTTCTTGGGATCGGGACCCAGTCAGACTGTACGTTCTCCCTAGCTTTCTCAAAGCCAAAGACCCAGGCTCCAACTGTCTCCCTATGAATTCCTTTCTCTCAGCATTCCAAGAGCACCTCGCCCCTCCTCCGCTGCTGCAGCTGGGATCTTTGCATCCATTCCAGACTCTTGGCATGACCAAAAAGTCTCTGGATTTCCTCCTCTCACATGTCTCCCCATTTTGTCTTGTCTGCGTGGGTCACCTTAATCCCACACGAATTACTTACCTTACTCTACTTCCTATGTTAAACGATCAAGTCTAGTTGCTATTCCTACCTAATTTCCCCCTCCCAAAATAACAAATCCTAGCCTTAACCTTATCTGCGCTATACTTAAACCTGCTCTGAACTAAGATCTGGGTGTGAAAATGGGTGGAGGTTGAATTGATGATATAAAGGTTTTGTACAGGGTAACAATGTCTTTGGGGGTTTTAACAATGTTTATAGCAATAGATATTAAGCTTCCCTGTATGCAAAACTCAATGTAACATATAACTATTAAATAACATAACTTCCTCATACCTTATATTCCTAATGGTTGATGACAATGTAACACCTTTAATAACCTCTAAATATATGCTATTTCTATAGATTAATCTCTCCCTAATGCTATCTCACTGTGTTCCCGAATTTTCCTTTTCGCCCTCACTATTCTCTCGCTGTCTGTTACCGGTTAATATGTTAGTCCTGTACTGTACTATCCTATGTTAGTTTATTAGATCATTAGTATTTTACATATGTACACGTATATTCCCTATATACACATTACATGTAATACATACACATTACATATATATGCATATGCTCTGTTGAAGTCATCCAGACAGAAAGGCTATTATCCCTTTTTGCCTGTATGAATTCCACCAGAGAATTATTTACACATATACAATTTTTTAAAATGTGGTCTGTTCTTAGTCATGAAGAAACCCCTAAGATCAGTGTGATTTTTGTGTTTGTGTACTAAGTATGTTGTGTGGATGTATATACTTCCTACTTTTCTGGACTTCCTCTTTTCATGTTGCCTGATGGCTTAGATCATCTTCTGTCTTCTTAGGCAGGTTTTATGTGCATGTGGATATAATTTCCTAAGTGTGATGTTAATGTTTATGGCAATTTAATCTTATGTGTCCCTTTAATGGAAGTTCATTTCCCATAATGTCCTTGATTCAAAGTTCTTTTCTTGATATTACAGTTCATTTGCAGTCTTTTGGTGTTGATTGGAATTCTCTCAGGTCCTGATCTCTTCTCCTTTACTGGAACCCGTCTTGTCTGTTGTCCCACGTTCATTGTCTATCTCTGTATCTCTGTCCTCTGGTTACCGGAATATACAAGATCTTACATGTGGGTAAGATCGTTTGCTGTTGTGTGCATGTGTGTGAGAGTAATTCTGTACCATGTGCATACTAATAAGAATTCTTTGTAAAGATTCTCTGTTCTTCATGAGTGAGTGTGTGCTAAGTTTTGTGTTGTGCTGTGCTTTTCTACAGAGGTTTTTGTGAGATGGAGAACTCTATGTCTGTCTTTCTTTGTATGTATAGTGTATCATTCTGATTCAAATTCACTGTCATTTGGGCTTTCTGTATTCAGTATCTCTTCTCCTACTTCCTGTGCATCTTCTGTTGACATATGTGTTTGCTGATCTTGTTTCAATGGCAATTCTCATTTTTCCTGGGGCATTTTTGTCTGCGTGGAATCTGGAGCTGATTCTCTGTCTGTATGGAATCTGGGGCGGTTTCTCCATTTTCTTCTGGGGTCTCAATGTGGCATAGTGATGTTTTGTGTGAGAAACATGGTAATCCATTGGTATCTACTCTCTCATTGTTTAGGTAATTTGGACCCTGTCAGTTTCTTTTAGCATTGTCTTTTGGGGATGGCCTTTGCCTTTTTCCTGGGATACTGTCTGTAATGGTCTCTATGTATCAACCATGGTCTTCTCTGTCTCTGGGATCTTTGGCAGTTTCACTCAACAGCTTGGAATTAGATGTTGTATTCCTCTGGATTTAAACAGAGCCTGTTCTTGCAACTACAAGCTGTATTCTTGCAGCACCATCATTACAGTGTCTCTGTGTTTGCTGACCATTATCTCCTTAGGGTGCCCTCCCTCTCTTCCTCCCCCTGGAAAAGTTATGTTTTAGGTGGAGGATGAGGGATATAGGTGACCTGTTGTAGATTTTCTTCTGTTATGTTGCATTAGGATCTTTCAGACAGTATTGAACTGTTATGATGTATATTTTTTTGTTCCCTGACCCATGGTACCATGAAATGAATTTTACTTGGGTAAAGTGCTCCAATGGCATCCTTGGTGTTGTTTGTGATTGGGGAATGAAGTGGAAAGTATTCATTCCTATCCCTTACTGGTCACCCTTGCCTTGTTGCTTGAATGTGATAGCTTTTAACTATGATGGTATGATCAACTGGGGATCTACATAACTGTTTCATTTTGGCAACCAGGGTTTGTTACTATGGACTCTGGGGTTGCAATTTCTGGTATAGGCTTCTTCATGGCTAGGATTTTAGATATTTTGCCTAGTCTCACTCTAGATTCTTATAAAGTTTCTTGTTGTATGTTCCCCTATGGAACTTGTACCAGTTATTGTATAAAGTGTTCTCAATAGGTACTGTTTATTGGCTTGTGAAGGGCTCTAAGTTGGAGAAAGGAAGATGTGATAGTAGCATTATATTGTTTTTATCTTCTTCAGTTTGTTCTCTGTCATAGTCCTGTAATTCAGTTTCTTCTAATCCTATTCCAGGGTCACTTTCCCCAACCTTGAACTTCTCATACAGTTCTTGATAGCTATTGACTCTTTTTTTAAAAAAATATATATTTTATTTGATCATTTCCAAGCATTATTCGTTAAAGACATAGATCATTTTCTTTTCCTCCCCCCCACCCACCATAGCCGACGCGTAAGTCCACTGGGCATTAGATGTTTTCTTGATTTGAACCCATTGCTTTGTTGATACTATTTGCATTAGAGTGTTCATTTAGAGTCTCTCCTCTGTCATGTCCCCTCAACCTCTGTATTCAGGCAGTTGCTTTTCCTCGGTGTTTCCACTCCCATAGTTTATCCTTTGCTTATGAATGGTGTTTTTTTTCCTCCTGGATCCCTGCAAGTTGTTCAGGGACATTACACCGCCACTAATGGAGAAGTCCATTACGTTCGATTATACCACAGTGTATTAGTCTCTGTGTACAATGTTCTCCTGGTTCTGCTCCTCTTGCTCTGCATCACTTCCTGGAGGTTGTTCCAGTCTCCATGGAACTCCTCCACTTTATTATTCCTTTGAGCACAATAGTATTCCATCACCAACATATACCACAGTTTGTTCAGCCATTCCCCAATTGATGGGCATCCCCTCGTTTTCCAGTTTTTGGCCACCACAAAGAGCGCGATAGCTATTGACTCTTAATCCATACAACATTTCCTCTACTGATATTGTGTCTTCTATGTTTTGGTTTAATTCATCAGAAAAGATCATTTGTTCCGGATTCAAGGGTTCACTATGCCAATCTGTTTCCCACTCTTGTAAAACATTGTGGTCTTTTTCATAGAGCTTGATGCATTCATAAGGTACTTGGTCTTCATGACTATCTGAGCCAAATATTATTGAGCCTATTGGTTCTGTGTTATCTATGTCTTGTTCTGACGCTCACTAACACTTATGCTGAAAAGCATAAAGTTTCAATAGCATAAAGAAATAACTATCAAACTTCTTTTTGTGACTTATATAGTCCTAATGCCTGAACCAAGGTGATACAAAGCAGATAAAGAAAACATAAATCAAAATAATTATGGAATATTGATTCAAATATTTTCAATAAAATCTTGACATGAAGACTATATAATGTAGCCAAAAAGTACTGACTATAATTAAATTGGATTTATAATATGGATTCAAGAATGGATAAACATTATGAAACAATAAGAAAATTTGGCATAGTTCTAGAAATTCTAGTAATGACCACAAAAAAAAAACTAGGAAAGAAAGAAAAAGCTATAATTGAAGTATTATTTTCTTAATGCACAGAAGAGAAGATAATTCAGAAGGAGAAAAAAATAAACAAGATGACTGAAATTAATGTGTTGAACTTATCATATGCTTTTAAAAAAAAGAAGCTGCATGACCCTCATGTGCAACTGTCTTTCTTTTCTTTATACATATAATTGCTCATGTTTGCTGGTATTTGTCAAGTTCAGAAAATGAAAGATAAAAATATTTGAAAATAATATTAAGACAAGTTGAAGGAATTAAATGCAAAAATATGAACAAAGATCAAGCAAGAAAATATCCCTAATTTTAATGTAATGGTTCATTTAGAACATCCTACAAAAATAACAAAGAAACAAATTGAAATAATTATGATAGTCAAGTAAAAAGAATTGAAAAATCATAAACATTTATTTGAAGAAATAACAAAATTCTAGAAGTAACAAGGAAAATTTCACTCTAAGTACAAATTTAGAAATAGATTTCAATTGCATTTCAAGTACAAAATATCTGGGTTTCAATTTACTAAGGTACACAAAATATTGATGAATTTAACTGACAAATGCTCTTCAAAAAAAAAGACAAAAAATGGAGAAATGTCTCTTGTTTAGCATTAGTTAATATCTACATTAAAAAAGACTAAGTTAACTTACAGATTCAAATTACTCATTCCAAAAGGGATACTTTAACAGAGGCAGATAATATAGTAACAAAATTTATTTTGAGGAATACAAGTTCTAGGATCTCAAGAGTAATAATGGGGAAAGTATCAATGAAGGGGAAAAAACATTTCCATTCTCAATCTATATCGTAAAGCACTAACCATCAAGGCTATTTTACTAGTTTACAAATAGGCAACTAGATCAGTAAAAAGACTACATGAGAAAGAATAATAATCAAATTTAGTAACCTTATGTTCAATAAACCTGACAACATAAATTACTTAAAGTCTTCATTTTACAAGAATTGCCAAGAAAACTGGAAAATAGTTTGTAATCATATACATTTAGACTTTATTATTAAATATTACATATTGTGATAAGCCCAAAATATATACATGACCTGTAAATAAAAAAGGTAATAAATACCATGATTATATTTAGAAGAGGAAGAAGATAAAGAGACCTCAATACCTAGGAATGGAGACAGAATTCTTGACTAAATAAAGGATAATGTAGATAATTATAATATAGATACTAATTTTGATTAGAAGAAGTTGAAAAGCTTTAGCCCAAACAAAATCAATGCAGATAATATAGGAAGGGAAATTTATGATTTGAAAAAATGATCTTTGAATCAAATATATCTGATAAGGATCTAAAATCAAAGATCTATCTATTTTCTCAGGGATACCTTAGAAGTATTAAAAAAGTGATTCTCTAAAAGAAGAATTACAAACTATTAAAAGCCATATGAAAGATTACTCCAAATAAATAATAAGAGAAATTCAAATTAAAGTAACCCTCAGGACATATCTCATATCCAAGAAAGTGGTAAATATGATAAAAATTTGTAAAAATTAGAAATAGTTAATGCTGGAAAGTCTGTTGGAACATTGGTATACTAATGCACTATTCTTAGAGTTTTAAGTTCATCCAATAATTCCAGAAAGCAATTTGAATGAATATATATCAGAAAGGTTATACATTATGACCAAAGGAATTAATACCAGGAATATTGGGATGTTTTATATGAGGAAAACTATTAACATAATTGATTATATTAATAACAAAAGTAATAAAAACTATGTGATTATGTTATTGAAGGCAGGAAAAGGTTTTGACAAAATACAATATTCATTCCCAATAAAAACACTGGAAAGCAAAGAAAAATGATTTTTTTCTTAGAATAACACAAGGCATCTATCTTAAACCTTGAGCAATTATTAGTTTATAATTGGGACAAGCTAGAAACCTTCTTTATAAGATCAGGAGTGAAACAAGGGTGTCCATTTTCATGAATATTATTTAATGATATCAAAAGTGCTATTAATAACAATAAGAGAAGAAAAGTAACTTAAAGATATTAGAAAGGTCTAAGAGGTAACAAAACTATCTCTCATAGCAGACAATTTGGTATATATATAAAACCTAGAGATTCAACTTAAAAAAATCAAATTATCAAAAATTTTAGTAAAACATCAGGCTATAAAATAAACCTACATAAATCATCAGCATTTTTACACATTACTAACAAAATATTACAGGAAGAGATAGAAATGCTACATTTAAAATAACTACAGGTAGAATAAAATGCCTGGGGGAGTATACCTGTTAAAACAAACTCAAAAACTATATGAATATAATTATAAAACACTTTTTTACACAAATAAGGTCTGATCTAATTGGAGAAATGTTAATTGTTCATGGATGGGCAGAGCCAATATAATTAAAATGACAATACTACCTACATAGAGATGTAGAGAAGCTTCTTCTAATTCTCAACTTTTAACCTTTTTTTTTTAGATAGTGAAAGCCAATTTGCTTTGTAATCAACATGAACAGTGGTATCTGCCCAATTGTTTGATTTTCAGACTTTTATGCAGATGACTCACAAATCTTTAGATCTAGCCCAGTTTTGTCCCCTCTGTTTCATTCTCTTTTTTCAAATAGCCTATTGGACCTTTCAGCTTGGAAACATCTTAAACTGAAAATGTACTAAATTGACGTTTATCATATGATTTCTCCCCAAACCCTCCCTTCTTTCCAACTTCTCTATCTCTGTCAAGAACACCACCATCCTTCTATTATACCAGGCTCTTAATTTCATTATTATCATATACTCTTCATTCTTCTCTACTCTGCATATCTTAACTAGTTGCCAGAATTTGCTGTTACTACCTCTACATTGAACCCCTTCTCTCCACTACTACAAGTGTAGTTCAGACCCTCATCACCATTCTAGTCAGTACTACACATTGCTAAGAAAATAATTTTCTTTAAACATAGGTTTGACCATTTACCTCTGCTATTTAATAAATCCAAGTGATTTCTTATTGCCTTTAGGATGCAACAAAAATTCCTCTTTTTACCTCTCCTATTCTTATGCAACCCAGTCTTAAAGTATCTTTTCAACCTCACAAAACATTTCTAGTATATCTACACAATGTGACCCTATTGGACTGATCTTTCCTTTGCTCATGTAATTAACTCCATCTAGGATCTCTGTGCTTTCTCCTCAGCCATCTTCCATGCCTACAATGCTCTTCTTCCTTACCTCTACCTCAGAATCTTTTTTTTTCCTTCAAGATGAAGCTCAAGCATTACCTACCACTTGGAGATTTTCCTGATGCCTCCAATTATTAGTCTCCTTCCTCTGAAATGACCTTGTGTTTTACTACTTGTACTTATTCTCTTTCTGTTTATTTTTGTTGTTCTTATACATGTTTTATAAATGGAATCAGAGAGGGCAGCTAGCTGCTGGCTCAGTAGATTAAGAGCTAGGCTTAGATATGGATTCAAATCTAACCTCAGACATTTTCTAGCTGTGTGACCCTGGTCAAATCACTTAACACCAAATGCCTAGCTCTTACTGCTATACTATTTTAAAACCAATACCAGTATTAACTCTAAGATGGAAGGTAAGGGTTAAAATAAATAAATATATTCTAAAATGTGCTGGTTGTCTTCCATATCAGAATGAAAGTTCCTTGAGGATAGGAATCATTTCATTCTTCATATTGGTTATCTCTAGCACCTTGCCAAGGGCTGGGCAAAGAGTAGGTGCTTAATAAATTCTTGTTGATTGATAGCATGCAATAGTCAGTGTGTGGACATGTTCACATGGGACTTTTGTATGTACTATTACTGTCCTGAAGAGCAGACACCACTCTTTTTGCTGATTATAAAGCAAATTGGCTTATAAGATCTAAAGGAAGATAGCCAGGAGAGGAGGACAGATTTTTTTCTGAAAATGAGCTACTTATGTATAGAATCACTGTTTTGATGACTTCCCAATAGTGAAACAAGGACTAAAGCTATGGGCCTGATCCAAAGAGGAGTACGTATTGTTCAGTCCTCTGGTAGCCCATATGTGATACACTGTAGAGAGGAGATCAAGGAGATAATTTTAAAAAATGAAATCAGTGTGATGGGAAGAGCATTGAACTGGAATACTTAATCTTGGTTCTTTAATTACCTAATTCTGTGACTTTGGGTAAGTTCTGTCACTACGACTCTGTTCCCTTGTCCTTAAAATGAGGGGCTTGGACTAGGGAAAACCTCATTGTAGTCATTTGTAATCCCTAGTGCAGCCTTTTTTTCCCCCTACACACTCATCTTTATAAACTAGGATAAGCTTGAATAACCCAATTAAATAAAAGATTCTGATGTGTCTCAATTTTATGCAACATCTATTTTTTCTACATTGCCACTGAAGTAAGAGTTAAAATGATATGACACAAAACTCAGTTAAACTTCTTCATTGTTTAAAGGGGGTCTCATTCAATGTAAGAGCTCTGCTGTTAATCAGCATCATGGCAAGGCTTAACTCAAAACTTTGCCTGTGATCAGAGATGACAGACTTTCACTTGGAAGGCCTCTTGAAGCTAAACACAATAGTATAGGAACCAAACATCAAGTTTGTGGTGCACAACAAAGACAAAAAAGTCACAAAATTGTTTTTTCCCTCTCTTCTCCCCCCTCATTCCTCCCTCCTTCTCTCTCTCCCTTCTTTTTCTCTTTCCTTCTATTTTCTCTCTTTCCTTCCTTCCTTCTCTGTTTTCCTTCCTTCCTTCCTTCCTCTCTCTTGACATGTCTTCAACCTCCTAAGTACGGTTATGCCTGCTGTGTATCTTCTCTTGCTAATCTCTAATTCTTGGTGATTTTATTTGCTCCTATGGGTTCAATTATCTCTATTCAGGGAAAATCAAGATTACATATCCAGCCCTCATCTGTGTCCTAAATGCCAACCCTACATCATCAATTACCAGTTTGACATGTTCACTTGGATATCCCTTTGGAGACTCAAATTCAACATCCTTGAAACATAATTCATTATCTTCTCTGGAAACTTAGCCCTTCAAAATTCCCTTTCTTCCCTTCTATCACAATTTTGAAGGCATTTGTTTTCCTCTCATAATCTCAAACTGCATTTATTCCTTTCTCTCTCTCCCTCACAACTCTTTCAATATCCAATTGACAAGCCCAATTTGACATTCTCAGATCTCTCCCTTTCTCTAATGATGGAGAAAGTGAAATTCAAGACCCATCTTACATTCACAACCTAACTACTACCTCAGTTCATAATTACCTTTTAACTTGACTAATATTCCTAATTGATCCCTTTATTTCTACTGTCTCCCTTCTCCAATCCATACAGCTGCCAAAAGAATCTTCCTAAACCACAGCTTTGACTCCGTCACTCCCTTGCTCAAATACCTTCTATAACTCTCTATTGCCATAGAATAAAATGCAGATTTATAAATTTCTTCCACAATTTGGGTTAAACCTAACCCTTCAACCTTCTATCGCCTTTTTTTCTCTTTGCATGTTGTCCCTTGAATTTTATATATGATATCCTACTTAGAGGCATTTACATGTCATACCCAGTGCACATTTTCCTCATCCCTATCTTTCAGATTCATTTTCCTTTAAAGCTTAGCTCAGGGGCCAGCACCTCAATAAACCTGATGTCTTCAGCTAGAATAATTCTCTCTCCTCAAATACTACTAGAAATCTTCACTGAGCCTCACTTAGCTCCCTTCATTCTCTGCCTCATCTCCTACACCCACATCCTAGTAGAATATATGTTCCTTGAGTACAGGGAATACATAATTTTTTTCTTTACTATCAGTTTGAGGCAGCCAGGCAGAGAAATGGATAGAGTGCCAACTCTGAAATCAGAAAGACATGATTTCAAATCCAACTTTGAACATTTACTAGCTGTGTGACCTTGGTTTTCTCAAATTTAAAATGGGATAAATAACCAAAGGACAGCTAAGGGGCACAGAAGATAGAGTGCTGTACCTGGAGTCAGGAAGACTCATCTTCCTGGCCTCAGACACTGGGCAAGTTCCTTTACCCTATTTGCCTCAGTTTCCTCACCTGTAAAATGAGCTGGAGAAGGAAATGGCCAACTGCTCCAATACCTATCTCAAAGGGAACATTTGAGATTCAAGATAGTTCATATGTTCAAAGTACACAGCACCCAGTGAGTACTTAATGAATGTCTTTTTCCTTCTTGCAATATTTGTAGGTCCACCAGGTCTTTCCATGAATGCTGTGTCCAAGACCTTCTGCAGATATTTTCTTTCCCAGTTAGATGGTAATCTCTTTTGGAACTGGGACTGCCTCATTTTTCTATTTGTATTCATAGTGTTTAGAGTAGTGCCTGGTACATAGTAAGCATTTAATGAATGTTTTTCCATTCCATTCCATTTGTAGCCCAATACCTATTACAATGCTTTGCACAAAGCAAGTGTTTAATAAGTATTTATTGAATTTAATTCAATGTGAACAAATATAGGTTCTTGTTGGTGGGGGTTGTTGATAGCGTGTATGTGTATGTGTGTGTGTGTGTGTGTGTGTGTGTGTGTGTGTGCCTGTGTGCTTTTGTACGTATGCATCACAGGGCAAAGGCAATACTCCTTTTACACTGGGGATATAATTACTATTGTCCATTATGGTTTGTGACTAGGTGGAAAGTCTTTAGGAGTGACTTTTAGCCTCCTTTTGAATAAGTTCTTTGCCTTGGGTCTGATGGCCTGGAAGGTTTTTCCCAGCTCTAAAATGTCATGCTAAATAAATACTGGAAATGAGGTGCGGTGGGGGATGGAGTTTGATGAATTTTATCAACTAAAGGTAGCCAAAATCTAGAACATGAGATCATCTTACCAACTCCCTGCTGGTTTCAGAAAAGATCCCATATGCTATATTTTCTAATTGAAGGGAATTGAGCTTTATCCTGATTCCAAATCTTTGAACTGACTAGAAAGCTGGCTTTGCCCATTAAGTTGGCAAGGGTACATACACCAATATTGCCCTGTGAGCTTTTTCTCTAGCTGGGAGTTGTTTGATGTTAAGATCTGTTTCAGTAATACATAATTCAGGGTCTTGTATTTGGCCCCTGAGGCTGCTGAGATAGTTTATATAATGGTTTTACTCATGAGGGGAAAATTAATTGCATTCACTTCACTAGTTGCTCAGTGCTACAACTTCATCTCAAAGAGACAGAATTCCCCATAGGAGACCCAATTTGGATTTAATATATAGTAATGTTTTACATGACTATTAATCCAGAGGCAAGTAGGGTCAGGAGGTAGTAGAGAGCTGTACTAGGAGCTTGGAGACTCTGCTTCTTATCTTGGCAAGGCTTATTCCCAGAATTGCTGTATGACCTTGGACAAGTCCCTCCATTCCTCTACTTCAATTTCCCAAGATGTCTTATTAGAATAATAATCTTCTTCTCTTGGGGACACTTCCTAATGATGAGGTGATATCACCAGAGAGCATCAAAAACTATCATTCTTCCCCAAACACACATGTACTCTGATCATTAACATAAAAATGTTTTCTTCTTCACTGAGTTGCTATGATGTTGCCATTAAATTACTATTACAGATATAGACCCGGATGGAGTGAGAATTAAGTGAAGATATTCTATTTTCATTGATTGGTGATGACTTCCTTTGGGACTCATCAAAGGTCTTGAGCTAGTTTTCAAATATTTGGACTTTGCCAAATGCCTGTTGAATCTACCCTGCCTACCATAAATTGTTCTGCTTATCCACCCCACCAACAATTACCAGTATGACTAAAGTAGCAGGTGTTTCAAAGAAAATAGACCCCATATGTTTCTGATTCCTTTACACTGAGCTCATCAAAAAGTTTTTATTAAAGCTGTTTGCTATCCAGAAACAGTTCCCCATAGGCTCACCTTATGTCATTTTATGATTCAAAAATTTTATTTTTTTACAACAGGTATCTGTGTTCTGTTCTAATTCTTCTCCTTCTCATCAACAATTTGTATATGTATATGATATATTCCAGCCCTTTTACCTGGGAGGGAGAGAAGGTCAACAAAAGAGGTTGATGAAAGGGATGCCAAGATGGATGAAAATAGGGTTTTCAAGAGTCAAAAGTGACAAGTGGGTTCAAATCTGGCCCAGCTACTTCCTAGCTGCATGACCCTGGGTAAGTCATTTAGTCTGGATTGCCTAGCCTTTGCCAAACTTCTGCTTGAGAACTGATACTAAGGAACATGGTAAGAATTTTTTTAAGAGAGTCAAAGATGAGAAGATAGAGCATCTGAGGCATGGGAAACAGTCTGGGCAAAGGTACATAGGCGGGGGATCTATGTGTACAGGAAACATTATAGATCAGTTTTGATAGAACAAGAAGTTCATGGTGGGGGGATGATGTATAATTTATATGGAAATAGATTGGATTCTGACTGCAAAGGGCTTTACATTTCAAATGGAGAAACTTGAATTTTTCATTTAAAAGCAATAGAAGCCAATCAATAAACATTAATTATGCACTTTCTATGTGTCAGGCACTGTACTAAGTGCTATGGATACAAAAAGAGGAAAAAGACACACCTTACTGTCAAGAAAAATATTCTAATGAGGAAAATGACATGCAAACAAATACAAATAGAGCAAAAGTTTAATCAGGATAAATAGAAAATAATATAAAAAGAAGGAAAACACTAGAATTAAGAAGGACTAGAGAAGGCTTCCTGTAGAAGGTAGGATTTTAATTGGGACATAAAGGAAACCAGGAAGGTCAATAGTTGGAATGACAGAGAAAGAACATTCCAGGCAAAGGGGAGAGTCAGAGAAAATACCTGGAGCTAAGAAATGAAATGCCCTTTTCATGGAACAGTCAAGAAGTCACTTTCACTGAATTGAAGATTATAAGTTGTGGGGTAAAGTGTGAGAAAACTGGGAAGTTAGAAGGTGACTAAATTATGAAGAGCTTTGAATGTCAAACAGAACATTTTATATTTGCTTTTCCCCCTGGTGGCAATAGTAAGACCCTGTCTATATGGTGAAGGTGGATAGGTGACGTGATCATACCTGAGTTTCTGGAAAATTACTTTTGTGGTTGAATGGAAAATGGATTGGATCGAGCACATTTAGAAGGCAAGGGAGTGAAGTAGGCAGACTAACCAATAACTCAGATGTGAGGTGATGTGGTTTTGCACTGGGGTTTTGAAGCAATATTAGAGAGATATTGCAAAGGGGAAATCTGCAGCCTTGAGGGCCAGAGTGGTGAGATATAGTAAGGAGTGGAGGATGTGAGTCTGAGAAACTGAGAGGATGGTGTTGTCCTCTATAGTAATTGGGAAGGCAGGAGGAGGCAAGTTTTAGGAGAAAAGATAATCAGTTCTGTCTTGGACATTTTGCGTTTAAGTTATCTATTTGACATCCACTTTAAGATGTTTGAAAGGCAGTTGGGGAAATGATATTGGAGGTCAGCAGAGAAATTCTGGCAAGAAAGTTACATTTCAGAATCTAAGCATAGAGGTGGTAATTAAATCCACGAGAGCTGCTAAGCTCACCAAGTGACACTATATCCTGGGAGAAGAGAAGACCTGTAACAAAATCCTGAGGTACACCTACAATTAGAGAACATACTCTGGAGGAAGGTTCAGCAAAGGAAACAGAGGGGCAGTCAGATAGATTAAACCAGGAGACTGTCCTGAAAACCTAGAAAGAAGAGAGTATTGAGGAGGAGAGAGTTGTCAATAGTGTCAGAGGTTTCAGAGAAGTCAAGGAGAATAAGCAATAAGAGAAAAGGCATTGGATTTGGTGAGTAGGAGATTATTAGCAATTTCTGGAGGAATGGTCAGGTCAGATAATAAGGGGAAAAGAAGAGAATGAGAGGAAAGCAGAGGTATCTATCATGGATTTTAAAAAGGGCAAAAGAGAGATAGTGATGATTGGCAGGGATGAAAGGATAAAGTGAGGGTTTTGAGATTGAAAATAAATGAAAGAGTGGTAAATAGAGAGAGAGGACAACCTGAGGGAGGAGATGGGATGGGATGGGATGGGATGGGATGGGATGGGATAAAATTACTTACCTCCTGACAGAATCAGTGGCTTAGTGGCTCAGTCAGTCAGTTCATAAACATTTACTAAGTATTTACTATGTGCTGGGCACTGGGAGTACAAAGAGAGGTAAAAGAGAGTCCCTCTTCTTAAGGAATTCATAATTTAATTGGGAAGATAATATGGAAACAATTATGTGTAAATAATCTATATAAAGATTAAATCAGAAAAAAATCAACAGACAGAAGGCACTAGAAGAGGGGGTGGGAAAGGATTCCTACAGAAGATAAGATTTAATCTGGGATTTGAAAGAAGCCAAGGTTGCCATGAGTAGGGCAAAAATTCCAGACATGAAGGACAGGCAGTAATATTTCTGGGTCTAGAAATGGAATGTTTTATTTGAGAAATAGTCAAGAGGCCAGTGACACTAGTTTAAGTGTATATGGGAAAGTGTAGGACATCAGAAGATTGGAAGAAAGCATATTATGAAGGACTTTGAATGGCAGGATATTATACTTGATCCTGAAGATGACAGGGAATCACTGGGGTTTATTGATTGGGGAGAAGGAGTAAAGTGGTATGTTAAGATCTGTGTTTTCTAAAGCATCAGTTTGGCAGTTGTATGAACAATGGATGAGAGAGGCAAGAAACTTGAGGCAAGAAATTCTATTAAGAGGCAACTTCAATGTGTATGAAAGGTGATAAGGCCCTGAACTAGAGTGGTTGCAGTTTGATTAGAAAGAAAGGAACAAATGGGAGAAATTTTGTCTAATCCCATTTCCATGAAATAGTTAATCAATAAACATTTATCAATCACCTACTCTCTGCTGAGCACTGTGCTAACGGATCAGAATGAAAAAAAATGACAATCCTTGGACTGAAGGATTTTACAGTCTAGTGAGGGAAGACAACAATACCCAAAAGAAAGTGGTAAAAAATGGCAGAGAACCTCACTTAAGGAGTATGGCAAAATCTATTCCAGTTGATGGGAAATGAACAAGTTCACTGGTCTATGAGCACTCTTTAAATGAGGGTTTTGGGAGGATTCTTTTGCTCTGCTCTCCAGTCCTTCTAATCAGAGAAGCAAGAAATCTGAGGGTACTGAAGATATGAGTACCAAAGCCAATGCAATCTCAAAAGATGATGAGTTTATTGATAGAGAGAGATTTCCTAGAAACTTGATGCTAGAGACCAAGTATAAGGAGCTAAGCTGATGGGAAATGAAGAATTAATATTTCTATATTCTACCCTCCAGGGACAAGCAGAACAAATCTAAACCCTCTTCCACATGGTCCTCCTTCAAATATTTGATGACAATTAGCATATCCAGGTTAAGTTTTCTCTTCTTTTTACTTCATTCCCTAGCCCTTTCATTGATTCTCAAAGGTCTCCCAAACACATTAGCTGTCCTCCTCAAGCACTATGAATCTGATCAATATTCATCCCAAAGCATGGAATCCAGAACTGACTATAATAATCTGGATATGATCTGATCAGAAAAGAGAACAGTTAACATATATCAAATTGCTTACCACCTCACAGGAGGGAAAGGGAAAGGGGAGGGACAGAAGGAAAAAAATTGGAGCCCAATTTTTTAAAAAAATGAATTTTTAAAATTATTTGTACACATAGAAAGAATAAAATATTTTTTAATTTTTTAAATTTTATTTCTTTATTTTCAAGATATTTTCTGTTTTCATGATTATTTTTATTTCCCTCTCCTCTCTCCTCCCCCTCCCAGAGTGAACAAGCAATTCTGCTGGGTTGTACAAATGTTGTCACTTGATACCTATTTCCAAATTATTCATTTTTGCCATAGAGAGATTTTTTAAAGTCCTGAGCCCCAAATCACATCCCCATATACATGTGATAAGTGATGTCATCTGTTTTGCTTTTGCATTTCTACTCCCATAGTTCTTTCTCTCAATATGGATAGCTTTTTTTTTTTTAAAGTAAGTCCTTCAGGAGTCTCCTGGCTTGTTGCATTGTTAACAGAAGCAAAGCCTATTACATTAGATTGTTCCATAATGTTTTATTTTTTGTGTACAATTTGTTTTTCTGGTTCTGCTCATTTCACTCTACATCAGTTCACTGAGGCCCCCCAGTTCATATAAGCCTCCAGATCATCAATCCTTATAGCACAATTGTATTTCATTACCATCACATACCACAATTTGTTCAGCCATTCCCCAATTGAAGGGCATACCCTCATTTTCAAAATTTTTGCCACCACAAAGAGGACAGCTATGAATATTTTTGTACAAGTCCCTTTCCATCTTATCTCTTTGGTGTACAAATTCAGCAGTGGTATGACTGGATCAAAGGACATGCATTCTTTTAAAGCCCTTTGAGCATAATTTCAACTTGCCTTCCAGAATGGCTAGATTAATTTACAACTCCATCAGCTATGCATTAGTGCCCCAATTTTGCCACATCCCCTCCAACATTTATTATTCTCCTTTATTGTCATATTGGCCAATCAATACCCCAGTGTTGATTTGATTTGCATTTCTCTAATTACAAGAGATTTAAAACACTTTTTCATGTGCTTATTGATAGTTTTGATTTCTTTATCTGAAAACTACCTATTCATGTCCCTTGACCATTTGTCAGTTGAGGAATGGCTTGATTTTCTTTTTTTGTACAATTGAATTAGCTCCTTATAAATTTGAGAGTTGAGGCCTTTGTCAGAGGATTTTGTTATAAATTTTTCCCCCAATTTGTTGCTTCCCTTCTAATTTCGGTTTCATTGGTTTTATTTGTACAGAAACTTTTCAATTTAATATAATCAAATTTATTCATGTTATATTTTGTAGTTATCTCTATCTCCTGCTTGGTCTTAAATTCCTTCCCTTTCCATAGATTTGACAAATACACTATTTATGTTCACCTAATTCGTTCATGATTTCCCTCTTTATATTTAAGTAATTTTCCCACTCTGAGTTAATCTTGATATAGGGTGTAAGATGTTGATCTAAGCCTGTATATAAACTCCCATACTGTTTTGGAATTCTCCCAGCAGTTTTTGGTAAATAGTGGGTTCTTGTCCCTAAAGCTGGGATCTTTGGATTTATCCAACACTAGCTTGCTACTGTCATTTTCTCCAAGTCTATTCCATTGATTTCTAATCTTTATCACTAAGCCAGTACCATATAGTTTTGATGATCATTGCTTTCCAGTATAGTTTGAGTTCTGATAAAGCTAGGGCTCCATCCTTCACATCTTTTTACATTATTTCCCTTGATATTCTTGTTCTTTTGTTCTACCAGGTGAGTTTTGTAATAATTTTTTTTCTAATTCTATAAAAAGTGTTTCAGTAGTTTGATAGGTATATCACTGAATAAGTAAATTAATCTAGGTAGGATCGTCATTATTATATTAGCTCATTCTATCCATGAGCAATTGATGTTTTTTTCAATTGTTTAGATCTAGTTTTATTTGTATGAAGAGTGATTTTTTATGTTTTATATGTTCATATTAATTCCTGAATTTGTCATGGCATGTGTACAATGGAGATTTGAACCCTGGACTTCAATCCCCAGAAGTCCTTGGTACTTCCCAGAATTCCCTATAATCTCACCTGAGTCCTCACCTGAGTGCGAGAACACAATTTATAATATAAAGGGCTCTCTGCCTTCCAAGCTCTTCTTTTGCTTCTAAGCACAGGCATCTTTCTACTTGGCATGCAAGATGTAGTAAGTGAATTGTGAATGGGCTAATCAGCCCTAGGCACGTGCTTTTCTTATTTCCTTGATTTCTAATAAACTTTAATAAACCTCATAAAATATAATATTTTTATTAGTAGAGACTAATTTAATTTTTACACAAGTAGATTCACAGGTATTTTATCTTGTCTGAAGTGATTTTAAATGGGGTTTCTCTTTCTAACTCTTGCAGCTGGGTTTTGTTGGAAACATAAAGGAATGCTGATGATTTATATGGCTTTATTTTGTCCCTGCAACTTTGTTAAAGTTATTGATGGTTTCTATTAGTTTTTTAGTTGATTTGCTTGGATTCTCTAGGTATACCATCATATCATCTGTAAAGAGTGATAGTTTAGTTTCCTCATTGCCTACTTAGATTCCTTCAGTTACCTTTTCTTCTTTAATTGTTACTGCGGGCATTTCTAGTACGATATTATATAGTAGTGGTGATAATGGGCATTCCTGCTTCACTCCTAACCTCATTGGGAAGGCATCTAACTTATCCCCATTGAAGATGATACTTGCTGATGGTTTTAAATAAATACTGTTTATTCCTATAATTTTTAGTATTTTTTTCAACACGAATGGGTGTTGTATTTTGTCAAAGGCCTTTTCTGCATCTATTGAGCTAATCATGTGATTTGTTTTGGTTTGGTTGTTGATATGGTCAATTATGTGGATGATTTTCCTGATATTAAACCATCCTTGCATTCTTGGTATATACCCCACCTGGTCATAGTGAATAATCCTTATTGTAGGCTTTTAGCTAGTATTTTATTTAATAATTTTGTATCAGTGTTCATTATGGATATTGGTGTATAGTTTTCCTTCTGTTTTTGGTCTGTCTGGATTTGGAATCAATACCATATTTGTATCATTAAAACAATTTGGGAGGGCAATTTTGAACTATGCCCAAAGGGCAATAAAAGACTGTCTGCCCTTTGATCCAGCCATAGCACTGCTGTGTTTGTACCCCAAAGAGATAATAAGGGAAAAGACATGTACAAGATTATTCATAGCTGCTCTCTTTGTGGTGGCCAAAAATTGGAAAATGAGGGGATGCCCTTCCATTGGAGAATGGCTGAACAAATTGTGGTATATGTTGGTGATGGAATACTATTGTGCTAAAAGGAATAATAAAGTGGAGGAATTCCATGGAGACTGGAACAACCTCCAGGAAGTGATGCAGAGTGAGAGGAGCAGAACCAGGAGAACATTGTACACAGAGACTGATACACTGTGGTACAATCGAACATAATGGACTTCTCCATTAATAGCTTTACAATGTCCCTGAACAATCTGCAGGGATCTAGGAGGAAAAAAACAAACAAACAAACTATCCTCAAGCAGAGGACAAACTGTGGGAGTAAAAACACCAAGGAAAAGCAACTGTTTGACTACAGGGGTGGAGGGGATATGACTGAGGAGAGTCGCTAAATGAGCACCCTAATGCAAATACCAACAACAAGGAAATGGGTTCGGAGCAAGGACACATGTGATACTCAGTGGAATTGCATGTTAGCTAGGGGAGGGATGGCGGGTAGGGGGGGAGGAAAAGAAAATGATCTATGTTTCCAATGAATAATGTATGAAAATGACCAAATAAAATAATGTTTAAAAAATAATTTGGTAGGATTCCTTCTTTGCCTCTTGTAAATACTTTGTAGAGTATTTGGGATGAATTGATCTTTAAATGTTTGATAGAATTCACTTGGGAATCCATCTGGCCCTGGGGATTTTTTTCTTAGGGAGCTCCTTGAAAGCTTATTCAATATCTTTTTTCTGAAATGGGGTTATTTAATAGCCCAAGACCAAGTAAACATGCCTTGAACTCTCTACCAGAGACATCCCTCTGAGGTGACAATGACCTATTAATGACTACTCTACTGAATGAAGTTCTCCACCTACCCATTTCATTATCATCATAGATCACATTTACATAGCACTTTAAAGTTTTTGAGACACTTAAAGTCCATTGCCTCATTTGATCTTCACAGAACTCTTTGAGTTAGATGCTACTGTTGTTTGTAACTGTCACTACTTCACAGATGAGTGAACCAAGGCCAGGAAAGGTAGAGCGGCTAGCTAAGGCAACACAGTAAGTATTACAGTAAGGAAGATGACATTCTCTTCTGACTCTAAGTCTAGCACTCTATCTATTATCTGCCTCAGTCATGACAATTTAGTTAACTTTTGACACTTCTCCACCTGGAGAAAGCACAAGTCCTATCATTCATCCATATTCATTAACTATCTTCTGCATGAATAAAGTTATTCTTGGAGGACATGAAGAGGCTAACAAAATGTTATATTTGCTCTCAAAGAGCTTATAATAAAAAAAGAAATGTCAAGGACTTTAAGAAAAGAACGCTTATTAGGATCAGAAATCTAGAGTTAGAAAGCACTTAAAGGTCATCTAGCCTGATCTCATTATTTTACTGATGAGAGCTTTTATAAAATCCCATAGTAGTAAATGTGAGAGACAGATTTGAACTCAGATCTCCAGTGATGCCTGTGTTTTTCCCACTGTCACAGAATGTAGCTTATAGAAGGAAGATGAAAAATACCTCCAGGACCCACATGGAAAACAATATGAGGTGAACGTTAGACCTAGACTGATAACTTACTAATGTCAATATTAGGGAGACTATATTACCCAGAATGGTTCCCCTCCTTATTCCCACATTTGTTCTCTTCAAGAGGACTTTGCTAATATCCCTAGATGAGAGTGCTTACCCCAATCACTGTATAGTTTTCTATATATTTCTATATATTCCATACTTATTTATATGTGCCTATGTTGCCTCCCCAAAATAAGCTGTAAGCTTCTTGTGAGCAGGGATTTTATTTTTTGTCGTTTTGTCTCCAAAACCTAGCAAAGTAACTAGCACTTACTAGGCACTTAATAAATGCCTGTTGATTGGTTGACAAGCAAACAGTAGTTTTAGCAGCCTGCTCTTCCATGCAGAGCCACACTAAAAAATAAGAAAGCTGCATTCTTTTAAACTTTGCTTATTTAATTTATTTATCAAGCTGACTCAATCAGTGAACAACTTATTTCCATTTCATTCACTGTGTGGTAGAAAAACTGAGATTTCCTCTGTGCAGAAACTAAGAACATCACTTTCATAGGATTCATTTTTAATGCCATTTTCTATAGAATCAAAGATCTAGAACTAAAAGGGAGACCTTCCTAGCAAAACTCCTCACTTTACAGATAAAGAAACTGAGATCCATTGAGATCAAGGGGCTTGCTATAGGTAACAGATACTAAGCATCAGAGATAGGCTTTGAACAAAGATCTTTGTACTCCTGATCCAGTGATCAGAAGTTCAGAACACATAGTAAGTACTTAACTTTTCTTTCTTTCTTTCTTTCTTTCTTTCTTTCTTTCTTTCTTTCTTTCTTTCTTTCTTTCTTTCTTTCTTTCTTTCTTTCTTTCTTTCTTTCTTTCTTTCTTTCTTTCTTTCTTTCTTTCTTTCTTTCTTTCTTTCTTTCTTTCTTTCTTTCTTTCTTTCTTTCTTCCTATCTATCTATCTATCTATCTATCTATCTATCTATCTATCTATCTATCTATCTATCTATCTATTTATCTATCTATCTGTCTGTCTGTCTGTCTGTCTATGTAGTAGGACAAGTTCCAGGTAAAATGCTTTTTTACTTTCAGAAATCAGCTCAAAACTGAGTAACATTGAACATTGTAGAAGTGGTCAAGAATATAAAGAGGATAAATATGTTTCCTTTGGCTTTTCTACTTTCTTTGATGCCCTGTTTTATAGTTAGCATGAAAAATGACATAAAGGCCAATGGCGAGGGTAACAAATATATTCGTGACAATACTGCCAATTACTAAATACCATTATGAGGGCCAGGACTATTATATCTTGAGATTATAATTCTATTTTTCCCCCAGGAACTGTACGATTTTGCTCCCACCTTTAAACTTATTTGACCAAACCTTGTGCAATTGTAAGAACTGGGGGTGGGGTGGGCGGTTTGAGGGGGGAGGGGGAAGGGCCAATCTCTAAACAGGGCAATATTTGGTTTGACATTGGGTCTGTGTATGTATTTATGGGGAGGATGGGGAGAGAGAAAGAGAGAGAGAGAGAGAGAGAGAGAGAGAGAGAGAGAGAGAGAGAGAGAGAGAGAGAGAGAGAGAGAGCTAGTTCTAATTGTCTCTCTTGTCAGGAGCTCAGTTAGAACAACCCAGCTTCCTGCTTTGTCTGACCTGAATTTACATTTTAAAGGAAATCAATAGAATTGAAAGCCCTTGCTCAAGAAACATGGAATCCATTGCTGAGTATATGCTTCAAATAGGAAAACATAAATCACTATGTAAGTGAAATTTTATTTTCTCACTTGGTATGGGAACTTCAATTTAAATTAGATAATAATAACTGATATGCATAACATTTTTAAGGATTTTGAAGTAATTGATTTAAATAATTTTTTTTTTATTTGAGCCTCACAACCACCTATACAACAAGTTTAAGTTTAAAAAAAATTTTAACCATCAACATTTTATAGATGAGAACATTGAGGCTCCTAGATGTTAAGTGACTTATCCATGGTCTCATTGAAAGCAATTGTCAGCAAGATTAGAAATCAGATCTACCTGACTCCAAGTCCAGTGAGTGATTTAAAATGTCAGATTCAATATAACATGGCTCTCTATGAATGGAATCAAACAGCTTGGGGATAACTTAGGGATATTCTAGTCATGTAATCTTGGATAATTATCATTGAAAGGAGATTCATTTGACATTTGCTTAGTGTATGCACTGAGGTAGTACTCTGAATAGAGTGTTAGGACTGGATTCAAGGAGACTTGAGTTCAAATCTGCCCCCCCCCCATGTTTTCTATTCATGTGATCCTAGACAAGTCACATAATTCTGTACCTCAGATTCCTCCTTTTTATAATGTGATAATACCTTACAGGGATAAAATGAGTTAATATTTGTAAAATGCTTTGCAACTCTTAAACTGCTATGAAGTATCCAGCAATCATTTTAGTTTAGATAGGGTGACCACCATCACTGCCATGAAGTGTCACATTCTTGTTTTTAGAGTGACCTAGTTCTTCCTACAAGCATAATTCAGGACCCGTGCATATGAGAGTTTCTTCTAGAGGACTCCAATTTCCCATAGTCAGTGAGTGGGGAGATTGATAAAGAATATGGGAACACAGTACCATTGTTTCTCAGTCCTCTCAAAGGTGGGATCACTGTCAGAGTTCATCAAGGATGGCAATTGAATGGAGTCCACCATGTTAAAACAGTACTCCAAGTTTGGGGAGGAGTTGAGAATTAGCACATAGTATGGTAAAGGGACAACTAGATGACTCAGAGGATAAAGCACTGGTCAGGAAGACCTAAATTCAAATTCAGCCTCAGACACTTAATAGCTATGTGACCCTAAGGAAGTCACTTGACCTCTGTTGACCTTTAGCCACTGGAGAAGAAAATTGAAAACCACTTCAGAATCTTTGTCAAGAAGGTCTCATGGACAGTATTGTCTTGCTATTGTCCATTTTGTAATTGAATCACAAAAAGCCAAATATAAGTGATCAACTGAAAACATGATGGATGAGAGGATGAGGGAGGGGAAAAGGTAGAACAGAGAACTTTTATACAGGTGGGGACAGAATCATGATGCAATTAAGGCAAGGTTAAGAATGAGATAAATAATTGAACTCAAAAGACCAGAAACAGTAGACAGTGCCTGGAACAGAGGCAGGGTCAAAAACAAGGGGCTATAATAAGTGTAAGAAAGGATTTTTGGCAGGGCATAGCAATGCAGGCTGGCAGCTTGCAAGACCAAGATTCCACAGTCTTGGCTGGTCAGGATTCTAAGACAGTTGGAAATCTCTCTCTCTCTCTCTGAAACTAGTCAGACTTAATGTTGTGCCTAGTGGTCTCTCTGAAGAACCAATTGAGGAGCTACCAAGGACTTTTGGATTATTAAAAAGCTGAGTATTTCCCTTCACAGTGGTGGGCATTGTGAATGGTAAGAACTTTCTCCCTGTTTAGACCTTGTGAGGACAGTACAACTTGATCCTACTGTCTGGAGTTTGTGAGAATCTGGCCATGTGGGCATTACTAACCCCTTACTAATTTGTAGTTTAGTTTAGTTAAGTTTATTTTATTTATTACTTGGGTGGGTAATTATTAGTAGTAGACACTTCTGATCCCCTCCTAATTCCCTTTACTCTTTTAAATTAAATAGACCCTGCTTATATATATTGTTGTTATCATCTGTTACCCTTTCCCTAAAACCATACCCAAATCGTTTACTTTTAACATAAGCAATATAATACAATGGAAAGAGTGCTGGATCTGGGACTGGAATATCTCTCTTTTAATATCAACTTTTCCATTTACAAATAAATAGGTCACCATTAGTGTAAATAAAAAATAAATAAAAGCTGTTATGTTATTTGAATTCATACTCAATATTCCCATTAGGCTGGAACAAATTACCATATTTGATGTAATAACAATTTTGAATATTATACATTTAAATACATAGAATGATATCAGGAGAGTAATAATTTGTACTAATTGGGACCAAGTTGTTCCACAGTGACTGAGGATAAATCCACTAACCACTATGGGTTTTGTATTCCTTGATTGTTGAATGTGGAATTGCATCAGCTCAAAAAGATCCTCTAATTTTATCATCCTATCATCTAATTCCAGCCCTATCTGAACCCTGAATCCTCTCTACCACACCCTCAATGCCAGTCTCTGTTTAATGACTTCCATTGATAGAAAGCTCACTACCAAAATTTAGCTATAAATATGTGGAGGCAATGGAAAGGCAACATTTTCTTTTGTTTGTTGTTGTTCTGATTGTTGAATCTTCATTTTCCAAGAGGACCAATCACTTCATAATGTGATGTCTTAACTTGTGTATGAATTGGATTTAAGGGAGGCAGAGTTGTGCAAAGTTGTCAGCCTTACTTTCTTTTCCAGGGTAATTGAAGTCCAATGGCAGGACAAAAGTCAGGATGACTGACAATGGCCTGGGATGCAGAGGATGACCTTGGAATTTTTTATGTTTGACCAATTCTGCTTCACCTGCCTTTGTGGCGTTTAGAACAAACTGTTCTCATTCACCCATTCCACTAAAAGGAAATCGTCACATGCCTGGAGTAGATACCTCCCTAACTCAGCAATAGGCATGAGCCCTATCACTTACCTCCAACCTTATTTAGTCTATTTGTGAAGATGGTTTTTACCTAGGTATGGTTGATGTGTATGCTATACTTTCTTGGAGCCACAAGTGAGAGCTAGGTGAAAGGTAAACCAAAGATGGATAAACAGACCTGAAAAGGGCTAAACAAGCCCTCCCACCAGAGGTTCTATTCCTTTCTGAACACCCCATACACTCCTCTACAACTCATAAAACTCTACCAGGAAGCAATATGGTGTTGTGGGAAAGGCAGTGGCTCAATTTCTTCCTTTTAAAAATGAGAGTTGAACTTGATTGCAGCTAAGGTCCCTTATAACTCTCAATCTATAGCAGTAGACCATTGGGTAAATGTTAAACTATTAGTACCTATTGGGGAAAAAAATGCTTTCCTTTCTATCAGCAAGCCAATCTTTAATTTACAGATAAGGAAACAAAGGGCTCCAGAGGCAATGTCCCTTATTCCAGTCCACACATTATAATTAGTGGCCAAATTAGAACTAGGACTTAGGTTTCCTGATGCTCAAATAAACTTTCTTTTTAGATAAGATCACAGATGAAATAGGATTGTCATATCTAGAGGGTAGAGGACATTCTAGATGAGATCCTAGGCTTGTTATATCTGTAGAATCCCAGATCCAGAATTGTCAAGGGGTATGTTATAGACATCTCAGACAACCTCTAAAAAACAGATAGCTTAGAGAACAATTATTTTCATTTCAAAAGAATTCTTCCCTTAGAAATGACTTGACAATTGTAAGATTTAAAATGGTTGAAGATATAAATTATAGATAGATATAAGAGTGGGTGAGTAGATTTGACTGCAGAAAATATGTTTCACTACAGTGTCTTGTTTTAAATCAAATATAAGGTGGTCTCCAGGGAATATATTCCCAATTATGAATATACCCAAGTCATCTGGGTTTTATAGAGATTTTAATTAATAATACGAATGTGGAATTAAAGAAAAGGAGAAGGAGAGAGAAAAGGAACTAATAAGAAAAGAATAGGTCGGCCCAGGGCAGGCCTGGCCAACCCAGGCCTAAGCCTTAAGAGAGAAACCAGTCAGTTATCACTCACCACAAGATTTGTCTTAAGCAAGAATGTCTGGGGAACAGAGTCTCCCCAGAGGGAGTTCCAGCCAGAGTCAGCCTCCCAAGGGACTTCTTCTCAAGAGATCTTCAAAGGGCCTCCTCCAAAAGGATCTATCTCCCAAGATCTAAGGATCTCCTAGCCTCCAAGGCTCAAGAGATTCCTTTTCTTATATAGGGTTTTTTTTTTCCTATGTCACCTCCCCTAAGTTCTTCCATCTACCAATCACCGTAGATGTTTTCTAAAAGACAGCCCATCTGAATTCCAGCTAAGTCGACTAATCCCCTCAGTAAGTCTGAACCAGAGAAAACACTGTAAAATAATTTATTATTCTTGAATAACTTCAATTTTCCTCATTCTTTTTTGGCAGCTAGGTGGTACAATGGAGAGCATTGTTCCAGGAGTCAGAGAAACCTGAGCTCAAATTTGACCTAACTACTTAATAAATGTGTGACCCTGGACAAGACAGTTCACCCTCTTTGCCTGAGTATCATCATTTGTAAAATGAGCTAGAGAAGGAAATGGCAAACCATGCCAGTATCTTTGCCAAGAAAATCCCAAATGGGGCCATGAAGAGTTGAACCTAACTGAACAACAACCACAATAATACTTTAAAAATAGGGGTTTTTTTGTTGTTGTTGTTTACATACTGGCTTTTAGCAGTACATCTGATGAAGGAGTCAATATTTACTGAGTCTATTCTATGAGCAAGGCATGGGTTGTGGAAAGCAAGGAGGGTCCCAAAACACCTTCATACTGAAAAAGAAAGCAAATCACCTCTCACTCTGACAAGTGTAATTTCAGTTCTATGACATTCAAAAGATCAAAGCTAGTATAAGCACCTACTAGTCGTCATAGTGTCCTCCTTGAGTAATAATTTAGATAGACAGTAGAATTTCCCTCCCCCTTGTGCAGTAGATCACTGTAATATATATGTGCAGTAGAGTTTACCACATTTGTTACAATTATAAGTCAGGGAAGATCTGAAGTAGATGTTGTCCAGACAACTGGCACCATGTCTCGTGTATAGCTTTCTGAGAGTCTAACAGCTTCAGATGCATAGTAGCACTTATGAGAAATTTGTGGGAGTGATTTTATACAAGCATAATTAATGGAATTCTACTCTAAATGACTGAAATATTATTAACTTATCAAGAGTTTCCTAAATTATACCTACTAGGTACTATAATTTTTATCATATGATTCTTCCAAAGGGTATGATGAGGGATTGACCATATCCTTTACCTGCTTTTCTCAATACACACAAACATATCCACAGTTATGAAATGGATAAGATCACCAAAAAAGGGCTCATGACCCAGGAAGTAGAAGAAACCAGCTCTAGTCCTAGACAAAAAAAGAATTAATAAAAAAATTCACTCAGATGTTCAAAATAAAAATACTCTTATAATGGCATGTTTGCAAAAAGAAGTTGAGTTTTTCTTCAAAGCTTTATAAAAAAGAATTTCCAATGCCTTTAAATAAATATATGAATTAGATTAAGTCATGGAAGTAGTGAGATACTGGCCTTCTAGAACCAGAAAGGTTTTATGAAACATTAATGGATATTTTAAATATTGTATTAAAAACAAATGGTATGTATTTCATGCTTTCCTCACCAAGGGTATAGCATGTTTATAAATATGTTAGAGTTTATACAAATGATGGTAATTAAAGTCCTGTGTTGGGAACGCAAGCGAGACTGTGGCAGGTATTGACTGCTAGATGTTCAATTGGACACAAATGACATTTCTCTGTTCAGGGATACAGCATTAATAGGTTGCTCTAGGCTGCTACAGTTCACTTTTCCAATTATAATGAAACCCTTTCTCAGTGAGGGAGGAGCGAAAAAACATTTGAGACAGAAAAAGAGTAAGGACAAAACAAGTTAATGCTATTAGAAATGGGTAGTGTTGGCAGGATGAACGGTATAGTGGAGAAAATGGAAAACATGGGAAATGATGTTTGTTTGGTATTTGGGGCACTTGAGATCTCAATTCAATCTCACAGGAACCCAGTGACGTAGAGAGCTAAATAAATGGATCTTGTGGTCCTGCTTGTATAGTTAGAGAAATTGAGGCACCAGAACAGTCAATATTTTGATTACAGTTGCAAAGCTGAGGCAGTTAGGTAACACAATGGGTAGAACTAGAGTTCACATTTGAGCAAGTCACTTAACCCTATATGCCTCAGTTTCTTCATCTGTAAAATGAGCTAGAAAGGCATAAGGAAATGGCAAACCACTCCAGTATCTTTACCCAGAAAATACCAAATGGGGTCACAAAAATAGTAAGCAGGACTGAAGTAACTATAGTCTTTAAGGTAGTGTATAGAGATTTGGGGTTTTAAATAATGGTTTCCTGATTACTGACCCACAATTCCTCAGCCCTGCTGCTTCTGAGATGTTACCATGTTAGCTATAGACCCTTTTTATTTTCTCACAATGTAAGCTAAATATCTTATGACCGAACATGACATTAGCATGGCATTTCAAAAGAGAAAAAGAGGATCCTTTTTCAGTCCCATATAAATCATTATCATGTCAAATTTACTTTAGAATAAAGGTCAATTCATTCAATTTAACTAAGTGATTTATTGTTTATTAATTTAGCTCAGGGAAAAGACATTTATTAAATGCCTACTATGTGGAAAAATTACAGGGTTAAGCAAATTGTTAGAGCTGATTGGTGGGTGGGCAAAAATGATGAAATGGATTTTGGTGCAAGGCAGAATGAGAAGTGGGAGAGTGAATGTGGAGTTGTTGAGTCTAAAGAAAGGGAGTTGATCACAGTTGTCAAATTATTAAAAGGTGATAATTGACCATAAAACTTTTGAAAGGCTACAAGTGTTTAAAACAACAATAACAACAATAAAGCTCAAACCAAGTTAGAGAGAAGGAAAAATGGTGATGTGATTTGTTTTAATTGTGCTATATTTGTATTTCTGCAGCAGCTAAAATATTTATTATCTTCCTTCCCAGTGGAAGCTGATCTCCCTCCTGAATGTACTAAGTTCTGGGGATACAAAGATAACAGACAAGTGCCTGCTCTCAAAGAACTCATGATCTAATGGGGAAGTCAACATGTAAATAAAAAAATAAGCTATGTATAGAATAAGTCAACAGTAGGCTTTGGAAAGATTTCTTGTAGAAAGTAGGATTTTAGTGAGGACTCTGTGGAAGGCAGTTAAAACTGAAGGTGGAGGTGAGGAAGGTATGAGGTAAGTATGAAATGGTAAATTGCAGTGAGCCTTGAATGCCAGGATAGAATGTATATACTTGATTTATCATACAATAAGAGCCAATTAAAGTTATATGGAGGAACTTTAGCTATATAGAGGGATGATGACCTGATCTGTACATTAGGAAGATTATTCTGACAATGGTAGGAATAATATTAGGAAAACAGCAATATATCCCAGTAAGTATTTATTAAGAGCTGGCTAAGTTCTTGGTACTGGAAATAAAAATTAAAAAACAAAAAACAGTCCCTGCTCTCAAAGAGGACTCCTTCCACTGTGGGTGTGATGGAAAAAAAATGGAAGGAAAAGGGGAAGGAATGAATAACTGGGAAAGAAACTGTTGTCATAGAATTATTGACTTCTTTTTAAAAAATATGATTTATTTTAATGCTATTCTTAAAATTTTTGAGTTCCAAATTCTATTCCTGCCCCTCCTTCACATACTAAGAAATCAAGCAATGTGATATTAGTTATGCATGTGAAATCATGCAAAATCTATTTCCATATTAACCATGCCACAAAAATATAAAATAAATAGAGAAAATTAGTCTTTAATTTGCACTCGGAGTTCATCAGTTCTCTCTGGAGATGGTTAACATTTTTTATCATGAGTCCTTCAGAATTGTCTTATATCACCACATTGATCAAAGTAGCTAATTTCTCAAATGAGCATCTTTGCAACATTATTGTCACTATGTACAATATTCTCTTAGTTCTGATCACTATATTTTGTATCATATTAGTCTTCCCGGGTTTTTCCTGAAACCATTCTGCTCATCATTTCTTATAGTGTACCTATTTTCCCTCAGCCCTTCTAGCACTGTCATTTCTTTTCATTTTTTTTAAACCCTTACCTTCCTCTTGGAATCAATACTGTGTATTGGCTCCAAGGCAGAAGAGTGGTAAGGGCTAGGCAATGGGGGTCAAGTGATGTGCCCAGGGTCACACAGCTGGGAAGTGTCTGAGGCCAGATTTGAACCTAGGACCTCCTGTCTCTGGGCCTGGCTCTCAATCCACTGAGCTACCCAGCTGACCCCTAGTACTGTCATTTCTGATAAGTGTGAGGTGGTACCTCAGAGTTCTCTTAATTTGTAATTCTATAATCAATAGTGATTTGGAAAATTTTTTTTCTATTACTATAGATAACTTTGATTTCTTCTGAAAATTTTATTTCTATATGTATATACATATATATATGTATATACATATATATTAAGGCTTTATAAACCCTTCCTACTCTCCTATAAACTTTTTCCACACTCTTATTAACCTTTCCCATACTCTTATAAACACTAAGTCAATCAGTGCCCAGGATACAGAACACAGCACTGTGGTTGGTCACCTTTCATTCCATCAGCTAATAGTGTGCCATGTACAATCTCACATTGGCAAACTTGCATAAGGGTTGTGATTGTGTACTGCATTTCCATTGTGTACAGTATGGTATTCATCTGCAAAATCCCATGATAAAGCAAAAATTCTGCAATACAGATTTAGATTTTTTTTAAACCTGTGATACAGTGAAGCCACAATAAGTGCACCATGATATAGCAAGGGATGACAATATTTGAGTATTGAGACCTTTATCAGAGAAACTTACTGTTAAAATTTTTTGATATTACTTCTCTATGGTACTGTTTTTTTTTTAAACAAAATGTAGTTTCCCTGATTATATCTTGTTTATTGTTGTTGTTGTTGTTTTGTTGGGGGGAGGGGATCTTTTTTTTTTTTAACCCTGTACCTTCTATCTTAGAATGAATATAAAGTATCAGTTCTAAGGCAGAGGGTGGTAAGGGCTAGTTAATTGGGGTTAAGTGACTTACCCACAATTACACAACTAGATAGCTTCTGGGGCCAGATTTGGGTCCAGGATCTCCCACCTTCAGGCCTACTTCTCACAGAGCACTTAGCTGCCCAGATTATAACTTTTAATTAGGTTTATTTTTGGATCTGCTTTATCTGCTATATCTTGCTTTAACAAGAATAGTAATTCTTGCCTTTTTCTTACTTTTGCTAAAGCACAATAGAGTCTGTTTAAGTCCTAATTTTAATTTTTTCTCTGTCTTTTTGTTTCAAATATGCTCTTGTAAACAACAAACGTTCTGGTTTCTCATCTATTCTTCTATTTGCTTCTTTTTTTATGAAAGATTTTTGTTCCATTTACATTCCTATTTAAGATTACTAACTGTATTTGTCTTTGTCTCATTTTCTTCTCTTTATTCTTCTTGCTCTTTTTATTGTCCCCATGTCTGTTTTGCTTCTGATAATTGCCTCCCTTAACACATCCTCCCTTTTATTCTCATAAACTCTCCATTTTTCCATCCATTATAAAAATTCTTTAAGTGCCTCTAATGTGAAATATTTCCCATTCTTCCTTTCCTTTGCTCCTTCTTTGAATGCATCCCTCTTTCTCAACCCTTCATTTTCTGAGATTATTCCATTACAATTAACTCACATCATAACAAAATCAATTCATATCCATGCTTTCTGTCTATGTAGATGCTGACTAAGACTTAATAATGATAAAGATCTCAGGAGTTTGATGTATCATCTTCCCATGTAGGAATGCATATAATTTAATTCAATTAAGTCACTTGAGATTTCTCTTTTCATGCTTTTCTTGAGTCTCATGTTTGAATCCCAAATCTTCTATTCATGCCTGATATTTTTATCAAAAATGATTGAGAGTCCTCTATTTCATTGAATATTAATTTTACCCCTTGAAGAATTATACCCAGTCTTGCTAGGTATATTATTCTTGTTTGTAATCCTGGCTCCTTTACCTTCTGAAATATCATATTCTAAGGCCTCTTCTTCTTTGGCATGGATCTAGTGTGATCCTGAATGGAGTTCCATGATATTTGGATTATTTATTTCTGGCTATTTGCATTATTTCCTCCCTTCATCAGGGAGTTTAAATTTAAATTTAAATAAATTTAAATAAATTATTCCTCAGAGTTTTCATTTAGGTGTCTTTTTCAGGAGGTGATATGGAAATACTTTCAGAGTCTATTTTTTACCTTCTCTTTCTAAAATTTCAAGGAAAGTTTCCTTTTTTATTTTTTGACATATGCTGCCTAGGCTTTCTATTTGATCCTGGCTTTCAAATAGTCCAATAATTATTATATTATCTTTCTTTAATCTATTTAAGTGATGGTGAATCTATGGTATAGGTACTAAAGATGGCACACAGAGCTCTCTCTATGGGCACATACACTTACCCCCTTTGCCCCAAGTTCATTATTAGAAAGGCAGAAGGACTTGGGCAGAGCTGCTCCCCTTCCCCTCTCCACCATGCCTGACAACATTTTTTTCATATCACTTGCCCCTCTGCAAGGGTGGGAGGCTCACAGGTGGCAAAGGTACAGGGGAGCAAAGTGTTTTGGTCACTCTTCTCCCCTCTACATTCATTGAGCACATTGCTCACTTTACCCATCCCTCCTCCCAACAGTCAATTGGGAGTGCTTCCTCCCTCACCTGTGTGGGGTAAGGTGTGTGTGTGTGTGTGTGGGGTGGCATGTACCAGGCATTAAGTGTAGGAGAGGGGTATGGCAAGGCACTCAATATCTGGGCCAGGGTATGGCACATGGTTTCTAAAAGGTTAACCATCACTGATCTATTTTCTAGGTCAGTTATTTTTTTCTCTGAGATACTTCAAGTTTTCTTCTATTTTTTTCATTCTTTTGAATTTGTTTTTATTGTTACTTGATGTCTTGTGGAGTTATTAGTTTCCACCTTCCCATTTCTAATTTTCAATAATTTTTGGGAGGTGAGCTTTTGTACCTCTTTCCATTTGACCTATTCTGTCTTTTAAGAAGTACTTTTCTTCAATAAATTTTGAGTATTTTTTACCAAACTATTAATTCTACTTTCATAACTTTCTTGCATTACTCACATTTCTAGTTCCAATTTTTTCCTTGACCACTCAGATCTTTAATCTTTCCATAAATTCTTACTGATCTTGGGTCCAATTATCATTTTTTTCATTGAGGCTTTGTTTGTATGGGTTTTCACATTGTTTTCTTTTCTGAGTTTGTCTCTTGGTCTTTCCTGCCACCATACTAGCTTTTTATAGTCAAGTTCTTTTTTTATTATTTGCTAATTTTTCCAGCTACCTTTTTGATTTTGAACTTTATCTTAAAATTGGGCTCTGCTCATCTGGGACTTGGGAGTCACTATTGCAACCTTGGGGCTTTTTTTGGTGCTGTTTTCAGAGCTAGTTCTAGGAAAGACTATAAGCTTTCATGGTCTCTAAGATGGTTTAATCTTGATATGGTCAATGATTGCCTGGTCTGTACTCTGATTTTTTCCAAGGAAGGCCCTACTCACCTGTAACCACAAGTGCAAGCACTTCTCTTGACCTGGGGCCAAGACAATGGAATGAGTTATAGCCACATGGAGGTAGGGAAAAACTTGTGCAATGTAAGGATGGGAGTTGCTCTATTTAACTAGGGAACAGCTAGTAATAAAAGTTAACCAGAAAATAAAGTTAATGAGGAGAAGTAACATGAAGTTTTAGAAAGATTAGGATGTAGCTTGATTACGAAAAGCTTAAAGTGCTGTATGGAGGTGTTTGAATTTTATCTTAGAGGAAATAGGAAGTTATTAAAGGCTTAGGAGCAGGATAATAACATAGTCAGATTTGTGCCATGGGAATGTTCTTTGGTATCTGCTTAGAGAAGATTAGAGAGAAGGCTGACTAGAGTCAGGAGTTATTACAATTGTCAGGACGGGACATAATTTAAACCTGAACTAGTACATTAGTAGAGAGAGAGATGGATGTGAGAGGAGAAGAAGAATCATTAAAGCTACACAACTGATGGGATGTGGGATTGAGGAGATCCTAAAGACTCAAAGATATGAAGCATTTTCAATCCCCCTCCAACCTCCTCCACCTCTTCTCTACCCCCAGGGACAGTCTTTCAAATGGAAGGATGTGGATGAAGTAGTTTCTAAAACAATAACATTAATGTAAGTCAATTGTTGTTATAGCTCCATGAGTGAACAACTCTTCTCTTGTCTACCTCCTGAACAACTAGCTCACTAATTCTGTACATGTTCAGAAAGCACTGGCTATTTCCCAGTCTTTATACCTCCCTACTTGCCTGCTAAGGTTCCTGTCTAAGGGTATGAATATTAGTATAATAATTCATAATAAACCATTTTATCCGTTCCCATTTAGTTCTGAAATTTCATTTTCCTTTTTCAGCCTGCTCAAAGAATTCGTTCAATTATAGTATTTAAGTTGATTTGTACTTACTGCCTTGAAGGAAAAGTAAAATAAGTTATACCTAAATAAGTTAAACACACCTGATCCAACTCACCCCAACCTTCAAACCATCACCAGTTTATTTTATCATTCCTTGTTTTTTTCAATTAGGAGAGGAAGACAGGGCTATGGACTCTCTTTAGAGGGTTCTTGTTGGAAGACCACCGAAGAAGCACTTTTTAGAATACTATTTAATACTATTTAAAAGTATGATAGCTTCAGAGAAACCTGGAAAACTTGTATGAACTGATAGAGTGAAGAAAGCAGAATAATCACATTAATAATTTAATCTATAGAAATCTTATAAAATTTTTGAAAGATTTAGAAACACTGATAAAGGCAATGAACAATCTTGATTCCAAAGGACTGACAATGAAGAATACTGCTTTCCTCCTGAAAGAAAGGTGATGGACTAAATATGTAGACTGTGATATTCACTTTGGGACATGGGCAATGTGGGACTTTGTTTTGCTATATGTTTGGATAATGTATTTTTTGTGATGACAATGTATTCTATTCTTGATCTAATTCTCTCTAGCAAAACTTGGTTCCTGGGATGGAAATTATAGAAACTTTGAGAAGTAACTTCTACCTGCAAAACCGGTTGTAACAAAGAAAAGGAAAGTTAGGCATTGTTCAAAATATTTCACAGGGTTCAGAGGCAATATAGATAACATGCCATAAATTAAAATTCTTAAAAGATAGAAAGAAGTTCAGTTAGCAGGATGAATACAAAATCATGGCAGTGCATTCTAAGAATAGTGTCAGGAATACTAAAGTTTAGAATGAGCTTAAATTGATAAGGAAAGCTAAGGACAATAAAATGTTTAAACTAAGATTTTTTTAAAGTCATATTTGGGAAGAGAAGGATTAAATGCTACTCGAGGTGGGTAGGATGTCAAAGACAATAGAGAGAAGGCTCACTTATTCACTCCTTAACTTTGCTTCTTTTTTCTGTGACAGGGAGAATGGCTTTTGGATAGAAAAAAAAGGCAGAAGGAAATGGATAATAGATAGCCAATACATAAGAAAGAAAAGGGGGAGAATAAGGGAGAACCTAATTGCTTTTGATGAATTAAAGTGACTTGGATCAGGTGAATTAGATCCTGTGCTGAGAGCCCTGGCATATATGATTGCTTTGCAACTGTCAGTGACATTCAAAAGATTGGAAAGAACATGAAAGATATTTCAGGAAGGGAGAATGCAATCTTATCCTCTCTCCTCCATTATTAATATAAATTGTAGAACAATAAGTTTGATTTTGACTCCTGGCAAACTTCTAGATCCAGATCAGACTAATATTAAAGAAATAGTCAATCTTAGTCTCATTTTCAGCTTTCTTTTGTTTATTGTCTTTACCTACTGGATTGTAAGCTCCTTAAAGGCAGAGGCTTTCTTTTTACCTATATCTATATCATCAGCACTAAGTATATTGTCTGACACATAGTAGGAACCTCATAAATGTTTATTGATTGACTGACTATGTCTGGAAAAGGAAGTAGTGATCGAAGCTTCTTTGTGGTTTCATCAAGAACAGGTTGCGTCAGACTGGTCTTATTTTCTTTATTAACAGTGATTAAGTTGGTAGATTAGAAGAATAACATGTAATTTACTTAGATTTTTAATAAATATTTGATAAAGTATCTTATTATAATATTGTGAAAAAAAGTAGTGATGTGGTACCACGTCTAAAGTTTAATTAAATGGGTTCAAATTAGTTAAGTGGTCAGACTCCTAGAATAGTTTTAAATGGTTTGATATCAACTTGGCAGGAGGTCTCCAGTGAAGTGCCCAAGGGATCTTTGTTGGCTTTGTGTCATTTAATGTTTTTATTAATGATTTGGAAAAAGGAACAGATGGCATACTCATCAAATTTGCAGATGAATCTAAACTAGAGAAAAAAATAACTCATTGAATGACAGAGTCATGGTCAAAAATCACCTTGATAAGAGCAATTGATTCTCAAATTGTTTTTTGTGGACACTTGGGAGTCTTTGTAACCCTTTCTTGGGGCTATCGGCAGGACAAAACTATTTTTGTAATAAGACAAAGACATTATTTGACTCCTAAAATATTCCTTCCTGTTCCAACTACATATCTGAGTGAGGTTGTACTTTCTTTATATACTTTAACCAAAAAAAAAAAAAAAGAAAAGAAAGAAAAAATATCACACAAATTGAATCCAGAAGCAGGTATGAAAATCCAGCTAACTTCTAATAAGCCAGATATTAAAGAGATATGTAAAAAGAACATAAAACAATTCTATCTTCCTCATTTTTTGCTTTGGAAAAAAGTTATTTTTCATAAAATGTTAGGTATGCTAACATGTGATGAGTTTATTACAATTTTGAAAAATAATATAAAGATATTTAAATGTAATAAAATGAATATTTTAAATTATCAATTTTAAATTTGAATATTATGAGTATTTTTAGATATTTTCATTGATAAAAACAACTTTTGAATGAGGAAACTCCTACCTCAAGGTTGGTTGACACCTTTTCTGCAACTAGTAGTCTTATAGATTTACCTAGAGCTCTAGTCATGATCTATAAGGTTCAAAAATTTGACTTCACCTAAATAGGGTAGTGAAGGAATGGTTTAGACAACAATTATTCAGAAAGAAATGTGATACTGTCTACTTCCAGAAAGAGAATTATGGTCTCTGATTGAAGATTAAAGCACTTTTCCTCCTTTTATTTTTATTGCTTCCCTCCTCCCAGAACACAGCTAATAAAGAAATATATTTTGCATAATTTCAAAAGTATAATGGGCATCATATTTCTTGCCTTCCCAAACGGTAGGGAATAAGTTGGAGGGAAAGAAAGAATTTGGAATTGAACATAAAAATAATTTTTTTCACTTGATACTATTTGCTTTTTATTTCTTTTTGACATTTTTTCTTATTTTGTCTGCCAGAATTTTTTTTTATTTTTTTAAAATTTAAATTAATTTATTTAGTCATTTTAGAACATTATTCCTTACAAGAATAATATTCTTTCTCTCCCTTCCCTCCCCCCACCATTCCCATAGCCGACATGCAGTTCCACTGGATATTACATGTGTCCTTGATCAGAACCTATTTCCATGTTGTTGATGTTTGCACTAGGATGATCATTTAGAGTCTACATCTCCAGCCATATCCCCCTGACCCATGTATTCAAGCAGTTGTTTCTGCTCCCACAGTTCTTCTTCTGGATTTGGATAGTGTTCTTTCTCATAGGTCCCTCAGAATTGTCCTGGACTACTGCATTGCCACTACTGGAGAAATCCATTACATTTGATTGTACCACAGTGTATCAGTCTCTGTGTACAGTGTTCTCGTGGCTCTACTCCTTTTATTCTGCATCAATTACTGGAGGTCGTTCCAGTTCCCATGGAATTCCTCCAGTTTAGATAAAAATATTTATTTTATTAGAAATTATTAGGAAAAAAGGAATTAAAAATATATGAGGTCATCCATGGCCTGTGGCCTTAATATGAGTCAAGTATTACCTGAAAATCAAAGCCCTTTAAGTGATTTTAAACTACATTAAAAGAGAGATGTAGCTTCCAGAAATAGAAAGCTAATCAATCTCATTGGTCAGATCACACATGCAGTGTGTCCAACCTCTGGTTGCCAGTTTAGGAATAACATTGACAAGCTGGAGAGTGTCTTGAAGGTAACTGGGATGGTGATAGTTCTGGAGTCTATAATATGAGGATCAGTTGAACGTTTAGCTTGGAAAATAGAATACTCGAGAGTTGGATGGGGCAGAGCTTGACGGTTGGACAAAAGGATTTGAAGGACTGTCATAGAAGAAGGATTAGGTTCTATCCCTTCTCCCTCTCCCTCTCCTGAACACAGAGGGAATAAATAGGAATAGGCAAACAGTCAATAAAAGTACTTATTAAGCACTATGTATATATACTACCTAAGTACTACTATAATAGTATAATATAATAGTACTGTGTTAAGTGATGTAGACAAAGAAAAATGAGTCAAAATTTTAAAACTGGGCATTAAGGCTAAATGTCAGGGAAAAAACAGCAACAAAACCTTTTAACACAAAAGGAATGAGATGTGGTGCTTTGAGAGGAATAATATTCTCCCTTACCCAGAGTCTTCAAGAAAATAGTGAAGACTCCTTGTCTGGTATGGGGACTAAACAGTCCCTGTGGCCAGCTCCAAATCTAATATGACAGGATTCTGAGGTCACCAATCCTGGATGTCCCGAAGCCAGGGAAAGCACTTTGCAGTTTTCCTTCCTCCCAAACACAACATTTTTTTTTCCAGGCACTACTTTACATATGGATTTTTTTTTGAGATTTCCAGTATTAATGTGTTTCCAAGCTAGACAAAATAGGACTGACCTTTTGCAAATATAAATTTATTCCCATCTTTTCAGTTACATTGCTCAGTTCCTGGAGTAAACAGAGGTTAGCAGAGATTCATTCCCTGGAGCAGTATAGTCCAAGTGGTCCATAAAAAAGGTAATCAGCATGATTTTTGCTCAACGTGTCCATCATGACAGGTTGCTTCTTGATTTGGCCCTTCAATCATATTTCCAATTTCAAATACTTGATGTTTAAAATGAGCAAACTCTATTGATGATTTCTAGTATAAGTGTCTAACTTCAAAAACTCTGAAGCTTTTATGGAGAAGAAGAGGTATTTTTTAAATGACTAACCTTTCTGCAAATACATAAAGCAAACCCCACAACTAGTTGAAAGCTTACTTTTTTTTAAGCTAAATGTCAAGCTTGCAAGAAGTTTGCAAGTTGAATTATAGGACTGTAGTTATTGTGGGAAAGTTATCTATGTCTATAATTGCATACATGTTGGTAAAGTTCATGATCGGATCTTTTGATACAACTGAGAAATATCACATTTAAATGGATTATTTGGTCAAGAATAGCATACTGAAACTTGATATTCGAATTATATGTTTCATGTAAGATGCTCAACCTGCTTGCCTGGGGATGACTTTTGATAATCATGTCATCATGAGATCAAGCAAAGATGGTGAAATGGGAAGAAGTGGTAAAGCCCATCTCCTTTTCATAACTACCCCAATAAAGGTCTAAGAAAAGTATCTATCATGAAATCTAAGGACAAATGACCATAACAATTCAAATCACAGGTGACCAAGCCAGGAACTGGAATGGGTCAGGGTCAAAGACTTGGGTCCTCATCTCAGAAAAGGACTAGGTCAGCAATGCTGATTCTAAATCTATAGATCATTCCAAACTGGGATGACCTAAAACTGGAAAGCCTAGGAAGGTAATGATCAGATGATACCGCAGGTTAGAATTTATAGGACCCACTGTAAGTTTGCAGATTTCTGGTCTGAGCTGAACCCTAAGATCTTTGAAGAATGCAACACAATATAGTGGCAAGAATCCATATGAGATAGTCTATGTCCATACAAGGCTTTAGCATGTCCATCTTGGCATGTGCAGAACCTGTCCTTTACACAAAGTCACAATCTGGTGAATTGTTTTTCAGCTCTGGGACATGGGAAAGAAGAAGGGAGGGAGACAACATCATGATCCATATAAATTTGGAAAACTTATATTTAAACTTGTTATTAAAATAAAATAAAGATAAAACTAAAACAATTAAAAGTCACAATCTGGGAGGAAGGATAGGTAAATAAAAATCATGTCATAATCACTTGGGCAAATAAAAAATAAAGTCACTGATCATTAAGGTCATTACAAAATTACTTTTGATATTAGCAAATGTAACGAAATATGATTTAGGTTGCCCTGGTAGAAGGTTCCTAGGAAGGCTTCACTGTGACTTACTTCTGTGGCCACAAGTTATCATTCAGTTCATTTGTCCTCTGAAGAACATGACCCCCAAATATAGTCTTTTTCATGCACTAAGCAGGTAAAGCACTCAAATATTCTCCCCACACACAGAAATATATACTATTTGAGAGTTTAAAAGACTTTGGAGATCATTTAGATCAAGGTATGATAGGAATACTGGAACAAGTTCAGGGGACCTGGATTCAAATTCAGATATCTGTCACTTCCTTCCCATGTAGCCATGGGCAAGGACCTTACTTTCTTCATCCTAAAATAAGAGACTTAGATTAAAGGGTCTCTAAGGTTGCTTCCAGGTCAAGATTAATGACCCTAAGATTTAGGTGAACCTTCCACCTAATGAAGGATCTACTGCACAAAATCACTGGCATCCAAATTCTGTTTGTTTTGGGTCAGTTTTAACAATATAAAAATTGTTCCCAAGCCTGCTTCCCTACAGTTCCCATTCATTGATCTTAATCCAAACTCAAGAGCCGATCATATTTTCATGTGACTACCCTTCAAATATTTGAAGACAATTATGATCTCCCTGTGCAATATTCAAGCTAAACACTCCCAATTTCTTAACTCATTCTTTGTCTAAAGTGATTGTTCTTCAGTTCATGAAGTGCTTCTTAAAATGTGCTCTGAACATCTCTGATGTCTGATTTTTCTCATCTATATAATGACAGGGTTAGACTAAATGATTTCTAAGGTCCTTTCAAGCTCTATATTTTTTAACCTATAATCAATGTGACATCTTGATGTTTACAAAATTTCCAGAAGAAGTCTAAGTAGTATATCTACAAAGGGATTATTATTATTCTTTTTCTCTTAATCTGGTTCCTATACTTTCTTTTTGTACCATGAGATTATGTTAATTCTTTTGGTATCAATACCTTACTATTGTCTCTTACTTCATGGACAACCACCCAAAATCTTTGGTACTAAAACAAGGGTCTTATCTTTTTTTTTTTTTTTTGGTGTGTGTGGGGGTGTTGTGAGTAATTAAAAAAAAACTTTAATGAAGAATTTTATATTTATCACTGTTAACATGTAATTTTTGTTAGTTTTAAATAAGCCCAGTTTGGATCTTTAGGAATCTGTCGTCTAATGTATTAGCTTTTTCTCTAAGCTTTGTGCCTACTGAAATTTGTTCTTCTTGCATTAAAACAAGAAGAATCTGTTTGTCAGCCTCTGGTCACTCTGAGCTTTAATCATCAGGACATTTTTCTTTGGTAATGTACAGTATTGCCGAATACCAGAAAGCAGGTTTCCAAAAATTTCAAAGAACAAATTGAGTATGATAACATGGCAAGAAAAAAAAAAAGAAGTTTTGGTGTAGGTTTTTAAAGGTTTTTAAAATTTTTTGACTATACAATCATGAAGAATTTCAAGATTGAAAAAAAGAGAGAAATATTTAAGGAACCTATCAGGCTATCTAGAAAGCTCACTTTTGAGTTCAAATTTTAAAAACTGGAAGTAGCAGCATATAACCAATGATGAATAAAAACTCTAAATCTGTAAGAATTATACCACCTCCAATTTCTTTCTCTGGAGATCTGGGTTAAATATCTATATTTTTTTTTGGTTTCACATCACCTTCATTTCTAAATAATTTGCATACTCTTCCCTAATGAGCCATTCCTTGTAATAAATAATTTTAAAAACAGTTCAGCAAACTTAATCAACATGTTAATTCATTACAATAGTATGTGCAATGTTCTTTACTTATATAATTTACCTGTCTCTGCAAAGAAGGGAAAGAGGTATATTTTCTTAATTCTTTTGGACTGTGCTTGATCATTGTAATTAGTGTTCTTCTTTTATTGTTCTTTTCATTTATATTGTAGTCGTTGTACTTATTAGTTTTCTGGTTCTACTTAACATCACTCTGCATCAATTCATATACATTTTCCCATGTTTCTCTCATCTTCATATTTTTCATTTCTTTTGACACAATAATATCACAATGCTATTATGTATTGCACTTTGTTTAATCATTCCCCAATTGACATGGTACAATCATTTTTACTTTAACAAATATTTCCTCCTTGTTGGTCATAATCATGATCAGAATATTGTTTCTCTTGTTTCATCCATCTTTCAAACTGTTTGAAAACAAGATCAAAATGCTTTTAATTGCCTTTGCTATGGGATTGTCCTTCTGCTAGAATTATATTCCTTCAATTAGAATCTGTCCCTGTTAGTGTATTTATTTCACTAAGTTCATTAATGTGATCTATGTGTCTAATCTAGGAAAAGTTGACATTAATTCAGGATTTAAATCTGAGTCCTGTCCTTTAGCCTTAGTCTTAATTAGCTCAATGGGTCATTAGGCATTTCTACTTATTGCTTATCCCTCTTGTTTTCCTGTAATGAATAACTCTTCTAACATCTGTCTATACAATATGTATCCAGCCATATTGGAATCCAAATAAGACTTTAATTATCTGCCCCATTGTTCCCTGCAATATACCTTTTCTATTTTTACTCTTCAGCTGCAGTAGCCAAGATGTCATTCATGTGTGTCTGGCATTGGCATTGTTGGGGGATTGAGCCCACTTGTTGCCCTGATCAAGATCTGATGGCATACTGGTGACAGCTGAGAGTAGCAAGTAATGAGATTTCATTGTTAAGGAAAGGGGGATTAGCAACCCTGAAAGCAATTGCTGTAGCAAGTTTTAATGAGTATCTGCAAACTTTGACAAAATGGAGCTGCTGCCTCTTCTAACTTCAATGGCTTCCTTCTGGTGTTTGCAAATGTCGAAGTTAATTTACTCTGATCAGATCAGAGCATTTCCTCCCTTTAGCATGGTGCTTGGCACATGGCAAAGAATTAATAAATGATTGTTGATTTGACTTCTGTAGTTTATTAGATAATCCCTTTAATGACAGAAGACAAATTCCTTGATAACCTCAAATTCCCAATCTTCTTGTAGTATCAGAATATGATATTGAGATACTAGTAAATAAATGCATTGAGATGAAAGACACAAGAGACTGTGACTTAAAATTTTAAAATCTAGGTTTAAATGACAATAGAGGGGCTATGTGGGTGGCTCAGAGGATTGAGAGTCATGCCTATAGACAGGAGGTCCTGGGTTCAAATTTGATCTCAGATACTTCCAAGCTATGTGACCCTGGGCAAGTCACTTAACCCCCATTGCCTAGCCCTTACTATTCTTGTACCTTAGAACCAATACATACATTGGTATGTATTGGTCCTAAGATGGAAGGTAAGGGTTTTAATTTCTAAAAATGGCAATAGATAAGGTAAAACAGGACTGATGTACTTGGTAGGATTCTCTCATTAAAGGTTGTAGCTCATCAAAGCCATAGGATCTGTATTGCTTCCTTCTATATAACCCAGCCCAGATGAATGGGCACAAATTAGAAGTTTACTTGGGACTTTTAAATCAGGCAAAAGACAGGTTATCATTCATTTATAGAGGTTCCATCCCTAAATGATGATGAGAGGACCCAAACTAAAACAACACTGGCTATGCACTACACCATTCTTCTTGTATCTGTTGTTCCATACCCCGGAAGCCTTCTCCAATGTTTCTGTGATTTCCATGCCTTCCCAAGGTTCCTCCAAGCTCCAACATCCCTCTCTTCTCTGCTTCTTGGTGGAATCACTTCTATTGAATAGCAGTTCTTATGAGAAAAGTCAAGTGAGGCCAGGCCATAATCTCCTAGAATTGCTCTCTAGGGCAGGGGTATATTTCAGCATAATGAAAGCAACACTAAAATCATATGCAAATAGCAATTTCATGTTTACGATGCATTTTCATCCCCAGAACTGTATGAACTGAAGAAAAGGCTAAAAAGAAAACTCCAATCTTTCTAAAGCTTTATTTGAAAGCAAAAGCAACCCGAGTTCCCCCAGGCTGAAATGCACTCACACTTTCACTTCTACTAACACTCATTCACCACCCTCATTCATGAGAGAGAGTCCACCCCTTTTTCTGGAAGCAGGGGGCTTCCTAGCACAGGATTGGTACAATTCAAGACCAATCCCATACCAGAAAGTAGGGATGTAGTCCCTCCCCCAGCATGGGATTGGTCCATTGAGTAGGAGGGACCCCTGTGGCTCACTGGGGGATGTAGTTCCCTCCTCCCCCCCCAACATTTTGAAACTCACAAGTGGTACTGTATTATTATAACAATTTTAAAGACCAGGAAACAAACTCAGAGAGGTTAAATGATTCACCCAGGGTCATACAAATAGTAAATATTGGAGTCAGATTTTTAATTCAGCTTGTTCCTTACTACAAACCTATTTTTCTTTCCCATGATATTGTCTAAATAGTTTTTTTAAAGAAAAAAAAATTACCTCCTGTCTTAGAATTAATACCAAGTATTGGTTTGAAGGCAGAAAAGCAGAAAGGGCTAGGCACTTGGAGTTAAGTGATTTTTCTACAATCATATAGCTAGAAAGTGTCTGAGACAGACTTGAACTCAAGACCTGACATTTCCAGGTCTGCCTCTCTCTAAATAATTTACTACCTAGAATTTATATAAACTAACAACTCTTATTAGGTGACATGCAAAAAGTAAACCAGCATTTCAAATATTTCCAATCTCAGGATTCATGATATTGAAGAATGGAAATTTAAAAAAAAATCTTTATTTACATTCATTAATTCAAAACACATTATATGTCTCCTACTATGTGCATTGTGTCATTTGATTTTCACACTAACCCTATGGAGTAGGCAATGCAGAGATTATACTTATTCAATATATAAAGAAATTGAGGATCACAGAAGATAAACAATTTGACCATGATTATATAGCTGATAAATACTGCTAGTAGAATTTTAACCATTCTCTGTTAAGAACTGAGGCAGGTAGGTGGCTCAGTGGATAGAGTATTTGGCCTGAACTCAGGAAGACCTGGGTTCAAATCTATCCTCAGAACACATAATTTATATGACCCTGAGGAAATCACTTAATCTTGTTTGCCTCAGTTTCCTCATCTGTAAAATGAACTTGAGAAGGAATTGGCAAACCATTCCAGGATCTTTGCTAAGAAAATCTGAAATAGGGCCATAGGGAGTTAGACATGACTGAAACAACTGAACATGTGAAAAAAAACAATATGCATTATTGTAAACTCTTAAAAATAAAACAACTTCAGCATGAATCATCCATCTGGAGGCACAAAGGCCAATACTGAGTCTTTAAATCTGTACAACTGTCTATGTTTTGCCATTCACTCAATACTTTATTCTCTCATATGATTTGCAGGTCACATAGTCCCAGCTGATTTCAAAGCCAACATCTTATTCTATCTTACATTCTTCTTTTGGACAACTTTGTGTAAAACATGGTATATAATCTGAATCTTGGAAGGTTGGGCAATTTGAAGACAAAAAGAGGTAGAGGAATTCCAAGTGTAAGGAACAGTTTGAGGAAACATGGGGATTAAAAAAAAAAACATCTGTGTGACTCTAGGCAAGTCACTTGACCCCCATTGCCTAGCCCTTACCACTCTTCTGCCTTGAAGCCAATACACAGTATTGACTCCAAGATGGAAGGTAAGGGTTTAAAAAAAAAACATGGGGCATGTTTAGGAAATAATTCAGTTTAGTCAATATAAAGACAATATGTGATATAAGTATGAAAAGGTATAGTGTAGTTAGGCCATTGAAGGTTGAGAATTTTGGATTTAGAACAGTGAGAAGAAGTCATTGAAGATTTTTTTTTTTAACCAGTGGAGAGATATGACTGAACCTGAGGATGATGTATAGGGTGGTAAAAGAGGAGAATGTGTGTATCATTTAAACTAATGAACTAGATGAGAGATTATGAGAGCCTGAACTAGAGAGACTTCCATGGAATGTTAAGGAAAGGATGGCTGTATTTTAAAAATCAGAGCTGCTAAGAAAGTGAGAAACAATTACTAGCAAAGAAAGGTGTCTACCTTATTCATAAAAGAATTTATTAGATAAAATGTATCCTGAGGTAGTATTATGTAAATCCAGAGACTCTTTTCCTGTATATGGAGATTCCCACTTTGAAAAGGAAAATTCCAGTAGAGAAGATTTTGATGAAGCTCGAAGGAGTGAGAAGCAGGAGTCATATCATGGTAGAATTCTGCTACATATCACCAGGCCAGTTGGAAGAAGTGGATATTGAGTTCCTCCCATAGATTATAACATTGGCACCAAGACAAGGTAGATTTATCATGTGAGGTACTTCAACTCTAAATATTTGCTAAAAATCATTCTGCTAAAACAAAAGTGACTGATTAATGAGTGACTTAAATTGCTGATAATTTCACCTTTCAGAAGATGGAGAAAGGGACAAGAATTGCAGTCCTAGACCTGATTCTAGACAATGAAGAGGACCTGGTCGGTGAAGTACAACAGACAAAAACCTTGTAAGGCAGTGATTATATCATCAAAGTCTTCATAATAGGTAAGAAGTGAATGTGACATATATTACTAATATCCCTTGGACTTCAGGAGAGTGTATTGTTAATAAATGCAGCAATAGACTAGGTAATATCCTATGGAATGAAACTTTAAGATAGAAGTCACCAAAAGAAGAATCAATCCCAAGTGATAACATAATTCCAAATTTATGGTATGAAAGAGTGGATTGATGATCATCTTTGAATCAGAAAGACTTGGATTCAAGTACCAACTCTGCCATTGTGTGATGCTAGACAAGTGACTTAACCTTTCTGTATTCTAGACAACTCTTTATGACCAAACGTTGCAAAAAATGTGTGTTTACATTGGCAGAGGGAGTTTCTTTACCTAGAAGTGACCTGTGACAAAGAAATAATAGGTCCAGTTTTTATCCCTAAAATTACAAATTTCACCAAGGACAGAAAAGGGGAGGTGCTTTTTACATGAGAGTATAAAAAGGTACATGAAACTAGATCAATGGTGATTTCACATTTTCAAAGTACATGTAAAGGTAGTACAAAAATGACACCAATCTACGTGAGAATAGTATCAAGAAGAAATGTTCATGCCACAAATGAAATGACCCTGAGATAAATGCTAAGGTCAGGAAGCTGTCTTTTAAAATTGGGCAGGGTAAAATTGTTTAAAGTAATTGGGATAATAGTGGACAGAATACCAAACTATTTAATGTTTTGTTTAATTTTTATTTAAAATTTATAAAATTTGTAAATTTTATTTTATTTTGTTTCTCTTTTCCCTACTGAGGAAAATGACAGGGAAGAAGTGAACAGAATGTTATAAAAGGAAACTGAAACACAAGATAGGATATAAAACATGAAAGTTAGAGCATTAGTTGCCCCAAATGAGTTTGTTTCCTAAATCTGTATCTCAGGGTACTGAAAGAACATATATGTGATTGCTGAACTTTGGCCAATGACCTTTTAGGAATCATGGAGAAATGGAACGGTTTTGTTAGACTAGAAAATCAGATGGATATCATCCTAATTTTAAAAAACCAGGTGGATGTTTTGAGTTCCATAGTCTGGTGAAGCTTACTGTCAATTCTTGTAAAATTCTAGAATAAATTATTAAAGGGTTGTATCTTTTGCATTAAGGGAATAAATGATCAATCACTCTTAGTAAGGAAATGTTTATTGGGGATGTTATTTCAGATTAATTTATTTTGATTGAGTGCTAGATAAGGGAATGTTCATAAATGTATATCGGGATTTCAACTGGGTATTTGACAGTCTCAGAAGGTACTTGAGAATACGATGAAGACATTTGAACTTGGAATGTTCAAAAATGATTAACTAATCACACTAAATGAGTGTTAACCAATGAACTGATTAAGAGCAAGGAAGATGGACTCCACTGCAATAATAATATACCCATTTATGGCATAGAGCACCCTTGTACTTAAGGTCTTAAGCAAAAACTCAGTGTCTACTTGTCAAAGATATTGTAGAAGGGATTGTACTTATTGGACTAGATGACCCCTGAGTTGTCTCCTAATTCTGAAATTTTGTGATTCTACATGACTCTAACTTTGTTCTTGGGCCTGTTCTATTCAACATTTTAATCCATGATTTGGTAAAGGTTAAATCAGGTTAATGCAGCTAATTCTGGGGTAGAGAAATGCAGCTTGAGCCAAATATTGAAGAATATTGAATATTAAATATTATACTTACATCTTAACATATATTTACATCCATACTTACATATTGGGTACCATTAAGGAACAGTACTGATGAATCCAACATATTTGTATTGATGCTACAATGAATCCATTGGGTTAGAGAGATGAAAAACAAAGATGGTGCATTTGAAAGAGTGGTACAGTGCTATGCCTTGGAAGATGGGAAGTTCTTGATTCTGTTCCTATTGCATCTTTATTATGGATGCTTAGCTACTCCCGGGGAAGCATTTACAAACAAGCATGGTATGTGTGTGTACTCTGTGTATTGATGTAGGTCTCTCTTCATAAGTTTGTGTGCTTCATAGCCTAAATCAATCAACAATCATTTATTTTGTGCATGCTACTATTTACTAGGAATTGTGCTAAGCATGTCGGATATAAAGGCAGAAACAAAATAGTCTTTGCCCTTGAGAAACATTTTCTCAAATGTCTATAAGCACATGGAACTCTCTAGGATTATTTGCATCACAAATGGCACTCATATTTATAGAAGGACAATTAATGCATTAGAAGGCAGAGTTGAAGATTTAAAAAAAAGGTCTGGAGCAGGCTGGAATAATGGGCTAATGCGATTAAAGAAAAGTGTAAAGTCTAGAACTTGGATTAGAAAAAAATGTATTGAATATGTACAGGATGGGGAACACTTGATGGAGAATTCACATGAGAAGACTAGGACTTTTTGAGGTCTGCAAACTAAATCAGGATCCTTAGTTTGATATAGCTATTGAAAAGATTCGTAGTCAGGCAGCATTATTACAAGTATCTAGTGCAAAAAAAAAAAAGATAGAATCGTACCGTTTCTTTGTTGAACCACATCTAGATTATTATCTCTAGTTCTTAACATCATATTCTAGGAAGGATTTTGACAAGTTTGGGTATACTCTGAAGGATGCTGCAGATTCAAAACTGTCGAACAAGGAATTGTTAAAAATAATTAGATATTTATCTTGAAGAAGAAGAAACTTAAATGGGGGCATGATAATTTTGTTCAAATATTTGAAGAATCATCTTTACAGAAGAAGTGTCAAACAATCCACTTTGCTCTAGAGTGAAGGAGTAGAGCTCATGAGTAGAATTTCAGGGAAGCCAATCTTGACTCAGATGAGGAAAAACTTCCTAATTTTAAAATTGTTTTATTTTTCCAGATTATATGTCAATATGATTTTTGTAATAATTTTATGACATTTTGAAATCCATATTCTCTTCCACCTCCCAAAAATGGCACATTTTTAATTGTACACTTTCAATCAATTAGAGAAGGTATGTAATTGGCTGATGCAGTGTATCAGATAAGTGAAGGTCATTTGGGTGTGTCCAATTTACTTAATTGCTCTAATCACAGAACTTGATATAGAAGAGAACATTTTCTGTTGCTGAGCCTTGTCCTGGCTTAAGAATTGAGGACTGAGTTGCTGTTTTTAATTTGACAAGTTATTCTACATCCTCTCCAGAAAGTCTGTGACCACATCCTTCCATTTTTTGGTACATAAATAATGACTAGAATTTAAAAGTAAAAAAGTGGATTCAAGTTGTTAATCCCAATTTATTTACACAATGACTGTTGGTTCTCTTGATTTCTTGTATGAATTATGTCTAGTTTTTCAGACACAACTAAGAAACAAATCATGATTCAGAACTGTATTTAAAAAATTACCTGGCAGATTAAATGATTCTCTGGAAAATCCAATTGCTTCCCAGTTGCCTAACTAGTGAGGTCACTTAGCTTCAGAGAATTTAATAGTGAGAATGGACCCAAGAAGGTTAATTTCTCCTAAGAGCATTTGTCCTGGAGTCCCTGCTATTGCTGTCATTAGCAAAACAAACTTTGGTGAAATAAAATGGGAAATATTACATATTATAACTTGGAAGATCAGTGCAAATTGTTTACCATTTTGGGGCCCTCATTTGAGATGATCAATTTCTCATTCATTTCCTTTGAACTGGTGCTGAACACAATAATGGATTAGAAGATGAATTTGCCCATTTATAAGGCAAGCTGTATCAAGGAAACAATATCCTGAATAGGGTGTTTTTGATTTGTATTGAAAGACAGGTATAATACAGTCATTTTTCAATTAGTCAATGTAATAATTAGCAATTAGGTCTGACTCTTAGTCCAACAGTGTTAATAATTTGATTTGATTTGATTTGAGATAGTTTCTTTCTGTGTCTTTTCCCCAGGATCTTAGCCTCTTCCTGATTCTCTTTTTTTTTTTCTAGCCTCCCTTTGTGATTTCATTCCTTATCATGACTTCACTTCACTTATCTATAATGAGATAGCTTCCAAATCTATATTTATATTGCTTCCCCCATCTCTATATAGCTTTAGTTGTGTATTTCCAGCACTCTGCTCAGTATCTCCACTTGGATATATATTTATATGTACACACACACACACACACACACACACACACACACATATCTGGAACCTTCATGCTTTCAGTTGTTTAGGCTTATAACCTTTAGGTAACTTACTACTATCAGTTAATTGCCAAGTCTTATTCATCATAACTTACTAAAAGCTCTAGCCTTCATTTTTTTCCTCTTAGGTACCTACTACAATGACCTTAATTTAGGCCTTTGTGTCTTCTAAACTACTGTATTAGAGTTCTAAGTAGTCCTGTTTTTAATCCATGCCCTTTCTAGTTCATTCTCTCCTTTTATGCTTGAGTAACCTATTCCTGACATCTCTATAATCATATTATTTCTTCATTCAAAAATCCTTCAGTGGTTTTCCATTGTCCATCATTTAAAAGTATCATGTCCTTAAACTAGGAATAAAAACCCTTCAAAACCTAGCTCCAACCTACCTTTCCAGTCTTATCTACAATTACTCACCTTTCTGTACCCTCATTCTATCTAAACTTAGCTGCTTTACAGCATAGACCCCATTCTTTTCCAGCCTTCTCCCATGTCATGCCTTGACTCCAATAACTGAAGTGAAACTCTGTAACCAATCCCATCAGTGGATGTCACTCCCTTTTCTTCCAGGCTTAATGCTGGAACCACCTTCTTCATGAAGACTTACTTGATAAACCTCAAATAAATATCATCACTCTCCTCAAATAGCTCAGAATACTTTTCTTGGGCATCTTCTTTGTACTTATCTTGATCTCCCATTCATCATGGTGACTTGTAGTTGCCTTCCCTTCTATAAAATGACAAGTTTATTGAAAGCTTAATCTGTGTCACAGACATTTTTGAAGCCCCAAGTTCTGTGTCAGTACCTTTCACAAAATATTGCTTAGCTAATTCTAAGAGAGATGAACTTTATTTGTTGGCTTAGATTAAGACAGACAAGATCAGTAGGTTTCTGGGCCATTAGAATGCTATGCATAAAATTTTTAAAATATATTTTATTGTTAACTTTTGTTTACATCACATGTCTCCAGGCATCCCATTTCTTTTCCTCTCCCTTCCTAAAGAGCTCTCTTTTATAACAAAGAATTAAAAAATGAAAAAAAAAACAGTTCAACAAAACTAGCCAACATATTTAAGAAGTCTTGTTGTTTGTTCTATTCCATGCTCATAGTCTTATACTAGAAAAACATTTGGTCAAATCTTTCACATTAGCTTTATGGATAAATTGGAGATATGTAGCATAAATTAAGACTCAATTAGATTATCTAATAATGAACCTAGGTTCAATAATCATATAGAAAGAGGATGGACATTTTTTAAGTTCTTTCCTAATGTCAGGAAACATACAGGAGCTAGGGATATGAATAGAAAATTAAGAGCCTCTTTCTGCTCAAGGAGCTTACATTCTAATACTAAAAGAAAAGCCATAAATGTTCATGGTGACCAGAGGAAAAATTTTGGTCACAGAAATTGAGTGGCATTATAGAACAATTGAGTGCCACATATTTTCCTTTGGTAGTACTAATCTGATGATTCTTTTCAGAGCAGGTGTGGGAACCAGGCCAGGATGTGGGTAGAGAAGAGCACACTATGAGGTTACAAGACACAAGACAGGATATCTGGGGTGAATGGATGTCATGTGTGGTCAGTCCTGCTATATATAATGGGTTAGGTAAATTTCCACTCACCAATCTGAACAGCTCAGCCCTGGGGCTGGATTTGAAGGGTAAGTGGAGTTACTTTCCCTTGATCCCAAGTGGTCTGGTAGAGAGCATGCCATTCCAGGTGGGAAGAGGGGAACTATGGTAGGAAATGTGACAGAATATACTAGTCATCAGTGAGTCAAGAGGAAATTGAACAAAAGTCTCTTGTAGAATGGCTGGTTATTTTTATCTTTATCAATTATTTGGATCTAAGCATAAGGGATACACAGCATATTTTCAGGTGATACAAACTTGGGAGGGAAAACCAATATGTTTTATGTTAGCCTTACTATCTAAAAATATCTTCGTATACTGGAAAATTGGGTTGAATGTAATAAGATGACATTTTAAAGGGATACATATAAAACTTGGTTTCAAGGTATTGAACCGTACAAGTACAAAGCAGAGGAGGTATATCTAGATAACAGTATACGTGAAAAGATATTGAGGCTTCAATGCATGACATAGTAGGGATATACTATGTGTCTAGACTGTATAAAGTACAAGAGCTACAAATATAAGCAAAACAAAGAAACAAACAGTTACCTACACTCAGAGAACTTGCCCTCTAGTAAGAGAATACAAGCTAAGAAGAGGAATGAAGTAAACAGGGCTAGCTAATGCCCCTTGAGAAATGATCATCTGAGCTAGACCCCAGGCATCACATAGTCAGTTCTGTTATAACATGTCCTGAAAATGGGACCTTATGTGAAGAGGATTGATATAATCAGGAATATTTTGAACAAAACATGAATTTCAGTGTGATTTCTTCTCCCACCAAATAGTGAGAATGTAGACAACTGCTCCACTTCATAATATAGGGAGCTATGGATGGATGACATCAGGGTCAGACCACCCCAAATCCTTCTACCATTGTGAAAGTCTGCAGCCTTCCTAACTTGCTTGGGAAATTTGCTCCACTCCCTCCCAATCAGAAGAGTAGCCTGGGACATAGACTTTAGCCATTATTTAATATTTATGTGTTTCTTAACTATTTAACACATATAAAATGGGCTACATTTTTCAAAAATTCGGTTCCTATTTTTGCCTGTGTCACTGATGAAGTTTTTGAGTACCATGCTCCTAAACCCATTCTCCACTTAAACTCTGTGGATTTTTTTGCTTGGTTTTGTAGAGCACATAGGTGCATTTTGGAGAAAGCCTATTCCACATTGTGGCAGAATTGCCTATACTCATATTTTAGGAAGGATATTGATAAGATGAAAAGTTCCTAGAAGATTACATACAAAATAATTAAGGGCCTTCAGAACATGCCTTTGTGAATTGGTTGAAGGAGCTGGCAATTATTAGCATGGAAAAATAATGTTCTTGGGAGAGTCATATTGGCTTTCCAGAATCTGAAGGGCCAGACATTGAAGACAAACTTGTTCTTCTTGTCTTCAGAACTCAGAATTTAGGGCAATGGAAAGGAGTGGAATGGAAGGTAAAGGTAGATTGGGCTTAAAGTAAAGGAAAAACTTCCTCAAATTTGGAGCTATTAAAAAATAGAATGGATTACTTTGGTCCTTCCCTAATCCCTACTCTTTCCTCTTCTGCCACTACCTTAGACAGATCTTCAAGTAAAGGTTATAAAAACATTCATTTGTTGGGTGTCTTTTAGAGGCATTCCCCTGCGTTCCTCTTAGATCCAAAGTGGTCAAAATGATCTTTAATATCCCTTCTGACTTAGTAATATATTTGTAATTAACATATTTATTATATATAATTATATGTAAAACATTTGTGGAATTGAATTGAATCATCAATCTTTTTTTCTTTCTTGATGCTCTTATGAATCCTCCACCTGAGTATCTCACCTGTGGATGCTTATAAAAGGTGGGAAAAAAATGCTGGGCTTTGTGTACTATGACACTGATCTGCATCAGACAAGTTGAATGAATTATCAGATATTATAATCAATGCTCTAGGAAAGAGATTTCAGTTTAATTTCAACTTAACCTCTTGCCTCAGCTGTTAAAGTTAGAAGAAAGCATCTAGCAAAATGGGTAAAATGATGATCTCATTTGCTTTAACTAACACTATCTTTACAGGTGTACTGCCTGGTTTCTAGCAGCAAAAGGAAAACTATTGGATAAATTCCAGTCTTATAATTGATTTGTTCTCAGTTTGGTTAGCCTTTAGGGCAGATGCAGTAGTAAAAAAATATAGAGTATGTATTTTGATGACAACTGACTGGTTACCTTTCAGGGAGCAAGACATTTCCAGAATTTGGAGCAAATCCATTACTCCATAAAATTGCCTTCCAGGGGGCAGCTGGATGACTCATTGGATTGAGAGTCAAGCCTAGAGATGGGAGGTCCTAGGTTTAAATCTGGCCTCAGACACTTCCCAGCTATGTGACCCTGGGCAAGTCACTTGACCCCCATTGCCTAGCCCTTACCACTCTTCTGCCTTGGAGTCAATAGATACACAGTATTGACTCCAAGATGGAAGGTAAGGGTTTAAAAAAATAAATAAAAATAAAAAATAAAATGTGCCTTCCAAAATCTTAGTGTATCTCTGCTATATTCTAAATCTTTACTTTCATTTTTCTTTCCATAAGAATAAGGCATCATTGTTTACAGTTAATTCTGTTACCATACAAAAGAATTCAAAGTTAATACTGCTTGCCATTAGTCATTCATAGCATCATAGACTTAGAGGCAGAAGGGACTTTTAGGAACATCTGATCTTCTCATTTAGAGTTGAGAAAACTGAGGTTGAGAGAAGTTAAGAGATTTGCCCTTGTAGTCTGGCTTCTGCCCCCATGACTTGATGTAAACTGCTCTCTGAAAAGACATTAAGATTTTTATATCGATAAATCAAATGGCCTTTTATCAGTTTTCATCCTTCTTGAATTTCTGTAGCATTTTACAGTGTTGGTCACTCTCTCCTTCTGTGTATTCTCTTTTCCTTGGGTTTTCATGTCTTTGCTCTAATGTAGTTTTCCCCTTCCCTATGAAATGGATCCATTCCATTTTCCTTTGCAGGTTTATTATCCATTCCGTGCCCTGTGCCTGAACATGCCCCAGGGCTCTGTCCTGGGTCCTCTCCTCTTCTCACTGTACATTGCACACTTTCTCTCTTATTTTTCTTGTTACCAACAATAAGAAAAATGCAATTTAACCAATTTATCATGTTTCATTGCATACCCAACAGATTGGCTAAGACAATGAAAGATAAAAAGAACAAATACTAGAGAGGCTATGTGAACTAATGCTCTGTGGGTGGAGTTGTAAAATGGGTCAACTATTCTGGAAACAAGTTGTTGCTAATACTGGAAAGGTGATCAAACTGTACCTACTCTTTCACCCAATCATAGGACTACTTATCATACATCCTCAAGGAAGTCAAAGGTCAAGGAAAAGGAATTATGTAACTGCATTTTTAAACTGGAAAGAATGGGTATTCATAAACTGGAGAATGGCTGAGGAAATTGTTGTATATTCATGCAATGGAATCTTATGACACTATATTAAATATTAAAATCTCATAAAAATATATGAATTTATATAGACCAAAGCAAAAAGAAGCAAGATAATTTCATTATGACCACAATGTATAAACAAAGGTGATACTGAAATGTCAAAGAAACCTGATTGATGAAGTGGCCAATCTTGACCTCATAGTGCTATTAGGGAAGCACTCTTCCTTCATATCAACAGAGATATGGTACAGATTGGGGTACATGTTGACCGACATGCTCTGTGTGTGGTGGTTTGTTTTATTTAAGTTTTCTTTTTGTTGCAAAGGAAGGTTATAATAAAGTCTTATTGGGAAGGAATGGAAATATACATAAATATATGTGAAATATCAATTAATATTTTAATATGCAGAGAAGGAGGAATTTAGCAGTAATTTGCTTAGATTACATAGAGAGTACATATCTTTCTGCTATGCTGAAACAAATTTTATTTATGCTCAAAATATCCTTCTTATAATAGACAGTAAAGGTAAATTAAGTAGCATTACTTGTCAGGTTATTCAAAAGATTGCATTTCCATTTAAAAATAAAGATGAAAAAATGGTCTAAAGAGGCAAAAATGCATCTTGACTGGTGGTAGAAATTTTGAGGGTAGAGTACTGTGATACTAAGGAGAAAAGAGAGCACAAAGATTCCTGAACAAATGGGGCTAAATGATAAATCTGAGATTATGCCTGAAGAAGAGGGAGTGGTAGCTTTGGAGGAGTTAAGCAGCTACTTTTGTTCTAAGGAAGACTGAAACATATTCACTGGTTCTGTAATGTGAGAGATTTCACAAAAAGAATTTGAAGAAGAGATGACTGAGGGGCATAGAGATAGCTATTTGTCGCTTTGCCACAAATAGTAAAAGGATCTGTAATCTTTTATCCAGGAAAAGATGGGGAGTTTGCCAAGATTTTCTGGAATGGATGACTACAACCAGCTTCTGGTGATTCTCATGTACACAAAAAACACAGAAATAATTTAGGAAACATTGTTAAAGCCCCTGAGGAAGTATCAGAAGAAACTTAAGGCTTTAGGGACACAAATAGTGTTTTTATAAATATTGCCAATCAAAGCCAGAGGATTTTGGAAAAGAATATTAGGGTTTCTCAAAAACCTGAGGGCAATTTTAAGCTTTCATAGCCTAAAATTACACTCAGTAGTTTAGGACATCTTATTTATGAAACTAAAACACTTTCCCCAATAAGTAAATAATCAAAAGATATGAAAAAATAACACTTGAATTGCAAACAATTAGCAACAAAAGATTACTCCAAATCATTAATAATAAGAGAAACTGAAGTCAAATGACCCTAAGGTTTCACCTGACATTAGAAAAATTTTGTGACAATGATAAAATATGGGGAAAGCCAGTGTTAGAGGGGTTGTGGAAAGATAGGCATATTGATATATTGTTGCTGAAATGGAATTAATTCAAAAGCATTTTGGAAAGCAATTTGGAATTATATAAGGTAACAGAAATACCCAACTTTTTAAAACAAAGATTCCATTACCAGACACATACTTTAATGAAGTCTCTCTATATAAGCCAGAAAATGTATAGCAACATTTATTACAGAACTAAAATTTTGGAAATAAAATAAATAATTATCAACTGGGTAACAGTTAAGTAAATTGTTATATGTAAATGTAATATAATATTACTGTGCCTTAAGGAAAAAATGATCATTATGAATATAGAGAAGTATGGAAAGAACTACATGAACTGATGCAAAGTTAAGTAAGAAGAACTAAGAGAACAATGCACACAAAAACAAAGTATACTCTTTATTCAATAGTATAAATATGAAAAACAATAATTATAAAGTGATCAAAAGTCAATATTGCAAAATTACAAGGAACAAAGATAATGTCAGAGAAGAGATATGAGAAACCTTCTACCCACAATCTTTTGCAAAGTTGAGAGGTCCACAGATGTGGAACATTGCTTGCATTTTCATATTTTTTTATTGAATTGATTTTTTCTTCTTTTTTTCTTTAAAAATTCCTTTTAAATGTTGTATGAGATAGCTATCTGGGATGAGTACAGGAAGAGGAGGAAATGGGCTATATAAAAACAAAAGATATAAATATAATTTTTATATTTACCAATTACATGTAATAAGAAATTTCCCCATAAGTTTTCCAGTTATATGATCCAAATTGTTTCCCTCCTTCTCTTCCCTCCCCCCTCCTGGAGCTGGCAAACAATTTGATCAATACAACTTATTTTTTAAAGAAAAAGAAATAGCATATTTAGAAAGTGAAGTGATGATCCAGTTATGAATTTTGGATTTATAAGCCATCTGAATGAAGGGGATCTAAAATAGAGATTAAAAACATCAAGTAAGGAATGGATTGGCAAAAAAAAAAAATCTTCACTTGAAGTCTATATATTATTTCTTTTTAAATGACTTTAATCCAAGAAAATAGAGATACCCAGAATTCACCAGGGATAATTCCAAGAAAGGAGCTAGGAATAAACTAAATATTCCTTTCTGCCTATACTCAACTGTATAAATAATAATAAGCAAGGCAAAATTTACTTGATAATCATCACCGAGATAGTAGTCTTGGATTAATGAGAGGAATATTGCTCTGGATGATCATACTTCATTCAAAAAGAAAAGAAAGATGAAAGAGGAGGTCAAAATGTCATGATATATTAAGAAGATATACTCAAATGAGGAGGTAAAGAATCTAGAGGTGAAGCATGATAGAGAGAATTCAGATGAAGTTCAATGTAGACAAAATCAAAAGTAATGTCGTTGAAGTACTATGGAGACTACTTAGGAAGAGGAATAGATAGGTCATTATGTAAACAGATTGCAAGTTTGGCATAGAGGCATGACATTGATAGTAATAGGGAACTTCAATTAACCAGACATCTGTTGGAGCACTCTGCAATAATCAGAGCAGCCAATAATTTCTTGGCTTTCATTAATGATAATTTCATTCTCTAAAAGTTAGAGAAAGCTATAAGGAGAATAATTTTCACTAGCAGCAAGATTACTGAAATAGAAATGAAGAGATCATTGGAGAAGAAGTAACCACCCTAATTTGGATTTGTGGTGGGGCTGAGGGAAAATCTAGGCATTGTCTATTATGGGCTCAGATTTGAGGAGAACAAATTTCAAAAGGCTAAGGCAAATTTCAAAAGGCTCATAGCAAGCCATTTCTTAAAATTCCATAAAAGTGTTTGAATCTCCAATAATAAAATGTCAAAGTCACAAAGAAAATTCTGATGAAGAAAAAGAAGTGTTTTCTAAAAAGGCACATCAGTTGGGACACTAGATAGCTTAGTGTATGGAGAGCCAGGCTTGGAGTTGGGAAGACCTGGGTTTAGATCTGTTCTCAGACACTTCCTACTTATGTGACCTTGGGCAAATGACTTAATCCCAATTGCCTAGCCCTTACTGATCTTCTGCCTTAAAAGAGACACTTAGTATTGATTTTAAGACAGAAAGCAAGGGTTAAAAAAAGACTTATAAATCAAGGTAAATTTTTAAAAGATATATAGATGTACATAGTAACAACAATTCTAAGAGTAACTGTGAATGACTAAGCTATTCTAAGTAATAGGATCTTTCAGATCTTTTCCAATGGACTTTTGGATGAAAATACCATCTACTTCCACCTCCAGAGAAAGACTTGATATATGGAAGTATGTATTGCATGGTTCTATATCTATTTATATCAAATGTTGGCTTTTCTCTAATGTGAAGTTGGGAGAGTGGGAGGGAGATAACTTAGAGATCAAAATATAACAAAAAATAAGTATTTTTCTAAAAAAAAAGATGAAGAGAAGATGGAAGCAAGCGTAGGTAATAGGTCATAAATATAGATGTATGCTATGATCCTATAAGAAAATCATCAAGAGGGCTAAATCTTAGAATGAGCACAGGTAGATTTCATGTCACTGGAAGAAATCTCATAATTTCCCCATTGTCCAAATAGTTGCTTTAGTTCAGGCCCTCATTATCTTGTCTGAACTTCATAAATTAAAACTTTATTACTTTTCCTTTGTATTAGTCTCCAAATTTATTTATTATTTTTATTTAAAGGCATTAATTTCCCTAATTGTACTGTCTGCTTGTAGTCGTTCCTTTTACCCAATCCAATTTTTATAAAGTTGTCAAAATTATCTTCTTGCAGCATAATTTTGACCTTGTTACTTACCTGCTCAAAAGACTTCAGTCTATCAACAAGTATTTATTGATCTATCCATGTGCTAGCCACTGTGATAAGGGCTAGAGATACAAAGAAAGCCAGCAATAGCTGACACTAAGAAGGGATTCTTGTAGAAGGTGGGATGGCAACTGAAAGTTGAAGGATGCCAAGGAAGCAAGAAAATGGCCATAAAGAAGGAGAGTATCCAGCATGGGAGGAGGCATCAGATGAAAATACATGGACTCAGGAAATGGAGGATCTTGTGTAAGAAAGAGCAAAGAGTCAAATGTAACTGGATTATAGAGTACCTGGAAGTTGTAAAATGTAAAAATAATCAAAATGTAACTAGGGGCTGAGCAGTGAAATGGAATAGTGGATAGAGTGCCAGGCCTGGAGTCAGGAAGATATGAGTTCAAATTTGACCTCAGACACTTGCTAGCTGTGTGACTCTTAAGCAAGTTACTTAATTGCCTCAGTTTCCTTATCTGTAAAATGAGTTGGAGAAGGAAAAAAGTAGTCCAGTATCTTTGCCAAGAAAATCCCAAATAAGGTCATGAAGAGTCAGACATTACTGAAACAACTAAACAAAACAAAAGCAGGGGCTATCTTATGAAGGGCTTTAAAAATCAGAAGATTACATATGTGATCTTGGAAGTAATAATTGATTGAAATTTATTGGGCTGGGTGTGGTGGACATGTGCTTTAGAAAGACCACTTTGGTAACACATTGGAAGATGGCCTGGAATGTAGAGAAATTTCAGGCAGGGAGATGACCTCACAGGCGACTGCAATAATCTAATCATGAGGTGATGAGAGAGAGAGTGAGTGATAGAAGTGGAGAGAAGGGACTGATATATGAGACATGCTGTGAAGGTAGAAAAAAACAGAATTTAGCAACAGATTGGATTTGTGGGTTGAAAGAAAGTGAAGAATAGAGAATGATACCCAGTTTGTGAACCTAAGTACATTACTCCCATTTATGCCATCTAGATGGCAGACAAACTAGACTTCTTGTTCTTCATGGAATTTGAAATTCCATCTACCGCCTCTCTGTATTTATAACATGCTTTCTCTCCTGATTTCTGTCTACTAGAATAAACTTCTCTTGCAAGATTTCATGTAGGCTGTGAAAGTGTGAGATCATTGTATTTGGTTTTTGTCCTTTGTTTTCAAAGGCCAATGATATCATTGGGTGATGTCTTGACTCATGAATGAACTGGATTTAAGTGAAGCAAAGTTACACAAAGTCATCATCCTCACTCACTCTCTTTTCCAATTATTAAAGTCCAGTGGCAAGACAAAAGTCAGGACGACTAGTGATGGCTCAGGATGCAGTGGATGACTTTGGCTTCTTGGTGTCTAATCAACCTCTAAGTCAGTGGTTCTCAACCTTTCTAATGCCATGACCCCACAATACAGTTCCTCATATTGCGGTGACCCCAAACCAAAAAATTATTTTGGTGGCTACTTCAAAACTGTAATTTTGCTACAGTTATGATTCAGAATGTAAATACCTGATGTGCATTATGTATTCTCATTGCTACAAATTGAGAGGTTGAGAACCGCTGCAAGTGGTCCAAAAAGCCATGAAGGCCTCCTGCCTTCATGGCTACTGGAACAAATTGTTCTCATTTGCCAATTCCTCTGGGGGGAAGTCTTTACATGTTTGGGGGTAGACACTGCCCTAATTCTCTGACAAGTTTGTGACCCATTGGCTACCCTCAACCAAATTTAACCCATCTACCAAGATGGTTTATCCAGATGTAGTAGCATGCCCCAAATCGGGTAATTAAGAGTCAGAAACAACTGAAATCACTAAACAAAAACAAACACCCTTGCTGCTCTGATTGGTGAGTGTCTCACTTAACCCATTATTTTAGACAGAACAATCCATGCTTCACTTCATTCTCTATTCCCTAGTCACCTCCTGAGCTCAACCAACAACCTTGCTGCAATTTGTGCCTCTCCAGCATTAATCCCTCCAATACTGTAACTATGATCAAATCACCTCTTGCACTGCTCCTGGAAGCAATGCATCAGCTTACTCTCCTTTGGCTTCACTCACCATTCAGTGCTCTTGCCTGACCAACTCTCTATTAGAATGTAAGCTCTTTTATGTCAAGGACTCAAATACTTTTTCATTAATTCATTTATTTAACACACTACTGGGTACTTCTTATAACTATCATTTCCCATAGCCATCACACTCTGCCCATCATAGAAATGGTAATAAACATAAGAAAAAAGTAATAAATCTTTAGCAGGCAGTTGGCAATTTAGCAGGTTCAAGTACTGATTTTGAATCCATATCATCTATCTCATAGGATATCATGCGTGTATATATCTATAATATATACTTACACATATGTATATGTATGTAGATGCATACATATATATTATACATGTATATATTTCAATATATCTAAGTCTATAAAATCATAGTAATTTATCCTTCATTTTATTATTTGACTTAATCTCAAATGAAATTGTTATACTAAAATTTATCAAATGCTTTCTCTGCCACTTATTAGGAAGGATATACAATTTCAATGGAAAAACTATTATATTTTAAGAATTATCATTCAAAAATAATTCTATGCATATGAGTGTTTTAAATGCATATGCAGGTATAGTAGTAGTACAATTGCCCTTAATGGGATATAATTAAAATAATGAGATCTAAAAGGGCATTGCTAAATCTTTTCATTTTCCTAATAAGTGTCTGCAGTACAAATTCAAAGTGATAGTTATGGCCCATTAGCATTGTTAGCAGAGCTGATATTTTTCAATCATATCATAGTGGTGCCTATTCCTTCTGCTAGACTGTTGTGACAAAGTAGAGATGTAGCAAAAGACCAATAAGGGGAAGACTAGGGTATGTGAGACAAGCAAGGAAAAGTTTAGCAATGTACTTGGAAATATAGGGGGCAGGTCAAAGTTACTAGAGGGGGAGAATTTTTTCTTTTAAATGAATATGAAAGACGGAAAAATATGCAGTGTCAAAAATGACTGAGAATTTGAACCAGGGACCAAGGTAGACATTTTACAAGTATTATACAAGTTTGACAAAGGAGGGAAAAGTTTTGGAGGAATGATCTCGAGTTGTGACTTGGCTACATAGTTCTAGAGGTAGTAGACACAATATGGTAGACACAGAGCAGATGTTCAAGACCTGGGTGCTGTTGGAGGCACTGGAACTAACTGTTGCACCTCAAAGAATTTCAAGTAAAAAATTAAAATTGGTTAACACAATTTAACTTATTTGCAATCTAAAACCATCTAGTTACCTTACATTCCCAAATAAGTACTTACTGTAATCTCATAGGGAACCATTCAGTTCTCATCGATGAATATGCATTTGTAGTTTTGTTTATTGTCTGCTTTCTAAGTATACTAGACAAACATCCCTGCTATATAGCTGCATAAGTTGGAAAAATTGAAGCTAGAGATAACAAATGCATTTTGCCATGTCTTAAATAATTTACAAAATTGAACTGATTTAAAATCTGAGGAGACACATGATAGCAAATAATCCTGCACTGTCCAAGAGGAGCTGAGAGGAGAATTGAGAGTCTACTAAGTTTCTGTAATTGTTTTGGAAACAATCAGACTTCTTTAGAAAATGGGAAGATTAAGATGTGTGGAATTTGTGTCTTTGATAAAAGGCCTTTAGTAAACACAAAAATGGAAACTATTTGATTGAATTATTTCTTGACATCCATCTATATAACCTTGCCTACAAATCAATAAGCAAAGACCCTTTGCCTTAGTTTTTACTTTGACAGAAACAAATTCTTTTACAACTGCCTTAAGCAGAAAAAGCCAACCCAAACATAAATAAGACTAATTGCAAAATATGATTTGGGGAAATGTCAATAGAAAGTCTTATCTTACCTCCAACAAAACCCCAATTTTCCCCCTTGATCGATTTCTGACAGTTCATCCTGGGAACTTAATTTTTTCATTCATGAAAATGTAAATATTGCAAATCAAAATAATACTTGGGTTTCACTTTCCACCTAGAAAATTGGAAAAGATAACTGAGTATTGGAGGGATTGTACAAAGACAGACATACTAATATGCTATTGGCAAAATTGTAAATTGGTTCAACCCTTCTGATAAGAAATTTGGAATGAGGTTATTAAGGTGATAGAAATTGACTTACTCTTTGAATGGGAGATTGTACTGTTAAGCATATCCCACAAGGAGGTCAAAGATAGAAAGGATCAAAATATGTGTGATAACACTTTTGTGGCAATAAATCTCTAGAAATATAAATTAGATGCTCATAAACTGATGAATGGTTAAACAAAGTGCTTAGTGGTATATGCATGTAATAGACTATTATTATGTTGTTTGAAAAAATGAAAATCTGATGATTATTGAGAAACATTAAATGAAGTGATAAAAAGTGAAATAAGGAGACCCAGAAAAAAGAATATATACAATAACAACAGTATAAATAGAAAGAACAGAACACAATATTTAAATGGAAATAGTAAAAATAATAACTCAAAACAGAAAACTTTGTAATTATGATAAAAGAAGAGATGAGAAAATGAAAAGTCCCTCTTTGCTTTGCTAAGATGGAGGGTTATGGACATAAGGAACACTCTCAGTCTCTGTCAATATGTTGGACAGTTTTGGTGAATTGTTTTTTTTTCTCTTTTCAGTTCTTATTTATAGTGGATAGTTCTCTAGATAGGGGGCAAGGAAAGATAAAAGATGAAATAAAAATAAAAGATTTTTTTTAATTCAAGTATTCCTAAGTAGGGAAAAACTAAGCTATTGTTATTAGTCTTTAGCATGTTCATGGAATGAGAGTAGACTTTAATTGGAGAAAGAGGGCATGGGACACTGGATTCTCTATTTTTGAGAAATTAAACCTATAACAAAAAAGTTATCAAAATATTCTCCCAGTTTATTGTTTCCCTTCTAATCTTGGTCATATTGGTTTTTGTTTATATAAAACCTTTTTAATTTAATACAGTCAAAGCTATTAATTTTACATCTTGTAATGTTCTGTCTCTTGTTTGGTCATAAATTCTTTCTTTCTCCATAGATCTCACAGGTCAACTATTCTACATTCTCCCAATTTACTTATGGCATCACCTTTTATATCTAAATGATATACTTATTTTAACCGTATCTTAAGATAGAGTGTGAAATATTAGTCTATACCTAGTTTCTGCCATACAGTTCTCCAATTTTCCTATCAATTTTTGTCAAACAATGAGTTCTTATCCCAAAAGTTGGGATCTTTGGGTTTATCAACCACTAGGTTGCTAAGGTCATTTACCACTAATCTATTCCATTAATGCGCCATTCTATTACTTAGCCAGTATCATATTGTTTTGATGATTACTGCTTTATAGTACACTTTGAGATCTGATGCTGCAAGGCCCCCTTCCTTCACATTTTTTTCCATCAATTCCCTTAATATTCTTGATCTTTTGTTTTTTCATATAAATTATATTGTTATTTTTTCTAGTCTTATGAAATAATTTTTGTAGTTTGATATGACACTGAAAAAGTAAATTAATTTAGGTAGAATTGTCATTTTTATTATATTAGTTCAGCAGGCCCATGAGCAATAGATGTTTTTCCAGTTTTTTAGACCTGACTTTTATTTACATAAAGTGTTTTGTAATCACACTCATATAATTCCTATGTTTGCCTTGGCAAGTAGATTACCAGGTATTTTATATTGTCTGACATTATTTTATTTTATTTTATTTTATTTTAAACCCTTACCTTCTGCCTTGGAGCCAATACTGTGTATTGGCTCCAAGGCAGAAGAGCGATGAGGGCTAGACAATGGTGGTTAAGTGACTTGCCCAGGGTCACACAGTTGGGAAGTGTCTGAGGCCAGATTTGAACCCAAGACCTCCCATCTCTAGGCCTGACTCTCAATCCATTGAGCTACCCAGCTGCCCCTTCTAACATTATTTTAAATGGAATTTCTTTTTCTATCTCTTGCTGCTGAACTTTGTTGCTAATATATGGAAATGCTGATGATTTATGTGGGTTTATTTTGTATCCTTAAACTCTGGAAATGTTATTAATTATTTCTACTATCTTTTTAGTTGATTCTCTAGGATTCTGTAAGTGTGCCATCATATCATCTGCAAAGAGTAATAGTTTAGTTTCCTCACTGCCTACTTTAATCCCTTCAATTTCTTTTTGTTCTCTAATGCTATCACTAGCATTTCTAGTACAATACTAAGTAATAGTGGTGATAATGGGCATCTTTGCTTCACTTCTGACTTTATTGGGAAGGTTTCTAATTTATCCCGATTGCAGATAATACTTGCTGATGTTTTTAGATATATACTGTTTATTATTTTAGGGAGAGGCCCATTTATTCCTTTGCTTTCTAGTGTTTTTAATATGAATGGACGTGGTAGTTCATCAAAGGCTTTTTCTGAATCAATTGAGATAATCAAGTGATTTCTGTTAGTTTTGTTATTTTGTTATTGCTGATAATTATTCTATGATTATTCCTGGATTAAATCCCACCTGCTCATAGTGAATGATTCTTTTTACATAATGCTATAGTCTCTTTGTCCAATCTCCTTATTTTGCAGATGAAGTGAATCCCTATATTGGTAAAACAACTTGCCTACTTTGCCTTGTGTAGACAATAATTGGAAGAGTTATATAGATCCAAACCCAGAGCTTTTCCCATTGCATCCCATGGTTGATTCCCTCTTTCTTAGTATATCTTCTTTTTTATCCCCATTATCACTATAATAACCTAGGTAGCTTGGTTATATAGTGGATAGAATACTGTGTTTGGAATCAGGAAGGATCATCTTTGTGAGTTCAAATCTGGCCTCAGACACTTACTAGCTGTATGAGCCTTGGCAAGTCTCTTGACCTCTTAATTGAATTTGCCTCAGTTTCCTTCTCTGTAAAATGGCCTGGAAAAGGAAATGACAAACCACTCTAGTATCTTTTCCAAGAAAACCCCAAATGGGGTCATGAAGAGTTGGATATACCAAAAAAAACAACAACAACATTCCATGCCTTTTTTAACCAATGCCTAAATTTTAAAATAAACTTTTAAAAAGTAATTCCAAATTGCTTTGAAATAGATAAATTCAAAGAGTAGGATACATTCCACTAGAAATGTATCAGTGTTCTGACCATTCCATAACCACGCCTGCATTGACTAGTTCCATGCTTGCCATTTTGCTCTATGAAGTAAAACCTGGATTGATTCGATGTGTATTTTCTTATTTAGAACAATATAATATAATTATTAATACTTCATAATTCTTCTTTTGAAAATTATTTGTTCATATTCTTTGACCACTCATCCCCAGAATATGATAAAAGTCTTGATGGCAGGTTTTCTGACTTCTACTCCTTTTGTGTTTATCCCAGCATCTAACATTATGTTGGACCCACACCCACAATGTGGGCTCAATGGCTAATTATTGACATGCTGTCTTCAAAATCTACTTGGACAATTTCCCTTCTTTTCTCCCCTATCAGACACTTTGCCTAAAATAGGAAAAATTATGCAGTGAAATTACTCTGGTAGTTGTGAATCCTGGCAGCTGTTAGGTAAGAGTGAAATTTCCCCCCAGTGGCTAAAAATCTCTTTCAATGACTGCTTGGCAGTGGTGCTCAAAAACAGTTCCAATGAACTATTTAGAAGCCACATGCTGGAGAGAAGGTGGTTATAACATGAAAATGTAAAATGTGCAAATGTAAGAGAAGTTTCTTTTTTATATTGGCTGAGCTCCTTTTGTATCTAGAGAAGTTTCATGAGTTAGGATTTGAAGTAGACTAGTTCAGAAGCTTATGCCAGCCCCTCAGTAGGACTTTTGAAATTTATTTTTACTCCAAAAATAAAAAATAAGCCATTCTTTTCATGTATCTGCATGGGCACCCAGGAAACACAACCCAGACTTTTTAGTGTTCATTTAGTCTTAGAAACCATGGAGCAACACAAAGACTACTTTTCAAATCAGGAAAATGGGAAAACTTGACAAATTATCACAAATCCTTTTAGTGAATCGTTACAAATGTCTATGGGCACTCAGAAGAACCAAGCATAAACAATTTGTGAGAACTGAAGGAACGAACCTACTGAGGTTTAAGTTTGCCCTCTACAGTTGGTCCTTGGGCAGTGGGGTTGGAGAGACAGGGAGGTTAAAAAAGAAGAAAGAAGAAATGTTAGGAAAAGCAGTATGGTGTAAAAAAAACAGAAGATGGGGGCTTGAATCCCATCTTCTTCACTACAACTACCACTGTGATCATGGGCAACTCACTTCATTATTGAACCTCAGTTTCCTCATTTATAGAATGGGGACAATAATAGATGTAGCTTAGATGGTTACTGGAAGAATCAAATTAGAGAACTCATATAAAGCATTTAATTAAAAAAACCTTTTAAGTATTATTTTATTAGCCATCAAAAGTGAGGAGCTGAGAGAAATACTTAGGAAGAAAAATGAGTGAATATGGTTTAAAATGAATACCCTGAAAGACACTGATTGGTATTCATTGTAGACTGTGGCATTTACTGTGAACATAATTGCTGCTCCTGTAGGCCATATTGTCAGATTTTACACTCCATGAACTAGAAATGTCACTCTCCAAAAGTAAATTTCTTAGAAAGATATCTGTGCATCTGTCAGAGGTCTGGATTTTCTTGAAGCTCATTTATTCATTCAGTTGCTATTTATTAAATACCTACTGTCTTCAAGTTACTATGCTAAGTGGCTAGAAACATGAAGGGTTTTTTAATGATATAATCTTATCTTTAAGGATCTGACATTCTTTTGGGAAAATAGTAAGGTTAAGGGAGTAATGACATTATCCAGAAACAAGTATTCCAGGAGAGTGTGAACAGAGAAGAGAGAGAGGACTCTCAACACTCCTCCTTGGAGGAAGCAGTGAAAGTGTTGTGGAAGACTTGAGCCTTGAGGCATTAGAAAGATTCTGAAATGGAGAAAGGAGCCGGGAATATGATGTAGACATAGGGCACAATCCATGCAAACATGTAGAGGCAGAAGGCTACATATCAAGTTTGGAAAAACATCTAGCATTTCAGTTTAACTAGAAGCAAAGTTTGGGAAAGACAGTAGTAAAGAGCATAAGGCTGAAAAGGCAAGCTGGAATCATACTGTGGAAGTCTTTAAATCGTCTAAATCATTTGCATCATGTGAGAAATGAAGGATTAGTTTAATAACAGCAGCTTTTTACTCTGCAATGGCATCTTAGTGTTTTTAAGCTATTTCGTTTATTTGTTTTTCAGTATTCAGTATTTTCAGTATTTTCAGTATTCTGCCTTTTCATGACCCTTTTTGGGATTTACTTTGCAAAGATACTGGAGTTGTCTGCCATCTGCTATACCACCTTGTTGCCCCAACAATATATCACTAGAGATTGACTGGAAAACAAAAAAGAAGAATCCAGTTTTGTTTGTTGTGGCTCAGTCTTTTCAGTTGTATATGATTATTTGTGACCCCTTTTGGGGGTTCCTTATAAAAGAGTCTGGAGTAGTTTGACATTTCATTCACCAGACCATTGTACAGATGAGGAAACTGAGGCAAACAGGGTTAAATTACTTTCCCAAGGTAACATATCTAGTAAGTATCTGAGGGTAGTTTTGAACTTAGGAAGATGTGTCTTCTTGACTCCAGGTTCAGCATTCTATCCACTGTGTCACCTAGCTGTCCATTGTTTTGAAGCTCTATGTAGACATATAGGGATAAGGTGATGTCTGGATGACACTGAATTGGTATAATTATTTAATTTCCTTTCTGATAACTCACTAGTCTGCCTTATGGCAAAAGATCATACAATAATAGATTATCATTAGGCAATTAGCAACCTATCAATCAGGGAGTTCATATTAAGAGCTTGTTCCAGTCACTGAGCTAAGATCTAGGAATACAAAGAGAGACAAAAATCTGTGCCCTCAAGGAATTTACAGTCCAATGGACCACTCAACATGTAAATACATAGATACATGGAAGATATGTTCTAAGTAAATGAGGAGAAGTCACTTGAAAATGGGAAGACATGGAAAGGTCTCCTGCAGAAGAGGGGATTTAAGCTGAGTCTTGAAGGAAGCTAGAGATTTTATGAAGTGAAGATGAAAAGGATAGCAAAAGATCAAAAATAGTATGGGAGGAACAGCCAATAGGCAAGCCTGAAGTACCACTATAGTATATAAAGGAAAGGAAAGAAGACAGGAGATATAGCAAAATGTCAGGTTTTGAAGATCGTCCGATGCCAAAGGGAAGGGGTAGAATGCCTAGTTATCCTCAAAAGCAATAATCAGACTCCTGGTAGTAAACAGTGTTAGAATTATCATGAGAAAATGTAAAGGGAAATTAGATTAAATGTTTATTGAAAATATTGACTATTTCATAGAATTTTAGGTCTTCAAAGACCTTCAAAGTTTAATTTAGATTAATGATGGGAACTTATTGAAGGGTTGCAAGTATGAATGAATCATGAAAGTATTGAAGATGCATTCAAAAGCTGACTCTGATGACCCAGGTGTTCATGGACCAGCCTTATGAATATATTCTGATATTTCACATGATTGATTTAATTGAGGATCAAATTTTATGGAACTCAAACCTCTCCCTATGTCTGCAGTTTGGAAGGCTGGCATGCAATTTCTATAGTTTCTTTGTAATAACAAAGACACTCACTCAACATTTATATGAGAAGGTGCCAGGGTTATAGAGGAAGTAGGACTTCCAATTGAGCTTCTGGTCTAGGAACTGCTGGGTCAGTGTGTTGGGTTCCTTTCTTTTGTCTTCTTGTCGATTGCGGATATGATGCTAATGTCTCTATCACACCACCTGTTTGATTGATAATCCCACATCCCCCATTCTTTGAAACCTCAATAAAATTCAGTTCACTTGTCTGACTCCAGACTCTCTCTCACCATCAGAGGCGGAGTGGACAAGCTGGATGTGATGCTGAAAAATCCTGTGTCTCTGTCTATTTTCTCTCTTAATGTCCATCCTACCTTTGACCCTTCCACCCATATTCCCTTAGTTCCCAGCTTCCCTTTCAGGTGCTCAACTCATACAAGAATATCTTGTAGTTGCAGGACAGCTACAATTATTGTTGTCATCATTTATTATAAGTTGATTCTCCAAACATCTGAAATGATGTTACCTTGAATACCAATCTTTTCCAGTACTTGGTCTATTCTTCTTGATTTCATTTTCTTAAGTGCTAACTCCATTTCATCCTATGGCATTTTAGACAACTGTTGGTGTCTACCTACATATGGTGATTTTGCTGTTATAGATAATAGAGAGTTGGTTGCTCCAAAAATTTCTGGCATCTTTCTTCCATTTTCATCTCTTTGTTGTTCTCCCAGTTTGGTTTATTAGTGTTTTGGGGATGATGTAGTTTAATTTGGTTTCACTCCAAACCTGCTGCAGATTCATTCTCCCTGCCATCATTATTCAATGTTTTATGAAGCAGCACTGTTCATGATCTTCCCTCATCTACTTCCATAATGTTCTGCAGAACCATAGAGTTTCAACATTTGGAATTGACCCTGGTGGCTATCTAGTCCTACCAGTCAGTACCTGAAAGAAAATCCATTCTGTACCACATTGGCCATCTGGTCATCAAGCCTTTGCTTGGAGTCTTCCAATGAGAATAAATCACATTCAGAAGCAGCTTATTCTATTTTTATGTAGCTTTACTTGTCAGTAGTTATATAAATATAATATATGTAGTATATATTATATACATAATAAAATCTAAATCTGCCTCTTCCCTTTTTGTACACTTCCCCTAGATCTGCCCTTGGAGATAAATAGAGTAAATCTAATTCCTTATCCACATGACTATCAAATATAGGAAGACAACTCTCATGTACACCCTTAGTCTTCAAGTATTTTATAGGCTATCATAGTTGAAACTTTTATAACCAATGTCCTTTAAAAAAATGATTACCCTGGGGGCAGCTGGGTCATGCAGTGGATTAAGAGCCAGGCCTAGAGATGGGAGGTCCTAGGTTCAAATCTGGCCTCAGACACTTCCCAGCTGTGTGACCCTGGGCACGTCACTTGATCCCCATTGCCTAGCCCTTACCACTCTTCTGCTTTGGAGTCAATATTGACTCCAAGATGGAAGGTAAGGGTTTAAAAAAAATTTTTTTTAATGGTTACCCAGAACTGAACAAAATACTATAGATGATGTGGTCTGCTTAGTAGGACATGGTACTATAATCATCTTCTAGTCCTGAATGATATGCTTACTCTAATGCTATCTAAGATTTCATTCTATTTCTTGTCTAACAGCAAAGACTAAAAAAAACAAACAGAATTTAAATCCAGACTAAGACACTTACTCCCTCTGTGACCCCAGGCAAGACAAGTCAATCTTGGCCTCCCTCGGTTTCCGCAACTACAAAAGTATGATAATAAAAGTACAACTTTGCAAATCTTAAAGTGCTATATAACTTCTACTCACTATTTTAATTCATATTGGGCTTGAAATATTTGGGTAAACTGAGGTGTATGGGTGTTGTTATCCACCAAGAGATACCCCAGTCCCCTTTAGTGAAGTAAGGCAGATTTGGCCTTACCACACTAGGGCCAGAGCACAAATCAGTCTTCAAAACTTCTTGGTGTAACAGTTACAGGTTTACTAGTTAAACAAAAAGGTAAGAAGGGAGGATTTAGGAATGAGGATGCCTTAATCTCTAAGAAGTCTCCTACTTCCCTCTTCCCCCTAAGTCCATTGTGAGATGGAGTCTTTGTAATCTTGATGCTCCCTAAAACTTCCTGCTTCTGGCTAAAAATCCTCAAACCCTCTCTATGCTACAGGATACTAAATTCTTCCCTTGTTGGTTTATATGGATGTTATTAGTTTTTCCAAGATGGATAAGGATGAACTCAAGGTGACTAAGTTCATCCCAGCTGGACTAGGTCTGAGGTGAACACCTCAGCTCTCACACAATAACAAACTTTGGATAATGCATCTTCTTAGTCAGGGTTGATAGTATAAAGATCTTCGTTTAGTATGTTTTTTCTGTGATAAAAAGTACTCCCAAATGAATCACAAGGTTTCCCTTCTCTCACCAACAGACTTGCTTAGACAGGCTCATCAATGAGAAGCAGCAACTTCCTCTCAGGCTTCAGTACAGGAAGAGAGCACCATTGACCACTGCACCTTCAAAAACTTTCCTTCCTCTGTCACCACATTCCAGAGTCCTTTCCCCAGAGATCCTAGCATGTGCTCATGCTCGCCTCTCCAAAACCATCTTCAGCTTTACTTAAACTCTTACTTTTATACTCCCATCTCAATATACTCCACTGAAACCTCTCTATCTTTTGCAGAAAAACTTCTTTCTAACTAAGTTATAACCATATTGAGACACTATTTTTAATGAAAATGCATGTCATTATATTGATCCCTGCTGAATTGTCCTCTTATTATATGTAGTTCAATATTCAAATCTATAGGAATATTTTTACCCACTCATTCTGTCATCCACTGTATTAGGTATTCCTCTTACCTTTGATAGAGAGAAGAAATTTGTTTTTATTCTGGAAGGCAATATAGATGGTGGTGATCTCATTCTTTGTGAAAATCTCCAAACAAAGACTGGGTAATCCCTTATCAGAACTGTATATGTAACAGAAGGGATCCATGGTCTGATGTGTCTTGAACTCAAAAGCTCTTGACATCCCTTCCAGCTCTGAGATTCCATGTTTCTGTGACAGTTTGAATTATTTATGATCATTAGCATCATTGTGTCCACTCTCTCTAAGAAAGAATTCAGCCAAATCATAATTGAATATATTTGTATATTTTCTTCTCATAGAGCCAAAAGCAATGAGGACTTGACAGTTTCCCATGCTAATATTTTGTTCCAAATGTCCTCATCAGGAAGTTTTTCCTAATGTCTCTCTAAATCTTTCTAGGCTGCAATTTGAGATCATTCCCCTTTTGTCCTACTGTCCATTCCATACCAATTTAAAAATCTAAAGCCAAGCTCTTGAAATTTCATTCTCCCAGGTAACCTTCCCTTGGCCATGTTTTGAAATTAAATTCCATTTGTTCTGCTCATGTTGGCACAAAAATTGTCTCAACTTAGTTTAATAAAACCATCACTAAAACAATTTCCTTGAGTAGTGTAATTATAGAGTTAGTAATTAGACTCCTCACTAAATGAATACTGTAGTTAGATTTCATTTAAGCAAGTACCATGCCTGCATCTCACTTTAATCACCCCTTAAATGCAATTTTGTTTGTTTAACACAAAAGGGCTTAAAATGGCAATGGTATATACCAGTACAATTATGCTACCTGGAAAATAACAGGGCAGTTGACATTTTTACTAAGCTTCCTATTGCCTCTAATTTCAGACACACACCAAGATGTGTAATATACATCTGGGCTTGGAGATCTTATATTTCTGCATCTAGACAGTCTCTAGAATTTGGAGTTATGTCTTTTCATAGGCATTGTATGAAGTATTGAGTGATAACATGATTGAGTCACAAGAAAGCTTACTAGAAATGTGAGTCTTTGTCTTGACTTAAGGCCCATTTCTAAAGAAGGAGACAAAGGAGGAGCAATCAAGTAGGAGAATCAAGAAAGAGGAGAACCAAAGAAAACCCAAAGGTGATACAATATCCATGAAGAATGGGTAGAAACATACTACAGAGGTGAAAAAGGATGAGAAGAAGAAATGAATCAGCATCATATTTGTCCATTGGGTGATCACTGGTAATTTTATAGATAGCCATTTCAGATGAACAAATGGGTCAGAAGCTGTATTTCAAAGGGCTGAGAAGTGAAAAAAGAGAAGTTAGTGTTCAAGGTTGGTCATGACTCAAGCTAATTCCTGGATAGTTTATGTTTAACACTAGAACAAAATGAGACATTAATGTTCTTGAACATTTTTTAAAATGGAGTTTTACTTTGCCATTGAACCAGAACAGACACTATGAATATTTTGAAATGATTCAATGACTCTCCTTCCTAAGGTACCCACCACTCTCTAACCAGCCAAGCATCATAGACTATATTGAGCTCCTTATGGCTGCTTTGTACTCAGGACACCAGAAAGTGATGTCATGAGTCTGAGCCTTAAGTCCCCAGAGTCAACCAATTATTAAGGATAGTTTCAGTATCTAAAAGGAAAAAAAAACTACTCTAACTTGCATGTATGGGAAGGTTAGGATCTTTCATTAAAGGTGGCAAAGAGTGTAGACAGTTTTTCTTCTAGAATTTTGTCTCTAAAAAGGAGAAATCTAACATGATAGCTTGTGATGGGTAAGGTTTAGGGTTAGGGTTTTTTTTTTAAAGGATGAAGGAGATAGGCAAGGTAGGTTCATAGGCAACAGAGAATAAATAAACAAATAAGAAGAGACCAATAAGGAGAGGGAGTGATAGAGGGGATAATCTAATAAGATAGGATGGAATCAAAAGTAAATATAGTGAGCTTTGGCAAGGAAGGAGCTCAAAAGAAGGTATAAGCAGAAATGGAATGACACTTTATCATCAGAGATTTAAGTAGAGAAGGGTATGAGAAATGATGGCAAAGGGTTTGGGGATGAAGAGGCAAAGAGGGGGTGCTCACAGCAAATGGTTTCTATTTTCTCCGTAAAGTACTAAGCTAAAAAGATGAGGGAAGAAAAAGTTATGCAAGTATGAGAAGATCATTAAGAAGGCTCTTCTTGAAAGAAACCTTCTAGAAGATGTATAATAGCTCCTGTGGACAGTGGGATAAGACATCAATTGGGAATGAGTAAAAGAATAACTTGATTCTGTGTGGATCCATTTGAGGTTAGATAACACGAATTTATAATGGATTCTGTCAGTCAGTGTTGTTGTATGATTTTTATTCATAGGATTAGAGAAGCAAATGGTAAGAATAATCAATGGTGGGGTTTAGCAGAACATGAGCATGAATAGGACAAGGCAGGAGAATGATGAAAGAATTTATTATACTAATGAATTTACTATAGAGTTGGATTAGCTAAATGTAGTGTCAAGAACGGGAAGGGACAGGTGGTATTTCAGAAGCTCTCTTCTTAAATGGGGGGGGGGGGTTCTTATACACTCATTATGCAAAGAACCTACAGTAGAATTCCAGATCAGTCTTCCAGGGATCAAAGTTAACTCAAACTGTACTGAATATTTTCAACCACATCATGACTTATAATACAAGAAGTATGAAATGAAGGAAATTTGTTAGGTATAGAAAAGAATTCCAAAGAGAACAAAAGAAGGTATATGCAGAAATGGAATGACACATGCTAAGGTTAGAGTTAAAGAGGATGAGAATGAAAGAATGGGAATTAGGGCTATGGTATGGGTGTGTAGACTACTGGCCAGTACATATGCCAGGTTTAGGTAGTTTTCTATCCATAGGGAAATGAGAGCAGCTCCACTAAAGTTAGAAGACAATCATCTCTGAGGGGTTCTCCTTTATGCTCTCAGAAGCATATGACTATATATTATCTATATTTCAATGTGTGGTACATTCAACTATCATCTTTACTTTCCCTAGGTAGTAGACATATTTTAAAGTAGAAATAATATTGAATTAATAAATATATTTTCCTGGTAGAGTTTGTTATATAGCCTAGATCATAGAAAAGACTGTCCTTTGACAACTTTCTGTATCACCACATGGGAAGTCTATCACATGTATTTATATTTATTCCAATTTTAAGATGGGAAGCATTCCAAAAACCTGTCCCTGAAATAAAGTAATATCTAGTAAAACAAGAAAATAACTTAGAAACAGGGAAAATATCCCAAGACAGAGTTTCCCTAAAACCTTTTTCCATCACACACACACACACACACACACACACACACACACACACACACACACACACATAGCTTCCTTCCATTTTTAATCGTCTTATGCAACATATAACTAATGTTTACCTGTTTTAGTATGCTCTTCCATATATTCAAGGTCCTATGGATTATTGCATATAAATGCAACATATTTTATTCTAGAACTAGAATTAAAGGAAATAGAGGAAGAGAGGGGGAGGCCACAAAGCAGAAAGAAAGACAAGGATTCGGGATATTCTAAGAATCTCTAAATGACTGTACTCCATTAGGATTATATTGATGTGTCTAATAAAAGCAAATACACTTAGAGATAGTGACTAGGACTGTGATTTCATGCATAGATGAAACTGAGGTAAGGAAATTCTCTCTACGTTGATACCTCTCTGTAACTTTTAGTATTAAGCTTCAGTGATTTGCCTGGGGATATACAGCCTTTGTGGGCAGAGGTGACAATTTAAGTGAATTGAATTGAAACTAGGCATTCCTGGTGCTTTCTGCCTCTCTATTCACTATACCTAGCTGCCTTTAACTAGAAGCAAATATACAATATTATTGATCTCCTATTATCAGAACTTTCTTGTTGGCAAGGGTACTAAAGTAATTGGTCATTTCCTTCTCCAGTTCATTTTACATACAAAACTAAGGCAAACAGTTAAGTGGCTTGACCAGAGTCACACAGCTAATAAGTGCCTAAATCCATATTTGAACTCAAGTCTTCCAGTCTCCAGGCCTGAACAATTTATTCACTTCACCACCTAACTGCCCTATCATCAGAATAGAATCCATACCCCCCAAAAAAACCAACAACAACAAAAAGAAAGTTTCCATGCTGTCAAAGGCGCCTGACAGATTCTTCCCAACACTTGCCTCTAAAACAATAAAGGGACCAAATGGAAAAGGTCTATATTTTTATGATAATCTAGATATGAAATAACTTGCCCATAATTACATAGTTAGGTGGCAGAGTACCAACACTGGAGTCAGAATGAATCATCTTCCTAAGTTCAAACCAGGTCTTAAATACTTATAGCTGTATGAACCTTGACAAGACACTTAACCCTCTTTGCCTCAGTTTTCTAATCTGTAAAATGAGTCAGAGAAGGAGATGACAAACCACTCCAGCATCTTTGCCAAGAAAATCCCAAACGGGGTCACAAAGAGCCAAACACAATTGAAAAACAAGTGAACAACAACAGTGTAAGAACCAAGCAAAACTCCCTTTTTAGGTTTGGTCCATAATTTATGTTTCAATTGATGACAACCATATTCACAGAATCTAAGCTGATGAAGATAGACAATAAATGAAAAGGCTAGAAGATAGTTCTGTATACTTTCCCTCCAGCCCCCCCTCCCCAAGAAGGCATATGCCATAAGTGGTACCTATTTTATCATTCAATACATATTTCCATGTTCATTAGGTTGTGAAATAGTACCCATATTATAGACACTAGAGAAAAATTAATGGAAGAAATAAAATGAAGAATGTGTTTCAGTCTGCATTCAGACTCTGTCTATGCCTTCTATGGTAGTAGATATCCTTTTTTTTTTCATAGATGAAGTTGCCCTGGATCTTTGTCTTGTTGATAATAGTTGTCATTCACAAATGATTATGATATATTGTTGTTTCTGTGTACAACATTCTACTGGTTCTGCTCACTGAGAAAGAAACTAAAACCCAGAGAAATTAAATGATTTGCTTAAGTCACACAAAAAGTTAGCATTAGAAATGGAATTCAAACCTAGATCATCAAAATCCATAGCTAGTGCTCTTTGAACTGTGCCATGATGAAATATTCCTGAACAGAAATGGCATACATCTAAAAGGATCAGCCAAAAAATAAATACTTGGGGGGACAGCTGTGTGGCTCAGTAGATTAAGCCAGGTCAAGAGATGGGAGGTCCTGGGTTCTGTAAGGGAGAAAAAGGGTCATTTAGGGTCACCAGGAATTTGATTTATTCCAAAGAGATTTATTTATAATTTATTTACAAAATATAGAAAGAGTAAAGTAAGAAGATCAGAGAGAGGATAGGGTAAGATATCTAGCCTAAGCACTAAGTAATTTACTCCTGGACCCTGACTCAACCTGGGCAGGGAGAGTTAGTTTCAACCAGCCTCAGCAAAACTGAGGACCTGGGGAAAACTCTTTCAAGAGGTAGGTCTCTCCTGAGGCTAGTTTCTTCAGAAAAATATCCAGGAAAGGAGTAAGCCTTTTCACTCACCATGTGTCAGTCCAAAGGAAGAGATTTAAGAACAGCCTCACCAGAGAACAGGGTCTCAGTTCCAGGCAGCAGATTCTTCTTCAGCTTCTACTCCAAGTAGAACTCCAAGGCAAACTGACTCAGGAAGTTGTAACTTCCTTTTAAAGACACTTTCTTTTGTGTCACTTCCTGTGCCTTTCCCTAATTTTATATCTACCAATCACAGTTGAAGATTTGCTTTAAGACTGCCAAAGGGCAGTCAATTTAGTTCTGATTTGTCACCTACTATTGCACACATGGGTCACAGACCTCCCCCACTCAACTGTGAATGAAGTGTTTACACCTTTGGTGAGTAAATCTAAAAATGGGTAGATCTCCCCACTCAACTTTTAAGTAGAGTGTTCACACTTTTGGTGATTAAATCTAAAAATGGGCAGGGGTTACAATTTAATCTTCACAGTCAGGAGAGAATTAATTAATTTCATTTTCAAAATCAGAAAAGAGTTAAATTTAATCTTCATAATTCAAATGTGACCTCAGCCACTTCCTAGCTGTGTGACCCTGGGCAAGTCCCTTAAAACCTATTGCCCAGCTCTTACTACTCTTCTGTCTTGAAACCAATACATAGTATTGATTCTAAGATGAAGGTAAGGGTTTATATGCATATATGTATAAAGTATATATGTGTATATATAAAGTATATAGATTTAATTATAAAGCATATATATATATATATATATATATATAAAGTAAATTAATAAGATGTGTGGGTGTGGGTATATATGTGTGTGTGTGTATGTGTATGTAGGTGTAGAGTCTTAGAAATCTAATCACAATTCAAGTATTTAAAAGACCTGTTGCCTGGATGAGAGATTGGACTTGTTGAGTCTCTGGCCAAAATGCACAAATATGATAACTTCTGAGCAAATCTTGAACTTTTCAAACTAAAAAAGGGACAGAAGCCATTAATCATACATAAAGAACCCTGCACAGCACATATTGACTTAAAAATACGAGATTACCAATTTTTACTGTATCTTAATTTATTTTGTTAATGATTTCCCAATTACATTTTAAACTGTGCCACGTTTGGGAGTGAGTCCATGGGACACTCATTGGGCACCTCAGAACTGGATGGCTCCCAAGTTCTCTCTCAGTTCTATATCTAGGTTCCTATGAGCCTGTTTCCTCATCTACAATTTGGAAATAATGCTGTCCAGGCTGCCTGCTTTCCCAGGTTGTTGTGAGAACCAAATTCTACCAATAGATATAAAAGCCTTTTAAAAACTGTAGGGTACTCTACAAATGGGGCACATTGCTATTATCAGTAGGCCAGGTGCAGAATGTAATTTGCATAAAGAAACTATTGCTTTCTCAAATAGCTTAAATTCCATATTTCATATATTATGAAACTTTAAGGGGAAAAAAATTACCTTCAACATTTAACTGAATCAGTTGTTGTATTCATAAAAATAAGAAGTTCCCACAGCTATTGCAAAGCTTCTTTTGCATTTTAATTTTTATCCTGTTTTCAATTTGCATGCTTTCAGATCCCTCCCCAGTAATAGAATTACTCTACTTTCAGCTGATTGATTCTAGGAATTTGCTAGATGTGGCCAAAGTGACATATTTGCATTTTTAAGGTCTGGAATGCTCATTCGCTTCTTTAAAATGAGTTTATTTTGAGGCGTATTGAAGAAATGTACGTCTTCGTGAACTGATGGTGAATTAAATTAATAAAATTCATACCTGCTGTGGGCAATGATGATGATGATTATATACCAAAGCAAAGAGAATCCAGGGCTAAATTGTACACCCTGCATCTGGGCATATTTCCCATGTGCTTCCATGGGAACGGCATTTGCTCGAGCCCCACCCTGCTTACAATATTAGGACTGAAAGTAAACAATTCTCTATTAAAATTCTTCCCTCTTCCTCCTCCCCTCTGCTAGAACTTCCACTCTCCTTTGGGCTTATTTATATTCATTATGGCTTACATCACTGGAAAGAGCTTTGAACTTGGATTCAAGAGATTGGGTTTGAGCCCTAGCTCTCCCAAGTATTAGCTGTGTGCTCCTGTGTGAATGACAAACTCTAAGCCTGAGAATTGGGAGGTCCTGGGTTCAAATCTTGATCTCAGTCACTTCCTTGCCATCTGAACCTAGACAAGCCTCTTAACCCCCATTGCTTAGCCCTTCCCATTCTTCTGTCTTAGAACCAATACACAGTATTGAATCTAAGCTAGAAGGTAAGAGTTTGTAAAAAATAAATTCCAAGTCTGACTTTCTTAAATTCTGAGAGTCTACTGAGCCATTGATTCTTCCATCCATAAGTTTGTAAAATAGAGGCAGAGAAAGGAGACTAGCAACATAGATGAAGGCCTTTTCTGCAAGTGTAGCTCATTGTTATTGTTCAGTTATTAGTCATGTGCCTATTTGGGGTTTTCTTGGGAAGATCCTGAAGTGGTTTGCCATTTCCTTCTCAAGTTCATTGTACAGATGAAGCAAAAAGGATGACGTGACAAAAGACAAATGAGTCTTCCTGACTCCAAATCTGGCACTACTGCATCACCTAGCTGCAGCTTCCTATAATTTGGGGGGGGTGTCACAGTTTTTTGAGATTGTTTTGGTAGCAGGCACAGATAGCTACATAATCATAGATTTACCAAACATTGGGTTTCTGTCTCTCTGTCTCATGCCTAAAATGAACCTAATCTGGAAAGGTTACAAATGATGGAATCAATCACTTTATTGATGAAACCTCTAATTGCCAAACAAACACACAGATAGACAGACACATGCTCTTCTGCAGAGCCCACTATTTCCTTTCTGCATTTCCAGTTATCCATTTGAGTCTCCTCCTCCCTCAGTCTCCATGCCAACTTCCAACTTTCCCAACAATCCTCTCTCTTGTATAAAGTCCTTTAAAGTATTTGAGTCAATCACATGAACAGTGGTGGTTTCCTTGCTATTATTTATACCATATATCATATCAGAAAGGACTGAGTCAATGCTTTCAAACAAGACCTACATTGATGGATGGCAATGTACATAAAGTAATTAAGCCCAAGAAAGCAGCCTGCTCGGAGGGGTAACCTCAAAGGAGAAGAGAAGTTGCAGAAGTTGAATAAGTTACTGAATAAAGGGAAACATTTGAAGGAAAGCAAACACACACACACACACACACACACACACACACACACACACACACACACACACACACCAAAAGATGCCTGCCAGAGAAATGAAATGAAATCATGTTTGCAGAGAAATTTCTGACTCTCAAGTTTAAAAAGAAAAGGTTTGAGAGTTCATAGAAACCCAGAAAATGTGTTGTCAGAAGCACAGCATTTTTTAACCCATATCTTCTGCCATGCAATCAATACTAAGTTTTGGTTCCAAATCAGAAGAATGATAAGGGCTAGACAATTGGGGTTAAGTGACTTACCCAGGGTCACATAGCTAGGAAGTGTCTGAGGACACATTTGAACACAGGATTTCCTGTATCTAGGTCTGGCACTCAATACACTCAGATACCTTGGCTGCCCATGCAGGTATCATTGTGGACCTTGTTGCATAGTGGAAAAAGCTTGGACCTAAAGTTAGAGGACCTGGTTCAAATCTCAGCTTTGCTGTGTGAAATTAGGTAAGTCGATCCTTGGGGTTCAGTTTCTAGTTTGGGAAACAAGGATCTTGGATCAGACAGCCTTTAAGGGTCCTGTTGGAAGATTCTTGCCTTTGCTTCCCTTCCTTTCCATTCTGCCCGAGAAAACAAGAGATAGATTGATCTTTGATGCTACCCTGGCCTGGTATAGAGCAATCCAAGGTTAGGGAGGGCAATAATCTCTAGAGGAAAATAGTTCTACTGGTAGGGAAGGGGATGGAGCTTCATTCCCATTGCCCAGCTGCAAGCCCATCTAGAAAATCCTGCAGTTTCACTCAGTAATTGTGACTGACTTAAATTTTTAGACTCAAGTTGAATTAAGGCTGATTATCTTTACAAACTAATGCAAAAGAAAGACTTGGTAATTATCTGAAGGACATTCAAAACCAGATCATTCAAATCCTCCATTCATTTTGTACCTGGTATACTCAGTTGGAATGTGACATGGCACCGATTAAGTAAAAATGACCAAATCTAACAGAATATTTCATTTGGTTTGTATTCATGTAACCTATTTTTCAGGGAACCATGGCAAGAAGTAGAGGTGGGGAATATATTTTATTTTTAGAGTAATGAACTCCATTGGCTATTGTAGGGCAGTTCCTACAAGTTATATGGGCGTAAAGAGTTACTGGAGGCACTGAAAAGTTAAATAATTTGCCAGGATCACTCAACCAGTGAGGCAGAACTTGAACCACAGGTGTTCTTGGTACTGCTGAGCCATTGTGGAATGCTGTGTCTGGCAGCAGCATGGTACAACTAAAAGATCACTGGCATCAGTCAGCTAGGCTCAAATCCTGCTTCTCATCAGAAATGTTCACTATCTGCGTGAGCTTGGGAAATTTACTGCTACTGGTCTCAGTTTCTTCATCTGTAAGGTTGAGCTCTGAGGTTCCCTTGTCTTCTAAAGGTAGGGTTCAATGATCTATCTATTTACCTGCCTATCTACTGTATCCTTCTATCATCACCATCCAACTAGCTATCTACCCATCTGTGTATTTTTCTATTATCTAGCTAGCTAGCTATCCAGAGCAAGGGTTCTTATCCTTCGTTGTATCAGAGACCCCTTTGGCATCCTGGTGAAGCCTATGGACCTTTTCTCAGAATAATGTATTATGTGTAAAAAAAGAAACACATAAGATTACACTGGAATCCCATTATAATTAGATACAATTATCTCTATATGTATGAATATGTATTTTTAAATTTTAAATACATATGTTTAAATTTCATATGTGATCTTATTTATTTTGTATTTAATTTTTCATTAAAATTTTTTCCAGTCACATGATTCACTTTTTCTCCCTCCTTTCATCCCTGCTCCCTCCCAGAATTGACAAGCAGTTCCACTGGGTTATACAAGTATTATTTCTTAAAAAGATAATGAGAGTGATTAAAAAGTAAAAAAAGAAAGTATGATAAGGGCATCAAGGAAGCGCTTTTTAAAATTCAAGAGAAAAGGGAACTATAGACCAGTAGGATAGCATTGGAACTCATGTGCTGAATCTCTTATCTACTTTAAAAAACAAGTGGCATGTAATGGAAATTTACAGTTTCACATATAATTCTCTATGTTCTTTGTAAACAGAAATGCTTATATTCGTTGGTGTTGCTCAAGTTTAAAATAACATTTTTTTAAAAAGGAAGAGAATCATAATGTCCTAGATGAGGAATCCAACTAAGCCAAAAGAAGACAGAAGAATTTCTGACCAGCTGACCAGCAACTAGGGGAGTCATGCTCAGAAAATATTAGATATTTAGAGATTAATAGACCAGGGTAAAAGAGAGCATGATAATGCCATGAGTGGCACTAGAGCCTCAGTTGTTCCTTCTCACATAAACACTGGCAACAGATGCTTTCCATATATGCGTCTCTCCATGGGTGAACTTTATATGTATCCATTCTCCCCATGAATGCTGGGTGTATTTGTGGCATAGTAAAGCCTGGGCTTATGGTGGAATTTTGGTATTTTTTTTGTACTATACCATCTCAGTAAATGCCTTTGCTTTGAGATAACAGTATCTTCTGACAGTCTTAAAAGTTAAACACATTTGTTTGAGGTGTGGTGACCTATTGCATCTTTTCAATTGTGGATAAGCATCTTTAGGAAAACCCAGCCCACAAGTGCAAGCTCTTTGTGAAAAGGGAGAAGTATTTTAAATAGCATGCTACATATAAATTTAAAAGTGAGGTAATATAGTAGTATTGTTATACTATTTAGTGGCAGTGCCTTGTTATAATTTCAGGTCTTGGAGTCAGGAAGACTCATCTCCCCAAGTTCAAATCTGTCCTCAGACAGAGACTAGACCCTGGTCAAATCACTTAACCCTATTTGCCTGTTTCTTTATCTGTAAAATGAGCTAGAGAAGGAAAGAGCAAAAATCTCCAGTATTTTTACTAAGAAAATCCCAAATGGTATCAGAAAGAATAGGTACAATTGGAAAATAATGTTATAGTGAAGAGAGCACTGGACCTGGAATGAAAAGACATCTGTATTCCTAGTCTACTTGACATTTATTAGTTGGATGGCCATGGTTAGACCACCTACTGAGCCTCAGTTTCTCCATCTCTAAAGAGAGAAATAATAAGCAGTAAATAGTACCTTCCTTAAAGGATTATAGTGAGACTCAAATCCAATCATGTTTGTGAAGTCTTTTGTATGTATGTGAATGTCAGGTATTCTAGTAATATCCAGTGAAATTAGCCTTACGGTGGCTCCAGGAACATCTAAAACAGGAACTAGAATAGATGTTTCTTTTCTTTGTTTGCTTTTTTGGCCATTTTCTAATTCAAAAGGCAAGAGCTACATCTTGGGACATAAATTGGCCTGTTCTTCTATAACTGATAACAATACATAAAAGGAATACCAGGAGTGAAGGAAATCCTCAGAAATGAAACATTTATGCTCTCCATTTATTGCATGACAGAAGGAAATTCCAACATGCTAAAATTGAAACTGCCAGCTTCTTAGGTTGAAAGAAGACTTTTAAATGTGTTTAAATACTGAGCATAGAGCAAATCTTAAGGTAAATTTATCTTTGGCCAAAACCAAAGATCTTTGATCCACAGTTTGAAAACCTACATCATTCTAGGTGAAATAAAGAAGACTTAGGGAAAACCAAAGATACATTTCTTTACCATCTCTAGCATCAGCAAAGTTTCTAAGGCAAGAGATTGCAGGATTTAAAGGAAAGAATTCAGAACTCAGTGTCTCAGTTACTTACATTGCCTAGACTTGGGCAAACTCTTTGACTTTCTTAGGTCTGTTTTCCCAATTACCAAATGAAGCGGTAAAGCTAGATGATCTCTGTGGTACCATCCAGTGCATGCTTTTAAATGATCATACACATGGCCCCCTGACTTGTGGCCGACATGAGGCCAAAGAACACATTTAAGAGATGCCTTATGTGCCAGGGGAAGGTCACTGGGGAGGGTTAGCCTTTCTATTGATTTTGAATGACTTGTCTAGAATTTTGACAAAAGGATAAAGTAGAAGTAACATTGGATTTTGTTTGGAAGATACTCGATCTTCTTATCTTCTCCAGGCTGGAAGAGAAGAGGCCATTCATGAGCTGATCTCAGAACTAATCAATATGGAAGCCTTAATCTGCTACATTTTTCCTCCCTGGATCTATGAGCCCTTCCTTAAGGCACCCTCCTAGGACTTCCACTCCTCAGACTCACCATATTAGTACCACTCTTTGTCCTGGCTGTCCATAGCCCTCTTGGGGCTCAGAAACTCTTGATTCAAGGAATTCATCAGCTTCAGCTTCCCTAATAACAGGAATAACATGCAAGCACCACTACCCTTGGCTGGCATTTGTTTTTGACAACCTTTAACTATACCTCTGAGAATCTCTTCCCTTCTCTCTAGAGTATCCTCCTTAAGTGTTTCCCTTCAAACCATATCTATTCCTCCAAGGTATGGATTTTAGCTATCCAGGAACTAGACCTAAAGGCAAGAATTCATGGCTGAAAAATCAGTTATTTATGTTTTTTTAAATATCTTTTCAAAAAAAAGATTTGGGCCAGCACTCCTGACATTCTGCCAGAGAATCCATCTATCCTGCTTCTTTATAGGAAAAGTATTTGTTATGGATCATAGAAACTGGCTGAATTCACTTGGGGACTGAAGTGAAGTCCTAAAGGAAGGAAGAATCTAATGCCCACCTTCAACCCATTCAACCTTCTTGGAATATCCAAAGTTTCTCAGAAAAGACTGAGGTCACCATTATTAGACATCTTCAAGAGGGGGCTGACTGGATGATGTATCAGCAATATTATAAACATAATTTTGTTGAAAGTAGACTTGGTCTAAGTAACTTCTGGGCCTCTCTTACCTTGATATTCTGTGACTTTATGAGTCTAAGTAATCACTGCTTTGAGAGAAGGGAATAATCTTCATCCTTAAAACCAGAAAAGACACTATCTATTCTTTCTGAAAATATTGCTCATGGAATAAGGTACTTTAGAGAGCATTTATTTTTTGCTTTCCACATTGCAAGTTAAAGAGAGGCCTTGCTTTCTAATTAGTAAATACTTCATGAAACTCTCTATTAAGAAAATCATAGAAACCAAAGCATTTGCATGTAATTAGACTCGTCAGATTTATCCATCTCACTCTATCACCTCACATTGTATTTTTAAACATAATTACTTTTTGATAGATTGTTCTTAAATAATCTTCATTTTCCAATATATGCCTGCACTCTCCTTTGCCCAACAAACAATCCCTTTTAGCAAAAAATAAAAATATAAGAAAAGCAGTTTCATAAAACTAATGAATATTTCCAATATTCCAAACCCATAGTACCCAACCCACACACTAAAGTTAATAAAATTTCATAACTCATGGCAAGTATGCTGATGTCTATTTAAAATACAACAGTTGGTTAAAGGGGGGGGGAGAAGCCTTTTTTTCCCCAAGTTAGTCATTCAAAAAGCATTTATTAAGTAACACTGTATGCCAGACATTATGCAAAGGTCTGAGGATAAAAAGAAAGACAAAAACAGTGCCTACCTTCAAGAAGCTCAGTGTCTAGTAGTGGAGGGAACAACATACAAAACAAATGTACATACAAGATATCTCCAGTCTAAACAAAATGTTATTCTTTCAGTGAAAGACATTTTTCTTGATTGGGGGTGGAGAAGTGCCTTAGTCGTGTGGTACAAAATCAAACTAATATCCTTTCAAGTTTTGTCTTTTATTTAATATATTAGCTTTTAACATGGCAGAAACTTCCCAACAAATAGGTAAATATGCCCACAAGGCAAATACTCCCCCAAAAGTATGACTGTAACTGGTAATAAATGTGACTTTCTATACTAGTGTGATTTACTGATTGTTACAGAAAGGAAGTGTGTGTGCTTCCATTCTAATAATTTTTTACTGACATTGTACATTGTCTTAGACCTAAGCATTGTTGACTTTTGATGTAATCAGTCAATAGACACTTAAAGGGCAGAAATGGACCCAGTTCTCAAGAAGCTCACTTTCTAATGGGAATGTCAACATGCAAATAAATATATAAGATATAGAGAAGGTCAATAAAAAGTAATTCCACAGAAGATAGCACTAAACGAATTAGAGCTGGGAAAACCTGGAATGACTTTCTTGAGAAAGTAGAATTCTAGCTGAGTTTTGAAGGAAGAGAAGGACATTAAGAGGTAGAGGTGATCAGGGAAAGTATTCAGACTTAGGGGACAGATAGTTCAAAAGCACCAAAGGCAGGAGGAACATTAAACATGCCAATATTGTTTAATTGTATAGTGTTAGGAGAGGAGTCTAGAAGACTGAAAAGGAGGAAACTATTGGGTTATAAAGAGCTTGGATGCCAAAGAAAGAGCTTTATAGTTGATCCTAAGTGTAAAAGAGGGACTAGACTTTATTACTTAGGAGGGTGGCATGGCCAGACTTGAACTTTAAGAAAATGTGGTAGGAGAAACAATCAAGAGAATTTTTTTAAAAAGAAAGAATTCCAATCCTTCCAGGCACAAGGTGATAAGAGCTTAAACTAAGGTGGAAAGAGTACAAATGGAGAGAAGGAAACATGAAAGAGAGATGCAGCAAAGGTAGAAATGACAATATCTTGTTGTGGATTGAATATAGTCTGGATATTGTGTATCTTCTTTTATGTTAGCCTTCTTTACCTCATACAACTTTTCCTGTATTTTTTCTGGATTCTTCATGCCTACTGTACTAAGATTAACTTCATGGACCACAACTGGTTTGAATATTTCTATATCATTAAGCACATTTTATTTTCAGCTCTCTGTTATCATAAAGAGTATTGTGATAGATGACATACAGTCTGATTGATGATAAATATAAATTGCTATATAGATAGATGATAGGGATAGGTGTTAGGACAGATAAAAGCATTTATTAAGTAGCTCCATTTTCCAGACACTATGCTAAATAGTATACTACACAAATATTATCTCGTTTGATCCTTGCAACAACTGTGTAAAGAAAATGCAATTATATCCACATTTTACAGTTGAGGAAACTGAGTTAGGCAACAGTTAAATGGCAGCAAGTAAGTGTCTAAGACTAGATTTGAATGCATGTTTCCTGATTCCAGAACAAGCATTCTATGAACCATCTTACTTCACTCACATTAGTCAAAAATAGAGACAGAAATATATAGAGACAGACAGAGAGAGAGAGATGAAAAAAAGATTGGAAGATAGATAAATGAAAGGTAGTAAAAGAGATTAAATAGACAATAAACAGATGAATATATAATCAGTAAGTAGATAAATTAGATAGCTGATATATAATAAAGATAGATTGATAGGTGATATATAAATTGATAAATAGAGATAGATAGATAGATAGATAGATAGATAGATAGATAGATAGATAGATAGATAGATAGATAGATAGAGATTGGATGGATTAGATGGATATATGGATAGACAGACAGACAGACAAACAGACAGGCAGACAGACAGATAGATAGATAGATAGATAGATAGATAGATAGATAGATAGATAGATAGATAGACAGATAGAAGCATTTATCAAGTGTTACTATATGCCAGACACCATGTTAATTGGTGTCAATAAAACTTTTTGCATGAAAAAATACAGTCCCTGATTTCAAAGAGCATAGATTCCAGTTAGAGAAGAAAACAAATAAAAATGAAATTGAAAGCAAGGAATTAGGGGGAATGATAATAGCTAACATTTAAGTAATATTTACTAAGTAGCAAGTACCATGTTAAGCACCTTACAATTGTCTCATTCAATCTTTACAGCAACCCTAAGAGGTAAGAGTCTATTATTATCCATATTTTACAGATGATGAAACTGAGGCAAGCAGAGATTAAGTAATTTGCACATTCACAGTTATTAAGTGCACGTGGCTACACCTGAACCCATGTCTTCCTGACTCCAGACCTTGTGCCCTATCCATTGTACCACCTAGCTGCACTTAGGAAGAGGCAGAAGATACTTATGGGTTTAGGATAGAGAGGTGAAGTGGCATGTTGTGGACTGGTTTGGGTTTGAAGAAAGCATAGAGAATGGCAATGGAGGTTTCCTCAAATGAAAATTTGTAAAGGAATTCACCAATCAGAGACAGAGAATAAAGAGGAGGAGACTCACTGATCTCCTTGCAACATAAAACCCTTAGTGAAAAGCAGAATCAGAAATTTAGGGTTGAGTGGGACCATAGCTGTTCATCTGATCTAGTCTTTTCATTCTGCAAATGAGGAAAATGAGTATCATGAGAGGGCACATGACCAGCATAAGCTAAAACTGGCAGAGCTTGGATTCAAATTCTGATACCAAGACTCTAGATATGTCCTTCTCTCCTCTCTCCTTCCTGGTTAAAGGGGGATTGAATAATTTCATCACTTCTCCTTGAGTAATTCCAAATTCCTTTGCCAAATGATTGGACCAATCCAATACTGCCAGTAATGATTAATTTTGTCTGTCTTCCCACAACCCTAAACAATGAATTTTCCCAATCAGCTATATTCATGCCTGTGAGATAATACCTCAGTTATTTTAATTTTTATTTCTTTAATTATTAATTATTTGGATCAATATTTCATATGACTTGAAAATTTGCATTTTTTTCTTTTGAAAACTATTCATATCCTTTGATTGCTTCTCTATAGGGATATTCTTATAAATTTGTGTTATTTTCCTATAGATTTTAGTTAAGACTTATCAGAGATACTGCAAAGATTGTTCCCATTTGTTTATTTCTTCTAATTTTAGCTGTATTTACATGGTTTGTTCAAAAGCTTTTAAATTTTAGATAACCAAAATTAATTTTATGATCTTCTCTATCTCATGTCTAGTTGTAATTTTTCCTCTATCCACATTGTAAAAGATACACCTTTCCATTCTCTATTAAAAATAAATTTTAGGTTGTTTACATATTTGTTCTTTAATATGGTGCATGATATTGCTTTCAGGCTATTTTCATCAAACTATTCTTTAGTTTTCCCAGAAGTTACTATAAAATAAAGGGTGCCTAGAGTTGGGGTCTCAAGGAGTATTTTAAGATATGAATTTCTTGGATATGGCCACATACAAAATTGTTTCATTTAATTGTGTTTATTTTTTATAAGGGAGGTTTTCTTTTATTAATGTTCGGAGAGGATTTGGGAAAGGTGGGGTTAGTAATAAGGATACAAAAAAGAATTTAAAAAGAGAAGTAATTGTATTAACTTTTTTGTCAGAAGATAACAGAAGGAGGTTCAGAAGGAAACCCTGACATACAGGATGTTGGGAAATTGAGTAGAGGAGAATCAAAAGAACAGATACAATCACTATGTATATCCAATCCATCTTCCAACTAAGATGCCAAAGTGATTTTGTTTATTGCATTCTTCTAGAAAAATAATCAGATATACAAAGCAGAAATTTGGATTTTCATGTGCAGCCTTCTTTTTTTCTGTTCTTTGTATAGGAAAATATTTATGTTTGATGATGTTTGTCAAGTTCAAAACAACAACAAAAATTTAAAACAAAATGAAAGGACTCTGGCCTAGTAGTTTGTTTATGGGTCTTTAGACATTCAACTGTTATATATGCTGATTCTAGGTCTTTTTTGCATTGTCTATTTTTTTTGGATGTGTATGGAGTATTTTATTTTATTTATATTTCTTTTATTCTTTCAATTAAAAGGCATTTATTTTCTTTCCCTCCCATTCCTAAACCCCAAGAGGGGAGGGAAAACGAAAAACAAAACTCTTTATAACAAATAAGCATAATCAAGCAAAACAAATCCCTACATTGGTCACGTCCAAAAAACTTTTATCCTATTCTACATATTTAGTCTACCCTTTCTTTGTCAAGAGGTGGGTAACATTCTTCATCAGCCCTCAGGAATCATGGAGGAGGGATCATTGTACTAATCAGAATTCTCTGTTTTAAGAATTGGTTGCATTTACAATATTTTTATAACAATTTGAATTGTTCTCCTTGTATGGCTCACTTGATTCAGCATCAATTGTTCATACAAGTTTGATTAGGTGTCTCTAAAAACATTCCCTTCATTTTTTATCGTTCAACATATTTATATGCTATAATGTGTTCATCAAGGCCCCTCGTCTTCAGGCACCTGTAATTTCTTTGCCTCCACACAGAGCTGCTATGAATATTTTTTTCATAATGTATCTTTTCCCTCATTTTTTAGTCTCTTTAAATGGGTTGATTGTCCTTCATACTTGAAGGGGACCAAAATGGCATCACTGTGTTGGGGTCAATTTACAGTGTGTCCAATTGTGACTGAGGCCAGTGCAAGGTCAAAAGACTCTCACACTGGTTGGGCACACATAGCCTATCTGAACATCCCAGGTGGAGATGTGTCTATCTTTGTTCATAGAGCCTGCACCAGTGTCTCCCATGTCTCCCAATTGATAGAAGAGTTCTTCAGGGAAACCTTGAAAGTGCCCTTGTCCCTCTTCTGACCACCTCCATGTAAGCACTTGTCTTGGGCGAATTCTCTTTAAAGCCATCTCTTGGGCAAGCATCTATTTGGCACTCCATCAATGGGGCCAGCCTATCAGAGCAGACTTCTCTGCCATGGCAGTTCAGCTTGAGAAAGGACCTCCTATTCAAATGAATAGCTTCCATTGGAATTTGAATTGTCTCTTTGCAGCTATAAGTCTAGTGGTGAAATCACTGGGGTAAAGGTCTAGCCTCCAGGTGCTTCCCTTAGCTTTGAAAAATCATGGAACCCTGGAGAAAAGGAGCACATTCTGGGAGGCATGGAAGTACGCAGAAATGGAAAGAACCTTGGTCAAGGTGTCAGAAGCCCTAAGTTTGACTCAACTTTCTCAGTTCCTTACTCCTAAAGGAGAGATGCTGGTTAATGTTGCTGACCTCTCAGAGTTCTAGCAAGGGATACATATATTTTATCAGCCTTAAAGTGTCTTTAAGTGTACATTGTTCTTAGACTCTGACTCCACCAAGTCCTTCTTAGGGCTGGCCTCTGCAGGCTCTGTGATCATGTGTTATAGGTGGAACCTCTGCACACAGATTGAAATGATTCCCTCTCCTGGCATAAATATGCATTAGCTCCACCAGCCTTTCCTGATGGCTATGAGCCCACTGAGTCCATCCCCCCCCAACTCCCCACCCCATTTTGTGTCTGCAGAATGAACAGCTCTTGCACCTGCATTGACTTCTCCCTGGTGGTTTTCCAACCTTAACCAGCAGAATTTGTACCTTTTCAAACACAGCTGGAGAAGTGTCATCAACTGTAAGCTCCACTCAGGTCAGCATCTCTACCACACTGCCCTCCCTGACCCTGTCACTACCCAGGGCTTCAGGTAATTGAGCTCTCATAGGACACACTAGACCCAGGATCTAGTTTATGGCCAGGTGTGGAGGCGATGCTATCAAATTCTCACTCAGTACAAGAATCAGAAAGGGGCATTACCCCCAGGTCCAGAGTCCCTGCAGTCTGTTACACACTCTGATTTTAAACCCAGAGACAGCCTTTGTTTTCTTTTGTTCTTTGCAGAAAACAATCCTTTCATTTTTTTTCCTTTTGATGACTCTTGTTTGCACCTTACAGTCATTTCTAGAAATGAACCTCCAACCACCTTTTAATGAAGAAAACCATTTAAACAAAAACAACCAATTCAATGATAGAAATCAGATAATATTGATGATATTCTTGTAATTTCTTCATTTTTTTTGCTTATAGAAGGAAAATATGTTTTGTTATCTTGCCTCCAGGATTATGAGTGAGTATTATGATTACTCAGGCTAGCTTCTTTTTAGTGGTCTTTTTATTTATAGTCCTATAGGCAGAGTACTTATTTTTCTTCCTGTTCTGTTTATTTCACTTTGCAAAAGGAAAACAATTTCACTTTTACAGGGTGAATGCTGATGACAATATTGCCCAGGAACTCTTGATATTACACTTTGAACTTAAGTGTGTATGACTACCACTGTTTGACTTCTTGTTTATTATAGATAGATCGATAGATAGGTAGACAGATAGATATAGCTATATATATAAATATATGTCCATAATACATATATGTCTATGACAATTTTCCAAATTCTTTTCCATCCCTTTTAAGTAAATTGAGTGATAGAATTATGATACATCTATAATACTTTAAAAAACAGACGAGCTTCTCATCTGCTTGAGATGGCTTAAGCATGATCCTTCCTAGAGCTGTAGGGTCATGGACAAGAAGATCTCTCCAGGTCAGTTTAATTTTTCACATTTAGTGACACCATAACAATCTAACCACCAATTCTCTAAATCTAGTCTACTCAGAGAGTGAACAGGAGGAAATTTCAATTAAAAAATAAAGCATTAGAAGAATCATAATGTAGGTGAAGAATTTCTTGGACTGCAAATCAGGAGACCTGAATACTAGTGTTGATTTTACCATTAACTTGTTGCATGACTTTGATCAAACTACATGAGCCCTTTGGGTCTCAGTTCCTTCTCAACATCAAGGGGATGCACCAGATGGTCTCTCAGATCCATTCAAGCTCCAAAATTCTATAATTCTAACCCTAAATTTTGTCATTTCCATTAGTCCAGTCCTTCACACTGTATTTCTCTATTCCCCCAAGTCACTCCCTGATCTTTCATTCCCTCTGTTGCCTTTATTTCATTTTTCAAGTCAAAGCAAGAACTCTGGAGACAGAGGAATAGAGATGGTTATCCAAATCCAATCATATTCCTTTTACTTATGGATTATTGACCTTTCTACAGAGTTTTCTTCTCTAGTTTAAAAACATTATTGTTTCCTTGGCTAAGGAAGGACCCATTGGTTCTGTTCTCACAGAACTAATCTGGATGAGAGGGTATAGTAATAAAAGAAATATTTACCAAGTCCATTAATTAGAATGTAGACTATCCATATGTTCAAAAGCCAGGAAGAGTCCATGTAACTCATGAATGGGCAGAAGGAGAAGGCTGCTGCTGCAAGAGGAACTCATTTGCCAGGTATGGCTGCAGTTGATTGAGACTAAAGGCCCAGGCCCAAGTTCTGGAAGTCGGTGAGACATGGTTCAGGAGCTGCTTTTGGCTTCCATCCTTTCCCTGATATATCCTGGAATCTACTGAGATCAAAGTATTGGTAACTCCATAAAGCACATTAGTATTCACATTATGAAATATAATGACTTCAGGAAGCACCTGGGCAACTTGACAAATGACTGAAGAGCCATGTCCGCCATGGGCCCCAAATAAGATTATTTAATTTACACACAATTTTTGGAGTAGGTTCATGTAAATTTACTTCTTGTTCTTTTATAAATGTGCTTTTATAAATGCCCTCTTCCTATACTACTTCCCTAGCATTTTTCCCAGCAAAAACCAAAACTGGCATCTATTTTCTTTTTTTTATCATAACTCTTTATTCAACACTCTGTGTTTATGAGTATTTGACATTATATGACACTCACAAAGGTTTTGCCTCAATTTCCTCTGGTCTAGTTGATGATGACTTAGGTTCAGTATAGGAAGTGTTATTTCCCTCATTTTATCAATGAGAAAATTGAGACTTAGATGAAGTGACTTTTCCAAAGTCACACAGTTTGATAATAATGGCGGAGCCAAGAATGGAACACCCAGTTTTCCCTCCAACCTTATTCATCCCCCATTAGACTCCAATACTCTGAGTTAATACTGTGAGTCAATGACTCTGCTACACCCTTTGTTGATCCTTGTCCAAACTCATCCCCTGGCAAAAATCTGTTCTATTCCCCTTTGCACAAATGGAATATGTTGTTTTGGGAACATCTGCAAAATCACCATTTGGAAGATGTTTTCTGTGTGGAATCCAAATAGAAATTTAGCTTTGACTATGCTCCATCCACAGGGAGGAATTCTGCATAACATTGCAGGCCAGATGGGGCCTTTAGTCCCTAAACTCTGTGTGTGTGTGTGTGTGTGTGTGTGTGTGTGTGTGTGTGTGTGTGTGCATATGAAATCCAGATGGGCTATGAAGAGGAAATGAGACTACTGAGATAGGAAATAATATTTCCTATGCTATTTATTTAGTGCTTTGATATTGAAATGCCAATTCTGTTTGATGGGCAATAAGACTTATGAAGACTAACATGTTGAGAGGGACTGATGAATTTTTATCTGAATTCCTTTTGAAGGATAAGGGTGAGTCTCCTCTCTGACTCTTACCTCATTGCTTTCACTCTCTCATTTTGAGGAGATAACCAAGACCAATAAGAAAACCTCAGATGCCTGATACTTGATCTGATTTAGCTCCTTACATGGATTTATCATTGCCCTATCTAACATGGTTGACTTCTTACATTGTGAATAAGAACAGCTAAAATGATTTATGTAAGGTATGTGAAATCTCCCCTAGCAGCCATTGAATTATTTGTTGTTATCTGGGAAAAATGCCTTCGGTATCATCCTTCCTGATATTTTCTCTGTAGGACTTTCTTTTCCACTTGTCCTCATATTTGATCATTCCCTCTCCTCTTCCTTCATTGTACTGGCAATGGCTGGCTTGGATGTACATACTGATCATTGTGGGACCAAACATTTATTACAACCTGAGAGAAAAGATACTTTCATATTTCCTTAATCTGCTTAGAGCACAATAGAAATGTTATTGAAAAACTGCTATTCAACCAAAATTGAGCATCCAGGTGAGAAATCTTAAGGCCATCTTCTGAAGATGAGAAGCCATAAGGTGTATTGTCACTGGGTCCAAATACTCAAGACCTGCAGCTAGGTGTACTCATCTCCCTGAATTCAAATCTTGACCTCAGATATTACTAACTCTGTAAACTTGGACAAGTCCTTTAACTCTGTCTTTGTTTCCTCATCTATAAAATGAACTAGAGAAAGAAATGGCAAATAATTTCCAAGAAAACCCCAAATGGGTTCATGGAGAGTCAGAAACAATTGAAATGACTGAACAACAACAATGAAGACATGCTGAAGGTAATTTTACAATTTAGGGCTAGGAAAAGCCAGAATTTGAGAGTTAAAGAACATCCAGTCTAATTCATATAAAAACAAATTCTCATACCCTTCAAGAGCTTGACAGCCTCTGTTTGAAGATTTTAAGAAACAGGAACTTCCCATCTCTGAAGACAGCCCAAATCCTCTTTGGGACAACTAATTTTACAAAGTTTTTTTTTTAACATTAATTCTAAACTTGCCTTTTTGTAGCTTCCACCTCTTACTTCTGGTTCTGACCTCTGGACTATACGGAACAAGTCAGAACCTTCCTCCACATAACATTGCTTTAAAAACTTGAAAACAGTTACTATTTTCCCATTGAGTCTTCTCTGCTCCCATGCAAACATGTCTAGTTCCTTCAACCCATCCTCTACTGACATGAACTCAAGGTTCTTCATCATCTTGATTGTCCACTTGTAGACACTCTCCAACTTGTCAATGGCTTTACACTTGAGCTAGAATTGAATACAATATTCCTGGTTAAGTACAATGAGAGGAAAGTATAATGGGATTATCACCCCCCTACTTCTATTAAGAGAGATTCATCTCTCTTAATAAAACCCAAAATCACATTAGCTTTTTATCTTAACCACCTTCAAGATTAACCTTATTCCTAGAAAATAGAGTTGCCTGAAGATAAAATGTGCTACTTTGTGAGGTGTAGAGTTCTTCATCACAGACACTATTGAAAGAGAGGCTTGATATCTGCTTTGGGGGGTCATGCTTCATAATACTACAATGAATATGATGATGCTTGCTGGCAAATATAAAGATAAGGCCAGCCCTGATATGGCATTGATAGATATATGATGTCACTGTTGGACCACTCATCATCAAGGGAAATGATTTTTGCTTTTATGGAGATCAAAAGGAGAGCCTTAACTGAAAAACTCTTCTTCATTCACTAGATTCCAAGAAGCATACTGAGCTAGAATTGCTTTCTAATATTGTGCTAGAATTATATCTACCAAATATCAAATATTGGTGGTCTAGAGGTATAAGTGACTCATAATAAAGGATTTTTCTCTGGTCCTTCTAAAAGGGAGGATAAGATTTAGTGTCTTCTCTCCAACTTAGCTCATTTCTGCAAAAATCTGATTATACAAAAGACAGCAGCTACCATATCTCTTAGGGAAAATAAGTAGTAAATAGGAATAAGAAAAGTTATACATATTATAGGAAAGTAGAAAATTTACAAGAATGAATGAGCCTTTAGACTGGGAAATATATAAGATCTCAGCTCAACCAAGAGAACCATTTAGGTTGGGAGATTAAGGGAAGTTCACTCAGCAGTCTCTAAAGTTGTAGGCACTAAAAATCAAATGGCATATTGGGAGCCTGGCTTCCTCATGTGTTTGCAGCTCTAAGGAAATCTCTTGACTGCCATTCAAAAAATCTGAGCTTCCCCCTTGGGCCTTTCTCTCAAACTCTCCCAAGTCCCTCCTTCCATTGAATACAAATCCCAAGTGACTCCACCCTCACATAGCATAAAAGACGCAAAGGTTTCTCAACCAACCAGAAGTAGTATCTCCTTCCAAGTAGGTTACAAGGCATTCCTTTTTCTCAATTCTGAGATTCTTTGACCTTTCTGACTATCTTGATTGATACTAGAACATAAAATATACTCACAACTTTAGATAGCTTTGAGAGTCAGAATGCAATAGTTCTTAGATTTAATAATGCAAAGCAATTCTCATTGCTTCCAGTCTATCTGCAACAACTTCTACAAAGATGAGACCTGGCAATTAACTGAGTGTGGGTTTTAGCCCCACTTTGCTCAACTATAGCTACTAAAGTTCCAGGAAAATCCTTTCCACCAAAGTAAAGGGCACTGCCAAATGGCTCAATGTCAGAGACAGATGTGGCTTTATCAGTGGAAATTACAGTAAAGTAGATGCATTATTTACCTTTTTACTGAACCCTAGGAACCACTGGGCTTTTCCATCTGTCTCTCAGCTGAAACCTCCTACATATGTTGTCTTCTCATATTAGAATGTGAGTTTCTTGAGCATAGGAGTTGTCTTGTTTCCCTATATCTCTAGTGCTTGGCATAGTGCTTTGTCCCTAGTAAGCTCTTAATAAATTATTTTTCCCTTTGTCTTTCCTGATTTATTCTTTAATTGTCATTATCAACAATGACAGCAGCAACATTATGGAGAGCCAGGGTGATTTAATGCAAAGATATCTGAATTTGAATCCAGAGTTTCTTGTAAAATGATCTTATGATCATCTTGTTACCACAGCATGTTCAGTAAAGATTAAAGAAGGTCTCCAGCTATGCAGAACAACTTTATTGCCCCTATTTGGCTGTACAGTTTTAACCACACCGCTAAACATGAACTACATAGCATTTTTACTGCTCTTTGAAAATTTGTCTATTTAGCTGATTATTTAGCTTTAGATCCTGCTGAGGCAGTATGAGTAAACTGTAGAGGTTTCTTTAGCTAATTAGTCATCAACAATTACTAAGTACGTACTATGCTTTCAGTAAGCACTTTGCTTAGCATTTTGTGGGGTGTATGGAGTGTTCAGGGGGTGACTAGCACCTCTAGGATGAGGACTTGCCAAGTCCTTTCAGTACTGCTCACATGCCTTGGTGTCTACCTTTCATCCATCTCTCATCTGTGGTCCAAGAAGTAAAAGCATGTGAAGTGGCCATACCTTGGGGAAACCCCTTGGAAGACAGGCTACACCAGGCTGAAGGTAACAAATATGCTTCAGATCTATTGGTGAGGTGGGAAGGTGTCAACTACAAACATGTGAAGACTTTCAGATGAAAACGGTTTGTTCCAAGTGTCAATTTGTTCCAAAGATGGCTGAAGCAGGTGCTACTGCACACAGAGCTTGGCCAGACATCAAAGATGCCAGTCATCCACTACATCCCAGACCATTGCCAGCCATCCTGACTTTTGTCTTGCCACTGGACTGAATAATAATAAATAATAATGTGGATTCAAAGACACATGAGACATATATTGTGCTCTTAAAGAAAAGAAGAAGAAACTTCCCCCTCCTCTCCATCTTTTAGCTTCATTGACTTCCTTCAAGACTTACTCAATTCACATTTTCTGCAGAAAACCTTTCCCAGCCCTTGCCCCTGTAACTGCTCATATGTTCATCTTTGAGACTGGCTTCCATCTATGCTATATAAATGTTAGATATACCTACTGATTTATATTCTGTCTCTCTTATTAGAATGTAAGTTTCTTGAGGACAATCATGTTTTTGCTTTGCTGTGTGAAAGGGTAAACTTCTATTATCTGGAAAATTCATATATGTGGAACAATGAATTTGTCAGTGAAGACAGATAAAGGAGTATCATTGCCTTTTTACCAACTGTATTTCCAGAAAAGCTGAAGTAATGATATTCTAAGCCCACTCCTGGACTTTGGGTCTAGTGAAAATGGTGATCAGAGTCATAAACAAAGTCTTGGTAGTCAGGGAAAAGATCATAGTAAATGGAAGATTGTTCTAGTCATAATACATTTTAGCCCATCAATGTTTTGCTTTATTTTAGAACAAAACTGATTTTGTTCTAGTCAACAAAGTCTGATTCAGACTCATGCTGCGAAGAAGGATGTGAACCCTTTACCTCCTTATGTAAGAGGTTGTTGGGCTTGTGGTGGAAGGGCTGTGTGTTTGGTCCTTGAATTGGAATAGAAAAGTGGAATAACACTTATTTACTACTCATACAAAGGAATCACTACAAGTTATGAGAGTTTTTGACAGTTCAGAGTTTAAATGATGATGGAGAAATAAAAACTGTTTATGGAAAAAGATTAAAAACAAGGGTCGGGGTGGAAATCTACACTAGTGGTGCTTTTCTGGAAGTCTTACCCTACATTAAAGGTAATTTTTACCAAAGGAAACCAGGCAAATACCTATGTGGAAATGGAAGAGATTCCAAGGGGACAACAGAAATGATCATAAATTGCTATTAGCATTACTAAACAACAACATTTGAAAATGCCATGAAAATCTATTGTTTTAATCACAATTTTTATGGCTGTGGACATCCTTTTCATTGATGCATAGAATAACCCTTCCATTTCTTAATGAACAGTCTTCTGTGAGTGGTTGTGGATGAAAAAAGTTCTTATCTGATGACTAGCCTTCTGGTACTGATGATGTTATTATTTATGTTCTTATCTCACTAGATCTAGAATCAGAAGATCTAGGTTAGAATCTTGATTCTAACTATTTTTGTGGCCTTGGGCACGTCATATAAGCTGAGTAGACCTCATTTTTTCATCTATAAGGTAAAGAGAGATACTACATTGCTTTTAAGATCCTCTCTAGACCTATAGTTATGATTCTATGTGATTTTATATTTTCATGGAGAGAGACAGAAATTTTGTTATTGTTCAGTTGTTTTCAGTCATGTCCAGTTCTTATGACACCATTTGGGGTTTTCTTTTTTTTTTTTTAATAATGTTTTATTTGATCATTTCCAAGCATTATTCATTAAAGACAAAGATCATTTTCTTTTCCTCCCCCCCACCCCCATAGCCAACGCATGATTCCACTGGGTATCACATGTGTTCTTGATTTGAAGCCATTGCCATATTGTTAATATTTGCATTAGAGTTTCGTTTAGAGTCTCTCCTCTGTCATGTCCCCTCAACCACTGTATTCAGGCAGTTGCTTTTCCTTGGTGTTTCCACTCCCATAGTTTATCCTTTGCTTATGAATAGTGTTTTTTCTCCTAGATCCCTGCAGATTGTTCAGGGACATTACACTGCCACCAATGGAGAAGTCCATTACGTTCGATTGTACCACAGTGTATTAGTCTCTGTGTACAATGTTCTCCTGGTTCTGCTCCTCTCGCTCTGCATCACTTCCTGGAGGTTGTTCCAGTCTCCATGGAATTCCTCCACTTTATTATTCCTTTTTGCACAATAGTATTCCATCACCAACATATACCACAATTTGCTCAGCCATTCCCCAATTGATGGGCATCCCCTCGTTTTCCAGTTTTGGGCCACCACAAAGAGCGCAGCTATGAATATTTTTGTACAAGCCTTTTTGTCCATTATCTCTTTGGGGTACAGACCCAGCAGTGCTATGGCTGGATCAGAGGGTAGATATTCTTTTGTCGCCCTTTGGGCATAGTTCCAAACTGCCCTCCAGAATGGTTGGACCAGTTCACAACTCCACCAGCAATGAATTAGTGTCCCTACTTTGCCACATCCCCTCCAGCATTCATTACTTTCCTTTGCTATCATGCTAGCCAGTCTGCTTGGTGTGAGGTGATACCTCAGAGTTGCTTTGATTTGCATCTCTCTGATTATAAGAGATTTACAACACTTCTTCATGTGCTTATTAATAGTTTTGATTTCTTTATCTGAGAACTGCCTATCCATTTCCCTTGCCCATTTATCAATTGGAGAATGGCTTGATTTTTTGTACAATTGATTTAGCTCTTTATAAATTTGAGTAATTAAACCTTTGTCAGAGGTTTCTATGAAGATTTTTTCCCAATTTGTTGTTTCCCTTCTGATTTTAGTTACATTGGTTTTGTTTGTACAAAAGCTTTTTAGTTTGATGTAGTCAAAATTATTTATTTTACATTTTGTGATTCTTTCTATGTCTTGCTTGGTTTTAAAGCCTTTCCCCTCCCAAAGGTCTGACATGTATACTATTCTGTGTTTACCCAATTTACTTATGGTTTCCTTCTTTATGTTTAAGTCATTCACCCATTTTGAATTTATCTTGGTGTAGGGTGTGAGGTGTTGATCTATTCCTAGTCTCTCCCACACTGTCTTCCAATTTTCCCAGCAGTTTTTGTCGAATAGTGGATTTTTGTCCCAAAAGCTGGGATCTTTGGGTTTATCGTATACTGTCTTGCAGAGGTCGCTTTCCCCCAGTCTATTCCACTGATCTTCCTTTCTGTCTCTTAGCCAGTACCAAATTGTTCTGATGACTGCTGCTTTGTAATATAGTTTTAGGTCAGGGACTGCAAGGCCCCCATCATATGTGTTTGTTTTTTTTTCGTTATTTCCCTGGATATTCTTGATCTTTTGTTATTCCAAATGAATTTTGTTATGGTTTTTTCTAAATCAGTAAAGAAATATTTTGGGAGTTCAATAGGTATGGCACTAAATAGATAAATAAGTTTGGGTAGGATGGTCATTTTTATTATATTGGCTTGTCCTCATTTGGGGTTTTCTTGGTAAAGATATTCGAGTGATTTTCCATTTCCTCCCCCAGCTCATTTTACACATGAAGAAACTGAAGTAAACAGGGTGAAGAGACTTGCCCAGGGTCACACAGTTAGTAAGTATCTGAAGCCAGATTTGAATTTAGGAAGATGAATCTTTCTGACTGAAGACCCAACATTCTATCCCTTGCTCCACTTAGTTGCCCCAAAGATAACTAGTCCTGTGACAAACCATCATCTTCATGCTACCTTTTTGTGTTTAATGTGCGTTGAACGATTTATCATTTTGATAAAATGATTTCTTTTTGTTATTGAATGTGAGTATTAAGATATAAGCTCATCTTCCTTCCACAGAGTCACTGAAAGTATCTCTTTAGGATAGCTCCAGTACCAGATGGGGTATAGAGGCAATTTATGTAGTTTGTCCTGTTTCCAAAATATTTTACTTTCTTCTGTTAGGTTTATGTTTTTAAAGGTTTTCGTTTCATGAAGACTGGATGTTATAAGGATTTGGCATAATTATTTCTACTACAAAACTTAGCATTGATGTTATAGTCATCATTGGTCATTTCTTCCTCCAAAACAAATTTAGGAAAGAAATGTAGGGAGATATAATGGGGAGAGAGAAGGGTTCAAGAAGTTGTATGGCCTGAAGATGCCTAGGGAACAAAGTAGTTTTTAATGATTATTGAAACCTCATCTTTTCCAGAAAAGACTTTCTTCAGGTGGATCTTGAGATATCTTTGATCAGGAGTGAAGTCAAATACTTTCCTTTGCTTGACTTCACCATTTTTAGACCTTTCCTCTGCCAGAAATTATATTGTTTTCCATCTTCTTTTGAGTTCATTCTATTTATATCACCCTTTCCAGATCTCCTTTGGGTGTGATTAACTAGCCTCCATCCTCCAGGACTTTACCCCATTCCTTTAAAATCAAAAAGATTTCTGTTAATGTCTTTTGTTTTTACATTCTAGATTTCACCCATTCCCAGAAAAAAAATTTTCTCTTGTAACAAAATTAAATAAAAGAAAAAGAGGAATAAGAGGAAAAAATCAGTGAAACTTATCAAGACACTGGAAAAAAATCAACATCATATTCAGCCCAGAGGAGGCAAAGACTACAAGGAAATACCCCTCTCAAAAATAGCTCCCTTACAAAATTAAAGAATGTTTCAGTTAAGTTCTTTTTAAAAATTACTTTATATGTTTCTATTTAAAAGGAGAAATTTTAGAGTTTTAAGCACTGCAAAGGAAGTCAAGATTTTTATACATACAGCACTGAGGAGTAGGGAGTGCATGGGGGTGGGTTGGGGGGAAGATAGCCCTTGGACTTGTTCTGTTCTTGAATACTCTGGGAATTCAGGAAAGGGGGTGCTTAGTGGGAAAATAGATACAGAATAGGAGCTTAGAAAGCACCAAAGTCAAGTTTTACTTGGTGAAATTTTGTCATGAACTAACCCTGAAGGTGGCAAATTCTTCAAAAATAAATAATACATTTCTATTATTTGTAGGCTCTTGAGCATACAATGGCCAAAAAAATACCCTCTCACACATTCTTGCCTTCTATGCAGAAAATGTAACATATATGCACATAAAAAATTTAAATTTTAAAAAATATTAACATAAGTAGAAATATTGCAAAATTAATTTCAAGAGGTAAAGAGTGTTAATGCCTTAGAGGACTAAGAAAGAGGTTATATAGGAGACAGAACCAGCTTGGAAGATAGGAACTTTGAGATGGGGAGAAAAGTAAATAGGGAGGTCATTCTAAACAGGATGAGCAAGGATCCTACACTCCCTGGAAAGTCACCTGCTACCTTTAATCCATGTGCCAAAAGGTGCCAATTCCTGATATGTATTGATGTCTATTACCACCACCCTGTAACACAGGGGTAGGAAAGAACTTTATTAAGAGTATTTGAAAAGCAAGCTAAACTTCAATGATATTTTGCTATGTGTATGGTGTAATAATATAGTGTGCAAACTGCATTGTACTGCCATAACAACCAAAGCTCTGAAATGACTCCTTCAAATTTCAGGTCATTTAGCCAAAATGATACTAGAAAACAAACAACAACAACAAAAAAGAGTCCTGCAGACTAAACTTGTGATGCTCGTAGTCGGGTATCTCAATAGAAAAGATTCCTAGTTATCTAAAAAACTAGATAGATAGATAGATAGCCAGTTTGGGAAACATTTTAAACAAAAGAATAGATCAAGGACATTCCTTTTCCTCTTTTTAAATGTACAACATTACATACTCTATAAACTTTGTGTATTTTAGAGTTTTTTCTTGGTTTCCCTCACTGCTTCCATGGGATTTATCTGACTTCATATTGTGATCCTCCTTATTTAAGACCAAAGGAGAATTGCTTGATCTCCTTCAGATAATCATGTTAAAATAGAGCAAAAAGAAATTAAAAAGAAACTAATTAATAATTAAAATAAAAGAACTTAAGGTTTCATAGATGGATCCTCTGCATTCTGAATTCTTATATAAATGTATCACAGATGTATGATGGATATTATTTCAACCCACAGAGCGTGAGCGTGACACTTTGATATTGACAAGTAATCACCCCTGGGACCCTCAGCAAGATTGTAAAGTATTTGAAGTTTGGTTTTTGGCAGCTTCCCGTGTCTTTCTTCTATCTACCAGGTACCCAGAACCCTCAAAATACCCTCTGATTGCTTCAAAACTGACCCTATATGAGGCCAGGTCTCCTTTTAGGTACCCCATGCTTTCAAAATATTCACATCACATCTCTGTTGAAAACTATAGTAGAAAAAAGACAAAGGAATTAAAGTGCTTCACCAAGAAACATTTTCTGAGCATTCACTGAAATTACAGACATGCTTATAAGTTTACAATGAAATTTCCATTCATAAATAATTTAGTCTGACACGGACTTCACTAGGGAAACTTTCTTTAAACATAGCTAACTTTGTCGTTTCTGTTCTGTATATAAAAGCAAATGAGAACTTTTTTTTAATGCAAAGATGACAGAAGTTATCCTGATGCAAGGCATTTCAAACTCATTTGCAAACAAATGACTTCCTTCCCCCTTTGAAAAGTTAGATGAAATAGAGATAGGTTGGCCTACATGTTTGAGGTCAGGAAAGAAGTCATTTGAAAAATATAAAAGAATTCTGAAGATTACAGTTGTTAACAGCAAATTCATTACCTCTTAGACTACATAACCTTTCATGTCAGTATTCTTTGTTTTATAATTACCAAATGAAGTGAATGCTTGGAATATGTTAAACTATCATGGTGTTTGCCTCTAAAGAAAAATATGCACATTCATGAATATAGATGCAAAACTTTAAATAAAATACTATAAAGGTGACTACAGAATTTCACAAGAATCACTGACTATCACCAGGAGGCATTAATACCAGAAATGCAAGTCTGTTTTAATATTGGGAAAACTATCAGCATAATTGACAGTATTAATAACAAAATGAACAGAAATCACATGATTATCTCAATAGATGCAGAAAAAGCCTTTGACAAAATAAAACACCCATTCCTAATGAAAACATTAGAAAGTAAAGGGGAAAAATGTGCCATTCCTTAAAATGATAAGTAGTTTCTACCTAAAATAATCAGCAGGAGAGCTGCTGTACAAATCCTGCTGACTTGGATTCCAGGGCAAAGGCTGCACCCCCAACAGAATACTGTGATAACAGGGTGGGAAGCACAGCTCTCTTCAGCCTCCATATCTTCATCTACACCTTCAGTTTCTGCTGCCAGTTGGGGAAGATCTGACCTCAGGACTCATTAATACTCCATCAGCCCAATCTAGGCAATCAGCAGAGCAAAGAAGAAGCCCCTCAGGATAGAATAGCCCAAACCCACAGATCCAGCAAATAATCAGAGGAGCAAGATTACAGCCAATAAGAGGGGGAGGGGGAGAGAAAGAAAAACATATGAGTAAACAACAGAAAAAGAAAAAAGAAATTACAATCAATAGCTTCTATCCAGGTAATGCACAAAGAACAGATAGAACAGAGGAAGACCAAGGAACACCAAGCAAAAACACAGAAATACCAGTGAATTGGACTCAGGATTTGGAAGAACTCAAAACACAATTCAAAAAAAAAAACAATTAAGAGAGACTGAAGATAATTTGGAAAAGAACTTTAAAAGTAAAATAAGTCATTTGGAAACAGAGGCACATGAACTAAAGCAAGAAAGCAAGGAAAGGAAAGTGAAAGATGACTTACAAAGAAAAAGACCAAAATGAGAAGGATGACCAAAAAGCCAGGGGTAAAATTCAGTCTTTAAAAATTAGAATATGATAGATGTAGTTAGATATAGATATAGATATAGATATAGATATAGATATAGATATAGATATAGATATAGATATAGATATAAAACTAGGGGTAAAAAAAGAGGAAAATGCAAAGAGATATGGGAAAAGAAATAAAATGGGGTGATTTTATATTTCATAAAGAAGCACATGGAGGGAGGTGGGGAGAAGACCAATACAATGAAAGTGTGAAAGAGGTTGAAAACAATGCCCAAGAAAATTTTAATCATTATGGAAGAAAAATCTCCAACTCTAAATTCAGTCATTATCATCATCATCATCATCAACATCAACAATAACATCATTGCTATCAACAACATCAACATCAACAACTATATCACTATCAACAAAATCAACATCATCAACATCACCATCAACATCAACAACATCAACATCATCAAAAACATCATCAACAACATCATTGAAGTCATCAACAACATAATTGACAACATCATCATCAACAACAAAAATAACAACATCAGACTTCCGGTTAAGATGGCGGCTTAGAGAAAGCTGAAGTTCAGATCTCCGGAAAACTCTTCCCGACCGATCTCAAACTAGAAGCTCCTAAGGCGCCGAAATTCAAAACGATCAACAGCACAGACCCTGGGAACCCTCCTCCTGGACCTGGACCCGGTTCAAAAGGTACGGCTCCCCTTAAAAGCCAGAACCCGAGATCCCCCGGACCTCAGGGGTAGGAGCGCAGAGTCCAAGGCTCCCGGAAGCGGCAGCCGCACCGGGCTCAGAGAGCAGGGTCTGAGGAACAACAACCCTCAGGGTCTTCTACCCAAGTCCCAGTCCGGGTGAAAGTTACTGCCCGGGGCTTCCGCTGCAGAGAGCCGGTAGGTCCGGGTGAAAGTTACTGCCTGGGGCCTCCGCTGCAGAGAGCTGGTCAAAACAACAGCAACCCTCAGGGCGGGCAAGACAGCCTCACGGGCTGGATCCTGCTATCCAAGTCTCAGTGAAAGTCTGTGCTCTCGGAGCTTGGGGAAGCGGCAGCCCATCCCCCCGCAGGCCTACGAAACAGCCTCACGGCCAGGGATTCTGAAGGCAACTTCCGGAAATCGAGCCAGGGGGAGAGTGTGGCCTCGTGGTCCGACCCTTCCATTCCAGTTCCAGTGAGGCATATTCAGTTTAACCCAGGGAAAGTCATAGAGCCATCTGCCCAGGACTAAAGCCTCTGATCACCAGACAAAGACAAGAAAAGCCAATCCTCCACGTTCAGAGATGACAAACTCCACAGAAGCACAGAAGCCCCAAAATACCAAGAAAAATAAGAAGAAAGGGGCGACTCTGGACACATTCTATGGAGCCAAAATACAAAATACAGAGCAGATAGAAGAAGATATACAAGAAAATTCTCCAAAATCCTCCAAAGGAAATAGAAACTCTCCACAAACCCATGAAGAATTTGAATCAGAAAGGACCAAAAAGATGGAAGCCCTCTGGGAGGAAAAGTGGGAAATGATGCAAAAGAAATTCACGCATCTACAAAACCAGTTTGACCAAACTGTAAAAGAAAACCAGGCTTTAAAGCAAGAACTAATAAAGCAAAGCCAAAACACCAAGAAATTAGAAGAGAACATAAAATATCTCACCGACAAGGTGATAGATCTGGAAAACAGGGGGAGAAGAGAAAATTTAAGAATAATTGGACTCCCAGAAAAGCCAGAAATAAACACCAAACTGGACATGGTGATACAAGATATAATCAAAGAAAATTGCCCAGAGATTCTAGAACAAGGGGGCAATACAGCCACTGACAGAGCTCACAGAACACCTTCTACACTAAACCCCCAAAAGACAACTCCCAGGAATGTAATTGCCAAATTCCAAAGCTATCAAACAAAAGAAAAAATCCTACAGGAAGCCAGAAAAAGACAATTTAGATATAAAGGAATGCCAATCAGGGTCACACAAGACCTTGCAAGTTCTACGCTGAATGATCGTAAGGCATGGAACATGATCTTCAGAAAGGCAAGAGAGCTGGGTCTCCAACCAAGAATCAGCTACCCAGCAAAACTGACTATATACTTCCAAGGGAAAGTATGGGCATTCAACAAAATAGAAGACTTCCAACTTTTTGCAAAGAAAAGACCAGAGCTCTGTGGAAAGTTTGATACCGAAAATCAAAGAGCAAGGAATACCTGAAAAGGTAAATATTAAGGAAAGGGGAAAAATGTTATCTTCTTTTACTCAAACTCTCTTCTATAAGGACTACATTTATATCAACCTATGTATACTAATATGTGGGGAAAATGTAATGTATAAATAGGGGGTAAAGAAAGACCAAATAGAATAATGGTTCTCACACAAAGATTCACAGGGGAAGGGGAGGGGAAGAAAACTCCTATAAGAAGGAGAGGAAGAGAGGGGGGGGGGTTTACTTAAACCTCAATCTCAGGGAAATCAACTCTGAGAGGGAAAAACATCCAGATCCATTGGGATCTTGAATTCTATCTTACCCAACAAGGGTAAGGAGAAGGGAAAACCAAGGGGGGGAGGGGGAGAAGGAGAACAAAAAGGGAGGGAAAGAGAGGGGGGAGGGGGAGGGAACAAAAAGGGAGGGACTAAAAAGGGAAACATCAAGGGAGGGGACAAGGGGGACTGATTCAAAGTAAATCACTGGACTAAAAGGTAGAGCCGAAGAAGAAAAGGTTAGAATTAGGGAAGGCAATCAAAATGCCAGGGAGTCCACAAATGACAATCATAACTTTGAACGTGAATGGGATGAACTCACCCATAAAACGTAGACGAATAGCAGAATGGATTAGAATCCAAAACCCTACCATATGTTGTCTTCAAGAAACACACATGAGGCGGGTTGACACCCACAAGGTCAGAATTAAAGGATGGAGTAAGACCTTCTGGGCTTCAACTGATAGAAAGAAGGCAGGAGTGGTAATCATGATATCTGATAAAGCCAATGCAAAAATAGACCTGATCAAAAGGGATAGGGAAGGTAATTATATTTTGTTAAAAGGGACTCTAGACAATGAGGAAATATCATTAATCAACATGTATGCACCAAATAATATAGCACCCAAATTTCTAATGGAGAAACTAGGAGAATTGAAGGAAGAAATAGACAATAAAACCATACTAGTGGGAGACTTAAACCAACCATTATCAAATTTAGATAAATCGAATCAAAAAATAAATAAGAAAGAGGTAAAAGAAGTGAATGAAATCTTAGAAAAATTAGAATTAATAGACATATGGAGAAAAATAAATAGGGATAAAAAGGAATACACCTTCTTCTCAGCACCACATGGCACATTCACAAAAATTGACCATACATTAGGTCACAGAAACATAGCACACAAATGCAAAAAAGCAGAAATAATGAATGCAGCCTTCTCAGATCACAAGGCAATAAAAATAATGATTAGTAATGGTACAAGGAAAACCAAATCTAAAACCAATTGGAAATTAAACAATATGATACTCCAAAACCGTTTAGCTAAAGAAGAAATCATAGAAACAATTAATAATTTCATCAAGGAAAATGACAATGGCGAAACATCCTTTCAAACCTTTTGGGATGCAGCCAAAGCGGTAATCAGAGGCAAATTCATATCCCTGAAAGCTCATATTAACAAACAAGGGAGAGCAGAGATCAATCAATTGGAAATGCAATTGAAAAAACTCGAAAGCGATCAAATTAAAAACCCCCAGCAGAAAACCAAATTAGAAATCCTAAAAATTAAGGGAGAAATTAATAAAATCGAAAGTGATAGAACTATTGATTTAATAAATAAGACAAGAAGCTGGTACTTTGGAAAAACAAACAAAATAGACAAAGTACTGGTCAATCTAATTAAAAAAAGGAAGGAAGAAAAGCAAATTCACAGCATTAAAGATGAAAAGGGGGACAGCACCTCCAATGAGGAGGAAATTAAGGCAATCATTAGAAATTACTTTGCCCAATTATATGGCAATAAATACACCAATTTAGGAGAAATGGATGAATATATACAAAAATACAAACTGCCTAGACTAACAGAAGAGGAAATAGAATTCTTAAATAATCCCATATCAGAAATTGAAATCCATCAAGCCATCAAAGAACTTCCTAAGAAAAAATCCCCAGGGCCTGATGGATTCACCTGTGAATTCTATCAAACATTCAGAGAACAGTTAACCCCAATACTATACAAACTATTTGACATAATAAGCAAAGAGGGAGTTCTACCAAACTCCTTTTACGACACAAACATGGTACTGATTCCAAAACCAGGCAGGTCAAAAACAGAGAAAGAAAACTATAGACCAATCTCCCTAATGAATATAGATGCAAAAATTTTAAATAGGATACTAGCAAAAAGACTCCAGCAAGTGATCAGAAGGATCATTCACCATGATCAAGTAGGATTCATACCAGGGATGCAGGGCTGGTTCAACATTAGGAAAACCATCCACATAATTGACCACATCAACAAGCAAACTAGCAAGAACCACATGATTATCTCAATAGATGCAGAAAAAGCCTTTGATAAAATACAACACCCATTCCTATTAAAAACACTAGAAAGCATAGGAATAGAAGGGTCATTCCTAAAAACAATAAACAGTATATATCTAAAACCAACAGCTAATATCATCTGCAATGGGGATAAACTAGATGCATTCCCAATAAGATCAGGAGTGAAACAAGGATGCCCATTATCACCTCTACTATTTGACATTGTACTAGAAACACTAGCAGTAGCAATTAGAGAAGATAAAGAAATTGAAGGTATCAGAATAGGCAAGGAGGAGACCAAGTTATCACTCTTTGCGGATGACATGATGGTCTACTTAAAGAATCCTAGAGATTCAACCAAAAAGCTAATTGAAATAATCAACAACTTTAGCAAAGTTGCAGGATACAAAATAAACCCACATAAATCATCAGCTTTTCTATATATCTCCAACACAGCTCAGCAGCAAGAACTAGAAAGAGAAATCCCATTCAAAATCACCTTAGACAAAATAAAATACCTAGGAATCTATCTCCCAAGACAAACACAGGAACTATATGAACACAACTACAAAACACTCGCCACACAACTAAAACTAGACTTGAACAATTGGAAAAACATTAACTGCTCATGGATAGGACGAGCCAATATAATAAAAATGACCATCCTACCAAACTTATTTATCTATTTAGTGCCATACCCATTGAACTACCAAAATACTTCTTCACTGATTTAGAAAAAACCATAACAAAGTTCATTTGGAAGAACAAAAGATCAAGGATATCCAGGGAAATAATGAAAAAAAACACATATGATGGGGGCCTTGCAGTCCCAGACCTCAAACTATATTACAAAGCAGCAGTCATCAAAACAATTTGGTACTGGCTAAGAAACAGAAAGGAAGATCAGTGGAATAGACTGGGGGAAAACGACCTCAGCAAGACAGTATACGATAAACCCAAAGATCCCAGCTTTTGGGACAAAAATCCACTATTCGATAAAAACTGCTGGGAAAATTGGAAGACAGTGTGGGAGAGACTAGGAATAGATCAACACCTCACACCCTACACCAAGATAAATTCAAAATGGGTGAGTGACTTAAACATAAAGAAGGAAACCATAAGTAAATTGGGTAAACACAGAATAGTATACATGTCAGACCTTTGGGAAGGGAAAGATTTTAAAACCAAGCAAGACTTAGAAAGAATCACAAAATGTAAAATAAATAATTTTGACTACATCAAACTAAAAAGCTTTTGTACAAACAAAACCAATATAACTAAAATCAGAAGGGAAACAACAAATTGGGAAAAAATCTTCATAGAAACCTCTGACAAAGGTTTAATTACTCATATTTATAATGAGCTAAATCAATTGTACAAAAAATCAAGCCATTCTCCAATTGATAAATGGGCAAGGGAAATGGATAGGCAGTTCTCAGATAAAGAAATCAAAACTATTAACAAGCACATGAAGAAGTGTTCTACATCTCTTATAATCAGAGAGATGCAAATCAAAACAACTCTGAGGTATCACCTCACACCTAGCAGATTGGCTAACATAACAGCAAAGGAAAGTAATGAATGCTGGAGGGGATGTGGCAAAGTAGGGACATTAATTCATTGCTGGTGGAGCTGTGAACTGATCCAACCATTCTGGAGGGCAATTTGGAACTATGCCCAAAGGGCGACAAAAGAATATCTACCCTTTGACCCAGCCATAGCACTGCTGGGTCTGTACCCCAAAGAGATAATGGACACAAAGACTTGTACAAAAATATTCATAGCTGCGCTCTTTGTGGTGGCCCAAAACTGGAAAACGAGGGGATGCCCATCAATTGGGGAATGGCTGAACAAACTGTGGTATATGTTGGTGATGGAATACTATTGTGCTCAAAGGAATAATAAAGTGGAGAAGTTCCATGGAGACTGGAACAACCTCCAGGAAGTGATGCAGAGCGAGAGGAGCAGAACCAGGAGAACATTGTACACAGAGACTAATACACTGTGGTATAATCGAACGTAATGGACTTCTCCATTAGGGGCGGTGTAATGTCCCTGAACAACTTTCAGGGATCCAGGAGAAAAAAAACACCATTCATAAGCAAAGGATAAACTATGGGAGTGGAAACACCGAGAAAAAGCAACTGCCTGAAGACAGAGGTTGAGGGGACATGACAGAGGATAGACTTTAAATGAACACTCTAGTGCAAATACTATCAACAAAGCAATGGGTTCAAATCAAGAAAACATCTAATGCCCAGTGGACTTACGCGTCGGCTATGGGGGGTGGGGGGGAGGAAAAGAAAATGATCTATGTCTTTAACGAATAATGCTTGGAAATGATCAAATAAAATATATTTAAAAAAAAAATAACAACATCAATATCTGTGTCATAAATATCATCAGCATCAACTTTTAACTATTCATCTTTTCCTGGCCTAGGAAAGATTTTTGCTGGGTGACCTCACCTAATAGCACACTCTGCAGAGTACTGAAAGAGAGAGCCAAAAGACCTAAACTCTAGGCTTGAGTGCCACTATGTTACCTTTGGGGGTAAAAAGAAAGCCTTCTTTTTCCCAGTCTCAATTTCGTCATTTATGTATGAGTGAAGTTTAACTGGACTCTGCATTAAGTTAATCAATTAAATCAAAGAATAAACCAGGTATAAATAAGAAAAAGAGAACATGAGTTTTTTTGATGAAATAAATTTTCTTTCTTTTTGCTTTTATTTGTATGCTCAGCATTTAGTATAATGTTATTTCCCCCACATACTCTATGGTTTAGCAACCCATACCTTTTTCTGGCCTAGAGGCAGTTGGATGGTAGAGGGAAGAAACTTCTGGGCTTAGAGTTAGGAAGATATGAGTTCAAATTTGAAGTTAGATATTTAATAGCAGTGTAACTTTGGACAAATCACTTAAACACTATTTGCCTCAATTTCCTCAACTGTAAAGTAGAGATGAAAATAGCCCCTATCTACCAGGAATGTATAAAGATAAAAAGAGATATTTAAAATCATCAGCAAATATCATTTAGAATGGGAATAAGTTAGAAGCCATTACAATAAGATAAGAAGTGAAGCAAGGAGGCCCATTATTGCTACTATTATTTAATGCTGTGCTAGAAATGCTAGTGGTAGCAATTAGAGAAGAAAAAGAAATTGAAGGGAGTTAAGGTAGGCATTGAGGAAACTACACTATCACTCTTTGCAGATGATATGATGGTATACTTAAAGAAGCCTAGAGAATCAACTAAAAAACTAGTTGAAATAAGAACCTTACCAAAGTTTTAGGATACAAAATAAACCCACATAAATCATATCAGCATTTTTATATATTAACAACAAACTTCAGCAGCCAGAGATAGAAAGAGAAATTCAATTTAAAATTATGCTAAGCAATATAAAATAGTTGGCAAAACACTTGCCAAGACAGACACAGGAATTATATGAGCATGATTGCAAAGCACTTTTCACACAAATAAAGTCAGATCTAAATAATTGGGAAAATATTGTGTTAATGGCTAGACCAAGTTAATATAATAAAAATGACAATTTAATCTAACTTAACTTACTTTTTCAGTGCCATGCCAATCAAACTAAAAAAAATATTTTATGGAACTAGAAAATAATAACAAAATTTATCTGGAACAACAAAAAGTCAATAATAAAAAAATGTGAAGGAAGGAAGCTTAGCAGTATCAAATCTCAAACTGTACTCTAAAACAGTAATTATCAAAACACTATGGTACTGTCTAAGAAATAGACTGGTGGATCAATAGAATGGATTAGATACATAGTTTGCAGGGGTAAATGACTTTAGCAGCCTAATGTTTGATGAACCCCAAAATCCCAGCTTTTTAGATAAAACCTCACAATTTGACAAAAATTGCTAGGAAAACTGGAAAACAGTTATGGCAGAAACTAGGTAGAGACCAATATCTCACAACCTATGCCAAGATAAGATCAAAATGAGTATAAGATTTAGTTAAAAAGACTGATACCATAAGTAAATTAGTGGATCATAGATTAGTTTACCTGTCAGATCTTTAGAAAAGGGAAGAACTTATGGCCAAATAAGAGATGAAGAGCATTATAAGATATAAAATTAATAATTTTGATTATATTAAGTTAAAAAAGCCTTTAAACAAACAAAACCAATGTAACCAGGATTAGAAAGGAAACAACAAGCTGGGGGAAAATAGCATAGCAAATTTCTTTGATATAAATCTAATTTTTCAGAATTGTAGAGATCTGTCAAATTTATGAGTATATTATTCTCCAGTTAACAAATGGTCAATGTATGTGAACAAGCAATTTTCAGATAAAGAAATCAAGGCTATCAATAATCTGATAAAAATGTTCTGAATCACTCTCCATTTGAGAAATGCAAAATAAAACAATGCTGATAGTAAAGGAAAGTGATTAATATTGGAGGGGATGTAGCAAAATTGGAACACTAATGCATTGTTGATGGAGTTAGGAACTAATTCATCCATTCTAGAGGGAATTTGAAACTATTTTCAAAGGGCTATAAAACTGGGCATACCCTTTGATCCTGTAATACCACTTCTAGGACTATATCCCAAAGAGATTTTTTAGAAAGGGAGATAAGACCAATTTGTACAAAAAGTACTTAGAATAGCTCTTTTGTGTTGGCAAAGAATTACAATTTAAGAGGATGTCCATCAAGTGGGAAATAGATGAACAAATTGTGGTATATGTTGATGATGGAATACTTTTGTGCTATAAGAAATGATAAGCAGGATGATTTTTCAGAAAAAATTGGAAAAATCCACATGAACTGATGCAAAGCAAAATAAGCAGAATGTGGAGATCATTGTGCACAATAATACAGTGACAGCAAAATTATGTGACGATGAACGGTGAAAATTTGGCTACTCTCAGCAATAGAATGATCCAGAGCAATTCTAAAGGCCTTATGACAAAAGATGCTATGCAATTCCAAGAGAAAGAACTTTTGAAGTAATAATGCAGATCAAAACATACTAACCAAAATGTTGGTTATTTCTGGTTTTATTTTGAGGTTTTGGTTATGTAGGAGTATTCTTTTATAATAATGACCAATATGGACATGTGTCTTCCATGATAAGAGATGTATTGCCAAAATCAAATTGCTTACTGTGAAGGGGAATTCTTTATTTTATTTGTCTATTTTTAAGTTAATCAACCAAAAATGTAAACACGCTACTTAACACTAAGTAAGAGAGTTCATAAGTCACTTACTAAAATGGTTGACAACTTCAGAGACTTGTGAATCCTTTGATAAGAGTTTACCCCCTCAGAAGATGAGAGGTAGATCCCACAGACACTGCCCTTTTGGGCAGTGCTGGGCAATTTGGAAGCTATGATTGGCCCCTGTGAAGAGAGGAAGTGACAGGAAGTGACATGGTAAAAGGACTATAAAAAGTTCTGAACTTCCTATCCAGGGAGTCTCAGGCTTGAATCTTTGGCTTGGAGCTTTGGCTGGTGACTTGCCTCTTGGAAGTGGCTTTGGACTTGGACCTTAGCTTCGACTTGGGACCTTGGCTCTTGGACTACTTCTAGGAGGACTGATCCTGGATCTTATCTTTTGAACTTTGTCTTGGGTGAGTAAGTAGCTGGCCTTCCCTTCCTGGCTTCTGGAGAGATTAGTTCTGGAGAGGCCTTCCTTTCCTGGAGGAGGCTGTATAGGTGGAACCCATACATAAGACACCACCAGGTCCTCTGGCTAAGGGTTAACAAGCACTGCTGGGGCTGAGTTGGATACCAGAGCAACATTTAGTGTGATAGGCTAGACATTTTCTCTACCCTCTTCTTATATTCCTCTACTTTCACTCTTTCCACCTCTTTGTAAATAAATGCTACTAAAAGTCATTTTGACTTGAGCTATAATATTTTAAACTGACAACCACAATATTACCTTAGAATGCTAATATTTAGTCAAGCTGTAAGTTTAATTCCTTACATTACTATCTCTGAGAGGGAGGAGGCAAGATAGAGAAGGAGTCAATTTAGATCTTATAATTCCTAAAAATGTATGTTTCAAATTGTTATGTATATAATTGGGAAAATAAGATAAAATATCGTTAATTTTTTTAAATATCCTCAGGAAAAAAAGAAAAACATGAAAAACAGCCAACATGTTATATTTGAATTATAAAATCTAAAACCTGGAAAAGATCTTAAAGACCATCTAGAACAGCCCCCTCATTTTATTTAATTTTTTAACTTAAATTTGTTTTTTCAGTGAATACAAATCTATTTTCTTTCCTTCTCACATCTTCCCCACTGGAAAAAATAGTTATAACAAATATACATGGCCAAGAAAAATAGGTTCCAACATTGGTCATTTCCAAAAAAAAAATATTTCTCTGTCTGTACCTTAGGCTATCATGAACAATCTAGATATTATTATATTATATTATATTCACCATGAGTTTTCTGGAATTTTGATTGGTCATTTTGTTGATCAGAGCCTATATGTGTGTTTGTTAAGCCAACTGTATTTTCCATGTGGTTTATCACTTGACCATACCATACACTGGAAAGTGAATTCATTATTCCATCAGGAGTCCTGGGTTAGAATCCTGATTCTAACATATACTTATTGTTTAATCTCTTTGAGCTTTATTTTTTCTTCTTGTCAAGTAGAGTTAATACTTGAAGTACCTACTTTATGAATTCTTGTGAAGAATACATTTTTAAATTAAGTTTATTTAATTAATTAATCAATTAATTTTGAATATTTTTCCATGGTTACTGGATCATTGCTAGTAGAAAAGTCTGTTACATTTGATTGTGCCATAATGTATCTGTCTGTGTATGTTTTTCTTCTCGTTCTGCTCCTTTCACTCTACATCAGTTCCTGGAGGTCATTATAGTTCACATGGAATTCCTCCAGTTCATTTTTCCTTTGAGCACAATAGGATTCCATGACCAACAGATACCACAATTTATTCAGCCATTCCCCAATCAAAGAGCATCACTTCATTTTAGAATTTTTTGCCACCACAAACAGCGTGGCTATAAATATGTTTGTACAAGTCTTTTTCCTTATGATCTCTTTGGGGTATAAAACCAGCTGTACTATGGCTGTATCAAAGGGCAGGCATTCTTTTAGCTCCCTTTGGGCATAGTTCTAAATTGCCTTCCAGAATGGTTGTTTCAATTCACAACTCCACCAGCAGTGCATTAATGTCCCAATTTTGCCACAACCCCTCCAACATTTACTGCTTTCCTTTGCTGTCATGTTAGTTAATCTATTAGTCATGAGGTGACACCTCAGGGTTGTTTTGATTTGCACTTCTTTTTTTTTTTTGAACCCTTACCTTCCGTCTTGGAGTCAATACTGTGTATTGGCTCCAAGGCAGAAGAGTGGTAAGGGCTAGGCAATGGGGGTCAAGTGACTTGCCCAGGGTCACACAGCTGGGAAGTGTCTGAGCTCAGATTTGAACCTAGGACCTCCCATCTCTAGGCCTGGCTCTCAATCCACTGAGCTACCCAGCTGCCCCCGACTTGCATTTCTTTAATTATAAGAAATTTAGAACACTTTTTCATATGTTTATTGATAGTTTTGATTTCTTTATATGAAAAATTGCCTATTCATGCCCCTTGCCCATTTATAAATTGGGGAATGGCTTTATTGAAGAATACATTTTGAGCCTTCCTTGTGCCTGATCCTTTATAAAATAGGGAAAGAAACTGAACCATTAGTATAAGTATATAACCTTGTATTGTTATATGGTGTAAGTATATATAATGGTATATAACCTTTAGTGGAGTCATTAGCATAGAGATCTAATAATTGAATGAAATCCCTCTTTTGATGCCAGTTAGTACCCTTTATAATTTATAGCATTAGAAAGCTGCTAAATCATTCTTGATTAGAGAAATATACTTCTGAAAAACTCTGAGATATTATCTCACACCTATCAGATTGGCTGAAATTATAAAAGGGCAAAATGACGAATGTTGGAAAAATGAGGACACTAATGCAATGTTGGTAGAATGGTGAACTGATCCAACTATTTTGGAGATCAATTTGGAATTATGCTCAAGGAGTTATAAATCTGTATATACCCTTTGACCCAGAAGTATCACTATTAGGTTCATTTCCTAAGGAGATCAGGGGGAAAAGGAAAAGAATCTATATGCTCTAAAATATTTATGCCTGTTCTCTTTGTGATGGCAAGAACTGAAAATTGAGAGGATCTCCATCAATTGGGGCATGGCAAAACAAGTTTTGGCACATGATTGTGATGGAATATTATTGTGCTATAAGAAATAACAAGCAGGCTAACTTTTAAATAACATGGAATGATTTACATGAAATTAGAAAGAGCAAACTGAGCAGAACTAAGAGAATATTATATACAGCAACAAGAATATTACTTGAAGAATGATTTATGTATGATTACCTCCAGAAAAAGAACTGATAAACAGAAATAAGACATAGTTTTATTATATAAAATATATTTTGTCTTTAATACAGGGAAAAGAGGAAGGGAGATCCCTGTAAACTTTAATGTAACTAAAAAATAAAAAAATAAATTTTTAAAAAGTAAAAAGAAAAGGCAGCTTCCTACAGCACCAACAAGTAAAATAACTTGCCCAATGTAATAATAGAACTACTATGTGTCAGAGGTGCTACTTGAACTCACTTCTTCCTGGCTTTAGGGTCAGCTTTCTATCTACTATATTAGGTTGCTTCTGATCCCTCTTTATCAGAATTCTGCTCATATAATCATTTCCAGAACCTTGTAATTTGGATTTGAGAACTGATCAGATAGTTCTCCAAACTAACATCCCTATTGCATTGACTTACTATTACTTAGCATTATTATTCTTACCAAAGCAAGTAGATAAGTACCAGGAAACCAAAAGCATGTAGCCAACAATATAGATACAGGGAGATGCCAAATGAATTAAATGTTGAATAATAGTCAATTTCTGGGAAACAAGCTTACTTTCAGCTTGAAGTAGAGCAAAAGCTTGGTTAATAAGAGTTCCCTATTCTTCATATTCAGTTATACTTTGGGTCAAATTATGTCTCCTTTGTATATTGTGCTATATAACATTTCATTCATAACACAGGAAGCCTATAAAGTGAATGTTATCCTTTGTGGTCTCTTCAAAACTAGTGATAAAATAGAATTTTATGGTGCCATATTTGCTCATATATTTTCTCCTTCAAATAATCTCTTTCTTCTCATGCTCTTAAAATTGAGAAAGAATCTGTGACTTGCTCGTATTCCCCATCTCTACCCCTACGCATTGTCAACAAGAACAGGCAAAGAGCAGATCTCGTGATTCCTCTGTGACTTTTGTGAGACAAGATTTGTGTGGCAGCTTATTTTAAGATTCCACATACCCAGATGAGTATGAGAATAGTGATGTGAAGGCATGGAAAGGGATATAGGTCAATGGGGGAGCAGCCTGGAGGGGACAGGCAAAAGAACAGGAAAAATTCAGAAAGACCTATTATATTTCCTGAGGATTTTTCTCCATCCCATCTCCATCCCACCTCAACTAAAAACAGAAACAACAAAAAATTTCCTTTAATGTTCCATATTTTGTTTTTAAGTCCCTAAATATAATAAAAATTACAATGGATGCACTCATATTTACATTCATATTATAGGTAAACATGACTAAATAAGTTAATTTTTTTAATTTTTATTTTGTTTTTTCAATGAACAAGTGTTTATTTTCCCCACTTCAATTTAAAAGATAAAAGGGAAAAGAAATCTTGTGACAAGTGTGCATAGTGTGAAGATTAGATTTAGCTATCTCCTGATTGTAACAATGAAAATACTTAGCTCTTCCTTTATCCTGAGGATTAAATTGTAATTCCCTGATTGTAACAATGAAGGTACTTAACCCTTCCTTTTTTGGGAAGATTGAATTGTAATCCAATCTATTTTTAGATTTTACTTCCTAAAGGTGAAAACTCATTATTTGAAGTATATCTACCCATTTTAACTACAAAAATGTGTTAAGTAACTACAAAAGGTAAACTAACCAAAAAAGGTGTTAAGTAACCCAAAAAGATATAATCTAACCAAAGAAGGTATGAACTAAAGAGTGGGAAGTCCTGGGGGTAAAAGCATTTGTTGTGATTGGTAGATGTGAAAATTAGGGGCGGTAACACAAGAGAAAAAGATCTTTAAAAAGAGGACCAGAGGCCAGAAGAAGTAATATTTGATTCGAGATTCAAGTTGGATGGAGGATCTCTGACTCGAGTGGGACTGGAGGATCAGTCTCTTGAGACTGGATTCTATGTAAGATCTCTGACTCAGAATTGGACTGGAGGAACTGGACCCTGGAGGAACTCATGCAGGAGACCTCAGACTGCTTTTCCTTTTAGACTGTCACTGTTGGTGAGTGAAAAGGCTGACTTAATGACCCTGCCTTTCTTGGAGGTGTGAACTTCTGAGAAAGGCCCATAGCCTTGAGACTTTTTTTTCCCAGATTAGGGCCTTAGAATTTCTACCCCTCTCTCTCTCTCTCTCTCTCTCTCTCTCTCTCTCTCTCTCTCTCTCTCTCTCTCTCTCTCTCTCTCTCTCTCTCTGTCTCTCTCTCTGTCTCTCTGTCTCTCTCTCTCTCTCATTCCTTAATATCTCCCCTCTATTTTAAAAAATTACCATAAATTCCATTTAGTTTAGTAATTAATTTTGGGATTTAGAATTAAATCCCTATAGACCACTATTTAAATATTCAGAGTCCAACCATAATTAAAATTTAACAATAGTCAAACAAGGGGACAGCTGGGTAGCTCAGTGGTTTGAGAGCCAGGCCTAGAGCCGGGAGGTCCTAGGTTCAAATCTGGCCTCAGACTCTTCCCAGCTGTGTGACCCTGGGCAAGTCACTTAACCCCCATTGCCTAGCTCTTACCACTCTTCTGCCTTGGAGCCAATACACAGTATTGATTCCAAGATGGAAGGTAAGGGTTTTTATAAAAAACAAACAAAAAAAATAGTCAAACAAAATAAATTCCCATGTTATCCATGTCCAAAAATGTTTCCACCTCATTCTGTTCCTTGAATCCCTCATCTTGCTGTTAGGAGATGGGTAGCATGTTTCATTATCAGTTCTTTGGAATTGTGGCAAGTCATTGCTTTGATTGCTTTCTTAAGTTTTCCAAAGTTGTTTGTCTTTTCACTGTTATTATACAATAATGGTTCTTCTAAATTTTGATCTAGATGGAAATTCAGCAATTTGTCTGATCCAAATCCATATCCTCAATTTGAGACAGTAAAATAATATGGCGGCAAGAAAGTCACTGTCTTCTTAGGTTGTACTTAGAGACCTAATGTCCAGGAATACGGAGGGAAATAATGAGCCTGCTATATTCTGACCTGGTCAGAGTATATCTGTTCAGTTCTGGGTATCATCTTTTAGTAATGAATGTCCTTACATTAATAAATTAGAGAAGAAATGAATTACAACAATCAGGAAGGCAAAAATTCTCAAGAAAATGTGGGAAAATACGATGGGAAAATTGTGCATGTTTACACTAGAGAAAAGATTTAGGGTGTACAAGACACCTATCTTCAAGATTTTAAAGAGTCGTAACACAGAAAAAAGATTAAACTTGTTCAACTTGGCCTCAGAGGAAAGAACTAGAAACTCTTAGTGACAGATATTGCAAATAAATATATTTAGGATTTATTTTTTAGGAAAAAAATCTCAACCGTAGGCTCTTTACCTGGAAATTCTGAACTTTTAAAAAATATAAATTTTTAAAGCTGCATTTTGATTTAATTGGATTTCTCTGTCGTCCTCTGTATTTTGTTTTATGCATTATAAATCATTATTCTGAGAAGTGGTCTAAAACTTTTACCATACTGTTAAAAGGGTTCATGCCACACACACACATAGATTAAACACCCCTACAGTAGAGCTATCCTAAAGTATAATACCCACCCTCAAAAATGGAATAGGATCCTTATCATTAGAGGCAGAAGGCAGAAGATGGAATAACTTTTCGAGGTATGTTGGAGAGATGGTTCTTTTCCAGATAAAAGCTGAAATCAATGGTCTTTGAAATCTCTTACCATTCTGGGATTCTTTGAATCCTTTTGTGAAGTTTGTGATCAGGGTGACTCAAATGAGTATCCACACTATGGGCCTTTGAAATAATGTTTCTATAATATTTTACAGTATATAAGATAGTTTCTTCACATGAAGACTCCATGAGGTCAGGCACCTTTCCTTATCTAAATTTTGCATTTCCTCTGGCATTTATCACAATGCCCAATTTACAGCAAGCCCTTAATAAATTTTTGTTGAATGAGTGAATGAAGAAGTGAAAGAATTGTGCAGTCAGTAAGTCAGCAACAATTTACAATGTGCCTACTATGCACCAGGCACTGTACTACATCGTAGGTATAAAAAAAAAAAGACAAAACCAGTCCCTCCTCTGAAGAAGCTCTCAGTCTAATGGGGAAGCCAACATGAAAGTAAGTATTTTAAAATAGTCAAAAGAGGGAAGGCAGTAAGACCGACAAAGGCTTATTAAAGGAGGTAGGATTTTAACTTAGACTTGAAGGAAAGTTAGTGATGTGGAGGGTGAGAATTTCAAACATGGTGGCCAGCCAGTGACAGTGCCCAGAGTCTGGAGACAGAGCATCTCATGGAAAGAAGAACAAGGAGGCCAGTGTCAATGGTTCACGGGGAACATGGGGTATTAAGCTATAAGAGCCCTAGAAAGGTAGGGACTAGTTTTCTGCCTTTCTTTGTATACCTAGGATGGAGGTAATAGGAAGTTACTAGCGTTTACTGAATTGGGAGTTAGGTGGGGTGGTTAAGAGTGATAATTTCAGGTCAGCACTTTAAGAAAATCCATTTGATATCTGAGTGAAAAATGAACTGAAGTGGAGATACACTTGAGGCAGGAAGGCCAACCAGTAGACTATAGCAATAATCAAGGTGTGAGGTGATACAGGTCTGCTTTGGAGAAAAGCAGAGTCAGAGGTGAGAAACTAGAGTATAGGAGAGACATTAGGGCATCTAAGATGACAGTTATTTGGTGTGGTACATAGAGTGCTTTTAGTCAGAAAGACCCGAGTTCAAATCCAAACTTAGTCAATAGATGGGTGACTATGGGCAAGCTGTTATGATGTCTGTTTGACTCAGTTTCTTAATTTGTAAAATGGGTATACTAATAGCACCTAACCCCAATAATTGTTGTGAGGAACAAGTGAGATATTAATTGTAAGTCACTTGTGTGAAAATCAATTTTAACTAATTTTAGTTCAATTTAAATTTAGTTATTTTAAAATTTAGTTAAAAGCAAAGGGACAAGAAAACATATTGGATATAGGGAGTGAAAGAGATAGAGAAAAATCAAGTAAGACACCTAGGTTATGAGCCTGGATGGCTGGAGGTATGGTGGTGACCTCAACAGTAATAAAAAAAAATAGGAAAAGGAAGATCTTGGGGCTGAGAAAAATAAAAGTTCAGTTTTAAACATGTTTAGGACCTCCAGTGTGAGATGTCTAGTAGGCAATTAGAGATGAGAGAATGAAGGTTAGAAGAGAGGTTAAAGTTAGATAAGTAGGTATGGGAACCATTAGCACAAGATAATAATTGAAGGGGCAGCTAGTTGGGTCAGTGGATAAAGAGATAGCCCTGGAGATGAGGTCCTGGGTTCAAATCTAGCCTCAGACATGTCCCAGCTGTGTGACTATGACACTTAACCACCATTGACTATCCCTTACCAGTCTTTTGCCATGGAACCAATATATAGTATTGATTTTAAGTTGGAAGGTAAGGATTTTTTAATAATTCATAAGCCCTGATGAGAGATGGTCAAGTGAAATCATATAGATGGAGAAGAGTGACAGGACAAAGCCTAGAAAGAGAACACTATATGTGGAACAAGACTTAAAAGAACCCAGTAAAAGAAAAGAACAGAAAGTTTTAAGCAAAGAAAGACAAACTCGTTTTACAACACATACTTTATATTCCTAATCTAATAAATTGGCATTAGCTCTCTTTAGTGTGTTTTAAAAGTATTATATTTCAAGTTTTTCTCTCATTTCCATTTTCTTCCATAAAACACTCCATTTCTTCAATATTATAATATTTCACCAGCATAGATGTTCCCTCCATGATCTCAAAGAGTAACTTCTCTTTGACTTACTAGGTCTCTAAGAGCTGTTATGACCAAAAGAAATCCCTACTCTTGCAGTCAATAGGACAATGAGACTGTACAGCCCTGGCCATGCTAGTTCTCAGACAAGATGTTTACGATTTACAACTATTTCCATACTCAAAGCTTTCTCAGCTCTGTACAACCACCTATAGCTTGAGCTATGAGGCATAGCCTTTAAGAAACATTACATGAAGAGGCAACTGAGAACTTTAGTAGACTTTATAAAATGCTAAACATGAGATTTTTGTATGCCTTTGCATTTCCGTAAATTTTATATCTCTTTTGTTTTTGTTGTTGTACAGCCATTTTCAGTCCTGTCTAACTCTGACTCCATTCAGGATTTTCCTGACAGAGATACTAGATTGGTTTGCCATTTCATTCTCTAGTTCATTTTACAGATGGGGAAATGGAAGCAAATAGAGGTTAAGTGACTTGCCCAGTGTCACACAGCTAGTAAATGTCTGAAGCCAGATTTGAACTCAGTAAGCTAAGTCTTCCTGACTCCAGACCCTTGATCTATCCACTACACCACCTAGATTACCTTTACATCTCTAAACCTAATTAATTTATTTTATCTACTCCACAGGATTTTTATTTAATATGACCATGGATTCTCCTTTTTTTAACCTTCGAAATCACATGCAAACTCTTCTATTTGACATTTAAAGAACAGCTTATCAAATTCCAATAAGCTAGGTCTTCAAAGTTTTCTAACCATGCAACAATAGGAACATAGAGTGAATGCTTGTCCTATGCATCACTGTCCAGGTGGTAAATTCAAAGAAAGCAAGACTGGGAAGGTCCTCAGACAATGCTGTATATCATACCCAATCACTTCCACAGTTGTTGAATAATCATTAAAAAATATTTTCTAGTTTAATTTACCTGAATTCTTTCAGAGACACATTTAATTGCTTATTATCTGGGTTGTTGCAAGAAGGAATAAGTCTGAATAATACAATGATGAAGATGAAGAAGAATTCCACTTGGAGGTTTAAAGAAAGACTAACCAGAAGACCTGGAGACTTGTTGTTCTGACTTTAATTGTCCTATTGTAGATGACTCAGAAGCTTGAAGAAGGAGGGGTGGGTCATTAATTCAAAAATCAACTATAGAGAAAACATAGTATTTATATATGGAGAAGACTATTTCCACTCCTAAGGTATTTGTGGACTTCTTAGGAACTCTGATTTGTTGTACCCAGTTAACTGAACTCTCTAAATTAAAACCTTTGTTTCTTTTTTATTATCATTAATTTATTTATTTAGAACATTTTTCCATGGTTTCATGATTCATGATTTTTCATAAGCCTCTTCCCTTCCCCCTCCCTGAGCTGACAAGCAATTCCACTGGGTTATACATGAGTCATTGTTCAAAACCTATTTTCATATTATTCATATTTGTAATAGAATGATCTTTTAATGATGAAACTCCAAATCTATCCCCATTGAACCACATGATCAATTATATTTTTTTCTTCTGCATTTCTTCTCCCACAGTTATTTCTCTGGATGTGGATAGTGCTCTCTCTCATAAGTTCCTCTGGATTGTCCTGGGTCATTGCATTGCTGCTAGTAGAGAAGTCCATTATGTTTGATCATACCACAGTGTATCAGTCTCTGTGTATAATGTTCTCCTGGTTCTGCTCCTCTCACTCTGCATCAATTCCTGGTGGTCATTCCAGTTCACATGGAATTCCTCCACTTCATTATTCTTCTTGGCTGTGGCTGATGGTTTGTGGGGGAAGGGGCATCTGGGAGTGGCAGTTGGGTCTTGGGACTAGCACTTCCTTCCTGCTGGGGTGGGGCTTGTTTCCTGGTGTTGGAGGAAAGAGGAGCTTGTTTAACCCAGTCTGGTGTGGTGTGCCTCTTTTGGTTCAGCCCAGATACTTCTGAAGGTTAGAACTGTTCTTGTTTGCTTTCTGTCTACTGCTAAGATTCTGAATTAGACTAAGCAGGACTGATATAGAGTAGATGGGAGTGGGAGAAACCCTCCACTGGCCTCAACTCTGAAGCTAAGGTAAAAACTCCAATCCCAACTGGTTATTAAACTTTATATTATTTGAATTTGCAGTCAGATAAGTGGACTATCTTTTCTGGTCATAGAGGGAGCTGAACTTCAGTTCAGTCATTCCAGGACAAACAGTCTTTCAGCAGGGGGCATCTCCCTCCCTTGCCTCACCAAACAATACCCTCTCTCCCCTTAACTCCTACATACCCTACTATAAACCTCCCTGTATCCCCCTGTTTTCTGGTTTTTCCAATCCCCCATTTCCTTTCCCAATAAATATTACAGTTTTTGGAGAGCCAGCAATAGTATTCCATCACCATCAGATACCACAATTTGTTCAGCCATTCCCCTATCGAAGGGCATCCCCTCATTTTCCAGTTTTTTTGGTTTCTTTTTATTTTGCCACCACAAAAAGTGTGGCTATAAATATTTCCTTATGCATATTTTTCCTTATTATCTCTTTGGGGTACAAATCCAGCAGTATGTCTGGAACAAAGGGTTGGCATTCTTAAGTCAACTAGTCAAGCAACCTTTACTATGTGTTTACATTGCATTACAACATTAAGTGCCAAAATGAATCTTTCTCTTTTTTTTTTTCCTCTGGTACTCATTGGGCTTTTTAGAGACCGGCCTGGTATGATTGTCCTTTGAACTGTTCATTAAAACTCCATTAGCCTACTATTATTGAAATAGTCCTTCCTAGACGAGCTATTGGAGACAGAATGTTGACTTTTATTTTCAAACCTCTGCGTTTATGTTTTAGAGAAAGGTCTCTTCCTCTATGGAATTATGAAAGCTTGGCACACATGTGAAGGAGAAGCATATGTTTTAGAAATTTATTTTGGAACCTTAGTTAATTTGCATAGTTCTTAGCAGCTGTCAGATTGCCTTATCTGAGATTAGAACTAATTTTGTAATGCCCGAAGGTTACATTTGGAATCAATATTTTATTCCTTGTTCTGAACTTTTCATTATGAGCCAGGCATTGTCCTGGGCACTTAGGAACAAAGACTAAATTCAAACTGTGTTTTCTCTAAAGGAACTTATATTTACTGTAATCTCCATAATGGGTTCACAGTTCTTGTGAGATTAAATGGATCTTCGGAGGCCTAATAACACCCTAGGGACTGTAGACAGGGACTTTAAGAAAAGGCTACTTATATGGAAATGGAAGTAGATTTTGAGTGATAATACATGTAAAAACCCAGTGGAATTGCTTGTCAACTATAGGAGGGGGAAGAGAAGAGGGGAGAGAGACAACAGGAATCAGGTAACCTTGGAAAACATATGTGTAGATTTGTTACTAGAATAAATGAAGAAAATTTAAAAAGAAAAAAAATGTTACTTACACTGTTGTCCCCAAGGTTCAAAAGTGGGAAAGATCGGATCAATTCTGAGCAATTTTGTGAACTACATAAAGTTGGTTTTTAGAGCCCCCTTGTCCCTGATCATCATCCCTTTCATTTCTTATTAGCCCCATCTCTTTCTGACTCCAGGCACCGTATGATTTTGATAACAGATTTAAATGGCATATTGTATTCTGGTCCAATTTCAATAGGATGAAATTTCAAACTAAAAGGATGAAATTCTGATGGTGAAATTTGAGAAATGACCCATTTCTTTTAAAAGGGTGAAACTTGGTGTTAGGACCATCTCAAAAACTTGAAATCATACTGTAGATGATCAATGATTCAATTTATTAATGAAGCTTTCTTTGATACAAGGAAGAGATCTTTGGGCAAAGTCATGCATTGTAAAAATATAATTGAGAAAAAAGATTCAGTATCAAGTGAGTTCCTTAATCTTTTGAAAATCAAGTAAAATACTACCTGCCATCATAATTAAATTATATTTATTTTTTCTTCTATTCTGTCATCTGTGAACATCTATTAGAAAAGCACATTTAGGGGTGCCATATTATATCTCTGTATATGTGTTTGTAAATCTGTGTCTCTATATACTTATATATGTGTATATGTCACCATATATTTCCTGTAGAGGCTTCAATCCTATGAATAGCTCTGGAAGTCTTGGGTCTTCTTCTAAACTAAACACAGCACATCTATCTGAACATTATAATGACAAAATTAGGTCTCGTATGCAGTTCTGTTCATGAATAGAATCCAAATTGGTTGGGGATTTTTCCTCCTGCATTGATGATATCATTTGTTATAAAGAATGCTCAAGACAGCAGAAGGCATATTTGGCAAATACACATTAATTCTTCCATCAGAGACTGAATAAATGCAGAGGATGCCTCAAGATTTATGGGCTTTCAGAAACTGGCATGCACAGTACATCATTCTTTGTATCACTGTGTAATTCCTGCCTTTGTTGATACAATAACATCAATTTCATATTGTGTTTGGCAACATTCCACAACTGGCAAAAACTCGGGGATTTATTATACTTTCAAGAGAGCCCTTAACGGCAAAACCTTACAAATCTAAACTTTATTAAAACCTCTGAAATCTTCCAGGAATTTGATTGTTACTAAAATCGCATTAGCTGCTTGGGCAGTTGGACCAATTACTTCTGAATTCAAAGTTCTTTAAAGAAGACTTTGCTCCTTCGTACCAATAGGTGATGCTTTGTTCTTTAAATTTCAGAGTGAATATAGAGTAAAATGCTTTCTTAAAATGTAGGCACATAAAATACATGGACACATGCATGCACACACTCTCTCTCTCAAATGCTTTGATCATCACACAGATTGGAACTTTGCTGTGCTGTGTGATAGATGGAGCTTTTTTTCTTTTCCTTTTCTTCAGTTTAGATATTTTTCTCCTCTTCCCTACCTCCAAGGTTCAAAATGAAACATTGGAACTTTTAAATGTTCAATGCTGAACATTAATGACAATCTAGAGGCACCATCATTAAGGAACTAGCAAATAATTCATTTAAAGAGACAGCACTCAGGGCTAGATAGCTCCTTAGAAGAGAATCTGTGCTCTAAGTAGTAGCATTGGACCAATGCTAAAAAACCCAGTGAAAAATTCTGGTTTCTTCTGTCTTCTCTTTTCCTGTAAATATTTTAACTTTTATTTGTTTTTAATTCCAAACTGTTTTTGTTGAACAATGATGGAAGAGGCAAAGAAATTTTCCGTTAGTAGTCCTGGGGTTTTTGAAACAATATATCATCTAAGCCCCAATAATGGAGGTAGGAGTGGAAGGGAGGAAAAGATGGCAGCACTGAGGAAACTGGAAAGGCATTTCATATTCTAATTAGAGGACATGAGATTGACAGAATCACTCTAAGAAAACAAGTCATTTTTATTACTCACCTGAATTTTAAGTACAAATCATAAATATTATTTTATTGAAAAGTAACCTTTTTTCCCATTTTCCATGTGATATGCACCTTGCCAAGCAAAGTCTGAGTCACTTGTGAGACTGATACTTTTCAGCCTGAATAAGAAAAAAAAAGGCAATTACTTTCATGCTAAATTGCCTCTTGCCAAGATACAGATAAGAAGCCAGGAATTCACTACAGATATTTTGAGAGAAGCAGCTAAAACTTAAGCTTTCAGTGTACAGGGCTCCAAAGTCCAAAAATAGATTTCACAGAGGAACTTCTTGTCCCTGTTGCTTCATTGAATCTGTCCAGAGCTATGTAATCTGGAGATGGTTAGGATATATTTATATCATTTTTCATGACATGTCAATAAGAAAATTGATACCTCAGCAGAACCATAATGTTTGCACCTGCACCAAGAGGCAGGAGATGTACCCTTGGAGGGAGAAGAGTGTGCATCTGTTAGGAAGGTACAGGAAGAGAGAGACTTCAGAACAATGGTCGAGTGATCCAAAGAAAGAAATGGAGACCTTTGCCATTACAAATCTTCTGGTAATTTCTTATCCAATCCAAAGAGTACTTATTATGTGCTTGAATTGTTCAAGATATGCAAAAATCAAACAAAAAACAGCCCCTGACTTCAAGAAGCTTATATTCCATTGAGAGGATGTTGATGTTCAGTTGTGTGTGATTCTTTGGGACCCTTTTGGGGTTTTCTTGGCAATGACACTGAAGTGGCTTGCCATTTCCTTCTCCTTCTTATTTAACAAAGAGGAAACTGAGACAAACAGGGTTAAATGACTTGACCAGGGTCACAGAACTATTAAGTGTCTAAGGCTAGATGAGTCTTCCTATTTCAGGCTTGGCACTCAACTTGCTGAGCCACCTGTTATTGATGTTGTTCAATCATTTTCAGTCAGGTCCAACTCTCTGTGATCCCTTTTAAAGTTTTCTTGGCAAAGATACTGGCACGGTTTGGCATTTCCTTCTCCAACTCACTTGATAGAGGAGGAACTGAGATAAACAGAGTTAAAGTGACTTGCCCAGGGTTACACAGCTCATAAGAGTCTGATTTGAACTTAGGAAGATGAATCTTCCTGACTCCAGACCTGGCACTCTATTCACTAAACCATCTAACTGACCTACAATTGAATATTTTCTAAGATAATATGTGGCCTGAAGGATTTAGTTCTCCCCTCCCACCTTTCCCAATAAAAGTTTCCATGCTCTTTACTTCCTGAAATAATCATGTATATACTTTATCCATTTACATGGTTTATACTCTCAATTAAAGCCTGGAAATCTTTGCCAAAATACTCAAAAATGGAGTCACAAAAGACAGACCTGACTGAAAAATTGAACAGTAATAACAATGAAAGATCTTTATCAGGAGAGTAATGTGGTGAGCTTTGTGATTTAGGAAGCCAGTTTTGGTAGTTGAGATAAGTAAGGATGAACTAGAGAAAGTAGAGGTTAGAAGCCTCAAATTAAATAGGAGGTTTATTGAAATACTCCAGATGAGCAGTCCTGAACTAGAAGGATTTGTGGGTGAAAAGGAGCAAATGAGAAGGATTTGTGACTGAAAATGAGCCAATGAGATGTCCTACATGTAAAAGTAATTGATTATATGAATGAAGGAGAAGGAAGAATAAAGTATGGTGCTGGAGTCACAACCTTGGACGAATGGAAAGAAAGTAGTTCTCTGAGCAAAAATGGGAAAATTTAGAGATTGAATTGGGATGGGATGGTTTCCATTTTGAACATGTGAATTTTGAGATACTTATGGAAAACCCAGTTGAAAATGTCAAATGAGCAAGTGGTTTTCCAGATAGAATTCTGGAGAGAGATTAGGGTTAACTTCACTTTGAGGACACTCTGTACAAATTTGGCAATTGTCTTCAAAAATACTATCACTGATCCCATTGGGAGCTGATGACATCACTTAGAGGATATAGAGAAAGATGGGAAAAGGATCTCAGACAGAGCTGCATGGATAGTGGGTATGGATGATTATTCTATAAAGATATGATTCTATAAAGAAGACAGAGGAGAACATGGAAAGAACAGCATCATGAAATCTAAAAGAAAAAGTAGAACCTAGGAGGACAGAGTAATCTGCAGTGTCAAAAGCTTCATAGAGGCAAAAATAGATGAGAATTGAGGACAGATAATTGGATTTAGCGATTAAGAGATCCTTGCTAACTTTGAAAAGAAAAGTTTCAAACTTAAGAAGACTTATATAGTAGTAGTCTCTTGGTAACCAAGGATGACAACTGTCTTTGTACATTTTCATCTATGATAGGTAAGCGTGCACAAAGACACTTGTGCGTGAAGGAGATTTAAGTGGAAAAGTCGATGCACAGACAGTCCCACTCTCTCATCATTGGAAGCCTGGGTCCATTGGCACAAAAAAATTGTTACACCTGGAGACTTCCTCAGCTGCATTGGATGGCCGTGTTGTCTTTTGTGCTCCAACACGCCCTAAGCACTCCACAGTGCCTTGCTGCATCGCCATCTCAGCCGTTGAACCTTCTTATTGGTTTCTTCCATCTGTTCAGCCGAAGCAGTCTTCACATGCTGGGTGAGCAAAGCCCTGGTTCACCAGGGGTCGATGACCCGATGGCTACCCTCACAAGGTTTGGCCTGTCTGTTGAAGCCGTTGCCCGGGATGTGGCCACTGCCACATGCTAGCAGCTACTGGGAGCCACAAGTGAGAGCTGGGTGTCAGGTGAGGGTCAAAGCCTGGAGAGCTGCCCTAGAAGGGCACGACAAGCCTTCCATACCAGAGATACTATAAGACTTATAAGACTTCTTATAAAGAACTGATGCAAAGGGAAATGAACAGAACCAGAAGAACACAGTAAGAGGAATAATGAAGCAATTTTCAACAGTGAAAGGTTTAGTTACTTTGATCAATACAATGATCCTAGACAATTTCACAGACTCATGATGAAAAATGCTATCTGCTTCCAGAGAGAGAACTGACAAAGTCTAAGTACAAGAATGAAATATATTTTCTTTCATTTTCTTGTTTTTCCTTTTATAACAGGGTTAATATGGAAATATATTTTGCATTATTTCACATGTATAAATAACATAACATTTCTTGTATTCTCAATGTGTGTGAGGGAGAGAGAGATTTCAGAACTCAAATGACTTTAAAAATGAATGTTAACAGTAAATAAATACTAATTTTAATTTATAAAAAGAAAAGAATAGTTGCAGTTGAGTGGTCAAGTTGGAAGCCAGGTTATAAGTGACTGAAAAGTTTTGGTTTCAGTCTTTTAAAATTAATGTTTTATTGGATTTATATCTCAATCATTTCTAGTTATACTACTCCATGCACTCAGAGCCCTTTCATTTGTGAAAAAAATATATAGTTAAGCAAAAGCAATTCACATAGTGATCGTGCTGATGCTGTATGTAATATTCTGTTCACCTAACTCCTTGTCTTTTCAAGAAAATATATGTATTGATCTCATTCATATCTGAGAACAAATGTAGGTATTATCATAACTGATAAAGTAACATAGATATTGCTGGCCCTCTTGAATAATCAGAGACTCTGAATCTTTATCAGGCAGTTCAACAGAATTTTAGGAGCTAATTATTCAACTCCTCCCTTGAACATCACAAGGCATCTCTAATTGATGAATTCCTAATTAGGAGGTGGTCTATTAAATCCTTAGTCCTTCCCCACACCAACAGGTGGACAGGTAAAGGTTTGTATCTACTCTTGAAAAGAACTCTTGTCCCCTTGATTTATTAACTAAATTCTGGTAAAAATGAGGACATTTTTTAGGATTCCTAAGGACAAAGGAAATGCAAAAAGCAGTAGGATAGATGGGATCTCTGACTGAGGTCCCTTTCACAGAAACACATAGTAATTCTCCCTAATACACAAGATTACATATAATATATAAGAACTGGAGCCTTTCTACTCCAGAGTTCTGATAAAATAATTAATACAGTATATGAAAAATAAATTCTCACAGCACTCTGACCCAAATCCGAGACATGAGAATACACAACAATCCTCCCTAATATGTAAGAATTAGAGCTTTTCTATTCCAACACTCTAATAGAAGAATTGATACAAGATATAAAAAACAAATTTACACATGAGAAAACTGAATCCCAGAAAAGCAAGGTGACTTTCCATAGGTCACAAAAAAAGTAAACATCAGAGACTGGATTTGAAACTCATGTTTTCTAACTCTAGAATTAATGCTCTTCCATGATATAGAAATTGGGAACAAACAAGTTTGGCATTGTGGAGAGTGAGAGAGCTCACCTCCAATTCAAGGAGACCTGAGTTCAAATTTCTTTTCTGATACATACTGTCTGTGATACTCTAATCCCAATCCTGAGTCTAACATTAACTCTAACCCTCTGACTTTAACCTTAACCCTAAGCACTTCACTTAACTTCCCAGAAACCTGGGCAATTCTCTAAGACCGTAATATGCAGGTAAGGCATAGACCCACATTGCTAGGGGAAATTTCCTCAATCAGATTCCCTCATATCAATGAATCCAGAAAACTGTCCTATAGAAATAAGAAACAAATAAATGAGGTGCTAGTATATATCTGATCCAGAAATCCCAGGAAGGCAAAAGTACCCCAACGTCCAAATTTTACCTCTATCATCACCATTCTTGTCTGGATGCAGTGACTCCTGGACATCTGTCCCTCACTTTTTCTAGTGGTAGATGAAGTCCAATTCTAGGCAGAGAATGATAAATTCTAGGACACAATGTTGAAAAGTGAAGACAGAAAAAGGAACAGGAACTTATATGCAAAGAGAATCCAGGTCTAACAGATTCCTCCCACAAATTCTCTTACCATAGTGATCCCCCAGAGACCCTAAGTCATCTAAACAGCTCAGGGTAGTAGAAAGAACACTGGATGTGGGATCAGAAGACTGGTTTTATATCCTGGATGAGCTGTTATCTTCTTCTCTGTCTTTGGTTTAACTATTTTATATCTTTGGACATCAGTTTTCTCATCTATAAAATGAAGTAGTTAGAGCAGAGTCTCTAAGGTCGCTTCGAGCTCTAAATCTCATGATGCTGTGATCCTTCACTTGCTCTTGAGAAACCAGGATGAAGGGGGGAAAGCTGGATGCTAGGGAGGAATTGAGAACTCTTGAACTAATTCTGATCAGTTACCCACCCTTCCCTCTTGCTAAGTTCAGATAGCAGCTAATGGTTCTTTGGTTCTACTCTTTCCCTCTTCTGCTTGATCTAAACACCTATTCATCTAAGAGTGGGACCATCTAGGTGAGTCTAGAGGCAAGTCAACCCTATGCTTTCCTTGACCACTACCCTCCCTCAGAGGCTCAGCTTTTTCAGTGGGAACTAAAACTTAAGGTCGTCTCACCATTTCTTACCTCTGTCCTCCTCCAAAATTCTTTGGAAATTTTTTTTAAATGTTTTTAGTTGAAGCTACAGTAGTCAGAAGGTTCTGACTGCCCCAGGATCTAGGGAAGGACTGAGATCCAAAGTGTTGGCAGTCATATGCATCCTATCTTATGCAGGCAAGAGTAGCTTTGGCTCTGCCTCTACCCCTATACTTATTGTGCCAGTTTGTTACCTTCTAAATTTGATCCCACCTTGAACAAGTTTTACCTGTTCCAATTATGGCAGCTCACCAAAATAATTCACCCATGCTAGTAATGGAGTTTTCATTCTTCAATAGATTTCTTTACAAGTACAGCTCCATTCCTACCTATATAGTTCCTCCTTCACTTCATTGTCATTAAGAAGCAAGTTTAATCATCTTTCCCCAAATTTGTTTTCAGTAGCCAGAGGATTTTACAGATAGGAGCTCATAAATCCCCAGCAACACAGACTCTTAACAGATGGTAGTAAACGGTTTTGAAAATATTTCAAAACCTGCCCTACTTTTAATTCCCCAAATGTTTCTCCCGCTTAGTTGTGGTTTTTTTAATAGCATTTTCCTTCATTGTCTCCAAAGGTCCCATTTTGGTTGTAATTTATGTTTCCTTATGCTCCAAGGCTGTATCCAAATTAGTCACTAGATGCATACAACACCAAAAGAAAGTTGCAGAATTTCAAAATGCTTTCTCCTTTCCCATTGAAGGAACTTCCCTTTGAGGACAAGAAAAGCCACAGTCATATCTAATATGTGTCTTAGCATGAAAAGGGGAAAAAAAACAACTTAAGGAGGAATGAAGAAGAGGGTGATTACCCACAAGTTCCCAAAGACATTACAAGCTATAAATTGGGGTATCACTTTAATTTAAACCTAAAACCTAATTTTAACCTAAAATGGTAGCTTAAATGGATAGAATTATGGAATCTCATATTTCTCAACAGTCAATGAGATCATCTAGTTCAGTTTGCTACACATATTCCATCTATAACATCACAAATAAATGATCAACTTGTTTTCTGCACATGTACAATAATGGAGAATGCAACAACTATAAACCATTTCATTTTGAAAAGTTTTATTTTTCTCATTTGAATAAGATTTTTTAGTCAATTTAGAACATTATTTCTTGGTTACAATAATCACATTATTTCCCTTCCTCTCCTCCACCCAGTCTTCCCACAGTCAAAGTGCAATTTCATTGGGTATTACTTGTGTCCCTGACCAGGACCTATTTCCATGTTGTTGTTTGCACTAGGATGTTCATTTAGAGTCTACATCCCCAAACATATCACCTCAACCCATATAATCAAGCAGTTGTTTTTCTTCAGTTTTTTTACTCCCACAGTGTTTCCTCTGAATGTGGATAGTGGTTTTTCTCATAGCTTCCTCCAGGTGGTTCTGGATCACTGCATTGTCACTAATGGAGAAGTCTATTACATTCAATTGTACCACAGTGTATCAGTCTCTGTGTACAATGTTTTCCTGGCTCTGCTTCTCTCACTCTGCATCAATTCCTGGAGGTTGTTCCAGTCTCCATGGAATTCCTCTACTTTATTATTCCTTTGAGCACAATAGTATTCCATCAACAACATGTACCACAATTTGTTCAGCCATTCTCCAATTGAAGGGCATCCCCTCATTTTCCAATTTTTTGCCACCACAAAGAGCACAGCTATAAATATTCTTGTACACGTCTTTTTCCTTATTATCTCTTTTGGTTACAAACCCAGCAGTGCTATGGCTGGATCAAAGGGCAGACAGTCTTTTATTGTCCTTTGGGCATAGTTCCAATTTGCCCTGCATAATGGTTGGATCAATTCACAACTCCACTAGCAATGAATTAACGTCCCAACTTTGCCACATCCCCTCCAGCACTCATTACTTCCCTTTGCTGTCATGTGTAATAATTAAAATAGTGAAAGACATAAACTGTAGTAGATATAAGAGTGGTTGTTAAAATTGTGACCGCAGAAAATATGTTTTTAAGACAGTGTCTTGTTTTAAATCAAATATAAGGTGGTCACCAGGGAAAAATTCCCAATTATTAAAATATACCCAAGTCAACTGGGTTTTACAGAGATTTTAATTTATACAAATGAGGAATTAATGAAAGTGAGAGAGAATAAGAGAGGAATAAGTATGAAGGGCCTTAGTCAACATGGCCTAGACCTGAGTCTTAAGAGAGAGATCAGTCAGTCTTTAATCACTCACCACAAGATTTGTCCAAGCAAGGATTCTAGTGTTCAGAGACACCAGTTCAGCCAGCCAGCCATATCCAGAGACAGATCCTTCTGACTGTCTGGAGACTCAGCTTTTCTAAAGATAGGCACAGCTTAAGAGTTTTTTGCCTTATTATAAGTATGGGTTTAAGTACTTTTCATTGTTCAGTAAAGAGTTTACAACTTTATCTTCCCCTAAAGTATGCTTAAGTAGGGGTAGTTCCCCACATTCCTGGTCAAGTACCTTCACTGCCCAAATGGGGAATGGTCTTAACCAAACCTTATGAAGTAGGGTCTGAGGATTTTTAAGGTTCACACATATGTTAGCCAATCTGCTAGGTGTGAGGTGATACCTCAGAGTTGTTTTGATTTGCATTTCTCTGATTATTAGAAATTTAGAATACTTTTTCATGTGCTTATTAATGGTTTTGATTTCTTTAACAGAAAATTGCCTATTCATGTCCCTTGCCCATTTTTCAATTGGAGAATGGCTTGATTTTTTTGTACAACTGGTTTGGCTCTTTATAAATTTGAGTAATTAGACCTTTGTCAGAAGTTTTTGTAATGAAGATTGTTTCCCAATTTGTTGCTTCCCCTCTAATTTTGGATGCATTAGTTTTGTTTGTACAAAACCTTTTTAATTTGATGTAATCAAAATTATTGATTTTACATTTTGTGTTTTTTTTTCCTACTTCTTGCTTGGACTTAAAGTCTTTCCTTTCCCAAAGATCTGACAAGTATACTATTCTGTGTTCGCCTAATTTGCTTATAGTTTCCTTCTTTATATTCAGATCATTCACCCATTCTGAGTTTATCTGGTGTAGGGTGTGAGATGTTGATCCAAACCTAACCTCTCCCATACTGTCTTCCAATTTTCCCAGCAGTTTTTATCAAAAAGTGGGTTTTGGTTCTCAAAACTGGGATCTTTGAGCCTATCATAGACTGTCTTGCTGAGGTCATTTACCCCAAGTCTATTCCACTGATCCTCTTTTCTGTCTCTTAGCCAGTACCAAATTGTTTTGATAACCACTGCTTTATAGTATAGTTTGAGATCTGGGACTGCAAGTCCTCCTTCCTTTGCATTTCTTTTTCATGATTTCCCTGAATATCCTTGATCTTTTGTTCTTCCAAATGAACTTTGCTATATTTTTTTCTAATTCAGTAAAAAAAGTTTTGTGGTAGTTCAATGGGCATGGCACTAAATAAGTAAATTAATTTGGGTAGGGTTGTCATTTTTATTATGTTAGCTTGTCCCACCCATGAGCAATCAATGTTTTTCCAATTGTTTAGATCTAGTTTTAATTGTGTGGAGAGTGTTTTGTAGTTGTGTTCATATAGTTCCTGTGTTTGTCTCTGCAGATAGATTCCTAAGTATTTGATTTTGTCTAGGGTGATTTTAAATGGAATTTCTCTTTCTAATTCTTGCTACTGAAATGGGTTGGAGATATATAGAAATGCTGATGAGTTATGCGGGTTTATTTTGTATCTTGCAACTTTGCTAAAATTGTTGATTGTTTCGACTAGCTTTTTAGTTGATTCTCTAGGATTCTTTAAGTAGACCTTCATAGCATCTGCAAAGAGTGATAGCTTGGTCTCCTCATTGCCTGTTTTAATACCTTCCATTTCTTTTTCTTCTCTAATTGCTACTGCTAGTGTTTCCCGTACAATGTTAAATAATAAAGGTGATAATGGACATCCTTGTTTCACTCCTGATCTTATTGGGAAGGCTTCTAGTTTATCCCCATTGCAAATGATGTTTGCTGATGGTTTTAGATAAATACTATTTATTATTTTTAGGAAAGGCCCTTCTATTCCCATACTTTCTAGTGTTTTCAATAGGAATGGGTGTTGTCATTTTGGAAAGTTTTAATGGTTAGAAAGTTCTTCCCTCTCTTAAGTGAAATCTGCCTACCTCTAACTTTTCTCTACTGGTGGTTTGTACTTAATTGGCTAGTTGTTGTTTTTCCACAAGTTCATGTAGGAGAACAATTGTTGTATTCCCCACCTCCTGCCCTGCCTAGTTTCGACTCTATAGAGCAAGATGTCTCAGCAGGATGTACTTCTTGGTCTTCCTCTTCCCCAAACCTTTTCTGCTTCCTTTTATGTGCCATTTGCTCTCATTATATTACAAACTCATTGAAGGCAGCATTTGTCCTTCTTTCTTAGGAATTATAACTCTAGTATTTGGCACAGTGCCTGGCACATAGTAGGCATGTATTAAGTAGTTATTAAGTTGGATTGTAAAGCAGTGAAATCCTTCAGGTAGCTCAAAAGTCTAGTCCAAAATACTCATTGCTTTTCATCTGGACTACTGCAATAGTCTTCTAACTGGTCCTCCATCTCAAGTCTCTCCCTACCCTAACCCATCCTCCACTCAGCTACTAATATAATCTCCCTAAAGTCTGACACCCTCCTTGTAAACTCTAGGATAAAATATAAACTCCTATTGACATTTAAAGTTCTTCATAGCTTGGAACCTTCCTACATGTCCAGTCTTTTCAGACTTTCTTTTCTTCATATATACTATACTGACCTATTTGCAATTCGATCTCCTGACTCTGAGCTTTTTCTATGGCTATCTGGGATGTTCTTCCTTCTCAACTTTACAAAGACATCTTTGTTTCTCTGGTTTCTTTCAAGATTCAACTTAAATCTCACCTTCTACCAATGTACCTTTTCCTGATGCTCCCTCCCACCTTTTAGTGCCTCCCCCTTTCAAATTACCTTCCATCAACTCTATATATATGAGCTCCTGCAGAGTAAGGATGGTTGTTTGTCTTTATTTAAATCCTTTGGACTTAATAGTATATATGGCACATGATGTTTAGTCATTTTAGTCTTGTCCCACTATTTGTGACCCCATTTTGTATTTTCTTACAAAAATGATGGAATGGCTTGACATTTCCTTTTCCTGTTCATTTCACAGATGAAAAAACTGAGGCAAACTGAGCTAAGTGACTTGCCCAGGGTCACCCAGCTAGTAAATATCTGAGACAGGATTTGAACTCATAAGATGAGTCTTCCTGATTCTATGCCCAGTACTTTACCCACTGGATCACCTTGCTGCCCCTATGGCACATAGTAAGCACTTATTTTTAGAAGTCTTCCTTTTGTTTATTTCCATGACATAACCAAAACATGGCAAACATGAAAGTATGGGAACAGACCAAACCATCACAGTAAGATGGGTTAGAACATACATACCACTTCAGTTAAAGTACAGGACTTTAAGGCAAAAGAATGTGTCCAAAAAGCTATCGTTACCCTGTCCCTCCTGGCAGCTTGGATTACATTCAGCTCTCACCGACTTGACACTGAGTCTTGGCATCCTGCTTCTGACTCCAACCCTTGGACTTGAAAAGCTCCATTTTGTGATCCAGCTTGTCTCTGGGTTACACTTTTACTTGGATCCTGATTTGGACCCTGATCCTCTTCTCCCAAAAGGGAATGTTTCCTCAGGTCTGATGATTACCCTAATCAATCCCCCTATTATACCATCTTTCCTTCCCACCCCTACATCCCTCCCCATGAAGTCTTGTTAAGGATTGTGGCATATTCTGGTAGAAATGGATTTTGCTCAATTCTACCATTATTATTTGCTCCTCATCTGCCTCATGAGACTTCCCAGGCTTTCTAATATTCTCCTGCTCCACTGGGATCTGGTAGAAATAAAGGTGACAGGTGATTGATTCTCTTTGAGATCCTCGAAGACAATTTGACATTAATGAAAAATTATGGTAGATCAAATAGTCTTGTGTTTTAGAGGCTTATATAAAGTACACTACCTCTTTAATGACCTTTTGTACAAGAAGTAGTTAATGGTAAAAGGGCTGAAAAACTGTTTTGTATGAAGTATTGTTAAGGGATATAAGATATTTTGGATGACTATTTTAATACCTAATATAAATAGAAAAAGAACTTTGTTTTAATGTCTGTGGCTAAAACGTATGGATAAAGAAATAGATTTCAGAAGGGATTTGGAAACTTTTTGAGATTAAATGATTTAAGGTCTAAATTCAAAGACTCCATTTCTTCACACACATTTCTGTTTAATCATTAAAATCTTCCTCTGCTTCTTTTAAAAATTATACTGTTCCCACAAAGGTATCACTCCACTTTGTTGAAAAAGTTTGATTGCACCAGAGAATTAGAAGCCCCTTGTTTGAGACTTCAGAGTATGATGGATATCTCCACTAATTTGCATGTAAAATTCTTATTAATAAAGAAGACAAAACTAAGAAAATTTAAAGTGCATGTAAACATTCAGAAACTGAGGTATGATTTTAAAAATGTATGATTTGTGGAATTGTGACTGTTTAGGTAGGAGACAGCTAGATGGCACAGTGGATAGAATACTGGGCTTGGAATAAAGAAGACATCTCCATGAGTCCAGATATGGCCTCAGACATTTACTAGCTGTGTGACCCTGGACAAGTCACTTAACTGTGTTTGCCTTAGTTCCTCAACTGTAAAATGAGCTTGAGAAGAAAAGGGCAAACAACTAATCTTTTCACACTACCACTACAACAACAAACAAACAACAACTTTTAAGTGAAAGATGAGTCATCAGGATGGTCACTGGGAAATCTAGAGACTCTCATTTAATCTGGTAGACCAGGCAAGTTCTACCTTCTTAGGAGAGAAGACATGTATCCATGGGGCTGAGAAGCTACCAGATCTGTAATAGTTAGAAGCAGTCATCAGGGAGAAGGCTTCACCTGAACCATTCCTAATTACTGAAAGAAAGAATTTACCTTTAAAAATAATTTATTGGTCTAGGACTCCAATGACAGTATTGCCCTTTATCACTACCTAGACATGGAGAAAGGGAAAGCTTTTTATAAAGGCTTGTTGCTCTATATTTTCCTCTGTCTTTTGAATGAAAAGAATAGGAGGGAGTGCTTTACCTTTGGGATATATCCTGATGAGCTGGCTTAAAGAATGAACCTAAACTGGGTTGCCATTAGCTCAGTTCTGATTACAGCATCTGGATGAATGAATAACTGGCTGTTCTGGTCTGTGTAGTCCAGAGAAAACCAGTTTGATGAGCTTTGCTGTTCTCTAGCTTAATGAGAACTAGAATTCACATTAAGATCTTATACTTTTTAAATGCTTTTTCAAGGATGATGGTTAATTGAAAGAGCTTTTAAAGGCTTTGCTAAAGTAGAAAAGAGAAGAGATTTTTCCTAACTGAAGAATAGGGAGAATAAATAGTCAAACAGAGAGAATCATTTTTGTATTGTGCAGACATTCATGAATGGACCAATTTCACTGAAGTTTGCAAGTCCAGAGTTGTGAGTTATCCCTAGCTCATTAGTTTTCCTTCTTTGTGTCTTTTCCCTTGTAGGTTCCTATAAATTCATTCCTCCTCTTTAGCACAGAAACTGAGTAGGCTGATAGACCATGATTTAGGTTTAAATGTGTATTATAGTATATTTTATTATTTATGTATTTGCCTTAATATATTAGTATCTGGTAAATTACTATTTGCTTTCACTTGTTGTTAAGGAAATGGTTATGTTTAGGATCTAAAAGTATCATTATTTTGAGCAGTTGGTTGTATAGACAGATAATACATTTGATGGGAGCTTGAGCTAGAGTGATGACTAGGACAAGTGTATTTCTCCTCAACAAAGATACTCCCTGCACTCTGAGAGACTCGAAATATAACTGTGATAGTAATGTATCTCTGGGAATCCAAAACTGTTCATGGGAGACTATGTAGAAGTGATAGTGATACATCTAGAGAGAAGTCTGGATGTTAGATTCATCTAGAAGTGAGATGTGAGGTCTTAAGAGGGGACCCATGATGGGGGATATTGGAATAGAGCATATTTTTCAGTCATTACATTTAAGTGTTTCCCCCAATGGTAGGTGAGCTCCTTGAGAGCAGCGGCTGTTTAACTCTTGTTTTAGTCTGAATCACCTAGTATAGTTCCTAACACACAGGAGCTGTTTTGAAATTTCTTGTTGATTGAACTTCCTGGTGGTTGTGTAGTGACTGGTAGGAGATGGGAGGGGAGAGGATTTGGAAGAAACATTGAGATAAATGGAGGCGGCTCTACCAATTGGTCCTAACAAAATATTGGAGACTTGCCTGCATAAATGTCCATTATAGTCCATCTTTGCCAAGGCAATACCCTCTCGGGTTGCTCTTTGGGGATTTATTTTATTCTTCAAAGCTCAGCAAGGTTTAAAGCTCTCCTTGCTACCACCTGGGTAGCTGAATATAGCAAACCTCAGGGAAGATTCTGAGAAAAGCATTGTGTTAGGAACTGAAGGGAATATAAAGATATCTCAGACATGGATTCACAAATAGAATGACTGTGGTAAATAAAGTCATGGAGGTAGGAATTGAGTTGAAAGAGAATGTTTATTCTTAGCTATCTGAATGGCCTTCAAACTCAACAAATGTTTAGAACTAGGACACCGAGCAGATAGGCAAGTGAACAATACATCATATGAAAAGCAGTCACTTATGTTGGCAGAAAATGCTTGTCTCACCTTCATTCACATATGTCCATTGTCTATTTCCTGAGCCTACCCTCAATGTGCACCAGGGCAAGTCGATACACCAATTAGAGACTAGAAATCAGGAGACACTGCCTTAAGAAAGGAAAATTCCAGACTGAAAAAAGCCTACCATTACTCTGTAGCTGCTATAGCATGTTACATTTTGGCCCAAACATTAGGCTGAAGGGACAACGATTTTCTTTGAAGAGGTCACTGAAATTCTGTTTACAGAGAGTTGCTTTCATGGACATTTCTCAAACCCACATTTTTCTCTGAGTGACTTTCCTCGGCCACCAGTGTCCTGTCATGAAAAGGTATTTCTGCTTCTAATCCTGAGGTTTCAGATGGGCTTTTGGATTACAAAGTATTGATTATTTGACATCTCTCAGGAGGTTTTAAATGAAACTGCCTGCAGCTTACACTGAAACAAGTGCAGTCTCCTGAAGGACCTTTAAATCTTGCTAGAAGTAAGCCTGGCTTGCTGAATACTTCTTCCCTCTCTCCCAACTGCAAGGTAGTTTGAAGCCTGTCTGCATTTTAACTTAGCTTGTACTAGGTTCTAGGGAAGGCTTGAATATGAAAAGGGGGGAAGGGAAGTCAAAGTTGATTTTTTGCAAAGTTTCTGTACACTTCTCTGTAGGAAAAAAGTAATGTCTGAGCTATTATCAGAAATAGCATGGTATAATAGCTAAGTGGGATGAAGTGGCAAGACTGAATTCAGGAAATTCACCTTCCTGTGTTCAAATCTGGCCTAGAAACTTACTTTATTTGTGTGACTCTGGGCAAGTTACTTAACCCTGATTGCCTCAAGTTTCCTCATGATGAGGTGGGATGGAAATGAGTTAGGGAGGAAATGTCAGACCATTCCAGTGACTTTGCCAAGGAAACCCCAAATGGGGCCACAAAGACTAAGACATGACTGAAATGAAAATAAAATGAAAAATAGTAGCTAGGGAAATGTCTCAAAGTCACAAAAATATAGATTCAAGTCCCTTACCTAAAACATACTAGTATAAAAATGAAAATTAAATCTCAAATAATAAAAATGTTATATTTTTAAGGGACTTATTAATGATCATTAGAAATAAAGGAAAAAGAGGGATACAAAATAAATACCATGTGCCCAGGGCTGATTAGCCATTTCAAAATCCCCACTCACAATCTCCATACTTGCCAATGGGGCCAAAAAGAGGGCAGGACCCTCCATGTCCCAGCACAATATCCCCTGTCTACAGGAAGTACATAATGACATTATAGAAGTCAGTGGACTCCCGGGAAATGTAGTTCTTTTTTAGGGTAAAAGATTTTCTATTATACACTAAGTGACCCTGAGTAAGCTAGTGCTCTAGGTAATTCTCTATGACCATAAGTTTCAGAACAGTGGACACCTGCATTGGAAGAGGGAATTTCCTAAACTCAGTATTCTCTGTAGAAGCAAAATTATAGATCTAGTCCCTAGATGTTATAGAAAGAGCAGTTTACATGCTAGGAGCTAAGAAGGCACCAAAACCCAACACACACAAAGAGAAAATAAAATGCCTCAAAACAAAGGAAAGCAGAAGGAACATGTTTCATTGAGATAAGAAGAGAGAGAAGCCCAGAGAGCATAGCACCTATGGAAACTGGCAGAAATGCAGACCAGCTCAACATGCTGCTCTGAGGTCAGGGGCAAGTAAGTGCCAGGATGGGAAGGAGACCAGCCTAAGTCAAGATCATTCCATGTGACCTGAGGCAATAAAGCTACAGATTACAAGAGGCAGCAAAGTAGCAAATTGGGGAACCAGCTCAACCTAAGCCACTCAGTTTGAGTAGCAAAAGTATAAGAGATCATGAAACTGAAACTCCCATGTGGCCTGAGGCAGTCAAGCAGTAGGACAGAGCCCAGCCCAACCAATGAGACAACTGAGTAACTGTGAGTGTGAGGAACATAATCTAGCTGGTCAAATAGCTACAAGTCTCCCCACAGCAAGCCAGCAGCACTCCCAACCCCATCAAACACATGGGAAACAAGGACAGCTGGACCTACCTCTAGTACCAGAGGAGAGTACTCTACAAGCTTGAAACAATACCCTCTGTCCCAGGAGCAGAGAGGAACCTCAATAGATACATAATGTAATGAGGTGAGAAGGGGAATAACTAAAAAAGTAAGCAAAAGACAAAGAAAAAACTGATTATAGAAAGCCACTTTAATGACAGGGAAGACCAGAATATGAACTGAGAAGAGGACAACAATGCTAAAAAAGAAAAATGTGAAGCCTCAAAAGAAAGTGTGAAAGGATGATAGGCACCAAAGAACACCTGGAAGAACAACTCCTTAAAAAGTAGTATTGGCCAAGTGGAAAAGGAAACACAAAAACTCAAGGAAGAAAATAAGTCTCTAAAAACTAGAATCAGGCAAATAGAAGCTAATGAATCCATAAGACAACAGGAAACAATAAGTTAAAAGCCAAAACAAACAAACAAACAAACAAAACAAAAAACAAAACAAAAAAAGAAAATCTGAAATGTTTCACTAGAAAAACAACTGCCCTGAAAAATAGATCCCATATAGGTAGTATAAGAATCATTGAAATACCTGAGAACCATAATAAAAGAATTTGGGTATCATATTACAAGACATAATCAGGGAAAACTGTCCTGATTACCTCAAACAAGAGGAAAAAAGAGTAATGGAAAGAATCAAGCAAACATTTCCTCTTGAATTTTGTATTTGGCCATCAAATTTTCTGATTGTCTGGTCTTTTCTTCAGGAATGTTTGGAAATCTTCTATTTTATTAAATAACTGTATTTTCCCCTTAAAGAGTATAGTTAGTTTTGATAGGTGATTTTCTTGGCTGTAAACCCAGTTCCCTTGCCTTCTGGAATACCATATTTTAAGTCTTTCAATATTTCAATGTAGAAACTGCTAGATCCTGTGTAATACTGATTGGGGCTCCAATATATTTGAACTGTTTCCTTCAGGATACTTGTAATATTTTCTCATTGGCCTAGGAACTCTAGCTTATAACATTTCTGGGAGTTGTCACTTAGAGAATTATTGCAGGAGGTGATCTGTAGATTATTTCAATTTCTATTTTACCGTCTTATTCAAGAATATCAGGAAAGTTTTCTTCTTCTAATATGATGTTGAGGCTTTTTTTTATCATGACTTTCACATCTAATAATTCTTAGATTATCTCTACTGGATCGATTTTCAAGGTCCATTATTTTTTTAAATGACATATTTCATATATCCTTCCATTTTTTCATTCTTTTGATTTTGTTTTATTGTTTCTTAATGTCTCATGAAGTCATAAGCTTCTGTTTATCCAATTCTAATTTTTAAAGAATGATTTTCTTCTATGACCACTAAACATGAACTCACAAGGGGAAAGGTCATAAGGTTAAGATAGGCAGAGGAGAAACCCTGAAGGAGATCGTGTTCTTAAAAAATCCTAATAGATGTTGAAACAGAATGAGTAACTAAGAAAAAAATATGGGATTGTCATTTACTCAGAAAAATAAATAAAGCATAGATTCTCAGATTGGGAAAGGACCCCAGCAGTCATCTAGTCCATCCTCTCTCATTCCAGTAAGTCCTTTACATAGTAATTAAAAAGTACTCTTTTCTAAACTTAGAGGACCTGGATTCTGATTTTAATTCTGTTATTTCTGTGACCCTGGGCAAATCACTTAACCTTTCTGGACCCTGGTTTCCTCATTAGAAAAAAAAGAGAAAAAAAAGATAGAAATATTAATGTCCCTTCCAGCTCTACATCTATTAAATGAGTGAGATGGTTACAGATATAATCTTGATAAATCAGAAGACTCAGTTCAATATTTATGAAGCACCTATTATGTGCAAAGCACTATCCTAAAGTACATAATATACAATGATGAAAAGAATTTAGCTCTTGTCCCCCAGGACAATCCAACAAGGGGATTAGATATAAACAAAGAAATATGATTAAGGAAGAATGATAAGGGCTTAGCTGTTACCCAAAAAGTTAACTCTTTGAGGAGGCAGATATTAGATTCACACGGGGAAATAAAGGAAGAATTTCTGATAGAAGTGGTCTTCTGGGCATAGGTAGGTAGCATAGTAGATAAGAGTGTTGGGCCAGTGGTTAGGAAGATTCATCTTCTCAAGTTCAAATCCAGCCTCAGATATTTACTAACCTGGGGGACCCTGGGTAAATCACTTCACCTTGATCGCTTCCATTTCCTTGGCTGTCAAATGAGCTGGAGAAGAAAATGGCAAACCACTCTTGTATCTTTGCAAAAAACAAAAACAAAAACAAATGGGGTCACAAGGATTCGGACAGAACTGAAGACAATTGAACATGAACACATAACTCCTGAACTCCTGAAAAGGAGATGATAGACTGAAGATGCAGAATGAGAAGTACATTTTAATATGGAACCAATGTGGGAATTTATTTTGTTTGATTATGCATATTTTTCCAAGCGGTTTTTTTTTCTTTTTCAATGGGAGGGGGAGACAAGTAGTAGATTAGAAGGAAATATAGTTCATTTTTTAAAAGAAAGTAATGAGAAGGAATTTTATATATTCCTAACTATATTCTATCCTATTCTGTATATTCCCAAAACCAACCTAAAATATTAGTCTTAAGTTGAAGTTTGGTGGTAGCTAGATTGATGAGGCCAGAATCAAGAAGACCCAAGTTCAAATCCAGACTCAGACATATACTAGCTGTGTGACCCTGGGTAAATCATCTAACCTCTGTATGACTCGGTTTCCTTTTCTATAGAATGAAAATGATAATTGTACTTACTTTCCAGGGTGGTTATGAGGATCCAAAAATATGCTTACCATAACTACTATGGGAATCAGGAAAGGTCTCTTCTAGCACCTAAACTGAGTTTTGAAGGCAGCTGGAGATTCTAAGAGCAAGGATTCTTTGTGCATGTAGAATATCCTAAATGTGAGGAGTAGCCTGTTCAAAGTCACAGTGGTAGAAGTTTTCTATTTTAGATATATGGGAAAGTAACTGAAATATTAGGCATTTAGTTGTAAGCTTTGAATATCAGACTAAGGAGTTTGCATTTTTTTCTAGAGGCAATAGGGAATCACTGAAGATTTTTGAGTAGGAAGTGACAGGGTCAGAGCCATGCTGAAGGCATATTGATTTGGCAACTGTGTGGAAAATCAACTGGAGAAGGGAGTTACTGGAAACATGAAGGCCAATTAGGAGACTATTGAAATAAGTCCAGGAGAGAGAGATGACAAGGGCCTGTACTAGGTTAATGGTTTTCCATGTTAATGGAGAGTGGGGAATGGATACAAGAAATATTTTGGAGATAAATTCAACAAGACTTAGCAACTGGTAAGGTTGGGCATAAAGGAGAAAGAAGAATTCAGAATTATTTCTGGTATCCCAAAATATTTATATCATTATCATTTTTGTGATGGCAAAGAATTAGCAGCTGAGGAAATGTCGATCAATTGAGGAGTGGCTAAGTTTTATGACTGTAATGGAATGTTGTGCTGGAAGAAATGATGAAAGGGATAGTTTCAGAAAAGCCTGGGAAGACTTATATGAATCAATGTGGGGGAGGGAGGGAAGAAGGAAAGGAAGTGAAGAGAAAAAAAGAAAAAGAAACAGGGAGCATGAAAGGAGGAAGAGAGAAAGGGAGGAAGTAAGAGAAAGAAAAAAGAAGCGAAGAACTGAATGAGGTACTAGTTTATACTACAGTCAATTAGAAAAAAAAGATCCAGTGTTTTTCTAAAAATCTGAGTTTCTGGTACTCTGGATCAAAAAGTCATTCAATCTTATTAAAAAAATTTATTGCTAAACTTAATTTTTTTGCCCTTTATGTCAGCTTCATTATGTGTGAGTGCATTAATACAATTCATGTTGTATTGGGTGAATCCTATAGCACCCATACATTTATAGCAAGAAAAATGAATTAGCTGAGAGACTGACTTTTTCATGGGCTGACTCTGAGTAGACTAATCTTTATTTTTGTAATTTCACTATACAATGATGAAAGTGAGGAGTAAGACGTCTAAGTGACTTGGCCAAGCTAACAATCTAGTTCATGACAAGCCTTGGACTAGAATCCAGATCACCCAAATCCTACATGATCAGTTTTCCAAAGTTTATATCGACAGAGCAAGCAGCAGATGAATTTCCAATAGCCGCTGGCTAAGCAACCAGGGATCCTTACCAAGGAGAAATAAAGCCTCCCTATGAACACCTTATAATTGTTAATTTATTATGAGCTTAAACATAGGTATTTTTCTGAACCAGAATGTTCTCATGGACTATAAACAGCAGCTTTTAGGAAATAGATAGGCTTGGGAAACTTCTATAATTCATGCAGAACATCTGGAAGGAGTTAGGGTGAGGTGTAGCTGCCCTAGAGTGCACCTGTGTTCTTTGGCAAAAGCCTAACTGCTGGAGTAACAAAGATAGCAGGGTCCCCTGGTGGAAGAAACTGACTTGGTGTACGGCCAAGGCTTTCTAATCCCCAGTTCTTTATTTCTTTCTCCTTGATTCAGGCAGATTATGCATCAGAATAGGGCAAATATAGGAGGAGGTACTGCATGAATGCTCATGGCATAGGGTCTTATGCAGAGTTTGAAGGGAAGAAAGTAACTTTGAGGCCATATAGTCCAATCAAATCATCATGTTTACTGTTAAGGAACTGAGTCTAAGAGAAATATTATCTACATGCCCAAGGTCAAATGGGCAGTAAGAAGGAAAAACAGGATTTAAATCCAGATCTTTGGACTCCAAATCTAGGATTCTTTCAACTGTTTCATATTGACTCTACAAAGATGCCAAAGTTATTCCAAGTACATGGAATAAACACCTTCCTGCCTATCATGCCACATCCTCTTTCATCATTAAATTGAATTAGTAAATAAAAACCTCATATTTATATTTGTGTTAAAGGTTTACAAAGCACTTCCCTCACAATCACTCTGAGAAGTGGTTCGTGAAGAATTATTCCCACATTAACAAAAAGGAAAGAAAGTTTAAAAGACTAAAATGCTTTGTGTACTATCATTTAATTAATAAGTATATGAGGAGGGATTTGACCTTAAACATTCTGCCTTTGGACCCATTCTCTAACTACCATGCCACATAGACAGTTACTTTTTTGAACTCCAATTCAGTTCTATATTTATCCCTATACAATTTCATATTATTTTTACTTTGTCATTCTTTCTACTTAAAATCTCAGTCATTCATTCAACTAGTATTTATTTTGTTCTGAGGAATGTGTGAGGAGCCGAGAGAGTTGTTTAGATAAGATATTATCCTTGTTCATATGAAATTTGAAAGCTAAGAAAAGAAAGGAAAGAAAAAAGAAGATAAAAATACAAGTAACTACAGTTAATGCTACAGATGAGCATTAGAAAATTGTGAAACAAAAGTGCAATATAATAAAACTTGAATGAATTCTTTTTTTTGAACAAGGGAGAATCAGTGAAGTCTTCATGGAAGAGGTGTTTTAAATTTGGCTTGACTCTAGAAAACAAAACTAGAATGAATGAATTAAAATTATAAGAAGGTAGAACCTAATGACTGACTCATTGAAAGTACTGTCTATTCTTCCCAGCTTCCTGCTATCATAAAAACTAGTGTGCATGTCTTCATCTAAAATCATTGATTTGAGCAAGCATTTTAATTGACTTTTTAATAAAATAAGAAATAAAAATTTGAGAATGACTTGGAGATGTCCACCTCTGTATTTTCAATTTCTGTCAGGAAGTCATTGGTATGTTTCATCACCATTCTTTTGGGGTCATTTATCATTGCATTGATCAAAGTTCTCAAGTCTTTGAAATTCTCTTTTTCTTTTTTTTCTTATTCTATAAATTGTTTCACGAGTTCTGCTTATTTCTGTTAGCATTAGTTCATAAAGATCTTCCCAATTCCCACTGAAATTATCTATTTCATCATTTCCAATAATCACAGTTCATTATATTCATATATCACAATTTATTTGGCCCCAACAGGAGGAAACTCCCTTGGTTTCCAGTTTTTTTAATAGGATGAAAAGAGATCTATAAATATTTGTGTTCATAGAGATCCTTTACTGCATTCTTTGATTTTCTAAGAAATAAACTTACCCTTCTAGATGGTTTGCATGGTTTGATAGCTTTCTGGGTGTGGTTCTACTTGCTTTCTAGAATACCTAGACCAGTTCACAACTCTACCAATAGTGCATTAAATGTGACTGTTTTCCAATAGTCCCTCCAACATTGTTCATTTTCCTCTTTTGTCAAAATAGATATGAGATGGAACCTTCATGTTACTTTAACTTGTATTTCGTTATTAGTGATTTAGAGTGTTTTTATATGAAATTTGATAGCTTGAATTTCTTCCTTTGAAAGCTGCCTTTTCATAGCCCTTTAACCATTAATCTATTGGAGAACGGCTCTTATCTAAGTAATTTATTAATCTGACTATTGAGTCTAAAACGTAGTATAAGCTGAGCCCAATTTGTCCTGGTGATATTTTTCAAAAAGTATCTTTTGTCTTTGATATTTATTCATTTTGTATTATTTTCATATCACCAAGTTATATAATATATCATATTCATGATTTCTTATTGCTGACCCATCCTTATGGTTAACATCTTGGCATTTACTCTCTTTTCCAGTGCTATTCTCCATAGAGCTTTTCTACTAATCTAATGTTGTTCTTTTCATTTACATATTTGTTATTGCTATATATATGGTTTTCTTTAACCTGTTTACTTCACTATGCAACAGTTCATATAGATCTCACCATGCTTCTTTGTATTCATAATATGTATCATATCTCAAAGCACAATCATATTCCATTACATTCGTGCAACATAGTTTATTTAACCATTCCTCAATTGATAGATGCATATTCTTTGTTTCTGATTCTTGACTATTACAAAAAAGTGTTGCTAGAAATATTCTGGAGTATTTGGGGATCTCCCCTTCTTTTTCTTTTCTTCTTTTTAAAACCCTATCTGTCCTTGTCTGCCTTTTGATCCAGTCATATCACTACTGGGTTTATACCTCAAAGGGATAATAAGGAAAAACACCTGTACAAAAATATTTATAGCCTCCTTCTTTGTGGTAGCAAAAAATTGGAAAATGAGGGGATACCCTTCAATTGGGGAATGACTGAACAAATTTGATGGTGATGGAATCCTATTGTGATGAAAGGAATAACAAAGTATAGGAATTCCACATAAACTGGAACCACCTCCAGGAATTGATGCAGAGCAAAAGGAGCAGAACCAGGAGAACATTGTACACAGAGACAGATACACTGTGGTACAACCGAATGTAATGGACTTCTCTACTAGCAGCAATGCAATGATTTGGAACAATTCAAAGGGACTTATGAGAAAGAACACTATCCACATCCAGAGGAAGAACTGTGGGAATAGAAATACAGAAGAAAAACAATTGCTTGATCACATGGGTCAATGGGAATATGATTGGGGATGTAGACTCAAAGCCATCACTCTAATACAAATATTAATAATATGGAAATAGGTCTTGATCAATGACATGTAAAACCCAGTAGAATTACTCATTGACTACAGAAGGGGGAAGGGAGGAGGGAAGGGAAAAAACATGAATCCTGTAACCATGGAAAAATATTCTAAATTAATTCACTAAAAATTTTCAAATCTTAAAAAAAAAACCCTGTCTTAAATGCTAAGTATTTGTTCCAAGGTAGAAGATATCCATTAAAAAAAAACATTTATTATATTTGATTGTCTCATTTAGAATATGCTCTATTATTATATCTGGATTTTTAATATATTTTAAATTCTGAGACTTTTCTCCTTTATTAATATACACATACATCTATGTGTGTAATATGTATACAAAACAAATATCTCTATTCACATATCTAAATATAAATGGTTTAAATTGTGAGTGTTCATTTCAAAATTATTATTATTATTATTATTGTGGTATTGTTAGTAGTAGTAGAAGCATTGTTTTTCTTTTAAATTCTTCTCTGGGTGTTTTTTAAAAGTAATATTAATATTCCTTTGTATTCCTGCCATTCATTATTCCTTACTATTGTGATTAAATAAGCTGACCTTACTTCTAGATTTTATCATTTTTACCATGTTACATATGTACAAAGACATACACATATATGTTTCGTGTAGAAATAAAGTTAGAGTTTATGAATAGAAATAGAAATAGTTAGGATTAGGGATTTTAGGCCAATCTGACTTGAACTGTTTTTAATGAATCCAGGCTGACTTATAGTGATCCCTTCTTCCTCCCATTTCAAGATAGTGGCAAGGTGTTGTGTACCAATTCTTCCAGTTCTTGACTTTCCTATATTAGATTGCGAATGGCATATTTCCTCAAGCTGTCACTTCTTGAAGATTTTTTATTCTGTGATATTCTGTAGTCTAAGTAGATATTGGTATATTTGAACTTATTTATAGCTACTGTGGAATATGCATTTTTATGTCCTCCTCACCCTGTTAGGAGGAGTCTATTTCAATTATAAGCTTTTCTTCAATTTCAGGAATATCTGATGAAAACATCTTACTGCCTGGACCTTTTTCTTGGGCCATTATAAATGTCAAATTTGATTTGGCCGACATGTATTATTGCTGTACCTCAGTTGTGTACTGTGCCTAGAAGGTGACTTCTCAATGTGTTCTGATAATTCCCCAAATTAGACTACTGTAGGATTCTAAACTGATTTGCTCTTACTCAGTAAGTCTAGAATCTATCTCCTCTAGGAAGTATCTTTGTATTCATTTACCCTTTGCCCTTTATTTGGTTTTTGGATAGTATACCTGTTCTCTGCTTATTATTGCCTTGTTTTTAATTGTCTCTCAGTTCTACATTGCCAAAAGTATTATTTCCTCATTTTACAGGGAGTCCCAAGCTCCTTATCCACAGCTATACTCCCTATCGATATTGTTGCATACTGTGTCATGTCCAACTCTTTGTGACACCACTTTGGGGTTTTCTTGGCAAAGATGCTGGCATGGTTTGCCATTTCATTTTCCCCTCATTTTATAGATGAGGAAACTGAGACCAAAAGGGTCAAGTGATTTGCACAGAGTCACACAGTGAGTAAGTGTTGAGGTCAGATTTTAACTCATGTCTTCCTGATTCCAGATGTGGCACTCTATACATTGTACCACCTAGCTGCCTATGGGTACTCCCTCTATACTTGCTGATTGACAAATGGTGACTGCCTCCCACATGAAAGTCTGGGATTGTACATGGAATTTCTTAATCATATGAAATGTAAAAACATGAAAAGTCCAAGGGCTTTGTGAGTCAGTAACAGACCCCTTTTATGACTTTTGCTTTTTATTTGTCCCATCATATATTCCTCTTCATTTTCCTCTTCCTCCCTCAACCCTCTTCAGGCTCCAACCCCTTTTCCTCCAACCTTCTCAAAATTCCATATAGGAAACACAAGGAAAATATGCCATATGTTTCCAATTCTTTCACACCTAACTCCTTCAAAAGTGGTTGGCCAAGTCTTCTTTTGTCCAAAGAACCTTTTGAACCTTCTTCATCCTATCTCATCATTAAAAGTAGGAAGCTAAAATTGTTGCTGAATAGAATCACAAGATTACCATTTCCAAGAACATTTTCAGTCTCCAACCTGAATATAACGTCACTCATTGAATGGAAAAACCAAGAGAGCCACAGTGAGACCCCACAAGCACTCATCACATGTGGCCTCACGTACAAAGCAGCCCCCCAGGTGCAGCTCCATAAATCCAGGAGTATCCTGGGTAAAATTGCATTAACTTAAGGGACCATACTAGCTCATTCTCCAACTTTTTCTGTATCAATACAGTACAGCTGTGTTTCTATGAAAACAAGGGCAACAGAAAAGGAGAAAAACACTATTTATAAGGGCTGCCTAGATTAGTGAGTCACATCATTTCAATAGCCCAGAGATATATACACAGCTGACTACTTATGCAAATTTCAGACCTCCTGTTTGAACAAAAGGTTACCGAGGAACATAACCTGGAGCTTTTATTGCTAATGAGGCATTTATTTCCATTTGAATATAGAAGTGTGTATTTTTTCCCTTTTTATGGAGTATCATAATTGTGTCTAATAATATAAAAATAACGTTGAGTCTTTATCTCCACATGGCTTAGACATCAGACACAAATTTCATGTAATTTCCAGTTGTTAGGGGCATGTGAAACACTTATTGATTTCTCCCACGTCTCTGTACAGTTTGTAGACTTGTTGTAGCCCCAGGTGTCCATTTGAAATGAGAAACTCCATTACCTTTGTTCACTTTTAAGTGCTGCCTGTTCTTTAGGCATTTTTTAAAATCAATGATTATAATAATAATGAAGGTGCTAAGAAGAGCTGAAGAGCTATGTTTGGTTTTATCATCAATTGGATGAGGGAAAAAAAAAACCCACTGCTAGGAGGGCTGGGCAAGACTCATACAGTCTTACTTCCAGGGTTGCTTTTTTATCCGCCTATTAAAGGAGTGCTACAATTGATGAAGAATGTAGGGGGCTTTCCCTGCAGAGAGGAAATCATTTCTATTGCTACTTGGACCTTTGGACTTTTTTCCTATGGTGTTTGCAAGGAATGAGAAGCAGTTGGAATGTAGGATAAAGGAATAAATGACTCAAACTGGTCAGAAGAATTAAGCAAGCCCCATGAATTTGATGTTTTGTACTTTGATGAAGCTGTGATCTTTCTGAGGTGGATAGTCCCTCCAATGGTATCTCCATCTCTTCTCATCCTATCTGATTCTAGCCCAACGTCTCCCTAAGATCTAGGCACTCCTCAGAGATCTAGGCTCTCTCTTTTTATTATTATATTTTCCTCAATTACATGTAGATATAATTTTAATAATAATTTTCTGACATTTTATGATCCATGTTCTAGATCAATAGGAAGGTTATACCTGTGCCATCATGCAGTACATATTTCCATGTTCTTCATGTTGTAAAATAAGACACGTATTGCTTATACAAGAAAAATCTCATGAAGGAAATAAAATGAGAAATGATATGCTTCAAACTTCATTCAGACTATTTCAGTTCCTTCTGTAGTGGTAGATAGCCTTTTTGTTCATGAGTCTGTTGATGTTGCCTTTGGATCCTTGCATGCATCTTAATTAATTATCTCACATTTTTATTTTTACTATGCCCAAAGTTCTACTCACTTTACTTTGCATCACTTCATATTAATATTTCCAGGTTGTGTGTGTGTGTGTGCGTGTAATTGCCCTGATTGATATTTTTTTGGCACATGAGTGTTCCGTTACAATCAAATACCACAACTTGTTTGGTCATTCCCCAATGGATGGAAATACATCCCATTTCCAGATCTTTATTACCACAAAAAGAGCTGCTATAAATACTTTTGTTCAAGGAAGTCCTTTTCCTCTATCTTTGATGTTTGTTGGCATACAGACTCAGTAATGGCTTTGCTGGGTCAAAGAGCATGGACAATTTGATGGCCTTTTGAGCGTGGTTCCAAATTGCTCTCCAGAATGGTTGCATCAATACAGTTTCACCAATAGTGTATTAGGTTTCCAGGGTTGTCACATCCCCTTCCACATTATTACTTTCCTTTTTTGTCTTCTTACCCAGTCTGATAGTTGTGAGGTGGTATCACAGAATTGTTTTAATGTGCATTTCTCTAATTAATAGTAATCTGAAGCATTTTTTAAATATGACTTTGGATAGTTTTAATTTCTTCATCTGAGAGCCGCCTATTCAGAGCCTTTCAACATTTTTAAATTGAGGAATGCTTATATTCCTATAAATTTGATTCAGTTTTTATGTATTTGAGAAATGAGGCCCTTGTCAGTGATATTTGCTATAAAATTTCCCCCCACTTTCTTTGTTTTCTTTCTCATCTTGGTTTCACCCATAGACCTTCTTTCTAATAGATACTGACTATCCAAAGCACTGAGCTCCTTCTACTAAATCTCTTGACCTTGAATAACTATCAGTGGAACATGGGAGATGTCTTTTGATAATTTCTTGCTGTCCCTACAAGGCAATTTTCTTTAAATCCCTATTTTATGGAAAAATATTTAAAAATTAAAATTAAAAATTAAAATAAAAATACACCTGATGATACCTAAAATAAATAAATAAATGAATGAATGAATGAATAAATAAATAAATAAATGGACCCCCTAATTTCTGTCTTAGTAACAGTTCTCAAGACAGAAGGGCAAGAACTAGGCAAATGGTATTAAGAGACTTGTCCAGGGCCACATAGTTAAGGAAATGTCTGAGGTCAGATTTGAACCCAGGTCCTCCTGACTCCAGGCCTAGTGCTCTATTCACTGTGATACCTAGCCACCCTTCTTGCATGGCTATTTTGGATCTATGTATAAATAACTTCATTTAATTTAAAGATTAGTTGTTTTATGACTAAGCATTAAAAATGAAAATTTAAAGATTTAAATTAATACAAATGGAACAGCAAGAGTATGGTTATTTTGTTCTGGTTTTAGAAAAGAGGGTTTAGTCTTACTAAAAATGATTCAAGAAGCAATACATGCCACCCCAAATCAAAGGCTCATAGATGTGGAATGAACTTTGGATTTCATCCAGTTCCACCCCTTCACTTTAAGTTAAAAAAAGAGACGAGAGAATTAAATGATTTACTCCAGATCATGTAGTTAGTCAGTGACAGTATGTGTCTAAGACAAGACTTGAACTGAGGTCTTCTTGCCTCCAGTGACTAGTCTCCACTTTTTATAATATGTTTTGGGTAATGATCTATAATTTTAATACTATAGGTAACTCCTGGTGAGGAAATTCACTTTGCTGATAAAGATAGGCTACTGTTCGATAACTTTTGATCCTAGAAAAGGGACTCAATCTTTTTTTAAATTTGGTATGCTGGACACATTTGACAGTCTGATTAAACCTATGTATCCTTTCTTCACTTTCTCAGAACAATGTCTTTTAAGTGCATAAAATAAAATATATAGTTTTGCAATGGAAACCAATTACACTGAAATTCGGGAGTTAAAATATATTTTTCCTGAATTTCAAAAACCCCAGATAAAGAGGTTTAGAGAGGTTCCTTAGAGAGGTTGCTAGATCCCTAAGAAGTAAATTAACTTGCTTAGAGTCCCAAAATAAGTATATGTCATAGACAGGATTTGAATCTAAATCTGGCTCTCTGATTCCTTTTTCCCCCCTTTCTTGGTAATTTCATCAAATCCCATATGTTCAACGATCCTCACCATACAAAAAATAGTCAAATCTACCTACCTGGCCCCAGTCTTTCTTGAGCAAAAGTGCAGCATTACCAGCAGCTCATTGAATATTTAGAATTTGGGTCTCTTAAGACTCTCAAAACTCCAAATAACCATAGAATTTATTATCTTTTTCCTTGCAACCATTTTTGTTCTGATCTTCTCTATTTTTATCCTGACTCCATCCTTTCAGGCATACAAGTTTACAATCTCAGAATCATCTTTGAATCCTCTTTCCTTCCAGCTCCATATAAGCCATGAGTAAATCCCCCAACCTGTCTGAGACTCAGGGTACTTTCAGGTACATCTATTAGCCCATAGACAGGTTGTGATTCAAGAGGATGGAGGAAATGCCATATCAATAAAGTTTTCTCTGCTTGATGTATTGATGATGTACTATGTGGATACCTATGTTTAACCAGGTAAACAGAAAGACTTCCTGTGAGCAGGGCAAGAGTTTGAAATGAGTGAATTCTGCCAATCATAGGCCCAGAGAGACAGCACTGTTTTCTCCCTCTCCCAGGAGAGTTAGAGATAGACTCTTGAGGAAGTGGATACTGTCACTTAAAGTGTTGGGGGAAATTGCTAAACAGAGACAGCAAGGGGAAAGATTTCCTTTCAATTTTAAGAGGAACAAAACATGATGATGGAAACAGGAGACAGTGGTAGGAGAAATAGATACCCCTGCAGGTATTTTGTGATGTGAATTCAGACTCTAATAGATATGATTGGTATGGATGGTGGCTGTTAATGAGCTGCTAATTTTGATTAGGGGAAAAGACCATAAAGGTTTAACTGTACTACTCTTCCCTGTGCTTCTGGGCAGCAGGCATTTTCTAAATAATTTTTCTCATGGACCCCTTTGCTGATCCAGTAAAACTTATAGACCCTTTCTTTGAATAACATTTTAAAAATTCATAAAATAAAATACATGAGATTATAAATTATATAGTGAAAATCTGGAAACCTCTGGAAATCTACCCACAGGCACAGGTTAAGAAGTCCCATTTTGAGCTGTTCCTAATTCTAGGTAAAAAACTGTTTGATAATATCTTTTAAGTGGGTTCCATTATTAATTGTATTCTATAGGATTGAGAGGAAATAGTTCACGAATGAATTTTAGTGCACAGAACTAGATAGGACAGAGGTTTAACCCTGTCTAGAATCGCTGTTATTATTCTAGTTTTGGAAGGTCCTAAGGTGAGGGAATCTTATGTGTGCATCTGTTTGTTTTTACTATTTACTAATAACTCTTTTAAGGTCCTAAATAACAGAAGGGAATAACCATAAGACTTGGGGCCCTTTACCATAGGCTAAAACAAAACACATTTAGGATAGAAAAAAGCATACAATATTCAATTACCCTGATGCTTTTTTTAATTTTATTTAGCCAATTTATAACATGATTCCTTGGTTAAAAAAACTATAATCTTTCCCTTTCTCCCATCCTCCCAATCCCTTCCTATAGCCAACACACAATCCTACTGAGTTTTAAATGTGTCCTTGATCAGAACCTATTTCCATTTTGTTGATGTTTGCACTAGGATGATCATTTAGAATCTACATCCCCAATCATATCCCCTCGACCCATGTAATCAAGCAGTTGTTTTTCTTTGGTGTTTCTACTCCCACAGTTTTTCCTCTGAATGTGGATGGTATTCTTTCTTGTAGATCCCTCGGAGTTGTTCAGGATCACTGTATTGTCATTAATGGAGAAGTCCATTACATTCGATTATACCACAGTGTATCAGTCTCTGTGTATAATGTTTTCCTGGTTCTGCTCCTTTCATTCTGCATCACTTCCTGGAGGTTGTTCCAGTTCCCATGGAATTCCTCCAGTTCATTGTTCCTTTGAGCACAATAGTATTCCATCACCAACATATACCACAATTTGTTCAGCCATTCCCCAATTGAAGGGCATTCCCTCATTCTCCAATTTTTTGCCACCACAAAGAGTGCAGCTATGAATATTCTTGTACACGTCTTTTTCCTTATTATCCATTGGGGTTTAAACCCAGCAGTAACATTGCTGGATCAAAGGCAGACAGTCTGTCTTTTAGCACCCTTTGGGAATATTTCCAAATTGCCCTCCAGAATGATTGGATCAATTCACAACTCCACCAACAATGAATTAATGCCCCAACTTTGCCACATCCTCTCCAGCATTCATTACTTTCTATTGCTGTCATGTTAGCAAATCTGCTAGGTGTGATGATATCATAGATTTGTGTTTTGCATCTTTCTGATTATCAGAGATTTAGAACACTTTTTCATGTGCTTATTAATAGTTTTGATTTCTTTATCTGAAAATTGCCTATTCATGTCCATAGCCCATTTATCAATTGGAGAATGGCTTGATTTCTTGTACAATTGATTTAGCTCTTTATAAATTGGAGTGAATAGACCTTTGTCAGAGGTTTTTTATGAAAATTGTTTCCCAATTTGTTGCTTCCCTTCTAATTTTGTTTACAATGGTTTCATTTGTACAAAAAAATCTTTAATTTGATGTAATTAAATTATTTTACATTTTGTGACTTTTTCTAAGTCTTGCTTGGTCTTAAAATCTTTCCTTTCACAAGGATCTTACATGTATACTTTTCTGTGTTCACCAAATTTACTTATAATTTCCTTATTTATATTCGTCATTCATGTATTCTGAGTTTATCTTGGTGTAGGGTGTGAGATGTTGATCCAAACCTAATCTCTCCCATACTGTCTTCAAATTTTCCGAGAGGTTTTTATAAAAAAATGAATTTTGGTCCCAAAAGCTGGGATCTTTGGGCTTATCATAGACTGTCTTGTTGAGGTCACTTATTCCACTGATCCTCCTTTCTGTCTCCTAGCCAGTACCATATTGTTTTGATGACCACTGCTTTATAGAATAGTTTGAGATCTGGGACTGCAAGGCCACCTTCCTTCACAATTTTTTTCATTGTTTCCTTGCATATCCTTGATCTTTTGATCTTCCAATTGAACTTTGTTATGGTTTTTTCTAATTCAGTAAAAAAGATTTTTGGTAGTTCAATAGGTATGGTACTAAATAAGTAAATTAATTTGGGCAAGATTGTTATTTTTATTATGTTAGTTCATCCTTCCCATGAGCAAGCAATGTTTTTCCAATTGTTTAGATCTAGTTTTAATTGTGTGGAGAGTGTTTTGTAGTTGGGTTCATATAGTTCCTATTTTTGTCTTAGCAGATAGATTCCTAAGTATTTTATATTGTCTACGGTGATTTTAAGTGGAATTTCTCTTTCAAATTCTTGCTTCTGAGATGTGTTGGAAATATATAGAAATGCCGATGACTTATGTGGATTTATTTTGAATCCTGCAAATTTGCTAAATTTGTTTATTATTTTCTACTAGCTTTTAGCTGATTCTCTAGGATTCTTTAAGTAGGCCATTATATCATCTGCAAAGAGTGATAGCTTGGTCTCCGCATTGCCTATTTTAATACCTTTGATTTCTTTTTCTTCTCTAATTGCTACTGCTCGTGTTTCTAGAACAATGTTAAATAATAGCGGTGATAATGGGCATCCTTGTTTCACTCCTCATCTTATTGGGAAGGCTTCTAGCTTATCCCCATTGCAGATGAGGTTTGCTGATGGTTTTAGATAAATACTGTTTATTATTTTTAGGAAAGGCACTTCTATTCCTATGCTTTCTAGTGTTTTCAATAGATTGTTGTGTTTTGTCAAAGGCTTTTTATGCATCTATTGAAATAATCATGTGATTTTTGTTGGTTTATTTATTAATATGGTCAATTATGTGGATGGTTTTTCTAATATTGAACCATCCTTGCATTCCTGGTGTAAATCCCACCTGATCATAATGTATAACCCTCGTGATCACTTGCTGTAGTCTTTTTGCTAGTATTCTATTTAAGATTTTTGCATCTATGTTCATTAAGGAGATTGGTCTGTAGTTTTCTTTCTCTGTTTTTGACCTTCCTAGCTTTGGAATCAATACCATATCTGTGTCATGAAAGGAATTTGGTATAACTTCTTCTTTGCTTATTATGTCAAATAGTTTGTATAATATTGGGATTAGTTATTCTTTGAATGTTTCATAGAATTCATTTTTTAATCCATCTGGTCCTGGGGATTCTTCAATTTCTTTTTCTGATATGGGGTTGTTTATGTATCCTATTTCTTCTTCTGTTAATCTAGGCACTTTATATTTATGTAAATATTCATACATATGACCTAGATTGCCATGTAATTGGGCATAATAGTTTTTAATGATTGTCTCAATTTCCTCTTCATTGGAGGCGAGGTCTCCCTTTTCAGCTTGGATACTGTAAATTTGGTTTCCTTCATTCCTTTTTTTTTTAATTAGATTGACCAGTACTTTGTCTATTTTATTTTTTCAAAGTAGCAGCTTCTAGTCTTATTTATTAAACCAATAGTTCTTTGATTTTTTATTTTATTAATTTCTCCTTTGATTTTTAGGACCTCTAATTTAGTTTTATCTGAGGATTTTTAATTTGTTTACTTTCTAGTTTTTTTAATTTGTATGCCCAATTCATTGACCTCTGCCCTCCCTAATTTATTAATATATGAACTCAAGGATATAAATTTCCCCCTGAGTACTGCTTTGACTGCATCCCATAGATTTTGAAAGGATGTCTCATCATTGTCATTTTCTTCACTGAAATTATTGTTTCTATAATTTGTTCTTTTTCTAACCAATTTTGGAGAATTGTATTATTTAATCCCCAATTAATCTTTGATTTGTCTCTCCATGTACACTTACTAATTATTATTTTCATTTCATTGTGATCTGAAAAGATTGCATTTATTATTTTTGCTCTTTTGCACTTGTTTGCAATGTTTTTATGCCCCAGTGCATGGCCAATATTTGTTAATGTACCATGTGCTGCTGAAAAGAAAGTGTATTCCTTTTTGTCCCTATTTTTTTTTCTCTACATATCTACTAACTCTAATTTTTCTAAGATTTCATTCACTTTTCTTACCTCATTCTTGTTTATTTTTGGTTTGATTTATCTAGTTCTGATAGAGGAAGGTTCAGGTCTCCCAATAGTATAGTTTTTCTATCTATTTCATCCTTGTGTTCTATTAGTTTCTACTTCAGAAATTTGGATGCTATGCCATTTTGTGCATATGTGTTGAGTACTGATATTTCCTCATTGTCTATACTACCTTTTATCAGGATATAATTAACTTCCCTATCTCTTTTGGCTAGATCTATTTTTACTTTGGCTTTGTCAGATATCGTGATTGTGACTCCTGCCTTCTTTTTCTCAGTTGATGCCCAATAGATTTGGCTCCATCCTCTTACTTTCACTGTGGAAAGGAAACAAGACTCACAGTTTGTGGGGGAAGGGGCCAACTGGGAGTGGCAGTTGGGTCTTGTGACTAGCACTTCCTTCCTGCCGGGGGGAATGGGCTTCCTGGTATTGGAGGAAGAAGGAGCTTATTCAGCCAAGTCTGGTGTGGTGTACCGCCTCTTCTTGGTTTAGCCCAATGATTCAGGCCTAATCACCTCTGAAAGTTAGACCTGTTCTTGTTTGCTTTCTGTCTACTGCTAAGATTCTAAAAAGCCAAATCTGGACTGATATAGAGTGGACGGGAGTGGGAGAACCCTGAGCCAGCCTCTGGGGCCTGGCCTCAGGTCTGAAGCTGAGAAAAAACTCCAATCCCAACTGGTTATTAAATTTTATATTATTTGAATTCGCAGTCAGCTACGTGGACTATCTTTTCTGGTCATAGAGGGAGCTGAACTTCAATTCAGTCAGTCCAGGACAAATAGGCCTTATCGGACCCCTGCTGCTTCTTCTCAGCAGGGGGCATCTTCCTCCCTTGCATCACCAAGCAATATTCCCTCTCTCCCTTTAATTCCTCCATACCCCTGCTACAGACCTCCCATTTATCCCACATTTTTCCAATCCCATTTCCTTTCGCAATAAATATTACATCACCCTATGTGTGTCTACCTTCCTCAGGTGTGCTTCTTGTAGATAGCATATGGTAGGGTTTTGGTTTCTAATTCACTCTGCTATTTGCTTGTATTTTAGGGGTGACTTCATTCCATTCACATTCAGAGTTATGTTTATCAGCTGTGTATTTCCCAGCATTTTGCCTTCTACTTCTAGTCCTGCCCTTTCTTCTTTCACTATTTCCTTCTACACCAGTGTTTTGATTTTTATCAGTCCCTCTAATTCCCACCATTATTTACTTCACTTTCTACCCCCTCTCTTCTTATTCCCCTCTTATTTTCTTTACAGTCTTTTAAAACTACCTCCACACCCTCTCCATATCTTGTATTGCCTCTGTCCCCGCCAGTCCATTTGTTACCATTCTACTTCTCTATAGGGTGCAAATCAATTCTCTGCCCCAATGTATTTGATTGTTTTTCCCTCTTTGAGTCAATTTCAATGCACATAAGAATTTAATATTTCCTATCTCCAAATTTTTTACCCTTCCAATGTATTGATGTTCTTCCCCCTCCTGCCATGTGCTTCTTTGTGACATATAAATTTACCCTATTTTGTTTCTTTTCCCATTTGTCTTAGTATTAACCTTTTTAACTCTAGTCATATATATATATATATATATATATGCCTATATCTATTTATGCATACATATATCTATATATATATTTATGTCTTGGCATTTCATCCTATACTGTCACTGTTCCGTCTAAGTATACTTCTTCTAGTTACTCAGGTGATAATAACAATTTTTAAGTTACCAATGTCCTCTTTTCTTGTAGGGGATACATATCATTTTAAATGATTGGGTCCCTTAAAAAAGAGGTTTTTTTTGTTTATTTTGTTTTGGTTTTGTTTTTTCCCCCTTTCTTAATTACCTTTTGATGATTCTCTTGAATTTTGTGTTTGGGCATGAAATTTTCTGTTCAGGTCTGGTCTTTTCTTTACAAATGCTTGTTAAGGGTGATATTTAGGGTTGAGATTGAATACATTTTTTAGTTGGTCACCTGGGATTTAAATTCTAAATCCCAACGAAATACTCAATTCCAAATGGAATTTTATGGTGGTTATTTACAACAGAAGGAAGAAATTAAGAATGAGAAAGAGTGGAAAAAGGGGAGGATAGCTTCCCTGGCCTGGTCTGAACCCAGCAGGAGTTCAGAGGCCTCAGTCAAGAGACTTTTCCGGAGGCCATTGTCTCCAGAAAGCCAAGGAAAGGGGATTCAGCCTTAACACTGACCATATGATCATCTCAGGGAAGCAGTCTGAGGTCTCATGCTCAAGCTCCTCCAAGTCAAGTTATATCACCAAGTCCCTTTCACAGGAAGTGAGGCAAAATATAAAGGCAGTTTTTTACATCACTTTCTGCGTCTCACATGCACCAATGGTAGCTTAAACATGGCTTTGGACAGACCAGGGCATCAGTCAGTTGTTTCTGATTTATCACGTGCTAGCACATGCAGGTCATAGAACTTCCACCCCCATACTTAATCTTTAAGGTGGGGTGTATACATTCCTGGTTGCTAAAATACTAAAGACTAAGGAGGGTGGAGTAAATCTAAAATTCACATACTTGGAATTCTTCTATTTTATTAAATGACCCTACTTTCATCTGTAAGAATATAGTCAGTTTTACAGAGTAGTTGATTTTTGGTTGTAGACCTAGTTCCCTTGCTTTCCAGAATATTATATTCCATGCCTTTTGGTCTTTCAGTGTACATACAGTCAGATCCTTTGTTGTCCTCAATGTAGTTCCATGGTATCTGAATGACTTCTTCTTATTAGCTTGTAAAATTTTTTCCTTGGTCTGGTAGTTCTTGAATTTAGCTATAACATTCCTACGTGTTGTCAGTTGGGGATTAAGTACAGGAGGTGATCTTTGGATTCCTTCAATCTCCACTTTTCCCTTTTGTTCTAGAGTGTTGGGACATTTCTCTTAGATGATTTCTTGTAGTATGATGTCCAAGCTTTTTCTTTCGTAATGGTCTTCCAAAAGACCAATGATTCTTAAGTTGTCTCTCCTGGACCTATTTTCTAAATCTTCTGTTTTGTAAATGAGGTGTTTCATATTTACCTCATTTTTTTCATTCCTTTGATTTTATTTTATAGTCTCCTGTAGTCTTGTGAAGTTGCTTTTGTTTCTAATTGCTATATTCTGGTTTTCAATGACTGAATTTCATCCCTGGCATTTTGGACATCCTTTTCCTTCTGCTCTGATTTTCTTTAGAGGTCATGTTTCACCTTCTTTGCCTCATCTTTCATTTTTTCGCCTCATCTTTCATCTTATTTGCCTCATTTTCAAAGTAATTAATTTTGCCATTCAAGATATTATTTCTCATTTTTAGTTCAAGTACCTCTGTTTCCAGATGACTTATCTTCCTTTTTTTTACATTATTTTTATTTGGTCAATTTCAAACATTATTCATTGGATACAAAATTATATCCTTTTCCTCCCTCCCCTCCCACCACCTCTCCCACAGCCGACACACAATTCCACTGGGTATCACATGTGTCCTTGATCTGAACCCATTTCCATGTAGTTGGTATTTGCACTACAATGTTCATTTAGAGTCTACATCCCCAATCATATCCCCTCAGTCACTGTAGTCAAGCAGTTACTTTTCCTTGGTGTTTTTACTCCCACAGTTTTTCCTCTGAATGTGGATCGTGTTTTTTCTCATAGATCCCTGCAGATTGTTCAGGGACATAGCATTGACACTAATGTAGAAGTCCGTTACGTTCGATTGTACCACAATGTATCAGTCACTGTTCTCCTGGTTCTGTTCCTTTCGCTCTGCATCACTTCCTGGAGGTTTTTCCAGTCCCCATGGAATTCCTCCACTTTATTATTCCTTTGAGCACAATAGTATTCCATCACCAACATATACCACAATTTGTTCAGCCATTCCCCAATTGAAGGGCATCCCCTCATTTTCCAGTTTTTTGCCACCACAAAGAGCGCAGCTATGAATATTCTTGTACATGTCTTTTTCCTTATTATCTCTTTGGGGTACAAACTCAGCAGTGCTTTGGCTGGGTCAAAAGGTAGGCAGTCTTTTATTGCCCTTTGGACATAGTTCCAAATTGCCCTCCAGAATGGTTGGATCAATTCACAACTCCACTAGCAATGAATTAATGTCCCGACATTGCCACACCCCCTCCAGCATTCATTACTTTCCATAGCTGTCATGTTAGCCAATCTTCTAGGTGTGAGGTGATACCTCAGAGTTGTTTTGATTTGCATCTCTCTGATTATAAGAGATATAGAACACTTTTTCATGTGCTTATTAGTAGTTTTGATTTCATTAACTGAAAACAGCCTATTCATGTCCCTTGCCCATTTATCAATAGGAGAATGGCTTGATTTTTTGTACAATTGATGTAGCTCTTTGTAAATTTGAGTAATTAAACCTTTGTCAGAGTTTTTTGATATGAAGATTTTCTCCCAATTTGTTGTTTCCCTTTTGATTTTAGTTACATTATTTGTTTGTACAAAACCTTTTTAATTTGAAGTAGTAAAAATAATTTATTTTATATTTTGTGACTCTTTCTAAGTCTTGCTTGGTTTTAAAATCTTTCCCTTCCCAAAGATCTGACATGTATACTATTCTGTGTTCACATAATTTACTTATTTTTTTCCTTCTTTATGTTATATTTGTTCACCCATGCTGAGTTTATCTTGGTGTAGGGTGTGAGGTGTTGATCCTTTCCTAATCTCTCCCACACTGTCTTCAAATTTCCCCAGCAGTTTTTATCAAATAATAGATTTTTGTCCCAAAAGCTGGGGTCTTTGGGTTTGTCATAGACTGTCTTGCTAAGATCATTTACCCCAAGCCTATTCCACTGATCCTCCTTTTTGTCTCTTAGCCAGTACTAAATTGTTTTGATGACCACTGCTTTATAATATAGTTTGAGATCTGGGACTGCTAGGTCACCTTCCTTTGTATTTTTTTCATTATTTCCCTGGATATCCTTGATCTTTTGTTCTTCCAAATGAACTTTGTTATAGTTTTTTCTAATTCAGTAAAAAAAAATTTTTTTGGAAGTTCAATGGGTATGGCACTAAATATATAGATGACTCTGAGCAGGATGGTCATTTTTATTATGTTAGCTCATCCTACCCATGATCAGTTAATATTTTTCCAATTGCTCAAGCCTAGTTTTATTTGTGTGGAAAATGTTTTGTAGTTGTGTTCATATAGTTTCTGTGTTTGTCTCAGCAGATAGATTCCTAAGTAATTTATATTGTCTAAGGTTATTTTGAATGGAATTTCTCTTTCTAATTCTTGCTGCAGAGATATGTTGGAGATATATAAAAATGCTGATGACTTATGTGGGTTTATTTTGTATACTGTAACTTTGCTAATGTTGATTATTATTTCCACTAGCTTTTTAGTTGATTCTCTAGGATTCTTTAAGTAAATCATCATATCATCCACAAAGAGTGACAGCTTGGTCTCCTCATTGCCAATTTTAATACCCTCAATTTCTTTTTCTTCTCTCATTGCTACTGCTAGTGTTTCTAGAACAATATTAAATAATTGTGGTGATAATGGGCATCCTTGTTTCACTCCTCATCTTATTGGGAAGGCTTCTAGTTTATCCCCATTGCAGATGAAGTTTGCTGATGGTTTTAGATAAATACTGTTTATTATTTTTAGAAAAAGGCACTTCTATTCCTATGCTTTCTAGTGTTTTCAATAGATTGTTGTGTTTTGTCAAAGGCTTTTTATGCATCTATTGAAATAATCATGTGATTTTTGTTGGTTTGTTTGTTGATATGGTCAATTATGTGGATGGTTTTCCTCATATTGAACCATCCTGGCATTCCTGGTATAAATCCTACCTGATCATTATGAATAACCCTTGTGATGACTTGCTGTAGTCTTTTTGCTAGTATCCTGTTTAAGATTTTTGCATCTATGTTCATTAAGGAGATTGGTCTGTAGTTTCCTTTCTCCATTTTTGGCCTGCCTGGCTTTGGGATCAGTGCCATATTTGTGTCATAAAATGAATTTGGTAGAACTCCCACTTTGCTTATTATGTCAAATAGTTTGTATAATATTGGGATTAGATGTTCTTTGCATGTTTGATAGAATTTACTTGTGAATCCATCAGGCTCTGGGGATTTTTTCTTGGGCAGTTCTTTGATGGTCTGTTCAATTGCTTTTTCTGATATGGGATTATTTAAGAATTCCATTTCTTCTTCTGTTAATCTAGGAAATTTATATTTATGTAAATATTCATCCATATGACCTAGATTGGCATATTCATTGCCATATAATTGGGCAAAATAGTTTTTAATGATTGCGTTAATTTCCTCTTCAATGGAGGTGAGTTCTCCCTTCCCATCCATGATACTGTTAATTTGATTTTCTTCTTTCCTCTTTTTTATTAGATTGACCAATACTTTGTCTATTTTGTTTGTTTTTTTTCAAAATACTAGCTTCTGGTCTTATTTGGGTGCTATACCATTTGATGCATACATGTTGATTAGTGATATTTCCTCATTATATATATTCCATTTTATCAGGATATATTTACCTTCCCTATCCCTTTTAATCAGGTCTATTTTTACTTTGGCTTTGTCAGATATCATGATTGCAACTTCTGCCTTCTTTCTATCAATTGAGGCCCAATCGGTCTTGCTCCACCCTTTAATTCTGACCTTGTGAGTATCTACTCGCCTCCTGTGTGTTTCTTATAGACAATATATGGTAGGATTCTGGATTCTAATCCACTCTCCTATTTGTCTATGTTTTATGGGTGAGTTCATCCCATTCACATTCAAAGTTATGATTGTCACTTTTTAATTCCCTACCATTTTGATATCCTCTCTTAGTTCTGTCCTTTCTTCTTTTGCTATATCCTTTTAACCCAGTTGTTTACTTTTAGTCAATCCCCCTATTCTCCTCCCTTGATATGCTTCCCTTTCTGGCCCCTCCCTTTTTGTTCCCTTCTTTTTTTTTAGGATCTGTTAAGTTCCCTCCCCCTTCCCCTTCCCTCCCTTTTTTTGAATTCCCTTCCCCCTCCCCCCATTAGTTTTCCCTTCTTCCTTACCATGTAGGATAAGATAGATTTCAAGATCCCAAATGGATGTAGGTGCTCTTCCCTCTCAGAACTGATTTCACTGAGAATAATGTTCAAGTATTACCTGTTAGCACTCTCTTTCTCTCCCTCTCATAAGAGTATTCTTCCCCTCCCCTTCCCATGTGTATATTTTATAATATTTACTTGTTTCCTTTCCACACTTTGTGTGACAAAGATCATTCTATTTATTTTATTTCTTCAATTATCTCTTGGTACCATCATTGATTCCCTCCACCCTTTTTTTGCATATCATTTTATAGCCTTTTATGCCCCAATCTTTTCCTATGACTGATTCTTCTATTTACTATAGTAATGAAAATATTTTTGAGAGTTACAAATACCATTTCCCCATATATTAATATACATAATTTGATCTAATTGTAGCCCTTAAAGAAGAGAGTTTTAATTTAAAAAAAAATTTCTCCTTTTCCCTCTCTTTCATATTTACCTTTTCATGTTTCTCTTGATCTTTTTGTTTGGATATCAGACTTTCCACTTAGTTTTGGTCTTTTCCTTACCAATACTTTGAAATATTCAATTTTGTTGAATACCCATACTTTCTCCTGGAAGTATATAGTCAGTTTTGATGGATAGGTGATTCTTGGTTGAAGACCTAGTTCTCTTGCCTTTCTGAATATCGTGTTCCAGGCCTTGCGATCCTTTAGTGTGGAAGCTGCCAGGTCTTGTGTGATCCTGATTGGTGCTCCTTGGTTCCTGAATTTCTTCTTTTTGGCTTCTTATATAATTTTATGGAATTTGGCAATTACATTTCTGGTAGTTGGTTTTTGGGGGTTTAGTGTAGAGGGTGTTCTATGAACTCTTTCAATGTCTATTTTGCCCCCTTGTTCAAGGACTTTAGAGCAGTTTAATTGGATGATCTCTTGTAGTATGGTGACAAGATTTCTGTTTATTTCTGACTTTTCAGGTTGACCAATGATTCTCAAATTTTCTCTCCTTCCTCTGTTTTCCTGATCTGTCACCTTGTCAGTGAGATATTTTATGTTTTCTTCTATTTTGTCAGTCTTTTGTCTTTGCTTTATTAATTCTTGCTGTTTTGCAAGATCATTGGTTTCCAGTTGTTCAATTCTGGTCCTTAAAGCCTGGTTTTCTGTTATAATCTTTTGGTTTTCTGCTTTAACCTTTTGGTATTCAGCTATGATTTCTTCATTTTTTTTAACCATTTCCCACTTCTTTAACCAGAAGGCTTCCATCTTTTTGATAAGCTCCAATTGAAATTCTTCCAGGGCTTGTGAACAATTTCCATTTTTTTTTTAGGTTTTTGCTTTTGTTTGAATTTCGTCCAGTATTTCCTCTATAGCCTGGGATTTCCCTCCATAAAAATTTTTGAGAATTACTGTCTTTTTTTTGTTATTGTTTGTTTTGGAATGATTTTGAGTCTCATGTGCACAATTAGCACAATGTGCACAATTCTCATGGATGTCTTTCCTTTCCTCTTTAGTCAGAAATCTGAGTGAGCTGGGCAGTTTCTCTGTGTATGGAGTTAAGGAGCAAGGATTTTGCCTGAGACAAGGTCTCGAATCTCTGCAGTCCTTTGCAGCTCTTTTCTGTGCTACCTTTCTAGGTGCACTCAAGGCTCTCCTGCCCACCTCTGTTTCTGGTCTAGCTGCTTTCAGGGGGTAGGTCTCTGGCAGTCCTTGTCAGCTCCCAAGGACCTAGAAGTCTCCCTTGCTCGTTCTAGAGGTGCTACTCGCTCACTCCCTGGTTCTGGCGGGTACAGTGGCTCTGAGCACCTAAGGTCTATGCTCCCTTGCACACTGGGTTTTCCTGCCAACTGCCTTCAGGGGTAGGTCCCTGGAAGTCCTAGTCAGCTCCCAAGGATCTAGAGGTACCCCTTGCTCACTCTAGAGGTGCCCCTCTCTCCCTAGTTTTGGCATGCACTGGCTCTGGCTCAGGCTCCAAAGGTGGGGGTGAGGGAGGGTAGATCAGCTCACCTTTGGGTGGAAGCTTTTTCACCCTCTTATAGACTGGAAAAGCCCCAATCCCACATACCTTCAATGCTGCACCCTACTGTACAGTTCCTCCATTTTTCTGAAAATGATTTTTAAGATCTTTTGGGGTAGTCTTTGTCGGTGTATACTCAGGAGAAAAAGTGACCCATGTTTAGACTGCTGTCATGTTTACCCAGAAGTCCTTATCTTGCTTTTTAAGTTCTTTTCCCAGTTGTCTTCAGACACTCTTAATTGTGTCTTGAATTGTATTTTTAGTTCTTCCAAAGCCTGTGTCCAATTCGCTGGAATTTGTATTTTTGCTTGGTGTTCCTTGATCCTCCTCTGTCACATTTGTTCTTTTTTCATTGCCTGGATAGAAGCTGTCAATTATAATTTCTTTTTTCTTTTTCTGTTGTTTGATCATATTTACCCCTTCTTTCCCCCCTGTAGTTTCCTGTAGTCTTGCTCCTCTCATTATGTGCTGGATCTGTGGGTTTGGGCTTTTCTGTCAGCCTTCACCCTTGGAGCTTAGTCAGCAAAGTGCCCAGAGCAGTCTGTGGGGGATGGGTATTGGAGCTTAAGCTTCCCTGCCCTCTGAAGGCTTGATAAGATTAAGGAGTTGATCTTGCAGAGCTGAATGAGCCCTAAGGTCAAAACCTTGGGAAGGGGGTGGCAATATGGAGTGCCTCAGCTGTGGTTGTGCTTTCTCTGAGGTTCTCCTTCAGCTGCCTCCCTGCTGCCTGTGTTCAAAGCCCTGAGCCTGGCACAGCTTTGCCCACAAGGTACTCCCTCTGAACTAGTGCCCTTGCCCACCCAGAGATTCCATCCAGTGCTGTGGATGGGGGTGAGGGGTCCTGTGACCTTCCTTCCTCTTTCACCTTAAACCGAAGTGTTATCAAATTCAGGCTTTGGGGGGGCATATCTTTTGAGTCCAGCAGGAGGGTTTCTTAGCTCTGTCCTATTGTTAGATTTGGTTTTCAGACCCTTAGAACCATTTTGTTTTTAATTGGCAAAGAAGGGTTTTCAGAGGTCTGAACTTTCACTACCTCTACTCCACCATCTTGAATCTTTCTTTACCAATGATCACCCTGATCCTTTTCTAAGGCACTTTAACAACTTCTCACTCCTCTGTGGTAAAAATAGAATAGATATTTGGGCTAAAGGAAGAGAAAACCCAGTAGGCCAATAGAGAAAAGATGAGAAAGAATCTAATCTCCTTACAAAATTCCAAAGGGAATGTCAGGACAGAAAAGTGAGGACCATTTACTTTGTTTTTAAAAAAATATTTTAATTTCTTTCATGAAAAATTTTAACATTCATCTTTTAAAATTTTGAGCTCCAAATTCTCTCCTAGCCCTCCCAGCTCTCCCCTACCCATATTAATTACACATGTGAAGTCATGCAAAACATTTCCATATTAGATCTATTGTAAAACACACACTCATACATACAATGTAAGAAAAAATGAAGTGAAAACAGTATGCTTCAGTCTTCAATCAGAATTCATCAGTTCTCTTTTTGGAAGTGGACAGCATTGTTTATCACAGATCCTTAGGAATTGTTTTGGATCATTGTCTTGATCAGAGTAGTTAAGTCTTTTATAGCTGATCATTCTGACAATATCGCTATTGCTATGTACAAATTTTTCCTGGTTCTTCTCACTTCACTTTTCTTGAGTTCATACAAGTCTTCTCTGTTTTTTTTCTTTAACCATCCCATTAATCATTTCTTATGGTACAATAATATAGCATTACAATCAAATAATACAATTTATGTAGCCATTCCCCAGTTGATGGATATCCCTTCAGTTTCTAGCTCTTTGCCACCAAAAAAAGAGTTGATATAAATATTTTTGTACAAGCACATCCTTTTCCATTTTAAATTATTTTTTTATTTTGGGGAGGAGCATACACATAGAATTGGAATTGTTGAGTCAAAGAGTATGTGTAGTTTTAAAGCCCTTTGGGCATTGTTGAAAATTGTTCTCCAGAATAGTAGGTCCAGTTCACAACTCTACCAAAGTACATCAATGTCTTAATTTTTCTGTAGTCCCATAAGCATTTATAATTTTCTATTTTTGTCATGTTAGTCAATATGATACGTATGAGGTGGTTCTTTAGAGTTATTTTAATTTGTATTTCTCTAACCAATAGTAATTAAGAGCATTTTTTTCCATATGCCTATAGGGAACTTTTATTTCTTCTTCCAAAAACTGTTTATTTATATCCTTTGACTATCAATTAGGAAATGACAATCTAAAAAGTCGATTCAGTTCTTTTTGTATTTGAGCAATTACGTTTTTATGAGAAAAACTTCCGTTAAAAAAATTCCCCTTGCTTTATTTCTAAAATTAGCTGCATTAGATTTGTTTATGTAAACTTTTTTTAAAATTTCACATAATCAAAAGTAAACATTTTATTTCCTCTGATTCTATCTCTTGTTTGCTTATAAATTTTTCTTTATTCAGAACTCTAACAAATACGTTGTACATACTGTTCTAATTTGCTTATATTATCACCCTTTGCATGTAAATCATGTACCCATTTTGACTTTATCTTGGTATGCAAAGTGAAATATTTGTCTATACTTAATTCTTGCCAAATTGCTTTCTAGTTTTCCCAGCAACTTTTATCAAATGATGAGTTCTTGTCCAAAATCCTTGGATCTTTGGGCTTACCAAACACGATTACTATGATCATTTACTATTGTGTAATATATACCTAATCAATCCTACTGATCCACCATATATTTCCTAGCCAATATTAAATTATTCATTATAATTATTCATTATTACCACTTATCTTAGCACGTAGAAAACCAAATATTTTATATGATCTTCAGTGGTTTTAAATAGAATTTATCTTCCTGTCTTTTCCTGCTAGATTTTGTTGGTAATATATAGAATAATATATGCTGGTGATTTATGTGGTTTTATTTTGTATCCTACAACTCTGCTAATGTTGTCAATTGTTTCAGCTAGGTTTTTGAGTTGATTTTCTAGGATTTTCTAAGTATATCATTTCTTTTTTTTTAAACCCTTACCAATAACTGTGTATTGGCTCCAAGGCAGAAGAGTGGTAAGGGCAGCTGGGAAGTGTCTGAGAACCTAGGACCTCCCATCTCTAGGCCTGGCTCTCAATCCACTGAGCTACCCAGCTGCCCCCCCTAAGTATATCATTTCTAAGAGTTATAGTTTTATTGCCTCACTTACCATTTTTATTCTTTCTCTATCTTTTCCTTATCTAATTCCTATAGCTAGCATTTAGTACAATATTGAATAATAGTAGTGATAATAGATACCCTTATTTGACTCCTGATCATACTGATAAGGCTTCTAGTTTATTACCATCACAGATAATGCTTAATCTTGATTTTTAGATATATACTACTTATCATTTAAAGAAAGGCTCCATTGATTCCTATGATGTCTGGTATAATTTTTTGAGGGGTTACCATTTATTTTCTAATATATAATACAATATGTAACATAACTGCATAATATGTATGATTTGTTATAAATATGTAATAAGTTCTCACAAATTTGCCTATCCAAGAGAGGCAAATTCTCACATTAGCTATATCCAAAAATCTATATCTCCATTCTTTTTTCCCCCTCCTTCCCACCCTTGTCCCCTCTCCAACAAGGTAGGTCATGTGATATAGGTTATACATGTTATCATATAGCATATATTTTTTTTTGTTTGTCATATTGTGAAATAAGAGATATATTACTTACATTAGAGAAAAATTCATGGAGCAAATAAAGTAAAGAATGGTATGTTTCAATCTGCTTTCAGACTTATCTATTCCTTCTATGGAGGTGGATATTCTTTTCTTTCATGAGTTCCCTTGGAGTTGGTCTGAATCCTTTCCTTGTTGATGATAGTTAAATCATTCACAGTTGATCAGTATCCATTATTGTTGCTGCACACAAAGTTTTCCTGTTTCTGCTTACTTCATTCTGCATTACTTCATATATGTCTTTCCAGGTATTTTTGTGATCATCTTGTTTACCATTTCTTTTTTTTCATACTGTTAATTTATTGCAACAATCATATTACATAGCTTTATGAATGTGCTGTTCTTTCAAATGAACATTAATTAACCTTTGTCGTTTATCAAGAGAAAAAACAAAATAAAATAATGCTTTTGCAGTAGACAACTTTCTGTGGAAACTCTCAGCTATTACTCTATTAAATAATGTTCCTTAGGAAAAGAGAATTCTTTTTTGCTATTTGTAGTAAATAATAATAAATATTCCTTACCAAGAGAAACAAATTTTCACATTTGCTATGTCCAAAAATCTCATTCTTGTTTTCCCTTCCTTCCCACTCCTCCTCTCTCCCCAAGAAGGTAGGTAACATTATATAGGTTGTACATATATTCTCATAAAATACATATATCCCTGTGAATCATGTTGAGAAACAAGGGACATATTACTTACACTACAGGAAAAAAAGTCATGGAGGAAATAAAGTGAAGAATGGTATGCTTCACTCTGTATTCTAACTCTATTTTATTGTAGTAGATATCCTTTTTTGTCATGAATTTCTTGGAGTTGTCTTGGATGACAGTTGCCTTGTTGATGACAGTTAAGTAATTCACAGTTGATCATCATACATTATTGCAGTTACTGTCTATAAAGTTCTCTTGGTTTTGCTTACTTCACTTTGTGCCATTTCATAGGTCTTTCTAAGTTTTCTGTGATCATCTTGTTTGTTATTTCTTATGGCACAATTATTCTATTATAATCACATACCACAACTTGTTAATCCATTCTCCAACTGATGGACATTCCTTTAGTTTCCAGTTCTTTGCCACCATAAAAGGAGCTGCTATAAACATTATTCAATGTACAGAGGAGTGGGAAGGAAGGGAAAACAAGAATGAGATTTTTGGACATAGCAAATGTGAAAATTTGTTTCTCTTGGTAAGGAATATTTATTATTATTTACTACAAATAGCAAAAAAGAATTCTCTTTTCCTAAGGAACATTATTTAATAGAGTAATAGCTGAGAATTTCCATTGGATGTTTCCAATGTGATCAAGAAATAAGAAAGGAAAGGACATTGGAAACAAAACCAGTAGTAGTATTACTGGATCAAAAAAATATATACAGTTTAATATTTCTTTTGGTTGTTTTTCATAGGAATGGGTAAATTTTTCTCTTTCTATTGTTTTTGCTTTTTTCTGTTCTAGGTATCAAAACCATATTTGTGTCATAAAAAAAAAAGGAATTTGGTATGATTCTTTGACTATCTTTTCATATAGCCTCCTAGTCCTAAATATTTTTTTTTCTTAGGGAGCATATTTATGCTCATTCAATTCTTTTCTAAGATAGGATTATTCAGTATTATATTTCATTTCTGCTAATCTGGACAATTAAGTTTTTACAAATATTCAACTATTTTATTTAGATAGTTTGAGTTGCATAGAATTGAGCAAAATGATTCCTAATAATTGCATTAATCTTATCTTCACTGGTGGTGCATTGACTCCTTTCATTTTTGATACTGGTAATTTGGTTTTCTTCTTACTTTTAAAAATAAAATTATCCAATGGTTTATCTATTTTATTGTGGTTTTTCAGATAAAACAAGCTTCTAGTTTTATTTATTAGTTTAACATATTAGTCTCTTTTTTGATTTTAAGGTTTCCATTTTTGTTTCTTTTGGGTTTTTTTAGTTGCATGCCCAATTCATTTATATGTTCTTTCTCCCTTTTATTGATGCATGCATTTAGAGATATAATTTTCCCCTAAATGCTCTTTTGGTTATATCCCACAAATTTTGGTATGTTATCTCATTATTGTTATTATCTTTAGTGAAATTATTGATTTTTTCCTATTGTTTGTTGTTTGATGCACTCATTTTTAAGGATTGTATTAATTTCCAATTAATTTTAATCTCTACTTTTATCACCCTTTATTGTGTCTAATGTTTATTACATTATCATCTGAAGAGGGTTATTTTTAATATTTCTAATTTTTTAAATTTGTTTTTGACTTTTTTATGCCCTAATATATGGTCAGTTTTGTGAAAGTGTAATACAAACCTAAGAAAATAAGGTATTCCCTTTATTAACACCATTCAGTTTTCTCCAGAGTTCTATCACGTCTAACTTTTCTAAGTTTCTATTCAATTCCTTAACTTCATTTTTATAGTTTTACTGTCTATTTTTTCCTACAATTCTTTTAACTTTTCCTTTAAGAATTCGGAAACTATGCTTTTAGGTCTTTGTACATTAAGACTGCTATTATTTCATTGCCTATGGTAACTTTTAGCAAATGTATTTTCCCTGCTTAACCCTTTTAATTTGGTCTATTTTTGCTTTTACGTTCTCTGAGATCATGGTTGGTGCCTTTACCTCTAAGACAGCTGAAGTATATAGATTCTGCTCCAGGCCCTTATTTTAATTCTGTATGTGTCTTTCTGTTTCAAACGTGTTTCTTGTAAACAACATATTGTTAGATTCTGGCTTTTAATTCATTCTTCTATCTGATTTGGCCTTATCGTCAATTCATCCTATTCACAATTGTGATTACTAACTATGCAATTCCTCTCATCCTACTTTCTTCTAGTTAGCCTCTCTTTCTATCCTTCACTTCCCTAAAGTCTATTTTGCTTCTGACCACTGACTTCCTTTACCCATCCTTCTTTTTATTGAAATGCCTCTTTCTCTCATCCCCTGGCCCTTGGACTTCCAGATTAGGAAAGAGAGATTTCAAAACCCAACTGAGTGTGAGTGTGTGTGTATTCTTTCCTTTATGAATTTAGAGTCAGTTTCAAGTATTGCCTACCCCTCCCATTTTTCCCTTCCACTGAAAAAGATCATCTTTGTATACTTCTCTGTAAGATAATTTTCCTCATTCTTACTCCCCTTTTCCCTTTCTCCCAATGTCATAAACCTTCTTGTCCATTCTTTTTTTTTTTAGATTATCCCCATATAATCAATTCAGTCCTATGGTCTCTGTCTGCTTGGAGTCATTCTCACTGCTCTAATAGTGATAAAGTTCATAGAAGTTACATGTATCATCATCCCATACAGGATTATAAAGTGTTTACTTAACCTTATTGAGTCCCTTATGATTTCTCTTTTATGTTTACCTTTTTATGTATCTCTTAATACTTGTATTTAAAAGTCAAATTTTCTATTCAGCTCCTGCCTTTTTACTGGCAATGCTTGAAAACCCTCTATTATATTAAATATCTATTTCTCCCCTGCAGGATTATAGTCAGTATTGCTTATTTTCTTCAGTGAGTTTCTGTACTTCTTCTTCCCCATTAACAATTCTGCTTTTTAAAAACTTACTTTCGTTAATGAGGGTTGTACTTCTTTTACCACTTGACCAAGTCTGTCTTTAAGATATTTTTGTAAGCCTTTTTTTTTGCTTATATTACCATTCTGTTAATTGTCTTCTTATAATGGTCTTATATCATTCTTGCTTATTTTCCCAATTTTTTCTCTTCCTCTCTTATTTGATTTTTTTAAAAAATGTTGATTTCTTTCAGGAATTGTTGTTGATCTTTTTTCCACTGTGATTTTTTCCCCTTTAAGGCTTTTCTTTGTAGTTTTTTTTTTTTGACACTTTGTCTTCTGAGTTTGTCTTGATCTTCCCTGTCATGGTAGTATATTTTTATGGTAAAATTATTTTAAAAATTTCTTCTCATTTTCCCAGCCTGTTTCTTGACTTCTAACTGTTAAAATTGGGTTTTACTATCACAGTAGATTAGCCACTGTCTCAAGCTTCAGGTTTTTTGTACCTCTATCTTCAGAGCAAATTCAGGCATCTTTAAGTTTTCTGTGCTTCCAAGTTGGTATGATCCAAGAAGGGTGTAGTTACTACTCTTCCTGGCTGTGCTTCATTCTTTATATAGGAAGGAAACTTGCTCCCCTTGTGGCCTTAACTGCTGGCACTACTTCACTACTTTTGGCTCTAAAACTATGCCTAGGGCCCCTTCATGATCTCATCATCTTCTAAGGGTTTAACCATCAACTCTATGAAGTTGACTTTCAAATGGACATATTGTTTATTATTTCTCTCCTATATCTCCAACTACCTTTTGTTCATCTCCACTTACTGTAGCTATTCCATAGATTTAAACTCAAGATGTCCAACATACTATTTTCCTGCCTCTCCTATACTATAATGCCCCCTTTCCATACTTTCCATATTCTCTCCTCTTTCCACAAATTCACCATATTCACAACCTCAGAGAGCAAATTGCTATGCCCGACTTACAGATTCTTCCTGTGGTACCTTCTGTCCACTTTAATAGAGTGTGCCTCGGTATCTTCCCCAGAACTATGGAAGCCTGGATTCTGCCTTCTAGTGGTTTTTGACTTGCCATAAGAGATTTCTGGGTTGTACTAATGTCAGTTGGAGTTGGTGCAGCCTTGCCTATTCACATGTTAATGAGGTTGGCTAACAAGATGAGCTGAACATAGGGTTAAGGTTAAAAGGAGTTTGAATGCAAAACCACCATTCACTACTCATAGACATGTACTCATCCACATATAAATGGAACTCTGAATTCATGAATGCCATTGAAGCAATGGAGCTGTCCATCAGTTTTTTCCTCACTCTCCTTACATTTATATTTATCTGTGAGGTTTTGGCTACATCCGATTTCTCTGGAACCAATTGACTTTCAATCTTACTCATCTTGTACAGTCTCATTCCGAGATGTGGAGTCTGAATTCTCTTTTCCCAGCCTTGATAATCTAGTCCCTACTTTCAGTGTTTGCTGTGTTCTCTGCTTATTGTTTACTCTTGAAATGACCTTTGAAGAGCAGCCATTGCAGAGCTCATGCTCTCACAGGTAGTAGGTAATTTGTGCTGTTTGTAGTAACAATAACTATAGTAATAATAATAATAATATAGTAACTAATATTTATATGCACCTCTTATGTGCCAGGCACTTGTCCTAAGCAATTTACAAGTGGGTCTCACTTGACCTTATAACAACCTGGGCATGTAAATGCTATTATTATCCCAATTGTGTAAATGAGGAAACTGTTCCCATGAGGCCTGGATGGTGCCTGATCATCATTAACTTTATTGTTAGTATATTAGAGGTGTGAGACATAAATACAGACAATTTTAACATACACGATTACATGGTAAGTTCTTTTCTTTTCATGTAAAATCTGGGATATCAGGGATATAGAGAAGTTCCTGGAAGGAAACTCCACACCAATGCAAATAGGTTTAAAAAATAGCCTGAGGCACTGAGGGGTTAAGCCAGTAGCCCAAGGTTGAAGGGAGGTGTTTGTCAGAGGCTAGGTTTGATCCCAGGGTTTCTCTCTGTACTCTCAAATGAATTCTAGTCCTACAAAACAAAATGTTGTTTGAGATCAGAGAGGGAAGCCATCTTTAAAAGCCAGACCTTAGGGCTTCCTTCAAAGGCTTCAATGGGAGACAGACTCAAATGTCCTCCAAATGTCAGGTTTGGGGGAAGTGCTAGAAATGGGGAACTGAAGTGTCTGCAGTCCGCTCCGACAATAGACTCCAGACAAGTCAAGCCTGAAGAAACGTGCTGCTTAATCCAGGGCCAAAGGCAGAGAGTTGAACAACTGTTGACTCAACACATTCAATTCACCGTAATGCTTCCAAGAAATGAAGTGGCGGGCTTAAAAGAAATGAGGCTGGGGGCTTAGAGGGAAGCCAACAATTGCTTCCTCTTTTTATTGGGCTTTCATGGATGTGTGAGTTGGTGAGGAGCCTGAGGTGTTTGTTTATCATATGGAGAGCAGGTGTGGGGAATGACCCTGAGTCAAGGCAAACTGTGCCAGTTGGTAAGACTTTGCCAGACTATGAAGGATTTTAAAAACATGGATTTACAGAGCTGGCTGGCTTGAACTCGCTTACCTTAGCAAACCCATCTTTTAAAATACATTCCCTGCATGTTACAGGATCTGGCTTTACCCAAATTATTCCCCTCCCTATCTGGGAGAAGAAGGGGGCAAATTACTCCCAGCTGTCCTGCTGGGCAGAGGCTAACCCCAGGGGTGCCAACAGCTGCAACTAACAGCAGTATTTCCCAAGGGCACCACTTTCCCCTTGCCTTGCTATTCTTTAAAGACAGTATTTGGAGAGTTTCTTTTAAGTCATTAGTTTGTCTATCCATTAGCAAAAGGGTTGCTCACAAAAAGCTGCTCTCCTTAGACAAAGGGTAACTCTCAGCCTGGGTTTTGTTTTTAACCGATAGAAGTTACTCAGAGTTAATGCATCCCCAGAAGGGTGTAAAATCGCCATGCATGGAAGATATTTAGACTGGGTTAAGTGCTCTGCTGAGATATGTGCATTTTAATCACAGCTCCTGAACACATCCATCACTCAGACATCTGAATGCTAAGAAGAAATCTGAAGCAACACAGAGTGACATGAGTTACACCCACCACAGGGGATAAGTAAATAGGCCAATATGAGGGCTTTGCAGCCTCTTTGTGTCTCTGTCTGTCTGCATGACACCATCTCTGTCTCTCTTGTTTTCTTTGTATTGGTCTCTTTCCCCCTCTTGCCCTCTCTTCCTTGGTAGGTCCAAGGAAACTTGCTTTATCCTTGAATGTAACTCTTGTCTTTCCCTGTTAGTGACAATGAAAAACATATGGTCTCTCACATTCAGTTTCAACATGTCTGGCCAGCTCTCATATATATATATAACTTGATGGTATGAGGATAAGCCCCAGAATACAGTATAGGAGTCTGTCCTCCTTGTGCTAAAGGAGAAAGGACCCTGGTTCCAAATCACAGGTCCAAAGAGGTAAGTCACTTCATCTTTCTAGGTTTCCCTTTCCCCATCTACAAAATACAGTAGTCCAATGAAGTGGTCTTTGAGTTCTTTTGGAGTACTGGATCTAGGATTCTAATATTTTTGAATTAATAATATTTTCATTAACTTAATTTTTTATGCCTTGAGTTAACATTTTCTTCATTCTTTGTGGGGCTCCAGCCAAATCACTAATGAGTGATTGAGTTTTTTAATGAATTGATAGTCATTTTCTATTCTATAAAATGAAAGTCACATATAAAACTTTATGACTTAATGATTATAAAATATTTTGAATAATTTTCAGCCTGATACTAAAACAGCGAGAGTTTGTTAGACATCTGAAAGAACTTTCTGATGTTGAAAACTACAATGTACCAAGTCATTATCGAAGAAGATTGATTGTATTTCCTTTGGTGGACAGCACATCAATACAGCATGTGTCAGAGAAGTAAGAGTTTAAAGGGAGTTCAGAGCTCATTCACTCCAAGCTTTTCATTTTAAGGATGAAGCCTAGATTGGTTTGTCCAGGTTTGTATAGTAGGAAGAAGGAAAGCAAGAATTCAAACACAGGTTTGCTAACTCCAAAACTAGTGGTCAGATAAGTGATGTTATGGAGAGTTCAAGTCCTGTAAGAGTAGAAAGGTGGAAGGAGTGGCTAGTGGAATGAATAGTGATCCAAAGTCAAAAGATGTAGATTTTGCCACAGTTCTATCAGTGACTAATCTTTAGGTAAATCACTTAATTTTTCTGACCCTTGGTTTTCTCATCTGGAAAAGGAGGTAGGATAGAGTTTATGATCCCCATGGTCTCTTCCACATTCATGATTCTGAGATTATTGAAGACAAAGATATTCAAAGATAGGTTCATAGAAGTGATACAAACAAAATGGACCTTGAATGATGCTTAGGCTCTAAATAGGCAAACAGAAGAGGAGATTACCTTCCAGGTAAGTGTAATAGCATGAGTAAAGGCATGGAAAGGAATGAACATAGATTGTTTTTATCATAGTGATACCAGTTTGACCAAAATGGAGTTTACAGATTGGGAAGTAAAGGAATAAAAAAGTATAGATGGAGTAAGACCAGATTTTAGAGAGTCTTCAGCACTAAGCAGCAGAATTTTTATTTTATGCAGAAAAATATAAAGAATTATCAATTTTAATAAAATTCATATGAAAAAGTAATGATTTAGGAAGATAATCAGTATATAGGATTTCAAGATAGATCAGACCAGGGAAGATCTATACTCAAAGAAGAAAGATAAGAAGACCTTATAGTAATAAACACATGAAATGATGGTACTGAAAATGAAGAGGAAAGGGAGTATATAAGAGATATTTTTAAGTAAATACTTAGCATTTCAAAAGGACTATGTAATAGGAGATGAAGGTGAGGTACAAGTCAAAGTCCATGGTATTATTGACTCACGACTGTAAAGGATCTTAGAAGTCACTGAGTCCAATGCTTTCATTTTACAGATAAAGAAACAGACTCAGAGAGATTAAATTACTTGCCCAGAGTTATAGTCAGTCACTGTTTGAAGCCATCTTCAAGCCCAGGTCTTCCTGACTCTCACTCTAGCACTCTATTCATTATGCCAAATTGTTAAGCTTGTGTGATTCATTGAATGGTGGTAGCATTAAAGAAGACAGTAAGTTTGGGAGGAGACCTGGTTTGAGGGGGAAATGATAAATTTAACAGTGGACATGTGTTTGAGATGATGGTAAAAAAAAAATGTGGAGGGCAGCTACGGGGCTCAATGGATAGAGGGCAAGGCTTGAAGAAGAGAGATCCTGGGGTCAAATTTGACGTCAGATATTTCCCAACTGTGTGACCCTGGGCAAGTCACTTAAGCCCTATTGCCTAGCCCTTACCACTTTCTTGCCTTGGAACTAATACTTAGTATCAATTCTAAGATGAAAGATAAGGTGTTTTGTTTTTTTTAATGTGAAAATGTCCATTAGGCAATGGAAGATCAAGATCAAAAGCTCAAGAGAGCTTTTGATATATGAAGCTTGAATTTGAAGTCTTCTATACAGGTGATGTTTGAAGCAATGCGAATAGGTTGGCTCATTAAAGAAGAAAATATAGAGAAAAAGGTCAATGACCAAAATTTGGGGCCTGCCCAAAGATAGGTAGCAATGAAAAGAAGAGAAAAGAGAAAAGGAAAATTCAAAGCTATAAGAGAACCAAAGAAAAGGAAAGAGGAGATTTGGAAAAGGCTAAAAGAAATAGAAAATTGGTTTCCACTGACATGCAGTCTTCTAAGTTGTTCAGATTCACTTATTTGACTTCAATATCTCCTTCCTAAAACCTACAAGAAGACTGTATGCCATTGTCTGATTTATCCAGGAAGGGAGTATATCTGAGTTTACCACCCAATGATACTTCACTTGCACTACCAGAACAGTGGTCTTTGGTACTTTTTTCTGGTATAAAAGGTGGGAGCAAAGGTAAAGGGAGAGGGGATGAAGCTTCCTTATGTCTATAGTATCCTCTTGAATCACTAGAAGGCACTTCTCAATTCACAACCAACAAATAAATGGGAACTAAGTATATTAAGTGGCAGGAGAGGAACATCAAAGACTTGAGCCATCACCAAGTGGGAATATGAAGTTTTATGCATGTCTTAAAAATGGCAACAATCAAATAGTGTTCATGCCCAACTACAGTGCTGACTTGTACACCTTCCTTTCTGTTGTATCTCAGAAAAGATTGTTGCTCAATTTTTTCCTGGTTTTTATTTAAATAATGCTGTTGAACAATGCTCTGGGATGCATATGACTAAATTAAACTTTAGAAACGTTTCTTATGAGTGGTTTTCAATGAAACAGAGGGTCCTTCGTCTCTGGCCCAATGCCCATATTGAAAAGGAAATAGCTTCTTTAAAAAAAGAGCAAATACAATTAACTGAGCTTTGTCTGCTTTCCAAAGGATAGCTTTCCTGTTTTAAAATTCACCAGGGTGTTAGAAAGCTGGATGCATTCAGTGATAAATAATCAACAGACCATGCAGCTGCAGGGGGAGAAAAGGGAGAATTTCTTAGAAATGTAACTGCAGAACATGGGCTTTCCCCTGAACAATTTTAAAATGCTGATGAAATGAATCTTCTTGGGAAACACTTGCCAAAATCCACCCTTGCAAAAAGCAAGAAAACATGGTGTCTCTAAGTCTGAGCAGAATAATGATTGTTCTTTGGCATGTCCTAATGGTCCTCTCAGTAGCCAGAGCAGGCAGACATGAAACAAAATCTTTGTGAGCTAGAAAACATAATTGTTCTGGAACCTTCAAAGATGTTGATTTGTTACTTATAAAGGATAAGGTGAATTGACAATATTTTTCTGATCCACTTCATCATGTTTTTGAACTTAAAATGAAATAATATTTTCATAAGCACAGACTTACCTGAAGATAAAAAATATTGTATTGCTCAATAACTTTACCCAGAGAAATCTTTCTACCTGTCAATGTTACTAAGCAATGGAAATAACCAAAATAGCACCTTTTTCTAGCTTAAAAAAACCCTTCATGTAATTTATCTCATTTTTATCCTCACAAAACCCCATGAAGTAGGAAGGAAAATTATAATTATCTCTATATAGGAAGAAAGTGTTCAGGGCAGTTAAGGGAATGGGCCAAAGTCATGTATCTGGTGGATTAGGGGTAACTGGGGAGCCCCAGGTCAATTTGATGCATTTTCCAGTTAACTTCATGAGATCATGGGGCCTGGACTTTGTTGGAAAGGGCATGGATGTGGGGGAGACATACATCCTAGTATTTGGTCAAAAGGACACAGAAGGTTCTTCTAATTAGTCCCTAGTAATTGGAGATGCATCCTGAAATTGGTTGACTAAGAGTAAGTATAGGACTGACTCTTGTCAGACAAACTGCCCTTTCCTGGGCCTAGAAGAATAAACTAAAAAATAGCTCATTCCTTTTTCCTTTCTTCTCCCAGGATTTATTGACCTTAAATTTCTAGAGATGAGTCTAGTAAAGTAGGAAGGGATGAGAATGGAGGTGAGGATTTCTGTTTCCTTGAGAGAAAAAAAATGATCTGAAGAAACACATAATTAGTGTGCTTGCCCAGATGAGCCTGAGAAGAAAGTTCCTGGATCTCTTAATTCATCTGCTTTTCTTTTCTTTTCTTTTTTTTTTTGTATTTCCTGACCACAAACCAGAGACTAGTCATCTTGAGAACAGACATTTCCAGCCTTACAGGTTATATGATGGGTAATCCTAAAATCACAACTCAGACACAGATGCTCCACAGAGGAAAATATTTTCTTGAAACACCATGGTTTTTAAGAAGGGGAAAGAGCATCCTCTACAGAGTACTGCCTATCTCTGAAGCATTCAGGTTTTGACAAGACCTTGACCTTGCTCTTCTGTTATATATTGCTCTGTGCTGTTTGGATGGTATTAGTAAAAAGTCAATAATGTCCATCAATCCCACATAATTTTTTGCCTTTTGCATATTAGGGAGAGGGATGCATCTAATGAGTTCATGGATTATTTATTTATCTTGATTCTGTATTTCTTTATGGGCTGCTGTGAATCCTTTGTATTTGTTCATTTTCCCTGGCTTCAAATATGGCCTCAGTATTTCCTAGCTTTGACTGTGGGCAGGTCAATTAACCTCAGTTGCCTAGCCTTACTTACTGCCTTGGAGCCAATACTTAGTTTAGATTCTAAGACAAAAAGTAAGGGTATATGGAGAGAAAGAGCAAGAGACTGAGCCAGAGAGAGAGAGAGAGAGAGAGAGAGAGAGAGAGAGAGAGAGAGAGAGAGAGAGAGAGAGAGAGAGAGAGAGAGAGAAGAAAAGAGAAAGAGAAAGGGAGAAAGAAAGAGAGAGATTGCTAACTTTGGATATCATTGGTTTCCTTTGTAATCCTATACATTTTATTTTATTAATTTAAAAACATATATTCTAAGAAGTCCATAGAATATATTAGAATGCCAATGCAGTGGCATGGAGAAAGGTTCTTGAAGTCTAGAGCAAGACTTATTTGTACCATACAGATGCTAGCTCCTAACAAAGAAGTTAGAGGGCTAAACCTCAATTCAGGAAGACTGGAGTTCAAATATGACCTGAGATAGTTACTAGCTTTGACCCTGGGCAAGTCATTTAACCTATGTCTGTCTCACTTCCTTCAGTTGTAAATTTGGGACAAAATACCTTGCAGGGTTATTGAGGAATCAATCAAATGAAATAATGGGTAAAGTGATTAGCTCAGGGCTTGGCACTTAGTAGGTACTTAATACTTGTTCCCCTCTCCTTTCCTTCCCTTCTTAGGACAGAGTATCATGTGAAATATGAAATGTTATTGTAGAAAAGATTTCTCAGAGATCATTCATCACAGAGATACTAGACATTTAATCTGACTATAACATAAAAAAGCATTTTAAAAGTGTTTCTTACACTTAAATTCTATTAGATGTGAAAATGTTGACCTGGCAAGATATTGATGGGAATATTTCTGTTAAAGAATTTGACTTTCTAGAAATTCTAAAAGTATCCTTAATTAATCAAGTTATAATGTTTAAGTGACACAAATTTCTACCAAATAATTGTTCCAGAGAACTTTTTACTTAAGCAAACAGTCCAACATTTATACTTATGCTTTATCATAAGCCAAATTCCTGTGGAAACACGGTGGTTTGAAAACATGTTTCATTTTGCCTCCCATTCAGAATCCTATAAGAGAAGGCAACAGTTGTCAGAATCTTGGGAACAAATGTGGCAAAGTAATCCAGACCTTTCCTTTGAGGTTCTCTTTCTTCACTGATTTTTATCAGAGTTTGGAATAGCAATTAACCCTGACTGTCAAAATCTGGAGCTACAGTACCCTATAGGGGGCAGCTGGGTAGCTCAGTGGATTGAGAGTCAGTCCTAGAGATGGGAGGTCCTAGGTTCAAATCTGGCCTCAGCCACTTCCCAGCTGTGTGACCCTGGGCAAGTCACTTGACCCCCATTGCCTAGCCCTTACCACTCTTCTGCCTTGGAGCCAGTACACACTATTGACTCCAAGATGGAAAGTAAGGGTTTAAAAAAAAATCTGGAGCTACATCCTCAACCAGAACCTGAGACCTCAAGGTAGGGTATTTAGAAGGTACCAAACACTCTTTCAGAAGAGCAGAAAAAAGGTGAAGGGAATGTGATCAGAGATGGGCAAGGTCCAGGGAAAGGGATGTCCAGATGACAAGAAGCAAGCAGACTTCAGCTTGTCTGTCTTAACCATTCCATTAAGAAATTCCCAAATGTCCCATTCTTCCCAAGATTTCATCTTTCTTTCCTCCTTACCTGACAGACCAGCCCCTCTTCCATCTTCTCTCTGCAACCATATCATCTCTTTTTAATAAAAGCAAGCAATGAGTCCTTTGCATGCTACATAGGAAGAAGCTTCTTTGGTGGATTTGAAAAAAGCATGGTATCTCGAATCCAATGGGTTAGGAAAAATGACTTCTGAATTTCTACTATGAAAATTTATCTACTAAACCTCCAAATGTCGCATTATCCAGGTAATCACCTAAGGTGATTATCTGAATTATTTTTTGCATTATTTTCAAACTATGAATTACGAAGGTAATTTGAGGATGCTTGTTCTTGTTGCTGTCCCAGAATCGCAAGTTATGATTCTTAACAAATAAAACAATAAAAAATAAAGAACAGATGCCTGTGAATCTTGAAATTTCTCAGACTTGTGAATGTTTAAAAAATTCCCCATTGGGGAATTCCCCATTGGGGAATTCTCCATTGGGGAATTCTCCATTGGGACAATTCCCTATTGGGAACATTCTCCATTTGGACAGTGAGAACTCTACTTAGATCAAAAATGTGAAGACCTCTACTCCACCTGTACTTAAGACTGCTTTAGGGGAGAAAACTCCTTGCTGAACAATGAAAAATACTTAAACCCATACTTAAGCCATGCCTATTTTTAGAATTAATACAAAGGGGTGCTAAGTACCTATAAAGGTCAGGCAACTTGTGAACTTACAAGGAGCAAAGAGGAAAAAACTTACTCAGAGATTCTAGCCTACTCAGGTGTGGATGACTAAAAGGATTAGTCTACTCAAGTGTGAATTCAGAATGGGCTGTCCTTTGGAAAACGTCTACTGTGATTGGTAGATGGAAGAACTTAGGGGAGGTGACATAAGAGAAAACCCCCTATATAAGAAAAGGACAGGATGTCTTTAAAAAAAATGTCTCTTGAGAGACAGTCTCTAAGGAGGTTGTTGAGAGAAGGACAATCTCTAAGGAGATCTCTTAAGGGAGGCTGACTCTGGCTAGAACTCCCTCTGGGGAGTCTCTGTCCCCCTGAATCCTCGCTTGAACAGATCTTATGGTGAGTGATTAAGGACTGACTGATCTTTTCTTTTAGGGCTTAGGCCTGGGCCGGCCAGGGCTGCCTGGGCCGGCCTATTCTTTTCTCATTTATTTCCTCTCTCTCTCTCTCTCTCTCTCTCTCTCTCTCTCTCTCTCTCTCTCTCTCTCTCTCTCTCTCCCCCCCTCTTTCTTTGATTCCTCATTGTATTATTAATTAAATTCTCTATAAAACCCAGTTGACTTGAGTATATTTTCATAATTGGGAATATTTCCCTGGCGACCACCTTATATTTGATTTAAAAACAAGACACTGTAGTGAAAACATATTTTCCGTGGTCACAATTTACTCACTCACTTATATCTACTATAATTTATATCTTCCACTATTTTAATCACTACAGTTTAAGGCCTTCAACCATTTTAACTCTTTTTTTTTTTTCAAAAAGAAAATTCTTTTTTTTTCCTTTTTCTTTTTTTTTTCTTTATTTTTTTCTTTATTTTTTATTCTTTTTTTAAAACCATTTCAACTCTTACAGTTTATGGCATCCACTCTTTTAAATGCCACATGCCTCAATTTGCATCTAAAATTTATACATTCTCTCTGGAGAAAGATGACATTTGTTTGTACAATAACTTTTTAATTTAATGTAATTAAAATTTTCCCACTTCCCATATTCTTCTCTATCTCTTATTTGACCATAAATAAATTTTCCCTTATGTGTATGGGTACACTTTTCAGTTCTCTCCTAATCTACTTATGATATCACCCTTTATGTCTAAGTCACTTGTCCATTTTGACTATATCTTGGTATGTATGATGCTGGTCTAGACCAGGTTTCTGCCAAACTGCTTTCTAGGTTTTTGAACAATTGTTGTCAAATATCGATTTCTTACCCCCAAGACATCAGTCTTTGGATCTATCATATTATTTTTCTATTGTTGTTTACTAGTGCATGTTATGTACCTAATTTATTCCACTGATCCACCACTCTATTTCTTAGCCAGCACCAGGTAGTTTAGATAATTAGATATTTTTCATATAATTTGAAATCTGGAACTGCTAGGCCCCTTCCTTCAAAATTTTTCCATCAATTCCCTTGAAATTCCTGACAATCTTCCAGATGAATTTTATTACTATTTTTTCTAGCTCTATAAAATAGTTCTTTGGTACTTTGATTGATATGGCAATGAATCGATAAATTAAAAATTAACTTCGGTAACATTGTAATTTTTATTATATTGGATAGGCCTATCCATGAGCAATTAGTATTTTTCTAATTGTTTAAATCTGTTTTTATTTATTTATAAATAAATATATTTTAAAAGTGTTTTGTAAGTATATTCAGATAGTCCCTAGGTTTGTCTTAGCAGGAGGACTCTCAACTATTTTATGTTGTCTACAGTTATTTTAAATGGAATTTCTCTTTCTAACTCTTCTGTTGGGTTTTGTTGATAGTATGTAGAAATGCTGATGATTTATGTGGGTTTATTTAATATGCACCTCTAGTTAAGCAGAAATTTCTTACAACTTAGAAAGATAAGCCAACAGAGCTTCATCAAGATCAAGTCAGGCCAGATTAATATCATTACCCTCTTTCACAGGATAGCTAGATTGGTAGATGCAGGGAAGGCTACCTCTCTCCTAAAGTGAGATTTAAGTAGTACTCCTTACTGACAAACATGTTTCAGAGTGAGTGCGGCTTAATATAACTCTTCTAATGACTCTGTATCATTCAGATTCTAAGTTCATGGACATCAAAAGAGAAACTGACATGGAAAAAGATCAGGAATTTTTCCAGCATCCTGCTGGCCCTAAGCTGGGAACTCAAGAGGCTCTATCCTTTGATCATTCCAAGACAACCCCATATAGACCTCTACAGAAGGAATTGACTCAGAGGAGTAGTGGGTTGGTCTTTCAGTATCCCCAGTGGCATATGACAGTGGTTTTTAGGGAAAATATTTGCATTAAAAAATACTGTAGATAAGTAAGAAGCAGAAATAATTAAAAAATAATAGCTCAGAGTTTTATAAATCCCCCAACTTTTTTGAATTGTTATTTCTTTTAATTATTTTTTTTTCTTTCTTTCTCACCTTCTATCCTCCACTGGGGGAAAAAAGCAGAGAAAAAACAAGTCCCCTGTAACTAGAATGGAGTGTCAAAGAGAGCAAATCCTCACATTGACTATATCCAAATATGTCTCAGTCAGCATCTTGAGTCTATCATCTCTCTGTCAACAAGTTAGCAGAATGCTTCATAACTAACCCTTTAGAATCATGAATGGTGACTGAATTCATTTTATTTCCTAAGTTTTTCAAAGTTATTTATCTTTGTTTTTTTCCTGGTTTTTCTCATTTCACTCTGAATCTGTTCATACAAATCTCAGGTTTCTTTGAACCTTCCCCCTTCATCCTTTTTTTTTTAATAGCATAATAATATTCCATGTTATCATCATTTATTCAACTATTTGCAATTATTGAGCTCAAGAACATGTGTAGATTATGTGTCTACCTTCATTACTAGAGGAAATTTCCTGACCTGGGAGTCCTCAATACCGATGAAAGAGCAGGTGAAATCCCTGAACCTATCCTATATGCCAAACCACCTAGAGATAAAAAAAGCAAAATGATAAAAGTTCTGTCCTCAAGAGCTTATGTTCTAGAGAGGAAAACCATATGTGCACATATTGGGTACACATTTGTAATATTAAGTGTGTAATTGAAAATCTGTTTCCCTAAAAAAAGAACTACATTTCCCAGGAGCCCACTGACTTCCTGTCATTACATACTTCCTGTAGACAGAGGATAGAGTCAGTGGGCATTGAAGCTCTCCCTCTCTTTGGCATGCAGCCAGAATGGTGATGGCAGTGGTAAACTAAGAATGAGGATTTTAAATGGACTGATCAACCATGGGTACAGGGTCTTAATTTTGTATCCTCTTTATTCCTTGATTTCTAATGATCATTTAACAAACCTCCTAAAATATAATACTTTAATTATTAAGATTTATTTTTAATTTTTACATAAGCTATTAATGGCCATTTAAGCTATTATTCAAGTTTTTTTTAAGCTTTGAAGGCTTAAAGCTGCACTTAGACAGTTGGTACTATCTGTAAGTAGCTGCACAATATGTACATACAAGTACAATGAAGTTAGTAGCTTGGGGAGATTTTAATAGCTTAGGGTGGGAATGAGACCAAGAAGGGCCTCATGGAGGAGGAAACATGACCCTAGCTTTGAAGGAGGCTGGAGATTTAAAGAGATGAAAGCGAGGAAGGGACATCCCCCAGTCCCACCTTATACGTTGGGGTCAGCCTTGTAAAACCTTGTAAAGTATAGAAGATGTAATGTCATGTATTATGTATAGTCAATCCAATTTGCCCAGAACATAAAACAAATGAAGATTAATTAATTTGGAAAGCTACAGGTTGGAACTGACTGATCTCTTTCAATTTTTTTTTGGTATTCACAAATAGTACTTTCCATATTTGATGGCTTATTTTTCTAGTTTGTAGGGGAAGAGAAAGGTTAATGGGGGCCCAATCCTTTGAGCATGTGCATGTTCTCTGCCTGTCATATACCCACATACTCTTGGTAAGCCTGCTTTTAGGTATATATAATGAAATGGCCCATAGCACTACTTTCTTTTCATTCTGAAGGCACCAGGGGGGAAAAAAGAGAATTTGAGTTCTTCCAATGAAATCTTTTATATGCTGAGTTCTTGCTAAGGCTCTTCTTTACTATGCAGCAAGAGAACAGGAAACCTTCATAAAACACTTGGACATGTTTTAGTTATCATGGAAGAAGAGAACAGAAAAGAGTAACAAAATACCTAGGTCTACACTGAATTGACAGCATGGTTCCCTCCATTATAGAGTCCCAAGAAGCAGGTTCATTCAGGCTCCACTTGATTTTCAGCAGGGTTATGTTGGATAGCAACAACTGACACTATAGCAATTCCTTCAGCCCTGAGATTTCACCAAGTTTATTTGCCAATATAGCTCTTCTGTCATCAACTCTACCTTGGAAAATGACAACTTTTAGGACCCTAGAACTTAGTGCTATGAGGAAACCCTTGAAACATAATCCAACAACCTTATTTTGTATAATTCATATTTGATTTTTAATATTTTTCTGGATTACACATAAATACAATTTTAATAATCATTTTCTAACATTTTGAGTTCCATGTTCTCTCCTCTCCCTCTCTGCCTTCCTGAGATGGCAAGTAATATGATATAGATTGTATATCTGCTGTCATGTAATACAACAAACTATATTTGTCATGTTGTGAAAGAAAAAAAATATATCATAGAGAAAGATGCATGAAGAAAATAAAATGAAGAATGGTATGCTTCCATCTTTATTCAGATTCTCAGTTCCTTTTCTTGTGGCAGGTGGCCTTTTTCATCATGGGTCCCTTGGAATTATCCTGAATCCTTTCATTCTTGATTATAGTTAGGGCATTCGCAGTTGATCATTGTACCGCATACAAATTCTCCTGGTTCTGCTCACTTCACTTTCCATCATTTCATATGACGTTCCCAAGAACTTTTCATAGGAGTGAACAGAGGCTCAGAGAAGGAACATAATTTGCCCATAGTCATATGGGTGGTGAGTAACAGAGCCAGGATATGGACCTGGGTTCTCTAATTCCCAGTCCAGTGCGATTTCTATTATAATATGCTTTATGACAGAGAAAGAAGACCACAATCAATGCTTCCATATGCAGTGTAGGATCTTGGGCATGCTCATTTGGTGGCTCTTTTTATGAGAGAAACTGAAAAAAAGTACACACGTCCTTTAAAAAAAAAGGAAAATATAGCCATTAAGGTAATAATCATCCATCAATAATTATGCAAGCAGACAGAAGCTGGGCTTTATAGGTTTGATCAAATGTTCATGAAAATTAGATGGAATATTGGTGACCCATTAGCTCAAGCTCCTTCTTTAAAAGATGAGGAAACTGAGACCCAGAAAAAGTCAAGTGACCTATACAGCACGTAATTGGCATCATCAAGAAGTAGAATTTCAGGGTTCCTGACTTCAAACTCCATGGCCAGTCCACTTTTGCAGTGAACTCCCTCACTAAGATTTCCAGCTATCTTATGTCATTCACAGGCACTGAAATAAGTTATAAAAAGAGAAGATGAGAAGAGGGGGAAAGATACAAGTAGAGACCAAAGAAGACCCAGATCCTGGCATATAATAGCCATTGTCAGCACCCTGTCAGAGGGTCAAAGGTGTCCTGGTACTTTGTCTAAACTTCTGGCATCCTTTGTGCATCCTCAAGAAGGGACTTTTGAAATTATAGCGTCTTTGTTGCCGATCCTTGTCATTTGACTGGTAAAGAGAGTGACAACAATAACTGGACCAGAGGTGAAGAAACTTAGCTAAGTTAGTGAGCTGATGGCCAAGCTGGGGCAATCACCCAATGATGTCTTTGAACAATTTCAGCCAATTGACTAAGGTTTCTGAGTGGTTGGTGTGCTGCTCTTGGCTGAGCCGGCTTTAGTAAGAGTTTAGAAGGAAGAGGAGAAACATTACTTTCCTAGAAGACTTTCAACCTGCAGATTTTACAGCAGATCCCACCATAAAGCACATTGATTTGCACCTTTCGGTGACCCGGCCTAACTTGTTCCTCCTGTGATGAGTTTTGTTTAAAAAACACTGACAGGTTTCCTGCCTCCCCGCCCCGCCCCCCACTCCAGGACTCCTGTGAGATTATTTATGCAGCTGAACCAAGATGCTGACTTCAGCACTATAAAACACAGAAGCCTGGAGGTCCAAATGTAAGGGGCTGATTCGCTGACAGTTTTATAAGCTTCTGTAAATGCCAATGGCGTTCCCCTCTCTGTGGTTTACGTTTCAGTCGGGTGCAGGCGGGGAAAGGGGGTGACTGCATTTTGTTTGTTCCATCTGACTCACTGATGGAGCTGCCGAAATAAATCAAAACCCAGCCGACTTCTGGAAAGCAACTGCCACCGCTCATTAGATCATACCGGGCTGTTTCTACACTGGCGCACGAGAAGTAGACTGTTTGTAATAACTCGGAGGAGGAGGAGCGGGCATTTCAGGTCTCGGGTTTCTTGACATTTTAGCCTCCTTTCACTTTGTTAACCTCAAGCAATTCGATGCCAGCTCTATAAAATAAAAAGAATTCATACGAATGCATGATACTGCCTAATTCTAATGACCAATCAAACCCCAGCCAGCCCCAGAGGAGATCGGGAACGTGTACCTTGTGTACCTTCTTCCCCTTGTTGCAGAAAGAAGCCGGGGGGGGGGGGGGGGGGGGGGGGGGGGGGGGGGGTGGAATATCAATTATACTGGCAAACTCAGTGTGTCCATTGGTTTGTACTGATGAAGTACTTTTATTCCAGCTTTTTTTTTTTAATCTTGGAACTAAGGAATGACACGCTAACATATTCAGAAATAAGGAAATTGTAAAACAAAATTTACCAATAAAATAATGTTCTAAAAGATACATCAAACTATATATTGGGAAATCACAGTTATTATTTCCATAACATCCCTGATTCTGCTTAAATGTAAATAAAATTAATGAAAATAGTAAAATCATATATAGATATAGATATAGTTAGTTCTTTAAGGTTTGCAAAGCACTTTATGCTCATTCATTTGATCTTCACAACAATACTGCAAGATAGAAGCTATTATTATCCCCACTTTATAGAGGAGGAAACTGAGTTTGAGAGAGGTTAAGTGACTAGCCCAGGGTCATATTTTATAAAAGTGTCTGGTCAAGATTTGAACTTTCATCTTCCTGATGCTCAGTCCTATTCACTATTGACTATTCACTGAGCCACCTATTGGTCTGTAGAGTTCACTCTTCAGCCTGGCACTTTTCTTATGTGCCAGCCTCTGTCACAATGTACTCATAATATAGTGCCCAGCTTTTCATACTCCTTATGACAATGCATACATTTGAATGGTATAGACAAAAGAGAGATGGACCAGGAGTCAAAATATTAGAATTTCAATTCAATTCATTTATTGGGAGGCAGAATACCATAGTAGAGAGAGTGCTAGGCTTCAAATTCGGAAGACCTGAGTTCAAATGTGACTTGTAACACTTTGTAAATATGTGAACCAAAACAAATCCCTTAAATTCTATGTACTTCAAGAGTCCTAAGATTTCTTACTAAATTTCTTACCAACTTCCCAAGATTTCTTTATAAAATCATTGACATATCCCTATGTGCATTGGCAGAGGGAGTTCCTTCAACTATACTGAGAGATTCCTACACCGCCAAAATCATAAATTTTTCAAATAGTCAAGTAAATGCTGAAGATCTTACTATTTTCAAGTCACTATTTTAGGCACATGGAATATAAAGGCAAAAATGAAACTATCCTTTCATGAGGACTTTATATTTTATTTGGACAGCAGAATACAGAATACACACAAAGAAGCCAATCCAAGGACATTTGAGAGAGGGGGAACTAAAAACAGAGATATCCAGGAAGGTTTCCTTGAGAAGGTAACACCTGAGCAGCACTTTAGAATCCTCTGAGAGATGAATTTTTGTAAGGAACACATTCCAAACCTGGGAAATGACTTAGACGACTTCAGAGAGAGGGGAGAAGGAATACCAAGTTTGGAGAAGAGCTAATAATCCAAGTGAACAGGATCCTAGAGTTTCTACAGGGGAATAATGTGATATAAGGCTAGAAATGTGAACAATCAGATAGCAAAGAGTCTTCAAAGTCAACTGAGGTAGTTTGTATTTGAAAGTCTTAAATACCAGGTCAAGGAGTTTGCATTTGACACTAGGAAAAGATGAAGCTGATTTTTTAACAATTTTTTCACTGGGAAGTAAAAAGTACAGTCTTCTGCATCGAGTTTATTTTGACAGCAGTATGGAAGATGGATAGTAGAGGGGAGAAACTGATAGATAACATGAAGATTAATTAGAAGGCTAATCATAATAGTTTAAGCAAGATGTGATGAAGGCATGAACATGAATAGAATGAATGAAAAAAACATCACAGAAGTTGAGAGTCAAGAGATTTCAGAAGGGAGCCTTGTAGTTCAATGGATAGTCAGTTGCACCTGGAGTCAGGAACAAATGAGTTCAAATCTCACCTCAGACTTTTACTAGCTGTGTGTCCCTGGGTAAGTCATTTTGCCATGTTTGCCTCAGTTTCCTCATCTGTAAAATGAGCTGGAGAAGGGAATGGCAAACCATTCCAATATCTTTGCCAAGAAAACCCCAGAGTTAAAAAGAATTGATCATGACTGAAAAAGACTGAAAAATAACAGATTTTAGCAGCCATCTAGTCCAAATCTATAAATGAAAGGAATCCCTGCCATAATATCTGACAAATAGCCATCCAGCTTCCACCTAAAAACCCCCAAAGAGAGAAATCCCACCACCTTCTGAGACAGCACTTAGAGTACACTTAGAGACAGTTCCAATTGCTAGGAAGCCTTTCCTATTATCAAGCTTAAATTCACATCCTTACCAATTCCTCATTGCTATTGGTTCTGCTCTTTAGAGTCAAACACAGCAAGTCTAATCCTGTCTCCACTTGACAGTCATTTAGATATTGAAAGATAACTGGGTTATAAAAAGATAACCTGTTTTCTCTTTTTTCAGAATAAACATGCCTTTCAATTTATCCTCATATACATAGACCCCAAATTCTTCCTCATCCTGGTTGTGCTTTTTTGAACATTTTCTAGTCTACCCCTTTCCTTCTTAAATGGTGGCACCCACACTTGAATACATTACTCCAGATGAGATCAGACAAGGGCAGAGTACAAAGCGAGTGTCAGTTTCCTGTTCCTGGAAACGCCACCTCTTTGTGGTCCTGATGCCAGTTGAGATTACATTAGCTTTTTTTTTTCTTTTTTGGCTGCCATGTTGCACTGCTAACTCATATTGAGCTTATAGTCTCCTAAAACATCCAGATCTTTTGCAGAAAAGGGCTAACAAGGCTTTCTCATTTCGTATTTATGAAGTTGTTGGGGGCGGGTTTGCACCAAAATGTACTTTTGCACTCTAAATATATTTATTCTAAATTCTAAATTCTAAAAATAAATTCTAAATAAATATTCTAAATATATACCCTACTGAATTTCAACTTATTAGATTTTGCCCAGTCTTTTGGTCTATCTATCTCTCCATCTCTTGGTTCCAGGTATTTTCTCTGGCTGCTCCACATTCCTGGAATGTTCTCCCTCCTACTGGCTTCCCTGGCTTCCTTTAAGTACCAAGTAAAATTAATTCATTTATAGGAAACCTTTCAAATCTTCTCTCAATCCTAGTGTCTGCTCTCCTTTAATTAACTTCTATTTATCTTGTATATACCTTATTAATATATATTTGCTTATTGTCTACTTTATATGTATTGGGAACTTCTTTTTAGTTCAGAGGGTCAGAGCCTGTCTTGCCTCTTTTTGTATCCCAGCATAGCAGCTGACACATAGTAGGTGTTTAATATTTACTCACTGACAAGATTATTTTGCATCATGCCTCTATTGTCTAATGTGTTAGTTCTATCACTCAGCTTTGTGTCACTTAAAATTTGATGACATGCCATCTCTTCTCTTAACCAAATCATTGATAAAGAGAGTTGACACAGGACCAAGCACAGATTTCCCTGGATACTACTGATAATTTCTTCTGTACTGACATTAAAGCACTAACAACCACTCTTTGAAACTGTCCATTTAACCAGTTCTGTGTCTACCTAATTGTGTTATCAGCTAATCTATATCTCTCTGTGATCTCTACAAGAGTAACATGACATGCTTACTTAAAAGCTTTGCTAAACTGATGTCTACAACATTTTCTTCATGTAAGTACAGTAAAGATCTTATTTTATGTGAACTTAACACACAGGTATAAATGATTGGCAATTGAAAAATAAAGTCAGAAAAATACATAATTTTTTAAAATTGCAATTGTGCACTAAATTGGGGACAATTAGGTGGCTTAATGGGGCCAGGCCTGAAAGTGAGAGGTCCTGGGTTTAAATCTGGCTGTGGACACTTCCTAGCTTTATGACCCTGGGCAAGTCACTTAACCCTCATTACCTAGTCCATACCATTCTTCTGCTTTGGAACTAAAATTAGTATCAATCCTAAGACAGAAGGTAAAGATTTAAAGAAATTAGGCACTAAATCTTCACCATTTTGCTAAGAGGTATAAAGTCTCACAGCAATTGGGCCAAACATACTCATTTCCACTCTGAGAAGCATTAATGTAAGTCATTACTTTATTTTGCAGTAAACATCAGCTCTATTCTTACTTGTAACAAGTCATGTCTGCATCAAATAGGGCTTCTCTTTATTTCATTAATGTTACTTAGATATTAATAATGGCCCCAAGGTATAAGAATAGTGATGCTAATGGCTCTTATAAACCTAAATAAAGTCATAATGTGCCTAGGTTTATTCCTATAAGAAATCTTTATTAAATAATTGGTTTTACAATTATGCATGATTTTCAGGTTACCAGAAAGACCTTAGAGTGTTTTGACTGGACAAAAGGAGATCCTTCTATATTTAGTAATACTATCAAGAAAAGAAAATGAGGTTGGTCTGGCATAATCTATTATTTGTGGAGTTGTGTTAACTCTTTGTAATCACTCCTTTTCTTTTAGATATTTGTCAAACATTACCTTGAATGATCCCATCTAGAATTTTCCCCAGAGTCAAAGTCAAGCTCACTGATCTACAGTTGACAAACTCTTTTCTGTTTCCTTTTTTTTTAATGGGACAATATCTACCCTTCTCTAATCTTATAGTGCTTCTCTCATTTCCCATGACCTTTCAAATGTCTTTGATAAGGCTTCAACAATCACATCTGCAAGTTATTTTAATATCTGAGGATGTATTTCTTTTTTTTTTCACCTTTACATTCTTTTATTTTATTTATTTTTTATTTTTTAAAACATTATTTTATTTGGTCATTTTCATACATTATTCATTGGAATCAGATCATTTACTTTTCTTCCCCCACCCCCTCCACCCCCTGCCACCCCTCCCCTAGCTGACTGGCAATTTGGCTGGGTATCACATGTGTCCTTGCTCTGAACCCATTTCCTTGTTGTTGGTATTTGCATTAGGGTGCTCATTTAGCTTCTCTCTTCAATCATGTCCCCTCAACCTCTGTAGTCAAGCAGTTGCTTTTTCTCAGTGTTTTTACTCCTCTGAGGATGTATTTCATTTAATATAGGTACTGTGAATTCATCAAAAGCAACTGGGTGCTCTATTGGTCTTTCCTCGCTTATGTTCACTATCAACATCTTGTTTATCATTTCTGTTCTCCCACTTCAAGTGCAAAGATCATTGTCTTTGACTGAGAAAACAGAAGTAAGACAAGTTTTGAACAATTCTGACATCCCTCTCTGGTCAGTTATAATTGTCCTATCCACCCCAAGCATGGCTCCCATCTTTTTAAAAATATGCATATTATTTCCCTCCCAATATTGCATTTTTAAAATCCATTTTGTTGTGTTTAGGTTTGCTCTTCTGTCTCAGTTATTTCTGTTCCTTAGAACTCATTACAGTATTTTTACAAGTCCATTCCATACTCTCATATTCTTTCCCGGGCTTTGATTTCAATTCCTTATAAAAAATGGGTTGGATGAATTTCTTGTGCATCTATATCAGTCTCTTCAGACAAATCCCACTTTGCCTCCTCATTGTAATTATTTTTTGATTCTTAGAATTTCATTTTTGAGCATTCATTTTAGGATGACTTTTCCTATAGCATTTCAGTCAGTGGGGTCCTATCTATTTTTACTCTGAACTCTCCCCAGAATTCCTCTCCTCTACCACAATTCCTAGACTGGATTGATCATTGCTTATTAGAATTGCCATCATTTCCCCCAAATCCTACAACTAGTCCTTAGTGGAAATTGGCTCCAGATAGAACTGACTCCTCCCTTTTTTTAAAGATAAAATTTTCACTGATCCAAGTCAAGATGTTATTAGCTGACATGCTTTTGGAAGAGAGGAAAAAAAACTCTAGAAGATATCTGATCAATAAAGTTCCCAATTAACCACTCTGATCCATCTCTGATAGCTTTGCTTTCTGTTTCTCAAGCTCCATTTCCCTTCACCCAAATACTTACTATCATGGTTCCTGACTCTGGATCCTAGATTTTCTTGAATGAGAATATCTTAATATACAATTTGCATGCAGTACTTTTATTTATCCTAATTTTTTTGAATTAGATATAACCATCCACAGCCATGAAATTCTATCTCGACTTTGAGAAATAACCTCTGGAGTTGGCACCAGTTAGCAATATGAAGTCTTACCTTCCCCTGATAGAATAACACTGGATTCATGAGTTTGGGGGCATCTTTTAAAACTTATCATTTAGGCATCCTCCTAACCCTGCCTATGTGCAAAGATGGTCCCTCTTCCCTTGCAACTCATTCCTGATATGCCTGTTTTTCTCCTAGTCAAATGTTTTTTAATCTATTCTTGTTACCTCATTAATTGACTTCTTGCTTGGTCTCAGGTTCCCCCAAATATATTTGCACCCTCTTCTCTAATGCCAGCCATGATTAGAAACACTGTAGGAAAACAGAAAGCTTTTCAGAGTTGGATATGAAGACCTAGTTTAGGGGGAGTTGTAAATTCAGCTCCTGGGAACTAGTTTGATTTCTTCTAATGCTGACAGAGCGGTGACAAATGCCACAGCTCTATAAGACTCTGATACATATTTCTGGCAACAGTAGGCAACCTGTTCCTTGCAGAAATGTATTCGAGAAAAAATATCTGTCAGCTCGTTGCATTTTATAGAGATGTGAGACAGACTCTCATAGGTCACCATGTACAATCTGTGTGGGTGTTTCATTAGCAATTCCTCTCTTTATGATAAAGTTTTCTGAAGAAGAAATTGCCAGGATATTAATTAGCCTGGATGAAAAGCCAGTAGTAGTCTTTGAGGACTCCCAGGTTTAAATATATAGGCCAGTGATATAAGGTCCATAAAATTCCTTGCAAACCTAAAAGCACTATGTCAATGTCTGCTCTGACTATCACCAGAACTATTATTATTATGCAATTATATGGTTTTGCTGCAATTCTATGCACCCACCCCTCACTACGACTCAATCATTTCTTCACTTTTGAGTATTAGAAATCAGCCAGATTGTTCCCAAGGCTATATATATATATATATATATAATCATTTTTCTGGTGAGGCATCCAATTTGCAGCTTTTATCTTACTTTATTTTTTTATTGTTTTTACAATATTATTTGATTAATACAGGCTTGCAATGTCCATTTGCTAGAGTGTTCTGTCTGGAAGGAAATTTGGAAAAGAGTGACAATTAAAATGGCAAAATTAGAATAAGCAGTGCAAAATGATAAGATAAAGGGCTGGGTAGTTCTGAGAGACAGTTCCTACAGAGGCTTGTCAAACAAAAATGATAACATTATTCTCAGAAATATATTTTTTTAATTTTTCCCCACCCCCATTCCACAATCATTTATTCTCAAAATTGGCTTCAAGCTTTTTTGTTATTTAATTTGTTTTGTGGCTTTATTATGCTTATATCCATTTTCTCCTCCCACCAATTCTATAATTTGTCCTTAAAATACTAAAGTACCATTTACTGGATAAATATTTTTTTAAAAACAACTATGTTTAATCACATGCTTTATGATGTTTACATTCATCTCCTCAAAATCCTGCAGGAAAAGTATGGCTTATGTAGCTATGAAATTCTAATAAGGGAGGATCTTGGATTGCCAACCTACTGGGTTCTTTCTAGGATATACAAGTTCTTAGAACTATAATGAAAATTAATTTTCTGATAAAGAATAATTAAAAGAGTCCTTTACATAGGTTAAGTATTTACATGTGTATAATATTAAATTAGATTGAAACTAACTTTCTTGAGTAAATCTCTGTAGAGACATTATTCCATTAATCAATCAATAAATCAAATATTGATTTAATACTTTTTATAGACATGCTCTTCTGGAGACTATTCTACACAGATTGTATACTACTTAAGTGCATTAAATGTCTTAGTTGAATATTTGCTTATCCCCAAATCAAGAATAAAATCAGAATTTCAAACTCAAATTTGTTACCCTCTCTTAGTATCACTGTCAAAGTGAATTGGTTTAAGATATACAGAAAGGAATTCAAGGAAAATAAGAATACTATTCATCTTGTGTGGTAGTTAGTATTGGATGTACTTTCCCTAGTGCACACTTGCTTGCTCATGTTTTAAAGTAATTTTATGTGTTGCTCGCTCAGAGAAGGGATATTTGGTTTCAAATCATAAAAGACAAATTAACAGTTAGATGGCTGTTTTAATGCACAGCAGAAATGCTGCCCTAACTTGAGGGGCCAATTCATCATATATGTAGAATAGGAAGAGGACACTGGGAGAATGGCAGTTGGGTTTAAACCACTTCCCCTGAGTTGTCATGTAGCAAAGGGCAAAGTAGTGAAATGGAAATCTCGGGCCATAAATTCCATTCCTGGCTCCTCCATTGACTTTTGAAATGTCAAATCAAGTTGTTCTCTATACTATGAGCTTCATTCAGATTTCTTACACAATTCGATTCAATTAAATTCAAATCATATGTATCGAGCAAAAGCATAATGTAAGGTGAAACAATGTTATTTAGGCAAGTTCCATAGGAACAATACAATAAATGGGCAACCAGATAAAAGGGGTGATAGCAGGGCTCCCTAAAGGTCTGTGGAGATTTGGGATTTGTTCAAACAAATTATATTGATATAAAATAAACAGGTCAGGGCAGCCCTACTTATGAGTTTCCTTTACTCTGATTCTGGAAAACACAATATAAAGAAACCTAAATTTAAGGGGACCGTTTCATGGAGTTCTCTAAGTAAATAAATAAAAACTTCCAATGCATTTACATCATTGTCTGACACACATAATTTGTCAGAAACAAGCTCATTGTATGAGTTAAGATATTCCTATTTAAACTTTAATTTAGAGCATTTTTTATCTATCTTGGGCTGTATAAAGATGCACATTTTCCTTTAAATATGGAGTGAGAATGTGTTCACCCAAGGTATTCACTTGCAGGTGAATTCTTTCTTACTCTTGAGATCCAGTGGTGAGTTTCCTTCAACTTTAGTGACCAAGTACCATTTTCTGACAGCTGAATGTCCTAATTATCTAGGGAAAGGCAGTATTTTTGTTGTTGAAAGAGTACTGGACTTGGTTTCAGGAGAGATGTGAGTTCAAATCCTTCCTCCAATACTTGTTGAAAAGAATAAATCACTTCTATGAACTTTGTGATCCCCTTCTAAAAAACAAAAGATAATGCCTTTGGTATTATAGTGATAACTTATGGGATTATTGTGATCAATCAGTAAATATTAAGTACCTACTATGTACCAGGCATTGTGTTAAGTATTGGACCCAAGAGAACGGAGAAACTCATTTGTTAAGCAGAATTTGTTTTAGATATTTGTTTCCAACTAACAAACTCCAAACTATAATCTGGTTTTAATGAAAGTCCCTTCATAATTCCGTTGCTAGGCAGTGGGAAAAGTGTTGTTGGGGGTCAACTGGGTAAACTGAAATTTGGAGAAAAAAATTAATTTTGAGAAGAGAGACTGCATGTGTGACTATTTCAGTGATTTGTTGCCAAGGATTCCTCCCACTTAAAAAAAAAAAAACCTATGCTAATATAATAAAAATAGATCACATTTATATAGTGGTTTAAAAATTGTAAATCATTTTACATGAAGTATTTCATTTGGCCTTAACAAGCCTGTAAGATAGTTGCTATTTTAAAAATGTGAACATTGAGACTCAGAGATTTTAAAGCATTTGCTCAAGGTCACAGGGGGAGGGAAGATTTGAACACAGGTTTTTCTGATTCAAAGTCCACCTTCCCCCTCCTCCTCCTCCTCCTCTTCTTCCTCCTCTTCCTCCTCCTCTTCTTCTTCTTCTTCTTCTTCTTCTTCTTCTTCTTCTTCTTCTTCTTCTTCTTCTTCTTCTTCTTCTTCTTCTTCTTCTTCTTCTTCTTCTTCTTCTTCTTCTTCTTCTTCTTCTTCTTCTTCTTCTTCTTCTTCTTCTTCTTCTTCTTCTTCTTCTTCTTCTTCTTCTTCTTCTTCTGCTACCTAAATGTCTACAGTAATTAGTAAGTAATTAGAACTTCCACTTTCTTGGTTACAACTCTTGTGTTCTCAGCTATCTATGTAAAATCATCATTTTCATTGTTTATTCAGTTTAGAAAAAAATTCCAAAATTACTTAGAAGATTCTGCATGCCACCTGTAATTATCTTCATGGTTTATTGTTCCTTTTGTTTAAATGACTTTTCTATCTCAATGCTAATTACAAATCTAGAACTTTCTAAATCTCAGATTTTTCAGGAGCTCTCAGAAACTTATGCTTTATTTAGCATTGCCTTCCCTAAAGTTTTTAATATGCCCAGGATTGGAAAAAGTGGTGTGACATATCGTTATTTGATAATTATTTGAGCACCAAATTTAGTATGTTGGTCTGATTTACAAGATGTTCTAAAAATCCTAGAGCAGTTTAAAAGCTTTAATAACTTAAAACTATATAATCTTAAGCTATTAAAGTTTAAAACTACCCTAAGAATTTTGGAACACACCTCATATAGGAGATGTACTCCCTGCCCTTTTGGAACCAAAAGGAGATGAGGGAAAAAAGTTATAATAATATTAGAACTAGAAGGGACCCTAGAAATTTTACATATGAGTAAACTGAGGATCTCAGGATAAATGACTTTCCAGGGTAACATAGCAAATAAGTGAGAACAGTGTCTGAATCCAAGTTTTTCTTACTCCAAGTCCAGAGTATTGTCCACTACACCATGTAGTCCACTACCTGTCATGCAAAGAGAATCAATTGAGATGGGACTATTTGTGTGTCTGTCTATAAATTATATCAATATCACTGTATATGTCTGTCTATCTATACCTATTTGTCTATAGATATGCAGATATAAATATAGATATATGTTATATAGGACAGCTAGATGGCACAATCAATAGAGTGCCAAGCCTGGAGTCAGGAAGACCTGGGTGAGAATCTGGCCTCAGATACTATCTGTGTGACCTTGGGTAAGTCATTTAACCCTCTTTGCCTCCATTTTCTCATCTGGAGAAAGAAATGGCAAACCACTCCAATATCTTTGCTAAGAATACTCCAAACGATGTCATGAAGTTGAACATGACTGAAAAATGATTAAACAACAAGATATCATCACATTCTGTAATTTAAAAACAACAACAAAAATGGACAGAGGACACTATACATACATAAATGTATCCATCTTCTTATGTCAATATGTATGCATATGTATAAATATATACTTACCCTCTTTCATCAATATGTATACATACATGTGTAAACATGTACACACACAAATATGTATGTACCTCTGTCAATTTTTGTTGTTGTTGTTTTCCAATCAAAATTGGCAGGAAGAGTTAGCAACATGGCAATTATTTATTAACATTTACTTGAAACTTGGGGCTTCTCCCACACTGTTTCAGAACACACTGAGATATTTAAAGGAATTGACTTCCAGAATTTGCTAGACTGAAAATTCTTTCAAGCTGGCAAAGAGAGAAAAATTGACACTAAGCAGGGTAACTATAGTAACTCTACTACCCCAGTCCAGCTCCAGAACATCTCTGAACAAGCATACATAAGAAAACATCAACATGCAAAAGCATCTGGTGTCCACAGCTAGTATGCTTACACAGCTTGTAAAAAAGGAAAATTAAGTCCCATAACAAAAAGCTGGCAGATGATAAACATGAGATTTAGAGTTTATCAGTCAGATGCCATTGAACGACATTGATATAGAAAGAAAAGGGTCCTGTCAAATTCCATTATCTACTGCTAAAGTAAAAATTCAAGGAGAATAAACTGAAAAGGCAAAGTTATGGTTATGGTATCATGAATACATTATCTGCAAGAATGAAATCTGTCTCCTTCCTGATCGTGAGGAATCTCGAGAGCACTGAATTTTTCAAAGTGTTGCAAAACAAAAGCTTGTCTTGATATTTCTAGCTTGGCTGAAAGTACAAGACAATAATATAAGATTCACAAGAAAATCCCATTACCATGTAATGTCCAGATTGGTTTTGAAGTCTTGATATACCAGTTAATTCAAAAAAGGGCCAAATTCAAGTCCTCCTTTCACAGTTGCCTGGAAGCAAAACTGGGATTTAGAACACCTGGGTTTTATTTCTAATCCTGCTGCTAAATTGTTTGTATGACCTCAGACTCTTTGTTTTTGCTCTTTAGCACCTTGTTTCCTCATCTGAACAATGAAAGAAATGGATTAAATAAGTTCTCAGAAGGCTTTGGACCTTACCTGAAATTATGTTCATGGGGCATTGTTTCCCTTCATATAAAGTCTCATATCAATAATAATTACAAATCCAAAACCTTCTGGCTCTCAGATTCTGTGACTAGATAAAATGTTATTCATTTTCTTTTCTTTACACTTTCTTCTTTTTCTATTCATTTCACAGTTTTGATCTTGATAAGCCCTAAGCTTACCTGGCCAAAGGAAATACATATCTATTCAAGATTGGATGGTTTTCTTTGAATGGAACAGATGTGTCTAGCCCCTGAACCATTCAGAATGAAGATTAGGTTTATCTGAAACCTCAACTGAAATTCTGCTGAAATTTGGCCAACCTTTGGTTAGTTCCTTTGCCCCAATCAAAACATTTTTCATCATATTTTCCTGTCGATGTGTAGCTAGATTCTAAATAATATCGGCAGTAGAGACCACAGTCACTTGTACTACTGTAACACTTTTAACTTTTTTCAAAGTCTTTCCACGTATTATCTTGGAATATATCAAAGAAAGGAATCATCAATGCCTTTCTTTTCTTATTTTAAATAGGAAGTCCCTATGAGCAGGGGAAGTGTCTTTCTCTGACAAGGTTCTAGGACAGTTTTTCAGAAAGAAAAAGAAAAGAAAAAACTGAAAGGAAGATCATATCTGAAGAAGACTTTATGAGATGAATAATGTTAATAGCTGGTAGGAGCTTGACTGGAAGCTTTTTTTCCCCAGGAACATAAACTGTCAAACTGGAGCAATTGTTAAGCCTTCCAGGTTCTTTCTAGGATGGGAAGAAATAAGAAAGATGTAAAAGAGAAAGAAGATGAAGGCATAAGTGAGAAAAAGAGAAGCTGATTTTGGGGAAGAGAAATGAGAGGAAAAGAACAAAAAAAAAGCAGACAAGGATGGCAGAGGCTAATGTTCTTCTCAGTTCTTCAGTGATTTATCAATCACTATGAATCACAAATAAACAAATATCAGGCAAAGATCTTTCTCTATTAATGTGCAGAAGGATTTGGCAAGCACCACTTACTCCACTGAGGCAAATCACACACCATAGCAGATGGTATTCATCCAACTGGAAAGACTCTGAGTTAGCATGGCTGTTAATGGAGATGAAAGCACTGCCTCTTGGCTGAACACTATGCTATTTATGTTATGAAGTAGGGCAATACTACAGTGCCTGAAAAAAGGGGCATACTACAAATATTCGATATACATAGAGCTCCTACATCAAAGGGCTCCAAAGATCTTCCATCCGGGATTATGAAGAAATTCATGGAGTCAAATCCTAAAACACTGTCCCTCACTATCCAAGAGCCCCTTATTACCAGTAGACTACTGAAAGAGAAAGGATTTGCACCCTCCCCTTCTTGATGTGGAGAACAGGGAACTAAGTTTGACAAGGCAGACAAGTGAAGGAGCACTTAAAAATATTACTTTATATGAATGCACAGCTTTTGAATTCATCAATCAACTAACATTAATTAATTAGAGACAGCTAGGTCGAGTTCAAATCTTGCCTCAGACATTTACCAACTTAGAGACCCTTGGCAAGTCACTCTCTGTTTTCCTCAATATTCTTAACTGTAAAATGGGAAAAAATAATAATACTTATCTTCCAGGGTTGTGGTGAAGATAAAACCAGATCATACTTTTAAAGTGCTTTGCAAATCTTATAGCACTGTGCATAAATTAGCTATTATTAAGCTTTTACTAGGTGTTCAAGCACTATTCTAAGTCCTGAGGAAATCAAGACAAAAGCAAAATAGTTCCCTGCTTTCAAGGAACTTACCTTTATTCTAATAGAGAGACAATACAAACACATTATGCAGTAAGTATAAATATACTGTGTACAAATAAATACAAGGTAGTTGGCAAGGGAAAGCAGGAGCAACTGGGGTTGGGGGGAGGATCATTAAAGGTTTCTGGGTGAAGCATTAAACAATGCTTGAGTTGAGTCTTGAAGGAGGAAGTGGTAAATGCACAGCAAGGTAGATAGTCAGTGCCAAAAGACAGAGCAAGAGAGTGTCATGGGTGCAGAACGTGGGGCAAATTCATTATGGCTAGGTAAAAGGAGATTCTTAATCCCTTTCTCTAATTTAACTAGGGACCTGGAGGGATCCTTTTACCATGGATATGTATAAAGATATACCAGTTCACAGTGAAAGGAAGTAGGAACCATCAAGACAGGAAGTGAAATAGAAAAAAGGATAGTCAGTTGCTGACAGTAGGTGGCAGTTGCCGGGAAGTTGGCTGATGGTGATTGGCATTTAGTTGCCAGAATATAAAGGCAGGCCTGAGCTTACTGAGAGGACTTTTGGCTTAACCTTTAGAGGGCTTTTTTGGCTTTTAGTTTGGGCTGTTAGGTTTTTTCCCTTCCTCGAACTTTTTGGAAGGTGGCTGGTCTTCATTGACAGACCTAATTATGGTTGAATTAAACACTGATTGGGTTGGTTTTGATTGGGCTGGATTGGGTTTTGTAGGGTGGTTGTTATTAGCGGAAGTTATAGGCAATTATAGGTAGACATAAGTAGTTTTAGATGGTAGTTATAGGCATTTGTAGGTTGTTATAGGATAACTAGTATAGACATTAGAAAAATTTCTTTCTCTGTCTTTTCCCTATATTGCTCTTCTACTATATTCTTTTACTATCTCTATTTTAATTAAACTAAATTTATCATTATTAAAAGCTGCTAGTATTATTTTCTCTGACTTAAAGAGATAATATTAATTTCCAACTCTGCTATATTCTCATTAAAACTTAAATTATTAAAAGCTGCTCTCTTATTTTGTCAAAATTCCTAATTTAACCCTTACAACTCGATTATATAATTGGAGGAGAGGAAGTAAAAAAACTAAAAAGATAGAAAGGGGCTATGCTGTGAAGAGATTTAAATGTCAGATAAGAATGTTAATTTTTTTTGGTTCTCTTTTTTTTTTTTAATTTTAAACATTATTTTATTTGATCATTTCCAAACATTATTCACTGGAAACAAAGATCACTTTTTTTCCTCCCCGCAACCCCCACCATCACCTTTCCCTCTCCCATAGCCAACGCACGATTCCACTGGTTATCACATGTGTTCTTGACTTGAACCCATTTCCCTGTTGTTGGTATTTGCATTAGAGTGTTCATTTAGAGTCTCTCCTCAGTCATATCCCCTCAACCCCTATAGTCAAGCAGTTGCTTTTCATTGGTGTTTTTATTCCCACAGTTTATCCTCTGCTTGTGGATAGTATTTTTCAGATCCCTGAAGATTGTTCAGGGACATTGCATTGTCCCTAATAGAGAAGTCCATTACCTTTGATTGTACCACAGTGTATCAGTCTCTGTGTACAATGTTTTCCTGGCTCTGCTCCTTTCGCTCTGCGTAACTTCCTGGAGGTTGTTCCAGTCTCCATGAAATTCCTCTACTTTATTATTCCTTTTAGCACAATAGTATTCCATCACCAATGTAAACCTCAAAATTTCCTTAGATTTATAAATGTTGGAAATTTCACCATTGGGATATTTCATACTTGGAAAATTTCTTACTAATAGTCTATTGGAATGGGAACCCCATTGGCATGGGAGGTTCTTTCTCTTCCCTTCTTAAGATTACTTTAGGACAGAGACCCTTTGCTGAACAATGGAAAGGACTTTGACCTATGCTTAAGCATAGAACAGGAATTTCTTTGAGTCTTGATTGATTTTAGAATTGATACAATGGAGATACTTGGAATAAATCTCCACCCTATTCAGTCCTAATAGGATTGAGTAAGGGCTGCAGCCTAGATCAAAATTTAATTATTCCAATCTCTACCATACTCAAGTTAACAGGATTTAGAAAGGGCTGTAGCAAAGGAGTATAGATTTAATCATTTGAAAAATATGACCTTCAACAGACATGTGCAAAAGCCAGAAACCTCTGGGCGGTCCTGGGTTAAGCGAGAGCCTCCATTGACAGGGAAATTGATGAAGAGTGATTGGTAGATGTGAGGACTGAGGGGAGGCAACTTGGATGGTGTCCTGAAAGATAGGAGGGTCTGGAGACTCGGGAGAGAGGATTGAGTTTTTGGTCGGTGTGGTTCCTGGGCTCTGAGGAAGCTTGCTCTGAAGGAAGCTGAAGGTGGGGGCCTCTGAGACTGTTTCTCCATTTTGGACACGTGAGTGAAAGGGACTGATCTCTTTTCTTTGCCCCAGATATCTAAGGGCTTGGGCCTTTTGGCCCAGCCTAAACAGAAGGGGTATTTAAGCCCTATTCCCTTCTCTCCCCTTTCTCTCTCTATATATATCTCTAATTCCTTTCTTGCTCCTATTGTAATTAAACTCCAAAAAAGGCTGACTGCTGACTTGAGTTTTTCATTTAGGAATTACATAGCTGATTCCTTGGCGACCTTAAATTAATATATATCAGTCTTTTAAAGTGATTCCCTTGTAACACCAACATATGCCACAATTTGTTCAGCCATTCCCCAATTGATGGGCACCCCCTCATTTTCCAATTTTTGGCCACCAAAAAGGGTGCAGCTATGAATATTCTTGTACAAGTCTTTTTCCTTATTATCAGTCTTTTATCACCCTTTGGGCATAGTTCCAAATTGCCCTCCAGAATGACTGGATCAATTCACAACTCCACCAGCAATGAATTAGTGTCCCCACTTTGCCACATCCCCTCCAGCATTCATTACTTTCCATTGCTGTCATGTTAGCCAATCTCCTAGGTGTGAGGTGATACCTCAGAGTTGTTTTGATTTGCATCTCTCTGATTATAAGAGATGTAGAGCACTTTTTCATGTGCTTATTAATAGTTTTGATTTCTTTGGCTGAGAACTGCCTGTTCATGTCCCTTGCCAATTTATCAATTGGAGAATGGCTTGATTTTTTGTACAATTGATTTAGTTCTTTGTAAATTTGAGTAATTAAACCTTTGTCAGAAGTTTTTATGAAGATTGTTTCCCAATTTGTTGCTACCCTTCTGATTTTGGTTACATTGGTTTTGTTTGTACAAAAACTTTTTAATTTGATGTATTCCAGATTATTTATTTTGCATTTGGTAACTCTTTCTAAGTCTTGCTTGTTTTTGAAGTCTTTCCCTTCCCAAAGGTCTGACATGTATGCTATTCTGTGTTTGCCTAATTTTCTTATAGTTTCCTTCTTTATGTTCAAGTCATTCACCCATTTTGAATTTATCTTGGTGTAGGGTGTGAGGTATTGATCTAAGCCTAATCTTTCCCACACTGTTCCTAAAATTTTCCCAGCAGTTTTTATGAAATAGTGGATTTTTGTCCCAAAAGCTGGGATCTTTGGGTTTGTCATATACTGTCTTGCTGAGGTTGCTTGCCCCCAGTCTATTCCACTGATCCTCCTTTCTGTCTCTTAGCCAGTACCAAATTGTTTTGATGACCGCTGCTTTGTAATATAGTCTGAGATCTGGGACTGCAAGACCCCCTTCCTTTGTATTTTTTTTTCATTATTTCCCTGGATATCCTTGATCTTTTGTTCTTCCAAATGAACTTTGTTATGGTTTTTTCTAAATCAGTAAAAAAACATTTTTGGAAGTTCCATGGGTATGGCACTAAATAGATAGATGAGTTTGGGTAGGATGGTCATTTTTATTATATTGGCTCGTCCTACCCATGAGCAGTTAATGTTCTTCCAATTGTTCAAGTCTAGTTTTAGTTGTGTGGAAAGTGTTTTGTAGTTGTGTTCATATAGTTCCTGTGTTTGTCTCGGGAGATAGATTCCTAAGTATTTTATTTTGTCTAAGGTAATTTTGAATGGGATTTCTCTTTCTAGTTCTTGCTGCTGAGCTGTGTTGGAATTATATAGAAATGCTGATGACTTATGTGGGTTTATTTTGTATCCTGCAACTTTGCTAAAGTTGTTGATTATTTTGATTAGTTTTTTGGTTGAATCTCTAGGATTCTTTAAGTAGATCATCATGTCAACTGCAAAGAGCGATAATTTGGTCTCCTCCTTGCCTATTTTAATGCCTTCAATTTCTTTTTTCTTCTCTAATTGCTACTGCTAGTGTTTCTAATACAATGTCAATAATAGAGGTGATAATGGGCATCCTTGTTTCACGCCTGATCTTAATGGGAATGGATTTAGTTTATCCCAATTGCAGATGATATTAGTTGATGGTTTTAGCTATATACTGTTTATTATTTTTAGGAACGACCCTCCTATTCCTATGCTTTCTAGTGTTTTTAGTAGGAATGGGTGTTGTATTTTATCAAAGGCTTTTTCTGCATCTATTGAGATAATCATGTGGTTCTTGTTGGTTTGCTTGTTGATGTGGTCAATTATGTGGATAGTTTTCCTAATATTGAACCAGCCCTGCATCCCTGGTATAAATCCTACTTGATCATGGTGTATGACCCTTCTGATCACTTGCTGGAGTCTTTTTGCTAGTATCCTATTTAAGATTTTTGCATCTATATTCATTAGGGAGATTGGTCTATAATTTTCTTTCTCTGTTTTTGGCCTGCCTGGCTTTGGAATTAGTACCATGTTTGTGTTATAAAAGGAGTTTGGTAGAACTCCCTCTTTGCTTATTATGTCAAATAGTTTGTATAGTATTAGAGTTAGCTGTTCTTTGGATGTTTGATAGAATTCACTGGTGAATCCATCAGGCCCTGGGGATTTTTTCTTAGGAAGTTCTTTGATGGCCTGTTGGATTTCTTTTTCTGATATGGGATTATTTAAGAAATCTATTTCTTCTTCTGTTAGTCGAGGCAATTTATATTTTTGTAAATATTCATCCATATCACCTAGGTTGGTATATTTATTGCCATATAGTTGGGCAAAGTAGTTTTTAATGATTGCCTTAATTTCCTCTTCATTGGAGGTGAGATCCCCCTTTCCATCCTTGATGCTGTTAATTTGCCTTTCTTCTTTCCTTTTTTTAATTAGATTGACCAGTACTTTGTCTATTTTGTCTGTTTTTTTCAGAGTACCAGCTTCTAGTCTTGTTTATTAGCTCAATAGTTCCGTCACTTTCTATTTTATTAATTTCTCCCTTAATTTTTAGGATCTCTAGTTTGGTTTTCTTCTGGGGGGTTTTAATTTGTTCGTTCTCAAGTTTTTTGATTTGCATTTCCAATTCCTTGATCTCTGTCCTCCCTAATTTGTTAATATATGCACTCAGGGATATGAATTTTCCTCTAAGTACTGCCTTGGCTGCATCCCATAAGGTTTGAAAGGATGTCTCGCTGTTGTCATTTTCCTCAATGAAATTACTAATTGTTTCTATTATTTCTTCTCTAACTAACCAATTCTGGAGTATCATATTATTTAATTTCCAATTAATTTTTGATTTGGCTCTCCATGTACCCTTACCGATCAATATTTTTATTGCCTTGTGATCTGAACAGGCTGCATTTATTATTTCTGCTTTTCTGCATTTGAGTGCCATGTTTCTGTGGCCTAGTGTATGATCTATTTTTGTGAATGTGCCATGTAGTGCTGAAAAGAAGGTGTATTCCTTTTTGTCCCTATTTATTTTTCTCCATATGTCTATTAACTCCAATTTTTCTAAGATTTCATTCACCTCTTTTACCTCTTTCTTGTTTATTTTTTGGTTTGATTTATCTAAATTTGATAGTGGTTGGTTCAAGTCTCCCACTAATATGGTTTTACTGTCTATTTCCTCCTTCAATTCTCCTAGTTTCTCTATTAAAAATTTGGATGCTATACCATTTGTTGCATACATGTTGATTTGTGATATTTCCTCATTGTCTATACTCCCTTTTAATAGAATATATTTACCTTCCCTATCCCTTTTGATCAGGTCTATTTTTGCTTTGGCTTTGTCAGATATCATGATTGCAACTCCTGCCTTCTTTCTATCAGTTGAGGCCCAAAAGCTCTTACTCCAACCTTTAATTCTAACCTTGTGAGTGTCAACCCGCCTCATATGTGTTTCTTGAAAACAACACATGGTAGGTTTTGGGGTTCTAATCCAATCTGCTATTTGTCTACGTTTTATGGGTGAGTTCATCCCATTCACATTCAAAGTTATGATTGTCATTTGTGGATTTGCTGGCATTTTGATATCTTCCCCTAGTTCTGACCTTTCTTCTTTAGCTATCTCCTTTTGAACCAGTGATTTACTTTAGGTCAGTCCCCCTAGTCCCCTCCCTTGATATGCTTCCCTTTCTAGCCCCTCCCTTTTTATGCTCCCTTCCCCTCCCCCTCTCCTTCCCTCCCTTTTTATACTCCCTCTCCCCTCCCCCTCCTTAATTTTCCTTTCTTTCTTGCCCTGTTGGATAAGATAGAAGTCAGGATCCCACTGGATCTAGATGTTCTTCCCTCTCAGATTTGATTTCACTGAGAGTAAAGTTTAAGTAATTCCACTTCCTGCTCTCTTCCTCTCCTTCTCATATGAGAGTTCTTCCCCTCCCCTTCCCACGTGTATCTTTATATGGGAAAGATTATTCTATTAATTATCCCCTCTATTTCTTGAAGTAAATCTGTGTTATCGACCGTTCCCCCCCTCCCTTTTCCTTTCTTTGCCCCCACTTTCCCCAAATCTTCTTAATGCCCCAATCTTTCCCTATGCATGTTTCTTCTAACTACTCTTATGATGCATACAATTTTTGAGAGTTACACAAAACATTTTCCCCACATATTAATATATATAATTTGATGTAAATGTAGTCCTTATGGAAGAGAGTTTGATTTAAAGAAAAAGATAAGATTTATCTCCTTTTCCCTTTCTTTCATATTTACCTTTTCATGTTTCTCTTGCTTTCTGTGCTTGGATATCAAATTTTCCACTAAGTTCTGGTCTTTTCTTAGCAAATGCTAGGAAATCTTCTATTTTGTTGAATGCCCATACTTTCCCCTGGAAGTATATAGTCAGTTTTGCTGGGTAGTTGATTCTTGGTTGGAGACCCAGCTCTCTTGCCTTTCTAAATATCGTGTTCCATGCTTTGCGGTCTCTTAGTGTGTTAGCCGCTAAGTCATGTGTGATCCTTATGGGAGCCCCCCCTATATCTGAAGCTCTTCTTCTTGGCTTCTTGTAGGATTTTCTCCTTTTCTTGGAAGCTCTTGAATTTGGCAATTACATTCCTAGGGGTTGTCTTTTGGGGATTTAGTACAGAGGGTATTCTATGAACCCTTTCTATTTCTGTTTTTCCCCCTTGCTCCAGAACGTGTGGGCAATTTTCTTTTATAATCTCCTGTAGAATAACATCAAGTTTATTGTTTATCTCTGGTTTTTCTGGGAGACTGATAATTCGGAGGTTGTCTCTTCTTCCTCTGTTTTCCAAGTCTGTGACCTATTCAGTGAGATATTTTATGTTTTCTTCTAATTCATTAATTTTTTGGGTTTGCTTTATTGATTCTTGCTGTTTTATGATCTCACTTTCTTCGAGTTGCTTAATTCTGGTCATTAGGGACTGGTTTTGCTTTTCAGCTTTGTCTGCCCTTCTATTGGATGGTTCGAGCTTTTTTTTCCAATTGAGCAATCTTATCTATCAGACTGCTGATCTCTTTCTCCCATTTTTCTTTCCAGGTTTCCATCTTTTGGGTAAGTTCCAGATTGAGATCTCCCATAGCTTGTTGATAATTTCCATTTTGGGAGGCATGTTCTGATTTTTTTTTTATTTCCTCCTCATTCTCTTCTTTTCCTTGGGTACTTCCACCATAAAAGTTTTCAATAGTCACCTTTTTCCCTTTCTTCCTGGAGGCTTGATTTTGGGCCATGTGAGCCATCCCTTTGGTGGTTTTATTCCCCTTTCCTTTTTGGTCTGGGGTCTGGGTGATATGGGCAGGTTTTCTGTGAATTTAGGTTGCCTCAGACTAGTTCTTCCCAGCCTCCAAGGTTTCTTAGAGCGCTGGGCCCCTGATCACAGCCAAACTGCACAGGTGTTCAGCTCTGCCCAGATAATCAGTGCATGGTCCGCCCCTGGTGTTTAACTCCACTCAGATGCTCAGCACAACCACCCCGAGTACGACTCCCTGGGCCCCCTGTGATCAGTGCAGTATTCTCCAGTGAAACTGCCCTGAGACGTTTTTTTCCTGGCAGTCCCAGATCCCAAGGACCCTGGAGTGCCCCCCCAGACAGAGACGTTCCCCACTCACTCGCTGTCCCAGTGAGCACTCTGGTAGCTCACTCTGGTTTGGTGGGGGAGGTGGGGGGGGGGGAAGGGTGGCTCAGTTCACATTTCTGTGCAAGCTTTTCCTCCTTCTTATTATAGTGTGGAAATGTTCAAACCTCATGTACCTTTGCCTCTGTGGGGTACTGGGGAGTACTGGGGAGTCCTTCTGTTCCTCCAAAGGTGATTTTTATGCTCCTTTGATGTAGTCTATTTTGTTCTGTGCTGGGGAGAGGAAGCATGTGGCATCTAGATTGCAGCCATGATTACCCGGAAGTCCTCAAGAATGTTCATTTTTAATCCTAGAACAAAGTTTCTTAACCTGTGACCAGTGAATTAAGAAAAATATTGTGAAAACTTCATTTTAACATAATTGATTTCCTTTATAATCCTATAATTTTTATTTTATACATTTATACATTTAAAAACATTTTTTCTGAGAATGTGTCTATAGGCTTCACCATGTTGCACTAAAGATTCTGGAGCAGCTAGTTGCTCAGTGGTTTGATTACCAGGCCTGGAGAGAAGTCCTGGGATCAAATCTAATCTCATATACTTGCTATGTATATGACCCTAGACAAGTCATTTAATCCTCATTGCCTAGCTCTTACCACTTTTCTTCCTTGGAACCAATATTTAATATTAATTCTAAGATGGAAGGTAAGGGTTTTATAAAAAAAAAAGAACCCCAGTTCTAGGAAGTCAGTGGAGTTTAGGAGTATGTAGAGGAGTGACATGATCAGGCCAGTGCTTTGGGAAAATCATTTTGGTTGCTGTAAGGAGGATGGTTTTGAAAAGAAGGAATTTGAGGCAAAGAGTAGATAAATGGCTTTATTTTTTAAAGAACCACAAAGAAACAGAAAGTCAGTGAGGATATGGGCTAGAATGGTGTGGCAATATGAATGGAGATGATAAGGTATATGGAAGAGCTTTGGGAATAGCTGTTTTCTGTGGTATGAGATATTTATTTTGTAATCTCAATTTTCATGTTATGATAAAGGATCAAACAAGAATGTGGGCACAATTTTCACACTTTGATTAGTATTTAGTATTAGTATTTGATAGTGTATTTTACCTTTGTACCATAGTTTTTCTGAATCAAAGCAAATAACTTTTTCTGTCTTCCTGCCTTTCTTTTTTCTTTGTTCCTTCCTGCTTTTGTTTGTTTCTTTCTTTCTTCCTTCCTTCCCTCCCTTCCTTCCTTCCCTCCTTCCTTCGTTCCTTCCTTCCTTCCTTCCTTCCTTCTTTCCTTCTTTCCTTCCTTCCTTCCTTCCTTCTTTCCTTCCTTCCTTCTTTCCCTTACCTTCCATCTTGGAATGAATATCAAGTATTGGTTCCAAGGCAGAAGAGCAATGGAGGTTAAGTGACTTGCCTAGGGTCACACAGCTAGGAAGTCAGAGAACAGATTTTTGAATAACAGTTTTATAAAATGAGGTTTGCCAACACTGGGTTGAGCAACCTGGGAGAATTTCACTGGACCATCCTCATTGTTCAGGCACACATTTGCCTAGGTAATTAATAAGGTATATTATCTGACTTTGGTAGTGTGTAAGTTAAAGAGTCTCTATAAAGTCTCTAAAACTCTCTAAAAAGTCTCTATAATCCAGATACATTTTCTTGAAACACTAACACTATGGGACAAAAAGCACAATACACTCAGGTGTTTTGATTAATTGAAATTTTCTTCCTAATGCATCTTCTCCATGTAATGCATATTGCACTGTTTTTTTTTCTTCCTCTAAGTAAAGGAAGATTCCTCATCTGAGAATTTCCTATAACAATGAAATTATATTCCTGAGCTCTGTCTCTTTCTACTTAGTTGACTTTATAAAAGATCAACCATAGCAAGACAGAATCCAGACTTAGAAGAGACCTTGAAAATTATCAGTCTCGTCCTCTCATTTCAAACCAAACTCTAGAGAGGGTTAAATAAATTGTCCAGTATCATACGGGTGGTAAATGACAGAGCAAGGATTCAAACCCAGGTCTTTTATTTCCAAATCAAGAATTCCACTACCACATTGCTTGCTTTGTCATCTGGGCACAATCCTCCCTTCCCCTAAAATCATTTGGCCAACCCACCATCTACATTTGGAACACATCTTCCCCACCAATCTGAAATTCTCCAGTCTTTAGATTTCATCTTGCCAACCATCTGTTCCTGTAAACATTACCAAATTACCATTTATCACCCAAACCCATGCTCCTGCATGTAACACACCTTGTTTATGTGAATATGTATACACATGTGTGATCATTTCCAGTGTTTTCTATGTGGTCTGTGAATTGTCTTTATCTAGCTGTGAATCATATTTACTTGGATGTATAACTTCTGTCACCATTCTGCTTTCTCACTCAACTTTCAATTCCTTGAAGGAAGAGAAAAGCATTTATGTAAAACTATGCAAATGTGTAGGACTATCCCATTCCATGGATGCCCAGGAAATGTTTGGTAGTTTCATAAAATACTAATTATTTTATTATTAGCTAGCATAACACTTCCTTTGTGCCAGGCACTGTGCTGAGCCAATATTTTCTCATTTGATCTTCACAATAACCATAGGAGAGAGGTGCTCTTAGTTACTTTAATATCCTTCCATTTTCCTTCTGAGTCAGATAATGCCTAGAGCTAAGGAAAGCATATAGGTTGGGACCAGTTCAGGGGGTAGTAGAGTAGAGTAGCTAGAGATGACTTCAAAGAGAAATGAGTTCAAGCCCCACTTCTTATACCTTACAGTAATGGCTATGTGACCCTGGGAAAATCAGGAAAACTTTCTGTGCCCCCAAATTCCCTTACCTGTAAGATGCTCACTTGCTCTGGGAGAAGTCCCCTCACCTGAGATCCCTGTAACAATGGAACCGCAAATTCAGTACTGCCTTTTTGAAAGTTAGAAAGGCATTGCTTGTGCTCTTAAGGAGATGGCACATAAGATCGCAGTGAATCTAGTGCTTGAGTTGACCTCTCTCAGATTTCTAGTCCTTGCTCAACTGCTGGGCCTCCCAGTTTTCCCTTCTCTGAACTGCCTTTCTAAACCATAAAGAGGACGGATTTTATTGATATTATCTGTTCAGAATACAATGTCCTTCCCAAGAAATTCAACCAATTTCTTGGCTACTTATTAGCAATATAAAGTGGTATCTAATTTGCTATTTCCTCTTCTTCCCAGGTCCCTTTGTGAATTCTTACTTCCAAACTTCCTCTCCAACAGTGAACACTTGAACTCCACCTAGCTTTCTACAGATGTATTGATTTACATTTTCCCAGGTGAATCCTATGTTGTCTCTTCCTTCCTTCCTTCTTCCTAAACACATTCCAGACTCTTTTTACATCTTTCTGACATTATAACTTTGTCCTCCTTGTTGCCTGCAATGCTCTCTAATTTAGTATTCCTGGCAGGCTTCATCTGGGTTCTTTTGACTTATTCTTCCAACTCATTGATGAAGATTTTTAATAAATTCAGACCCCACTCCCAGCAACCCCTGGGGCATTCTGTGAAACACCTCCCTCTAGTTGGATCAAGGGCCATTTATTTATCAGTTCCATTACCCTTGGTTTACAGTTTGGAAACCAGTTTTAACTATGCATCACCATTTTCCTCTCTTAGCCAACTTGAACTTGTTTTGCAAGTAAAATTTCATGGGACATTTTTATCAAGTGCTTTACTAACATCCAAATAGATAACATCTGCTGTGTTCCCTTGAGCCATTCATTTTGGATTTTTTTTTCTTTTTTATTAAAGCAAGCTCTTAAGTTTGTCTGGCATGATTGTTCTTAACAAACCCACACTGCTATTTGTCCTGGATTTCATTATTCCATGGTTTGACAGTAGTTAGCTTCAGTGAGTAGACATTTTCCCTCTACTATTATTTGTCCATATAAACTTTTTTAAAAAAATATAGCTAAACATTGAAATTGATCTTGTAACACTGTATTTCACAAGATCAGCTCTTCCTTTATGTGAAGACCCCAGGAGCTCACTCTGCTCCCAGCTGCTTCTAATCACAGCTAATTCTTTAGTACAAGAGCTGCCCCATTTCAAGGGATTCCTCAGAGTGTATTTGAATCAGTCTCCTTTGGCTTCCCTTTTTCATAGCTTAGAGCTTGCCTCACAATTGTTAGGTCTACCTGTTTTTTATGGAAACTCGAAACTCTCCTTCCTCTCTCTCAAAACTTAATCTTTCACTTTAGATACTATATTTAAATGATTTCTATGATCCTTCTTCACCCACAGACTTTGATGGGTGGCATGAGGTGATACTTACTAGCTGTGTGACCCTGGGCAAGTCACTTAACCTCTGTTTGCCTCTGAATAAAGAAATGGTAAACCACTCCAGTTTAAAAAAACAAACAAACATGGACAGTATTAACTTAGTTCATGGGTTCATGAAGAGTTGGACACAACTGAACAACAACAAATGTAATGCTCTTCAAATATATAAAGGACATTCAATATGTTTTCCCTGAAGTCTTTGGTTTGGGAGCATGAAGTACATGAGCAGAGGAACTTGAAAGATCCTTTAGCTTTGGCTTCCCCTGAATCTTTGGGCACTTCATTTTCTGAGTCCTGTCCAATGGGACTTCAGAGAAGGAGCAGAAAACCTAAAACCCAATAAGCATCCTTATTTCCTTTCATGTAAGGACCAAGCTCCTGACTCTCCTAGTAACTGAACAATTTAGCTGTATTGGTTTTTATGAGATTGATGTTAGAAACTATTGCCACATCAGGAGCTCGATACTAAAGCTACTCAGAGAGATAATGAAGAGTTGTCTTCCAACAAGTATGACAGGCAAGAAGAATTTTGCAGTGATCTTCCATAGACTATATGATTTCAGACATTATTTTTGGCCAAGTAATCATTATTATTTGGAGAGTAGAGGTTGGTATCCTTGTTAGACAAAAAGAGAGAGAGAGAGAGAGAGAGAGAGAGAGAGAGAGAGAGAGAGAGAGAGAGAGAGAGAGAGAGAGAGAGAGAGAGAGAGAGGGAAAGATAGGGGCATTTCTCCATATGTCCAGATTATAAGAGGAAGTGAAGTATCCCTAGAAAGGGATAGAGAGAGGGGCTTAACCCATGATTGGTAAAGGTAATTCCTACATGAGGAAACTCCTTATAGGTCAGTACAATCTCAGCAGCCTCTAATTTTAGAGAAGCACCCAGGGCAAATACTAGTCTACATGTAGTCCCTTGTACACAACACTCCATCTCCAATTCTGTGTTTTTGAACTAGTGGTCCCTCATTCCTGGAATGATTCTCTTCCTCACTTCTGCCTTTTAGCATCCTTGACTTCCTTCAAAACCCAACTCAAATCCCACCTTCTATAGGAGAACTTTTTCAAGACCCTCAACTGTTAATGACTTCCTCTCTGAGGTTTCCTTACACTGACTCTTTTTTGTTTGTTTGTTTCGGTTTCCTAATTTCTTTTTTAAATTTAATTTATTTTTTTCATGTCAAAACAATTTTAATAGTTATTTTCTAACATTTTAGGATCTATTTTCTTATCTCCTACTCCTCTTCCCAATCCAAAATGACAAGTAATATGATATAGATTATAATACATTATTTTACAATACATATTTCTATCTTCATTATGTTGTGAAAGAAGACAATAAGCTTACACTAAAGAAAAACTTCATGGAGGAAATAAAGTGAAGAATGGTATGCTCCAATCTTCATTCAGATTCCATCATTCTTTCTGTGGTGGTGGCCTTTTTCATCATAATTTCCCTTGTAGCTGTTCTGGATATTGGCACTGCTGATAATAGTTGAATCATCCACAGTTGATTATCATATGTTCCTGCTATTACCATGACCAATGTTCTCCTAGTTCTGCTCATTTCACTTAGCAAGCACTTCCTACCAGTCTTTCCAGGCTTTTTGGTGATCATCCTGTTTGCCATTTCTTATGGCACAATAGTATTCTATTACATTCATGTACTACAACTTGTTCAGCCAATTGATGAACATCCCTCCAGTTTTCAGTTCTTTGCCCCCGCAGAAAGCTGCTATAAATATTTTGTACAGCAGCTCCTTTCCCCCTATTCTGATCTTTCTGTGATACAGACATAGTACTGGTTTTGCTGGGTCAAAGGTTTTATGGCCCTTTGGGCATGATACCAAATTTTTCTCTACCATGGTTATATCAGTTCACAGTACCACCAACAGTCTATTAGTGTCCCAGTTTTACCACATCCTCTCCAACATTGATCGTTATCTTTTTTGTCATGTTAGCTAGTCTGATAGGTATGAGGTGGTACCTCAAAATTGTTTTAATTTGCATTCTTCTAATTAATAGTGATTTGGAAAATTGTTTCATATGACAAAAGATTATTTCTACATTTGAGAACTACCCATTCATATCCTTTGATAGTTTTTCATTTTAGGAATGCTTAATATTTCTATAATTGACTCATGTTTTACATTTTTGAGGAATACAACTTTGTCAGAGACACTTGCTATAGAAAAAAATTTTCCCCAGGTTTTGTTTCCCTTCTAAGTTTGATCAAACTAATTTTGTTTGAGTAAACCTTTTTTTATTTTAATGTAGTTGAAGTTATTTTATATCTTGTATTGTTCAGTTCTATTGACTTAGTATATCTCATATACTGTAATTGTTGTTGTTGAGCCATTTCAGTCCTGTCCAACTCTTCAAGACTTCATTTTGAATTTTCTTGGCAAAGATACTGGAGGAATTTGCCATTTCCTTCTCCAGCTCATTTTACAGATAACAGAAACTGAGGCAAACAGGATTAAGAGACCTGCCCAGGATCCAACAGCTAGTAAATGCCTGAAGCCAAGTTTGAATTTAGGAGACTGAGTCATCCTGACTCCAGGTCTAGTAATCTATCTACTTCACCATTTAGTTGGCTATCTTGTATGTACTTACTTATTTAAAAATTGTATCATCCAATTAGGATGTCAGTTCCTTGAGGGTCTATACTATTTTTGCCTTTCTCTGTATCTTTACCACTTAGGACAGTACCAGGCACATAAAAAGTGTTAAGTAAATGCTTTTTGTCTTGATTTTGACTGAGATTTTCTTGGTTCTAAATTTCTCTCACTCTGTCTCTGTCTCTGTCTCTGTCTCTCCTCACTGCTGTTCTAGAAAACAAACCAAATTAGAAGAGATTCAATGCAAATGCAAATGACTATGTCCCACTTAAAAGAGCATTTTCTTTGACTTGACACTGAGAGGATACAACAGCTCCTCTGAGGACAGTATCATCACAGACCATTAGGTGGTACTCCAAGTTAAGCCTCTCTGGTTCACATCAGCCAAGTATGTATGAGAAATGTCTTGTTTTGTTTTTTTCCTTCTTAATTTAATTTAATTTTATTTTTTATTTGGTCAATTTCAAACATTATTCCTTGGTTACAAAAATCATTTTCTATTCCTCCCTCCCCTCCCCCCACCCCTTTCATAGCCGACATGAAGTTCTACTGGGTATTGCATGTACTCTTGATCAGAACCCATTTCCATGGTGTTAGTATTTGCACTAGGATGTTCATTTAGAGTCTATATCCCCAATCATATCCCCTTCAACCCATTTCATTAAGCAGTTGTTTTTCTTTAGTGTTTTTACTCCCTCAGTTTTTCCTCTGGATGTGGGTAGTGTTTTTTCTCCTGTAACTCTCTGGGTTGTTCAGGATCAATGCATTACCACCAATTGAGGAGTCCATTACATTCAATTGTACCACAATGTATCAGTCTCTGTGTACAATGTTTTTGTGGTTCTTCTCCTTTCACTCTGCATCACTTCCTGGAGGTTGTTCCAGTCCCCATGGAATTCTTCCACTTTATTATTCCTTTGAGCACAATAGTATTCCATCACCAATACATAACACAGTTTGTTCAGCCATTCCTCAATGGAAGGGCATCCCCTCATTTTCCAATTTTTGGCCACCACAAAGAGCTCCCATAAAGAGCACAGCTATGAATATTATTGTACAAGTCTTTTTCCTTATTATCTCTTTGGGGTACAAACCCAGCAGTGCTATGGCTGGATCAAAGGGCAGACAGTCTTTTAGTGCCCTTTGGGCATAGTTCCAAATTGCCCTACAGAATGGTTGGATCAATTCACAACTCCACCAGCAATGAATTAGTGCCCCCACTTTGCCACATCCCTTCCAGCATTCATTACTTTCCATTGCTGTCATGTTAGCAAATCTGCTAGGTGTGAGGTGATACCATAGAGTTGTTGTGTTTTGCATCTCTCTGATTATCAGAAATTTAGAATACTTTTTCATGTGCTTATTAATGGTTTTGATTTCTTTAACCGAAAATTGCCTATTCATGTCCCTTGCCCATTTAGCAATTGGAGAATGGCTTGATATTTTGTACAATTGATTTAGTTCTTTGTAAATTTGAGTAATTAGACCTTTGTCAGAGGTTTTTGTTATGAAGATTGTTTCCCAGCTTTTTATTTCCCTTCTGATTTTGGTTACATTGGTTTTGTTTGTACAAAAACTTTTTAATTTGATGTAGTCAAACTTATTTATTTTACATTTTGTGACTCTTTCTAAGTCTTGCTTGGTTTTAAAATCTTTCCCTTCCCAAAGATCTGACAAGTATACTATTCTGTGTTCACCTAATTTTCTTATAGTTTCCTTCTTTATGTTCAAGTCATTCAGCCATTCTGAGTTTATCTTGGTATAGGGTGTGAAGTGTTGGTCTAAGCCTAATTTCTCCCACAGTCTTCCAATTTTCCCAGCAGTTTTTATCTAAATAGTAGATTTTTGTCCCCAAAGCTGGGGTCTTTGTGTTTATCATAGACTGGCTTGCTGAGGTCATTCCCCAAGTCTATTCCACTGATCCTCCTTTCGGTCTCTTAGCCAGTACCAAATTGTTGTGTGGAAAGTGTTTTGTAGTTGTGTTCATATAGTTCCTGTGTTTGTCTTGGCAGATAAATTCCTAAGTATTTTATATTGTCTAAGGTGATTTTGACTGGAATTTCTCTTTCTAACTCTTGCTTCTGAGATGGATTGGAGATATATAGAAATGCTGATGATTTATGTGGGTTTATTTTGTATCCTGCAACTTTGCTAAAGTTGTTGATTATTTCAATTAGCTTTTTGGTTGAATCTCTAGGATTCTTTAAGTAGACCATCATGTCATCTTCAAAGAGTGATAACTTGGTCTCCTCCTTGCCTATTTTAATACCTTCAATTTCTTTTTCTTCTCTAGTTGCTACTGATTGGGTTTTTGATGAACAATCTACTCTTGTCTATTCAACAGTCTCAGATCATGATTGCCTAAATGCCCTTGTCTACATCTTAATCTAAGGTTATCTTCCATCTAGTCTGTATGTATCATGTATTGGTATATTTATGGACATGTTTCTTCTATCATAAGTTCCTTTTTTAAGTAGGCATTGCCCAGTGTTTACTATATGGTGCCTGATGCAGAATAAATGCTTAGTAGCAAATGCTTGTTAATTAATTGACCAACATTTATAATTTGTTTGGCTAATGTTCACCCCATACCACGAGGTATAAATCTTCTTCCTGCCCAGCTTCATGTAATGTGATTGTTCATTTTATACAGCTTAGAGAACAGTTTATGTACCTCCAAAAGGCTTTATGCTAAGCAGTGCTTCATTGTTTTTAAAGTATACATGTCTTAGGGACAGGAATCATCTCTCAGCTATCTTATTTACTTTGTTTTACTACTGCTCTTGCTGATGTCAATCATCTGGCCCTATCCCCGTAGGTCTTCTATTTTCTTCCTAGCCAATTGGCAGGTGAGAACTGGTCCAGTGATTCAGCAGAATTGGTTACTGAATGTTGTTAAGTCAGATGCCACCGTGTAATTGCCAAAGTCACTATCCCTATGCATGGCCAAATACCACCTCAGCATTCTTGCTCACCTTTGGAGTCCTTGACATCTCTCAATGTTGCTCATAGAGGATGCAGCCCAAACTGATAGAGCAAACACTCTCAGGGCACATGTTATAAACCTGAATTTCCAGAAAAGCCAGAATAGTCCACAAATGGAAGGAATTTTGTCACTGATGCAGAGATACAAAGTACAGTATTATCCATTTAAAAGTTTCTCTGTTAAACTTTTGTTATACTATTTAATGTAGTCTCCTGGGATTATCCAGGACCACATTTCCCATCTCTTTTCTCAATTCAAAATGCAGACAGCTCAAGAACTAAGCAATGGGTACTTATGGTTCTGGAAGATCTGAGCATCAGGTGCTAAAAGGAAATATAAACAAAGATTTTTAAAAGGAAGAGGAGAGTTCTGATCTCTTGATGTATTGGAGAGTGGAAGAAGGTAGCCCTGAGGAAAGAGGAAAGAAGGACCATGGAAGGACCCTTGAAGGTAAGATATAAACAGGAGGCTGGTCCCATTAAATAGAAATTTTGGAACTCCTTGAAAGTAAGAAGCATCTACTTATCTTCCAAAGGATGTGGATATGGATCCATGGATACTATCAGGTAAGATTTCATTCAGTAAGGGTCAGAAAAAAGGAAAATGTGTAGTGATAGTAGGAGACTCCTGGGTTATCATAGAATCATAGATCTATAAAGGGCCTCAGAGGTATTCTAGTCAAATCCTTTCATTTTCCAGAAGAAATAATGGTCATTGCTATTGTTGATTGACTTCAGTTGTGTCCAACTCTTTGTCACCCCATTTAGGGTTTTTTTTTTCCTTCTCTAGCTTATATTACAAATGATGAAATTGAGGAAAATAGAGTTAAGTGACTTGCCCAGGGTCACACAACTAGTAAATGTCTGAGGCTGGTTTTGAACTCATGAAGATGTCTTCCTGACTCCAGATCTGGTACTCTATCTATTGTGCCACCTAGCTGCTCCAAGATAAGGTAGTAAATATCTGAACCAGAGATTTCTGACTCTAGAGCCATGCCTATTGCCACTGTATCATCATGACTTAGAAGTATCAAGTCAATTTTCTGTCCCTTTAATATTAAACATGGAGGTCTGCTGCCTTCTTGATGCAAATATCCATGGTATGACAAAGAACCTCCTAAAACTCATCAAACCAGATGCATACAATTGATTTTGGTAATCTATATGGGAAAAAATGCAACAGAAGAAGAAATCTAAAACTCTGCTAAGTATTATGAAGTTTTCAGCAAAAAAATTGAAGATCTTAGGGACACAAGTGATTTTATCTCTATTGCCAAAGAACAGGGCTTAACGTCAGTAAGATTTGGAAAGTGAAGAGTTGATTAAGAATATAAAATATGAGGCTAGGATTTGGGTTTTTGGACACCAGCTTAAATTATGGAATAGAATAATTGGAATCTTGGGGGGTAGATATATACCTAAAAGGGGACTAGTAAAAATTCTTTTTTTTTTTTTTTTGGTAATCTTGAAAATCTATTCAAAAGAAATTTAAACTGAAAAGGAGCAGAAAATTCTGCCTAAATATATCTGCCACCTACACATATAGATAGTAGTAGCTACAACATAAATGGATGAATATCAGTAAAGATTTCTAATGATTCCATGAAAGGGACAGTCAAGAAAGAAGACAGCAATATACCTTATTTCATGAAATAAATTCACAACACAGGTGACAAGCAAGGCAAACTTAGAGATCCTAACTAAAGATGATAAATCTCACCTCAAAGATTACCAAAATTTGTTAGTATAGGGCAAGATGGTGGTTTATATCTTATTCAGAAGGCACAATACAAAGTATTGTGGGTAATGGTATAATTTAAGATTTATTCATGGGAGAAAATTCAGGAACCAGAGATGAAAAACATTTGATTGAAAGTCCACAAAGGCATAAACAAAAGGAATATTAGCTATGGACTACCTGGACAAAAAAAGAATAGACAAATAATTTGGGGAACAATCTTGTGTAGAGACATGATATAGTAGCAAAGGAAAGCTTTGATTATCTGGACATATGATGTCACTTTTCTACCCTTAATAGAAGCTTTATAAACTGTATAAACATAGATCATTTTCCTCCATGTAGAAGCACCTATCCATCTAGAAGATGAAAAGGCACGTATGTGGGCAGTTGATGCTCACTTGCCTCCCAAAGGCATGACTGGAATATCTACTCAGAATGAAATCCCTGAATTAGCCACATGGCAGCATTCTGGACTCAAGCTACATATATAGATAGTGACTCCATATTTCAATGTATTCCAAGCACAGGTGTGCATGGAAATGTTTTTAGTTTCCTATTGCTTTCCTGGATTCTCAATCAAGAGTTTAAATCTAGAGTTTAAAAAAGTTCCTGGCTCAGTCGAAAGTTTAAAATGTAAAAATCATTATAATATTTCACACATTTCTTAAAATTGGCTTAGTTTCTTCTAACCCATAGGAATTCCTCTCCACTTCCCAAAATACCAAAAAATACACACTCACATTCTAGCTTAAAGTAAATGTACGCTATGGAATCAGAAATACAATACAATACAAAATGGTACCATCAACTTTGGTAAAGGTCTGAAATCTTTACTTATCCCCCCCTCTGAGTCTTTGGAAGGTTATTGACAAGTATATCAGATTGACCTTTGAGAAAATCCCTTTTCAACATTCTTTCTCCACCCTAACCCTCAACATTCCTTTCTAAGACACTGAGGAAAAGAAAAAAAATAATCTATTCACCCCTATCTTGTCCTATTCTTAATGCCCCAGTAAGCAGGCCAGTAGAAGATTCCAAGTTAAAAAAAAAAAAAGATTCCAAGTCAAAGCATCAGGACTTCTGGGATAGTCATTGATAACTACCTTTCCCCAAATGTATTACAATGCACATTGTCTTTAACTTTTCCTGGGCCCCACTGATGTCCTTCCTATACAGAGGGTCATGGCCTCACCAGCAATTTGAAAGCTCCCTCTTCTGACCAATGGAAAGCATATTTCATAGACAAAGAGACTACTACTCAATACCATATGTTGTTGCTGCAGCTTTGTGTCCATGCTGCATCTTGTACCACTATATCTGGCACTGTTCTTGCTGAACAGGACACTATTGCCTTTTTCTATACGTTTTCAACGGAACATTGTCCTTGCCAAACTTCCTGTAAGTTAACTATTTAAAGGAATCCAATCCTGTGCCCCGGTATTTCCTTTTCTTGTCTGGCGCCTGTCAGATCCAAGCAATTGCATGGGTGAGAGTCCAAAATAGAACACACTGGTTCTACCTATGGAAGAAGCACCAAGGGGACCTACTCCTCTAAAGCTTATTGTGAACCTCAAAGAGGAATAGGTTGTTGAAGAAAAAATGACAAGAACCTTGGGAAAATAGTTATATTGTCTTTGAAGTAGTGACAGATTTTTTTAGAAGAGTAAAGAATATAGTCTAGCATAAAGTCCTTGATTTTAGGAGAACAGTTTTCAATGGATCCCAAGAAAATCTAGATAGTAGAATCATAAAGCCCCACATTCTACAATGAAAGTTAAGAGAAGGGAATGAGAAAATACAGAGAATGAAATTCTGAAGGCAGAAAGAAAAAATTTTGATGACCAAAGGGAACATGACTAAAAATATTATTATATCTCTAAAAGGAAGTCATTGATTAACTTAGAGTTTTAAAAGACAAGTAAAGAATATAACCAAACTTTCATTGTAGAAATGAATGCACTGTAGAAAAATGCACTTTCATTGGGTGCCTATGGATGTGAAATGTTGTATACCTTGTCATATAGGATTGTTGTGTTCCTTGGCTTTATTTAATTGTTTTTCTTTTGAGTGGAAGTGTGGAAGAGATAAATACAGGAACAATTGCAATAGAAAAACAAATTTTCAATAAAACTTTAAAAAAGACATTCAGAAGACAGAAGCAAGGCAAGTAATCCAGAATGAAGGCATGATTCTATAAGAATAGTGTAGAGAATATTAACAATTAAAATCATCTTTGACTGGTAAGTATGTAAAGGACAAGAATATACATTTAAAATAATATTGGGGGGAAAGAGGAGGTTTTAAAGAGGAATAGATAGATGGATCAGAATAGATAAAATCCAGGTCACTCAGTTAGGAAGCACCTACTATGTGTCAGGTTCTGTGCTTAAACACTAGGGGATACCAAGAAAATCTAAAACAGTCCTGCCTTCAAAGAGTTCTAATCTAATGGGGGAGACAATGCAAGAACAATTATGTGCAAACAAGCTGCATATCTGATAAATTGGAGATAATCAATACAGGAAAGGCTGAAATATTAAACAAGATGGGAAGAGTCTTCCTATAACAGAAGATGGAATCTTAGCTGGGGCTTGAAAGAAGCCACGGAGTCTGGGAGGTAGAAATAAAGAAAGAGAATTTCAGGCATAGGTAATATCCAGTTCATATGATTAGAGTGAAGAGATGGAGAGGCTTATTTAAGGAACATCAAGGATGCAAGTGCCATTGGATCACATGATAGAGTTTTGGGGAAGGAAGATACAAATGAAGTATAAGAAGAATGGAAAGGGATGTAGAGATGGGGGCAGGTCCTTAAAGGCTTTGAATGCCAGAGAACTTCATATTTTATATTAGTGGTAATAGTGAGCCATTGCAATTCATTTTATGGGGATAGAATTGATATGATCAGATCTACTACACTTTAAGAATATCCTTTTGGCAGCTGAGTAGAGGATGGAGTGGAGTAAAGGAAAATTCATGGCAGTTATGAAAATAAGTAGTTTTTTGCCACAGTCCATGGATGTCGAGGGCCTGACCCAGAGTGTTGGCAGTGTCAGAGAAGAGAAGAGGGCAGATCCAAGAGATGTTACTAAGGTAAAAATCAACAGAGTGGATATATGGAAGAGGAGTGAGAAATTGAGGATGACACCTAGGTTGTGAGCCTGGGTGACTAGGAGCATGGTGGTCCCTTTAATGGTCATAGGGAAGGTATAAATATCAAAAGATTTGTTGGAAAGGGTAAGTTCATTTTGGGGTGTTTTAATTTACTTTGCCTATTGGAACAGATGGCAGTTAAATGACACAGTAGAGAAAGTGCTGTTTAAACCTGGACAAGTCACTTAACTCTGTTTGCCTCACTTTCCTCATCTGTAGAATGAATGAGCTGAAGAAGGAAATGGCAAACCACTTGAATATCTTTGCCAATAAAACTTCAAATAGGGTCACAAAGAGTCAGATACAACTAAAATGACTCAACAACAACAAAAATAGGACAAGATGTTAAATAGGCAGTTGTAGATGCAAGTTTAGAAGTCAGCAGAGATGGTAGTAATGGAAAACAGAGAAGAGAGAGGACTCAACAACTCAACTACAGCTTTGTTTTGTTTTCTCTTCCAAGGAGAATGATCTTTGAACTGAACAGACAGGAAAAAATGACAGTGAAAATTGGTTGATAACCAGGATAACAAGATTTGGTGATTTCAAGTAACCAGTCATAGATTAACTACATCTCAGGGTACTGAAATAATTTGTAGAAGAGTTTGCTGAAGCAGTCTCTAAAATAGCATGGAAAATCAAAAAATACTTCAGGATTGGAGGAAAGTACATGTCCTATTTTTCAATAAAGAGAAGATAATGGGACCTAGAAACTGGAGACCAGATAGTCTAGTTCTGATTCCTGATAAAATTTTAGAACATATTATTAGATTATTTGTTACCATATAGAAGAGGAAAAGATGATCACACACAGCTATCTTGACCTTCACTTAAAAATAAATCATGTCAGACTCAATTGATTTTTTTTCTTAGACTAGTAGATTTTAAAACACTGCAGATATAGTTACCAAACTTTTAGCAAGCCTTTAACAAAAATCTGACATTATATACTTGAGAATATGTCAAAAAGATATAGGTTAGAGTTCAGGAGTTGACAAACTATGACTGAAGAGCCAAATCTGGTCTGTCACCTGTTTTTGTATCACTTATGTACTAAGAGTTGTTTTGATATATTTAAATAAAACAAAATTTTATTAAATAATGTAAAAAATATTTTTGGCTTATATATGATACAAAAATAGGCAGCCAGTCAGATCTGGCCCATGGACTTATCCAAAGGTTAGACTATAATATATTTAAATGGCTTCAGAATCATTTGAATGACTGTATCCAAAGATGTCTGGTGGATAGGTCTATGTCAACATGGAAAAAGATCTCTAATAGAGCACCCTAGGACCTTTCATTGACCCTGTGCTTTCCAATATTTCAAGCAAAATCTTAGACAAAGGGATAGAGAATATGATTATCAAATTTGCAAATGATACAAAGCTTGGCAGGATAGCTAACACTCTGGATGACAGAACAGATCCAAAAAGACATCATCTAACTAAAACACCAAAAGATTAAATGTAATAGACAAAAATGTAGAGTGTTATGGATCTTTTTTAAAATCAACATCACAAAAACAACATCACAAAAACAAAAACAAACAAAAGTTTGACTCAGAAGTTCATAGGGAAAATTTTAAAGGAATTGTGATGGACCACAAGCTCAATGAGTCAACAGTATAATATGGTAGTCCAAAAAATGAATGTGATCTCAGGTAGCATTCAAAAAGGCATAAAATAAAGTCTAAGACTTTCATTGTTATTGTTCAGTTGTGTCCAACTCTTCATAATGCCTTGGAACATGGCATTCTAACCTTTTCCATGGGATTTTCTTGGCAAAGATACTAGAGTGATTTGCCATTTCCTTCTCCAATCAATTAAGGGAGAGACTAGGTGACTTGTCCCAGAGTCACACAGCTAGTGAACGTCTGAGGCTAGATTTGAACTCAGGCCTGGCCTTCTATCTACTGCACCACCTAGATTATTTCAAGATTTAGGTGGGAAATATTTTCACTGTACTTGCTTTGGTCAGAGCATCTGAGTATTTTGAAACATTCTAAGCATTACATTTTCAGGACATATTAAATTTGATGCATGTATATTTTTTAAAAAAATAAATTATATCCATGTAACAAAAATCCAGGTTTTATTCATTTTCTTTCTTGATCTTTGTATCTAAGAAATTTTGCATTTAATGATGATTATCAAGTTCACAAAAAATAACATTTTTTTTCAGAAATTGGAGAACATCTAAGGAAATACCACCAGGAGGCTAAAGATGTTCATAATTACACCTTAGGAAGATCAGTTAAAATAATGAAAAATGATCAAGGTGGGAAAGAATCATAGGCCCTACTTAAAACCCAGTCTGCCATTTTGCACCAATAAGTCTGAGCCATAATTTCCACATCTGTAAAATGAAGACATTAGAACAAATGGTGTCTATGGTCTTTTCTGGACCTAACTCTATGACCTTTGATCCTAATACTGGACTATTTTGAGGTTTGTCCTAGATTTGTTGGATTTTGCCCCAGAAGTAGAAACATTGGGAGAAAGTTACAAAGGCAGATTTAGGTTTGATATAAAGAAATAATTCCTACCAAATACAGTTCTCTAAAGCAGAGCTTCCCCCCCTTGTGTCCATAAATATTTTGGTAACTTCATTATCATATAATTGCTTTTCTTTGTAATGTTATACACTTTATGCATTTAAAAACATCATTTGGAGAAGGAGTCCATAAGGTTAACCAGCCTGTCAAAGGACATCATCACACACACACACACACACACACACACACACACACACACACACTCACACTCACAGATTAAGAATCCCTGAATTGTAGAAAAGAACTGCTTCTGAAAGTAGCAAATTCCCCTTCATGATCTAGTTTAATATTGATCTTTTCTAGTTCTGAGACTATGATTTTGGAAATTCTAAATGTAGGTTAAATGAATCCTCTAGGGAAGGACAATTAGCAATTTAGAGGAACATCTATCTGGAATAGGGATATTAGTAAGTAAATGTGTGTTTGCAATTCATTACTTAATGGTAGGAAAGGAAGGAAGGAAGGACGCACATCCAAAGTCAACCAAAATTTTACATATTGAAACTTAAATAAGCAAATTATTATTCTTGATCAAAACTATCAAATGGGTGGACAACTTGCATTTGCCAATTGTTCTAAAGTTATTGATGCTTAATATCCATAGCAAGTTATTTCTTTGGAGCATCCCTGTGAAATATGTAGCTCTAATATCAATATATTCATTTTACATGTGAAACTCAGAGCAGAATACACAGGGAAGAATTAATCCTCAAATTCAGAATCACTTCCCACCCAAATCACCCCACCAAGATATTCTGATGGATCTATCTGGGTGACAATAGGAAAGGACAAGTGACAGCCTAAAGGATAGAATAAGTTTTAATCCAAACTCTTTATTCTGTACTACTTTAAATTGCTTAAATTCCCTGTGATGCTATAGCTCCCTTGTCTTGACTGAGTGGTTAACAGCAGCAGTTTGCCTTTCAGGGATATTGTAAGAAATAACTGCTTAAATTGGCCAGGATGAGTTTTTGCTGACACAAACTGCTCTCTGAGTGCTTATTCCAGAATGCTTTTCTCTAAACACTGGTCTCCCTCTCTCAATCACTCAAACCTCACTGCAACCTGGTTATTTGGTATTGTGCTATTACATTTGCTTCCAAGTTTTCATGACACCGAGATATTCAATCTCATTTCTGCGCCCCCTCCTTTCCACCCACAAGAATGGCCCATGTCAGGGCACTGAGATGTAAAACGATAAGATGGTAATTGCTGTCGTCCCCCATTATAGCTAGTACACCAAAGTATCTTATAAAATGGGCATTTAAGTCATCAGAAAAACAGCTAGTTAATTGTTTGATCACCAGTAAAGTTAAGACAAGTACATGTAATACAAGTGAAAAGAGAAGGGGGTAGGAAGGGAGAAAGGGATAGAGATGGAGAGAGGGCAAGGGAAGGAAGAAAGGAAGGAGAGAAAGAAAGAGAAAAAGAGAGGGGAGGTGGGGGGAGAGAGAGGGAAAGAGAAAGGTGGGTGAGAGAAAGAGGAAGAGAGAGAGAGAAAGAGGAAGAGAGAGAGAGAGAGAGAGAGAGAGAGAGAGAGAGAGAGAGAGAGAGAGAGAGAGAGAGAGAGAGAGAGAGAGAGAGAGAGATTCACTGTTGGATGGAAAATAAAATTTAGCAGAAGCCTTGCATAAAATATATGTGGTAGGGGAAGAGGACTTTGAGAGTTTCTCTTTCTGCCAAAAGACTTTATGCCTTATGACTGAAAAATTGAGGAGGGAAAAGGGGAATTGTAGGCTTATGTTTTTTTAGATGTTGTGTCTTTTCTTAAAATAACCCTTTTTAAGAAACCCAGCCATTAGCAAGGAACATTTCTTTTTCCCCAGAGTCATTCAGGGTGTTAGACTCGGTACCTTTCACAGCATAAGGCTTTGATCTGCACACACCAATTCATCTTTAGCCCCCACTGAACAACTATGGCTTCACATTCTGTTGGATGCTAGGGTCTCTTATGAAGAGTTTTCAGTTGATTTTCTGTAGTTGTTTTAATTTCTTACTTTCTTTTCCCTTGGCTTTTGGCAAGGCTTCTTGTCACTATTCACTCTCTTTCTCCTAAGAAGACAATATATGAAGACTGAGCAGTCATTTTTAAAGGGGGTGTGAAGTGAATAGATTATTGTCATAAATCTTCTCTTGGCTAAAGGGAATCACCAGATACTCTAAATCAAATGATCAAATGATCCCAATGGAGAAGAATGTTCCCATTCTCTGGCCTTTGTTGAAGAGTGACTAGTAACAGAGATAGGATAAAAAACAAAAAGAAGAAAACAATGTGTTTAACTTTAAAGGGGAAAACACAAATAATAAATAAGGAATCTCCCATAAGTTTCTGAAGTTCTTGAGTTCTCATTCTATCTTCTCTGGCCCTGCTCTCCCAAGTAACATTAGAAAATATTGGCATGGTACAGTAGAATAAGTTATCAATTGACAATATTTATCTAAAGAGTCCTAAGTGAATAATACTATGGAAGACAGAGATAAGAAGTGAAATTTCATTGCTTTGAGTCACATTGTGCAAGAGCTTACTCATGCTTCTAGAGAGAACTTTGGGTTAAAATTAAATGTGAGCATTTATATCTCAGAAATAAGAAAACACTTTGGTTGATTATCTATAAGGAGTTAACATGTGAATTGGAGTCCAGGGGCAGCTTGGTAGGTCACTGGCTAGACAGGAGATCCTGGGTTCAAATGTGACCCCAGACACTTCCTAGCTATGTGCTCCTGAGCAAGTCACTAAACGCCAAGCCACGCCCTTACAGCTTGACATACTTTCATACTCCCTTCTGCCTTGGAACTAATACTTAGTGTCAATTCTAAAGCAGAAGGTAAGGGTTTAAAAATAATAATAAGGAGGACTTCCGGTTAAGATGGCGGCTTAGAGAAAGCTGAAGTTCAGATCTCCGGAAAACCCTTCCCGACCGATCTCAAACTAGAAGCTCCTAAGGCGCCGAAATTCAAAACGATCAACAGCACAGACCCTGGGAACCCTCCTCCTGGACCTGGACCCGGTTCAAAAGGTACGGCTCCCCTTAAAAGCCAGAACCCGAGATCCCTCGGACCTCAGGGGTAGGAGTGCAGAGTCCAAGGCTCCCGGAAGCGGCAGCCGCGCCGGGCTCAGAGAGCAGGGTCTGAGGAACAACAACCCTCAGGGTCTTCTACCCAAGTCCCAGTCCGGGTGAAAGTTACTGCCTGGGGCCTCCGCTGCAGAGAGCTGGTCTGTCCGGGTGAAAGTTACTGCCTGGGGCCTCCGCTGCAGAGAGCTGGTCAAAACAACAGCAACCCTCAGGGCGGGCAAGACAGCCTCACGGGCTGGATCCTGCTATCCAAGTCTCAGTGAAAGTCTGTGCTCTCGGAGCTTGGGGAAGCGGCAGCCCATCCCCCTGCAGGCCGACGAAACAGCCTCACGGCCAGGGATTCTGAAGGCAACTTCCGGAAATCGAGCCAGGGGGAGAGTGTGGCCTCGTGGTCCGACCCTTCCATTCCAGTTCCAGTGAGGCATATTCAGTTTAACCCAGGGAACGCTCATAGAACCAACATCTGCCCAGGACTAAAGCCTCTGATCACCAGACAAAGACAAGAAAAGCCAATCCTCCACGTTCAGAGATGACAAACTCCACAGAAGCACAGAAGCCCCAAAATACCAAGAAAAATAAGAAGAAAGGGGCGACTCTGGACACATTCTATGGAGCCAAAATACAAAATACAGAGCAGATAGAAGAAGATATACAAGAAAATTCTCCAAAATCTTCCAAAGGAAATAGAAACTCTCCACAAACCCAGGAAGAATTTGAATCAGAAAGGACCAAAAAGATGGAAGCCCTCTGGGAGGAAAAGTGGGAAATGATGCAAAAGAAATTCACGCATCTACAAAACCAGTTTGACCAAACTGTAAAAGAAAACCAGGCTTTAAAGCAAGAACTAATAAAGCAAAGCCAAAACACCAAGAAATTAGAAGAGAACATAAAATATCTCACCGACAAGGTGATAGATCTGGAAAACAGGGGGAGAAGAGAAAATTTAAGAATAATTGGACTCCCAGAAAAGCCAGAAATAAACACCAAACTGGACATGGTGATACAAGATATAATCAAAGAAAATTGCCCAGAGATTCTAGAACAAGGGGGCAATACATCCACTGACAGAGCTCACAGAACACCTTCTACACTAAACCCCCAAAAGACAACTCCCAGGAATGTAATTGCCAAATTCCAAAGCTATCAAACAAAAGAAAAAATCCTACAGGAAGCCAGAAAAAGACAATTTAGATATAAAGGAATGCCAATCAGGGTCACACAAGACCTTGCAAGTTCTACGCTGAATGATCGTAAGGCATGGAACATGATCTTCAGAAAGGCAAGAGAGCTGGGTCTCCAACCAAGAATCAGCTACACAGCAAAACTGACTATATACTTCCAAGGGAAAGTATGGGCATTCAACAAAATAGAAGACTTCCAACTTTTTGCAAAGAAAAGACCAGAGCTCTGTGGAAAGTTTGATACCGAAAATCAAAGAGCAAGGAATACCTGAAAAGGTAAATATTAAGGAAAGGGGAAAAATGTTATCTTCTTTTACTCAAACTCTCTTCTATAAGGACTACATTTATATCAACCTATGTATACTAATATGTGGGGAAAATGTAATGTATAAATAGGGGGTAAAGAAAGACCAAATAGAATAATGGTTCTCACACAAAGATTCACAGGGGAAGGGGAGGGGAAGAAAACTCCTATAAGAAGGAGAGGAAGAGAGGGGGGGGGGTTTACTTAAACCTCAATCTCAGGGAAATCAACTCTGAGAAGGAAAAACATCCAGATCCATTGGGATCTTGAATTCTATCTTACCCAACAAGGGTAAGGAGAAGGGAAAACCAAGGGGGGGAGGGGGAGAGGGAGAACAAAAAGGGAGGGAAAGAGAGGGGGGAGGGGGAGGGAACAAAAAGGGAGGGACTAAAAAGGGAAACATCAAGGGAGGGGACAAGGGGGACTGATTCAAAGTAAATCACTGGACTAAAAGGTAGAGCCGAAGAAGAAAAGGTTAGAATTAGGGAAGGCAATCAAAATGCCAGGGAGTCCACAAATGACAATCATAACTTTGAACGTGAATGGGATGAACTCACCCATAAAACGTAGACGAATAGCAGAATGGATTAGAATCCAAAACCCTACCATATGTTGTCTTCAAGAAACACACATGAGGCGGGTTGACACCCACAAGGTCAGAATTAAAGGATGGAGTAAGACCTTCTGGGCCTCAACTGATAGAAAGAAGGCAGGAGTGGTAATCATGATATCTGATAAAGCCAATGCAAAAATAGACCTGATCAAAAGGGATAGGGAAGGTAATTATATTTTGTTAAAAGGGACCCTAGACAATGAGGAAATATCATTAATCAACATGTATGCACCAAATAATATAGCACCCAAATTTCTAATGGAGAAACTAGGAGAATTGAAGGAAGAAATAGACAGTAAAACCATACTAGTGGGAGACTTAAACCAACCATTATCAAATTTAGATAAATCAAATCAAAAAATAAATAAGAAAGAGGTAAAAGAAGTGAATGAAATCTTAGAAAAATTAGAATTAATAGACATATGGAGAAAAATAAATAGGGATAAAAAGGAATACACCTTCTTCTCAGCACCACATGGCACATTCACAAAAATTGACCATACATTAGGTCACAGAAACATAGCACACAAATGCAAAAAAGCAGAAATAATGAATGCAGCCTTCTCAGATCACAAGGCAATAAAAATAATGATTAGTAATGGTACATGGAAAACCAAATCTAAAACCAATTGGAAATTAAACAATATGATACTCCAAAACCGTTTAGCTAAAGAAGAAATCATAGAAACAATTAATAATTTCATCAAGGAAAATGACAATGGCGAAACATCCTTTCAAACCTTTTGGGATGCAGCCAAAGCGGTAATCAGAGGCAAATTCATATCCCTGAAAGATCATATCAACAAACAAGGGAGAGCAGAGATCAATCAATTGGAAATGCAATTGAAAAAACTCGAAAGCGATCAAATTAAAAACCCCCAGCAGAAAACCAAATTAGAAATCCTAAAAATTAAGGGAGAAATTAATAAAATCGAAAGTGATAGAACTATTGTTTTAATAAATAAGACAAGAAGCTGGTACTTTGAAAAAACAAACAAAATAGACAAAGTACTGGTCAATCTAATTAAAAAAAGGAAGGAAGAAAAGCAAATTCACAGCATTAAAGATGAAAAGGGGGACAGCACCTCCAATGAGGAGGAAATTAAGGCAATCATTAGAAATTACTTTGCCCAATTATATGGCAATAAATACACCAATTTAGGAGAAATGGATGAATATATACAAAAATACAAACTGCCTAGACTAACAGAAGAGGAAATAGAATTCTTAAATAATCCCATATCAGAAATTGAAATCCATCAAGCCATCAAAGAACTTCCTAAGAAAAAATCCCCAGGGCCTGATGGATTCACCTGTGAATTCTATCAAACATTCAGAGAACAGTTAACCCCAATACTATACAAACTATTTGACATAATAAGCAAAGAGGGAGTTCTACCAAACTCCTTTTACGACACAAACATGGTACTGATTCCAAAACCAGGCAGGTCAAAAACAGAGAAAGAAAACTATAGACCAATCTCCCTAATGAATATAGATGCAAAAATTTTAAATAGGATACTAGCAAAAAGACTCCAGCAAGTGATCAGAAGGATCATTCACCATGATCAAGTAGGATTCATACCAGGGATGCAGGGCTGGTTCAACATTAGGAAAACCATCCACATAATTGACCACATCAACAAGCAAACTAGCAAGAACCACATGATTATCTCAATAGATGCAGAAAAAGCCTTTGATAAAATACAACACCCATTCCTATTAAAAACACTAGAAAACATAGGAATAGAAGGGTCATTCCTAAAAATAATAAACAGTATATATCTAAAACCAACAGCTAATATCATCTGCAATGGGGATAAACTAGATGCATTCCCAATAAGATCAGGAGTGAAACAAGGATGCCCATTATCACCTCTACTATTTGACATTGTACTAGAAACACTAGCAGTAGCAATTAGAGAAGATAAAGAAATTGAAGGCATCAGAATAGGCAAGGAGGAGACCAAGTTATCACTCTTTGCGGATGACATGATGGTCTACTTAAAGAATCCTAGAGATTCAACCAAAAAGCTAATTGAAATAATCAACAACTTTAGCAAAGTTGCAGGATACAAAATAAACCCACATAAATCATCAGCTTTTCTATATATCTCCAACACAGCTCAGCAGCAAGAACTAGAAAGAGAAATCCCATTCAAAATCACCTTAGACAAAATAAAATACCTAGGAATCTATCTCCCAAGACAAACACAGGAACTATATGAACACAACTACAAAACACTCACCACACAACTAAAACTAGACTTGAACAATTGGAAAAACATTAACTGCTCATGGATAGGACGAGCCAATATAATAAAAATGACCATCCTACCCAAACTTATTTATCTATTTAGTGCCATACCCATTGAACTACCAAAATACTTCTTCACTGATTTAGAAAAAACCATAACAAAGTTCATTTGGAAGAACAAAAGATCAAGGATATCCAGGGAAATAATGAAAAAAAACACATATGATGGGGGCCTTGCAGTCCCAGACCTCAAACTATATTACAAAGCAGCAGTCATCAAAACAATTTGGTACTGGCTAAGAAACAGAAAGGAAGATCAGTGGAATAGACTGGGGGAAAACGACCTCAGCAAGACAGTATACGATAAACCCAAAGATCCCAGCTTTTGGGACAAAAATCCACTATTCGATAAAAACTGCTGGGAAAATTGGAAGACAGTGTGGGAGAGACTAGGAATAGATCAACACCTCACACCCTACACCAAGATAAATTCAAAATTGGTGAGTGACTTAAACATAAAGAAGGAAACCATAAGTAAATTGGGTAAACACAGAATAGTATACATGTCAGACCTTTGGGAGGGGAAAGGCTTTAAAACCAAGCAAGATATAGAAAGAATCACAAAATCTAAAATAAATAATTTTGACTACATCAAACTAAAAAGCTTTTGTACAAACAAAACCAATATAACTAAAATCAGAAGGGAAACAACAAATTGGGAAAAAATCTTCATAGAAACCTCTGACAAAGGTTTAATTACTCATATTTATAATGAGCTAAATCAATTGTACAAAAAATCAAGCCATTCTCCAATTGATAAATGGGCAAGGGAAATGGATAGGCAGTTCTCAGATAAAGAAATCAAAACTATTAACAAGCACATGAAGAAGTGTTCTACATCTCTTATAATCAGAGAGATGCAAATCAAAACAACTCTGAGGTATCACCTCACACCTAGCAGATTGGCTAACATAACAGCAAAGGAAAGTAATGAATGCTGGAGGGGATGTGGCAAAGTAGGGACATTAATTCATTGCTGGTGGAGTTGTGAACTGATCCAACCATTCTGGAGGGCAATTTGGAACTATGCCCAAAGGGCGACAAAAGAATATCTACCCTTTGACCCAGCCATAGCACTGCTGGGTCTGTACCCCAAAGAGATAATGGACACAAAGACTTGTACAAAAATATTCATAGCTGCGCTCTTTGTGGTGGCCCAAAACTGGAAAACGAGGGGATGCCCATCAATTGGGGAATGGCTGAACAAACTGTGGTATATGTTGGTGATGGAATACTATTGTGCTCAAAGGAATAATAAAGTGGAGAAGTTCCATGGAGACTGGAACAACCTCCAGGAAGTGATGCAGAGCGAGAGGAGCAGAACCAGGAGAACATTGTACACAGAGACTAATACACTGTGGTATAATCGAACGTAATGGACTTCTCCATTAGGGGCGGTGTAATGTCCCTGAACAACTTTCAGGGATCCAGGAGAAAAAAAACACCATTCATAAGCAAAGGATAAACTATGGGAGTGGAAACACCGAGAAAAAGCAACTGCCTGAATACAGAGGTTGAGGGGACATGACAGAGGATAGACTTTAAATGAACACTCTAATGCAAATACTATCAACAAAGCAATGGGTTCAAATCAAGAAAACATCTAATGCCCAGTGGACTTACGCGTCGGCTATGGGGGGTGGGGGGGAGGAAAAGAAAATGATCTATGTCTTTAACGAATAATGCTTGGAAATGATCAAATAAAATATATTTAAAAAAAAAAACAAAAAAAAATAATAATAAGGAGTCCAACATGTGAGTGGGGGGAAGGAAGGTGTCTCAGACACAGAACACAGAACACAGCCCTGGGCAAAAGTATGCGGGTATGAATTGACAATTCAGGTTCTAAGAGAATTGTCCAGGTTTATTCAAACAAAGAATATACAGAAGGAGGAATTGAGAAAAGGATAAAAAGGGGGTATGGTCAGATTGTGGTGGTCCTTAAAAGTAAGACATATGAATTTGAACTTTACTTATGGGGAAACTAAAGGTTTTTATGTGATCAGATCAATGCATAAAATAGATTATTACAGCAACAGCACAAGAGAAAAAATGAAGTAGGAGAGAAAATGACAGATGGAAGACAGAGAAGCTTGTTATTGTTGTGGTTCATAGACTATTTTGTATCTGGTTTATTGTGCCATTTGAAGAAGTGGTATCATTGTGATGCATGTACATTTTTAATGTCATTTGGAAATTTGCAACTACTGATATAAATATGTATACATTTATTCATAAATGTATATATACTTATATAATGTAGCTATATTAAGATGAGGTGTATGGGGTGCTCAGGGAGGGGTAGTATCTCTGGTATGGAGGGCTTGTCGTGCCCTTCTAGGGCAGCTCTCCAACCTCTGACCTTCACCTGACAACCAGCTCTCACTTGTGGCTCCTAGTAGCTGCTAGCATGCAGCAGTGGCCACACCCTGGGCAACGGCTTCGACAGGCCGGCTAAACCTTGTGAGGGTAGCCATCGGGTCATTGACCCCTGGTGAACCAGGGCTTTGCTCACCCAGCATGTGAAGACTGCTTCGGCCAAACAGACGGAAGAAAACAACAAGAAGGTTCAACGGCTGAGATGGCAACCCAGCAAGGCATTGTGGAGTGCTTAGGGCGTGATGGAGCACAAAAGACAACACGGCCATCCAATGCAGCTGAGGAAGTCTCCAGGTGTAACGACTTTTTGTGCCACTGGACCCAGGCTTCCAACGCCAAGAGAGTGGGACTGTCTCTGTGCATCGACTTTTCCACTTAAATCTCCTTCACGCACAAGTGTTTTTGTGCACACTCATCTACATCACAGATGAAAGCGCACAAAGACAATCGTCATTCTCGGTTACCGAGAGACTACTACTGTATATTAAGATATTCACATATATCTATATCCATAAAAATCTCCATATTCTCAATAAAGATTCCTTCTAGAAAAAAATTAAGTAACTAGAGTCTAAACAACATAATGCTAAAGAACTAGATTATCAGAGAACAAATTATAGAAACAATAGAAAATCTCATAAAAGAAAATGACAATGTTGATATCACATACAACTTATGGAATACAACTAAAGCAGCTTTTGAGGAGGAAATTTACAGCTCGACATACTTTCATCAAAAAAGGGAAAAATCAAATCAAAGAATTAGGCATTCAATTTAAAAATAATGACCAGTAAAAAAATCCTTAAACAATTAGCAAAGTTGAAATTCTAAAATTAAAGTATATATTAATGAATGTCAAAATACCATTGAATTGATAAATAAAACTAAGAACTTTTTAAAGAAATTAATAAAATATATTTAGTTAACCTAATTAAAAAGAGAGAAGAATCAAATTATTCATAACAAAAATGAAAATACTAGATTTTAAAGCATAAAATTAATTGAAACTATCAATAATTTTTGAAAAGTAGCAAGATATGAAATAAACTCATTTAAATATGTATATATATGTATATATCTCATTGACATTTCTTTATATCACTAACAATGTCCTGTAAGAAGAGATAGTATGAGATAATCCATTTAAACTAACCATATATAAAATAAAATACCTAGGAATATATCTTCCAAAGCAAATCTAAAAACCATATGACCATAATTATAAAATACTTTTCATACAGATAACATCAGATTTAAATAACTGGAGAATTATTCATTGTTAATGAGTGGACAGACTCAATACAGTTAAAATAGTGATCCTACCTAATCTACCTATGCAATATCATTCCAATTAAATTACCAAAAAGTTATTGTATTGAACTACAAAGAATAAATACAAATTCACTGGAAAAACAAAAAATCAAAAATTTCAAAGAAATAATGAAAAAATGTTGAGAAAGAAGTCTAGTAGTACCAGATTTCAAACTATACTACAAAGCAGTAATTATCAATTCTTTCTTGTACTGGCTAAGAAATAGAAAAGTAGGACAGTGAGCACAATAGACATACAACAAATAGTGGTAAAAGATTATAGTAGCCTAATATTTGACAAAGGTAAAGATCTAAGTTTTTGGAAGAAAAATTTACTATTTGGTAAAAATTGCTGGGAAAACCAAAAAGCAGTTTGGCAGAAACTAAATATAGGACAATATCTTAAAGCATTTATCAAGATCAAGATCAAAATAAATGCATGACCTAGGCATAGAGATATTATAAGCAAATCAGAAGAACAGTGACTATATTACCTATCAGATTTATGGATGGAAGAATAATTTATAAATAAATAAGATATAGATATACACAATATACATTTTTTAAAAATGATGCTGGGATGTGACTTATCCAAGATCACACAACCAATTTCAAAAGTGAAACTTGAATCCAGGAGGTACGACATTTTGCTACATAATTAAGAGGAATGATTATACAAGATACCAAATCTGTTAGAAATATGAGAGAATAATTAGAACAGAAACTTTGCAGTTCATATATTCTAAATCTCTCATTTTACAAATGAGTAAATTAAGTACTAGAAGAGTTAAGAAAGCTCAAGAAAATTAAGGCAGATTTTAATTTAAATTCAGGTGTCCAATGCCAAATCTATGTGTCCCTTGAAGATTGGTAGAGAGGAAAGCAACAAGAATGAGTGGTAGAAGAATGGACTGGAAGCAGAAGTAAGGATAAAAGAGTATGTTACCATCTTCTATCTATGGGTTACAGTGAAAAGCTCTGAACTTTTAGTCCAGAGAGCTGATTTTCAGTAGCAGCTTTTACAACTTACTTGCTAAGAAATCTTGAACAATAACAGATTGTCTATGTAACTATCATGGTTATGGCTAAGATGTTAATTGCATGTGAACTCAGATAGTCAGTTTTTTACGATCATCCACTATGAATTCTAAACCCTGTAGATTGGCCAGAAAGATGAATCCTTTTCTGTGGAATCTGAAACTGTGTGGTTGGTTAATTAACCAACCAACCAATCAATGGAGCATTTTAAAGCTCTGTGTATACAGGCACTGTGCTGGGCATTAGAGAAGCAAAGGCAAGAATGAAACAAGCACTGTACAGGAAGAGTTTATATTCTATTAATGAATCTGTTGCTGCTATGTTTCACGATACAGAGGCTCTCTTAGATTAAATCTGACCCACAAAGTACAAGGTGAACAATCAGTAATTATCTGGTGAACTTGACCATGTAGAGAGTGATTTCTCACTCTTACCTTTAAATTGCAGAAAATGGGAGTTTTCAGTTGTGGCTGTTGTACATGATCAGAATCCCCTGGATAATCACTAACTCTCTCTTTCATTTTTTTATTATCCTGTTAATTTGGCCACAAATTTCCCTATCAATAGTGTATATTTATTCTCCACCAAGCTCATTAAAGAGAAATTCTAAAGAATAACTGAAGACGAGATTCAAAAGCAATGGCAAGGGATGTCAAAAGATCATCTACTTAACCTCTTGCTCTTAGGCAGACTCCTACCTCCACCACTGCAGGATAGCGAAGGCAAGGGCCAATGCCCAGAATTCTGCTTTCTTGGCTCCCAGCCCTTTTCTTTAACTCTCTAAATACATTTTCTCTTCAACTATAGAATAAATATAATTGTATTCTCTAAGTCTTATTTAAGTGTTGCTTGTAGTTCAGATCTCTGTGTGCATAACTTTATTTTTCATCTAACCCACAGGGATAAACACACATACACACACACACACACACACACACACACACACACACACACACACACACAGAGGAACTCAGTTCTGATCATTGAGCTGTGCAGCATCACCCCTTCCCCCTCTCCCATTTCCTTCCTGCCTAGTAATTGCACTTCTGCAGATAAAGGGAAAATGATGCAGTGCCCAGCTGAATACAAAACCAAATTCCTCCTCCTCTTCCTCTTCTTCTTTCTTTCCTTCCTCCTTCTCCCTATCCGATCCCTCCATTTCTTCCCATAGTCAATTTTTCCCATAGTAGTCATTACTATAGTCAGCATTGGCTGGAATTTGGGCTTTTAATTTGTTGTTGCTGTTGTTGTTGTTGGGACTGTCATTGTCTCTGTTTTTGGAAGGAAAGAAAAAAATCTGTGGCACATGGGCCCTTCATGTGAGGGCGGCTGAGCACAGATCTCTCCATGTCCCATGTAAAATTCATGGAGTTCTCTCTCTGGCTCTCTCTATCAACATGAACACCAGCTCTCCTCCAACAGAATTCAGGGCAAGTCACGCAAACCATTTTGAACCCAAAGTCCTAATATTTCCCACTTGTTATTAATTAAGGCTATTCTCTAATCAGGCTATTATTTGAGCTAGCAATGGGAAGAATGATAAGCTAGCCAAATCTCATGTAAATGTAGATGTTCCATTTATTCACCCAAAGGAACGGGTATTTTTGAACTCTTTTACTCTTCACTAAGGTAGTTTCCATGGAAACCATAACATTAAGCTCAGCAGTCACTTACTTCCACATTACATAATATATCTAATGCTCAGTTACTCCTGAACAAATGTGTTTATTCAGTGGCTTTTTTGTCCATGTAATCAACTGTATCTGCTTTGATTTCATTAAACGAATAACTGCCACAAAAATCAGCCATTGAACTGTTGTCTTTGCCTGATCTTCATCCAGAAAATGACCTTCTCTGGATTTAGTGACGAAAGCAGGCATACATCTCATATTGGGGGGGGGGGGGGGAGAATCTAGCATTACTGATAATATATGTTCATGGATTCATGGAATGAAGATTCAAATATCGTATGAGGTGGTAGGAAGGGGGTAGAATATTCAAGATGAATTTGGAACCTTTCTGGACCTTTTCCCCCTTCTAAACTCTTACCTTCAATCTTGGGACTAATTCTGTGTTTTGGTTCCAAGGTGGAAGAGCGATAAGGGGTAGCAATGGGGTTAAATGACTTTCCAGGGTCCTATAGCTAGGAAGCATCTGAGGCCAGGTTTGAACACGGGACTGTCCATCTCTAAGACCTGGCTCCCAATCCATTGAGCCACCAAGCTGCCCCCTTGAACCTTCTTAATAAATGAAGAAGCTACGGATTGCCAGCCTCCAAGAAACTGTAAATTACTTGGCAAAAAGAAAGAGATCAGTTCACTTCTTTCCCCTGTTGACATTATTTCTCTTAGAGATGGCAGTGAGCTCTACCTTGTAGTTTTTAATGCTTTTCGTGGCTTTTTCCAGACTATATATATATATATAAGCAATTCTCAGTCATAGTGAGACTCCTTTGTCCATTTTGCGAATTTTCTTGGACCTTTACTCCTCTTTTATCTCCTTAAAATCACAAGCATCTTAGTTATTTCCCCAGCTTAATATCACCTCTATAAGAGAGTGATTAGAGCCAAAAAGAGGATAATTCAAAGAGCCCTTCCCCTGAATTTAGCCTACACTCTGGTTATTTTTAGAGAATAAGGCAGAAAGCAGCAGTCAGTCTGAACTGCAGGAGGGGAACATCAGTGAATCTGTTAGGTGACTTGTTAGTAACTCCATGGGTCCCTGTTTCATCTCCTGTCCGGTGGGCATGCCACAATGGCATCTATTCTAGTTCACCTAGTGATAGAGATTTGGAGCTATCTCCACTGCTCTGGGCCCCTGCTGGCATGAGTCCCTCTGAGGTCTCCTGTTGTGCTGGGGGGCTTGGGCTCAGAGCTTGTGAAGGACTGCCCTGATACGGAGGGAGAGCAGACCTCTGGCTAAAGAGGAACATCTGTAAAGCATTACGTCATTATCTTAAAAAATCTCACTGGAACTCATGGCTCCTCTCAATGCTTTTTAAACATTTTATGTAATCCTAATATTTGCATACCTCCTTATTGCACACTGATTAAAAAAAAATAAAAATTCTGTTCCCCTCTCCTTTTGTAAGGCTGATCAGTTCCTGGGAGTTGCGTCAGGTCGCAAGCTCTCCTTGGCAAAGAGGAGCAATGTGGCACTTTGTCCCTATTCAAGCAGCATCGTGTGAACCTGGAAATATGAACCACTCATTGGTATCCTTCACTAGCACTCCCATCACCCTAAAAGGGTGTGCTGTGCTCCTGAAAGCCATCATCTGGAAGTTCTACAGTGATGCCAAGGACTGCAATCCTGGACATCATAGAGAGTGCTACTTTGTTTATAATACACCGTCCTGGAGTTCACAGATCAATGCTCTTCTAGAATCACCATTCAAGATGGAGGGGAAAGACAGGTTCCATCTGTGCATGTGCAGAAGGACTAAAAATTTCAAATAGAGAACTACAAGGGCCTACCCAGACCTGGGAGCAGAAATGACCTGGAACAGCTTGAGCTTGGATTGGAGCACCACCTGGTGCCTTGGAGAGATATAGCACTAGAGGTAGCTAGCCACTGGACTCTCCTCCGTGGGTGGCAATGTAGAACATATATTAAAGGTCATTGCATGTGGGAGCCCCTGTGTACTTTGTATCCATTTCACTCAACTGAAAACATTTTAAGTTGCAATACATGGAAATATATTGCATATAAAATAATTTTACATTTTCATTTGAATTTTAAGCAACTTTTTCATTACTGAAAGTATTTTCTTTAAATTTTGTAATTTGATGCTTTTCCCCTCCCTTGACCCTTTCTAGGATTCTAGATAACTAACTCAGCACAAACCACAGATTCTAAGTGTGTTGTGACTGCCAAGAAATTATTGCCTTCAGTGGTATTGAGTTCTATTGGTCAATTCAATGTGGAATTTGGTCTTATTGATTATAGTGTTGCTTAAGTACATGTGGAATTGATTCAATTGCTATTGCTTATCATGTTGTATGCTAATTGCCTACGTGTATACTTTCCTGCTCTTAGGGTTATGTCATCCTGTTTGCATTGGCACTATTGTGCTAAGTAGATAGTAAATTAAATTTTGTCCAAGATGAAGGTCCATAAGATTAGAAATGGGACGTGTAATAATAGGCAAAGAAACAAATAGACCATTTTATTCTTGGAATAGAACCTTAACATTAAAAAAGGACATCATAAGCTCATTAAAGGGCATGCTAAAGAATTTGAGGAATAGTGAAATAATCACTGATAAGCTCATGGAGGCAAACCAAAACCAGCCTGCTTTCTGGAGTTGCTGGAAACAATTTATCACTTCAAAATTACTACTGAGATAAGAGTTGGGCAGAATTTTCTGAAACTGATCACTAAGCTTCTTTCTGTATATGGGACCAGTATAGCCAGTTTGGAGCCTTAATGGTCAGGGGAAAAAAACTGTTAATGGTTAGACTAAATTAATTGATTAAAAAGAGGTTTATGTTTGGGAAAGATGTTGTACTCATAGGTAGTCTGGGATTTGGATTTCCCTTACAACAAAAATATGACCACACTAAGCTCAAAATCTCCTCTGAAACAGACAGACCCATGCCCTCTTGGGAAAGCAACAGGTAAGTCTTGGATCAGTCATACAGCTGAAACCATGGAACTAACAAGAAATTGATGTAGAAAAAAATGGAAAACATTACTGAAAAGTATTGAAAGAGCTTCTAGATTTTTAAAGAATTCCAAGGCTGACAATACAGAAATCACAACAGTAATGCTTATAAAAACTAGAGAGAAAATTCAGTGGTGGCAAGACAGCACAGATCTATCCTGTGTCTTATGACAACTCTGTGTAGACCATCTACTGCAGAGAAATATAGATATAGAATATATGGAAAAGGCAATATAGAGGTTTTATATTCTCTATGTGGAAAAGAGAAATGAAACCCAACAAAGTATCCAACATTAGCCTGGCACATATGAAAGAGGGTAAGATATACCACCTAAGCATGAAGATCCATTTGGTATGAGATAGAACAAAAGAGAACTAGATTATAAAGAGTAAGATGGTTTAAGCACAAGTCTAAGACTACTGAAAGTGATCTAATACAGGAAGATACAAATTTGACTAACTCCAGACCATCTTTTCAAAGATGGATCACTGGAGTAAGGCAGTAAGTGGTCACCTAGATTTGAAGGCAGGAATTTATGGAAAGACAAATGAAACAATAAGTAACAAAGGATAATGGAACTAGCAATCATTGGGCAGAGCTATTTTGGGGGCAAAATGGAAACTAGATAGCAGTACTGAACAAATATTAGATATACTCAATAGAAGGATACAAACTTGGTAAAACCAAACAGATTCCACTGAACCGACAGCAAGAAACAAAAATGAGACCACAAATTCTGGATTATGAAAATGTTATACCTGACTTTATTGTAAGGGAATCTTAATGTTCTTGAAATAGTAATGTGGTATACCATTTCAGTAAGGCAGCTAAGTGACAGTGGATGGAATCAGGAAGACTCTCCTTTCTTAGTTCAAATGTAGTCTTAGACATTTACTAGCTGTGTGATCCTGGGCAAGTCACTTAACCTCATAAACCTCCATTTCCTCATCTGTAAAATGATTTGGAAAAGGAAATGGCAAAATGCCCCAGGATGTCTCCAAGAAAACCCCAGATGAGGTGATGAAAAGTCAGACATGACTGAAAAAACAACAAAACACAACATAATATTTAAAGACAAACTTGATAACAAACACAAACACAGTTTGGACAGGCTGACTCTTTTCAGATTCTGCTTTACCTCTTAATATTTATTATCTGTATGTGTGTGTGTGTGTTTTTAAAGTGAATATGTCTGACTAATAGGTTCAGTTAAAAATAAAACTTATTTAATTAGCTAAAATTGACTCATCTTTTAAAGTTAGTAGCTAGGTTGAGCTGACATTAGCTATGCTCAGTTCAGTGAAATATTGAATTTGTCACATTTGAACTGCAGTTAAGAATTGCTTCCTTGGTAAAAACCAATATATATGCAGGATACAGATTGTAGTGCCTAAGTTAGACAAAAGAAAAATCACTTGACAAAATTTAGTTGTTGGGTCATTAGAGCACAGAAAACTGGGGATACCAGAATCTGTTTCAAGAACATTAAGCTTTCCCTAATAAACTAAAATGCATCAATACAAGCATATACATTAGACATCATAGAGCTTCTGTATCGCTGCTGTTGTTTTTATTTGGGGGGAAGTTGCTCTAGGTCATTCTAGAGTCAGAGAATTTCAAAGCCAGAAAATATCTTAAGTGAAAATGTTTCAACACTTTTATTTCCTAGAAGAAAAAGATCTAGAAAAGCAAAGTGACCTGCCTAAAGTTAAAGATAATTAACATCCCTCTTGACAATGTCATATATTTTTCACTTTTTCGATATTCACTCACTTATTCAACAAACATTCATTAAGACCTATTATATATAAGGAATTATAGTAGTTGATTGTTCAAAAGCAAGACATAGGTTTCACCCTCATGAAGTTTATATTTCATAAGATATAAAATATATATAAAGGCAAAATTTTTTGAGGAGAGAGTATGGTAACAACTAAGGGGAACTGGGAAGGCTTCCCAGGGGTTTCCCAAAGTGATGGAGATAAAAAAAAAAATCAAAAACAAAATCCAAATAGTTCATGCCCTCAGTGAACTTACATTCTAATATGAATTTTAAATTTCAATCATTGTATATAGAAAACTAAAGCTATATTGTGGTAGACTTTGAATGGCATATTGAAGAGTTAGTATTTTATTTTGTGGGCATTATGAGAATTATTTCGGTGACTCTTCAAAACTTGGGATGGAGAAAGGAGAGACTAGAAATAGAGATTATAAATAAGAGAGTAATGTGTCTATGAGATATTGCAATAGAAGAATTATGGAGACTTAGTATTTGATTGGATGTATGTGGTAAAGGAAAGAGAAAAGTCAAAGTGATGCTAAGGTTGAGAACTGGGGAAACTTCCAGGATGATAGTGTCCTCAAAAGAAAAATAAAATTGGACAGATGGGACAGGTTTAGGGGAGAAGATGATGAGTTTTGATGTTGACTTGAAATGCCTATGGCAGCATACAGATAGAGATATCAGAGAGCTGATGTGATACTGGAGTTTAGGAGAGAGTTTAGGGGTGGCGATACATACATATATATATATATATATATATATATATATATATTTGGGAATCATTTCATTAGAGATTACAGTTGAACACATGGAAACTGATAAGATCACTGAAGGAGAAGGTATATATGGAAAAGGGAAAGCCTAGGACATAGTCTCAGAGGAAAGCCCACCGAGTGCATATGAGATAAATAATGATTTTGCAAAGAGCTTAAGGAACAGAAAAAAATGTCACAGGAACCAAAGAACATTAAGAGCATTTTGGAAGACGGGGTGATAAACAGAGTCAAAAACTTCTACAACATCAAGAAGGAAGAGAATAGAGAAAAGACAATTTAATCAATTTGACCAATCAGAAAGCATTTATTAAACACTTTTTCCCTAGATGATGGTGGTCAAAAAAATCAAAATATTTCCTGCCCTCAGGAAGCATATATATTAGAATATATGATTTATATGTCAAGCTTATTTAGTGATTTCAAAAGTCTCATTGCTATGGTATTTCAATCTACAAAATCTTATGGGTAACAATTATATTAATTTTTAAAGTATTTAAATTTTTCTATATTTAGCTATGATTAAAATAGTCATTCATAATTGTGCTTATATTATACCATATCTCAGAAAACCATAAGGTTCAAGAGAGATCCCCAAATAGAAGCCTCTATCTCCATCCTACCTCATTTCTGTGGTAGAAGTTGAGTAATTTGGACTCCTTAAAAACAATGTCATATGAAACATGTCAAAGAATCATTTCACCCAGTAAATATTGGGAAGAACAAAATGTAAAAAGAGATTAAATAGATAGAAGGTCTATTACTATGTTTGGTGTGGTTGATCCTGGTTCTGTGCCTTCTAATCTGGACGGCTGATGTATTCTTTTCCCAATAGAAAATTCAAGTTCTGCCCTCTGAAGTCTGGGATCTGTGGACTTGTTGGGAAGTTTCCTGGGCTATGTAGTTTGCTCACATGGAACAAAACTTGGGACTCTATTACATATCGTGAATTCAGCTTTGCTTTATTGGAATTTGTTACTAAAAGCTTCAGAAGGAAAGGCGAGGTGATGGATAGTATAAAAACACATGTGGTACCCACTGCCTGTTCTCAGCCCAGTTTGCTTATGTTGATTTGAATTCACCAAGGAAAAAGATCCTGTCTTCTTTGAATATGTTCATAAACGTGATGGATGCTTTACCAGGGCAAGTGAGCTCCAATGCACTAACCATTCTCCCAGGAATACATGCTCTTCTTGTGAAATATTGGCTTTCCAACCTAACTGTTGGAGATTGTCCTCTGACACTGTCATACAGCAGAGCTCTGAAGGTTTCTATGGGAAGAATCAACCTCAATTTTTGTAAGTTCATGTGAACAGATGTGTCTGTTTTCCCGGTGAGTTGTGCTGTCATATTATAGAGTCAACAGCATCACTGAGGAGCCACGTCAGCCATGTAGCATTGCCATATTTGTGGCTATACTTCTGCTTTGTAATGGCTATCTGATTTCTCATGTGGAAATAATCAATCAACAAATAACTATTAAGTGCCTATTCTGTGCCAGATGCTTTGGTAGGTGTTGAGAATATGAATACAAAAGTGAGAATTCTATTTGCAAGGAACTTATACTTGAGAGAATACAGCTTATTTGTGTGTGTGTGTGTGTATGTGTAGCAATCAAGTGCTATATGTTAGGGAGCACTTTCCTGATTCCCCCATTTAATCCCCACTTCCAAAAAATTTTGTGTATTATTTATATAATATGCAATACATATATATATGTTTTCTATATTATTTATTATATGTAATTTGCATGATTTTTATATTATGTGTATATTTGTGTTATATAAATCATATATAAAACATGCATGGAGCAGACAAAATAATTTGGAAATGGAGACTAAATGGGCAAATCAGGAAAGCTTTCCCTACCTACAATGTGGCACTTGAGTTGATCCATGAAGGGAGACAGTGGTTCCAAGATATAGGAGTAAGATGGTTCCAGGAGTTGGGAGAGCACCTCTGCAAAGACACAGAGACAAGAGATAACAGCAACTAGGAGAGTGTGGCTAGAGATAAGAATTCTTAAGGAGGAGTAATGAGCTTAAAGATGTAGCAGGAGGCAGACTGCAAAGGACTTTCAGAATCAGAAGTCTGAATTTTATCATAAAGGCAATAGGAAGCTACTGAAGTTTCATGAGCAAGGGTGTTACATGATCAGACTTGGCCTTTAGGTATAATAGTTTGGTACTTATTTGAAGAATGAAGTGAAAAGGGGAGAAATAGGAGAACAGTTAGGAAACTGTGGCAATATAAAGGGCATCTAGGTGGTGCAAAGGATAGAGTGCTGAGCCTGGAGTCAGGAGAACATGAGCTCAAAAAGAACCTCAGACACTTTATCTGTGTGACCCTGGGCAAGTCTCTTAACCCAATTTGCCTCAGTTTCCTCATCTGTAAAATGAGTTGGAAAAAGAAATGGCTAACCACTCTCATCTCTTTTCCAAGAAAACCCAAATTGGGGTTACAAAGAGTAAGGACACAACAAATAAAAAAAACAATATTGTAATATAGAGCAGGAGAGAATTAATGAGGATTTGAACTGAGGTAATAACTGTAAATAAAGAGAAAGGGATGGATGGAGGAGATATTAAAAAGGTATAATGGACAAGATGTGACGACTGTTTGGATATAGCATAATAAGGGGGATGGAAGTGTTGAGTATGGTTCTTAAATTTTGAACCAGTGTGATTGGAGTAATGAACACGATTAGCTTCATCATTTTCAAAATCATCATCATCATCATCATGCATTAATATCAATTAAATATGCAAAGTAGGATAAGTATTAAGACAGAAAAGATTTAGAATCCCAGAATGTTAGTGTCATAAGGGAGTTTAAGGTACAGCTCAATTATTTCCTTTTATAAGAGAGAAAAACCATTAGTTGCCATCCTGGATAGCCATTCCTGGTTATATCAGAATGACCACTGAAATCTCCTAACTATTTCACATGCAGGAGGAATAATTTGCCCCTCTCCCACTAAGATCCAGCCATGAAGATTGGTGTTATGCAAGTGGGTCCTATTTAGTCAGGACTGAATTGAGGAGATGATTTCTGTTGTCAACAAGATTGGGCTTGCTTTATTCAAAACTGACTTGCTTGTTGAAGGATTCATTCCCTAGCTTTCCAATATGGCTTGTTTAGAATGCCTTTAGGATGGCTGAGGAGAAGGTAGAGATTATAGGAAGCAGGAACCTGGCATATCATCTGACTACATTACAAGTAACACTTGAAGACTTAAATCTTCTGAGAAATGGGACTCCTATTTTCTCTCAACCTACATACTTACTCCACAAATATTTTACCCACCTTCTTTCAGATAAATACATCTATAGGCAAGTGGCAGGAGTACTCTTCTGATGGGCAGAGAATAAGAAAACGGTGCATCCCCATTTTTGTCCCTTCATCTTACTGCCTCCTCAGTCTTTGAATTATAACTTCAGTTCACAAAAGGTATTTTGGTGGAGTCATAGTATTTCAGACTTATTTAATATTCCTTTCTCCAAATAACTCTATTTTTCCACCCAAAATGATTTACTTACTCTTCCTTGTATACAATATCCCATTTCTCACCTTCACAACATTGCATAGATTTTAATTCCTACCTGGAAGACTTTTTCTCATCAGCTCCATCTTTTGGGATCTTGCACTCTATTTGAAGCTCAGTTCAAGTGCCACTTCCTAAGAGAAACTTATACTAATTCTCCCTAATTGTTAGTTTACTCTGAATTGCTTTATATTAATTCCTTATAAAATTTTGGTTTACTTATCTGAATTTAAATTCCCCCAGTAGGATTATAACTTTCTTGAGGTCATTTACTATTTTCACTTTTTTTCTTTATAGCCCAGTGCATACAATAGTGCCTGTCATATAAGGATGATGTGTGTTAAATTGAATCAGATTACATTTGTAAAACAGAAAATTGGCCCAAAATCTAAGTGCTTTAAAGTCCTTATAAAATCTCTTCCTGTGCTCTACTTTACTCCCTACCCTTTCCTTCTTCCTCTCCTGTCCCTCTCAAGTTCTTTTTCCCTCTCAGAAAAATGTTTGTTTATTCAATGGTCTTTACTTAAATGTACTATTGTCCATTGCACTAAAGAATACAGGTCTTTAATAGATCCTGTGGAGGAATATGGGTCATGGAGGTCATTTTAAAATAATTAAAATTTAACATTTAATCAATGTTTTTTGTATTCATGTCATTTCCTGATATTCCTATCCTCTTGCCCCACTGAACTCTCCCCTGTAACAAAACAAAATGTTTAAGCAAAACTAACTGACATAGTGACCACCTCCAACAGCATATTAGACTACATTTTAAATTTAGTTTCTCCATGTTCCTTTTTGGAGGAGAGAGATATGATTTATCATCTGTCCTTTGGTACCAAGATTGGTCAATGCAATTAATCATAGTTTGGTTGTCTTTTAGTGTTTTTATCATCTGCATTATTACAGTCATTTTGTATATTTTTCTACATTTATTCTGTTTACTTCTTCCTATATTTCACATCTTTCCATTATTCTCTAAATTTCTCAAAGTTCACATTTCTTTCAACATAGAAGAAATACCTGCACATGCCACAATTTGTGCAGCTACTCCAAAATTGCTTCCTTTTTTTTTAAGACTGCCATGAATATGATTGTTATGATTTGGTATTTTTGACCTTCAACTTTTAGTGTATACCCCATGTTGAAACTACTGAATCAAAGAGAATGAATAACTTTGTCACTTTTCTTCCAATAATTCCAAATTGTTTTCCAACTTATTTCATACTACTTTAGCCCATGTACTCCATATTCCAAACACAATAGCGTATTTGTTGTCCCTTGTACACAAAATCGATCTCCCAACTCTGTGACTTAGTAGAGCTATTCCCATGCCATGAAGGTTCTCCCTTATCAGTTGCATCTCTTAAAACCCATAGTTCCATTTAAGATTCTGTTTAATCTCTATTGCATACAAGAGGCTTAAAGCATCATCTTACACCATATGCTACATTACATTTGAAATGCATATAAAAACTAATGTTGAAATGTCATGTTATAAACAAATTAGAAGAAAGAGAAAGGATATAACTTTCAAAACTATATACATGAAAACAATTATTGACTAAACATGTGATGGCAAGGATCAAAAAAGTTAAATAGATCATTTGAAAACAGTAAATTGACAATATCTTGCACAAAGTGAAGGGAGTCATAATTAGAAGGGAAAGATCTGAGAAAATCTTTGCAATAAATTTCTGTGATAAAGGTCTGATGTTTATGATATAAATAGAATAGGTACAAATGTATAAGGATAAGAGCCATTCCCCAAAAGAGAAAAAATGAAATGATATTTATAGCTAAGTTTATTTTTAAAAATGAAAGGCTAGCTATAAAGAATCATATGGAAAAAATGCCCCAAATCATTAATCATATGACATGCAAATTAAAACAACTTTTAATTTCCACCTCAAATCCATCACACTTACAAGATCACAAAAAAGAAAATTACAGTTAGCTGTTGGATAAGTTTTGGAAAGACAGGTACATTAATGCTAGGTTGGTACAGCTATAAAGTACATAATTCTGGAAGTAACTTGGAATCGTACATATATACTGTGTATCTATTGACATACACATCCTTTGTTACATCAATATCACCATTAGGTTTCTTCCTGAAAGAAACCAAAAACAGAAATAAAAGTCTCATGTATGAAAATGTTTTGTAGTAGAACTTTTTGCTTTAACAAAAAATTGGAAGCAAGGTGAATGCCTTTGAGTCAAATTATTATTTATGAACAAAATAGACTATGACTATGCTATAAGAAACTGGAAAAATGGATGTATTCAAAGAACACTGGGAAATCTATAAAATGATATAGAATAAAATATGTAGAATGAGAAGAATAATTTACACAATAACAGCATCTTTATAAATGAAAGCTAATCTGAAAAACTTGAAAACTACAATCAATGTGTTGATCAATCAAAATTTTGGAACACTGATGAAGAAGTATGTTTCCTGCTTCTTGGCAGGAAGAAATAGACTGAGGTACAAATGAAATGTATCCTTTTAGACATGACCAATACATCCTTACTTTGTTTTACTATTACATTAGAGTGAGGATTTTTTTGGTGGAGTGTTGTGGGAGAGGGAAGGAATTGAGGTGACAAAGTGAGAGGAAGGAAGAAGAAAAGAGAAAATAATTTGATTGAAATATTTTTAAAATACAAGACTAAAACATAAAGGAATTTAGAAGGCAAGAGATAAGATTATATATAAACACATTCAAGGTCACATACCTAGCAACTACTAGATCCATGATTCGGCTGTCCTTATGACTTCAAATTCACTATTAATTCCACTGTACCATGATGCCTTCATTTAAGATACTTGACATTTCAGAGCTGAGCATTCTTGTATTTCTCTGATTCTCTGCCATTTACTACACACAGAACATGTAGCAAAATCTATCAATAGCTAAGGAAATAATATAAAGTTGAGAAAAAAAGGTCATATTCTCTAATTGCATTCCCCCATATTCACAGTTTTTATGACACTATGGAAGTCTCTCCATGATTTTTGTCTGCCATTTCCCTATCTAACAGAACTGATCAAAGAAAAATTGATCATTTCCCCCCTTATTCTTTAGAGTCTGACTTGATTTTTCATATAGCTATTCTCACAAAAGGAAAGAATCTTACAATTAAAAGGGGTAGGAATGGTCATCTTATCCAAATGTGTCAAACTCCTCTCAAAACTTCCTAGTGTGATTGAATCAGATTAAAATGTAATTGGGAAATGTTTAACAAAAAAATAAATAAATAAAAATACAGCACAACATGGATAATGTCAATTTGTGGTTTTATAAGTCAATATGTGGCCATAGGGATCAATTTCTATTTAAGTTTTATATCATTGTTACTTAGAGCAGGAATCCATTCTATAATATTCCCAACAAATGAAACATCTAGCAATTTTTGTTTGAAGACCTTCAGGGAAGAGGGAGGGCAGTGACTCATGAAGAAGCCCATTTTAATTTTGAACAGCCCTAATTGTTTGAAAACTTTTTCTTAAATTCATACCTTTACAAATTTTTCACAGGATCGTGTGTCTAGAGAGCCTTTATAAAAAACTCCCCTCATTTAAGGATGAAGGAAATGAAATATTAAGTGATTTATCCAGAGTCACAAAGCTAGTGTCTAAGGTAGAATTCAAATTTAGAACTTTCTGGTTTCTAGTCTAGCACTCTATTCACTTTATTCATTTCACTGTTGCCTCAGCTCATATGTCCTAGTCCTACCTCTGCCCTAGGGAATTAATTCTCATTCCTTCAGATACATGAGATGGCAGCTATCAAATCCCCTTAAATATTATGTCCTCCACTTCTAGTAATAGCAATTTGTCTTCATAGAAGAAAATGGAAACAACTTAAAAATGAACCATCAAAGAAGTCTTAATATCCCCAGTTCCTTCTACTGATCCTTGTAGGATTTGCTCTCCAGTGCCTTACCCATTTTCTTTGTTCTTTTTCATATCCACCGTCATTTGATATTTATGTTTGGTCTTCATCTGCCATGTTTAGAAAGATGTTTATTCTGGATTTATATGTCATGAAAATATCTCCATAGCCACGATTGTTTGGGTCAGTTCCATTAATATTGGACTGTATGCTCATAGAAGACAGGGGAAAATATGGTATAACTAGAGAATTCTCTGAACAACATAGTGTTTTGTGAAACTAGGAGTTGGGAAAAAAACAAAGAGGTTTGAGATGATAGAGATAGTGATGAAGACAACAATTTTGATTATGAGGAAGAAATGGGGTGTGTTTGCTAAATAATTATAAAAACAAAAATGAGGAAAATTGAATATAGTGGTAATATTTTTATTTGTTACAACAAATCTGTATAATCCTTAAATGGCACTAGTAATTCGATATAGGGATTGTGTACATATTTGTCTTCCTCATAGCCATAAATGAACATGCCACCAATGCCAATCCAGAATTGTAAGTCTCTACATAGACTCATTCAGGGCACTTGCTCTATTTCCATAAAAAGAAGACTGTCTGTTTAAATATTCCCACATTTCTGTTCTATTTTTTTAATGAAACTGAACAGAGATGGCAGAAGGCATTCTCTGGCAAGAAGAGTCTCACATAAACATCTGAGGGCTCATTCCATTTTCTTTCACACTGTTCTGTAAGGAGATAAATGATTTTCAGGTTCCAAGGAGGAACATCAAGGCAATGGGCCAGAGGGTTACTAAGCAAAGGAAGTGCCAGGCATTTGTCTCAGTGTTTACTTAAAGAGAAACTAAGCTAGCTATGTTGTGTGTACTCTGTCAAGATACATGTGAGTCATTTGATTTTTAGAACTTCCTCCCAGCTGTTAGACAGCTGTTTACACTACATTTGGGGAGAGGAAAAACGTAGAGGAATTAATTCAGTTTCATAGGCAGGAATTTACTATTTGGAACTGAATTTGAACTCATCAATAGGTAAAAATCCTTACTGGGGGTTAATGATGGCCAAGTCCAGAGTCTAGACAGTGAAAGGCAGCTGTAAACCAGCTTAGCACCAGTTTAAAAGATTGGGGAAAGGCTATATGTTCTCTCAAACACTGAAAGTGTATTGCAGTGATTTTGAAAAGGGAATATATAAATCAAAATATTCCAAATTGATCTGTTTCATTAAAACTCCCTGGTTCTATTAAACAGTCCTTTACACAGAGTAAATTCAACCACTAGGTAGTGTAGATAGCCATTCGATTCTCTTAATAAATTCGTGTCAAATTTGCTCCTTCTGGAAGTTAAGTATATGTGTTCCACTGGACAGGACTGATTCGTTTTCTTTGGTTTTCAAAGGTTCAGTGACCTTCTATTCCTCCGCTCTACCTTCCTCTTCATGATCAAAGGGTGTAGGGATTCTGTATTGAACCAATCAAAAGTCAGATTCTCACCAGTAAGCCTTGAACTTGCTATATTTCCTTGAGTCCTGGCCATATGACTGAGGCAGAACAGAATTGACACGTGCTCAGACCTCTGTGCAGATCAGAACAACTAAAAACAATAAACCTCCTTACAGCCTTGTGTTCAAACTCATTGCTGAACTTAATAGGTAAGCCTCCCATTAGCTGATCTCCAACTCTATTGACCTATGTCTCTGTGTACTAAATACTTATGCCCTTGGTTAGTCCTCTGGCATTTTAGACAGGCTCCAGTCTCTCTAGCTTTATACTGGAATCGATGTTGGAATTTCTCATCAAAAGGACAAATGTCTTCAAAAGCAAAAGAAATTTTCTTTTAAATGGCAGTAGGGAAAGAGAGGCTTCCAAGGGAAAGGATACCAGTTATGAGTCATTATTGCCCTTGTAAGAGAATCAAAGTACAACCACCCTGGGTCCTGGTTCTCACAGGTTCCAAGTTAAATGAAATTAGTTTCCTATATAAGTATATCACATGCCAAGACCAAGAAGACCAAATATTTTAATGGGGCCCACTCTATACTGCTCTAGGACAAACATAGCTGGCATCCAAATGCTAGGTAATAATTATACAACTTGGGACGCAGCTGGACACCATAAAAGCCTGTTTGGCTCATTGTCCCTTTTCATTCTATATGCCTGGCTCCTTTACCTCATCCCATGAAGAACCTGCTGGGCTCAGTAGCTCAAAGCTTTATTGCTTTCTGTTCTGCATGGCTGGATCCAAGGTATTGGCTACTGGTTTAATGTCATTTTCTTGATGAAGGGACTTGAGGTTTCAACCCCCTTAGTAGTTTGATCCTTCAAAGTAAGCCCAATAGGATGCTATTTTGAAGCCCCAGGCTGTCCCTGATTAGGATAGGATCTTTGGATCTAGTGTGAACTATAAAGTAGCTTCTTGATCTTTGCCTAAAATTCAGAGTGTCATAGAAAAGAAAGAGGTCCAACAGAAACTTATCACCAAGACCTGAATTCAACTCACCTTCTAATAATATCACTTAGGACATTACAAATCCCCCCAAAAGCCCATCTTGAAACTCTGTCTAGCGGCCAGGTATCGTAGAGAATTATACAAAAAAAAAAGTTCTCCAACTCTGTCTATTTCTCAAGATTCTCCACTTAGGTTAAAAGTCCAGGAGGCACATGACGCTTGCACAGCAGCTAACTTTCTTCTGTGAAGATTCTGGGGACAAAAGAAAGATTGTTGCTGCCTTTGAACTAAAGCCCTTATTTATTTGTTCTTGCTTCGTGAGACAGTACAAGAAAAGAAGACACAATTTAGGAAAGCCTCGTGCCCCAAATAATCATTCTGGTGTCACTATATATCATTGCACTTTTCAAACTACAATTCACTAATGTGTTCTTCTCTATTGTTCACAGGACCTTTCATTTCTCTTCTATACGCCTTTGCATTGGCCATCCCCGTGCCTTCACCTCATCTCCACCTCATAATATCCCAGGCTTCTTCAAGATGAAGCTGAAGTACAACTCTGTCTCTCTGTCTCTGTCTCTATCTCTGTCTCTGTGTGTCTCTGTCTGTGTATCTATCTATTTGTCTATCTATCTATCTCTTTCTCTGTCTGGCTATCTGTATCTCTCTCTCTCTCTCTCTCTCTCTCTCTCTCTCTCTGTCTCTCTCTGTCTCTCTCTCTTTCTCTCTCTCTCTGTCTCTCTCTCTTTCTCTCTCTCTCTCTCTCTGTCTCTCTCTGTCTCTCTCTCTCTTTCTTGTCCTTGTCATTGTTGTTGTTGTTGTTGTTGTTGTTGTTGTTGTTGTTCTTCTTCTTCTTCTTCTTCTTCTTCTTCTTCTTCTTCTTCTTCTTCTTCTCCTATTTCTCACTCTCTCATACTACCTTATATTTCATATTTGGTATTTGTATATATTTATCCTCTCTATGTATATTTTGTTGATACTTATATATATATATGACCTTGTTTTCTTTCCCATTAGAATGTAAGCTCCTTGTGAATAGGAACTATTCTATTGCTTGGATTTATATGCCCAGCACCTAGCACAGTCCCTGCCACATACGAGGGGCTTCTTAAATGCTTTTTGGTTGACCTACGTTAATGCTCTTTTCTAGACTCTGACCTTGTCCAGTCACAGAAGAGGCATGTAAGGGTAGCTTCCTCATTTTAAATTCAGAAGGCACAAGGCCCCTTGGCTCCATTTACAAGAGCTGAATGAAATAGAGGCACCTAGGCAGGTAACTCAGACAAGACAAAAAGATGTGATAGGAAAAGAAGCCTGAAATGATCAGACTGACCTTCTCACAAAGACATCAAGTTCAATGGCTTCGGTGTTAAGTTGATCCCTTTCCTTTGCCTACATGCTCTAGTACAGTGCCTTGGGCATAGCTGGCATTTAATATCTGCTAAATGGAATTAAATTAACAATGAAGGAACTAGTCAGTTCAAGCTCCTCCCCCTCTTCATTGCTATTCCTCGGAATGTTCTTTCTAACCTCCAGATTTCCCAGAACAATAACCCATTCACTTCTGGGCTGCTTTCATTCAGCTCAACCATGTACCTCATTAATTTAGACTTCACTAATTCCAAATTTGGGATCATTCAGACAGGGGCTTTCTGAAGTTCCCTTTTGCAAAACCTATCAAAGAAAGTTTAGGATGAGGCTTGCTGAGTAAATTAATAGCATAATCAATCATCAATTTTAAGGGTGGAATTTTTGCCCACCTAAGAAAAGACTAATGTCTTCAAGATCATTAGACACATATGAACAGAGGCTGGTTCTGATTCCATAGACACTTTCATGTGTTAATGGCAAATTATTTCAAACTATATAATAAAAGAGACAGGGCAGTGTCTAGTATATAGATTGCTGAACTTCGAACCAGAAAGCCTTGGGTTCACAACCTGCTTCTGATACGTACTAGCTCAATGAGCATAGGTATGATTTTTTTTCTTTTTCTCTTTTATTTAAATATAATTTTTCTGTTTTAAAAATATTTTCCATGGTTACATGATTCATATTCTCTCCCTCCCCTCTTCCTCTCCACTCCTGGAGCTGACAAGCAATTGCACTGGGTTATACATATATCATCACTAAAACCTATTTCCCTGTTATTCATTTTGTAATTGAGTCATCTTTTAAAACCAAAACACCAAATCATATACCCATATAAAGAAGTGATAAATCATATGTTTTTCTTCTGTGTTTCTATTCCCACCGTTCTTCCTCTGAATGTGGATAGCATTCTTTTCATAAGTCCCTCAGAATTGTCCTGAATCATTGAATTGCTACTAGTAGAAAAGTCTGTTACCTTTGATCATTCCACAACATTTCATTTTCTGTGTGCACTGTTCGCCTGGTTCTGCTCATGTCTATCCACATGAATTTCTACAGGTTCTTCCAGTTCATATAGAAATCAAGCAGTTCATCATTCCTGAAAGCACAATAACATTCCATCATCATCATATACCACAATGTGTTCAACCATGTCGCAATCTAGGGGCATCCCCTCATTTTCCAATTTTTTTGCCATCTCAAAAAGTGCAGCCATAAATATTTTTGAGCAAACAGATCCATTCCCATTTTTTTATCTCTTTGGAATACAAACCTAGTAGTGGAACAGCTGGATCAAAGGGCATGCATTCTTTTAAAGTCCTTTGTGCATAGTTCCAAACTGCCTTCCAGAATGGTTGGACCAATTCACTACTCTACCAGCATTGCATTAGTGTCCCAATTTTGTCACATCTCCTCCATTTACTATTTTCCTTTACTGTTATATTGGCCAATCTGCTAGAAGTAAGATGGTACCTCATAATTGTTCTTATTTGCGTTTCTCTAATCAGGAGGGATTTAGAATACTTTTTCATTTGATTATTGATAATTTTGATTTCTTCATCTGAAAACTGCCTTTTCATAATCATTGACCATTTGTCAATTAGGGAACAACTTGATTTCTTGCTATTTTGTCTTAGTTCCTAATATATTTGAGAAATTATACCTTTGTCCGAGAATTTTGTTATAAATTTTTCCCCCAGTTTGTTGCTTCCCTTCTAATTTTGGTTGCATTGGTTTTGTTTGTACAGAAACTGTTCCACTTAAAATAAACAAAATTATCTATTTTACATCTTGAAATGTTCTCTATATCTTGCTTGGTCTTAAATATGAAGAGTGATATTATAAATAAGTTAGGTGAACAAAGATTCGTACATCTGTCAAATCTATAGGTAAGGGAAGAATTTAAGTTGTATACCTATTTTGAATTTATATTGGTATAGAGTGTGAGGTATTGATCCTTCCCATATCGTTTTCCAATTTTCCCAATAGTTATTGTCAAATAGTGAGCTTTTGTCCCAAAAGCTTCGTGTTTATGAAGCACTGCATTGATGAGGTCATTTACCCCTTCCATTGATCCACTCTTCTGTCTCTTCGCCAGTACTATATTGTTTTGATGATCACTGCTTTGTAATACAGTTTAAGATGTGGTACAACTAGGCCCCCATCCTTCACATTTGTTTTTCCTCAGTTTCCTTGGTATTCTTGATCTTTTGTTCTTCCAGGTGAACTTTATTATTTTTTCTAATTATATAAAAAAGTTTGGGGCAGTTTGATAGATATGGCACTGAATAAATAAATCAATTTAAGTAGGATTGCAATTTTTATTATATTAGCTCATTCTACCCATAAGCAATTAATGTTTTTCTAATTGTTTAGATCTAGTTTTAATTGTATGAAAAGTGTTTTGTAGTTGTATTCATATAATTTCTGTGTTTGTCTTGGCAGATAGGTTCCCAAAAATTTTATATTGTCCAGAGTGATTTTAAATGGAGTTTCTCTTGCTGCTGAGTTTTGTTGGAAATATATAGAAATGCTAATGATTTGTGTGGTTTTATTTTTTATCCTGCAACTTTCTAAAATTATTAATTATTCCCATTTGCCTTTTAGGTGATTTTCTAGGATTCTCTAAATATACCATCATATCATCTGCAATGAGTGATGGTTTAGTTTTTTCACTGCTTACTTAATCCCTTCAATTTCTTTTTCTTCTTGAATTGCTCCTGCTAGCATTTTCAGCATAATATTAAATAATAGTGGTGATAATGGGCATCCTTGTTTCACTCCTGATCTTATTGGGAAGGATTCTGACTCATTCTCATTGTAGATGATTCTTAGGTATGATGTTTTTGAGCCCCAGGCATCTTTCTAGGACTATCTTCTAGATGAGTTATGAATTGATTAGGATCTCTATTGCAAGAGAGTCTTCTCCCACATGTAAAATGATATTTTCAATAATAGAACCTTTACTATAGATTTCTTACAAATTCTAAAGTGACCAAATATAACAAAATTACATTTATTTTCAAAGTGCCTGTCATTTAGACGTGCCTTTAATTATGATCTAATCTAAATTAGATAGTTTCTTTGTTCATTTTTGTTTGTTCTTTTTTTTTTGAGAGGCAATTTGCCACAATGTCCAAAAAGGAATCTTCTGTGTTAAGAAGTTGTTGGTATTCAATCATTTTTCCGTCATGTCTGCCTAATAGGGACCTTATTTATATTTTTGTGGCAGAAATAATCTAGTGGTCTGCTATTCTCCTCCAGCTCATTTTATACACGAGGAAACTAAGACAAAAAGTTAAGTGACACACCCAAAGTCACACAACTAGTAAGTACCTAAGTAAGTGTGTAAGATTTGAATTCAAGTCTTCCTGACTTTACCATCTAGCTACCTGTATTAGGAAGACAAATTATGACTTAATGGTTGTGTAAGCCTGGGTAAGTAATTTAACTTCTCATTATCTCAAAACAACTTTCTAAGACCCTAAATTACAAAAATTTGCCAATCTATGTTGACAGAGGTTGGTTGCTAAGGGTCTCTCCCTATGAAATCACAAACCAAGACCACTATTCTCCTCTACCATGAAAAAAGGGAGAAAAAGAAGAAATTATTATTATTATTATACATTAATATATTATATTATAGTATTAAGGAACAAGTCTGCCAACTCCTTTAAAACGAGTTATGGGTTAGCATATCTGTGAAATAATCGAAATAATCTAAATAAAAACACACAAAGTAAGTCTTTCCCATTAATCTACATGAGAAAGTAATTAAGACTATTAGGAGGATTATAGCTTGATAACAAGTATTTTCCATTAGAACAGACTACTATGAGAAGCAATACTAATAACTCTAAGGTAAAAAGTTACATTCACAGATTTCTCAGTTATATTCATTTCATTTTATTTCTGCAAATCTATAACCCTGGCCAACTGTTACATTTGTGTCTTTGGTCACAAGAGAATTCTAGAAAGCAGTCTAGACTCCTAAATGAAGTCTATCACCAGGAAAATAATTGAAAATTTGTGTCATCATGTTATAGTGGAAATAACACTGGGTTTAAATTTAAAAGTTCGATTATTAATGTTTCTTATCTATCTTACACTACACTATTCATCTAATATTTTTCCTCAATTTCTTCACTTAAAAATGGGAATGATAACGTTTACATCATAGGGCTAGAGATGTAGAACTGAAGGAATCTTGGAGATCATCTAGTGTAAACCTTAAAATTTCTCAGATTTATGAATGTTAGGGGTTTCCCCCATTGGGAAATCTTCTACTTAAAAAAAAATTCCTAGCAGATGGTGAGAACTCTACTTGAGTGTGGGGGCTCCTAGCTATGGTAGTGTCCCTGCTCCACCCTACTTAAGACTGCTTTAGGACAGAAAACGGCTTGCTAAACAATGAAATACTTTGATCCATGCTTATGGAAGGGACAGGAAGTTCTTTGAGTCATGACTGTTTTAGAATTGATACAATGGAATACTAAGTACCTATAAAGGTGGGGCAACTTGTAAACTACTTAAACCTAAAAGGGTGATAACTTATTCAGAGTTTTTTTCTAATGAAATTTGTCGACACAGCAGCATTTTTTCCTGACTTACTAAAGAGATTAAAACTACTCAGCTGTGAATTCAAAATGGGAGGTCCTTTAGAAACATCTACAGTGATTGGTAGATGTAAGGACTTAGGGGAGGTTACAGAGGAGATTTTGCCCTTAAAAATAAGAGCTTGGATCTCATTCAGGGATCTGGATTTCTGATTCTCATTCTGGAGGATCTCATTCTGAGGGAGAGCTCCTTGAGGAGCTCCTCTGAGGGGCTCTGTCCCTCTGGGGTAGGAGCTCTGGAGGCTCTTGAGAGAGGCCCTTTGAAACAATCTCTGGCTGGAAGACTCTTTGAGGAAGGACGCTGGCCTGGTGTCATTAGAAATCCTTGTTTAGTCAGACCTTGTGGTGAGTGTTAAAAAACTGATTCTTTTCTTACTCTTTCTCTCCTTCTTTGATTACTCATTGTATTATTAATTAAAAATCTCTATAAAACCCAATTAACTTGGGTATTTGAATAATTGGGAATATTTCCCTGGCGACCACCTTATATTTGATTTTAAAACCCAAGACACTGTAGTGAAACATATTTCTGCGATAAAATTTACTCACCCTCTCTTATATCTATCACAATTTATATCTCCCACTATTTTAATCACTACAGTTTAAGACCTCAACCATTTTAAATCTCACACTAGTCCAACTTCTAAATTTTATAGATGGCAGGGAGGCAACATTATTATATTATTAATATTATAATAATCATATTATCAAGTGTTTACTAGGTATCGAGCATTGGGAATACAAATCCAAACCAAAAACAGATGGCAATTCTTTCCCTCAGGGTACTTGCATTCTAATGAGAGAAGCTATGTAAAAAAGGGAGCTGAAAAGGGAAGGCAGAGATACCCTCTCAGGGGCATGGTGGCAAAAGTTTGGGAGATGTAATATTTATTGTAGAAATGAGTTAGAAATTGAGGAACAGGAGATATGGGAGATTTTATAACAGGGAATGGAAAAGTTGAAGGGAGAGAGAGAATATAGCTGCCGGTGAGGTAAAAGGAGAGAGATGCCCCCTGCTGAGAGGCTATTTTTGAAAAATGGGGTTCCCAAGAAATGGGCCACTTATGATAGCCTGAGGGGATGTCTTCTCTATAGATTGATGCTGCAGATACCCCAGAGCAGGTAAGTACAGACCCTCCTGAGGGACAAACCTTCCCCCAGACTTAGTCGCCCAGCTGGGGTCCAATAAGGACTGTTTGTAGTTGACTGGCTGTCCTGAAGTTAAGCTCCCTCTATATCTCCTGAAATGTTAGTCCTCTTATCTGACTGCAATATTCAAATAAAGATACATTTTAATAGCACATTTGGATTGGGGAGATATCAGGGAAGGGGGAAGATGAGGTTTGAGTCTCTCTCAGCTTTTGAGCTGAGGCCAGGTCTCACAGGCTGGTGGAGGATTTCTTTTATTCCTGTCTGTGCTAATCTGTTCTACATTGCTTAAGGTCAAAGTCTTAGAAGTAGACAGTAAGAGGAAGAAAAGTTCTGACTTCTCAGAACTGGTTGGGCCTGTCTCTTCAGGCTGACACCTTTAAAGGCTAGCCTTACAGTCCAAACAGCTTCCCTTAAGTCCTTTTGTCCAATGAACATGATCACAGAGATCCAGGCAGAGCACACAGTTGGGAAATTCAGGAATAGAGGCACTTCTATCTAGAGATAGGGAGAGAGCTCCTTCCAGTTCCAGGGCCAGGAAGGAAGTGCTAATCACAAGACCAACTGCCACTCCCAATTGCCTCTTCCCCCACCAACTGTCAGTCTTGTCAATATATTCTCTCTAACACTCTAACTGCTGTTGGTTCCAACTCAGTGAAAGAAAGTCCAGAACTTGCTTTAGTTTTCCTTTCCACAGAGAGTAAAAAGCAAAACCAAGAGTATGAAGCAAGGCTAGTGTAAGCCTATTCCCAAAACAGAGACCCCTTAGAAGCAACTTATCAATGGGATAAGGGAGCTAACATGGCAGAAGGAAGATCCAGGGTAAGAAGAGCCATAGTAGAAAAGTCAAGGAGAGTGAGACGTACAACTAGGGGAGGAAAAAACTAAGCACTAGATTTTAGGAAGTAAGTAGAAGAGCTAGTTTTCCATTTACATACTCTGATATTGAATCCAGCCCTCTTTGTAAATCATATAGACACAGCATATCTATATCATACAGAACTCTATGTATCATATAGATATAGGATAACATCATTATTACTGAAGTTTATTAGTACTGTCACTTTCATTTATATTGGATATTAAAATTTGCTCATTAACCCAACAGAAACTATAGTGAAAGGGCTATCACATAAAAGCCAAGAAATATTTGGCTCAGTATAACTATTTACTGGGCTGTGAAGAACTAAGTTAACCAAGCCCCAGGGATATGCCTCAAACAGCACATTAATGATCTTTACACATGTAAATTCATTACTTGTTTAATTAAGTTAAATCAAGGATTGCATTGTTTAATCATTAATTAAAAAGCAAAGAATGTTATGTTCAAACTTAATATCTCAGACAGAAACTAGAAAGGAGAAAATAAAGATTTAACATTTTCTGTATCCCTTAACTACACTCACTGCTCTCTCCTCTGCCCTGTTCCCAGTTTTTCTCCAGTCATCCCCCCCCCCATACTCAAATCCCTGTACATACATGTATAAGCTGGAAGAAAAAAAAAAACTGTTCTTTTCAACACCACATTTTCTCCTTGACCTTGGTTTCCATATCAAAGAGGAAATCATTCTGCTTACAGGTCAAATTTCTTATTTTTTAGATGACAAGTAACATGTTCCTTTGCAAAAAGATCAAAGAAAAAGGATTTCACGAGTCAAAAGATATCTCTATACAATTACTTTTTTCAAGCTGGAGATTCTTCCGTTAAAAAAAAAATGAATCCCTGAGAAAAATGTTCAGTGTCAGAAACAGACTAATTTCCCCAAAAGGTTCCTTGAGAATCTCTACAGATAGTTCATAGTCCTCTAATTATTTCATGAATTTAGGTCACAGCACAATTAGCATCAACCAACACAGGAATATTTTCAGTCACCTGGCTCATCAGAACCTTGAGATACAAATGAAGAGGTGGAAAGATAGTCTCTCATGGGAGTCAGAACATAGTAAATGACTGAAATTAAACTCCCACTCAGCAACTGTAGTAAAATAAAGGCAAGATACTTGTGTATATACCTCGAGCCGCACTAAAAAGGCTTCTTTTAGTCTTGGTCTTGAATTCCAGAAGTATTCCAAAAGTAAAGTACAAGAACCAGTTGTAAAAATCCCTCAGGTGGTTCCTAAGCTGATCTCTTGTAGTAGCAAAATATTTAGTAAGGTCATAAACTTTGATATTTGACTATTTTTCAAATTGAAATGGGAAATTCAATTTTATTTTAATATCAAAAATTTACCAAATTACTTTTTGCTATTTTTAGTCTATCAAACAAAAATAATATCCTTTTTTACAATAATTCTAATGATTTTTTGTTTTGCTTTTGTCCTGAAAAAAGAAAATAATATATAGATCTCCCATATTTTATAAATGTTTAAGAATATAGGATCAAGTAAGTCATAAAACTATGCATATCCTTTGACCTAGCAAGGCCACTGCTGGGCCTGTATCCCAAAGAGATCAGAGAAAGTAGAAAAGGACCTACTTGTACAAAAACATCAGTGGGGGAATAGCTAAACAAGCTATGATATATGCTTATAATGGAATCTATTGAACCATAAAAATGAGAAACAGGATGAATTCAGAAAAGGCTAGAAAGACTTATTTGAACTGATGAGAAGTGAACTGATAAAACCAGTAGAATGTTGTACACAGTAGCAGCAATGAAGTAAGATGACCAACAGTGGAGAATTAAATTATTATCATCACAACATGGCCCTTGGATAACCCCAAGGGACTCATGATAAAAAGATGCTATCCACAGCCAAAGAAGGAACCCTTGGAGCCTGATTGCAGATCATCTTTCACTTTATTTCCTTCATGAATTTTTATGGAATGTGTCATATGTGCCTTTCCCATAGCATGGGGAATATGGAAATATTTATTGCATGATAGCACTGGTATGACCTATATCAGATACTTTACTGCCTTGAGGAGGCTGGGTTAGGGAGGGAAGGAGAAAATCTGAATCAAAAACATCAGAAAACAATTGTCAAAAATTATTTCTACATGTAATTGAAAAATAAAATTAAGAAAGGTTTAAAAAAAGATATAGGAGCAGTCTTCCTCATGATGACAAATTAACCACTTAGAAGGTATGATGCTGGCTTTGTTTTCTACCACTTAGTCTTGTTTCCTATTAAATATACTCATGGCACTGGCTTCTTATAGGAAGGCAAGCATAGCACAATGCTTGCTTCTTGATTTCTGCTATTTCCTTATAAAACAGGGAGTCAAGATTTAGCTTGCCACAGTCATTGAAAACTGGAATTTTTAATCCTTTAGTTTATCTATAGAAGGATGCATGAAAAGTATGCTTATAATAAACAAATGATGTGTTGTTTTTATCTTCATAACAATATCTTGAAAATTTTTAAATTAAAAACAACATTGTATATATAAAAGAATTAGATTTGAAATCAAAAAAGCTTGGCTCAGTGTACTAAGTAGGCAATCTTGGATAAACCATTAAATCCTTCTGTGTCTCAGTTTCCTCATTTGTAAATGGTTAAAACAATACACTATCATTACCATACTGTTGTGAAGATATTGTCCAATGAAAATGAAAGATCTAATAAAATCATGTATTATGTACACAAAATAGAGGCAACCATACAGTGTTATACCAATATAGGTTATTATGATTACTTTGTACTTCAACCTCATGTGTTTTAGTTAGTACAGGCATTCATTGTATCAATGAGGCAGCTAATCAATCTTCATCAAACATTTATTATGCAACTACTATGTATCAGACACGTTGGTAGGTGCTGAGGAAAAGATAAAAACAAAAGTTTTCTCCCTGAATTACTTTACATTCTACTGGACAAAACAACATATACCCCCAGATTTTTGTTGCTTAGTTATTTCCAGCTCTTTGTGACTCCATTTTGGGGTTTTCTTGACAGAGATGCTGGAGTGGTTTGCCATTTCTTTCTCCAGCTCTTTATATGGATAAGGAACTGAAACAAACCAGGGTTAAGTGACTCGTCCGGTATTATGCAGCTAGGAAGTGTCTGAGGTTGGTTTTGAGCTCAGGAAGATGAGAGCCCAGTAATCTATCCACTGTACCACCTATGTGGCTGAATACCAAATACAAAGGCAATTCTAAGGTAATTGGGACAGGGATGATATGAGAGAAATCATCAGTGAAAAGAATCAGGAAAGGTCTCATGGATCTTGCTCCTGGAGGAGGGAACAATTTTGATCTGAACTTTGAAGGGAGCTAGGGATCCAAAGAGATGTAGGTAAGGAAGAGGGAGGGGAATTCCTGTTGTGAAGAATCATCTGTACAAAGATATAGGATGGCATGTCAGTTGTAAGAGACAAAAAGTCTGCCAATCTGGATGAAACATACAGTGGCAAGGGGAGTAATATGCAACAAGTCTAGGAATATTGGCTGAAGCTTATTATGAAAGATCAGAGATGCCAAAAAAGTTTATTTTGTCTTAAAGATCAAAAGGAGCCATTGGAGCTTTTGAGCTGGAAACTATCAGAGTTTGATTTGGGCTTTAGAAATAGTGCTTTGGGATTTAGGTAGAAGATGGATTTTTGAGGGGAGAGACCTGAAGTAGGGAGATCATTGAAGACTTCGAGAACTGCAATAGTTCAACAATGTACAAAGGACCTGAAGAAACAGAGATGTACAGGGCAACAAATGGCAAGATATGGTAACTGAATGGCAATGTAGTGGGAGGGAGAATAGAGTAGTTGAGAACGGCACTGAGGTTCTGGACCTGGAACATTGGAAACATGGTAATGAATTTTATCCAAATAGGGATTTTAGAAAACATTGGGTGTCGAGGGAAAGATAAAAAATTCTGTTTTCAGTTTGAAATGCCCATTAGAAGAAAATGTTCAAAAGACAGTTGGTGATGCAGGGCTAGAGAGTGTGAAAGAGCCGGATATGCATAGATATGACTGTCAATCACATAATGATGAGATCAGTGAGAGAATGAGAGTAGAAAGAAAAGAAAGAGAAAGTGATTCTGGGCAGAGCTTTGAGATTTTCCCACAATTAAGGAGATATGAATGATGGTCTATGAAAGGAGACTGAGCAGTATTGGTTAGACAGATAGGAAGAAAAGACAAAGATATCCAGGAAAAAAAGGATGGTTAATAGTGTCAGCTATTAGAGAAAAATCCACAAGACTAATGGACTAATGACTGGGAAAAGACCATAAGATCTGGCAATTATGAGGTCAATGGCAATTTTGACTGTGCAGTTTCAGTTGAACAGCTAATATATTATTAGCCTCACTTTACAAAAAGGGAAACTAAGATTAAAGAACAATTTGCCTAAAGTAGCAATTACTTGGTGTGAAAATTGGTTTTAAATTCTGATTTCTTAACTCAAAGTCCAGCATTCCCTCAAATGAAATGCTGAATGCTCTGTTTTAGTTTGAACAATTCATTTGGCTTAACATATGCTCATTAAATGTTAGTGGGTTTGTTATAATTAGTCTAGGAGATAGATGATGAATCAAATGCAGTTAATTTGTAAAATATCTCAAGATTTACTTTCACAATGAATGTATCTTTGAAGAATTCTGTCCTCCATTCTCTACCATCCACATAGATCCCTAACCTGAAACTAATCTCCCAAGTGGTGTTTTTAAATGCTCAAGGCAAGTAAAATCCTCCAAGTTTCTACCTTTATCCTAACCTATTTTTAAATGTCCCAAATGCTACCAAATAGACCGTACCATTTCATTCAATTTGGTTTTGAAATTATGGTGTTAGGTATAGAAAAGAAATGTTGTCTGCTGGTTGCTATAGTGGGGACATAAAAATATATAGTGTTGATCTTGTACCTTATATCCAATAAGCTCCAAGTTCTTTAAAAACACAGTCTTATTCATCCTCATAGTCATGTAGTGACAAAATCCAGGTAAAAGTAAAGTTAGAGACAAGGTAAGAAGCTTGGGACATTGACACAAACTTTCTGAGCATTGGTAAATTGCTACATGTCCCTCTAAATTGATAATACTAATAACTAGCATTTATAGTGCTTTAAGGTTTACGGATGATTTGTAAGTATTTTTCTCACAATAATCCTGGGAAGTAGATCATACTTTTATTTTGTTTTATTTATTTATTTACCCCCAATTTTATAGATGAGGAAAATGAAACACAAACAGATTAAATGTTTTTTCCAGGGTCACAAATTATAAGTTTGCATCTTTCTGACTGGATCATGAAATCTATTCACTGCATCACTTAAAGATTAGTTGTACTATCTCTTACCTTGATGTGCCAGAGTATGAGAACTGGTAATGGCTTGGAATCCATTGTAAGGTCTAATGTAGTACAATTCGCACTTGATACAGATGGGAAATTTCAGGGCTAGACAGTAGAAATTACATAAATGGTAGAACTTGGACCTGGGACCAAAGTCTTCCTCCACTATTTTTATTGCTATTCCCATCACCCCATAGTATTAATATGCATTATAAAGTACCCAGAGACAAGAAGTATTAGCTAAATTTTTCTGAAGATGGAATAGTGCTTTACAACATCAATTTCTGAGACAATCATTAGGCCAAGACAAAGTTATGACACCTACAGAAATAACTTCAAATATTGTATTAAAGACAGGAAAAGACGTATTCTTAGACACCAACTGAGGAAACTCCCTTTATAGGGAGGGAGTATGGGTCAGCACCTTGTCTGTAATTTATAATCTTAGAGAATTACCTAGAGAACTGAGAGGTTACACTAGTAATATGTGACAGAGGCAGGCTTTGAACCTGGATAGATCTCTCTGACTTCCAGTTTAGCTCTATATCTATGACATCAGGCCACTGTGAATGTTGGATTTCAGATTATTTGAGCTATTTGCAGTGACAGAAAAGGATATATTCTTAATTAAATAGCAAAATCAGGGAGATTTCCTTTAATTGCATTTAGAAAATCTTAATAGATTTTCTACTACTCAAATTCCATTGTAGTATCTGGTATTTATGACCCTTACATGATTTCTTTTTGCTCTACTCCATCTTTTTAACTTTATCTCTTGATTATCCACTTCTATGAACCATTTTCCAAGTGAATTAAACCTCTTTATCCCTTAAACAAATGGTACAGTTTTCTCTTTGCCAGGAAGGTCCCCTTTCATCTGTTAAATTCCTAACCATATCTTAAAGAATAAATATCACTTCCTCCACTAAGGTTTACCTCACTTACCCAAAAAATCACATGCTCTGAGGTAAATATCCCAACTCATAACCACACTGATGAGTCAAGTCCCCAGTACATAGCTACTAGGTCCATTTGGGCCCAAGGGTTTATTACCTCTAAAGAGTGGAGTATCCTTTTTAATGATAAATCCCACAAGTCCCAATTGTTGAGCTTCCCTTCATAATTATGGCTTGTCAATTAGTAAGCCAAGCTATTCTGGACTTCCAAAGTTCTCAAGGTCCTTGAGCAACCATAGTAATTGGGAATATGGAGAGTGAGAAGGTAAGTCAAAGTCAAAACCCAGGCACAAATCTTCCTCCTGCCCTAAATGATTCCTTCTTAAAAATCTGTCTCCCTCCTCTTTGACCTACATGCTCACCCAGGATCAAATAATTCTTGGGCTCAAATTTGCTTGATACCTTACAGATGATCCCCAGTGCATGATCATACTTAGCTAGAATACATTTGATTAAAATCAGCCAAGATGTGTCCCTACTTAGTTAAGGTACCAGAATGTAGCATTTTATAACTTGCTTTAGATGGGGTTGGATAATTTTACAGACTTACTCAGTGACACCTATTCTTTATCCCAAGACATGAGATCACCTAGTTATGAAACTATCTAAGAAACTTATCTTTTAATGTCTGTATATTGGTCTCATTCTACCACCTTATCACCTCACCACCAAAATTATATGGATATACCACTTGATTCCAAAAAAAGGCTATAGCACCAAAATATGATCTTTCTTAGAAATTATTTATTTATATTGATTTTCTGTTTATATTAAATATAAATAAATAAAAATAGAAAGAAAATAGAAAGAAATAAATATTAAATATAAATATTAAAATTAAAATTAAAAAAATTATTTAATTTTTTCTTTTATTACGAATTTCTACATCAGTTAACCAAAATCATATGATCCATATAGTCTCCTTTCTCTTTTCCCTTCCCTCTCCCAGAGCTGATGTGCAATGCAATCTGGATTATACATGTATTATCACACAAAATATATTTCCATATTAGTCATTTTTTGAAGTAAATAATCTTATAGAACCAAACCCCCCAAACATATGCCAAATAAACAAGTGGTAAATCATATGTTTTCATTTGCATTTATACTCCAAAAGTTCTTTCTCTGGAAGTGGATAGCATTCTTTTTCATAAGTCCTCAGAATTTTCCTGAATCATTGTATTGTTATAAGAAGCAAAGTCTGTCACATTTGATCATTCCACAATATTACAGTTACTATGTATAATGATCTACTAGTTCTGCTCATTTCACTCTACATCAGTTCATGTAGGTCTTTCCAGCTTGTTTCTGAAATCATCCCATTCATCATTCCTTAGAGCACAATAGTATTCCATCACCATCATATACCACAATGTGTTTAGTCATTCCCCAGTTGAGGGGACAACCCTTTAAGTTTCCAATTCTTTGCCACCACAAAAAAAAAAAAAGTAACTATAAGTATTTTTGTATAAACAGGTCCTTTCTAATTTTTTTTTTATCTCTTTGGAATATAGACCTAGTAGCAGTATTACTGGATCAAAGGGTATGCATTCTTTTATAGCCCTCTGGACATAATTCCAAATTGCCCTCCAGAATGATTAGATCAGTTCAGTGTCCCAATTTTGCCACATCCCCAGCAACATTTATCATTTTCTTTTAGTACTGGCCAACTTGATAGATGTGAAGTGGTACTTCAGAGTTGTTTTAATTTACATTTCTCTAATCAAGAGGGTTTTAGAACATTTTATATGATTATTGATAGCTTTGATTTCTTTATATGAAAACTGCCTATTCTTATCATTTGACCATTTATGAGGAATAACTTGGATTCTTATAAATTTGACTTAGTTCTTTATTTATAAGAAATTAAACCTTTATTAAAGAAATTTGTTATAAAATATTTTCCTAGTTTTTTGCTTCCTTTCTAATTTTGCTTACATTGGGTTTTTTTAAAAATCCTTTTAAATTTACTATAATCAAAATTATTCCTTTTATTTCTTGTAATGTTTTCTATATCTTGTTTGGTGACAAGTTCTTCCCTTTTCTATAGACCCAACAGGTAAACTATTTTGTGTTCCCCTAATTTACTTATAATATCATTCTTTATGTTTAAATAATATGCCCATTTTTACCTCATATTGGTATAGGGTGTGAAATATTGATCTCAACCTAATTTTGCCACATTGTTTTCAAATTTTCCCAACAGTTTTTGTCAAATAGTGAGTTCTTATCCCCAAAGCTGGAATCTTTGAGTTTATCAAACACTATCTGGCTGAGGTCATTTCCCCCTAGTTTATTTCATTGACCCACCCTTCTATTTCTTAGCCAGTACCATATTGTTTTGATGATTTCTACTTTAGAGTGCAATTTAAGATCTGGTAAAGCTAGGCCCCCATCCTTCACATTTTTTCACTAGTTTCTTTGATGTTCTTGACCTTTTCTTCTTCCAGATGAAGTTTGTTATTATATTTTTAGTTCTTTAAAAAAATTTTTTGGTAGTTTGATTGGTATAGCACTGAATATGTAAATTAATTTAGGGAGGATTATTGTTTTTATTACATTAGATTGGCCTACCCAGGAGGAATTAATGTTTTTCCAGTTCTTTAGATCTAATTTTATTTGTGTGAAAAGTGTTTTGTAACTGTGTTTATATCAAAATGTGATCTTTGAAAGAATGAAATATGGTACAGTGGAAAGAATGCTGGCTCTGGAGATAGGACATTGGTTCAAATAGGATTTGGGCTGAAATGTCATATTACCAGTGTGATTTTGGGTAAAACACAAACTTCCATGGGTCTTGGTTTGCTCCCCTACCATATGAAGGGGTTAGACTAGATGGCCATTTAAATCTTTCTGGGCTCTAGATTTGAAATCCTGTGATGGCATCTCCTGAGTTGGAGTGGCTCTAGGGATAGTTTAGGTACATGTAGTTTGAACTGCCTTGCTGAATTCATTGAGGTATATGATCAACTTGATATTGCTGATATTTTTATTCACAGCAATATTAGAAGAGCCATTTACAAATTAATACCAAGACAAAAAGTACATTATTGGAAGTGATATACATCACTGGAAATTAAGATTATTAAAAAGTGATGCATAACGATAGTTTTTTCTGCAAATAAACTAAAAGCTTCATGACGGCAAGAATATTTTTACCTAAATTTTGTATCAAGTTCTTTGCATATAATAGCAATTAATACATATTTGCAGTTGGAGTAAGAATTTAAATAATAATGGCTTAAGGCAGATGTTCATAACAGTTAATATTTATATAGTTCCCTAAGGTTTAAAAATATTAAAATTAGTTTCTACTCACAAGGCACGTGACATAGATGATATAAATGGGAACAATCTGGATGCCTGGAGGTAGCAGAGGAAAATCAGGATTAAAATTTAATGACAGCCAATATGCAACATGAATAATGCACAAAGCACATAATTAAATGGATTGTGTTTTATTGGTGGTGGGGAAACTGTGCCATAATGAGGTTATCATATCAAACTCTTGTGTTTTGAAATAACGTTGAACTGGCTTTTCATGTCTGTTACATTATCTGGGAAGATATTACAATCAGGTAGCTTAGGAGAAACCTGAGTGTTGATCATTTTGGGATGCCCTCGCCAGCCCCTCCTCTCCCTGCCATTGCTTCCTCTCACCAAAGCTAAGAAAACGAGAAGCATCCAAATCTGCTACAAGCTCTGTAACGTCAAACAAGTCACTTAATATTTTGGAATCTCAACTTTCTCATTTGCAAAATAAGGTGACTGAGAACAGATAATCTCGGGTAATAAGTAGCATTGGTAATAGAAGTGTTTATATAGTACTTTAGGATTTATAAACTGCTTTATAAATATATTTTATTTGGTTCTCAGAACAATCCTGGGCTATTGTTAGCTTCATTTTTCAGATGAGTCAACTAAGTGACTTGTCCAGAGTCACACAGTAAGTAGAGTATTTGAATGCCTTCCCAGAGCCCCCCAGCTGGAAAATCTCTCTCTTGATAAATAAAAAAGCATTTAGCAGCTTTCTTTTGTTCCTTCACTCTCCCAAATATATCCCCAAATATAGGTGGTCAATGAATAGATTCCTCTTTGAAAGAAAAAAATTATAAAAAAATAATTACAAAATTCTAGATCTAACATTCTTTCCACTATTCGACCTAGCTGCCTCTTACCTTTTAAATTGTATGTTTCTATATTTAAATGGAAATGTCTAAGATACACTGCTAACCAATGGCAAAACTGAGATTGAAAGAAGGTGTGTATAATAAGTATATCTATACCTTATGTCTGGTATACCAGTAGCAAGTTATGTACTAGCTGTGTGACCCTGGGCAAGTCATTTAACCCTGTTTGCCTCAGTTTCCTCAACTGTAAAATGAGCTGAAGGGAAAAATGGCAAATCACTCCAGTATTTTTACAAAAGAAAAAGTGGGATCATGGAGAGTCAGACACAATTGAGATGACTTAAGAAAATACTAATTCCCAGGCATAGACCATAATGCTTAATACTCATAATAGTCCTTATATATCTCAATTCTCTCACTATGCTTCGTACAATTCATTTCATTTCAATTCAATTCAGTTTAACAGAAATTTAGTGCCTAAAACTCACAAGGCACAGACAAACATTAAACAGTCTCTTCTCTCAAAGACCCCACAGGTACTGGCCACTAGGAGCCCAGCGGATAGACTGTTGGAGTTGCAGTCATGGAGATCTGAATTCAAATGCCTAGCTATGTGGCCATGGGCAAGTCACTTAACCTCCGCTTTGGTTTCCTCCTCTAAAATGAGCATAACCAAGAAAACATTAAATGCAGCCACAGAAGTATTGTTTGAAGAATAACTTGTGTATGCCCACTTCCAGAAGAAGAACTGATAGATACAAATAAGCAAGACATAGTTTTATATAGATATAGATATATTTTTGTTCTCTAATGTAAGAAGGGCAGGGAAGATGGGAGATATATAAGAATTTTCATGTAAGAAAAAAACTAATTAATCAATTAATTAATTAATAAAATAATAATGAAAATCTCTACCTCCCAGGTTGTTGTGAGGATCAGATGAGAAACTGTGTGTAAAGTGCTTTCTAAAATTGTAAGTGTTTTCTGTATATATGCTAGCTACCTAGAAAAAAAAAACATAAATAAAAGGCAATGGAAACCAAAACAACCAAAAAATGGAAATGTAAAGGTGATTTCCATTTAGTAGTAGTAGTTCATGCTCTCAGAGGATGGCATAGTGCTTTACACACGTTACCTAGTTTGTTCCTCATCACAAGCCTTGGGAGCTGATTCCATTTTATCTCCATTGGATATTTAATGACCACATTCCAGGAACACTAGAAATACTAAGATGGATATGATGCTATTTCCCCTCCACCTTACTGGGGCTCAGTCTAAGTTAAAGAGTTAGCACCAAAATGTATTCCCTGGAGTTAAATCCACACAGTTGGATGAAAGGCTTCACAAAAAGAGGTCTTTAGATCATTCCATCTATCCATCAAGGCCAAACTCAAATTCCTTCTCAGAGGCCCCCAACTGGAAAATCTCTCTCCTGAACAAAAAAAGCACTTAGCAGCTTTCTTTTGTTTTTTTGCTCTCTGCTTGTATTACTGAATAAAGGTTGTCAATGAATAGATTCCTCTTTGAAAGAAAAAAATCACAAAGTAAAAATAATTACAAAATATACCCTATAGGATACATTTAATAATAATAATTAGAAGGATAACATTTATAATTAAGGTGTTTAATGCACTTTCCTCACATCAGTCCTGTGAAATAGAAAAAGCATTCGTATATCCCAGAGAGGAAATATAGCATAATGAATAGGACAAGACAACATGGTTCCAAGCATTGTCATTGATGTGTTGGTGGCTCTGGCCAAGTCCCACCCCTACCTCCTATCCCCACTAACCAGTTATAGAAGCCCAGAGTTCTCACCATAAAATTATAGATAAGAGGGTGATTAACATTGTTAAATGGGAATTTCCTCAACCAGGAGCCCCTATTTTTAAGAGTTTCTTTCTCTTCAAATAAGATGTTTCAATCCTGGTTTTTATTCCTCTGACCTTCTACATCTTAGACAATTTTATTATTCTCTTTTTCTCCCTGATCTTCCAATCTTATATGATCTTCACTCCAATGGAAAGGTAGCATGCTTTCCCTGTCAATTGATTTGGAACATATTATTTCTCATGTAGGCAAAATCCAGTTACACAGTAAATCCATCCATGGTTTCTTAGTTTTCTACCTGCTGTAGGGATATGTCTTCTTAACAAATCTGATGGGAGGACTGTGGAGATTATTCTTAAAGAGCTTATTATTGTTTGAAGCTTTTGCACTATTAATAGCATTTATTTTAAGATATAATTGCATCTCAACTTTCAACCAATATATCATTTAAAAAGACACTCTACCTCATTTAGAGGAGAGGCAGCATGATACATACTGACTATCTGACTTGGGGAAAGTCACTTAAATTCTTGGTTCTCTACCCAATTCTCAAAAGTATATGTTTCAGAGGAGGTGCTAAGCCAAATTTGTAAAGGGAGTATCTTCATTTTAGAGTTCCCTGTATCAATAAAATCACAGATTACACCCCGATCTCTATCCTTAATTCATTTAGAAAATTTTCATAAAAATTAATGTCTTCTATTTAAATCAACTACCCAATCAAAATTGATAAGTCAAATAGAAAAAAATTTATTTTCTTTACAATGGAGCAATTTATAGTGACTTCTCAGGAAGTTCTTTTTCTCCTCTCTTAATCCAAATATTATGCTACCCCATCTTTTTTCCTCATGTTTATCATTACCTATCAATTCACTTTTTCCTACTCTCCTATGTATCAGCATTCCCCTAGAACAAATAAGTAATTCAGAATCATAAGATTATAGAGATTTAGAGCTGGAAGGGAGTTTTGAGACCACTCTTTCCCATTATTCAGATGAGAAACTGAGGCTAAGTAACTTGCCCAGGATGAGATAATTACATTCTGTCTAAGGCAGGATTGGAATTCACATCTTCCTGTTTTAAAACCTGGTGTCCTATCTACTATGCCTTACTGCAACTCAAATCAGTATATTGATCATATAAGAGAATGCAAGTCTGACTCTACCTCCACCTTATCCCTACATCTCTATCAAAATACAAGGTATATTTGATGATTTTCTTCCCAACATAACTACCTATATTCAGATGAATATAACAGCTATAGTCAGGAGTATACTGGTAAATATTTAACAACTATTTCTTTGAGGAAAGGGAGTTAGGAGTACTTATATGGCATACATTTAATTTTAATCTGCATTGTGGATACTTTATTCATTCATTTCCTAAGACTTGACAATCACTAAAAATAATAAATCAACTCCTGATTTGTAGTGTTTCCCAATTTTCAAAGTATAAATGCTCACACTGAAAATTTAACCACTGGCCCTTATAAGCCAGTACAAGCTAACTCGAGTACACCCCTGCTGTATTTTTATGATCTAAATATATATCATGAAACTAGGTATAAACCAATATCTTACACTGTATATCAAGAAAAGTTCAAAATGCGTACATAATCATGAAATTAAGAAATGAAAGATGATATCATAAGTAAATTAATGGAGCATAGGAGCTGTCAGATGTATGAAGAGGGGAAGAGTTCATCACCAAATAAGAATCAGAGATATCCACAGGAGGTAACATGGATGATGATTTTATTACATAAAAATTTTTAAAGTATTTGCATAAGCATTTATTCAAATTAGAAAATTCAAATAAGAAAAAATCAAGAAACTAGAAAAAATTGGCAAATTTCTCCAATAAAGGTCTCATTTCTAAGATTGGTAGGGAATGAAAGCAAAATGAAAAGAATAAGAGCTATTCCCCAATTGATAAATTGTTTTCAGGTTACTATACCTCCAGGATAACATACCAAAGTTATATATTTAATATATATTTATTTTCTTATTAGAAAATAATATCTGTGTAGGGCAGGTACCATTTTCTTTGTATCTCCCAAAATGACTTTACTAGTGCCTTGCACCTGGTAGGTATTTTTTAACTATTTCCTAAAGACACTACCAGGAGAGATGGTGCTTTGAAAAGTCAAGAATCACTTTAAAATCACCTTGAGAGTAGGAAGAAAGTATACCATATGAAACAAAAGATCAAGAAATTAGAAGTATAACTGAAAAAGATCTACTCTAATAATGCTCTGGAGAAAAAACAAAGACAAAACATGCAAAGCCATACTATTGACCCACCAAGTGGCTCTGCTCTAAGAATGTCTTATGGGAAGGCAATCTATCTCCTCACTCACATGGACCCCATTCTAAAACAATGTTGGGGAGCTCCTGTCTCATGTCAGCCCCTCATTTAAGAAAGGGCTCAGAGACAAAGTCAGCAGTCATAATCATTCAATTCAGTATCCATCCTATCCAGGACCCAGGACCATATAGAGAAGAGATAAGATGTCACTCCAATCTGAGGAAAACAGGATGAGAATATAGGATTTAAGAAACAGTGAATTTATCCCAGAAACATGACAAACAACAACAAACAAAACTGCTAATCAAATTCCAGGAATTCATAGAAGAAAGTTTCCCAGAAAAAAAAATCAAAGAGAAAGTTTGAAAAACAGAATCCAGAGGTTAGCACCAGAAAAAACACTCATACCTACACTAATACAGATAAAATTCAACAACCAGAAATATGGTATCTGTGGTTCAGGGTTTCAGGACCATTCACAAACACACACACACACACACACACACACACACACACACACACACACACACACACACACACGAGATACCTAGATTAACTTGTCACCAGTGCATCAAAATATAATGAAACACTTTAATTATGGAATTCTCAAACATATCAAATATATTCTCTGATTTCTATAAATTCCAAAGTGTTTTTAAATTTTTTTCTAACTTCTAGCCAATTATCAAAGGTCATTTCATTCGTTTGATTGGCAGAAGTAATGTAGATTTATTTTTCACAAAAATTGTGACTCTCACCCCTGTTTTAAACTGAATATGGATTTATACACAGAATTCTTTGGATCCTCCAATTATCTCTCTCCTTTCCTGTTGTGCTAAGTAATTTTTCTTGAGAATTTTAAGATAATTCATTTTAAATCTCTAAGATAATTTTTTTTCTATTTGCCAAAGGCTTATCTGTTTTTCAACCTTCTCAGTACAACAGGTCAGATCATCTAGACTTTTCCTTTTGCTCAGTAAAATTATCTTTAAGTCTACTAAGCACATTAAATTTCTTTCAGAAGACACTCCTCTTGCCCTCCTCATATCAGTTGCCAGCACAACATCCTGCAATTATTTTTGGTGACTCAGAAAGCTTATTTGGGAGAGATTCTCCCAGTTCTCTAAAAATTTCTCTCTCAAAGCTTTCTGAACCAGTGTTAAAATTAAGATAATTCTTATTACACTTTGAATATTGAAAATTCAGTACAGTTTTATTAAATTTATGATAATAGTCAAGCATAAAGAAGAGTAGGATTCTGACTGAATTTTAAGTTTTTTGGACCCTCAGGTGGAGTGCAAAATAAAATTACAAATTTTTATGATCATGATTATGGTTTTATGATTATGGATATGATTGATAATATATAAGTTTATTAATACATATCTATAAAATATGATAAATATTATGCTATATATATTTGATATAATATGTAATAATAATGATTTTTAAAATATTTATCCATTTGATTTTATATTCCCTGAATTTTCCTCTCTTTGCATCCTGTGCCCCATCCCAGAAAGCTATTCATTATAACAAAGAAGGTGTTTTCTTTAAGAGAAAGAATTTTTAAAATTCAACAAAATCAGTCAACACATTATTTGGGATATACCAAACCTCTTGAACACAGCTCCTACAAAGGAGTGAGAGGAGATGTCTACTCATGTTTCTTCTTTAATACTTAGCTTCACCATTTTAATTTTACAACATTCTGTTGTTGTAAACAAATTTGTTGCTGCATTTTTTTTACATTTATATAGTAGTCATGCTGTATAGTGTTTTTCTGTTTCTCCTTACTGATTTGCATCAGCTCATAAAAATCCTTTGATGCTTCTCTGTATCCCTTATGTTTTTCATTTCTTACAGTAGAACAAGATTCCATTACATTCATATAGTGCAGTTTGAAACATTGCTCTAACTAATGGCACCTACTTTATTTCAATTCTTTGCTGCCAGAAAAATGTGCTTCTATAAATATGTTGGTGTATAGGAAGTTTTTCTTTCTATCAATTACCTCCTTATGGTCTATTCATAGCAATGGGATTTCTAGGACAAAGTTTGTGGATATTATATTTACTTTAATTGCATAATTCCAAAATGCTTTCCAGGATGGTTAATTCAATTCACAGAATTACCAACAATTCAGTAGAATTTCTGTCTTTGTACAACGTCTCCATGATTGATCATTCTCATCTTTCATCATCTTTCCTGAATTATTGGATATCAGGTGATAACTTGGAGTTGGTTTAATCAGCACTTCTATTATTAGTAGCAATTTATAGCATTCTTTCATTTGATATGAATAGTTTGTAATTTTTTTCAAGATTCGTGTTCATATCCTTTAACTACTTTCTAAAATTAGGAAATGACTTTTATTCGTATATATTACTATTAGTTTTCTATATATTTTAGACATTTCTTATCAGAAAATTTTAAGACATAGATGATCCTAAGATGGTGATTTACCATTTATAAAATATTTTATTTATTCATACATCTCCCACAACAATAATAATAACATATTTCATGCCATTTTAAAGTTTGTATATTAGCTTTTAGTTAATCATCACAATTATGTGAGATAATTATTATGATGATTATCTCCATTTTACAGATATGGTCATTGAGGCTCAGATAATTTAAGTGACTTTCCCCAAGATTAAACAATCCATAAATGCCAGTCAGATTTACCTGACTTTACTTAAAGCATTTTATTATTCCATGCACTTGCTAATAAATACCTATAAACAAAGATAGTTCTTTACTTAATAGTTAATCAGTTTTACTATGGTTCATCTTTACAATGTTCTGTCATTTACACCCATGTAACTACTATGAGTAAAAGAGATTCACAAACCCAGTTTTTACTGGCTCTGCACTTCAACAGGTTTCTATCTCTTTGAATGGTCTTCCAACTGCTAGTCTTAGCCTTCTCCTCTAAAGGAATGGCAGACATTTATTTAATCAGGGAACACTTATTTATTCCTTACCTTATATAGTACTGCATGCAAGGGCCAATTAAATAAAGTTAAATTAAATAATTAATTCATTATGTTGACCTTTTTATCAAATACAGAAAGATTTCTATAGTACAGTATGCAGGTATAGTATATATAGTTGTTAAAATGTGTTTCTGGTGATTTTTAATATAAGGTTAGATATTAGCTCATTGGATCAGGACACTTTCATAAATTAAAAAGAAAACATAATAAAGGTAAATGTGGTTGGGACAAAAATCTCCAATGTTTATCTTAAGTATTCTTAACATAAATCATTTTTTTTGCTAGGATATGTAGATAATAGTGGTAATGGATAGCAAAATACACTAGCACATCTCTAATGATGGCCTCCATGTTTCCTAGCCATTTAGCATATAGAGCAATTAATAAATCCTAAAAGAAAAAAAGGCACATTTGTTAATGAGGTGATGAAAACAGACCTAGAAGTTCCTAAATTTTTCTCTTATGACTTGTAGGGAGCCTCATGTAATCAGCTACAAAAGTAAGCATTTTGAACTACTTTAGGATGGGCCAACAAGTAAATGTGAGACTAATTTTGTATATCTATTGGGTAGAAATGAAAAGGGTTACCTTTAAAGCATTTATATATATATATATATATATATATGTATGTATGTATGTATATATGTGTGTGTGTGTATTTCTTACCTAATTTTCTGTTTACTATATATAAGCTTCACAAATACTGATACAAATGATTTTTTAAGTCCAGCACACACCCCCTACTTGAGGTATTGTTTCCTTGTTCTCATATAGACAAGGTAAGAGCTTGGAGGAACTAAATATAGGACCCTCATCCTATGACAAGTAAATCCAGAGCTAGAACTCATGACTTCTTACTTCAAGGCTAACATGCTCAATAAATAAGTCAATTTAAGTCAACAAGCATTTATTGAGTACCTACTATGTGCCTCAAGGCTCTCAAGGATTTCACAGTCTAATGGGGAAGGCAACATATAAGTGATTATGCATAAACAATATATATATGCACATATATGTGGCAAACGAGATAATCTAAGAAGGAAGGCACTACTCACATTAAAGAAAATGGGAAAATGCTTCTTGCAGAAGGTTAGATATTAACTGAGATTTGAAAGAAGCAGGGTAGTGAGATTTGAAATGAAGAGAGAAAGTATTAAAGACATGGAAGACCACCATTGCAAAGGCACAATGAGATGAATGAAGTACCATGTTCAAGAAATACCAAGTGACATAGAGTAGTATTGTATGTTTTAAAAAAAAACTAAAAACACCTCAATTCTCTATTATACTAATAGATATTAGCAGTTAATGGACCAAACTAAATCAAGCAGGTAAAAGCTAAACTATTTTATTTAAATGGAAACCAGTTAAATGTTTTTTTTCCTTCTATTATGGGAAAATAAATTATAGATTTATTTTGCTAGTCACCTTTAGCTTATTAGATATTATTAAAGTAACTCCCTCCAATAAATTTTTGTTGTGATCTCTCATCATGAATTGTGATCCCAAAGACTCTACCAGAAGAGAACAATCTCTAGAAAGTCCTTCTATATTGAAAAGCTTTTGAATGCACTCTAAGCAATGGTGTATATGATAGAGATAGAATAGATATTTAGATAGATAGATAGATAGATAGATAGATAGATAGATAGATAGATAGATAGATGGATGGATAGATGGATGATAGAAAGAGATAGTAGATAGATAAACAGACAGACTTGCAGACAAATGGAACATTTATTTAGCACTTACTATGTGCCAGGTACTGTGTTAAATGCCAAGGACACAACCAGAAAAAAACAAGTTCCTGTCCTGGTAGAATCAGAAGACAGGGAGGGAAATGGAGATCCTTGGAAGTTACTCAGCATGCCTCAAAAAGAGTCCACAGTCATGGATGAAACAGTTTTGGAATTAGCATGGATGGCATGCACACTTCCTCAAATGGCAAATACCAAGGGTAGAAATGTGATACTAGCAAGAAAGAAGATGCCAAATTAGATGTTCAAACAGAAACCAGGAGTCATGGCAAAAAACCATGTTCTCATTATGGCTGGCATCAAGTTCAGGTCAGAGAAGCTCATCACCAGAAGTCTGATCATGAAATGATGAATTTTTTTCAGCTATAACTCACAGAAATGGTCTACTAAAGAAATCTCTAATCAGGCATTGAATGAACATTTATTACATGCTTACTATGTGTCAAGCACTGTGCTAAGTGCTGATGTATACAGATGTTTATGCTCCTAAAAAGTCCTAGATACTTGATGTATTGAGATGAGCAAAATATTCATCTGGATCACATGAAATAAAAATGGAGGAATCATAAATGAAAAAGGAAGCCAGCCTAGGGTGAATTTTTTTTTATGGAGAAGTTAAGAAGTATTATAATTAATTATAGAGACCTTAATTTGGCTGAACTAGTTTGAGTAATAATGGATCTCATTATCTCCGCAACATTCCAGGGATTAAATCAATTCATGATGTCATTTGCAAATGAGCATTTTCAGGATTTCAATAACTATAGGGAATCCTTTTTCTATTTGGATTTTTCACTGCACATATTCCATGACAGTTGCAAGCACTTTGATAAACGTATTTTTCCCTTTTTCATTTCTTGCTAGATATTAATAATCAGCAAGTCTTAGAATAATATTATCTCTGTTGTTGAGCCTATCTTAGAATCTTTTATGATGTTAAAATGTGCTTAGGAGATATTCATTGGAAGAGAGCCCATTTTTACTGTACTGAATAAAATGCTTTAAAAAATAATGAACAAATAATATATACTATGATATTTTGGTATTTTGTACATCTTTCAATAAGTTGTAAGAGTGAAAAAAATGATCTGCTGTATGTGCCTTTTGCCTACCTGTTCCTTCCTAATATTTTAATGTATGATGTCTTATAATGAAGGTATAATTTATTATCATAAAGATTTTGTAGAAATGAGAGTCATATGAGTTGGTATTATGGCTATATTCCCAATTGCCTTTTTAGTAGAATGATTTTTTTAAATCATTCAATATATTCCCATCTTTAAAATACCTTAAGAATAAATCCCCCAATCTCCTCAAAGTAGCATTTCCTCAAGCACCAACCTCTTTTATGTCTACTTCATCTAGACCAACCAATTTTCCCATCTTTTTTTTTCTTTAGATATATTCTTTTTTTTTTCATATATTGCATATCAAGGACCATGATCTTCAGATCCAAATGATTTCGCTGTAATTGATGGAGATAATAGTAGTGGAAATCTGGATAGATCATTTCTATTTTTCAACTCTTTTTTCATCCTTCTATGTTTAATCCTTAAATTATCTTACAAAATATCTTCTGATTCTTTTAGTGAATTGTTCATAGAATACAAAAATGAGGCTGCTATGAAACCTTTAACTCTCTTCTTTCTCTTTTTTTGACTTTAGAAAATTTTATTTAGTCAATTTTGAATATTATTCCTTGGTTACAAGAATAATATTCTTTCCCTCCCTCCCCTCACACCACCCCTTCCCATAGCTGACATGCAATTTCATTGGGTATTACCCAATGTGTCCTTGATCAGAACCTATTTCCATGTGGTTGATGTTTGCACGAGGATGATCATTTAATCTACATTCCCAATAATATCCCCATCGACCCATGAAATCAAGCAGTTGTTTTTCTTTGGTTTTTCTGCTCCCACAGTTTTTCCTCTGGATGTGGAGAGTGTTCTTTCTCATATATCCCTCTGAGTTTTTCGGGATCACTGCATTGACACTAATGGAGAAGTCCATTAAATTCAATTATACCACAGTGTATAAGTCTCTCTGTGTACAATGTTCTCCTGGTTCTGCTCCTTTTGCTCTGCATCACTTCCTGGAGGTTGTTCCACTTCCCATGGAATTCCTCCACTTTATTATTCCTTTTAGCACAATAGTATTCCATCACCAACATATACCACAATTTGTTCAGCCATTCCCCAATGGAAGGGTATCCCCTCATTTTCCATTTTTTTGCCACCACAAAGAGCACAGCTATGAATATTCTCATACAAGTCTTTTTCCTTGTTATCTCTTTGGGGCACAAACCCAGCAGTGCTATAGCTGAATCAAAGGGCAGACAGTCTTTTAGCACCCTTTGGACATAGTTCCAAATTGCCCTCCAGAATGGTTGGATCAATTCACAACTCCACCTGCAATGCATTAATGTCCTGACTTGCCACATCCCCTCCAGAATTCATTACTTTCCTTTGCTGTCTCATGTTAGCCAATCTGCTAGGTGTGAGGTGATACCTCAGAGTTGTTTTGAGTTGCATCTCTCTGGTTATAAGAGATTTAGAACACTTTTTCATGTGCTTATTAATAGTTTTGATTTCTTTGACTGAGAATTGCCTATTCATGTCCCTCGCTCAATTATCAATTGGAGAATGGCTTGATTTTTTTTGTACAATTGATTTAACTCTTTATAAATTTGAGAAATTAGACCTTTGTCAGAGGTTTTTTTTATGAAGATTTTTCCCAGTTTGTTGCTTTTCTTCTAATTTGGGGTGCTTTAGTTTTGTTTGTACAAAACCTTTTTAATTTGATGTAATCAAAATTATTGATTTCACATTTTGTGATTTTTTTCTAACTCTTGCTTGGTATTAAAATCTTTCCTTTCCCAAAGATCTGACATGTATATTATTTTTTGTTCACCTAATTTACTTATACTTTCCTTCTTTATATTCAAGTCACTCACCCATTCTGAGTATATCTTGGTGTTGGGGTGTAAGATGCTGTTCCAAACCTAATCTATCCCATTCTGTCTTTCCAGCAGTTTTTATCAAATAGTGAATTTTTGTCCCAAAAGTTGGGATCTTTGGGCTTATCATAGACTGTCTTGCTGAGGTCACTCAACCCAAGTCTATTCCACTGATCCTCCTTTCTATCTCTTAGACCGTACCATATTGTTTTGATAACCACTGCTTTATAGTATAGTTTGAGATCTGGAACTGCAAGGCCACCTTCCTTAACATTTTTTTTCATGATTTCCCTGGATATCCTTGACTTTTGTTCATCCAAATGAACTTTGTTATGTTTTTTTTTTCTAATTCAGTAAAAAAGTTTTTTGGTGGTTCAATGGGTATGGCACTAAATAAGAAAATTAATTTGGGTAGGATTGTCATTTTTGTTATGTTAGTTCATCCTACGCATGAACAATCAATGTTTTTCCAATACTTTAGATCTAGTTTTAATTGTGTGGAGAGTGTTTTGTAGTTGTGTTCATATAATTCCTGTGTTTGTCTCGGCAGATAGATTCCTAAGTATTTTATATTGTTTAGGGTGATTTTAAATGGAATTTCTCTTTCCACTTCTTGCTGCTGAGATGTGTTGGAGATATATAGAAATGCTGATGACTTATGTGGGTTTATTTTGTATCCTGCAACTTTGCTAAAGTTGTTGATTATTTTTTATTTTTAGTTGATTCTCTAGGATTCTTTAATCACAATCATATCATCTGCACAGTCAAATCACCATCAATCAATTTTTTTAATACTTAATCACATTTCTAGGTAGAAGCAGCATTTGGTGCAAAGAATACAAATAAACATGAACGAATTCTTGGTACTTGTTGAAAGGTGTGAAGTTGAGCTCAAAACTATGTCCACATTTTCCTTTCATTGTAAAAAAAGTCTATATATTGCACTCTATAGTATGTTCAATCAAAAAGCTCACTGTACAGAGGGAATCGAACTTTAAATTTTATACTACAGCATTAAAAATAAATCTTAAAATGACTTAAACATTTCTTCAGAATCTCTTTAGCAATAGTAAATAAAGTCACCAATATTCAGTATTTGCATGCCCATCTTTTTATAGTAACTACAAAATATTTTGAAAAGCAAAAGTCATTCTTTCTCCACACAAATAATGATAATAAGAAAATTATAGGAGTTGTGTGCATTGTTAGCTTCACACAACACATTTTTCCCTCTCCTTCCCACTCTCCCACCTGCCTCCCCACTTGATCTCCCTCCCCCCACCCCATATACCTTTGCACTGAATGTACCTTCCAGGGACCTGAATGTCCAAACCCACCACACACACACTTCTAACTTGCTATCTTTGCAACAGGACCTGTGCTTCCACATTGATCACTGGATGACCCGCTTCAGCTCACAAGTTGATCTGATCTTGTTAAGTTCAATGTCAAAGTTATGCCTAACTGCTGGTCACATATTTCAAGATGCTTCTGGGTGGTGGTGGATTTTTCAATGGTGAAGAAAAATGCTTCCTCCCACTGTTCAACTCAAATGGTAATAGCTTGGTCTCCTTATTGCCTATTTTAATACATTCAATTTCTCTTTCTTCTCTAATTGATACTGCTAGTGTTTCTAGCACAATATTAAATAGAGGTGATAATGGGCATCCTTGTCTCACTCCTGACCTTATTGGGAAGGCTTCTAGTTTATCCCCATTGCAGATGATGTTTGCTGATGGTTTTAGATATATAATGTTAATTATTTTTAGCAAAGTCCCTTCTATTCCTATGTGTTCTAGTGTTTTCAATAGGAAGGAGACTTGCATTTTGTCAAAGGCTTTCATTCTTATTGTTTATTTCTTTCTTATTGCTAAACTATAAATTTCCTTCATATTTTTCAACATTATCATCTGCTTCACTTTTGCATTGAAGTTATTTAATATCAAAGAAAGTATTCATTTGAATTGAATCATCTTCCTCATGGAATTGCTCTGCTTCTTCATCTTTTCTAATAGGTTTAATATAGTAAAATAACAGTTCTTGTTGCCTTTGGTAAATGATAAAAGCAACTTGCAATTTCTTTGTTTTTCTCTATAAAGTAAATCTATGAACCATCCTTCCTTCTACCTCTTTTATTTATAATAAGAAAGTCAGGATTTAGATTATTTATCCCCTCCAGTGGTATATATGCACTACTTAGTCATTGGACAGAACTTTCTGTTTAGAATACCAATACTTAATAGCACTCACATTATTGATCATCCTTCACTTTGAAGAGGACCAATGTCTTAACTTGCATGTATATTGGATTTAAGTGGGGAAGAATTACACAAAATCATCTGTCTCATTCCCTCTTCAAATCATCAAAGAACAGTTTTAAAATAAAAATCAGGATGACTGGTGATGGCCCAAGATTCAGTGCATGGCCTTGGCATCTTCAGTGTCGGACCAAACTATAAGCTCTCCACAGTACCTGCTTCAACCACCTTCATGACTATTGAAACAAATTGTTCTCATCCACCAATTTCCCTGAGGGAAGTTTATACATGCTTGGGGTACACATCCTCCTGAATCACCAACATATTTGAGGTCTATCACTTATCTTCAACCTTGTTTAGCCCATCTACCAAGATGGTTTTACCACCATGTGGCTATTGTACATGCTACAGATTCTTGGAGCCATGGGTGAGAGATGTTGAGACTATCCAAAACCTCTTTGATTCTTGGCACATTCTGCTCGTTTTCCTGCTAAACTTGAATTATGACTTCAGAAGCAGAAAGGGCTTACAAAAGACTAAGGATTATTCTTTTCTGTGCTTCTTTTCTTTGCTTCATACATTGCCAATGCCAAAAACTTCACACCAACTTGTCAATTAACTGGTGATGAATCTCTCCTTACTTAGCTATGCCACAGTGGCTTACTTAGCTTTGTCTTTAGGAGGCAAATGCAAAATGTTGCCAGAACCATAACTCAGTCTGGATAGCATAACAGAACCTGCCATATAGAACTTTTTCTTCACTGACATAGCTTCAAGAACATACAATTACTTTTCATGCCATAATGAGGCATAGGGACTAAGACTTTCTTACCTATAATTTATGAATAGGACCAATCTACTAAATATCTTTATTAAATCAGAGGGGAAAATTGTCTCCTTTCAGAAAATGAGAGACACCCTTATTTGTATCAGATTGCTTTTCAGTTCATAGAATTATAGGAGTTTAAAAATTCATGGACCTTGTGAAAAATTGGTGTTTACCTCAAATAGAAACAAGGTTAACTAAATCATACATAAAGATTTTGGGGGGCTGTATATTGATTTAGAAAACCATACACTAGCATTATCTATGTTCTATTAACTTTTATTTTTAAAAAAATTATATAATTGCAATGGAACAGTATTGTACCATAAAAATGACAAACAAGATGAGTATAGAAAAACTTGAAAAGACTTAAATGAACTGATGCAAAAGAACTAGGAGAACATTGTATATGGGAACAGAAATATTGTACAATGATCAATTGCAAAAGACTAAATATTATCAAACTACAAGGTTCTAAGATAACCCCAAACCTCATGATTAAATAAATGTTCTTCATAGCCGAAGAGGAAACTGTTGGAGTTTGATTATAGAACAAAGTATGCCATTTTTTATTTTATTTTCTCCATAAGCTTTTTTTTTACTGAATTGCAATATGTCTTCTTTTACAGCATGAGGAATATGGAAATATGAATTGCGTGACAACACTGATATCACAATATCAGATTATTTTTATTGTCTCAGGAGGAGAGAGGAAAGAGACAAAGGGGGAAAATGTGGATCATGAAATGTCAGAAAACAATTGTCAAAAATTGTTTCTACATGTGCTTGAAAAAAGTTTCAAAATAAAAATATATCATATTCAAAAATATATATTTCCCAAATGCATTTTAATCTGGCTCCATCTGTACTTACAAATATTGAGAGCTATAATGGGCCATACAATTGATACCTCTGCTGTACAACTTCACTACATCCAAGTGATCCAAGTGAATCAGGTCCAACTGAAGAATGGTTGGGGATTTTGAGATCTCATCAGTGGTAATGGTGAACTAGGACCCAGGATAGCATATCCTTTTAACCACCTCAGTAGGTATCCACAAGAAAGATAAAACCTCCAGGATTTCTCTTTGGGAGACAACCATTAAATCATCTCTCAACTTGTTTGATAACTGTCTCCTTGTGCCAAACAAAATGTGTTGGCTAGGGGAAATAAATAATTACATGGGTGGTCTCATCAAATTCAAATTACCAAGATATCTTTTTTAAGGAATCAGAACTAAGCAGCTGCAGAAGAGATAAATCCCTTTTCCCAAAATAGTGAAGATAGGAATCTCATTTTATGATTTCATTGATATAGCAAACTTGTGGATGAGGAAATCCCTGTACCATTACAGATTAACAAGCTTTCTACAACTTTTTAAAAATTAAATTTTATTTTACTTTCACAACCACATTTTCTCCTCTGACCTCAACCTCTCTCACTTTTTACCCCTCACTAAATGCCTCAATCAATGACTTCTGAATTCATCACATCTCTATCTGAAAGTCCTTCACTGTGAGTTTTCACAGAATGGTGATTGGTTATTATGTCAATTAGAGTGCCTAAGATTTTCCAAGCTGTTTATCTTTATGGAATTGTTGTTACTGTATAAATTGTTCTCCCGATTCTGTTTATTTCACTATATATCAGGTCACATAAGTCTTCCCAGGTTGCTCTGAAATCATTCTCAATGTCATTTCTTATAGCACAATAGTATTCCATCACATTCATATTTCATAACTTTTCTAGCCATGCCCCAATTGATGTGCATCATAAAAAGAGCTGCTATAAATATTTTGCACATATTTTTACTTTCAATCATTCTTTTCTCTCTTTGGGATATAGACTAGTAGTAATATTGCTGGGGCAAGGTATATGCACATATTTCTATCTTTGTGGATATAGTTCCATTTTTGATACTATAAGGTTTTTTCTTCTTTCTTTTTCAAAATAAGTTAAATAATGGTGTATTTATTTCATTGTTTAAAAAAGAATTCCTACTTTTATTTACTAAGTCACTATTTTTTTCTTTCATTTTTGCTAAGCTCTTTAGTATTTAATTTTGGTATTTACTTGAGGAGGTTGAATGTGTTGGGTTTTTAAGGGTTTTTTTTCAGTTGATTGCCCAATTTCTTGATCTACTATTTCTTTCTTTTATTAATAATAATATTTAGAGATACACAGCTTGTCCTAAGTAGTCTTTGGCAGCATTCCAAAACTTTTGGTATGTTGTTTTCATTATGTTTAATTAAATTATTTGTTATTTCTATGATTTGATTTTTTATCCATACATTTTGCAGATTAAGTTATTCAGTTTCTAATTAATTTTAATCGTTTTTTCAAAGACCTTTTATTGAATTTAATTTGTTTTATATTATGGTCTGAAAAACACACACAATATTTTCTTGAATTTGTTTGTAACTTTTTTTGGCCCTAACGCATGGTTAATTTGGGAACAGGTAGTATGCATGACTGAGAAATATAGTCTGAGGCTAGATTTAAAATCAGGAAGATGAGTCTTCCTAACTTCAGATTCAACACTATCCCTATCCACTGAACCATCTAACTGCCCACAGGTAAAGTATAGTTTTCCTTATTATTTCTTTTAATTTGTTTAGGTTTTTTCTATTGCTTTATCTGAGATCATGATCACTATTCCCGTCTTTTTTTACTTCAGCTGAAGTATTATAGATTTTGCTCCAGCCCCTTATTTAAATTCTTTGTGTATCTTTCTATTTCAGATATGTTTCCTATAGACAACATATTATTAGATTCTGGTCTCTTATCCCTTTTTGTTATTATCTTCTGTTTAATGTGTGAGTTCATTCCATTAACAATCACAATAATGATTATTGTGTATTTCTTTCTATCCTATTCTCTTGTACTTCTTTTCTTTGTTTTCTGCTCCCTGTTAAAGAGTTTCTTTTGCTCATGACTAACGCCTCCCTTTATTTATCCTTTATCTTATTGTCTCCTTTCTCTTAGCCCCTGATGTCTCCCTGTTGAGTGAATGGACCTGTTCTCAGCTATGTGTATGTATTTGTACATGTGTGTGTGTATTCTTCCTGCATTTTATCAGTTTATATGAGAGTGAGTTTCAAGTTGCTCTTTCATATTCTCTCCTCCTTATTGTTTAAACTTCTACTTGTGTGCCTCAATTATGTGAGATAATTTTCTTCATTGTGAATTTTCCCTTTAATCTCACAGTATATTCCTCTTGCTCTCCCTTCTCATTCTTATAAAAATATAATAGGACCATTCTGAGTCCCTCTACCTAATCACCTCTGTAACCCCTGATAATGATAAAGTTCTAAAAGGATACATGCATCCTCTCTCCATCATAAAATGTGAATGTTGTATCTCTGTTTAGTCCTGATTGTTGCTCATGAATATTTACCTTCATCTTCTCGACTCCTATGTTTATGTGTCAAAACTCCCATCTCTTCATTGAAAATGCTTGAAATTCTTCTATTTCATTAAAGATCTATTTTTCCCCATCAAACTATCATAAGTTTTTCTGGGTTATTTTACACCCAAATTTAGATATATAGATATAGTTTTCCATTATTTATTTATTTTCATCATATTTATAATATATGTCATACCCAGATTATTTCACTTCTGGCATATCATCTTCAAAGTTTATCACTTCCTTATGATGATGGCTAATAAATTTTGTGTGAAACTGACTATGATTTTTCAGTACTTAAATACTTCTTTGGAATTTTTTCTTTGATCTGTGAACTCTGCATTTTGACTACAAAATCCCTAGGAGTTTTCATTTTTGGTTGTGTTCTATTTTGTTTTTTTGTTGTTGTTGTTTTCTAAAGATGACCAGTCAACTGTTCCTATTTCTATTTTGCCCTCTTCTAAGAGAACTGGGCAGTTTCCTTTTATGGTTTCTAGAAATATGATGTCCAGTCATGGTTTTTAAGTTGGTCCAGTGACTCTTAAATTACCTTTCTTCAATCTGTTTTCTAGTTCAATTGTATTTCCCAAGATACTTATATTTTCTATATTTTTTAATCTTTTGACTTTGTTTTTAATATTTCTTTATTTCTCATAGAATCATTAGCTTCCATTTGACCAATCCCCATTTAAATGAGTTCTTTTCTTCAATCAAGATTTTAAACTTCATTTCCAAGCTGTTAACTCTCTTTCCATGTTTCTTTAAATAGCTCTGATTTCTTTTCCAATTTTTCCTACTACTTCTATATTTCTTCTTTCTACTCCTATATGTTTTTAAATCAATTTTTGCTCTAAATATCTTGTCTTACAACTTCTAAGATTTCTGGTTCAACTTGTGCCCAAGCTAAATTTTCCTTCAGGATTTACTTATAGATATTTTGGAGGCAATCTCTTCTTCTGGGTTTGTATCTTGAGCCTCCCTGTCACTTACATAGCTTTTTTGTGGTAATATTCTTTATTTGTTTCCTCATTCTTCCAGCCTGCTTCTTGACTGGCTTTGTGTTACAGATGGGATCTACACACTTCTGGGAAAATATCTGAGATATGTTTTTCCTTGTGAGTCCTTCCATTGCTTTCTCGAGGTATTAAGTGTTTTGTTGTCCCAGGATCTCAGTGACAGCTTAGGCTGAAGATTTGCAAGTTTTCAATGGTCCCAGTATGATGTGATTAAAGATGAAATCTGGTTATTCTCTTCTCAGTCTGAATCTATGGTTTGGACTTGTTGGTTTTTTCCCCCTATTTTGAAGTTTCAGCAGATAATTGCTAAACTCAGCTACTCTCAGCCCAATGGAAAGCTTGGCAGGTTCAGAGTCTGGAGGATCTCCTTTGATCTAGGATTATTGCTGAAGTTATTCCACTGCAAGTTTTAGCTTGAGTTATAGGCTAGAAGGGAATCTCTGCTCTACTCCTGGAGTCAGAGCCCCACAGTTGTTATGTGTACATAAATTTGTTCCACATTTAGGACATGTGTAAGACCTACAATCACAGTCTGCTCTTCTCTGCTACCCTTAGGTTGAGTACTTCTTATTCCTTCCAAATCTGTAACCTGAAACTAAATAGTGAAAGAATTGCCAAATGGCACCCATTTCAACACCCTGTACTAATTACTAATTCAGGGACCCTGTAGGGGCCTTTTCATGGTATTTCCTTTCTTAATACACATCCTTGATCTTCTTTCAGTCCCTTTGAGCTAAGGTATCTCTGTGAGGCATGCTTCTGGTCAGATCAGGATCCTGAGTTTGTAGACTTCTTTGTTTTCCTTTGCTTATCTGAGATGGAGAAAATCATTTAGTATGGTTATTTTCTTGGAATTCTGGATCAGGATTTGGTCTAGTACATATTAAATATCTTTGTGAAGAAGATGTGGTGGAAGTGTTGTGTTGTATTTCTTCTTGCTCTTCTGTGATTTTGGTCTGCCTCGTTTGTTCTCTGCAACACAAAGTTTAAGAAAGTTCTGGAGTACTGAAATGTTAAGTTGCTAAGGTACTAAGATTCCCCAGATTACAGAATCAGTGAGTGTCAGAGGGAAGAGTAGAATTCACCTATCTCATCTCAAAGTCAACTCTCTGCCACATTAAACTGAGTCTCCAAAAATGAATATAAAACAAAACAAAACAAAAAAGTCTAGCCAACTTCAAGCAAAAGAAGCATCTCCTTTTTAGTAGACAACAATGGATCCATACAATAGAATACACAAGTCAGGGTCCTTAATGAAACCATCAAATGGATCTGGCTGTCAGAAGTATCTACTTTCAAGTCATACATGCAAAAGCATTCCTCTATTCCTGCTGAAGGATATCCTTTGGCTTAAGGTCTGAAACCAGATGGCTACCTAAGTTTGATCAAGACATCCCACAGAAAACCAATTTATCTTTTATCTCTTTTATATTTTCCCTTTGTACTATTTGATTGGTGCTACAATAGAGAGCCCATGTGAACCAGGAATTTGTTGGGCAGTCGAGAAACTTGGAAGTTGTAGTGTTTGTTTTGTTTGTTTGTTTTTTAAACACAGCAGAACCCCCTATCATTTGAAAAACCATATTAAATGAGATTTTAAATTTGGTTTCCCGGGCAACCCTTCTCAATGCAGAATTTAATGTATTAGAATATCCCCGAGCAGTCTCTATCCCTCAACCCTTGCCCTCTTTAATGGAATAAAGCTATAAACTTCTAGGACCCCCAACCCTACTATTACTTAGAGGAGGGCAACAAGGATGCAGTCAGTGTTGAAAGATTTATGTTAATTTCAGAGACATAAAATAGAAAGCTACTGAGTGGGGTCTGTGTGAAGAGAGAATGTGAAAGGCATATTCATGGGAATTCAAAAAGAGAAGGCATAAATGGTCAATGTGTTGATGTATTCCAATGAAAAGAACCAGTTCCCTCATTTGTTATAACTCTTTAACAGCAGTTGGTCCCAATTGATAACTTGGCAGTGAAAAGCTGGCTGTTTCAGATCCATAAAGCAAGCTTTAGCTGCAGGATGACAATCAAAGAGCTGTGAGGGGTGGGAGAATACAACATAAGCCACAGGTGTCCATTGTCCAAAACCACCCCTGGAAAATGCATTGCAAAGAACCTGGAATGGCCATGGGGACTTTGAAATCATTCAGGCTGTGTCTGCCTTCACTCTGAGATTTTAAAATAGTATAAGGGAGTTAGGGGAGAAATATAAATAACATGTGAACTACTAAAAAGAAGTCCTCCTGTACTTAGAGTTTGAATTTTAAATTGAACCTTTTCTAGAAAGTGAAAGCTTCAACAGGAGCCCCGAGTAGATTTCAGAATCAGTAGTAACTTGGACTCATGTTGGGAGAGCTATTTTTAAACATCTCCTACTCATTATTTCAAGGAGCGTTTTACCTCTGATGTTGTCCTATTACTAGTCTACAGTTATCATCCATATGCAACAGATGCCCAATTTGCTTCTTGAAAATAAAAGCCACTTTTGAACTTCCTGGGCCTTTTCTTAGCAGGTGAGAAGTGGAAAATGACTCATTTAGAAAATATCCAAACAGTGTTTCATAAAAATCATAAAAATCTTCACATTACTCTCTCTTTCTCCCTTTCTCTCTCTCTCTCTCTCTCTCTCTCTCTCTCTCTCTCTCTCTCTCTCTCTCTCTCTCTCTCTCTCTCTCTCTCTCTCTCTCTCTCTCTCTCTCTCTCTCTCTCTCTCTCTTTCTCCCCCTTGCTCTCTCTCTCTCTCTCTCTCTCTCTATATATATATATATATACATATATATATATATGTATATATATATATATATCAGTGTGTGTACCTGATTCTTTGTCTATCTTTCTGTTTCTTTCCCCTTTCTGTCTCTGTGTCTATAAATAAACCCAGATATATAGATATATGGAGATAATATAGAGAGAGACATATGATATATGTAAATCATTATTCCTGCCACTTAGCAAACAGACTTCTGGGAAATTTAAAAGATTTTCATTCCAGAAATACTTGTTTCAATGGTCTTGGAGGAATGGAATAAGGAGGAGAAAAAAAGTATCTCTCTGTGCCTCCTAATCTAGAACACATTTCCCCAACTGATATAGCACTCAGAAGACCCCAGCCCACCCCACACACAGGACCCCAAGAAGTTGACCTTAGCTTCAAGGTACTTCATCGGTCAGCATTCACTCAAAACGATAGTTCATGACACCCAGGTAATGTGTTTATTTGTACTAGACCAAATGGAGGACATATTAGATGAAAGCAAAAAAAGAAGATTTAATCCAACAGCATGTAAAATCAGTAACAACAAAGAGCATCCATTCACACTTGCATTATATTCTTCAACAGGCAACTATATCCAAGAGTGAAGATATATGTAGAGAGCATATAAGATCAGCTAATATACAAATTAAGGCACACATATAAGCAACATATATAACCCTGGCCACAAGCATAAGGGGCATATGTATAGGAAACAAATGGGCAGAATACAAAGGGGTCAAATCAATTCATGCCTCTGATTCTATGGAGCTGGTAACATCTATTCTCTGGAGTTGTCAGTAACCCTTTCTCCCTTGACTTGATGTTATTTATTCCCTTCTTTTTTAGTACTGTCCTTTACTAGTCATTTCTGCTACCAACTCCTCTTGTCCAAGTTGTCCCCTAACAGTTGTCCCCTACTACCAACTCTTCTTCCTCAAGGGCCACTTATTTAGCCCAATAGTCCAAGGAGCCATCTTTAGCTTTTTTGTGATGTAGACTCTATCTAGCTCACCACCTAGAGTTGATTATAGAAACTTTTAGACATTTTCAGGTTTATTTTGTGAATTCCTTTTCTCTTATTGCTATTTTACATTACAGTCTAAATTCTTTTCTGAGGTTGCCATGGGCAAGGTCCAGCCTCACTTGAGACTCCAGGGGTTCAGTCAAGAAAATAACAAACAGAAGACAGCTGCATATTTACAGCCATGGGCATGCTTTGCATCTGATAGCTGCTATGCCATCCCCAGGGTTGATGTTTATTTTTATACCCATTTTCTTGGCACACAGATAGATTTCCCAACACATGTCTAAATAGAGATAATTGAAAAAGTGATACATTAACTTTTAACAAATCACCTAATTAAGATTCTATATTCTTTTATTATGATTACAGATCCTTGACAGTATAAAGGTTTCACACAAGATAGATGATTTTGTCACAAGTGGCTTAATTTTCTCATTACCCTGTGAGGAGTTTTGAGCTTACAAACAATCAAGGAAATTTACTTATTACTTTTAATAAAAATAATCAGTCAAAAGTTCTTTAAGATAATTCAACAATCATATCATTGAGGTTGAGAGGTACTGGAAATACAATTCAGATTTAATATTAGATTGATCATTTAATAGGATTTACTAGGGAATTTCTCAAGGGAAAGAATCAAGTCACTGAGGTATGATGAAGCTTGGTGTACCTGCACATTTTGTATGGGCCTTTATGATTGATTTGTATGCTGGCTTCATGAGAATAAGTTCCTGTGAGTGGGAAAGTTCTGGGCTTGGCTTGTAGCTGCTGTTTTACTGGGAATTATGTACCTAAGTAAAAGTTAACCCATGATAGTCTTTTGGGATTGGGTTTGAGGGTCTGATCTTTTGGTGATGTTCTGGAGAAACAGAGTACATGTATTTTGCTCTTCTATTATTCCTTCTTAAGGTTATGGGGAATAGTAATTATGTCAATTCCATAGGTAAGGGATGTTAATGAGAGAGGTTATGTAAGGGGAATTGAATGAGCAATCACATCTTGCCAAGGGTCACTCTGTGGCCTCCTTAGCTACCCCGAGTGACTTTGTCAAGACATCGTGGCCTGATGGCATGAGATCTGGCCACAAATACCTTCAAACTTCTATCATATTCCTAGGTCAGAAAAGTGGATGACCTTCAAATGATCCTGGAATCTCTTCTTACCAAATGTGTAAAATTGCTGTGTGGAAATGAGTTAAAGATATTGCTTTCAGTCTTCACTCCAACTCAACCTCTCCAAATATCATTCATTCCCATATAAATAAACTCAGGAACCAGATTGAAAAGAACCAGGTGAAATAATTTTACTCCATTTCCCAGAAGCAACCAAAATCACCGTATATAGGTCTGTTTGATTCAATTCAACAAATATTTAAAAGCATACTATGTGCAATGCAATATTCAAGTTATGGGGATTAAAAGAGAAAAAGGCTGTTTCTGCAATATGCACGCAGATAATACAAAGCATTTAAAGAGCACAAGCACCTGAGAGATCAGGGAAGCCTACATGAAAGAGAGGATAATTGGGCTGAGCCTAGAAGGAAGATAAGGAATTGGAACAATGCAAATAAGGATATGGACATAAGAGGATGGTTTGTGCAATTTGGCAGAGGAGAAGTAATCTCCATTTTGTGAAAGAGAAATAACATAACATATATCTGGAATGGTAAATAGAAGTCATATTGTGGAGAGTTTTAAATACCAGGCAGAGGAATCTAACTTTATTCTAAAGGCATTAGGGAGTCATGGAAGTTTTTGAGCAAGAAAATTATACAGTCAAACATATTTCAAGAGAATTATTTTGGCGATATTGTGGAAGATGACATTGATAAAAAAGGGGAGATTGTAAATCAAGTATACCCATTAAGAGGTTATTATAGATATTCGTGCAAAAGAGGATAATAACCTGAATTTGAATGGTAAAGTACATGAGGAAAAAAAAGTGGTTACCCACAGAATTCATAAGACTTGGCAACAGACTATATTTAGGTAATGAAGGAGATAGCAAAGTCTAGGTTGACTCCAAATCTATAAATCAAGTTAAGATTAGAAGTATAATAGTTTTAATTTGGTTTCATAGTAATTTGGGACTGTGGTGATATCTAAAGCCTTAACTTTGCTCCTTAATCCTAACTGATCTATGTCCCAATGTAACTCTATCCAACCCTTTGACCAGACCTTCTGGAATGAATGATTCATCATAACCCAATTTTCTTTCATTCTGAACTTCTCCTTATACTCCTTCCATTTACTTATCTAGTTTCATCTAGATGATATTGCATCTTTGGCCATCGTTTCTTAAAATGGCTATACCATCCATTACATCCTTTGACATTCTGATCAGGACAGGGAATTGAAATAATACTCACTGCTCCCCACTGCTACTTCTAGACTTTCCCTTTGTTGCCTGTCACTCAACATCTTCACATCCTTTGAAGTCCACTCTATTAAAATCTTTCACTTTATGTACATCATGGTGGCCATTGTATACAAGCCTCTGATCAGGTTTTCTCCTTTCTAAAGACAACTAGCACCTGGCTCACTATCTTTCTATCCTCTCCAGTTCATATATGGCAAATAACTTCACCTCTCTTCTCAAATTCCACAACCAAAATGCTCTTCTGCTCAAAATAAGCCCCAAACAGAAATAGACAATGGACACATTCTGGCTCTTACCATTATACACAAGTGTTATGCTGCTTTAATTAAAAACTCTACTATTTACATGCTGCTGAATGGAGTTAAAGGAAATCATACAACCATGCTGACAAATATGACAAATTTACTTTATTTAATGTCAATTACACCCTTACTATTACAACGCAATTATTTTATTCCTCTATAATTAAATATCTCCCTTCTTGTAGAAGCTCTTCTGAACCTTTATTTTCTTTCCTAAAGACTTCCATCTTCCTTCTCAGCTGACACCCATAATATTTCTTTTGCTCAGAAAATTAAAAGGCATTTGGTAGAAATTCTTTGCCTTTGTTTCCAAGTAGATTATATAGTATTTTAATTCATTGTTCTTTGATTGTTTGTCAGAATTCACTTAAGAATCCATTTGGTCCTAGGAATTTTTTCTTAGAGAGGTCATTTAAAGCTTGCTCTATTCCTTTATCTAAGATAAGGTTATTTAAACTTTTTATTTACTTATTTAAAATAGTCATCCCTTTCACTTAGATTGTCAAATTTATTTGCTTGTAATTAGGCAAAATAGTTGCTTATAATTGCTTTACTTTCATCTTCATTGATAGTAAATTCATCCTTTTCAGTCTTGATCCTGGTAATTTGACTTCTTTTTTTTTTTAATCACAAAAATTAACCAATGGTTTATTTATTTATTTTTTTAAACTCACTTCTAGTCTTATTGATTAATTCAATTTTTTAACTTTCAACTTTGTTAATCTCTCCTTTGATTTTTATAATTTCCAATTTGGTATTTAATTGGAGATTTTAAGTTTATTTCTTTTTAAATTTTTTTTTACTTGAACAATCAGTTCATTGATCTGCTCTGGTTGCATTCCACAAATTCTAGAATATCGTCTCATTGTTGTGATTTTCTTTAATGAAATTACCATTTTTTTCTATTATTGTTCTTTGACTCATTCATTAGAATTAGATTGCGTAGCCTGCAAAACTCTTAACTTCTGTCACAGAATTGATACAAGTATTAGTTTCAAGGTAGAAAAATAATAAAGGTTAAGCAACTGAGTTTAAGTGACTATCCCAGGCAGGCTCATATTGCCAGGAAATTCTGTGAAGCCAGATTTGAATCCAATCCCAAGCTTAATGCTATATCTACTAGCTGTTCTCTCCAGTGAATTTTAATCTATGTCTTAATGGCCCTTTTTTGAATGTAATTTTTATTTCATTGTGGTCTAAAAATGATGTAGTTAATATTTCTGCTTTTCTGAATTTGATTGTGAGGTTTTTATGCCCCAATATGTGATCAGTTTTTGTAAAAGTGACATGTACAGCTGGGAAAAAGTTGTACTCCTTTCTATTTCCATTTAATTTTTTCCAGAGGTCCATCATTTCTAATCTTTTCTAAAAATCTATTCAACCCCTTAATTTATTTTTTATTTAGAGTTATATTTGCCTAGTTCTAAGAGGGGAATGTTAAGTCCTCCGTAGTATGGTTGTACTGCTTATTTCTTCCTGTAACTCATCTAACTTTTCCTTTAAGAATTTAAATGCTATGTCATTTGGCACATAAATGCTTAGTATTGATATTACTTCACTTTTAGAAAATTAGTTTCCAATAGTAGTTATAATAATTCACATATGGAGAGAGCTTTAGAAAATTAAAAAATATTTTCCTTACAATAACCCAGAACCTAGGTACTACAGATTTTATCCACATTTTAAAGGGAAATTATATCTCAGATATTAAAGGTTTGCTCAAAGTCACACAATAATATAATTACAAAGATCCAAACCCAAGGGTCTCCTGATTCTAAGTACAGGGGTATTTCCACTATATGAATATTAGAAAGAACTAAGAAATGAAATTATTTTCATTAAGTACCTACTATGTGCTAAACTCTATGCTAAATATTTTACAAATATTGTCTCTTTTGAGCCTAATCACTACCCTGGAAGGGCAAGGTAAATCCCCATTTTATAAGTGAGGAAACTAAGCCTAACAGAAGTTGAGTGACTTATCCAGGATCCTAGTTAGTAAGTTTCCTGTACTGGATTTGAAGTCAGGTCTTCCTGACTCAACTGACTTCCAGTACCCTATCCACCTCACCACCTAGCCCAGAAGCCACCTTTTTTTTTCCTGAAATCATTTTCCTCCTTCCTTTCAAAAACCTATGGACTCATGTCTTAAAATTAGAAAATATCTTAGAGGTTCATTAATCTGTTAGTTGAAGTCACTTACAGAGCATAGCAAATGTTTTTCAAAGAAGCTGAAATTGGACTCAAAAAGATCTTAGAACTGTTGTGGGGGAATTGGCTGGAGAGTGTGTTTACATCTCCAAAAAGCATTATAAATATATTCTTTGAAATTCTGTATAAATTATCAGTCATTTAAGGAAATTTTTAAATTAAAAGCAGTACCCTTTTACAAATCTTGAAACTATGTCAACATTTAAAAAATTTTAAATTATCTTTTTGAATCTTTTTTCCTCAGCAAATATAACTTTTTGACCAAGTTTGTGAAGTATTCAGACTGACAGCCAAATGAGCTGATTTCCCAGCTTTGTGATTTGTTGATGAACTTTAAATACTGTAATCTGAAATGTTGAGCAGGAACTTTCATCTTCCCAACATACTATGTTTGACTAAAATGTTCACATTTTAAGATAAAAAGTAGGGTTGAGAGGTTTTAAATATCAAGATATTTGCCTGAATTTTCTACTTCTTTTGCATGTGTAATCATAGTTTATCTTTTAATACTAGCAATTAAGGTAAGAGTATGAATTTTCATAAAACATTTTCGTATTTTGGATGCTTTTGGGCTCAGTCTTCATTACAGTTAACTAAAATGAGTGTCACTGTTCTTAAAACTCTCCTACACTTTATCATGTCTACTTGCTTTCTTGAATATTAGATCCAAGATCACTGGGAGAAGAGCTTTAGAGAGTACTTTTGGGAAAGTATACTTCGGTAGATCCCCTCAAGGACAACAAAATTAACTGGAGTTACAAATGGTTTTGAAGGGGAATAAGAAGAAGAAAATAAGATAATGAAATGTCCAAGAAGCACAAATCAATTAATAAATCATTTCCCTGCTGAAAAGTTCTTAGGAAGAAATATAGTTGTTGCAATTAAAAAGATGTCAACTAGGTTAAGTCTAGCCATTACATTTAACAAAAATTTAAAAATTGGTCTCTAAAGAAGGCTTTTTAGTGTCTAGAGTGTATCTGGAACTCTGTTAAATTCTGGAATTAACATTTTTAAATGATCATTGGCAATCTGGCAAAGGAGAACAACCAGCAACAGGTAATTCAGTCATTTTTGAGTTGTGTCTGACTTGTTATGAACCAATTTGGGATTTTCTTGGTAAAGATACTAGAGTGGTTTGCTATTTCATTTTCCAGCTCATTTTCCAGATGAAAAAAACTGAGGCAAACAGGGTTAAGTGTCTTACCCAGGACAACATAGCTTGTATCTGAGATCAGGTTTAAATTCAAGAAGATGGATCTTCCTGACTACAGGTTCAACATTCTATCTACTGCACCAAGATAGTAAGAAAATAGTAGTAAGAGAGCACTTAAATGAGTTCTAATCACAAGACTCAGGTGTATTACACTCCAGAATATTAAAAGAACCAGAACATGAAATTGTAGGACTACTGTCAGTGAAATTGGAAAGTACATAGAAAGGCATCATAGAATTGGAGGACAAATGTCCCAGTTTTCAAAAAAGAGAACCAAGTATTCAAGCTGAGAGTAGCATAATTAACTTTAATTCCTAACAAAAATCTGGGTTATATCATTAAAGAGATGGTTTGTGAACCATTTTGACAGGAAAGAAATCGTCATTAAGATTCAGCTTAGCTTCATCAATAATTGTTCTCTTTAATATTGTATTTAATTGACCAAAAAAATAAAATTCTCTTTGTAAGTAACAGGGATAGAACTACTAAATAATATTAGTTTATGTTTATTTAATAATAACATATTTTGGAGTCTTTTGCTCCCAACAATTCTGCATTGAATAGTGTAAGTTTTGTTATCTCCAGTTTACTAATAAATAAACTCAGAATCAGACATCATAAATAACTTGCCCACAGTCAGAGAGCAAACAAGTATTGGGGCCAATACCAAAATCTAGGTTTTCTGACTTCAAGACCCATGTTCTATCCGAACCAATTCTTTCTGACTCGTTTTCCAATGATTGGTCCTGGTAACCTTATTACAAGATAAAATATGACTACAATTATTCAAATGAAAAGAACATCAAAAAACAAAAGTACTATGTAATTATAATAATCAAACTTGTCTCCAGATAAGAGGCACAAGAATGCCTGTATCCCTTTCTGCTTTGTAGAGGGGGTGATACTATGGTTTTGGAAAAATGAATACAACAAAAGTCCCATTAGATATGCTAACTTAGGTTTATTTCCCAAAGTGATCAGGGAAAAAGAAGGTCCTCAAGTATTTATAGCAGCTCTCTTTGTGCTGTAAGAACTGGAAATTAAGGGAATGTTGTGGAAAAGAGAGAAGTTATAAGAGAATTTGCAAGGCATGCATGCAAGACAGAAAGCAGAGGACAGAAGCTGTCAGTCAAAATGAAGATTCCATTGGAATGTTACCTTGGAGACAGTTGAAGCCAAGTCAGTGGCTGGACTAGGCTGAAGGAGGGGCTTTTGGCTTTTGGCTGAGGTGGAGAAAGAAGGAAGCTAGTTATATCTCTGAGACTTGAATTAATCAAAGTTGGAGGTGACCTGGCAGATCAGAAAGAAGAAAGAAGAAAGACAGTTGTCCTCATATCTCTCTGACTGACTGTGTCACAATTGTGATCAAACTGCCATACCCTTAAAATCCTCCTAACCCTCATTTTAGAGAATAGAGAAATCCCATCCCTCTTACCTTATCCTTTACCCTTGTCCTGTCTCCCCCAATAAATCCTTATTTGAGTTAAAGAGAAAAGAGTATTTTCTCTAAAGCATCATAGTTCACACTGAGTGAAACTGAAAAAAGAAGGGGGAGAGGAAGCTGAAAGGCTTCTAAAGAGGGAGGAAGAGGGAGGAAACTGGGAGGATATCAAGGGAGGAGGGTAGGCAAACCTTGATCCATTAGTCATCTAGAGAATACATCAATATACTCCCTCAGAATATCTATTACAGATTGGCACCCCCAAATGAATGAACCATACAATCCCTTAGAAACAACAGTAGCAAAGATGTCTAATCAAATTCTCTGTGGAGCTGTGGTACTGGCATCCATTACTGGATTCTGGGTCTACAATATATTCTATAGTAGAATGACCCACATGATATTTGATTCTCTGGACTATATTGGCAACACTACCATGTTCATACTGCAGTTTCCATTTCAAACTGAAACCATACTCTGGCAGATTTTGACTCAAGTGTACATCATTGCTATGGCAGTCATTCACACTCTGACCTATTTGAAAAATATCTTTAGATTTGTTATCCCCAAAAAGGCAGAGAAGACCTGGCAGATTGGAAAGAAGAAGAAAGAAGAAAGGCAGTTGTCCTTATATCTCTCTGACTGACTCTGTCATAATTGTGATAGAATTGCCATACCCTTCATATCCTCCTAACCCTCATTTTAGAGAATAGGGAAATCCCATCCCTCTTACTTTATCCTCCATCCTTGTCCTTTCTTCCCCCAAATAAACCCTTACTTGAGAAAAGAAGAGAAAAAAGTATTTCTTTTGAAATCTCATAGCTCACACTGAGTGATCTGAGGGAGAAGAAGAAGGGGGAGGGGAAACTGAAAGGCTTCTGAAGAGGGAGGAAATAGGAGAAATAGGGAGGAGGGTAGGCAAACCTTGATCCATTAGTCATCTAATATACAATCAATTATACCGCTGAAATACTATCTATTACAATGTCCATCAATTGAGAAATAGCTAAACATGTTGAGGCATATGATTGTGATGGAATACTGTCATGCCATAAGAAATGATGATCAGGCTTATTTAGAAAAAAAACATGGAAAGACCTATATGAAATTATGGAGTGAAATGAGCAGAACCAATTGGACATTATATACAGCAATGGAAATACTATTTGAAGAATAACTTGTATATGTTCACTTCCAGAGAAAGAACTGATGAATAAAAATGAGCAAGACACAGTTTTCATACATACATATTTACACACACACACACACATATATAATTTTGTCAAATGGTGCCTACTCTAGTGTGAGGAAGAGGGGAAGGGATATAACTAGGACCTTCAATGTAACAAAGAAATTAATTAAATGTTTTAAAAAGATAAACCAATTAATTTTGCTTAATGGTTTTTTTCTCTTTTTTATTCTTAGTTAAAGGCTGATTCTCTGAGAAGAGGAGGGATATATGTAATAACATAAAAATGAAATATGTCAATACAAAAATTTAATATCATAGCAGGAATATAGAAGTAAATGTTACCAGGAAAGAAAGATGTTTTCCTTGCCTATCACAGATCATGACTGATCCTCACCAAGTGATTCCTTACCCCAGTCAAATGACATGTCTATTCACACTCCCAACTTTGATTACATATGCTTACAGTTTTTCCTGATTTTTCCTTCCATTGTTCATATTAAATTGATTTTAAATTTCCATCCTTTTAAATTCCAGATTTTTCAGAATCACAGGACATTGGCGCTATCAATTTATTTAAAGATCAAACGAGCCAAGCCACTCACCTTTATAGATGAGGAAATCCAGACCCAGATAAATGATCAAAGTCATAAGCTGATTACTGGAAGAACCATGAACTAGGGGTCTGGCGTCTGGACCATGAGGAGAGTTTTCTTTCCATTATACCTTGTGTGTCCATGAATTAGTCATGTTCATATACCAGACAACAGTTCATAATAATATTGTTTTAATATTAAAAATGGTTTGTTACTCCTATCTCTACTAATCTTAATAACACTCAGATTTACAAAGCACTTTTCTGACAATAAACTTGTTAGATAGTAGAAGTATTACCATTTCCATTTCATAAATGAGGACATTGATGTTCAGATATGTAATCAAATATCCTGAATTCACTCTTTTTGTGACATCATGTGGCCTTTCTGGGTCCCTGTTCCCATTATCCAAATATTTCCTTCTAGGATTACCTCCCATTTACAATATATATATACATAGATAATATATAATATATTTTTATATACATCTAGTTATTTTGTTGTTGTTGTTTCCTCTTTGAGCATATGATCCTCTTGAGGGCAGAACTCATGTGTTGGCCTCTCTTTTATCTTCACCCCTTAATAATAAATTTATTATTAATTTAATTTACTTAACTTAATAAATAATTATTGTTAAATTGACTTGACTCCACTATAATTCCCAAGGGACTAAATCTGGGATCCTTATGAGCTCTGATAGGCTAATTGCTGATATTTATATAATGCTTGTGTCATGCTCAGGGAGGACTAGCACCTCTGATGTGAGGGCTTGCCAACCCCTTTCCAGGGATGCTCATGTACCTTTGATGTCTGACTTTCACCAACTCTCACTTGTAGCCCCAAGCAGCTGTGGGAGCCACAATCCAGTTGAACCAACTCTTACAGATGGGTTAAACCAGGTCGAGGGTAATTCAGCCCAACAGTAATTCAGTCTAGCTCAGACATGTGAAGACTTCCCCAAGCAGAACAGATGAGAACAAATTGTTCCAACAGCCTTAAAGGCAGCTAGAGCAGAATCTGTGGAGTCCTTGAGCTAGGTCTGACATTGAATCAGCCAAAATCATCATCTACATGAAGCACCATCTCCACTTATCTTGCCTTTTGTCTTGCCATGGGACTTCAGTGACTCTGGAAGAAAGTTAAACTGGGGACTTTGTCCAACTTTGTCTCATTTAAATTCAATTCTATTGATCGTCATTGGTCCTCTTAGAAAATGAAGGATCAACAATATATGCAAGGCACTGTGCTAAGTAACTACTTTATGATTTGATACCTCATTTTATCATCACATCAACCCTAGAAAGCATGTTTATTATTATGTCTATCCAATTTTATAGATAAGGAAACAGAAAACAAAAAATGGTGAAGCAACTTTCCTAGGGTCATGAAACTAGAAAGTGGTTAAGGCCAACCATAAATTAAAGTCTTCCTGACTCCAGGTCCAAATGTTCTATTCATTGCAACACCTAGATATCCCCATTTATTTAGCAGTTGAGCAATAAACCAGCAAATTGTGCAATTTGGGGCTTCCCCAGATATTTAGGCTTATGATTATTTGAATCTGAGTCTAGTATCATCATACAAACTCAATTCTGGCCCTTTAGGAATGGTGAAATCATGGTTTTTTAAATATGTATAATGAAGGACACTTCACTTGAAGATGCAGGCAATGGGCATTTGTTTATACAGATGCTGGGATTTTTTTTTTTAAGAAAGGAAAGAACGAATAAAAAATAATTGTGCTTTCTGCAGGAAAATTGCTTATCACTAGATAAACAATGAACTACTAGTTGGTAAAAATAATGATTACTTCAAGGCGTGGTTTGGAAATCCAATTACAGTTTCTAGAAAAGGATCTTTTCTGTCCCATTCACTGTTCACCAAGGAAACAAGCAGCAGTAAAACATAATTGCCTCCATCAGGAACTATAATACAGTCTCTGCACTGTATTATAATGAATGAGGGGTATTGTTTTGGCAATATAGTGGACAAAATCATAGTAGATTTCCCCTCCATGGCCTGTTTTGACTTTTAGGTTGTTACCAAGCACTGAATCTTTTAAGTCCCCATTTATGCTGTTGCCATTGTATAAGGAACCCCAGAATAAAACAAATCTTCTAGAGTCATAGATAAAAACAAACAAGCCAAAAAACTAAAAACTTTTAAAATAATTTAATCTGAATAACGACCTTGTGAAAAAGGAAAAACAACTGGAGAGAGAGTGACCAAAGTTATCCTAGTTAGTATATGGCAGAAATCAGACTAAAATCCTTCTACCTCTCAGTCCAATCTTCTTTCCATAACAGAATAGCTGATTGTGTGCTGAATTTCTATTCTATCAGTAAGACTTTTATAAAGCCAAAATCCCATGTATGACTATGGCTGAGAAGATCTGGTTAGAAGGATAGTTTTGAATTCTTACATATTGACATTATGTTCTGTGTTGGTTTCTCAAACCTTTTGAATGATCCTCCATCATCTGAAATACATAGAATTCAAAATTTTTACTCATTTATACATTTTGAAATTAAGTGATTAAGATCTGAGTATAATTCTTTTATTCATGATTACACTTAACAAAGGGATATCATGTGATGGTCATGGTCTTTAAAGATCATTTCATAGACTCAGTCTCCAAATGGGAAGAAACAGCAAAGTTCATCCACTCCAATGTGTAACTGACTAAGAATTACCTCTACAGTGGCCCCTGACAAGTGGTCATTCAGTGTCAGCTTGGAGAATTGAAGTGATAGTGACCACACTATCTCCTAAAACAGCTCATATAATTTTGGGACAATTATCATTTGAAAAATTTTTCTTTTCTTACACAAAAATCTACCTCTCTGCTATCTATACCTATTGCTCCAATACCTCCAAACAGGCTCATGTCTCTTCCATCTTTAAAAAAGATAACCCACTGGATCCTACCATCAGCACTAATTATATATGTTTTCTTTCATCCTCAGCTAAATTCCTGGGAAAACTGTATCTTCTAAATAGTCTTCACTTTCTCTTCTTTTACTCTCTTCTGAACCCATTTGGCTTCCAATCTTATTATGACCCAATGGAAATTGCTCTCTCCAAAGTGCCAATGGTCTCTTAATCAACAAATCAAATGGATTTTTCTCAGTGCTCATACTTCTTTCTTTATATCTTTGAAACATTTGACACTGCTGATCATTTTCTCCTATTGGCTATTTCTCTTTGTTGTTTTTTTATATTCCATTCTTCCCAACAGGACTTATTTTTTTAAAAAGTCATTCATGTTCTTGGGTTTATCAAATACAAAGCTACCATTTTCAAGGGCTTTGATTTCTTGCTCATTCAAATTATTTGACTGAACTAGTTTTCCATATTTAAATAAGTGATGACTACTGCCATATTTGTAATACATTTTGAAATCTGGTAAGGCTACACGCAGGGCAGAGATGTGGCCCAGTGGATTGAAAGCCAGGTCTGGAGTCATAAAGACCTGAGTTCAAATCTAGATTCAGACACTTATCAGCTGTGTTACCTTGGGCAAGTCAATAAATTCTGTTTGCCTCATTTTCTTCATTTGTAAAATAAGCTTGAAAAGGAAATGTCAAACCACTCTAGTGTCTTTGGGAAGAAAACTACAGATGGAATTATGAAGAGTTTGACATTACTGAATAACAACAAAGGCTATGGTGCCTTCATTTTGCTCACTTTCTCATTTCCTTTGAAAGTCTAAAACTTCTGTTTTTCCCAATGACTTTATTCTTTTATCTAATTTTATAAAGTTGGTATTCAATCATTTAAATCATGTCTGACTCTTTGTGACCCCATCTGGGGTTTTCTTGGCAAACATATTGAAATGGTTTTGCCATTTCCTTCTCAGTTCTTTTGACAGATGAGGAACTGAGGCAAATAGGGTTATTTGACTTGCCAAGAGTCATAGGGCTAAGTAAGTATTAAAGCCAGATTTGAACTCAAGAAGATGAATCTTCCTGCTTCCAGGCCTGGTACTCCATCCATTGTTCCACCTAGTAGCCCAGTTTTATAAAGTACTCTTCAAGTAATTTGGTTGGTATAGCACTGAATTTATAAATTAATTTAGATAGCTTTATCATTTTTCTTTTGTAGACATGGCCCAATTATAAGCAATTAATAACCCTCAAATTATTTAGGTGTCTCGGGAAAGAGCATCTGCAAAGAGCATCTTGTGTGTGTGTGTGTTTGTGTTTGTGTGTGTGTCTTCTAAATGTCATGGTAGATATTTTGTGAATTTGGGTTTTTTCTCTTTTCTTTATTTTCTTCCTGGGTTTTAGTAGAATATGCTGATGATTCTTTTCAGATTTATTTTGCATTTTGCTTACTGGCTAATATTATCTCAATTAGTTTTTCACTGATTCTATAGAGTTTTTAAGTAAACCATTATGTCATCTGCAAAAAGAATAATTGTATTCTCCTTGTCAATGATTCTGCCATATTGTTTTCTTTAATATTATTGTTTTAGTTAGTACTTCTAGAACTATGTCAAATAGTGAGGAGAGAAGGAACACTCACTTTAATCCTCTTTGTATTGCATTTTCCCCCTGCAAAATATTCTAGATCTTGTTTTCTAAATATATGCTTTAGTTCATATTAATGAAGAGCAGAGTGTAATAAGCACTGACTTTGAAGTCAGTAGCCTAGATTCTAATTCCCACTTGCTTACTCTCTATATAACCATAGACAAATCACAACCTCCTTGGGCCAATTTATTCATATATAAAATGAGCAGGGCTAGACTAAATGGCCTCTGAGGTTGCATCTAGCTATAGGTCTATGATCCTTAGGTTCTTCTATGCCCATGGTTTTTAGGGTCTTTAACAATAAAGGGGCATAGTTAGATGGGGCAGGGGGCAGAATACTGGGTTTGAAGTCAGGGATATTCCTCATCCTGAATTCCTTCTTGCCTCAGACACTTCCTGGATGTATGACCTGGACGAATCACTTATCTCTATTTGCCTCAGTTTCCTTGTCTGTAAAATGATTTTGAAAATGAAAGCTCAAACCATTCCAGTATCTTTGCCAAGAAAATCCCAAATGGAGTCACAAAGAGTCAGACATTACTGAAATGATTCAATAACAAAATAAATGAGCATTATATTTTTGAGGGGGGGAGGGTTATATCTATTAAGATAATTAGATAGTTTTCATTATCTTTGTCATCTAAAATGATTAATTATGCTAATTATCTTCCTGGTATTAAACTATCTATCCTCATAAACCACATATGTAGTCTCCTTAAGAAGATTATACTTAAAACATTTATAATAACACTAACTAGGACAGTTGGTCAATAATTCTCTTTCTCTCTTTGGCTCTTTTTAGTTTGGTTGTCCAGCTCATATTTATATCATTAAGTGGATTTGTTAAAGTTGTTTCTGTCTCTATTTTTTAGGAAAATGATAAAACAGGTTGCTTCTATCTGAGAATTACAAAACACAGTTACTATTGCTTTTTAAAATGTTTGCTACAATTCATATTTGGTCCAGGATTTGTTTTATTTCCTTTGGTCTTTTTTTAAAGTAACTTCCTTATAGTCTATCTTCCACATGGGGGAGGGTTCTTTAATATCTCTATTTTTGATTTGTTTCTTTGAATATTTTATTCATTGATGTTTATTTCCTTTGAATTCTCAATTTTATTGAAATTTAATTTTGTATAATTGTGTCTGATAATTTTTATTTCTTTTCTCTTTGTTATCAATTGAACTGATCATTAATTTATGAAATCATAGAATAGTGACAGAAATGCACAATTCTTTGGATACTTGCTGGGAAAGCACTATTGGCAGTGAGAAATAAGGCAGTAATCACACCTTAATTAAACACAGAGGTTGTGAGAACAAAAAGCACAAAAAGGCAGACAAGTGGAAAAAACATGTTATAGAGGCAGATGGTGATAGGGGAAAAGGTGATAGGGGTGGTAAAAGAAGAAAATATCTGGAAAAGAATGGGAAAGGAAGGAGCCAGAGAAAATCACTCACATAGCCATGTATTAGATTTGAGAACATGAGGCAATAATGGACCTGATGGAGATAGAAGAGGGCTCAGGGAATCGGAATTTGAAATCTCATATTTATAGAGTTTGAGGGGGAAACATCTGTGCCACCTTAAGGTTTAGTTCATAACCATGTCCAAATCATCTCAAAGTTATTGGTAATGGGGCAGCTGGGGACTCAGTGGATTGAGAGTTAGACCTAGATATGGGAGGTCCTGGGTTCAAATTTGACCTCAGATACTTCCTAGTTGTGTGACCCTGGGCAAGTCACTTGACCCCCATTGCCTAGCCCTTGCCACTCTTCTGCCTTGGAACCAATACACAGTATTGACTCCAAATCAGAAAGTAAGAGTTTTAAAAAAAAGTTATTGGTAAAACTTTGAAGTCATCATCTTAAAGTTATCAGTATCCTTTCAATGTTATGCTGATCTAGAATTGTGAAGGTGTGGGTTCTGTCTTGAATATACTTATCATAGGACCAAAACTTTGACAAGCATTGCCTGGATGGTTTTTCCTGATTCAACACATATTGACAGAATAAGAATGTTGGTTAATAGATGATACAATTTGTAATTATGTTCATTTCCTTTTTGGGATAGTTTGTATAGGACTTTTATGTTCCCTTTTGAAATCATATTTCTTTCTATTGTGTCTTTACACTGGCTACTTATAAACTTTCTTACTATTCTGACTAGAAAGAGAGTAGATGCTCACGGGGACAACAGAATATAATTTTAACACTTGGTTAAATCTGATTTTAGGGTTGGATTTTATCTTCCTCTCTTTTCTTGATCAGTACAGCTATTGGCTTATCAATTTTGTTAGTTTTTAAAAGATCAGTTCTTACTTTGGTTTATCAGTTCTATACCAGTTGCATTTTCATGTTTCTCTATTTCTTTTCTACCATAACATTTTAGTTCAAAATGATTTTGTGTATTTCTCCCTTTAGCCATAACTTCATTGGAATTTTTAGAAATGGAAGATACCTCTGAGAGCAGTTAATACCAATTCTGTCATATTGTAGGTGAGAAAATAGGAGAACTACTGAAGTCATGTGAATTGCCTTAGGTCACCCAAGTTGTTTTTACCAGAGGTAAGGCCAGAACAAGTTACTCAACTTCCAATCTATTGCCCTTTTTTTTTTTTACAACTCACTACCTGTTCACTGCAGCTGGAAAGTAAGGGCTTCTTCTTTTATCCAACAGGTAAGAAAACTAATTATTTTACAAAAATAAATGTTTCAGCTTAAAATTATCCACGGTAATCTGATCCAACATTTTTTTAAACACTCAGTTGCAATGATATTGTGTTGCATAAGGTAAGCAGCACTCAACAACCCAACTTTTTTTTTCATTCTCTTTCCTCCTTTCTCTTCTGTCTTTATGGATTTCCCCAGACTTTCCCCAGTACTCATTCTTAGTGGCAGTGAAAGAAAGATTAAGAATTGATATTCCTAGTTCTAAGTGTCTGTTAATGACTGCTTTCCTCATCCTAGAGTGAGTGTGTGTGTGTGTGTGTGCCAGTGAGACGAATTGATGAATAGATGAAAAAGCATATATGAAGTACTTAATAATTGCAAATTGGAACTATGCCCCCAAAAAGTTATTAAAATGTGTATATTCTTTGACCCAGAAATACTACTTCTAGGTCTATTCCCTAAAGAGATCAGAAAAAAGAAAAAAGGACTCAAATGTACAAACATATTTATAGCAGCTCTGTTTTCAGTGGCAAAGAATTAGAAAATGGGAAAATGCCCATCAATTGGAGAATGGGTAGACAAGTTGAAATGTATATAATAATAGTATTATAAAGACAATCAACTTTGAAAGTCTTGGGAAAAGTTATACAACTGGTCATAAGGGGTTCAGAGAAGGAATCAGAATGGGATTACAGAAGGGGTTCAGAGAAAGAATCAGAATGGGATTACAGAGGCATGGGATCCTGTTGTATTTCCCATACACTATTTATAGTTACAGGGTGGTAAGGAGCACTTATGGTCACTCACAAAGGTTCAGGGACCCTGGTCCAAGTTTTGAGGACCTGAAGAATGCTAATAGCATTTGTAGCTACAAGGGAGAAAAGTTCTTTCTTGAGTAAATACAAGTGTGCAGACTTGGAGAACAGTGATCATACCTCTTCCTGGATCATAAAGCTTTGTAAGTTTTTAAAACTTGCAGACCCCACCACTAGCTCTGAAAACAGAAACATGGAAAAGCCTAAATCTTTGGACTGTGCTTTCCAAAACACAGGTGAGCCAGATCCAGATTTAATATAAAATTCAAAGTGGAGCAATAAGCTGTGGAAATGAGCAAACAACAACAACAACAACAACAAAATGATTTGGCCCATAAAAAGCTATTGCAATGGCAGGAAAGACCAAAACTCAGAAGAAGACAATAAGGAGAAAATGGTTAATGCAAAGCTTTAAAAATAAGTGCTAATTAGACAAAGCCAACAAGAATTCCTGGAATAATTAAAGAAAGAGCTAAATGAATGGTAAATGAAAATTGGTAAAAAAAACAAACAAACAAGTGAGAATAATGTAAGAAAATTAAGAAAAGAGAACTAACAACTTGTTAAAAGAGGCACAAAAACTATTGAAGAAAATAATGACTTTAAAAATAGAACTGACCAAATGGGAAAAGGAGGTAAAAAGCTCACTAAAGAAAATAATTTTTTAAAAATTATAATTTGAGAAATGTAATCTAATGACTATAAGAGACCTCAAGAAATAGTAAAACAAAGTTAAAAGAATGAAAAATATAAGAAAATATGAAATATCAGAAAGCAAGTAGTCTGGAAAATAGACAATTTAAAAATGAACTATCTTAAAGCCATGATAAAATGTATAGACATCATATTTTAAGAATTTGTTCAGTAAAATTGGCAGAGTTAAATAGGAACTTGAAAGAATCTACCAATAACCTCCTAAAAGAGATCTCAAAATAAAAAACTTACAGGAATTCCTAGTCAAATTCCCAAACTCCTAGCTAAATTCCAGAGCTTTCTGGTCAAGGAGAAAATATTACAAATAGCCAAAAAGAAACAATTCAAATATTCTGAAGCCACAGTCATGATAACAAAAGAGTTAGTAGCTAACACATTAAAGGGTCAGGGCACTAGGTATAAGAAATTACAAAAAGCAAAAGATCTAGACTACAACTTAGAATAACGGCATAATCCTTCAGTGGGGAAATGAGTGTTTAATGAAAGAGAAGCCTTTCAAACATTCCTGAAGAAAAGACCAGAACTGAATGGAAAATTGTATATTCAAATACAAGACTCAGGAGATTAATAAAAAAGTAAACATGAAAGAGAAATCATAAGGAACTCAAAAGAACTCAAAAAAGTATTTTAAGTATTGTTTCTTAAATATAATTTGTTATTAGATTTTCTAATGAAATAAAGGTAAACTTTAATGAATATTATCAAATTCTAAATTATTATAATCTGAATTAATAAGGTTTTATTGCCACTATAATTTTAGAAAAATATTTCATTATATATGATTCCTGTGAAATTGGGGGGTGAGGGGGGTGTTGCTATTCTAAAAGGAAAAAAAAGTAATGTGGTAATTTTTAAAAACTTTTCTTCAAGATTAAGATAAATAATAAATATATTTATTCCCTTCCTTTTACAAATAGCCAAATTATGGTGAAAATAAAGTTTTTTTAAATTTTCTCCTAACTCTCTCTTTTGAACATAAATTATGGTTTTTATGTTTGAAGATTCACATTCTACCTTACTTTGCCCAATAAATACAAATAGATGGATAAGGAATAGAACTGAAAATGTTTGGTGCTTTTAAAAAAAATCTCCACTTTATGTAAAAGAGAAAAGTTGGAAGGGTAGGTGACAGTATTACAGTAAGGAAGTTGAAAATATAATTTTCCTAGAAATAAGAAAAACCAGGAAATCCCCGAATTGCTAGGATTTTAGTCCTGCAGCTCTATTAAAAAGATTTTTACTATGATGTCCCAGTTCCCTTAAAAAGGAGAGCAATGAACTTTTGTCACAAGAGCTTTTGTCAAAACTTACAAAACTTAAAAAAGGATAGAGTTTCTTGCACATAATTCTTTGAAAATGTACTATGGTGGACTTCACAAAAACTATTCATAACAGAAATTCTCAATGTTATATAATGTTTTCTCTCTCTTCTTTGGATGGTTATGTTCATAAGAAAAAAGAAATGAAATGAAATTTTAAAAATTATTGCCCAGATTATAATTTCTACATTTACAAAATTATTTTAGAAGGTTGTTGTTTTCTGAAGTCTATTTATGAATTCTATTAAGAAGCAAACATGAGAAAAGAGAGTTAATTTTTGCTGCCCCCCTGTGTCAAGAGGTGGTAATCACATGTTAATAATGGCTTTCCATTCTCAATTTGAACATTATTTGTTCTACTATCCCCATGTTTGTTATAGAAGCAATTTAATTTCCTCTCCATAGACTGAAAGACTGTGTATTTGTTTGGGATTTTTTCTGGGTGGGGGGAATCATCTCAAAGTAAAATCTTTCCATTGTAAAAATTCTGTGTAATTATCTCTTGTGTTGGAGAGATTATTTCAGCACTTGAAAGAATGAGATTGGATCATACCAACACACACAATAATACCCATTTCTTTGGCTTGTGTTTTTCATATCAATTATGTCCCCAAAGAATATTCAGACTTAAATAATGTTGTGGCCACCTCCTTACAGAATAGGAGTGCCCTGCCTTCCAGTGAACTTTTATATATGCTTTTAGCACACTGCTTAGGATGTTGCCAAGACAGTATCCCAATTACAAAGGGCAGGGTTATCCTTCTGTACATAAAGTGATGTGTAAACTGAACCAGATGTTAAATACTCTAAGGAAGCTTCTTTATTTAAACTGAGATAAATTCTTTAGGCATCTAATTACTCCTAATCACATCAGTTTTTATATACATACTTTTTTCAGCATCGACACTTTGGTCATACTCTAGAATACTAAAACAAGAGACAGGATTAACACTGGGAGCTGAAAAGGCAATTTTTAAATCATGTATATGTATATAGTCCTTGTATATGTTTGCCAGTGTACCTGATTGATGTAACATATTATACTTCTTTCATAAGCTTCTTTTCATCATATTCCTTCCTCACAGAGAACAGGGGAAGTGCCATTCCATCAGGAACCAGGGAAAATTCTAGGGTGCAGGGGACTACTAATTATTTTTTGATGGGGGGGTGACCTCTACAAACAATTTAATTTTGAAATGTGTTACAAAATTAATGAGCATATATGAGGTACTGGCTTATTGAAAAATATTTAAGATAGAGAAGAGGTACTTTTTAAAAATTGGGCAAAGCGGATAGAGCACTATAGACCTGAATTCAAATTCTGCCTCAGACACTTATTAGCTATGCAACCGTCCAAATTATTTAACTCTGTAAAAGATTAATTTCTGTAAAATAACCTGGAATAAGAAATGGCAAAATACTCTACTATCTTTGCCAAGAAGACCCCAATTGGAGTCACAAAGAATCAAAAATGACTCTAATAATTTAATAATAACTGAACAATTTGCTTATTGTCCAGTCAGTGAAATGCTTTTCCAAGAGGGTTGTACAGGACTTTGAACTTCTCAGTAGAGGTACAGGTCACTCTCAAGAGTGTGGGAGTTAATAAAGATAGATAGATATATTTTAAAAACTATGTAAGAGTTACAATGGATTTCTGCATGGTAGTTTTTCGGTGATTGGTATCAGTCGGTTCCCAGGTCTACAAGGTGGGGTTTCAAGCTGATCACCAAATGCCCCCACCTCAAGAGAATAGGGAGGTGCAACTGTAGAATTCATCAGTTCAGTATGTAGCTACTGAGGGCATCCCCTGAAGTACAAACCAAAAGTCCCAAGGAGGCGAGGACTTCTAGGGTCCTCCTCTCTCTGAGTCCCCAGATGAACTCTAGTTTCCTGACTATAGTCAAGAGCATAATCAATTCAAAGATCTATAAGGAGGTGGTGATGTCTTAGTCTTCTGAAGGGTTGGAGGGTAGTTATGAGTGACTGCCAGCCAATGAAAATGCTCTCTACCAAAGTTATCAATGAACTCTTAAATGTCAAATCAAATAGCCTTTTCCAGATCCTCATCCTTGTTGACTTCTGCTACTCTACAGCCTTTGACACTATCAATCGTGCCCTTCTTCTTTACTCTCTTTTCTCTAGGTTCCCATGACACTGCTTTCTCCTTCCCCCACCATACCATTTTTCTTGGTGATCTCAACTAATTCCATGGATTCAATTTTCATTTCTGCTGATAATTCCCAGATATATTTATCAAACCCTAACCCTAGACTTGCATTTCCAACATCTATTGAATATTTCAAACTGGACATCTCATAGACATCTTCAGTGAAGCATATTCAAAACTTTAGCCAAAAGTTTCCCTCCTCTGACCTTCCCTATTATTTTTGAAGGTCCTAACTTCCTACCAGACACCCAGGCTCACAACCTACTGAGTCTCTTTCTTTCTCTGTCTCTCTGCCCCTCCATCTGTCTCTTTGTCTTTCTCTGTTTCTATCTTTCTCTGTCTGTCCATCGTTCTGTCTTTCTGTCTCTGTCTCTCTCTTTCTCTTCCTCCATTTTTAATGACTTGGCTAGTCCTGTCACTCCCCCTCACCACTCTCTCCATATGAATCAGTTCCAAAGTCCTCTAGATTCCACTTTCATCCTTTTTCCTCTGGCACTGCCATTTAGAAGCCCTCAATAGCTCTCATCTATGTTATTATAGTACCCCACTAATTGATCTCCCATCCAGTCCATCCATCCCCCCAACTATCAAACTGATCATCCTGACTGTGTCACCTCCTTATTCAACCAGCTCTAGTGTTTCTCTATTGCTTCCAGGATCAAATGTAAAATTTTGGGTTTTTTTTATTTGGTTTTTAAAGTTCTGCATAACCTGGACCCTTCCAACCTTCCCAATCTTCTTATTCCTGTATTCCCCTATACTCTGCAATCCAGTGACACTGGCCTCCTTGGTTTCCTTCAAACAAATCTCCATCTCTGAGCTCTGAGCATTTTCACTAGCTATCATCTTTTCTGGGAACCTTCTCCCTCCTCAACTCTGCCTCCTGGCTTTCCTCAAGTCTCAGCTAAAGTCTTGCTTTTTAGAAGGCGGCTTTCCCAGTTTGCCTTAATCTTAGTGAACTTAATGTAAGTGAGCTTATTTCCAATTGATGCTGAATATAGCTTATTTGTACCTAATTTTTTGCATGTTTTCTTCCTCATTTGACTGAAGCTGTTGAAAGCAAGGACTTTTTTGGGGGGTGGACAGGGTACCTTTCTTTATACCCCCATTATTTGGCACAGTAACTGATACAGTCAGTATTTCATAAATATTTATTGACTGAACAAATCATAGAAACAATAATTACATGAAAAACAATGAAAATCATGACAACATACCAAAATCATACAGATAATACTTAAGCAATATTTAGAGGAAAAATATCCTCTTAAGAACATCTATCTATTAACAAAATAGAAAACAGAAAGTTTCATGGAACTGAATATGCAACTTAAAAAAATAGAAAGTCAACAAATAAATCCGAAGTAAGCACAATATGGGAAATCTTAAAAAAAAAAAAAAGAAAAGAAAAATTAGGGGAAAAAACTATAGAATTCTCAAAAAAAAAATAAAGTTGGTTCTCTGAAGAGACATATAATTTACATACTCTTAGCAAGCCTAATTTAAAATAAAAGGAAAGAAAATAAAATTAATAGGTTAAAAAGTAAGATGAATTCACAGTAATCAGAAGAAATAAAAACAATTACTGCAGTTTCCTATAATTTAAGGTAAGCAAAATTAAGAATCCAAAAGAATTGAAGAATTAGTTAAAAATATAAACTACTCAAATAAATGAACCATATACTAGAGGTCTTGATAAGTCCAGTTTCAGAAAAGGAAATGTAACTAGCTAAAAAAGTACTTCCAAAGAAAACTCTTCTCCCCAACCCCTGGTATAGGTGGAGATCTAGGACAATTCTATTAAACTTTAAAGCACAAATAACATGTACTACATAAATTATTCTATAAAATTGAGGGGGATAGACAGATAGACAGACAGACAGAGAGAGAGAGAGAGAGAGAGAGAGAGAGAGAGAGAGAGAGAGAGAGAGAGAGAGATTGATGGAGTACCAGTGCTTAGGATACAGATTCAATAAATAAGATGATACCTATTCTTTTCATGTTTCTCTTGCTTTCTGTGCTTGTGTATCAAATTTTCCACTAAGTTCTGGTCTTTTCTTAGCAAATGCTTGGAAATCTTCTATTTTGTTGAATGCCCATACTTTCCCCTGGAAGTATATAGTCAGTTTTACTGGGGAGTTGATTCTTGGTTGGAGACCCAGCTCTCTTGCCTTTCTAAATATCGTGTTCCATGCTTTGCAGTCTCTTAGTGTGTTAGCCGCTAAGTTGTGTGTGATCCTTATGGGAGCCCCCCTTATATCTGAAGCTCCTCTTCTTGGCTTCTTGTAGGATTTTCTCCTTTTCTTGGAAGCTCTTGAATTTGGCAATTACATTCCTAGGGGTTGTCTTTTGGGGATTTAGTATAGAGGGTGTTCTATGAACCCTTTCTATTGCTATTTTGTCCCCTTGCTCCAGAACGTGTGGGCAATTTTCTTTTATAATCTCCTGTAGAATAATATCGAGTTTATTGTTTATCTCTGGTTTTTCTGGGAGACTGATAATTTGGAGGTTGTCTCTTCTTCCTCTGTTTTCCAAGTCTGTGACCTTTTCAGTGAGATATTTTATGTTTTCTTCTAATTCATTAATTTTTTGGGTTTGCTTTATTGATTCTTGCTGTTTTATGATCTCACTTTCTTCAAGTTGCTTAATTCTGGTCATTAGGGACTGGTTTTGTTTTCAGCTTTGTCTGCCCTTCTATTGGATGCTTCAAGCTTTTTTTCCAATTGAGCAGTCTTATCTGTCAGACTGCTGATCTCTTTCTCCCATTTTTCTTTCCAGGTTTCCATCTTTTGGGTAAGTTCCAGTTTGAGATCTTCCAGAGCTTGTTGATAGTTTCCATTTTGGAAGGCATGTTCTGATTTTTTTTGGATTTCCTCCTCATTCTCTTCTTTTCCTTGGGTACTTCCACCATAAAAGTTTTCAATAGTCACCTTTTTCCCCTTTCTTCCTGGAGGCTTGATTTTGGGCCACGTGAGCCATCCCTTTGGTGGTTTTATTCTCCTTTCCTTTTTGGTCTGGGGTCAGGGTGATATGGACAGGTTTTCTGTGAATTTAGGTTGCCTCAGACTAATTCTTCCCAGCCTCTGAGTTTTCTTAGAGCGCTGGGTCCCTGATCACAGCCACACTGCCCAGGTGTTCAGCTCCGCCCAGATAATCAGCGCATGGTCCGCCCCTGGTGTTTAGCTCCACCCAGATTCTCAGCGCAACCACCCCGGCTCCCTGGGCCCCCTGTGCTCAGCACAGGATTCTCCCGTGAAACCGCCCTGAGACGTTTTTTTCCTGGCAGTCCCCAGATCCCAAGGACCCTGGAGTGCCCCCCCCCCCCAGACAGAGACGTTCCCCACTCACTCGCTGTCCCAGTGAGCGCTCTGGTAGCTCACTCTGGTTTGGTGGGGGAGGGGGGTGGGGGAAGGGCGGCTCAGTTCACATTTTTGTGCAAGCTTTTCCTCCTTCATATTATAGTGTGGAAATGTTCAAACCCCACGTACCTTCGCCTCTGTGGTGTACTGGGGAGTACTGGGGAGTCCTTCTGATCCTCCAAAGGTGATTTTTATGCTCCTTTGATGTAGTCTATTTCGTTCGGTGCCGGGGAGAGGAAGCGTGTGGCGTCTAGATTGCAGCCCACCCGGAAGTCTCGATGATACCTATTTTTAAGAAGCAGATGTTCTAATATGGGAAGACAGAACATACAGAACTAGGAGAGTAGAGGCAGGCAGAAAGGGTGAGGAAGAAGAAGATGAGGAATATGGCAAGAGGGATGGAATAGTTCAGATATAGGTCTGAACCGAGAGTAAAACGGACATATTTGGGTCCTCACAAGAAATGGTGATACAAGCAAGAGACTCATGAATCAGGAGGTTGGGGTCCAGAATATAGAAATATTTCCAGTTGTATAAAGTTGCTATTGCTGGTATAGAATGCCAAACTCCCTCTTTTGTTTTCAAAAGAAACCAAAACAGTCTATTCCTTTATCAGGGAAGCAAAGAAAGAATGATATTCCAATATAATGATATTAGAAAAAATGATAATAGAGTCCAATTTTTAAAAGAAAATCCTGGCCAAACACACACACACACAATTTATCTATTTTTACATTGTTCTCTTTAACTGAGTTTTTCTTCTTATATAAAGGAGCATGAATGGGATAACATTGAGGGGAAATGAATAATCAATTAAATTATATTTCAAAACTTACAAAACTGCACAATTACATAAATATATAAAATACCTTTGACAAATTATATTTATACTAAAAATCCTACAAAGCATAGGTCTAGAAGGACTTCTCTTTATGATAAAAAGTATCTCTAAAACATAAAAAACTAACATAGAGAGAAGAAACACTATAAACTTTCCTAATAAATAGAAAAATAAAGTAAGAATATAACTTTTCTCTGCAATTATTTGACATAATTCTAAAAATGGTAGTAATGGCAGTAAGAGAATGAGATTAAAGTTTTAAAAGATAGACAAAGAGAAAACAGGACTATTCTAATGTTCTAAAAATATGATGGTGTCCTTAAAAAAATCACAGAAAATCAAGTGTGCCAGCTTAAGTCTTTGGGATAACAAAATTCCTGCTTCCGACCAGCCATATGTAATTTGGCAATGAAGGATTTGGGTGCTTTTAGGTGATGAAGCAATCCCTTTATTGGCCTCTGAGCAGGAAAAGTAGATGACTGAGTGGTCCTTTTATCTTTTCATCAACTGAGCATATGAGTACTCTTCAAACTGCTTTCTGGAGAGGTGGGGATGGTATTAGTGTATATGGATTATTCCCACTGGCAGTTGAGGGTATTTAAAAGAGTCAATTTGCTCTGTAGAGCTAGGACAGAACCAGGACAAATTGTTGAATGTTACAATTTTAGCCCTATTTAGCAAAACAAAGCAAAATAAAACCTTCCTTTCAGTTAGAGATGCCTAAATGTAGAATGACCTGCCTGGTTTACTTTACCTTTCAATCTGAAAGATCACTTATCATATATATTATAGAGGTGATCTTTGGTCAGGTATCAATCTATGGATGGTCTCTCACATCTGAGGTACCTTTTAGATTGTGTTTTTGAATAACAAGTCAAATATTGCTGCTGAGTTGGAGACCAAAATATTCCTATTCTCTCAGTGGGACATAGAACTAGATAATTCCCAAAGCCTCTTCTGATTCTAAGATATAATGACCAAGAAGGGGGCTATGGGAGTGAACCCCAGCTTATATTTTCTATCCCTGGCTCCTGCAATGCCATAATGAAAAGAACTGATGCTTCACTACTTAGATACAAATATGGGAAAGAAGTTATAAATGCAGCAAGCACCAAATGAACCCTGCTCTCCAAGAGCTTAAATAATTTATCACTAAGGTATTATTCTATAAATTGCTACTGTGGTTAACTAAAGTTTACCCTCATGACCTGAAAGTAACAAGCATTCCCAAAGTGTCCAACTTCTTACTTCAGACAGAGACAAGATCTCAAATAATATGGATGTGTGTGTGTTCATTATTCAAGTGGCCTATCCTAGCCCCTGATGGTCTGCTGATCCAAATCATAGTTGAAAACACCTCCAGGAAAGTAGTTTCTAAAATTGATGTGGCAATGCTACCCATTGTTAATCCCAAAAAAATTGTCCTTTATACTTTTCATAAAATAATCTATGTAAATACTTTACTTAAATTATATTTTATTTAAATAAAATTATATATTTATTATAATTTTATAACACAAAGCTTAAAATACAATAAAATTATATGACATTCAAATAGTTTATTCTTTGACAAAATCCTCTTTTTTAATATTTGTGAAATATAATAATATTGTGATAGGTAAACATCTCTTTTAGTGCAAAATTTCTCAAAATATAACATCATTAATGATATTGCTATTCATACTATTTTAACAATTAATAAAATATAGAATTTTCATTTTCTAGCAATTATAGTTAGAAATCCCTATTTCTCTCTCTCTCTCTCTCTCTCTCTCTCTCACACACACACACACACACACACACACACATTTTATAAACAACAAATATTTGGATCACTTTGTTGAATGAACCAGAGAACTCCTTATTTACCCTTCATCAAAATATAATGGACTTTGAGCTTAAACACTTATTTTAAAGTATGATTACTATATTTTGGTAATGGAATAAAGTGGAGGAATTCCATGTGAACTGGAACAACCTCCAGGAAGTGATGCAGAGTGAGAGGAGCAGAACCAGGAGAACATTGTACACAGAGACTGATACACTGTGGTACAATCATGATTGTAATGGACTTCTCCACTAGCAGCAATGATCCTGAACAATTCTGAGAGACTTATGAGAAAGAACACAATCCATATCTGGAGGAAAAACTGTGGGAGTAGAAACACAGAAGAAAAACAACTGCTTGATCACATGAGTTGATGCGGATATGATTGGGGATGTAGACTCTAAACGATCCCCTTAGTGCAAATATCAATAATATGGAAATAGATCTTGATCAATGACACATGTAAAACCCTGTGGAATCTTGCATGAGCTATGGGAATGAGGTGGGGACAGGGGAGGGAAAGAACATGAATCTTGTAACCATGGAAAAATATTCTAAATTAATTAATTAAATAAGATTTCCAAAAGCAAAAAAAAAATTATAAATAAAGTATGATTACAAGAAAAACCTATTAACTATTATTGTTCAGATGAAGCAATATGAAGTATGTCTTTCATCCATGGCATATCGATTCCTTAAGGATCTCTTCATATTTAGAAATATCTCAGTCTTTCAAATAAAGTGAGAATTTCTTCTTTATACTGTTCAAATGACTAATAAGAGATTTGTCAAATGACTAATAATTTGACTTCATTTGCATGGTAAGTTATTTTTAAAATGGGAAAATATAAAAATATTATTTTGTAAATTTTATTAATAGATCTAACTTATCTATAAGTCTAATAATTTTATCTTCCTGTATTTGAGTTTAAATTTTAAAACTTTGCATTCATTATTTATAATATTCATTTTTTCAAAAATATACACAAGAAATTTGGCTTAATGTAATTTTTCTTCATTATTATCATTAAGAAAAAAGGATTTATTTTAGTTAAAATATTAATGTGTGAAAGTATTTTTATCCCAAGAAAACAAAAATGTTTCTGCTATAAAACATAAATGCCCTGCCTTCTGCCTCCATATCATCATTGAATTGTAATAGGGTCATTCTGTCTAATTTTTTTTTAACAGTTGATTTCTCTTGTAAAAACATGGGAGTAGCAACCAGAACAACTTCATCAGGCTTCTTTGTCCCTTGAAAACCCCCAATAAACCTAAAAACTACTTATACTCCAAATCATGCATGCTACTACTTATAGATAGGTAAGTAGTACCAGCCTTGGCTCTTTCAAAACATAGAACAACTCCAGATAATTCTAAAGCCTTGTAGCAGTTTGTCTCTGTCTGAGAGAATCAGTCAAAACAAACTCTTGACTAAGTAGGTACAATCCCAGTACCTGTCCTTTTGGTGGTACAGTGAATAGAATACTGGATCTAGAATCAGAAAAACCTGCTTTCACATCTAGTCTCAGACATTGTGCAACCCTAGACAAAGTCCAGTCTCTATTAACTCAGTTTCCTCATCTGTATAATGCAGATAACAATAGCGCCTACTTCCTAGGATTGTTGTAAGGATCAAGTGAGACAATATCTGTAAGGTTTGTGAGGCGTTTAAGCACAGTGCCTGGTACATTGTAAGTGCATAATAAGTGCTTTCCTTCCTTTCTTTTATAAAAACAGTTTATTGATTTCATTAAATATTCCCTAATTATGTAAAAAAAAATTTTGGCATTTATTTTAAAATTTTGAATTCCAAATTCTCTCCTTCCCTCTCATTCCATCTCCTTGAAAAGGCAAGCAATTTTATGTCAGTTATACTTGTGTAGTGTAGGAAAAGATTTCTAGCAGGGCATGGCAAAGCAGGCTGACAGCCTGGGATGTTGCAAAACCAGGATTCCACAGAGCTGCCTGGGTCAGCATTCTAAGACGTTTGGGAATCTCTCTCAAGCTGGATGGCAGACTGAGAGGCTATGTGCCAAAGGGTCTTCCTGAAGAACCAATTGAGGAGCTGCCAAGGACTTTGGATTATCAATAAGGTTGAGTGAGTGTTCCCCTTCACTCTGGTGGACATTGTGTTTAGTTAAATAAACCCACTTTTTATATATTGTTAGTGTGATCCCATTTGTTTAACCTTCCCAAACCCTTCCCTATTTCAGTGGCCATGAAAAACACATTTCCATATTAGCCATATTGTAAAATAAAACACAAAGAAAAATGAAGGACATTTTTTATTTTTAATTTATGCATCAGCATGCATTCAGAGTCTATCAATTCTCTCTCCGGAGGTGGATAGCATTTTTCATCATGAGTACTTTTGAATTGTCTTGATCAGAGTAATAACTAAGTCTTTCACAGTCAATCAACCTTACAATATTAAAGTTATTGTGTACAATGTTTTGGTTTTGCTCACTTCACTTTGCATCAGTTCATATAAATCTTTCCAGGTGTTTCTGAAACCATCCCCTTCATCATTTCTTATAACACAATAATATTCCACTACAATCATACACCACAACTCATTCAGTCATTTCCTAATTAACAGGCATCCATTCAATTTTCAGTTCTTTGCTCTTACAAAAGATCTGCTCTTCTTCCGGGTAATCATGGCTGCAATCTAGACGCGGCACGTTTCCTCTCCCCAGCACCGAACGAAATAGACTACATCAAAGGAGCATAAAATCACCTTTGGAGGAACAGAAGGACTCCCCAGTACCCCACAGAGGCAAAGGTACGTGGGGCTTGAACATTTCCACACTAAAATAAGAAGGAAAAACTTGCACAGAAAACTGAACTGAGCCGCCCTTCCCCCACCCCACCTCCCCCACTAAACCAGAGTGAGCTACCTGAGCGCTCACCGGGACAGCGAGTGAGTGGGGAGCGTCTCTGTCTGGGGGGGCACTCCAGGGTCCTTGGGATCTGGGGACTGCCAGGAAAAAACGTCTCAGGGCGCTTTCACTGGAGAAGCCAGCGGACTTCGGGCGGGCTGCGCTGAACAAGGCGCACGGATTATCTGGGCGGAGCTGAATACCTGGGCTCAGAGGCTGGGAAGAACTAGTCTGAAGCAACCTAAATTCACAGAAAAACCACTCTTATAACCCAGACGCCAGACCAAAAAGGAAAGGGAAATAAAACCACCAAAGGGATGGCTCACATGGCCCAAAATCAAGCCTCCAGGAAGAAAGGGAAAAAAGTGACTATTGAAAACTTTTATGGTGGAAGTACCCAAGGGAAAGAGGAGAATGAAGAGGAAATCCAAAAAAATTCAGAAGACGCCTCCCAAAATGGAAACTATCAACAAGCTCTGGAAGATCTCAAACTGGAACTTATCCAAAAGATGGAAACCTTCTGGAAAGAAAAATGGGAGAAAGAGATCAGCTGTCTGACAGATAAGACTGCTCAATTGGAAAAAGAACTCGAAGCATCCAATACAAGGGCAGACAAGGCTGAAAAGCAAATCCAGTCCCTAATGACCAGAATTAAGCACCTCGAAGAAAGTGAGATGATAAAACAGCAAGAATCAATAAAGCAAACCCAAACAATTAATGAATTGGAAGAAAACAGAAAATATCTCACTGAGAAGGTCACGGACCTGGAGAACAGAGGAAGACGAGAAAATCTCCGTATCATCGGTCTCCCAGAAAAACCAGAGGTAAACAACAAATTGGATTTTATTCTAGAGGAGATTATAAAAGAAAATTGCCCCCACGTTCTGGAGCAAGGGGGCAAAATAGAAATAGAAAGGATTCATAGAACACCTTCTATACTAAATCCCCAAAAGACAACGCCTAGGAATGTAATTGCCAAATTCAAGAGCTTCCAAGTAAAGGAGAAAATCCTACAAGAAGCCAAGAAGAAGAGCTTCAGATATAAGGGGGCTCCCATAAGGATCACACATGACTTAGCGGCTAACACACTAAGAGACCGCAAAGCATGGAACACGATATTTAGAAAGGCAAGAGAGCTGGGTCTCCAACCAAGAATCAACTACCCAGCAAAACTGACTATATACTTCCAGGGGAAAGTATGGGCATTCAACAAAATAGAAGATTTCCAAGCATTTGCTAAGAAAAGACCAGAGCTCTGTGGAAAGTTCGATATCCAAGCACAGAAAGCAAGAGAAACATGAAAAGGTAAATATGAAAGAAAGGGAAAAGGAGATAAATCTTATCTTTCTCTTTAAGTCAAACTCTCTTCTATAAGGACTACATTTACATCTAATTATATATATTAATATGTGGGGAAAATGTTTTGTGTAACTCTCATAAATTGTATCATCATAAGAGTAGTTAGAAGAAACATGCATAGGGAAAGATTGGGGAATCAAGAAGATTTGGGGAAAGTTGGGGCAAAAAAAGGAAAAGGGAGGGGGGAACCGTGATAATACTAAGATTAACTTCAAGAAATAGGGGGGGAATCAATAGAATAAACTTTCCCATATAAAGATACACATGGGAAGGGGAGGGGAAGAACTCTCATATGAGAAGGAGAGGAAGAGAGCGTGAAGTGGAAGTACTTAAACCTTACTCTCAGTGAAATCAAATCTGAGAGGGAAGAACATCTAGATCCAGTGGGATCCTGATTTCTATCTTATCCATTAGGGCAAGAAAGAAAGGAAAATTAAGGAGGGGGAGGGGGGAGGGAGCACAAAAAGGGAGGGAAGGAGAGGGGGGAGGGGAAGGGAGCATAAAAAGGGAGGGGCTAGAAAGGGAAGCATCTCAAGGGAGGGGACTAGGGGGACTGACCTAAAGTAAATCACTGGTTCAAAAGGAGAAAGCTAAAGAAGAAAGGTCAGAACTAGGGGAAGACATCAAAATGCCAGCGAATCCACAAATAACAATCATAACTTTGAACGTGAATGGGATGAACTCACCCATAAAACGTAGACAAATAGCAGATTGGATTAGAACACAAAACCCTACCATATGTTGTCTTCAAGAAACACATATGAGACGGGTTGACACTCACAAGGTTAGAATTAAAGGTTGGAGTAAGACCTTTTGGGCCTCAACTGATAGAAAGAAGGCAGGAGTTGCAATCATGATATCTGACAAAGCCAAAGTACAAATAGACCTGATCAAAAGGGACAGGGAAGGTAAATATATTCTGCTAAAAGGAAGTATAGACAATGAGGAAATATCACTAATCAACATGTATGCACCAAATGGTATAGCATCCAAATTTTTAATAGAGAAACTAGGAGAATTGAAGGAGGAATTAGACAGTAAAACCATATTAGTGGGAGACTTGAACCAACCACTATCAAATTTAGATAAATCAAATCAAAAAATAAATAAGAAAGAGGTAAAAGAGGTGAATGAAATCTTAGAAAAATTAGAATTAATAGACATATGGAGAAAAATAAATAGGGACAAAAAAGAATACACCTTCTTTTCAGCACCACATGGCACATTCACAAAAATAGATCATACACTAGGTCATAGAAACATGGCACTTAAATGCAGAAAAGCAGAAATATTAACTGCAGCCTTTTCAGATCACAAGGCAATTAAAATATTGATCGGCAAGGGTACATGGAGACCCAAATCAAAAATTAATTGGAAATTAAATAACATGATACTCCAAAATCGGATAGTTAGAGAAGAAATCATAGAAACAATTAACAATTTCGTTGAAGAAAATGACAACGGCGAAACATCCTTTCAAACCTTATGGGATGCAGCCAAGGCAGTACTTAGAGGAAAATTCATATCCCTGAGTGCATATATTAACAAATTAGGGAGGACAGAGACCAAGGAATTGGAAATGCAAATCAAAAAACTTGAGAATGAACAAATTAAAAACCCCCAGAAGAAAACCATACTAGAGATCCTAAAAATTAAGGGAGAAATTAATAAAATAGAAAGTGACAGAACTATTGAGCTAATAAACAAGACTAGAAGCTGGTACTTTGAAAAAACAGACAAAATAGACAAAGTACTGGTTAATTTAATTAAAAAAAGGAAAGAAGAAAGGCAAATTAATAGCATCAAGGATGAAAAGGGGGATCTCACCTCAAATGAAGAGGAAATTAAGGCAATCATTAAAAACTACTTTGCCCAACTATATGGCAATAAATTTACCAATCTAGGTGATATGGATGAATATTTACAAAAATATAAATTGCCTAGACTAACAGAAGAAGAAATAGTTTTCTTAAATAATCCCATATCAGAAATTGAAATCCATCAAGCCATCAAAGAACTGCCTAAGAAAAAATCCCCAGGGCCTGATGGATTCACCAGTGAATTCTATCAAACATTCAGAGAACAGTTAACCCCAATATTACACAAACTATTCGACATAATAAGCAAAGAGGGAGTCCTACCAAACTCCTTTTATGACACAAGCATGGTACTAATTCCAAAGCCAGGCAGGCCAAAAACAGAGAAAGAAAACTATAGGCCAATCTCCCTAATGAATATAGATGCAAAAATCTTAAATAGGATACTAGCAAAAAGACTCCAGCAAGTGATTAGAAAGGTCATCCACCATGATCAAGTAGGATTCATACCAGGGATGCAGGGCTGGTTCAACATTAGGAAAACTATCCACATAATTGACCACATCAACAAGCAAACCAACAAGAATCACATGATTATCTCAATAGATGCAGAAAAAGCCTTTGATAAAATACAACACCCATTCCTACTAAAAACACTAGAAAGCATAGGAATAGAAGGGTCATTCCTAAAAATAATAAACAGTATATATCTAAAACCATCAGCTAATATCTGCAATGGGGATAAACTAAATCCATTCCCATTAAGATCAGGAGTGAAACAAGGATGCCCATTATCACCTCTATTATTTGACATTGTATTAGAAACACTAGCAGTAGCAATTAGAGAAGAAAAAGAAATTGAAGGCATCAAAATAGGCAAGGAGGAGACCAAATTATCACTCTTTGCAGATGACATGATGGTCTACTTAAAGAATCCTAGAGATTCAACCAAAAAGCTAATTGAAATAATCAACAACTTTAGCAAAGTTGCAGGATACAAAATAAACCCACATAAGTCATCAGCATTTCTATATAATTCCAACACAGCTCAGCAGCAAGAACTAGAAAGAGAAATCCCATTCAAAATTACCCAAGACAAAATAAAATACTTAGGAATCTATCTCCCGAGACAAACACAGGATCTATATGAACACAACTACAAAACACTTTCAACACAACTAAAACTAGACTTGAACAATTGGAAGAACATTAACTGCTCATGGGTAGGACGAGCCAATATAATAAAAATGACCATCCTACCCAAACTCATCTATCTATTTAGTGCCATACCCATGGAACTCCCAAAAATTTTTTTTACTGATTTAGAAAAAAACATAACAAAGTTCATTTGGAAAAACAAAAGATCAAGGATACCCAGGGAATTAATGAAAAAAAATACAAAGGAAGGGGGTCTTGCAGTCCCAGATCTCAGACTATATTATAAAGCAGCGGTCATCAAAACAATTTGGTACTGGCTAAGAGACAGAAAGGAGGATCAGTGGAATAGACTGGGGGCAAGCAACCTCAGCAAGACAGTATATGACAAACCCAAAGATCCCAGCTTTTGGGACAAAAATCCACTATTTCATAAAAACTGTTGGGAAAATTGGAGGACAGTGTGGGAAAGATTAGGCTTAGATCAACACCTCACACCCTACACCAAGATAAATTCAAAATGGATGAATGACTTGAACATAAAGAAAGAAACTATAAGAAAATTAGGCGAACACAGAATAGTATACATGTCAGACCTTTGGGAAGGGAAATACTTCAAAACCAAGCAAGAATTAGAAAGAATTACAAAATGCAAAATAAATAATCTGGATTACATCAAATTAAAAAGTTTTTGTACAAACAAAACCAATGTAACCAAAATCAGAAGGGTAGCAACAAATTGGGAAACAATCTTCATAAAAACCTCTGACAAGGGTTTAATTACTAAAATTTATAAAGAACTAAATCAATTGTACAAAAAATCAAGCCATTCTCCAATTGACAAATGGGCAAGGGACATGAACAGGCAATTCTCAGCCAAAGAAATCAAAACTATTAATAAGCACATGAAAAAGTGCTCTACATCTCTTATAATCAGAGAGATGCAAATCAAAACAACTCTGAGGTATCATCTCACACCTAGCAGATTGGCTAACATGACAGCTATGCAAAGTAATGAATGCTGGAGGGGATGTGGCAAAGTGGGGACATTAATTCATTGCTGGTGGAGTTGTGAATTGATCCAACCATTCTGGAGGGCAATTTGGAACTATGCCCAAAGGGCGATAAAAGACTGTCTGCCCTTTGATCCAGCCATAGCACTGCTGGGCTTGTACCCCAAAGAGATAATGGACAAAAAGACTTGTACAAAAATATTCATAGCTGCGCTCTTTGTGGTGGCCAAAAATTGGAAAATGAGGGGATGCCCCTCAATTGGGGAATGGCTAAACAAATTGTGGTATATGTTGGTGATGGAATACTATTGTGCTAAAAGGAATAATAAAGTGGAGGAATTCCATGGAGACTGGAACAACCTCCAGGAAGTGATGCAGAGCGAAAGGAGCAGAACCAGGAAAACATTATACACAGAGACTGATACATTGTGGTACAATCGAAGGTGATGGACTTCTCCATAAGTATCAATGCAATTTCCCTGAACAATCTGCAGGGATCTAAAAAAAAAAAATACTACCCACAAGCAGAGGATAAACTGTGGGAGTAAAAACACCGCTGAAAAGCAACTGCTCGACCACAGGGTTGGAGGAGATAAGACTGAGGAGAGACTCTAAATGAACACTATAATGCAAACTCCAACAACAGGGAAATGGGTTCGAGTCAAGAACACATGTGATAACCAGTGGAATCATGCGTCGGCTATGGGAGAGGGAAAGGCGGGGGGGGGGGGGGGGGGGGGGAGGGGAGGAAAAGAAAACGATCTTTGTTTCCAGTGAATAATGTATGAAAACGACCAAATAAAATAATATTAAAATTTAAAAAAAAAAAAAAAAGATCTGCTCTTAATATTTTTGTATATATATAGGTCCTTTCCCCTTTTCTTTGATCTCTTTGGGATTCTGCCCTAGTAGCAGTATTTCTGGGTCAAAAGGTAGTCACAGTTTTGTAACCCTTTGGTTATTTCCAAATTGTTCTCCAGAGAGGTTGGACTAGTTCACAACTCTGTCAACTGTTCCGTTTTTCCTACAACTACAACATTTGTCATTTTCCCTTTCTATCATATTAGCCAATCTAATAAATGTGAGGTGGTACTTCAGAGTTGTTTTAAATTGTATTTTTCTCATTAGTAGTGATTTAGAGCATTTTTCATGTGACTTTTGATAGCTTTGATGTGTCCTTCCTTCCTCACTCATCAAAGACAAATTATCAGAATCAAAACGCCTCACAAGCACAGCTCTAGCAGATTCCACTCTTTTATTTATGCTGTTTATCTTCAGTAAAACAACTTTATGTTTGCATTCCAAATAGACATATTGAAAAATGTGGTGCCTGGTTATGAAGGCTCTTTAATGTGTTTATACTTTTTGACAAACTGATGGGAAGATCTTTATATAAGCAAGTACAATATACTGAATTCGCTATAGGATAAAGACTTAGAATCTGAAGTGACTTTATTTTTCAAAAAGAAATATGTTTAATAACAATAATTTACTCTAGCATATAACACAACAAATTATATTGAGTCTTATTCTTTGAATCTGCCAACCAAAAAAATGATAGTCATTAAACATATGATCTGGATCAAGGGGGCAAATATCCTTACATTCGCTCCTATCTCCCTCCTAAAACTTTCTATTTTCTAGTACCAGAGTCTTCCAGAAGGAAAACAATTCTTTGCAATCCCATCTCCCAGATGCCATGTCAGCCATATCCAAAGTCAGCACAAACTATATTAATAATTTAATTTATTTTAAAAATAAAACATTTTGACCCAATTTGACCCAATTTTGACCCATTTTGACCCAAAAATAAAACAAATATGACCCAATAAAATACATCTGAAATAGTGTCTCTTGCAAAGAAATGCTATTAACAAACATATCCATCATGTTCATGGTTACAAATCTATGATGAAATATATTATGTTGTTAACAAAATGACTAATACCTTGATTACATAATGTCATGATGGGAAAATATCGGAGAAGCCTTACTTCCTGTTGCAATGTAGTTTTGAAGATTTTATTGATGGCTTTTGTTTTTTTATTTCAAATCCCATTCCCAATATACAACCTTCCCTTGTAACAGAGTAAAATATACAGGAAATGGATTGGGACATGGTGTATTGGCTTGGTAAGTATAGCCTTTCTAGGGGACCATATTTGTTTTGCTCTTTAATTCCTTGCCATCGGCTCCCTTTCTGCAAGTGCCCACAGTGGTTGCTCTTCCATTTTTGCAGAGATGAAGGGAAGAGACCCTGGCTTTAATTGGCCACCAGGAATTGGCCTTTGAAATCTAGTTTTTTAGAAACTAATGAGGTCTAAGCGTTGTCATTAGAAAACTAGTATAGGTGAGTGGAAAAAGAAGGAGGGTGGCATACTTGATTACTGATGATGCTTTGAATATTGATGATGAGCCTCTTGCTGGGCAACCATTAACCTTTCAGGCCTGAGTTCTTTGTGACTTGGGGGTAAATGCAGAGAAAGAGGAATGGAGCAACCTAAATGCTGAGATTAAAGATGAATACAAAGTTGTTAATTGAATATATTAATAAGCTTTAGCAGCTGTGAGCTATTTTGGACTGGGACAAGACTGATGAATACTTTTAGGAGAGACCCAAGTAACATTCTCAAGAATTAGTTCACAGGGCACATAGAACTCAGGATTTTCCAGGTCTGTCATGTTTGGAAGTCTAGATTAGAGTTAGACTGGAGAATCAGAGGAAAACTAACAGCTTTGCCAGAGAGCCCAAAAAACAGTTAGAGGAAGACTGAGAGATCAGAAGCAGGACCTAAAAGCCAGTAGGAGGGTCAGGTCACTCTGGCTGTAGGAGTCCTACTCATCACATCACCCAGCCATGAAGCCAAAGCCCACAATTTATGGACTGAACTAGTACAAAGAAAAACGAAGTTTTACAGACTCCCAACAATAGGGAATTAAATTGCCAGCAGTCGGGTTAGAAAATAGAGTGGGATTCCCCAAATCTGTCCTCAGATGCTTACTAGCTAGGCAAGTCATTTAACCTCTCTGTAACTTGGTTTCCTTGTAAATGGTTCCTGTAAGATGACGGGATTGACCTTGATGGTGTCTAACATCTGTTACTGCTGATGACTCAATTCCTTCCACCTCCACTTTATTTGGTCTCACAAATGACAGTTTCTTCATCTGGGGAATGAAGATTCTTAGAATGAGTCCCCAAGTTACCAACCATTAAGTACTCCAGATATTTCTTCATGGAGAAAGAGTGAACGACCCTTGAATGTATATTACAGAAAATATTCTTTTCAATAGCTAATTTGAGGTTTAAACTCAAATTATTGGGCCATAATTTTAGATCTGGAAGAGAAATTAGAGGTCATCTAATTTAACTTTATTTTATAGACAAAAAATAAAATGTTTTATTCTAAAACATGGAACCTGAACATACTTTGCTACTTTGATGAAAATGGAGTTTGAGGTGATTTTTCAGTTCCTATAAGATTGGTAATGGGAACTTGAGTTGATTTGGGGACAAATCATAGTCAGATATTTGACTTTTGGTATAAATGAAAAAAGAATGACTGTCCAAATATAGACAGAAATGTCTGTAATAGCCCCAGAGGAATATAATGTAAAAGTTTCTGGCTATCTGCCATGCAAGTTGGTTGTATAAAGAGGACTATTCTGTAAAGTTATATGTGCTCATAAATTAAGAAGCCTTGCAGAGTTCACATACAAGTAAGTTGAATAAATGTGCAGGATAAGATAAAAATGGGGTTTCTAGGTGGCACAGTGAATAGAATTCTGAACCACAAGTCAGGAAGATCTGAATTCAAATCCAGCCTCAGTTACTTTTTAGTGTGACCCAGCCTCAGATGCATCATCTATAAAATGAGCTGGAGAAGGAAATGGCAATCCCTTCCAGTATCTTTGCCAAGAAAACCCCAAATGGCATCAAAAGAGTCAGATGTGACTTAAACTACGGTTTATGAGCATTGAGATAAGAAAGGAGCAGCCTTTAAAGCAAACCACAAGACTTTTTGGTCACTATTTTACGCTTTAATTTGATGATAATGCTTTAAAACCCCCAAAGCATAGATGTGAAAGAGAAGTGGAGTTCCCCAAGTATAAAAGCAAAGCCTAATCCGTTAGCCAAGCTGCTGAATCCCCCCATCATTACCTTAGGTATAGTAATATGTTGGTAAGAGATCTAGGAGATATGCCCACTGGAAAACTGAACCAACATATAATGGCTATCAAAGGCAGTCTCACTGTCTTACTCTCACCAAACTTGGCTTAATTTGGAAAATGAATTCTTGCAAGTATTAATGGCGGAAGGGGAAAGAATGAAACGTGTGTGTGTGCCTTGTGTCTTATCCATGCTAAGGGAAGTCTAGCACCAATGTATGGTATCTTTCTCAAAGGTAGAAGGAAATTATATTGAAATTTTGTTCCATGATGTCTATCCAAGAGCTAGGAACTAGAAGATCGAGTTGCCAAAATAGAGTTATGTGGAAATAGCGCTTGATTTGAAAAGGAAATCCCTGGATTTGAATCTCATCTCTGCCAAATAGAACCTGTGACTTAACTTAGGCAAATGATATAACATTACTGAATTTCTTTATTTGTAAAATGAATAGGCTAGACCAAGTGAACTTTATAGATCTTTTTGGTTCTAAATATTATGAATTGTAAAATATTCCCGAGGAACCAGAGAGTAAAATGAAAACTGAAAATAACTTATAGGAGGTCATCTGGAATAACTTATTTACAAAATTTAATATCAAATTAATACAACAGTGACTATGGGCCACCCACTACCTGAAAACCAGGAATATTATATTTCCTCTCCACACCCACGTCTTTAAAGATTCAAGGAGTTTTCTCATATCTTCCATTGACTCAAGCCCCTACCAATTGTGTTCTCCCAATTTTAGGGATTTAAACACTTCTATAACCATCTAATAGATTGGTGTTGTTCAGTTTTTTCGGTAGTATATGTGACACTTTCTGTGGTTTTCTTGGCAAAGATGCTAGAGAGGTTTGCCATTTCCTTCTCCAGCTTTGTTCAAATCTGGCCTCAGCCACTTCCCAGCTGTGTGACCCTGGGCAAGTCACTTGACCCCCATTGCCTAGCCCTTACCACTCTTCTGCCTTGGAGCCAATACACAGTATTGACTCCAAGACGGAAGGTAAGGGTTTAAAAAAAAAAAAGATGAGGAAACTGAGGGAAATAGAGTGAAGTGACGTGACCAGCATCATGTGGGAAGTGTCTAAGACACTATTTGAACTTGTCTTCCTAACTCCAGGTTTAGAACTACTGTGCCACCTTGTTCTTACAAAAATAGAACTTTTACAAAAGAATACATTCTTTAAGTGTATATTAATAATAAGCATCCTCCCCAGCACGTGGGGGCATAGTTCCCCCAATATAAACACATTACCTCTCAGTTTCTAGGGAGGAGAAGAAAGGGTTTTAGGTTTAAGATTCATTTAGTTCCAATATGACATTGGTTCTACCAAGGTCCAAGTCCAAAACCCTCCATAAACTTGTGTCTCAAACTTTGGCTTCTTAGAACATCTCAGCTGGGAGAATGAGAAAATCTGACCTGAAATCTTGAGCTCTAATGTTGCCATGACTCAGACTCTCACATCTGGGACTCTATTCTTTGCATGTGGAACTGAAAAGGACAAATAAAAGGTCAAAGTTCTAGAAAAGTTTCTAAGGGTCTCAGGACCTAACAGGAGGATAAGATATCCTACCCTGCCTAACTTAGTACCGGGTGCCCAGGCTAAGATTCAACAAAGCCATCACCCCCCCCCTGGAAAACACTGAAAAGAGAGAGCAACTATACTTCCATTTGGACAGATTAAAAGATGCAGACAGTTGTAACCACACAACAAAGGCCATGTGGTAGGGCACCACAGGACATCTTCTCCCCAAAGTTGGTTCCTTGAGTCTCCCACATTGATCTTTCCATCTTAGATGGTCTGGGCAAGTGGCAAAAAAAAAAAAAAAGTTCCCTTAGAGTAAGAGTGCCTGAGAATAATATTCTCATAAATTGTATTCTAGTCAACTACCCACTTCAATTATTTGATCTAAAACATCTGCTCTAGTTGGGTACATTCATACTTTAAGTTGTAAATATTTACACAATAACAGTAGATTATTTTGCTTATACAATTGGCATTGCAAGTTTATTTTTTCTTTCTTGAGTCCTGGAATGAAATTTGGCAGCAGTTTGATTTTCAATAAGCATCTTGCTCATAAGCCAGCCAAGTTGACCTAAGGAACCATGGACCTTATAATTTGATTGAGATTTTTAAAAAGTAAAGTCTAAAATAAGTTACATGTCACTCATGCTGTACTTATATGCATTTATTGATTCACTTTTATATACCCAGCATTGTGATAGGCATTAAGATAGTGGATCCCATTTATGTTGTACCCATCAATCATTAAAACTTTATTAAGGGGGGGGGGAAGCTAGGTAGCTCAGTGGATTGAAAGACGGGCATAGAACAAATCTGGCCTCAGATTCTTCCTACCTCTGGACCCTGAGCAAGTCACTTAACCCCCATTGCCTAGCCCTTACTGCTCCTTGGCCTTGGGACCAATCTATAGTATTGGTTCTAAGTCTGAAGTTATTAATAAATACTAATAATATTATAATTATTAATACAAAACAAAATGACCTTAATTAATAATTATTAATTTAATATTAAACTATTAAGTTTCAAGCACTTGGCTAAGCATTGAGGATTCAAAGAGAGGCAAAGATAATCTTTGCCCTCAAAAAGCTTCTAAATTAATGGGCAGAAAAACAAGGCACACTATATACAAGATAAATAGGAAATGGGGGAAGGCACAAGAATTAAGACTCATTGATAAGAGCTTCTGGTAGAAGATGGATTCAAGTGGTACTTAAAGGAAGACAGGGAAGTCAATACTTAGAGCTTCCCAAACCAGTAAATTTGGAAAGTCAATGCACTTGTATTATCGGTTTTATCAAAAAGGTATGTAGAGAATGACTGACTTGTTGAGGGTTGTACAGTTTGTATGACTCAAAGGGGACTTGAACCCGATTCTTCTGACTCCTAAAGTTGTCATGTTCTCTCTGCCCTTTTACTAACCCATAAGACATCTCTGGTGTCTCCAAAGAATTTAAATCGTATTCAGAAGACTGGCAATATACATACGAAACATTTAAGCATCATCACACATGGTTAAATAATTAACTGCCCAAAGGTATTTTAGAAAGAAGAGATCAGGGGGTGAGGATAAGGGTAGGTGAAGGTTAAATGGAGTCAACTGTATTTTGAAAAGCAGCATGGGCAGAGGAAAGCAAAGAGCGGAGTTTTTGTTGTTTTGTTATGTTTTCTTCCATTTTGGAAGAATTTAAGCTAAGCTCCTTGAAGGCATAATCGTAGTCACAGGTCTCTTATTTATCCAAACACCTGGCCTCTCTTAGTTCAGCTGTGATCCAGGGGCTTTTCTGAAGCCTGGAGTCATAGATTTAAGCTACAAATGAATATAAGCCAACACAGTCACAAAGACACTAGAAAAAGTCCCATTTCTTTATAGACAATGCACATTTGCTACATTTTCTCAGAAATGTTAAATCCTCAGAGCTAGGCATGTAGGAGGTTCTTATACAGGTTTTTTTTTTTAAGTAATGTTTTATTTTTTTCCCAATTAGATGTAAAAACAATTTTAACATTTTTTTTTAAAAATCTTGAGTTCTAAATTCTCACCATCCCTCCTTTCTTTCTTCCGTCCTTGAGATGGTAAACAGTTTCTCACAGATGATACACGTGTGATCATTCAAAACATATTTCCATATTAGTCATATTATGGAAAGATATGTATCCCAAAAAATCCCCACCAGAAAAATAAGGTGGAAAATCATCTGCTTCACTCTGCGGTCATACTTTCTTGGTTCTTTCTCTGAAGGTAGATAATATTACAGAACATGTTTCTTGCCACTGGTGTAGAAATCAGCATCTTATTTCTCTCCTTCCTGATGGGCTTTCCCTTCAGTCCATCATTCCCAGCCTTTCTTCATTGCTGTCTTTAATTCCCCCCACCTCAGAGGGTGGGGATGGTGGAGGGGAGGGCTTGGTTTCTACCTTTTTGGCATCCAATCACCCCCCCCCCAATGATAGGGCATTTCACCCAGTAAAGAATTCTGTCACCTTCCCTAGGCTTCCTTTCCAAAAAATACAGAGCATGTTAATATAGCTTTGATTTGCAAGAAGGATTGAAAGAGATTACATTTTGATAAGATTCAATTTGTATTCTGAATGGAATTATATACAAGGACATTACTTATAATGAGGCATAACACATAGCAGAGAGACGGCCCTGATTGATGAAATGACTAGAGGTTACTAGCTCACACATTTCATGACTGAGAGATTTCAGCCTCAACTTTCACATAGAGGCAAGTGCATGGAGGAGAAGGAGGAGAGCCAAGGGTTCAGGACAGAATCATTTTCTCTGCTGGACATAACTAAGTAAAAGCAGCATTTCCAAGAGAACATACTCTTTAGCATGTAGCATTAGTGTAAAACTGCAATAAAAGCTATGAATTCCCTTGTGAGAAGGAGAGGGCAGAAGAGAAGGAGGGACTCTCATTTTGTTTTTCTGCCAATTATTTGATCTGCTGAATGTTCTAACAGCCTTTTAAGTACTCTGGGGTAGGGGGAAAGATTCCTATTAAAGTGTCATGCTTCTCTATTTTATGTATAGTCAGGAATCATTTTTGTGTGTGTCATAATTTATGGGGAAATATCAATCAATCAGTATACATTTATTAAGCACCTACTATGTGCTGCTAAGTGCTGAGGCTATGAAAAGAAGCAATAGATAGTCCCTACCTTTCAGGGAGATTATAATGGAATGGAGGAGACAACATGCAAAGAAATACATACAAACAAACTATATACCGAATAATTAGGAAATAATGAATAGAGAAAAGAGCTAGAATTAAGAGAAGTTGGAGAAAGCTTCCTGTAGAAGGTGGGATTTTAGTTAGGGCTTAACTAAAGGAGTTCAGAAGTCAGAAAAGAGGAAGAGTTCCAAGCCTGGGGGGACAGTCAGAGAAAAATCCTGGAATGAGATATGGAGTGTCTTATTCCTGGAACATCCTGAAGGTCATTATCACTGAATCTGAGTACTTATCAGGGACTAAGGTGAAAGAAGACCAGCAAGGTAGAAGAGGGGAAAGTTATAAAGGGTTTTGAATGCCAAAGAAAGCATTTTTGTATCAGTTCCTGGAGACAACAGGGAGTCATTGGAGTTTATTGAGAAGAAGAGTAACATGATCAGGCTGAGTTTTAGGAAAATCCCTTTAGTGGCTAAATGGAGGATGGATTAGAGTTGGGAAAGACTTCAGGCAGGCAGACCCAGCAGCAGAATATTACAATAATGCAGGGACTGTATTACAATGGTGGCTATGTCAGAAGGCAAAAGCATGTGTATTGGAGAGATGCTGCAAAGGTTAAATAGACAGGTCTTGGTAACAGATTGGATATGGGGGAATAAGATGATGAAAAAATGAGGAATCCAGTCTGGCTCCTAGAAGGCAAACCTGAGGGAGTAGGAGGTCAGTGTTGCCCTCTACAATAATAAGGAAGGGCTATGGGGGACAAGGGCTAGGAAAAGGGATTGGATTGTTCATTTGTAACTTGTACCTATGAGCTTTAAACTCCATGAGAGACCCAAAATCACAACTGAACCAAGTAAGGGAGGCTGGTGTCTGGAAAGAGGCTGTAAAGCCCAAAGGGAAAGGAATAAAATGAATAAGTTGGTAAGGACATTGCTTGACTGGTTGTTTAGGACAATAAAGTTCAGGTAAAAGATAAGCTCAGAACATGATTCTGAATTACTGGAGATGGTGCTGATACAGTATTAACTGATCCTGTGCTATTATATGAAGGGCAGAGTGAGTGTAAGAATTTCAGAAAGGGGAAATAGTTTTATTTCTATCTCCATATTCTATTACTTCATCTTTATATCTCAATCTTCATTGAAAGAAGTCTTGTATAATTCCATTCTCCCTTGGGATCAACTTCAGACATGTGGAGAGAGACAGACAGACTTTGAAAGAGAATCCAGCAATCCTCAACATGTCTGATCACCACTTTTCCTCCATGGAGATTCTGAAGAATTTTCCAATGGGTGAGAACAGGTCCTCTCTCTTGGTGGAACCAAGATTTCATGTTGACCTCATTTGGAAAGCTCATCTATTCTTGTATGTTTTCTGGCATATTCTGGCAGATATCTGTAGGATATCTGCAAATATCTGTTTCCTGTCTGCTTAGATGACAAAGTTTACATAGTGTTCACTATTTGTGATAAGCTATTATGTAACTAGCTTTGGTTGTGAAGGAGACAAATCTGTATGTATAAGTTTGATGCCCTTTCCCTTTAAGGGAAGAGAGACCAGGGAAACTAGTATTTTTTTGTGTGTGTTTTGAACCTAAAAGTTGTGCCCTTAGAGCAGCTGTATTTAGGGGTGGGGAAGATGGTTATAAATCTAGTCTAGTTTCCCTCTTTCTCAGAGGAGAATAGAATAGACCCCTTTCCCCACCAAAGGCAGAAATCATAATCTCCCATGTAGACATTCATAACCTTCATGGATAAGGTACTTTTACACTTAAAAACTGTGCATATGAGAAGTCCACAGTTTCATATACTATCCCTGATGTTTGCTAATGGCATATTTTTTAAAATAAAATATCTCACACTATTTAGAAAAGATGGAGAGGAACAGACAAGTAAAATTAGATGGATTCCAAATAGATTGAATAGCCACAATCAAAAAATATTCCTTCATGGCGGGATGTCAACTCAGAAGGGAATCTCCAATGAAGCACTGCAGGGACATGTGTTTGGCCCAGTGCTTTTTAAGAGTTTTATCAATAATTTACACACAATGTTATTATATTTTCAGCTGAAAAAATATGGAACTAGCTATAGCAGACAGGCTGGCAGAACTGTTATGCAAAGATAACTTGATAGGTGAGAACCATGGGAGAAATTCTAACCCCTCCAAATTCCATAGCTTTCTCTCTTTTCATTATTTCCTCTTTTTCTTGCATATAGTTTTCTTTGTATATATTTGTTCTTATGGTGTCTTCCTCATTAGATTATAAACTCCTTGAGTGCAAGGACTATCTTTTGGCTCATTTTGAAACCCCAGCACATTCCTGGCACATAGTAGGTGCTTAATAAATTAAAATATAAATTAAATATCATCTTATTGAATTTCCCATCTATAGTGGAAATTCAATAAGATGATATTTAATGAGGATCAATATTAAAGTCTTACACTTGGGAGAAGGAAATTAACTTCAGAAGTACAAGGAGAGGCATAGTTAGACAGAAGTTTGAAAAATCTGGGAGCTGTATCAGAATTCAGACTCACTGTGACTTGGCAGCATGATATGGGGGGCCAAGAAAGTAAACATAATCTTGGACCATATAAAGAGAGGCAAAAATACCAGGAATAAGAAGTAACATTATTGAAATACTCTGCCCTAGTCAGACACATATGAAGTATTATGTTCACTCCTAGGCATAATGTTTTCAATTGATAAACTAGATAGAGGGAAGGCAACCAGGAAACAGAAAGAACTTTATGCTGCATGAGGATCAGCTGAAGGAACTGGGAATATTTAGATTAGAGAAGAGAAGGCTTAAGTCATCATAGTAATCTCTTTCTTTAAGTATCTAAAAGACTTTCTTCTACAAAATAGTCTAAACTTGCTCTGTTTGACCCCAGAAGCCAGGCATAGAAGCAAAGTACAGGAGTTTCAAAGAGGCAAATTTAGGTTGGATATAGGTAAAAACTTGCCAACAGGGAGAACTTTCCAAACGTGGAATGGGAGGACTGAAAGGAGTGTGCCTTTCCTTCCTGGAGGTTTCTGATTAAGACTGGGTGATTGGATAACTTGACAAGTATGTTGAAGAGGGGCTTTTATTTTAAGCACAAATTAGATTCAGAGGTCATTGAGGTCTGTTCTCTTTCTGGACATTCTGAGATTCTGTGAATTTTAGCACCAGAAGATAGCAATAGTCTTTCAGCACCAAACGTATAAGTTGTATGTACTTCTTTGAACTCTTTCCACTGCTAGCATCTATATTGTGCAGAACAGTGTGCCTTAGGTTTCTGGGGAAAATGTTTAATGCTATTTTTCCAATCAATAAAGTATTTATTAAACACCTGCTGCATGTTAGGTATTAGAGATATAAGAACAAAGAATAAAACAACCTGTACTTGCAACTTTATAGTCTAAGGTTTTGAAGTTGTAAGGTTTCCCTGCTATTTCATTAAATGCCTTTCTTTTGAACTAATCACATTCTCTGATTATAAAAGCTAAACACATTGGCAGGGGCAATGAGCTATGCTTTTCAATGGATGCAGACCCATGGATAATATGGAATGTGGTGTAACTTTGCCTCAGGAGACCCAGGGTCCAAATGACACGGAATAATGCTACAAATGAACATCCACCTTGATACTCAGCAACATTAACACCAAATGAGCTCCTAAAGTCATTCCAAAAGCATGGACTACAAGTAGCTGTCAGAAAGTTGATATAATTTTCCTGTTTTAATATTTTTTTATTTTTTTCCAATTTTTATTCCAAAGCTCCTGAACAACTTTTTTTTTTATTCCTGCTTTTAGTAGCACTCTGAGATGTTCCAACACATCTACACGCATATACACACCTTAACACAAAAATACACATACAGGTCTAATGATTTTCATGGCTAACAAAAGATTGTTTGGGATTCATAGACCTAAGAAGGGGCCCATTTGTAAAGCTGTTTTCATCTTAAGTAAAATGGATCAGACTAATTAGTAACTGATGCTTTCTGGAATAACAGCAGACATTCGTTTAAACTTGAAGCTTTTGCAAAGTACTTCATATGCATGATCACATTTTCTCCTTGGAGTTAGGTGCTCTCATTATGATCACTATTTTGTAGATGAGAGTAGTAAGACTGAGAGAGGTTAAGCAGTAAGTAAGTGTGTAAAGCAGGGTTTATAGCCAGGTCTTAACTAACTGCCAAGTCCAGTTCTCGCTAATATAACCATAACCCCACCACTGCATTTCTTGGACACCCAAATAAAGTCAACAATGCAAGGACATTGTTATGCTTTGGACTTTTTTTTTTTGCTCAAGTCTGCAATCTAGGCAGATGTGTTTCTTATTTATTTGGACTCCCGACATAAAACAACTCTGAAGATGGGATTAAAATGAGATTTGGGACTACTTTAATGTCACCAGGTGAACTTTGAAGTGTGCCCCAAGTGCATATTGGTTATAAATAACAAACCCACAGACCTAAGTACCCAGGCCCTATTTGGTTTGCTTTCCAGTTCTGGGGACTGAGTTTTGCATCTGAGTTCTTTCTGTGTTAAGAGGTTTTGCCTTTATCACTAGAAAACTGGTTTCTCCAGCCCCTCTGAATCCTTTTATGGCATATCCTTCTCAGTAGCATTTCATTCTAATTGTCCATTAGGCAGTGCTAAAGTACACTAACTTCCTTGCTGCATGATGGAATTCTGAAGCAGCCAGGAGCTGCAATTCTAACAGAGTGGACCTATTCTTTTGGAATGTTCTTTGCATTTGCAATGAATACCAGATGGGTTCTGGGTAATATGACACTCTTAAATAAAGTGTTACCTATTTTACTCTTTTACAATCAGTGGCTTGCTTCTCTCCTTTGATTATCTATCTCAGCATGAACTGATAATAGGGACCCATTCAAAAGCCTCAAGGTGAAAATTGTTTCAGATAAAATGTATTTTGGTACTGAAATGAATATACATCTCTCACACAATAATGTTACAGATGGGCATCCTTCCTGAAGTTCCACAACATTAACACAGAGTTAGTCCCAAAAGACATTCCAAAGGCATTCCATTGCAGGGCAACAGAAAGGGAAGAGGCTTCATTCTTTGTTTTTTTCTTGGCATTTATGTTTTTTATTCCAAAATTTAGAAAGCCATCTAAAACAAGCATTTCCATATACAAAGAAAAAGAAAATTGTACATAAATGAAATCATTAATCTCTTGTATGTTTAGTTTACTTTTCTTCATGTCTGCATAATAAATCCCATCCACAAGGTTCCAAGCCCCTCCTCACCCTACCTGCCTCAGAGAAGGTGTCCTCTGGGAGACTGACATTTTCTGACCTGAAATACACTAGAATATTTACATTTTCTAATGAAGTTTCCTCTGCCCTCTGTAGGCAGAGTATAGATTGGTGCCCTGGGTGGGTACCAGCAGCCAAAGAGGAAGAAAGCAGTAGCTGAAAGGCAGAAGATTCAGAGAGAAGATTCCTTCAGTCTTGAAAGAAGTTTACCAGCTATTTAAAAAAAAAAAGTGAACTATTGGCTCAAATTACAAATAGTGAGAGATACAAGTCAAAACAAAATGTTGAGATTTCATCTCACAACCAAAGCTTTTATGACCCTGAGGAATTAATTTACCTTTCTCTGTAAATTAAGATAATCATAAAGGCTTCTAATAGTCCCTCCCCTTCTTAGACATGTTGATGGAAAAGAACTCAGTAAAACAAAAAGGAAGAAAAGGGAAGCAGTTTGGAGACAGGTAAACAAATCCTAAATATCTTTGAGTTTTCTTTTTTCCTTCACCTTTGAAGAGATTTCCAATCCATTCTCCCATTTTTCCCATTGGAATGTCAATAACTTTATTTCATATTTGAAATTCACAATATCATTTATCTTTTTATTTTTGGTTTATAGGAAGTTTTGGGAAAACCTTATAAGAAATGATGCTAATTACAAATGATTTCTATAGAACAAAGACATCATTTCCTTACTAAATTAACTCCTTTTTAGAACTAGATGCCATGAAATGATGAATTAAGGCATTCAAGGATAGGGTTAGGATTTTTAAAAACTGAAGTATTTAATTGGACATATTGTAAAACAAATGGTAATGTCTTGTTTCCAGTTTTAATCTTGGTTGCATTAGTTTTCTTTGTTTCTTTAGGTTTTTGTTTTGTTTTGTTCTTCCTTCACTCTTCCAGGTTATATAGCCTCTTTATGGTTCTTTGGATCCCCGGGAAGGGTTAAGGTGACTATTTCCTAATGCTACTAATTTTAGCCTTTTTTCTAGATTAACTGTCTATATGGACAGTTCCATTGTAATTCTAACATCAATTAGCATTATTTTCTTCAGAGCCAGAACAAAAATATAAACAATAATTGGAAGGCACACTCTCCCCTATACCACCTGAGTCCCCTAGGGAGAGTAGGTTCAAACTTAATGTGGTTTCTGTACAACATTGGTCCCACTAAGTTCAAATCCAAATTCAGTATAATCTCTGGATGAAACTCAGCTACTATAAAGCTAGATGAACAAGGTCACTCTTTGATCCTTGGGGTTTTGCATCTAGACTGGCCGGATATAAAACATGGCATAGACTTTGCTACTAGACATTCTTGATGAATAGCCCTCCTGACCTTTTGAAGCACACAAAATATAGCTAGTTTTGATGTTCTTCACCTAAAACAGGAAAAAATGAAAGGCTGAGGCAAAGAACTGAGTACCAGATTCAGAGACCTTTTATTAGCTCTGAACAAGGAGGGTCCAAGACCTCTCCCCTTACAGCACTGTGTGTGTGTGTGTGTGTGTGTGTCTTTTCACCTCTACATAGCCAGGCAGGGATTTGTCAGATGAAAGAGATTTGCATATGGTAACTAGTGCCGTTTTTTTTTTTAATTAAAATTTATTATTTCTTTTGTTTGTTCCACTTAAATATCCAGATAAGTCTGTACTTCTCTCCCCTTCGACATTTAAAGAAGGCATCATTTATCAAAAAAGAGATTTGTATATATAAAATTATGTCTTATTTATTTCTATTTATCAGTTTTCTTTGGAAGTGGACATCTACAAGTCAATATCTCTGTTGCTATATATAGCATTCTCTTGTTCTTCTCATTTCATTCTTCATAATTTTATTTTATGTCAGTATTTATATTTGTTTTTGGTTAACCTACTCATCATTTCTTACAATGCAAAATGAATTCTTTTGAATGAACCCCAAGCTCCAGCTATGTGACCAATAAACAAGTTTCCTTTTCATCAACCCATTACAGAATAAGGCTCTTCCTTTATGCCTCATGTCCCTCAGAAGGTCTGGCTTCATTAGGTAGTTTCCCTTAGTCACTTAGTGTTGGATCTTTTTGTTACATGCTTCATGGTACAACTGCTTCTCTGTCTTGACTGAGCCAGGAAAGATCTGGACCGCATCCTGGTATAACTGTACTTAAAGGAAAGTAGTACAAGGTATCCAGAAGGAAGAAAAGAGTAGGACACTGCAAGACAAAGCTGACTAACAGTATACAGGACCAGCTTACTATGAGAGAGAAGACTGGCAGCTCCTAAGGAACTTTAGCAGAAGGTGATGACCGCTCAGGAGATTTATCCCACTGCCTATGTATATCTTTCTTTTCCTTCTTTATAATATTTGAAGGATTGATCTTTGCATGTTGCTAACAATCATACTTATCTCCTGATCTTTTCCCCCTATCCCCAAGAGCTATAGCAGGAAGTCAGAAGGATGATAAGGAAAGATGGTTGGATGAAGTAGTCTCTTAAAGTTTGTTGTGCAACAGTTATAATGATTCCTATTACTGTGTAAACCATAAAGCACATGGTCACTGAAAAAACAACTCTTCAGGATAAAATTTGTCACTTGAGAACAAGAGATTTTCAAAATGGGATGAGATGTGACTAATTAAAGAAACTTTTGTGGATTTTCATAATTCTCATATTTCAGAGCAACATTTCTTTTTTAATTTAGCTGGCATTTGTGCCATGAAATCTATGAACCTGAACTAGTAGAAGGGTACATAGTGAAAGGCTATGGACTGAACACCCTTTTATTGATCTTCAAAAAAGTTAGAATATGAGCACTGAATGCCCTGTGTAAGGGTAAATTTTCTGGGTTGATACTGAATATACTAGTTAATGGTCATCAGGGATTTAAATTCTAAATCCCAATGAAATTGGGACTCGTCAGAATGGAATTTTATGATGGTTTATTTACAATAGAAGGAAGAAATTAAGAATGAGGGAGAAAGAAGGAAAAGGGTAGAAGATCTGCTCCGGCCTGGCCAGAGCCAAGGGGAGTTCAGAGGCCTCAGCCAAGGGGCCTTCCCAGAAGATTAAATCAAGCTTGGCTTCCAGCCAGGAGGCCTCCTCCAAGATGAGGGGCCTCCTTGGAGGCTGGTGCCTTCAGAAAGCCAGGGAAAGAGGATTCAGCCTTAACACTCACAATGTGGTCGACTAAGGGAAACAGTCTCAAGACCCACACACCACCAGCTCCTCCAAGTCCGCAAAAGCTGAAAAACCCACAAAGTCCCCCCTCACAGGAAGTGATGTGAAATATTAAGGCCATTCTTTACATCACTTCCTGTGTCTCACATGTACCAATGGTGGCTTAAACTTGACTTAGGACAGCCAAGAAGGTCAGTCAACTGTTTCTGAATAGTCTAGCACAGGCAGGTCACAGACCATCTTCCCCCACAATTAATCCTTAAGTGGGGGTGTATACATTCCTTGGTTGCTAAAATTCTAAAGACTAAGCAGGGTGGAGTAAAATCTAAAATTCACACCTGTGACAAAGATGATTTGAGGATAATGACTACTGGTGGCTACAGTACTTACTATATTCCTTTTTCTAATTAATTAGCACCCTTCTTTTCCATAAGTTTCAGAGATCAGGGAAATGAACTTGATATTGGCGGTGATGGCTATAGCAGCACCCATCAGGTGTACACCTAGCCCATCCCTCTACCACTTTGTAAATCACTAGGACCTTAAAGTGCTAAATTAATAAACGTCATTTTCTTTTTTTCTTGTTTGCACCTGGTTTATTATTTGATTTAATTGATTAACTTAATGCAGAGTCCAGGTAAGCTTCACTCATACATAAATGGGTGTTGGCAATTTCAGTCATTTTCTTTTAATGGGGAAAGTGATGTCACCAGAAGAAAGATCACTTCTTGAGAGAGTGTATAGAAGCTATAAGGGTGCATTGCTTGTTTCTAGGCAGACAAGATAGGCATGTGCTTCACTAGCATTTTAGTACTAATTGGCTACCTCTTTTTTCTTTCCCCTTCAGTTTTGGGTCCTTCCCTTCAAAATGCAGAATTTAAAGCCTGGTGAAGGAGTTAACAGTAGGCCACCCTTGGCAATGCCTTCTTTGGACGCACAACTCTGCCACTCATTAGAACTAATCATTTGAACCCTCTGTACTTCAGCTCTTCCATGTGGAAAATAGGACTAATATCCCAGGGTGAGCAACTGAGATAATTCCTTTGAGGATAAATGATATCATTCCAATGAAAGTTCTGCAAGTTCTCTATGTGAAATGTCCAAAGAGGATTAGTGTAATGAAAAGGAAAAAGAACTAGCTTTTGTATATCATTTCAAGGTTTACAAAGCACTTTACAAATAATGTTTCTTTTGATGCTCACAACAACCCTGGGAAGTAGACACTATTATTATCATCAATTTATGGATGAGGAAACTGAAACAGACAGAGGTTAAATGACTTACTCAAGGTTATATGGATAAAAACTTTCTGCAGCTAGACTTGAATTCAGTTCTTTTTTAATCCAGATCCAGTTCATTCTCCATCAAGTCACTCAGTTACTTAGAGTTCAGATATCTACCATTAATATTGGGCAAGTCATTCAACTTTTATTATTATCCTCTTAGTTTCCTAATTTCCAAGCCAATAAAAAGAATAAGGTCTTAGAGAGCAAAGAATTCATTTATGATGTACAGTATCTTAACCATAGTAGACAATAAATGCTCATTGAATCATTTTACCTGTAAAATGGAAGCATTAATCTAGATCCTCTTTTAGATTCTAGCATTCTATAATTCAAGGTAAAATGCCATTAAAACATGACATTCTTCCTAATGAGGTTATTTAGATGTTGTTTTCAAGTGCTCATACTAATAATTATCTTGCTGAAATAAACATAATAGATTCTATTTAATGGAAAAAAAAACTTCTAAAATGCATTCCCAAGTCCTTATCCATTAACAGTTAATCCAATTAAAAAAAAAAGATATTTCTTATGTATATTTTATCTGCAGAACACTAGATAGTCTCAGTAAAAACTGACCTATCTTATGGTTTGGAACTTTTTATTTTGTGGGGAAGCTTTTACTCATGCATTTTTTTTTTTGAGGATCACTGCCATGACAATTGGAGAGTTATTTTCACACAGACCTTTGCTTGTCATCGTTTCCATCCTGACACACAGTCCTGGAGAAATTTGCAAAAGGATCTAATGGTCCCATTTTTGCAACTTTGGCATTATCTTTACTTCCTTGTATTCCTCCCCGCATATCGGGTCAATTACCAAATTTTGTCATTTCTACCTCCGTATCTCTTTTCTCCAACCCTTTCTCTCAACTCATTTGGTCACCATTGTAGTTCAGGGCCTTATTGCAATATCAATCTAAATGGCCTCCTGCCTCGTGTTCCCATTCTCTAATCTGTCCTCCACATGGTTTCCAAAATGATTTTCCTAAAGCACGTTTGGCCAATGAAACTTCCCACTAAATAAGCTTAAGTGGCTCCCTATTTCTTCTAGAATAAAACACAAACTCTTCTGTTTGGACTTTAAAGCACTTTACAACCTGCCCCAAACCAGCTTTCCAGATTTATTGCCCATCACTCCCCTTCCCATACGTTATGGTCTGACCAAATTGGCTTTCTTGCTGTTCTTCACACATAGTCCTCCATCTCCAATCTTCTTGCCTTTTCATTGACTGTACATTGTGCCTGGATTGCACTCCTTCATTTTCTTGATGAGCTTCAAGTAGAGAATAGGTACATAACAAGTGGATACTTGTAATTTATGTTATTGTGTCAATTCCTTTCATACCTGGGCTGTTCAAAATGACTGCTGAGATTCTTTTCAACTTTCAAAATTCTGTGATTCCAAAATCCTTTGTTAAGAAGGTGCTTTTTTTCTTACATTGAGAAGAAACTAGATGGTTCAAGCCCAGACATTAGCATGAGATTTCTCCTCTTAATGAAGAAATCATTTCCTATATTCCATGCCTAAATGAGAGATTTAAATATGTAAGAGCTTGGGAGAGGAGAGTTGTTTTTTTTTTAATTTGGGGGGAAATAAGATAAATAAAACTCATTTAGTTAAGCTGATAACAAACAGAAGTTGGAATGAATGAAAGAAAATGAAATTTATCAAATCAAATAAGAGTAAGAGTCCTCAGCTTCACCCCACAGAAAATTCCTCAAATTCTTAAGTGTAGTAAGCTTAAAAATAGAGATATGTCCAAGGCTTCTCTATGTTGTGGCCTCTTCCCAAAGACTATCTCTCTCTCTTCAGGTATCTCTCCTTGATGAAAGACTCTTCTCAAAGGTAGAAGCTAGACTGGAAGGTAAGGGAAGAATACTTCTCTCCTAACTCCTCCCCTTACCACAAGAACAGAGTGTAAGAATTTAAATTTAGGTTTTATGCTAAATATGAGAATTCTAAAGTAATATTAGTAATATTGTGGTCACCAATTTAAAAATATTATAGCTTAAGTCAAAATGACTTTAGCAGCTTTATTAACAAAAAGGTAGCAAAAGTAAAAGTGGAAAAATGTAAAGAGACAGAAAGTACTGCCTAGCCACAAAATGCCCTAAATTTAATCCTAATGTCTCCAGATCACAAATGGGAATCCAAAAGCTAATCTCACCAGAATCCAAAGTCCTAATTAGGATGCTGAAATCCAAAGAGCCAGGAGATGCTGAAGAATCCACCCAGAACCTTCTATGCACAGGAGGCTAAGACTGCCAAGAATATCACCAGAACTCACATTGAAGAGAGTGTCACACCTAAGCAGAGAGGGTCTCCTCACCAAAGAACCAAGGAAGGAATCACTCCACTAACCACCACAAATTTTCTCAAGGTCACTTCCTGTCGCTCCCCCTCTTTCTGGGAACCAATCACAGTCTTTCAATTTGCCTAGCACTGCCCAAGGGGTGGACAGTGGCCTCTGCATTTATCACCCACTCTAGCAAGTGACTTGTGAACTCTCATACTTAGTGACTGGTAAGGTACTAAGTAGGGGTACTTAAATTTTTGATTGATAAACTTAAAAGTTGCTGATTAATAAACAGAGTTTAATTCACTCTTTACAAGAGTCAAGTAATCATGCTCTCTAACAGTGAAAAAGTCATGTAAATGCCTTGAAGTTTAACTCTCAGGTTACACAGTTACTCAAGAAACATTTATTACCAAAAAAAGAAAGAAAAAAAACATTTATTAAATGCCTACATGCATTCCTGTGCTGAGGGATGTTTAAAACTGAAAGACGAGACATGATCCCGACCACCCTCCCAGATTCTTCATTGGTACCTCCGTTCATTATGTCCAAAAAACACATCCCTAATACATTACCTTAAAACCTGCTTTTCCTTTTGACTTCAGTATTTCTGTATGAACCAAAACTTACTTACCTTGTGTCTCATTTTAATACAGTCCAATTGGACAAGACACAAACACAGATAGCCATAATTCCATTAGAATTTTGTTTAAAGTACTGAGACTATTACTAGCTAGAAATCAGGGATGATGTCTTGAAGGAAGTGGCATGTGATTGACATTCTAAAGGATGAGTAAGACTTTAGTAGATTAAGTGTGTGTGTGTGTGTGTGTGTGTGTGTGTGTGTGTGTGTGTGTGTGTGTGTGTTGGAGAGAACTGGGGATATTTCAAGCATGAGAAACAATAAGAACAAAGCACAGAAGTAGCAAATAACAAGGTGTGGTCAGGAATGAGATGTATACCAATTTGCCTAAATTGTAGAGTTAATGGAAAGGAGTAATAGGCTATAAAAGTGAGGAAATAGATTGATATAGTGTGGAGAACCACAAATTCCATCCATAGAAGTAATAACTCTGTATCTGAGGGAAGAAGGAGCCATTACATGTCTTCCAGCAGAGGAGTGGCATGAACTTAAGAAAGTATGTTTTGACAGTGGTATGAAAGATAATTTGGAGGAGCCATGGGCCATGGTGGAGGCAGTAAGAATTGCTAATGAGCTAGGAGATCATACAGTGGAAAGAGCAATTAGGAATGAGAAGGTCTGCACTGATCTGCCCGGGTCCCAGCTCGTACATCTGTAAAATAAGGGATTAGACAACATGACTCCTGAGATCTCTTCCAACTCTAGATTCATTGTCCTTTGATCCTATTTCAGGGATAATTAGAGTAATCATATAAGTAATAATAAAATGAGAAGGTAGGAATTAGGACCTACATTAAGGTAATAGTAATGGATACAGAGAGCAGGAGACAGATATCAGTGATGTTATAGAGGTAAAATAAAAAATACAAATTGGCAAATGATCATGTATGAAGTGAGGAAGAAGAGGGATTCAAGGAATATGCTAAGATCTCAAAAATGAAAGAGGTATTACTCATTATAATAATGACATACATAGTGCTTAGTATATGCCTGGCAGCAGGGTGGTGCAGTGGATAAAGAAGATAGACTAGAATCAGGAAGACTCATCTTCAAGAGTTCAAATATGGTCTCACACATTTGGCTTATTGCTTAACTCTGCCTAAATTTCCTCATTTGTAGAATAAATTGGAGAAGGAAATGGCAAAGCACTCAAGTATCCTTGACAAAATATGGCCATAGAGAGTTGGACTGTTTGAAAAAAAAATTGAACAATAAAATACAATATGCCAGACACTGTACTAGATATTATATATATTTACTATCTGATTTGGTACCCTGGGAGGTAAATGTTATTATCATTCACATTTTATAGATGAGGTAATAAAGTCAAAGGATAAGTGACTTGTCCCAAGTCACACAGCTAGTAAGTGTTGGAAGTCAGATTTGAACTCTGGCCTTCCTGACTCCAGGTCTATCAATTTATCTGTTATCTATTTCTCCAGTCAATTTAGCTATGCCACCTAACTGGTGGTCCATAAAGAATGATGTGAAAAGGAGGAAAAGACTTTAAGAGAAAGATGTTTCATTTTTACATAATGAATTTGATGTATGAGAAATCTGCAAAGCAATCTCTTTTAGGTAGCTGGAAATGTTTAACTGGAGCTCAACAGAGAGATGGGTCTGATCCAAGATTCATGTGATCTTAGATTCTATGGTAGTCATCTAGTCCAATTCTTTTATTTTACGTGTGATATAATTAAGACCCAGAATAGTTAAGTGTCTTGCCCAAGATCACACAGATAATGTCAGAACCAGGATTGGAACCCAGAACCTCTGACTCCTCAGCTAATATTCTTCTATTGTACAACAAAACCATAGGAGAAACAGATTGTACATGAATAAAAGAAGAGCTTGGGGAACAGTGACATTGAAGAGTAGAGAAGAGAATGAAGAGCTAGCAAAGGATAAAAAGAAACCAGTAAGAGAGGAATGAAAATAATGGATAGAATGTGATATCTTGGAGAGGATCTCTACCAGGAGTATATTGTTAATAGAATAAATTTCTGTTGATCCAAATTCTAATTCTGTTGCCAGCATATCATTTATCTCACCCAGATTTGGATAATTTCCAAGTGGGATGAACATATCATCTAAGTCACAATCAAAGTCACTGTCAAAAATTATTTAATAGCAACAGGAACAATAGACCACCATTGGCATACCATCAGATAAATCTCTACAGGTTGTTGTTGTTGTTAAATTATATTTGACTCTCCATGACCCAGTTTAGAGTTTTCTTGCCTTCTCTAGATCATTTCACAACTGAAGAAACTGAGGCAAACAAAGTGACTTTCCCAGGGCCACACATCTATAAAATGTCAGAGGACAGATTTGAACTCAGGTCCTCCTGACTCCAAGCCTGGCATTCTATGCATTGTTTCACCTAACTGCCCTTGGGATGACATGAATATATCAATGAATACTCATGGGACTTGATGAGTCAAGGTTCTGAAACCTCTTACTTCTTCCAGTAGATAGTTTTCTGTCTTATCTATCAAAATTTTTGAGACTTTTTGTTATAAGCATTTTTGAAGTCCAAATATACTATGTCTATGATATTCCCTCAACCAGTCAGTCTCATGTTGCTGTCAAAGGGGGGAAGTTATTTAAAGAAGAGACAGACAAGCATGCATTGGCAATCCATAGGCCAAACCATATTTTTAAAAGAAAAAGGAAATGGCGGAAGTAAGGCAAGGCGAGTAGAATAACCATACAAAAGAGTGATATAAGAGTGCCATAGTGGGGGTGAGAAAGAACTCATTAATGAACCAATATCAGCCTGGAGGGAATTCCCCCATTGAATGTGCTTTGCATGTTCTTTCCTTGGGCTTGCATCATTCGATATTTTAACACATGATTTGGATGAATATGTAGATATAGCATATAGCTAATCTGAAGTCCCCTGGCATCTCTCCTATCAGTGATTCTGCAACTCTTACTTTGGAAAATTCCTTCAGTATCCCCAGAATATAATTGGAGGCAGCTAGGTAAGAGAGTATTAGAGAGCAACCTGATTTCAAATCCTGTACCCGTTACTTCCTGGCTGGGCCAGATGCTGAGAAAATCACTTGACTCCTTTCAACCCGATTTCCCTTATCTGTAAAATAGGGATAATAGTCCCACTTTGTAGGGTTGTTGTGAACACCAATGAGATAATGTGTAGAAGTTTTTTGCAAACATCAAAATATGCATTTCTTGCCTTTGGGGGGAGTGGTAAGAGGGATGGAGAGAGCAAAGATTGCAAAATGTCAGAAAACAAATATTAAAAATTGTTTTGGTATGTAATTGGGAAAATGCAATAAAGTATTACAATGGAGAAAATAAAAATTTAAGAACATTACATGCTGTTGCTATCATCATCATCATCATCATCATCATCATCATCATCACTACTTTCACCACCATAATCACCTCAGGTGATTTTAACTTATTATGAGAAGTTAAGTGTTATCTCTAAATGAGGTAGAATCATTGAGTTTTATTTACATGTGAGAAGTTCCAGACTAATAGTTTCCAACTTAATTTATTCTTTTTGTTTTGTTCATAAAACTGCCGCATAATCTGGCTCTTTCTTAGTCCCTTTCTTTCATGAACACTTCTGTTTCTATGCATTTATTAAAGCTATTCCTCCCCCCTGGAGTTCCCTCATTTTTCCACTCAATCCACCCCAAACCTACCCATTCCTCTAGGTTTAGCTCAATTCTTATCTCCTCAAGAAAGCTTTCTGCACTGGTCTGCACAGCAGGAAGATCGTGCCTAGGAAAAGGGTTTGAGCCCATTAGCACACCAATAGACCTCAAACCCATCAGTGTCTTAGGGGGATGTCCAACCTAAGAATGTGAAGACTTCCTCTGGTAGAATAAGTGGAGAACAAGTTGTTCCAATGGCCATGAAGGTGGCTGAAGCATATGCTGAAAACTTGATCAGCCATTGAAGCCACCAAGATCATCCACTGCTTCTGAAGTTATCAGTCATCCTGGTGTTTGTTTTGGACTTTGATGGCTCTGGAAAAGGGAGTGAGACTAATGACTTTGTGTAAGTCTGCCTCACTTAAATCTAATTCAGGAACAAATCAAAACATTACCCTTTAATGTCACTGGTCCTCTTTGAAAAGTAAGGACGAATAACAATAAGAATATTTGGGTAAATCCAGGAAGCTAAGTCTTCTCCTTTAATGGACTCCCCAAACTGTTACTCACATTTCTTCTATTTTCCTTTCACCAATAACTCAACCTCCTTGATACCATGACTCGGTGTGAAGGTCATAGTCTTAGAGCAAAAACAAAACAAAACAAAGAGTTTATTTAAACCAAATCTCTCAATTTTCAGATAAGGAAATAGGCTCAAGAAGGCTATGACTTGCCCAAAAGTTCATAGGAAGTAAACAACAGAAGCAAAATTTGAACCCAGATCCTCTGACTCTAGAGTCTGTGTTGTTCCTACTGCATGTCTCCTACATCCCCTACCCCTTGCAACTCCTTTTATTGTTTTTCAATTTGCAGAGGAGGTTCTTTTTTTCCCCTCTGCTTCCCCTGCCTTGAGTCTTTCCATGAACCCCTGTACTACATCTCCCAGGAACCTCCCTATTTAATAGACCCTGTTATCTTGCTATTTTTTGTAAATGACTGAGATATTTCCATCAACAACTGAGACCCAAATTCATCTCTTTGACTTCAAAGACATATAGAAAATGTCTGTGATTCAATCATTTAATAAACTACTGTTTATCTGTAATTGCTCTCATTTTTAATTAAATTTATATAATTATTTGTTTTACATTGAAATTTTCAGGTATCTCTCAATTAAGAGAATTGCTCTTATTTTTAAAAAACTGTTTCTTAAGTATGTTTATTTCCCCCAATAAGATTTTAAGCAGTCTACACATAGACTTCTCTTAGATTTTCCAAAGTTCATCATACACTGGGGGGACCTCCGAAAGATGCTCAGTAAACACTTGTCATGACTTAACAACTAGTTGTCAATGACAACCACTAGTGACAGAAAAGCAGAAGAGCCCAGTTTTGAGGTCACATCCCTCAAATTATTGGAAAATAACATTTCTTAGGTACAGAATTATACACACAACATCAGAACTGTAAGAGAATTTTGAAATCATCTGGATCCTGACCAAGGTCAGATCATTGACATGCGAGCATAAAGAAAGCAATGAATAACCAAAAAGCAAAGAGTGAAGCCTTTAAAAGTCCTGAAAAATAGGCCAGGGGAAATCTAAAAGAATTCACAATACTCTGCTCTGACTTATTCCCTTGGTAGAGTTGCTGACAAAACCTTAATTTTAAACACCTTGCATGAGCTAATATAGCCCCCATGGAGTATGTACACTATAAGACCACATACACCCATCACCACCACCTCTGTGCCATCATATTACATATTGCTGTATTTTCAGCTTTCTATTTTTTCCTTCCATCCCTCCTTCTGTTCTTTCATCTTTCTTTCCCTTCTTCCCTCCCTTCCTTCCTTCTTTCCCTCTTTCTGTTTCTTTTCCTGGGTCACCCTATCTCACCAAGGTTGGAAGTATAAGGACCACTCATAGTCTGATCTCATTTCTTATCAACAGAAGAGTTTGGGTCTGCTCTATTTCCAAACTGAATCAATTAATCCCTCCTTAGACAACTGGTATCCCTTTCCCCTCAACATATTAATGGTGAATGTAGTGTGGGTACCCAAAGAGCAGGACCCTCTGCAACCAGCTCAGAAATCCAGAGCTCAGGAGATTTAGCATCCTCGGCCTCTCAGGTAGCTGGAATTACAGTTATGTGCCACCATGCCTGACATTCCACTTTCCAAAATGAGAAAATGAGGTTGAAATGAAAAGGACTAGAACCTGCTGGCTGGGGCATTGCAGTGCTTTCTATAATAGCACACCATTGCAATTAACTCTGGATTGACCCCTAGGGAGATACACATTCTTCTGAAACCTCTTTCCTCCAGCTTTATTTATGTTCAGCTGCCATCTGTACCTTCTCACAGATATTCACTGATAAATTGTAAAGTAAACAGGCGAATCTGAACAAAACAGGGTAGATTGGCAGGAAGTAAACCAAATCACCCTACATCTCCCAAGGGCCATTTTTTCAGTGGGAAACCTGAGCTGACTCAGCATAAGTGAAATTTCTCATCTATAACTTTAGGCAGTATTGTCAAACTCAAATAGCATGGAGAACATGCCTTCAAACTAACCAAAGCCAATTTGGACAGTTCCTACAGGAAAAAGAGTAGCAATAACCAGGAACAATTCCTGGCAACAGCTATGTGGAAATGAATTCATCAGGCTCTGTCAGCTAAGTCAAGAATTTCTCCTCAACCTTATTCTCCCAGTTCATTTCTTTTCAAGAAAGTGAGAGTCAGAAGCAGAAAGACCGGAAAGAAGGAAAGAAGGAAAGAGGGAAGGGGAAAAGGAAAGAAAAAAGAAAGAAAGGGGGAAAAAGAAATGATGATAACACTAGGTGGCAGTGACTTCATTATTTGGATTGTTTTGGCACTGACAGACCGATAGCTTGATTCCAAAATGGATAGGAAAGGAAGACTTTAGAAACCACCTACATCTCATTGCTGTGCATTATTTAAGTATTATATTTACCAGTCTGCCCTTCAACAAAATAATCATGACTTACGTTTGCATTTTTAAATTAATTTTTAAAGTTTTCGTGTCTTTTTAAAGCACAGAAATTTTCCATTGCACTAATTTCCTACCAATGAATCCTCCCTTGTAAAATAAGATAAAAGCAATTAAGCAAAGTCAACTGACAAAGTGGCAACATTCATGGCCCCCATCCCTCTAGGAAAAAAAAATGGATAATGTGCTTTGTTATCTCTTCCCTGGGCCCTAAGACTGGTCATGACTAATGAGGGTCATTTTCTTTGAATGTTTTCATTTTATGATTATTGAGACAGATAGATGGTGTAGTGTATATTGTGTTGGGCTTGGAGTCAGGGAGATAGCTTCAGATCCTTACTAGCTTTAAGACACTAGGAAACTTCTATTTGCCTGAGTTTCCTTGACTTTCTTCAAATGAGGTAATATCTGTAAAATGTTTAGCATAGTTCCTGGATAATAGCTACTTAATAAATGCTTATTTCCATCATTCATTCATTTACATGATTGTTCTCTTGGGTCTGTTTTCCTTGATTGTCTGAGCTGCTGATCTGGACTAGTATCTCACACCAATATTGTCAAGCTCTAAATAGTTATATGATATAGATATTAAAGATGATATTTGAGCTAGATGAGTAGGTACCTTTCACAAGTATGGAAATTAGAAGAATTTATGACCAACTAAGGATGATCACAGAAAAGAAAAAGAACAATTTTTTCCCATTTGAATAAGTTTATTTAGTCAATTTAGAACATTATTCCTTGGTTACAATAATCACATTATTTCCCTCCCTCCCCTCCAAAAACTCTTCCCATAGCCAACGTGTAATTTCATTGGGTATTACTTGTGTCCTTGATCAGAAACTATTTCCATGTCATTGTTTACACTAGGATATTCATTCTGAGTCTACATCCCCAACCACATCCCTTTGACCCATGTATTCAAGCAGTTGTTTTTCTTCGGTGTTTTTACTCCCACAGTGTTTTCTCTGGATGTGGAGTGGTTTTTCTCATAGATTCCTCCGGGTTGTTCAGGGTCATTACATTGCCACTAATGGAGAAGTCCATTACATTTGATTGTACCACAGTGTATCAGTCTCTGTGTACAATGTTTTCCTGGTTCTGCTCCTAAGAACAATTTTTAATACATGAAATTTAAAAATGTTAAAGAAAGAAAGTCAATGAAATTAAAATTCTAAATTAATTTTTAATTCTGAGTTAATTTGATGTTGAAATTTGAAATTAATTAAAGGTCTTTGCATCAAATTCAATAATAACTAATTGATAGACATATATATGCGACTGACTTTTAATATGAAATAAAAGGAGCCATTCCCCAATAGATAGTCAAAAACACACGCAAATAGCTTACAGGCAAGAACTCCAAGGTATCAACAGGTGTCTGAAAAAAATGTTCCAAATCACCAATAATTACAGAAATATTAAGACTCATATTTGAACTAAGCCTTGAAGGAAACTAGGAATTCTAGGAGGCAGAAGTGAAGTAGAAGAACATTCTAGTCATGAGGGACCACATGTTCAAAGGCAAGGTGAAATATTTTGGAGGGGGAACAGCAAGTAGTCCAGTTTGTATAGAGAATATATAGAAGAAAATAATGTGCAATAAGTGGGAAAGTATAACAAAGTTCCAGAATTTTATATATATAAAAGGTGGAAAATATCTCAGCCTGACCTACATCTGAAAGGAATCTTTTATGTAACAGCAGCTTAAAAACCTCTACTGAGAGCAGAGCCCACAAGCTTACAAGGCAGGCTTTCCTAGATTCATTCCCCCTCTTCTCTCTCTCTCTCTCTCTCTCTCTCTCTCTCTCTCTCTCTCTCTCTCTCTCTCTCTCTCTCTCCCCACCCCCCGTTTTTGTCTCTTTGGCTTTTTCTCTCCCCCTCTCCCTCTTCCTTTCTTCTCCCTCCCTCTCACAGTCTCTCTTCTTCTTCTTCTTCTTCTTCTTCTTCTTCTTCTTCTTCTTCTTCTTCTTCTTCTTCTTCTTCTTCTTCTTCTTCTTCTTCTTCTTCTTCTTCTTCTTCTTCTTCTTCTTCTTCTCCTTCTCCTTCTCCTTCTCCTTCTCCTTCTCCTTCTCCTTCTCCTTCTCCTTCTCCTTCTCCTTCTCCTTCTCCTTCTCCTTCTCCTTCTCCTTCTCCTTCTCCTTCTCCTTCTCCTTCTCCTTCTTTCTCCTTCTCCTCCTCTTCCTCCTCCTTCTCCTATTCCTCCTCCTCCTTCTCCTCTTCCTCCTCCTCTTCTTCCTCCTCCTTCTCCTTCTCCTCTTCCTCCTCCTTCTCCTCCTTCTCCTCCTCCTCTCATTGTGGTTTTTAGTAAGTGAATGTGAAGAATAGTGACAGCCATATACCACCATCTTAGATAAGACCTTATCCCTTTTCTTGCCTGAATATAATAGCTTCCTCTTCTGTGTCACTGAATCAGTCTCTATGCTTTCTAATCTATCTTCCATTAAAGTGACAAATTGAGATTACTAAAGAATGAGTATGACAATATAATTTCCCTATTTAAAAAAATAACTTCAGGGTTCTCTCTTATCTCAAAGATTAGTGTTTAAAGCCTTTACAATCTGGTTCCACTCTATGTTACCATTGAATTTCAAAAGTCATCTTCCACAGTAGAAGATAGGGGGTGGACAGAGAGGGGTGTGGTTAAACAACAGTTTGTCTGGAAAAATGGTCAGGGGGGTTAGTGAACAGCAAGCTCAAAATGACTCAGCAGCATGAGGTGACAACCAATAAAAGCTTGTGAGATTTGGGGTGACATGAAGAAAGGCATAGTTTCCCAGAATAAGATCATTTCTGGAGAATCATATTGTGTTGGGGCATCAGAATTCAAGGTCATTAATGAGCTAGAGAATGTTCAGAAGAAGGCAACCAAGAGGAGAAAGGGATTTTAATCTGTTATATAAGGACAGTATTGGGTGTAAGCCGTCCTGAATTCCAGTCCCAACTCAGCCATCAACTAATGATATGGCCTTAAGCAATGACCTAACTATAGTTAGCTTCCCTGTATCTCAGTCTATTTATCTACCAAATAGTCATAAAATCTATCTGCCTCCCCACCCCACTCTGAAAATTGTTGTATGGATAACAGAAGGCAACTGACATGTGCTCTAAAAATATACGACCAAACTATACAATCTTGGAAGTGCGTATATACAGTAACAACCTCCTAAAGAGGGTTGATGTGAGTAATAGCTTCAGTATAAAACATGGCATATATCAAGATATATCAACAATCTTTGCTATATGTTATGAAGGTCATAGCATCAATTACTTTTTTCATAAAAATCCCATTACTTTTACAAATGAGACAGCAATCTATTAACCAAACTGGCTTACTTTTATCACTTCAGAGTTGTAAAAAAAGATCTGCTCTGTTGGGTTCCTTTTCAATGAGAGAAATTACTTTTAATCTCAGCATATAGTGTATTGCTCGAAGATATACTACAGTTCTCTGCCTGTGGTTGCAACAATAAACAGCAAATGCATCAGATTCTAAAACCACAGGAGTGCCGCCTTTCTCTACCGCCAAGATAATCAATGAGATCACCTCTCATTCGAAGCCTAATTCTTTTATACTACTCAAGACCCAACTACCTCTTCCTCATCCCCCCAAAATATATTTACTGCAAATGGAGTATTGAGAGCAGTAGCCTCTTATCTGTACACCTCAACTACATGGTGATTTATAACAGAGAATTACAATAGCTAACTTTTATATAGTATTTAAAGTTTTTAAAACATGGGTTTCTTTTTTTTTTTTTGGTTGTTCATTCAGTTCAGTTGTGTCTGAATCTTCATCACCCTTTTTGGGTTGTTTATTTTGTTGTTGGGGTTTTTTTGGCATAGATACTGAAATGGATTTACATTTCCTTCTCCAGCTCATTTTACAGATGAGAAAACTGAGGCAAACAAGGTGAAGTGAAGGTCATATAGCTAGTAAGCTTCTGAGACCAGATTTGAATTCAGGAAGATGAGTCTTCCTGACTGCAGGCCATGTGCTCTACCTATTTCACCATCTAATTTTAGCCCATAAAAAGCATTTGCCATATATTCTATTATCTCTTTTGATTTTCACAGTCCTACAGAGCTAAGGTAGATGTTTTTATTTTGTCCAACTTACAGTTGGAGAAACTGAGATAATCAATGAGAACATATCTTATTCTTAGCCTAACTTTCATACTACTTGAGACCCAACCCTCTTTTCCTTCCCCCCACCCCCCCTTCCAAAAGTAAATTTATTGCAAAGGAAGTATTGAGAGCAATATCCTCTCATCTGCCCACTCCAACTACATTGTGATTTGTAACAAAGAATTAAAATAGCTAACATTTATATAACATTTAAAGTCTGAATATATTATTTCATATTATTATTATGTCATGTGTCATTATCTCATTTGATCTTCACAGCCCCACCTACAATAAGTAGATGCCATTATTATCTCTAATTTATAGATGGGGAAACTGAGACTAAGATTAAGTGACATGATTACTCAAGAAACAACCAACATCATTCTTCCAGATGCCAAGATTCAAAAGCTTTGAGTCATCCTCAGTTTTTCCTTCCCTCTAAATTCAATCAGTTATCAAATCTTGTTGAATTCATTGCTTCAGTATCTCTTACATTCATTCAGTCTCTTTATTCATATAGAACACGCTGACCTTAACCCTCAACACTTTTTACCTGTACTATAGTAATAGCCTCTGAATTTGTTCTCCTGTGTCCTATCTGTCTCTCATCTTAGACATCCTGAACAGAGCTGGCATTCACCATTCTCCTCTTGGCACAGACTAAGTATATAAATATGCACTATGATTTTCATGACTAACCAGATCCCATTTATTAATTTTGCTCCCAATTGTTATTTCCATGACATGTTTCCCTTCATTGTAAGCTTGTATGATATCATGCTTTTCAACTAGAGAGAAGTTCAGCACATGTATGGGATCAAACCCAGAGGCATATTTTGCTGTTACCTCAGCTCCCCCTCTCCACCTTCTGGCTCTATTCCATCTCTCTCACATTCTGGCCTCAAAGTAAACATAGTGGGTGGCTCCATTTTCCCCTATCCATTACAGTTGGCACCCCAGATAACAAGAACCCATTAACAATAGTTATACCTGTCAGTTGGAAGAGACTGGGGGGGGGGGCATCTTGGAGTACAGAATTCTAAACAAGTACATACAGGGATTAAAACAGACATCTTGGTTCCTGTAAAAAAGAAAGACTAATACAAATAACTGATTGAGGAGTAAATACAAAAGAAGACAAAGTGTACCAGAAAGTTATGTGAACTTTACTAGTGTTAGCCATTCTGGCACATTGGTATTATTCAATATTTAGTACCATAACAAACCTACTTAATGATGTGATTGGGGCTTCAATAAATATCACTAGATATTGGGATTACATAACCATGGAAGTAACTATAGTGTGGCCAACCCTCCCAGCTGTCTATGGTACCATTGTGATGCTATGGCAATTATACACCACCATTAGAAAGGGACTTAAGATAATTCTGGACAGAGACATCAACAACAGTTTAGACAATAGACTAGATCAATTGTTCTCCCAAATGGCAGCCATTAGTGAGATGTACCAGGACTTCACAATGAAAAAGAAAGAGAAACCGGGGAAGGGAAAGGACCTAGTGACAGGGAATGCTACCAATGATACTGACAATGACAATAACAATGGCAAGGACACTGGGATATGTAAAGATTAAAATTTAGGGAAGACTGAGGCAGGTAGAAATTAGTTTCTCTCTGCAAGGAGTATTGTATTTTATGAGGTTTATTAAAGGTTGAGAATTTAAGAATATACAAGTAAGAAAAAACACGTGCCTAGGCCAGAGGCCTAGACAAGACCTCACCTACATTATGGAAAGAGCCATGTCTGCCCCAAAAAGGAAGTCAGAGAGAGAGAGAGAGAGAGAGAGAGAGAGAGAGAGAGAGAGAGAGAGAGAGCGCCCAAAAGCCTTTGTAATCAGCTTAAATACCTTCTCGATCTCACCCACTTCAGAATTCCATGAGATTACAAAGCATTTTGGGGAAATGGAGCAAGGACTTGTGGGGATTGAAGTCCAGAGTTCAAATCTCAATTTTACATTCCTCCATTTGATCCTCTGGGAAGAAGTCCTCCCCCAAAGGATCATAAAAACATAATCAATTTAAAGATTACAATAATTTGAAGATAAGGAAAAAAAACCAATAATTGCTGAACGCATTGACAAAAAGCCAGTTAGGAGGGCAGTCCCCTTTGGCATGAAAGTATACATACAAATAAATATTCAATCAACCACACCCGAAGTTCAATTTTGTGCAACTTGTGGTCTGGAGGCATCTTCATTATGTCTTCTCCAACAGTTCAGTTTCTGGGTTCAGAGAGGTAGCATCTTCTTTACCTAAAATTCTTCTCAAAAGGAATTTAAGCTTTGCAATTTAAATAATGATATTTTTTACATTCCCCCCATTAAGAAGGTTATTTAAAAAAAAAACAGGATCACTTAGGGATGCATGGCTGAGGTATGAGGTATATGAATCAATTGGCAAGAGAAATTAAAAAGATATCAGAAAAATCAAAAAGAAAAGAAAAAATTTCTGGATGAAAATATAGACTATCAAAGTCTTATGTGTAAAAATTCCAAGTAAAAGAAAAATAAATCTATAACAGGTCCTTGAATCAAGGCCCAATCAAAATGATTTAAGCAATGACGCATTTACCCAGTCAGTAGCCAGGACTACAGAAAGGCATCACACTATGAGGCAGAAAAGAAAGGGACCAGATTATGGAAGCCAAGTAGGAGCCAAGTTTGGGGATACTCGTCTGTGAGTATCTTCAGAGTGAGTGTGGACACAAGGAAAGCCTATGTCTATCAATGATAAATACAGTAACCTCGAGTCTTCACACTAGGTTCAAGACCTTTGTATTGGCCTGGAAGTGCATCAATCCATCCTGGATTGGCTTTTCTTTGGCTCTGTGCAATGGCCCTGTTGTGTATATCTTGTCCTGGAATCAGACAGAATCATTAAGCAAAGTCCCATAATTTTTTAAAAATAATTAGTGGCATTGTTTTTATAGTCTCTGGCTTTTTAAGGCATGCATTAGCAAATGTATTTCAAACTTGTAGCACTGAAAAATCAAAAGGTTAAAGAAAATCTTAATGCTGGTGCCATGTGCTTCAAATATAAAAAAGAGAGAAAAAAATAAAAAACTGAAAAAGTATATTGCACATGCAAGAAAAGTATAATAAAAGTCTTTAAAAAATTCAAAAATGTAGCTTATAATCATTGACACACTGTGTCAGCTAAGAAAATAAAGATTACAAGACTTTCTCACCAAAAATGAGATCCATTTCCTCTTAATATCTGGCCATGCTCCACTGTGAGAAGGCAAATGAATTGAACAGTAGTACAAATATGTAGGTATCGAAATCCCCAAAATTCTCAATAGCCCAATTAATTACAATAGCAAACACACTATCATATTTCACATAAGTTGCTGTATGACATTTTTAAAACCTATGAATTGATGGACATTTGTCACAATTTTTACAATCATAGCAAATCTTTCAACCTTGGTAATAAACATATTTTTTAAACAAAGTAAAACTCATCTTGGGTTAAGAACATAATCAAGAAATCTATATATCATTCTGATGCAAGTAAAATAGTGAGCTGAAGAGTATAAATAAAGGGATGATCCTTTTTCAGAGGCTTTTTAGGGTTACAAATGCCCTGAGATTAACTGCCCCAAATTCCATTCACATATTTAGAAATGCGGGAAGGTTGGGGGTTATAAAATGTATTTCACTTCAGCTACTATTGGCCTTACCTCACGGTAGGGGCAGGCAAAAATAACCAGAGATTGTTAAAAAAATTACAAAAATCATATTTAAAAAACCCTTAAAAATCATTTGAGATATTTAGAACATTAATTTTTCCAAAGGTTTTATACAATTGAAACCAGTTCTGAAGTCCATCCATCCTCTATGTCAATTTACAAAGGCAAAAATAGAAAGGCTGTTTTTTCATATATGGGCTTAATCACTAATATTTTTTTCAGCACAGTTATAGGGGAAAAACAACAGAATTTCAAAACTCAGTACATTCAAAATAAATTCAATCAACCTTCAGTAAAACAGAATAATATTCAATCCAGTAATATATGAATTTAACATCACAAAGTTAAACCTTAAACAAAGCAAATATCAAAATGCAATAATGAGATTATTTTTTATAAACCATTGGAGTCTGAAATGCCTTAAAATTTCCAGCCTTTAAGTTCCTTGGGTTCTTATCCATTTAAATGTCTATTGTCCGAAGGCATAGTGGTAAGGGCTAGGCAATGGGGTCTGAGCGATCTGCTCTGGGCCACATGGCCATGAAGTGTCTCAGGCCAGATTTCAACTAGAGACCTCCTGTCTCTGGGCCTGGCTCCCCAGTTCGCTGGGCCACCCATTTGCCCCTTCAAAGTTAAAGTTGAATCTTTGGGCTGAGTCTGCTCCCTGACAGGCAGGTGAAGTCAATGAAATTACCAGAAGAGTCAAAAGGTATCCTTTTAAACAGCCCATTGCTATTAAGTTTCTGTTTGAAAAAATCTGTTTCTTCTCCTCTCCCTTTTTCTCTCTCCCCTGCTCTGATACCTCCTCCTACCCCAGTCCATGTGGAGCCCAGGAGCAAGGACTTGGGGGGATTGAAGTCCAGAGTTCAAATCTCAATTTTTACAGATAGCAATAACAAGAGCTTTAACAGCAGGGGTTTGCACTGAAAAAGTAATGGTAGATAAACAAACAAACACAGAACCAACACAAGTTGAAGGTGCAACAGGACCACAGAAAATCATGCCTCTCAGGGACTATGCAAAAGTGACTCCAGTCTCTGGCATTTTTCTTTCAGTGTCTAGGACTTAGATTCACCCCCCCCCCAAAAAAAAAAAGAGGATGCTGAGATTTTGCTCTGAACCATTTAAATGTTTGAGAGAGCTGAAAAGAGCTTTTTAAGCTATATGAACTTACATTTGAAGATGTAGAGATTTTGCTTTCAGAATTGTTTAGCCCCCAGGAAAAGCACAGCTCCTGTGGAAGACTAGAGAAGACAAAAATTTAACAAACTGGCCAAAATTTTATGAGGATTTTGATTTTTCTAGGCCCTTGAACCTTACTTTCCTTAGAAAGGCATGGGAAGATTTGTTAGAAGCAATTAAAACATTTTGCAAAAGACCAAATGCATGGAGCAAATTCGAGAGACTGAGGCAGGAGCAGAAAGTGCACCCATCTGTCTATATCAACAGACTCATGGAAAATGCATGGGCTATATTAGATTACACTCAGGACAGCCAAGAATCTATGCCACATGTAAAGAGGCAGTTTTTGAAAAGATGTATCTCAACACTCAAACACTTTTTCAAAAACTTTTGCCTGAATTACAAATCTTTATCCATCCAAGACCTGAGAGACTCAGCAACTTATTAACATGAGATATATACAGAGCAGCAAAAAGAAAAAGAGGAATTAAAACAAAAACTGGAAGAAACAAAGGAAACTCTCAGGCAGAAAGAGATAGAGAAGGTCAAAAACCTTGCAACTATCAGGACCTTCCCATGACAAAGACCCCAATACCAATCTAGGGGCTAAGGGGATACCAGGAAATGCTTCCTGTGCCAGAAAATTGAACACATAGAGAGATTCTGTCCCATGAAAACAAGATATGACTAGGGTTGTAGCAGGGGCTCACAATATCAAAACCGAGCTACACAAAATAGGGGGTACAAGAACTTTGACAGAGAGTAAACATACAATAACACAAATAAGCCCAAATGTTGTGACCATTGCCAACTAAAAGAACAAGCTTCACCCAATCTCAAAACTATGCAGCATTTGATCAGTGAAGGTACAAAACCCAAATATTCGGATGTCCTGTCAAAAGGAAACCCCTGATACACAGCATGAAGCCAGAAGAAAGCAAGATTTCATGCAAGATTTTCAACAAGATTTTTGGATCAAATAGGGGCACAGAAGAAAGCAATGGGAAAACTAAAGAGCAAATCAAGAAATACTTGGGAAAATTCCTGATATGCAAGTATGGGTTGGATAGAGAGAGGAAAAAAAGTTTTAACAAGTCCTCCAGTGACAGACAGCATGACAAAATAACTTCTACAGTGAAGGAGCATTACAATGATTCTCTAAACCCCAAAGACAAAGAAATGAGCATAAAGCAAGAGACAGCCCAAGGAGAGTCCAAATTAGCAGATCCCAATACACAAACATTCATACCTCCACAGGCTGAAGAGCATGAGCATACTTTTACACATAAGACACAAGAGAAGCTAAAGGAGAGTGAAAACAAATCAAGCTTAGACCCAAGAGCAAAAGATTTCTATCTAAAATCAAAAAGTGATTCACAACACCTAGAAATCAATAATCCCAAACCATCAATACAAATCTATGAGAACAGATACTGGGAAAGGGAGAACACAGTTCAAAATCTATCCAGAAGTACAGGCTCTCCCTTAAATCAGAAACTTCAACACACTCTAGGGAGATGGATAAGGGAGAACAAAGTTAAAAGCTAACAGCCAAGCAATCTCTGAGTAGCCCAGAGCCTGAGAATTCTAAGAGGCTAAATGCAGGGGGACTCTCTCACTCAATATTCTGTACCTGTCATAAGTTCTCTAACACTAATTCCCAAGCTGAAAATCAGAAGGGAAATAACCAAACCATCAAAATTTCTCAAGAAGGGGTAGAGAATCACAATTTAAAAGAAGGGGAACCAGATTTATCAGCAGAATACACAGAGCTACAGCATATTAATGGGTAAGAGCTAGTTCAGGACTTAGGGAATATAGTCATTGAAGAAGATGATCCCAGTCCTGCAGGAACACCACACCCAAGAACATTAAGTGTGGAGTTGGGGAATAAGACTACAAAGCTCTAATTGATACTAGGGCAACAAAATCTGTTTTAAAGTCATTCCCAGGGAACAGCACCATAGATGGATCAGTCACAGTAGCTGGGGCCACCAAGGAAATACAGCAAGTTCCAAAACTTGAACCTAAAATGGAGAAGCTAGGTCCTTTATCTATAGACCATACATTCTTATTAATACCTGAATGTCCCAACAATCTGGGGAGAGACTTCCTATGTAAAATTGGGGCAACCATCCACTGTGAGCAGTCAGGGAAAATCTATTTACACCTACCAAAACAATCTTTGAAACATTACCCACTTTTATTCTTGGGGCAATTAGATGAAACACCTGATCAGCTGCACATAGAAACACCAATGTTTGATATTCCCAAAGACATCCTACAGGGCATATGGGCTGTGTAATAGAGAAGTGTATTTGATGGTGAGAGAGAGAGAGGGAGAGAGAGAGAGAGAGAGAGAGAGAGAGAGAGAGAGAGAGAGAGAGAGAGAGAGAGAGAGAGAGAGAGAAGGAGGGAGGGAGGGAGAGAATGGAGTCCTCTCCCCCTCAAGGCAAGGCAAAAGAGGGATATATGATATTGAAGTTTGGCCAGGAAAGAGATGGAGGATGAATCTGTGGGTTCCTCCTCTTCAGCCTTCAACCTGTGATGGCCCCTCACTAAACCTTCCTTGTTATTCCCCATAGCTAAGCTGTTTCTACCCAGCAAAAGTTCTTTCTTGAGGGGAAGAGAGATATTCCCTCATTCCTTCCCCCAGTTATAACTGTCCTTTATTCAGTCTTTAGCCAGTTGTAGTGTATAACAGAATTTATTCTACGGTAACAGGAATGTAGGATGAAGTTATGAAAAGCTGGTAAGTTGAGGCAAAGGGGAAAAGGAAGGAGGCATCCCTAACTGTCTAAACCCTTCCCCCAAAGTTGAAGTGACTTGAGCTTAATGGACTCAAGCCCCTGAGAGGTTCAGAGTGGTGAACCCTGGCTTTAGCCCTGGTCCAGCAGGTATCTCAGTTCAAGTGAGGAGACTGTGATGATTCTTCTTGTGGACTCTCTTGCCTTTCAGTTTCTGTCCACTTGTTGGAGGGTTTTGGGGGAATAGAGATCAAGGAATCAAGGAAAGAAGAGAAAGGATTACAAATCTTCTCTGCCCATCCCTTGCTACTGCTGGAATCTTTGCAGCCACTCCAGGCTTTTCCCATTTCCAAAAAGTCTCTGGGTTTTCCTCTCTCACAGCTATACTTCCAAATGATGTAGGGAAGATCAAATCAGCTACACCAGTGAAAATTGAAGTGAAAGAAGGGATACCTCCCAAGATCCCTGAATATAAGTTAAGCGAAGAAGCAATAGAAGGCATAACACCTATCATCAACAGTTTGCTGGAGCAGGGCTTATTGAGACCCATGATCTCAGACTTCAATAGTCCAATATTGGCAATCAAAAAGAACAAGAAGAATCCCAATGGGACAATCTCTTGGCAATTCATTCAGGATTTGAGAGTGATCAATAATTTTATAAAGAAAACTTACACAATCACTCCATCTCCAAGTGCCATCACATCAGCGATAACAAGCTCAGCAAACTAGTATATGGTCATGGACCTTGCAAATGCATATTTCATGGTCCTATTGCATCCAGATAGTCAAAATATTTTCACATTCTGGTGGGGGAGATCATAAACTCTGCTGGACTCAATTGGTCCAAGGCTATTATGAAAGCGCCTCAATATTTTGCCAGCTATTGAAGAGAGATTTAGAGTCCATCAAGTGCAAGAGCAGCAAAATAGTGCACTATATGGACAATCTTCTTCTTGAATCCCCATCTGCTAAAATATGCCTGCAAAATTCAAAAACCTTGCTCATAGAACTATACAAGAAAGGACATAAGGTCTCAAAAGAAGAAATTACAGGGGCAGCTGGGTAGCTCAGTGGATTGAGAGACAGGCCTAGAGATGGGAAGTCCTGGTCCAAATCTGACCTCAGACACTTCCCAGCTGTGTAACCCTGGGCAAGTCACTTAACCCCCATTGCCTAGCCCTTACCACTCTTCTGCCTTGGAGCCAATACACAGTATTGACTCTAAGACGGAAGGTAAGGGTTTAAAAAAAAAAGAAGAAGAAATTGCAATGGGTCTCACCGAAAGCAGAATATCTGGGATTCATCTTTAAAAAGGGCACTAGGAAAATCTCCACCAAAAGAATTGCAGACATCCAAAAGCTGTGGCACCCAAGAACAAAAAGACAGCTTAAGGTGTTTCTTGGGACTTGTAGTTTTTCAAGGCAGTGAGTCATTGGTTATTCAAACATCTCCAGATGTCTCACTGATTTAACAAAGAATGAAGTAGAAGAACCCCTGCAACTTACACTTACACAACAAAGGAACACTTGCATGCTTTATCACAGCTGAAGCAAGCAATTTTATCAGCACCAGTATTGGGGATACCAGACTATCACAAAGATTTCCATCTATTCGTCCACGAAGCAAAAAGGATAGCTTCTGGACTTCTAGCCTAGATCTGTGGACTGCATATGAGGCCAATAGTTTATTATAGTACCATTCTAGACCCAGTAGCCCAGGGCATGGTCCATTGTCTCAGAAGCATAGCTGCTACTGCTGATGGTTAAAAAATTAAATGATTTAGTGCTGGGATGCAGGCTACATGTTCATTCTGCCCATCAAATTGAAAGACTGTTAAAGATGAGTGACATGCAAGCATTTACACTTGCAATATTATCACATATCATAGTATGAGGTCATACTATTAGGCAATGAGAATCTGTATTTGCATTGGTGTGTACCATTAAACCCAACAACCCTGATCCCTGATTTGCCCTTGGGAGAGGAATCATTGCATGACTGTGCACAAACTATAGACATAGTGCAGAAGTCCAGACCTGTCATCAGTCCTGACTTAGAATTATTTTCAGATGGGTCCTCTTACATACATAGGAACAAAAGAATTACAGGTGCATCTGTTGTCACACAAGATGAGATGCTTTGGCATACTTCTCTGCCTAGCCGTGTCAGGGCTCAAAGAGCAGAACTAAAAGCTCTTACCATGGCTCTCATCTTGGGGAAAGATAAAAGAATCAATATTTTCTGTGACTCATAGGATGCATTCTCAATTTTACATGGAATTGGAAAAATATGGAAAAATAGGGGGTTTATCACATCAGCAGGGAAGAAAATTGCATATGGAAAACTTATATCTCAGCTCTTGGAAGCAGTGCTTTTGCCAAGAGAAGTAGTGGTCATGCATCGTAGAGCTCACTCCTTTGGCAAAGATAAGATATACTAGGGTAACAATAGAGCTGATGTAACAGCAAAATATACCAGTGGTCCCATACACATGCTGAACTTCTCTCTTTTTGAAAAGCATGATATCACACACGACTACAATGAAGGGGAGGTTCAATCATGGAAACAATAACTGGGAGCAAAATTAGTAAATGGGATCGGGATAACAGAAGGAGGGAAGCCCATTGTACCCAAGATTTTGTACCATCATCTCTGTAATGTCATACACTCCAGAGGACATTATGGAACTATGGCATTCTTAAATGAAATAAACCAATTTTGGTAGTTCCAGGTATATCTAGACATGCAATAAGAATGTGTCAGGCATGTGACCTTTGCAGACGATACAACCAAGATCATTTCAAAAGCAAAGCATTAGGGGGTAGACCACTAGCTTTCCTATCCTTCAAATGCTTGCAAATAGATTACATCAACATGCCTAGTGACAGAGAATATAAGTCTGCTTCAGTAATTATAGACAGATTAACCCAGTGGACAGAGGCGTATCCAGCTAAAAAGAATAACACGGCCTTTGTGGTTAAGACACTATTGAAGGAAATAATCCTCAGATATGGCATTCCAAACAGCATTGACTCAGATAGAGGAACTCATTTTACAGCAAAAATCTTGCAAGAAATCCATCAAAATCTGGCTACAAAGGATAATCTACATGCAATTTGCCACCCAAAAAGTTTGGGTGGAGAGAATGTGGAGAGAATGAACAGAGAATTTTAAAACTGCAATGGGAAAATTATGTGCACAAACACACTTAAAGTGGACAGAAGTTCTCCCACTTGCATTGTTCCACCTGAGAACAAAGCCCAGAGGAGATTTGCACATATCTCCATATGAGATACTTTTTGGACAGCCTCTCTAGCATGGCAGGGCCACAAAGCTATCTTATATTTCCATACTAGGAGGAGAATGCTAATTACACACCTATCTAACTGAGATACAAGATAGGTTGAAAGAACTGAGAAACCTAGGATTGATGATGCAAAGAGTACCATTAGACTTTGCAGTCCACAACATCAGCCCAGAAGATATGGTATATGTGAAAAACTTCACCAGAAGCACACCAACAGAACCAAAATGGAATGGACCATTCCAAGTCGCAATCACAACTCCCCCTTTGATCAAAGTCATAGGGAAAGAACTGTGGTACCATGCTTCTCATGTCAAACATCATTTTGCCCCAAATAGCCCAAAAGAAACTGAAACAGAGATTGCCCAAGATCACATGCAAGATGCTCAAACTCAAAGAGAAGGTGACCAGAATGAGGACACACAACATAGGTATAGCCCCATAGAAAGTGATGCTGAAATATAAATAATAACTGCAAGAAAGACAGACTGAAATCCAAAAAGAATAATATATATCTAGCTCTCCATCTCAAGACTCACTCAATCACTCTAAATCACACTACAAGAAGAGCATGGCATATATTAATACACAAAAAGCAAATAAGATAAACTTCATACAAAATCTGACTCACATTCATGATCTGAATCACTCTTACACACACACACACACACACACACACACACACGCTCGCGCACGCGCGCAATGGCAACTACACTTACACACAATAATGGTCCTGTAAAAAGAAAAATCTACAATCAAGGTGAGAAAACAGTCAAGATGGGTTCATGCACAGAGGAAGACAGCCAGACTTGAGAAATCCTTCCAGAGAACACCAGAGACTGCAAATGGACAGAAAAAACACAGGAAAGAACTGTAACCCATGAACTGTATAGGAAAAGAACTTCTAAAAAGCATGTCACATAAGATGAATCACTGTACATATTAACTTCACACTCGGGAAATGCATACAACACGCACACAAACCCTACATAAGAAGAAAGGAAAATAGACTCAACAGGCAACATGTGAAGAGGAGCAATTGGCAAGGAGTAGGTATATGCATGCAACAGTACACAGCTAGAACATGAACATGAAAACAGACTGATTTGGGGACCTTTGTTGTAGATAAGCAAGGTCCATGATAATGAAATAACATATATAGTTGTGAATAAGGTTCTTACAGGACTCAAAGAGCAGAAAACAAACCTTTTTCTGTCTGATTGACTCCAAAGCAGAATGCATGTATATATGTAATATGTATGTGTCATATGTAATAATTGTACAGTAAACATACATTACAGAATATGAATTCTAGAGCACTAACATACTAACAGTGCAGTAATGAACTAACAATCTTAACCCTTATGGAATTAGGGACAGAGATAGTCAGGGTGGAAAATGGAAGTTTAGATAACTTAGAGAGCTAAATATAGGGAAAGAAAAATACTAACCTAAAAGTTACATGTAAAAATATCATAGGATTAAAAGAATTGTAATAGTTAAAAACTTAAAAGCAGAACATAATATAAAGAGATTGAAATTTTTTCACGTTAGAATTCTATAAGATATTGTTACTAGAGAGTTTACCAACATTGTTGTGTATTGTTCAGAGATATTGTTGATCCTAGAACGAAAGTTATTTCATTGTATCGACCTTTGTAACCTGAACCTCTTTCCTGAAACCTGATCTTAGCCTAAGTTAATTAGCCAATAGAAATTAGGTTACGAATGAGAACATAGTGAAAGGGTTAAGAGATTTTTTTTATTTTGGGAGGGGAATAGAGGGGAAAGCACATACATAGATAGGATATTAGTGAAACCAAAAGGGAGAATTGTAACAGAGGAAAAGCAGATTCATCATGCTGGAAGAGCAACTCAAAGGGGGGAAAAGGCAAGAAGGACAGAGAACTCCAGAGGAGGAACAAGAGAGCTGAGAAGATCCAAGCAGTTAACCAACTTCTCTCTAGGAACTCCTTCTGAAAGGTTGCTCTGAGAGAACCTCTGAGCTTGATCATCCTTCTGTGAATCCAGATCCCCTGAATCCAGTGGAAGATAACATGAGTGAATAGGACTTTATCATAAAGCCATCCACTCAAGGAAGATTTCCTCTCTATCCCTCTAAAGTGGTCCTTGTGAACTTCATATTATAAATAAGACAGAAGTCAGGACAGCTCTTACAACTGACCCTTCAGGACTTGGGGAGGGGGTCATTTGTTAGTCTCTTAGGGACTCCCTACATCCCACTTTCCCATTGCCTTACCCAACTATCCTATTTACCCTAACTTATGTGTGTTCCTTAAGAATAAATAGCTATTTCTTTGGATCAAGTTCCTGCCTCATAATTTCTAGGGAGAAAGACCTGAAGCTTGGGGAGAGAGCTACACTTTCGCTTCAAGGAGGGAGAATCAGTTCAGTATTGGATCTTACATTCAAGCCAGTCTCTAAAGGAATATAGTCTGTAACTCTGAAGACAATTAGTGTGGGTTTTACTAAGGAAAGAGAGGGGAGAAACAATCTATCCCCCTTCTCCACCTTCTGGCTCTATTCCATCTCTCACTCTCTAGCCTCAAAGTAAATGTAGTGGGTGGCTCCATTTCCCCCCATCCATTACACTAACCAGGTTTTATTTTATATGAATAAAAAGGAAAGGAAAGGAAAGGAAAGGAAAGGAAAGGAAAGGAAAGGAAAGGAAAGGAAAGGAAAGGAAAGGAAAGGAAAGGAAAGGAAAGGAAAGGAAAGGAAAGGAAAGGAAAGGAAAGGAAAGGAAAGGAAAGGAAAGGAAAGGAAAGGAAAGGAAAGGAAAGGAAAGGAAAGGAAAGGAAAGGAAAGGAAAGGAAAGGAAAGGAAAGGAAAGGAAAGAGCTAACAAGAAAAGAGTATATAACAGCCACATTTATTTGGCGATCATGGGGAGGGAAAATTGGAGAAAGAGTAGACCTTTTGGAATGTCCCTCAGACCATGATTTCAACAATAATCCATCACATTCTCACCTCTCTCTGCTATCACTCAGAACTTCTCTCTCTCTTCCTGCTTGCCCTTCACCCTTCTGTCTTCACACCTCTCCAGCTCAGATCACAAAGTTCCTGAGGACATCACTTCCCTGCAACTACTGTTCCTTGAGTTCAGTCCTAGGGCCTTACACCCTCACTCAGCTCTCTCACAGACTATTGTCTCTTTCAAAACTTCTGGGAGTATCTTAGGTATACCTTCTTGCTTAAAGAATTTCTCTTCCCGATTAAGAGGGAATGTTTGTCTCTTTAAGCTATACATTCCAAATACTAGTCAATTCTCCAATAATAACCATAAAAAAGAATACTAAATGTAAAAGGATTGGAGTGCTTGCTTACCAAATTATTCAAACAGAATTCAGTAAGAACCTGTAACTGTTAGTACTATTGACTAAGAGGCTAATATTTAAGCCACAGAAAAGTATTTCCAGGACCACTCTTTAGTCATTTTTACATTTCTCTGCATTGGCTTTGTCCAATCAACTCTCTTAATAAAAGAGGATAGATTTGGCTCCTCTCCTGGAAGTGGCCAAACTGATGTCATGCTAGTGACCTCCCAGAGCCTCCTGGTGTATTGTAACTCGTGAAGGAATTTTTATTATTATTTACATTTATTTTATTATAATATTTACTGTTTATTATAGTACTTATTATATTGTAGTCTATCTTAAGATGGATGTTTGGTCACCCAATAGTGAAAGAAACATAAAGAAAAGGAAAAGAAGTAGCATTGGTCCACTTACTTTCCCTCTTCGCTCAATACAGGCCATTGAGTGGGCTGTTGCAACTCTAACCTCTACATGGGTAGAATCAACATACTGTAGAACAGAGAAGAATGCTCTCCTCCTTCACTAGTAGCACATTCTGTAACCTTGAGAGTCGTGACTGGGAGAATGCCAGACAAAAACTGTTGTTTTAACAGATATGGCACCATGTCCTTTTGCTACTGTCGCAGGTTCAAATATTGCCCATGCACTTATTCATTACGTGGCCTTAGACAATTTTACTTTCTTTGAGACTCAGTCTCCTCATCTTATTTTTTTAAACCCTTACCTTTTGTCTTAGAATCAATACTCTATGTTGTTTCTAAAGAAGAGAGGTAAGGGCCAGGCAGTGGGGTTAAGTGACTCTCCCAGGGTCACAGAGAAGTGTCTGAGGTCATATTTGAACCCAGGACCTTCCATCTCTGGTCTTGGCTCTCAATTCACTGAGCCACACAGCTGTCCCCTCTCCTCATCTTTAAATTAGAATGGGAATAGCATCTGCCACACAAGATTGGTTTGAATATCAAATGAGATCATATAAATAAAGTGTTTTATAACTATTAAAAGCACTATCTAAGTATAAACTGTTATGTTGGTGGGGACAAGTAGGTGCTATGATAGAGCAATGGACCTGGAGTCAAGAACACCTACCTGAGTCCAAATCCAGACTCAGACACTTACTATCTGTATACCCTGGACAAGTCACTTAACTCTGACTCAGTTTCCTCATCTGTTAAATTTAAAAAAATAAAAAGATCTAGAGAAGGAAATGACAAACAACTCTAGTATCTTTGCCAAGAAAACCCCAAATGAAAAAGTTGGTCATGACTGAATAACAATTATGTTAATACTAAAATATGAACTATAAAAATGAGGATAATTTTTTTTCTACAACCTACTCCATAGGGCTGGTGTGAAAATTAAATGGATATAAGAAATGTTACCAAGGAAGAATTGATTAACCTGGGTAATAGATTGGATATGGAATGAGAGTATGGAGTTGAGAATGATGCCCTGGAAACTAACAGGGAAGTTAGGAAGAAGGGATATTTAGTAATACTTGGTCCACTGCAGCTCAGAAGTCCTGAGCTCAAGCAATCCATCAAATTTAATCTCCCTAGCTCCACCATTCCAACCTAATATTACAAATAAGGAAATTGGGAGCAGGAGAGGGAAGGAAGAGAATAAGCTTTTATGAAGTGCCTACTGTGTGCCCTGCAGTGTACTAAGTGCTTTATAAATATTACCTCATTTGATCAAATGAAGGCTAAATTGATAAAGGTGATTTGCTCAATTTCTCATAATACTAAAGCCAAGACATAAACGCAGACCTCCTAAAGAATAGCCCAACACACTGAAACCTGGGAGAAATGATGATGCGGCATTAAGAATCTAATCCCCAGTTTCTTAACCTATCATTTTAGTGATTGGGGAGCAAAGCATTTGGCACCATTAATGGCTCAAAGTAGCAAAAGTTATTCTAGCCAAACTCACAATGTGCTTAATCATTCCTGAAGATCAAAACCAAGGGTAATCATTTCAAGAAAGATTATCTTTCACCCTGCATAATCTCACACACACACACACACACACACACACACACACACACACACACACACACACACAGTATTTTCTTGGTTAACAGAGACAAAATTTCAAAGCAGACAAAGAAAAGGACTGCCAGGGGAATTGACTTAGATTAAGTGGGTGTTTCTACTTCACTAGAGTCTCCGGAACAGATTTTATGTATGTTTTGCATGAGTATTGGCATGTTTTGGGTTCTTGTGCATGTATGCTTGTGTGCATACATGTTTATTGGTTTTGCCTTTAGCAGCCAGCTTATCTAAATTCTAAACAGCCCCATTAAGCAAACTACAGACACTCCAGTGGCTATAATGCAGCGGCTTTTGGAAGTCTTTGTATTTGTTGAGTCTCCAGGCATTAGCGTCTATTGTGACAGATGTACTGCTGGGTCTGGGCCACAAAGGCCCAGAGCATACCCAATGCTGCTTTAGTCAAAGCATTTTATCCCCTTTGGGGTTTGTGGTGTATAGTCAAGGAATGAACACATGACTCCAGACTGCTTTATGGCTCAATAGATCATCATAACTCAAAGAGACAGATGAATCAAAGGAGATTACTATTATTTTGATAGCTCTTCAAAAGCAGCAATTAACATCTTTGCCAACTACATGGTGTTGTTTCTCCTTGTGTTGTGTGATTAGAAATGGTGTTCTGGTGTACCAAAATAGGCAGGTGATCTATTTTCATGACAAAGAGTGAAGTTATAAATCTGGTCCTTTTTTTGCACACTATGGTATAAGAGGGGAGCGGGTTTGCATAAGGGGAGCTTGCAAAAAATGACTACAGAGTTCCAGCACATCGAAGCTCTGTAAAGCACATCATTAACCTTCAAGGGTACCAGCATTTATTACACTAAAAGACAAGCAAAGTCATAATTTAATGCATTGGGGAGAGATGCCAGCATAATGAAGACAAGTCAGCAGCACTTTCTTATTCTGAATGTAGAATCTGAGATCTCTCATAGAAACAGTATGGCTGACTGAGGGAAAGGCAGGAAGGAAGAACAGTTTGGTTTCAGCTCGATTCTTCAACAGATTTATTGGAGTCTTGGTGAGCAACCCTGGACGCTTAGGATTTCCCAATTTCCCTTTGACCAGGCTAAGGCAGTTATAATGATTTATGCTATTAGGATCAAGGGATAAATAATCATTCCTTTATAACCTGGCTCCTTCTTGCCCCCCCAAGGTTTTTACTCTATTATACACTATGTAATCTATGACTCGGTGACACTGGTCTTTTAGTTGTTTCTCCCATAAGATGTTCTATTTCCTGACTGGATTTGACCCTCATGTCGAGAATGTTCTGTGTCTTCCCCTATGCCTCCTGGTTTCCTCTGCTTCAAAACACTGCTCAGATTCCACCTTCTTATCTACCTTACCTGTTTGTGCCTTCCTTCTGACAGTATCTTTCTTTCAAGCTATAGATATCTTGTAAATCCTTAGTTACTCACTTATGCCATAAATATCTTGTATCTCCTTAGTTATTCACTTATACTCTAGATGTCTTGTATCTCCTTAATCCTTGAGTGTTTTCTCCCCGCTTATATCACCAGCACTCATCATAAAGCTTGGAGCATAATTGGTACTTAATGTATCTTATGGGTCATGATGATGATCATGATGATCTCATATATAAGGGTATAATCATTTAATCTGGTAATGTATCAAGAATGAGGATGACAGATGAGAATTCAGAACATTTCACTGGTGCCTTTACCATGAAGGCTCCCTAACACATCTGATGGGGCCCCTGCAGGACATTTTTAGGATGACTTGGACAAGAATCAACAGGAGTAAGAGGCATAGATGAGTCTGAATCTGCATCATGGGAAATCCCAAATGTATGACCTCATAGGCTTATTTCAATATTAAGTATAAAGTAATTAGAAATAGTGTTTTCCAGAACACTCATAAAGACATTTAAGTGGAACTTCATTTTAACCGATATTATGTCATTTTAAGGTTTATAGTACATCTTCCTCACAACAATGCTTCATAACATAAACATTAATATAACTTTTTCAGATGAGGATTTTGAAGCTCAGATATGACTTACTCAGATTTACCAAGGGCTATTTTGTTTTGATCAGTCCCAGAGTGGACTCCTTGGTGAATGGGAAGCCTGGCAGGGCTAATTTCCACTGACATTGAATATTCCTTCTATTTGTACACACTGCCCCTGCCTACTGGATGAAATTAGCCAGTTCTGAGTAATAATGAAATTGGTCCTACTGTTCAGGCAGCAATATTTTCAATAATAACATTTGGTCATTTAGTGTGCCCCTGATCAGTTGGCTCAACCTATGTGGGCTCATGCTTTCCTACCTAGATAGAGCTTCAGCTAAAACTCAAAGAATGACGGGAGGAAGGGAGAATACTATTGAACACTGAAGTAGAAAAGAACATTTAAAACAGCAATTGTAAAGAGTAAGATTGTTAGTCAATTAGGAAGGAGTAAAAAACCTTGCCTTGCTCCAGTGAGGGCCCAATTAAGATTAGGTAGCATAAACACTGATGCTACCTAAGTTAATCACAGAAACTTCACAAATGCAGAAAAGCAGAAGTACTAAGTGCTTCTTTTTCAGATCATAACACAATAAAAATTTCATTCAATAAAAGGCTATGAAAAAACAAAAATTAATTAGAAACAAAATAGCATAACTCTAAAAAATAAGTGGTGTAAACAATAAATCATAAAAACAATCAATAATTTCATTGAAGAAAATGACAACAATGAGACAAAATACCAAAATTTATGTGATATGGTCAAAGAAGTACTTAGAGGAAAATTCATGTCTCTAAACACATCAATAAATCAAAGAAAGAGTAGATTAATGAACTGGCCACACAACTAAAAAAGTTTAAAAAAGAACTAATTAAAAGTCCCCAATTAAACACCAAACTGGAAATCTTGAAAATCAAAAGTGAGGTTAATAAAATTGAATGTAAGAAAAAGATTGAGTTAATAAATAAAGCTAAAATCTTGTTTCATGAAAGACTAACAAAATAGATAAGCCATTGGTTATTTTATTTTATTTTTAAAAGGAAAGAAGAAAATCAAATTACCAGTATCAAAACAGTGAATTCGCCACCAATGAAGAAATTAAGGCAATTATTAGAAGTCACTTTACCCAATCATATGCCCAAAAATTGATGATCTAAGAGAAATGGATGAATATTACAAAAATATTAACTGCCCAAATTAACAGAAAAGGAAATAGAATATTTAAGCAATCCCATTATAGGAAAAGAAATAGAACAAGTTATCAATGAACTCCCTAAGAAAAAAATTCCCAGAGCCAGATGAATTCTCAAGTTAATTCTACCAAACATTTAAAAAATAATTAGTTCCAATACTAATATCCAATACTAATACTAATCCAATTCTAGTAAACTATGTGGGAAAATAGGTAAAGGAGAATTAGCAAATTCCTATTATAGCATAAATATGCTCCTGATACCTATATCAGGAAGAGTAAAAACAGAGAAAGAAAATTGAAGACCACAGTCTCACTAATGAATGTTGATACAAACATTTTATATAAAATACAAGCAAGGAAATTAAAGCAATTACTCACAAGGATTATAACCAGGTAGATGTTATACCAGGAATGTACAGCTGGTTCAATATTAGGAAAGCCACCAATATAATTGATAATATCAATAGCAAAATCAACAGAAATCATATGATTATTTCCACAAATGCAGAAAAATCTTTTAACAAAATACACCATACATTTCTGTTAAAAAACACTAGAGAGTATAGGAGTAAAATAGAGCTTCCTTTAAAATGATAGGTAGTATCTATCTAAAACCATCAGCGATCATTATTTATAATGAGGACAAGTTTGAAACCTTCTCAGTATGATCAGGGATGAAACAAGGATGCCCATTATCACCACTATTCAGTATTGTATCAAAAATGTTAGCTATGCCAGTAAGAGAAGAAAAAGAAATAAAAAGAATTAGAATAGACAATGAAGAAACAAAACTGACACTCTTTGTAAATGATATGATGATATACATAAAGAATCCTAAAGAATCAACAAAAAAATTACTTAAAATAATTAACAACTCTAGCAGAATATAAAAAAACCTACATAAATCATGAGAATTTCTATATATTACCAACAAAACCCAGCAGCAAGATATAGAAAAAGAAATTCTATTTAAATTAATGGTATATAGCGGGCAGTTGGGTGGCTCAGTGGATTGAGAGCCAGACCTAAAGATGGGAGGTACTAGGTTCAAATCTGGCTTCAGACACTTCCCAGCTGTGTGACCCTAGAAGTCACTTAACCCCCCTTACCACTCTTCTGCCTTGGAACCAATACACGGTATAGATTCTAAGATAGAAGGTAAGGGTTTAAAAATAAATAAATGAAATAAATTAATGGTATATAATATAATAATATAACTTAGGAATCTATCTTCCAGGACAAATTCAGGAACTTTATGAACTCATTGACAGAACACTTTTCACACAAATGAAGTTAGTTCTAAACAACTGGAAAAACTCATTTGCTCATGGAAGCAAAGCAAATGTAATAAAAATGACAATTTTCTCCAACCTAATAAGCTTTTTCATAGCCATGACAAACTGCCCCAGAAATTATCTTATAGAACTAGAAAAAATAATAACAACTTAATATGGAAGAGCAAAAAGTCAAGAATATAAAGAGTATCCATTTTTTTTTTAATTGTGAAGGAAGGTGGGCCAAGGATTATGAGTTCTCAAACTCTATTACAAAGCAGTAATCATCAAAACAATCTGGTACTGGCTAAGAAATGGAGTGGTGGATCAGTGGAATAAATTAGGTATACATTATCTAGTAATAAATGACATCATAATTTAATATTTGATAAGCCAAAAGATCCAACCTTTTGGGATAAGAACTATTTGATGAAAATTTTTGGGAAAATTGGAAAATGGTGCGACAAAGTTTTGGGATAGAGCAACATCTCAAACTGTATTCTAAGATAAGGTCAACATGGGTACATAAAACAGAAAAAGTAATACTATAAGCAAATTAGGGGAGCATGGAATAGTTTACCTGTGAGATCTCTTGGTAAGGGAAGAATTTAGGACCAAACAAGAGATAGAGGGCATTATAGGATGTAATACATGTCATTTTCCTCATATGAAATTTAAAAGATTTTATACAAACAAAACCAATGCAACCAAGTTTATAAGGCATCCAGAAAGCTGGGGGTGACAGGAAGATAAGCTTTGTTAGTTTATATCTTCCATTATCATTCCCTTTGTTCAAAATTAGGATAATATTTGTGCTTCTCCAGACCTGTTTTCCACACTTTTTCAAACATCACTGAATAGTTGCTCAGCAATCTTTTATACAAATATTCCCATTACTCATGATGTAGGTCATATGAATATAGATTCTTAAGCTGAGTAAAGACATCCAGGAACTTTCCTAATATTTCCCTACCTATTGTGGTTCTGTTTTAGTTCAAGTCCAAATTGCACTCTCTTGTGTTATGCCAAATTATTCATTTTTTTAAAAGGAAAAGGAAAAAATAATCAGTGAATTGAGCATGCGACTAAAAGACCTGAAATAGCAAAGATTTAAACAAATTTCAAAATTCTGAGAAATGAAGAAAAAAGAAAATTTTAATAAAATCATTAAGAAAGTAAATTTTATAAATTATATAGAATATATGTGAAATTATAAAAAAATAGATTGTATTTCTAGTTTCTCCCATTCTATAATTCCGTTTTATTGTTAAATATATATTCTGCATTTCAAATTATAAATGTGAAAATTACATCGTATTTTTATGTGTATAGAATTTTATTTCTTTTTTCTTATATTTCTTAATAAATAAAGCTGGTTTAAAAGAATAATCATAATAGTATTTCTAGAAGTCGTAATTGTAACTTGGTAGATTGATACCAGGCTATTTTATGTTGTATTTTTCTTCTGAGTTTTGTTCATGTTATATAGGAATGCTGTTGATTCTTATGTTAATTTTTGGCTTCATTTTTTTCTTTAAAGATTCTGTTCATTTTTTTTAAGCAAAATTCTTTGCCTTTGTTAATGCTCTTAATCTCTTTTACTTGTCTTATTACTATTAAAAGCATTTCAAATAACAACATTCAAATAACATAACATTGGGGAAAGATTGTCTGCTTTACTCCAAAAACAATGTTAACTTTTAGTTTTATATAGATGCCTTTTAAAATATTTTTTAAATCTATGACTAGTGTTTTAGGGGATTTTAGCATAAATTGATGGTATTTTTGTTATAAACAGTTAGGTGGTACAGTAGAAAGAGGGTTGGACGTAGAGTCAATGTGGCCTGGATTCAAATCTGGAATTAAATATTTACTACTGACACACTGAGAATGTCATTTAACCTCTTTCTGCTTCAGTTTCTTCATCTATAAAATGGGGAAATAATAGCAAACTACTACTCAGGGTTACTGTGGTGTTTTAAAGGTGTTTTAAATGAGAAATGAGAATAAAATGAGGTGTTTTAAAGCATTTTACAAACCTTAAAATGCTCTATAAAAAGCTAGCTACCTAGTTTCTATTATTATAATTATGTATTTCTGGGTATTTTTAGTATGATTAAGTGTATTGTTTTCCTAATTTTGAACCATCGTTAAAATTCCTGTTCTAAATCCAAATAGTGTATATATAATATTAGTGTTAACTAGTACCATTGTTAGTGATATTGTTATACCATTCTCTTTTCTTACTTTATTTCTCTCTGGATTAAGTCTGGATTACATTTTGCCTCAAAAATATGTTTTAAAATGTTTTTCCTCAATTTTTGAGAATAATTTGTTTTCATAGTTCTTTAATGTATATTTGGATATTACAAATAATTGTAGGCATTAAGACATTTGATATAATTCACCTGTAAATCCATTGAGCCAGGATGTTTTATTTTACCAGAGGCAATTCTTTTCTACCTAACCAGTTTCATTTTCTGAAATATAATTAAGGTCTCTATTTCATGATAGGTTTTTTATAGCTAATCCTTCATTCCCTTTTAATTCTCAGGTTTTATTATGTAAAATTATTAATTATGCTGATAATTTTATTGATACTTCATTTGTCATAATTTTTAGGTAGTTCATTTTTATTTTAAGTTTATTTTCTTCCCTTTTTGATCAGGTTTGCTAATGTGTTCTCAATTCTGTTAATTTTTTTCAAATGACTGGCATTAGATCTTAATTCTAGTTGTTTTTGAACTTGTCTTTTCTAATTTTTGAGATTTGTTCTTTTTTTCATTTTTATCATTTCTTGCTTTTCTCATTTTAAAAAAATGCTCTTTTTATTATCCTGTTTTTAAAATTTTATTAACATAAGTTTTAAGAAAGATTTTTTCCAATGAACTACTTTAGCTACATATGAGCAATTTTAGAAAGCTGTCTCATAATTATTATATTTCACATTTTTATTTCTATATTTGTTCCTTGAACATCTTATTTAGAATGTCATCACTAAGATTTTTGTTGTTGTTTTTTATCTCTTTTTGCTGATATAGCTTGTAATTTCATTGTATTATGATCTTTAAAGAAAGTCTTCAGCACTCCTGCTTTTTTTACATTTACATACAATTGTTCTCCATACTCATACCTGTTCTTATTAAGAAGACACTACAATTTTCTTTACTTTTATAATCTCTTTATTAAGTTCTTCTTTTGTTAAGTTTTACTTTTTGTAAATATTTCTGTTAGATTGCTCTACCTTTGATAGAGAAACATTGAAGTCTCCTACAAGTGTTGCATTATATCTATATCTATTTTTATTTTTTGCCAATTCAGTTACCTTTTCATATAAGCCTAGCTTTGATATTGGGTTGTTATTTATGGTTTTAGATTCTGTTTTTTTCTCTTGGTATTATAAAATTTTAGGATATCTGGGATTCTGACTCTTTTGAATTCACTTGATGCACACTAAAGATTGCTCCAGATTCTCACCTTATGTTCTGAGTGTCTGGTTTTTTTTTTATGCATTTCTTTTTTTTTTTAAACCCTTAGCCAATACTGTGTATTGGCTCCAAGGCAGAAGAGTGGTAAGGGCTAGGCAATGGGGGTCAAGTGACTTGCCCAGGGTCACACAGCTAGGAAGTGTCTGAGGCCAGATTTAAACATGCATTTCTTATATAAAACAGATTGCCAGATTTTAGGGTTTTTTAATTCATTCTTCTATTCCATTTTATGATATTATCAACCCATTTCAGATTACATGTTAAAATTGTTGCCCTCCATTTATTACTTTATATGGATTCTTATTCATTCTTTCTCTTATAAGTCAATACTTTGTTCCTATGGTTAATTTTCTTTTAACTACTCTGATGAAACTCTATTTCCAGAGACTCTCTCACCCCTCTCAACCTAATCTTGACTGCCATGTCTCAATTTCTTTGAATTTATTTAAATTTTTAATTCCTCATTCTTTTTTATTATCATTCATGTCTCCTCTTTTGATCCCTTCCTTTTTCCATACAATTAAGCAAGTGTTTCAAAATCCTCTCTCCTTCCAAATTCTTATTTTTAATAACTTTCATGTCATGTACAACCATAGCTACTTCAGATCAGGAGTTAGACATTGATTCATCAGAATCAAGATTTCTCTGAGCCTCAGTCTCCTCATCTATAGGGTGGTGAGTTTCTGTCAAAAAGTCCCTAAATTCTACAATATGCCTAGGAGCACCAATATTCCACTAATTGATATCAGTAGGCTTCTCTAGTCACAGGGATTCATTATACTACCAGATCCTTGTAAGTTCTGTGAATAAAAATCCCCAACCTAATAATGAAGAGAAAAAGACAGCAGTTTTTAGAATGCTTTTTTAGCCCTCTGACAATGAACAAAATCAATACAGGCTTATTCTTCAGATCCAGTCTTGGGAGTAGTTAAACTAGGTTGCTTTGTACATGGCTATAATTTTAGAGATGCCAGTGTGGTTCCTTAGCCTTTTCCCTCAAATACCTCCCTCAGCTTGCTTTTTGATTCCTGAAATTTCACAATTAGATCTGCCTCTTTTTTGCTTCAGTCAAAATTTGGCCTCTATTAAAAAGAAAATCTCTCCTGCAAGGGGCAACAGGACAAGTTCTATTGATCATTTACATCTCAATGTGAATGAATTTTTGAAGTTTTTTTTCCTGGGGACAGAGGTAATGGGGGGAGTGTGTAATGAGGTTGAGTTGAGTGACGGAAGAAAGGGGAAGCACAGCTACCAAGATAGGGGAAGAGGACAAATGAATGATTGGGTGAATGAGGAAAAAAGTATGTTTTAAGTGTTTACTACATGCCTGAGGTGAGTGAAAGGGGAAAAAATTGGGGGGGGGGGGATGGAGGTGGAGGGTGAGAAACCAGAAGAGTGGGAAACAAACATCTCTAAAGGTTTTCTAAAGGTGTATTTTTGTTAATATTTTTTGAATATCTGCAAAATCTGAAAAACAAATGTTTCAAAGATGTTAAGGCTACAGTTAATGGGAGAGAGACAGAGAGACAGAAACAGAGAAAGAGAACCAACCATTATCATCTCTAAGAAAGCCATCTAACAAGAGAGAAAAATAAAGTCTAGATTTCCCAAATGGAGTCAAGCAAAGATTTAGTTGAGATTGTACCAATTAGCAGCAGATGGCAGAGCAGTTTTGGGGTTTTTTTACTTCATCCAGGAAAAGTGGTTCTCCACAGTTACTGTTCTCATCATTGTGGATGGTTTTTGATCAGAAACTGGATAATTTGGCTTTTAAAAAAGAAGTAGAAAATTTCCTTCTCCCTAAACCCCAAACATAAAGAAAATGAATCATTATTGCTAAGACAATACCACTAGCCAGAAGAAGTCTAAAGAGAAAAAAAAAATAACATTCCTTTGTGGGCTCTGCTGATTTCCAAAAGGTCAGAGAGAGACAAGGGGGTGTGTGTGTGAGAGAGGGGGGGGGGGGGGGAGAGGCAGATAGAAGGACAGAAACAGAACAAGCAAGCAAGAAAAAAAAAAGAGGAAACAGGTTCATACTAATTTCAGCATCTGACATCTCTGGCCGATAATGATGGTAAATGGAAAGAAATAATGAGTAAACATATTTGGTCTTTATTTCATATGTTCTTATTTGCATCACTAAAATACTTGAAAATAATATTGCACGATATATATTTTGAAAAGGAAAAGCAAAACATAAGTGATAAATTGAAATAAGGATTGTTTTCAGTTCTTCATAAAGCAGAGAAATAACATTTTTCTGTGATACAGAGTACATCTGCATATCACTTCCAGAATATTCAGCTTACCTTAAACCAGAAAAATAATTACAACCACAGGTCATCGTTAACAAGGAAACATGAGATTTAAAGGAGGAAAGACTAAAAAGCACAAAATGAACAATTTGGCTCAACAAGAACTTACTAAGCAACTATCATGTAGAAGGCACTAGAGATACAAAGATAAAATGAGATAAAAATCCTGCCTTCAAGTCGCTTAAATCTATTTCTGTGATAAAATGTGGATATATGAATTCAAAGAAACACAAAGTAATTTGAAGAAGAGGGCATTAATAACTAAGGGGGGGGGGAGGGAAGATTTTAAAGAGGAAATGGCGTTTGAGTTAAGTTTTGTGAGAAAACAAGGATTGTGAGAGGTGTAGATAAGGAAGAAGTGGATCCCAGAATCATGGGATGTACTATATGAATACACAGAATCACTAGATGAAATGAAGAGGTCAGGAAATAGCTCAGAGTCCAACTTGGTTGGAACCTAAAGTGAAATAATTAAAAGAATACGGGAAAGGTAAATTAGAAGCTCAAGTGTATGACTGAAGAATTTATATTTTATTTTCAAGGCCACCAAAGGAATAAAAGTTTTTGAGTAGAAAAATGGCATGATCAGAGTTGTGACTTAGATTATTTTGGCAGCTGTGTGGACAATGGATTGGAGAGAAAAAAAAAACTAGAACAGGAAGTACTATGAATAAAGTGACTTTACAATAGTCTAGACACATTTGATCTAGGCTTTTGGTTGGGAGAAGAGAGAAAGGGTTGCTAAGGAAGGAAGAAGGAAATAAACAATTATTAAGCATTTACTTTGTATTGGGCACTATGCAAAGAGATTTACAAGTATTATCCCATTTATTCCTCACAAGAACTCTTTGAGGTAGGTTATTATTGATGTCATTTTACAAAGAAGGAAACTGAGGCTGGCAGAAGTCAAATGACTTATCAAAGGACAAAATGCTAGTAAATGTCTGAAATCATATTGGAACTCAGGTCTTCTGGATTCCAGGTCTAGGGATCTATGCACAGTAATACCTAGCTAAGAAAGAGATGCAATAGAATAGGATCAACAAAGTCTAGGAACTACTTGTGAGTGGGAAATGATGAAAAGGGAAGAATTAAAAATAATTCTAAAGTTGCAAATCAAAGTGAGAATGAGAATGGATGTGCCTTCATCCAAAATAAGAGAAGTAGCAAGATTATAGGCACAGTGGGGATGGGGGGATGGGACTGCATTTCAAAAGAGACATTGATGTTAGCTTGATATATTGAATGGAGATAGGAGTTAAACTCACAGGAGTTGGTGAGATCACAATGAATTCCCAAACTTGGTGAGAAAGAGAAGATGAATCAGCAAAAGAGACAGGTAAGAAAATAAGCATCATATAGGTTAGAAAATTAGGAGAAGAAACCTCTGACAAAGGTCTAATTACTCAAATTTATAAAGAGCTAAATCAATTGTACAAAAAATCAAGCCATTCCCCAATTGATAAATGGGCAAGGGACATGGATAGGCAGTTTTCAGTTAATGAAATCAAAACTATTAACAAGCCCATGAAGAAGTGTTCTAAATCTCTTATAATCAGAGAGATGCAAATCAAAACAACTCTGAGGTATCACCTCACACCTAGCAGACTGGCTAACATGACAGCAGAGGAAAGCAGTGAATGCTGGAGGGGATGTGGCAAAGTAGAGACATTAATTCATTGCTGGTGGAGTTGTGAACTAATCCAACCATTCTCAAAGGCAATTTGGAACTATGCACAAAAGGCGATAAAAGACTGTCTGCCCTTTGATCCAACCATAGAACTGCTGGGTCTGTACCCCAAAGAGATAATAAGGAAAAAGACTTGTACAAGAATATTCATAGCTGCGCTCTTTGTGGTGGCCAAAAATTGGAAAATGAGGGAATGCCCTTCAATTGGGGAATGGCTGAACAAATTGTGGTATATGTTGGTGATGGAATACTATTGTGCTCAAAGGAATAATAAAGTGGAGGAGTTCCATGGAGACTGGAACAACCTCCAGGAAGTGATGCAGAGCGAGAGGAGCAGAACCATTGTACACAGAGACTAATACACTGTGGTATAATCGAACGTAATGGACTTCTCCATTAGTGGCGGTGTAATGTCCCTGAACAACTTGCAGGGATCCAGGAGAAAAACACTATCCATAAGCAGAGGACAAACTGTGGGAGTAGAAACACCGAGGAAAAGCAACCGCCTGACTACAGTGGTTGAGGGGACATGACAGAGGAAAGACTCTAAACGAACACTCTAATGCAAATACTAACAACATGGCAATGGGTTCAAATCAAGAACACATGTGATACCCAGTGGAATCACGTGTCGGCTGTGGGGGGGGGGGGGAGGAAAAGAAAATGATCTTTGTCTCTAATGAGTAATGCTTGGAAATGATCAAATAAAATATTATTTAAAATTGAAAAAAAAAGAAAGAAAATTAGGAGAGAGTAATATCAATGAAGCCAAGGAAGGAGAGATTATTTAAAAGCAAAGGTTGATGGACAACCAAATGTTATGAAGAGGAAACTGGAACTCAAGGAAGAGAAGGACTGAAAATCTGAGAGAAGCATGAATAGATAGCAGTTAATTGGGGGGAAGGGAACAGATCTCAGACTTGTATAGTGTACTTTCAGCTTGGTATGAATCACCAATTTGAAATGGCACTGGACAAAGTTAATGTACTCTGAGAATACTTTAAGAGAGCAGAAGATCCAGGAGCAAGCAACTGATAATGCCATTATACCTGGCCTAAACCAGTCACATACAGAGTAATATATTCAGTTCTTAATATCATATTTTAGAAGGATATTGATAAGGTGGAGTTTCGAGAGGAAGTCAACCAACATAGTATAAGTCTTTAATAGTTTATGGCATATGAGGAAGGGTTGAAGGAACTAATGTAAAGATTAAAATTTAGGGGAGATGGGGAGACTGAGGCATCTGAGGCAGGTAGAAATTAGTTTCTCTCTGCAAGGAGTATTTTATTTTTTTAGAGGTTTATTGAAGATTAAGGATTAAAGAAAATACAGGATAAGAAACACGTGTCTAGGCCGTAGAGGGGCCTAGACACAACCTCACCTACATTATGCAAAAAGGCCACACCTGCCCCAAAACGGAAGTCCAAGAGCCAAGAGAGCCTCAAAAGCCTTTGAATCAGCTTAAATACCTTCTCGATCTCGGCCCAAGTGAGATTACAAGGCATTTTGGGGAAGTGGAGCAAGGAATTGTGGGGATTGTAGTCCTGTATTCGAGTCTATTTTTTACACTAAGAATATTTAACCTGGAGGACAGAAATCCAAGGGGATGTAAAAGCTGCCTCCGAGTATTTGAAAGATAATGAAATGCAGGAAGTATTCAACTTACTCTTCCTAGCTCCAAAGGATAATTCTAGGAGGCATGGACCAAAATTGCAAAGATTCAAATTTGGGCTTGATATGGGGAAAGTTTCCTAAAAATGGCATTATCCAAAAGTGTAATGGACAGCCCCTCGGGGTACTTTGTTCCCTTTCCAAGAGGTCTTTAAGGAAAGATTAGATGACTGTGGTCTTTTGTAGAAAAAAAAATCCTTTTATAGATATGGGGGCCACTGGGATACATTCCAATTGTGGCATTTTGCGTGTGTTATATATTTATTGGCAACAATCTTTACGGAGATGATAAACGAACCCAGATAAGCTGATGTGGTCACAGAGAGAGTGGAAATAAATAAAGTGCACCTTCCTCTTCTGTCTATACAGGTTACATTGACTTGTTCTATAAAGTTATTGGAGAAAAAAACCTGTATCTACTGCTTTCATGTCAAATGAGAAAAAATTCTCCTCTTTCCAGGTAAATTTTAAAAGGACATAGATCATTGATAGTATAATAGCTCAACATTCAACCCACAATTCAGAAACTTGCTCCAAAGGATCCTTATCATTTTTTTGTGTCACATCTGGGCATCACAAAAAGGGTTCATGTTAGTGGCTTCTTAATGGAATTGGGGTTTCCAATGCTTCTGTGTATGCATCAGAAAATTCCAAATTAATGGTGAGAATGTTGGTCAATCTATGCTAAGTACTGATTGATCTTGTATAACACACCAAGGCAAGGGTTGGTTGATGCCAGAACTTTAGAGAAGGTTCACATGTGGTTCTGGACTTTTTTTTTTTTTTAATATATTTTATTTGATCATTTCCAAGCATTATTAGTTAAAGACATAGATCATTTTCTTTTCCTCCCCCCCACCCCCCATAGCCGACGCGTAAGTCCACTGGGCATTAGATGTTTTCTTGATTTGAACCCATTGCTTTGTTGATAGTATTTGCATTAGAGTGTTCATTTAGAGTCTATCCTCTGTCATGTCCCCTCAACCTCTGTATTCAGGCAGTTGCTTTTTCTCGATGTTTCCACTCCCATAGTTTATCCTTTGCTTATGAATGGTGTTTTTTTCTCCTGGATCCCTGCAAGTTGTTCAGGGATATTACACCACCACTAATGGAGAAGTCCATTACGTTCGATTATACCACAGTGTATTAGTCTCTGTGTACAATGTTCTCCTGGTTCTGCTCCTCTCGCTCTGCATCACTTCCTGGAGGTTGTTCCAGTCTCCATGGAACTTCTCCACTTTATTATTCCTTTTAGCACAATAGTATTCCATCACCAACATATACCACAGTTTGTTCAGCCATTCCCCAATTGATGGGCATCCCCTCGTTTTCCAGTTTTGGGCCACCACAAAGAGCGCAGCTATGAATATTTTTGTACAAGTCTTTTTGTCTATTATCTCTTTGGGGTACAGACCCAGCAGTGCTATGGCTGGGTCAAAGGGTAGATATTCTTTTAGCCCCCTTTGGGCATAGTTCCAAATTGCCCTCCAGAATGGTTGGATCAGTTCACAGCTCCACCAGCAATGAATTAATGTCCCTATTTTGCCACATCCCCTCCAGCATTCATTACTTTCCTTTGCTGTTATGTTAGCCAATCTGCTAGGTGTGAGGTGATACCTCAGAGTTGTTTTGATTTGCATCTCTCTGATTATAAGAGATGTAGAACACTTCTTCATGTGCTTGTTAATAGTTTTGATTTCTTTATCTGAGAACTGCCTATCCATTTCCCTTGCCCATTTATCAATTGGAGAATGGCTTGATTTTTTGTACAATTGATTTAGCTCATTATAAATATGAGTAATTAAACCTTTGTCAGAGGTTTCTATGAAGATTTTTTCCCAATTTGTTGTTTCCCTTCTGATTTTAGTTATATTGGTTTTGTTTGTACAAAAGCTTTTTAGTTTGATGTAGTCAAAATTATTTATTTTACATTTTGTGATTCTTTCTATATCTTGCTTGGTTTTAAAGCCTTTCCCCTCCCAAAGGTCTGACATGTATACTATTCTATGTTTACCCAATTTACTTATGGTTTCCTTCTTTATGTTTAAGTCACTCACCCATTTTGAATTTATCTTGGTGTAGGGTGTGAGGTGTTGATCTATTCCTAGTCTCTCCCACACTGTCTTCCAATTTTCCCAGCAGTTTTTATCGAATAGTGGATTTTTGTCCCAAAAGCTGGGATCTTTGGGTTTATCGTATACTGTCTTGCTGAGGTCGCTTTCCCCCAGTCTATTCCACTGATCTTCCTTTCTGTTTCTTAGCCAGTACCAAATTGTTTTGATGACTGCTGCTTTGTAATATAGTTTTAGGTCAGGGACTGCAAGGCCCCCATCTTATGTGTTTTTTTTTCATTATTTCCCTGGATATCCTTGATCTTTTGTTCTTCCAAATGAACTTTGTTATGGTTTTTTCTAAATCAGTGAAGAAGTATTTTGGTAGTTCAATGGGTATGGCACTAAATAGATAAATAAGTTTGGGTAGGATGGTCATTTTTATTATATTGGCTCGTCCTATCCATGAGCAGTTAATGTTTTTCCATTTGTTCAAGTCTAGATTTAGTTGTGTGGCGAGTGTTTTGTAGTTGTGTTCATATAGTTCCTGTGTTTGTCTTGGGAGGTAGATTCCTAGGTATTTTATTTTGTCTAAGGTGATTTTGAATGGGATTTCTCTTTCTAGTTCTTGCTGCTGAGCTGTGTTGGAGATATATAGAAAAGCTGATGATTTATGTGGGTTTATTTTGTATCCTGCAACTTTGCTAAAGTTGTTGATTATTTCAATTAGCTTTTTGGTTGAATCTCTAGGATTCTTTAAGTAGACCATCATGTCATCCGCAAAGAGTGATAACTTGGTCTCCTCCTTGCCTATTTTGATGCCTTCAATTTCTTTATCTTCTCTAATTGCTACTGCTAGTGTTTCTAGTACAATGTCAAATAGTAGAGGTGATAATGGGCATCCTTGTTTCACTCCTGATCTTATTGGGAATGCATCTAGTTTATCCCCATTGCAGATGATATTAGCTGTTGGTTTTAGATATATACTGTTTATTATTTTTAGGAATGACCCTTCTATTCCTCTGCTTTCTAGTGTTTTTAATAGGAATGGGTGTTGTATTTTATCAAAGGCTTTTTCTGCATCTATTGAAATAATCATGTGATTCTTGCTAGTTTGCTTGTTGATGTGGTCAATTATGTGGATGGTTTTCCTAATGTTGAACCAGCCCTGCATCCCTGGTATGAATCCTACTTGATCATGGTGAATGATCCTTCTGATCACTTGCTGGAGTCTTTTTGCTAGTATCCTATTTAAGATTTTTGCATCTATATTCATTAGGGAGATTGGCCTATAGTTTTCTTTCTCTGTTTTTGACCTGCCTGGTTTTGGAATCAGTACCATGTTTGTGTCGTAAAAGGAGTTTGGTAGAACTCCCTCTTTGCTTATTATGTCAAATAGTTTGTATAGTATTGGGATTAACTGTTCTCTGAATGTTTGATAGAATTCACAGGTGAATCCATCAGGCCCTGGGGACTTTTTCTTAGGAAGTTCTTTGATGGCTTGTTGGATTTCAATTTCTGATATGGGATTATTTAGGAATTCTATTTCCTCTTCTGTTAGTCTAGGCAGTTTGTATTTTTGTATATATTCATCCATTTCTCCTAAATTGGTGTATTTATTGCCATATAATTGGGCAAAGTAATTTCTAATGATTGCCTTAATTTCCTCCTCATTGGAGGTGCTGTCCCCCTTTTCATCTTTAATGCTGTGAATTTGCTTTTCTTCCTTCCTTTTTTTAATTAGATTGACCAGTACCTTGTCTATTTTGTTTGTTTTTTCAAAGTACCAGCTTCTTGTCTCATTTATTAAATCAATAGTTCTATTATTTCGATTTTATTAATTTCTCCCTTAATTTTTAGGATTTCTAATTTGGTTTTCTGCTGGGGGTTTTTAATTTGATCGCTTTCCAGTTTTTTCATTTGCATTTCCAATTGATTGATCTCTGCTCTCCCTTGTTTGTTAATATAAGCATTCAGGGATATGAATTTACCTCTGATTACCGCTTTGGCTGCATCCCAAAAGGTTTGAAAGGATGTTTCGCCATTGTCATTTTCCTCGATGAAATTATTAATTGTTTCTATGATTTCTTCTTTAACTAAACGGTTTTGGAGTATCATATTGTTTAATTTCCAATTGGTTTTAGATTTGGTTTTCCATGTACCATTACTAATCATTATTTTTATTGCCTTGTGATCTGAGAAGGCTGCATTCATTATTTCTGCTTTTCTGCATTTGTGTGCTATGTTTCTGTGACCTAATGTATGGTCAATTTTTGTGAATGTGCCATGTGGTGCTGAGAAGAAGGTGTATTCCTTTTTATCCCTATTTATTTTTCTCCATATGTCTATTAATTCTAATTTTTCTAAGATTTCATTCACTTCTTTTACCTCTTTCTTATTTATTTTTTGATTTGATTTATCTAAATTTGATAATGGTTGGTTTAAGTCTCCCACTAGTATGGTTTTATTGTCTATTTCTTCCTTCAATTCTCCTAGTTTCTCCATTAGAAATTTGGGTGCTATATTATTTGGTGCATACATATTGATTAATGATATTTCCTCATTGTCTATAGTCCCTTTTAACAAAATATAATTACCTTCCCTATCCCTTTTGATCAGGTCTATTTTTGCATTGGCTTTATCAGATATCATGATTACCACTCCTGCCTTCTTTCTATCAGTTGAAGCCCAGAAGGTCTTACTCCATCCTTTAATTCTGACCTTGTGGGTGTCAACCCGCCTCATGTGTGTTTCTTGAAGACAACATATGGTAGGGTTTTGGATTCTAATCCATTCTGCTATTCGTCTACGTTTTATGGGTGAGTTCATCCCATTCACGTTCAAAGTTATGATTGTCATTTGTGGACTCCCTGGCATTTTGATTGCCTTCCCTAATTCTAACCTTTTCTTCTTCGGCTCTACCTTTTAGTCCAATGATTTACTTTGAAACAGTCCCCCTTGTCCCCTCCCTTGATGTTTCCCTTTTTAGTCCCTCCCTTTTTGTTCCCTCCCCCTCCCCCCTCTCTTTCCCTCCCTTTTTGTTCTCCCTCTCCCCCTCCCCACCTTGGTTTTCCCTTCTCCTTACCCTTGTTGGGTAAGATAGAATTCAAGATCCCAATGGATCTGGATGTTTTTCCCTCTCAGAGCTGATTTCCCTGAGATTGAGGTTTAAGTAACCCCCCCCCTCTTCCTCTCCTTCTTATAGGAGTTTTCTTCCCCTCCCCTTCCCATGTGAATCTTTGTGTGAGAATGATTATTCTATTTGGTCTTTCTTTACCCCCTATTTATACATTACATTTTCCCCACATATTAGTATACATAGGTTGATATAAATGTAGTCCTTATAGAAGAGAGTTTGAGTAAAAGAAGAAGATAACATTTTCCCCTTTCCTTAATATTTACCTTTTCAGGTATTCCTTGCTCTTTGATTTTCGGTATCAAACTTTCCACAGAGCTCTGGTCTTTTCTTTGCAAAAAGTTGGAAGTCTTCTATTTTGTTGAATGCCCATACTTTCCCTTGGAAGTATATAGTCAGTTTTGCTGGGTAGCTGATTCTTGGTTGGAGACCCAGCTCTCTTGCCTTTCTGAAGATCATGTTCCATGCCTTACGATCATTCAGAGTAGAACTTGCAAGGTCTTGGGTGACCCTGATTGGCATTCCTTTATATCTAAATTGTCTTTTTCTGGCTTCCTGTAGGATTTTTTCTTTTGTTTGATAGCTTTGGAATTTGGCAATTACATTCCTGGGAGTTGTCTTTTGGGGGTTTAGTGTAGAAGGTGTTCTGTGAGCTCTGTCAGTGGCTGTATTGCTCCCTTGTTCTAGAATCTCTGGGCAATTTTCTTTGATTATATCTTGTATCACCATGTCCAGTTTGGTGTTTATTTCTGGCTTTTCTGGGAGTCCAATTATTCTTAAATTATCCCTTCTCCCCCTATTTTCCAGATCTATCACCTTGTCGGTGAGATATTTTATGTTCTCTTCTAATTTCTTGGTATTTTGGCTTTGCTTTATTAATTCTTGCTCTTTTACACGATCGTTGTCTTCCAGCTGCCTGATTCTGGCCTTTAAAGCCTGGTTTTCCTTTTCAGTTTCATCATACCGGTTTTGTAGATGCGTGAATTTCTTTTGCATTATTTCCAACTTTTCCTCCCAGAAGGCTTCCATCTTTTTGGTCATTTCTGATTCAAATTCTTCATAGGTTTGTGGAGAGTTTCCATTTCCTTTGGAAGGTTTTGGAGCATTTTCTTTTATATTATCTTCTATCTGCTCTGTATTTTGTATTTTGGCTCCATAGAATGTGTCCAAAGTCGCCCCTTTCTTCTTATTTTTCTTGGTATTTTGGGGCTTCTGTGGTTCTGTGGAGTTTGCCATTTCTGAATGTGGAGGATTAGCTTTTCTTATCTCTGTCTGGTGTTCAGAGGCTTTAGTCCTGGGCAGATGGTTCTATGAGCTTTCCCTGGGTTAAACTGAATATGCCTCACTGGAACTGGAATGGAAGGGTCGGACCACGAGGCCACACTCCCCCCCCCCCCCCCCCCCCCCCCCCCCCCCCCCCGCTCGCTTTCCGGAAGTTGCCTTCAGAATCGCTGGCCGTGAGGCTGTTTCGTCGGCCTGCGGGGGGATGGGCTGCAGCTAGCCCAAGCTCCGAGGGCAAGGACTTTCACTGAGACTTGGATAGCAGGATCCAGCCCGTGAGGCTGTCTTGCCCGCCCTGAGGGTTGCTGTTGTTTAGACCAGCTCTCTGCAGCGGAAGCCCCAGGCAGTAACTTTCACCGGGACTGTAGAAGGCCCTGAGGGTTGTTGTTCCGCGGACCCTGCTCTCTGAGCCCGGCCGGCTGCGGCTTCCGGGAGCCTTCGACTCTGCGCTCCTACCCCTGAGGTCCGAGGGATCTCGGGTTCTGGCTTTTAAGGGGAGCCGTACCTTTTGATCCGGGTCCAGGTCCAGGAGGAGGGTTCCCAGGGTCTGTGCTGTTGATCGTTTTGAATTTCGGCACCTTAGGAGCTTATAGTTTGAGATCGGTCGGGAAGGGTTTTCAGGAGATCTGAGCTTTAGCTTTCTCTAAGCCGCCATCTTAACCGGAAGTCTGTGGTTCTGGACTTTTAAAAAAAACTTTACCTTCCATCTTAAAATCAATACTGTGTATTGGTTCTAAGGCAGAAGAGAACTAAGAGCTAAACAATGAAGGTAAAGTGACTTACCCAGGGTCCCACAGCTAGGAGGTATATGAGACCAGATTTGAACTCAGGACTTCCCCTTTCTAGGCCTGGCGCTCTATCTAGGGGGTCACCTAACAGCCTCCTATGGGCTCTCTTTGAAACTAACTCTAAGGAGGAAAAAGAGAGATACTTTGAAAGATGAAGACATGTAGAGAGAAGACAGCTCCTCAAATGTTCCTGATTTTCAGGTGGGCTACTTAAGAACTTTAGAGAACCCTTTTTCCATAAGGGTTTCCAAAAGGGTATTTCTCTTAGTTTGGGTTTAGATTTTGTCTCACTTCTAGCAAAAAGTTTACACACACATACATTTTCTGGTATATTATGAGCTATAGAATTATCTCTGATTTCTTTTTGTGTTTGTGGTCAGTGAAAAGAGGCCAAGCTAACAAGTGTAACCTTTGTACTACCATTCTCCTTAAAGCATAGCACTCAAGGAAATTATTTTCTTTTGAACCTGTGTACCCTCAGATGAACAATATCAGGGAGACAGATTTTATTCTATTCCAATACCCTTGTCAGAGACTAGCGAAAAGAGTGGCCAGCCTCATGACACTTTGAGGGACTCATTTCCTCTCCCCATCCCAGCCCTCTAGCAAATGTGGTCCTCTCCTCAGAACCAATCTGGACCTCAGGTAATATGTTTACATGCCCCTAATCAAACTGAATAATCCACAGGTACATATATGTCTTACATAAGCTTGCATATATCTTGCATCAGTAGTCACTCTTGCTCATGCACTTCCTGGGAACAGTGCATGCATGTCATGCTTCTTTAGGTTGGGCAGCTGTTGAAGATTGTCTACTGAGAATGGCTTTGTTATTTGTCTAAACCCTTACCTCCTCACGTGACTCTGATGTTTTGATCACCATCCCCTTTATTTTAATCCCATCTCATCTGAGCCTTCTTATCTGCAGGGGAATTGAACATCCCCAGAGATGTGGCCATTAGCTAATAACCTCTTAACTGTCTTACCAATAACTAAGTGTGAAAAAAGGGGGCTGTTTAAATAAATTCCAGTAAGGAAATTTCAATATTTGTATGATTTGTTATTCTCTCAAGATTTAACTAGCACAATCATATACTTGAGAAAAAAAGGTATTCCTTGATTTTAATTTTGATTTATTTTTATTGAATGTGAGAGTGTGTGTATGTGTGCATGCATGTGTGTGTGAAACTGAGAGAATGTTTCTTTTGTTTTCTGAGTATGTGTGGATAAATCCAGGGAAATAAATTGTTTATTTGTATCTGTTTATATATGATGAATTCAGTTAGAGTTTTATCTGAGTAAAAAATTGTTCTTATCTTGGCTGGTTCAACTGGATAAAAATTGATTTTCCTATCATTGCTTCTCTGTGCTATCTGTCCCTGTTCACTTTGATGAAGCCTGTAAATATCACTTAATTTAGATGAAGACAATTTTAAAAGGTGTGAATGTATTCAGGAATGACATGATAAGCCTCTTAATATCTGGGGGATTTAAGCTTAATTTGAGCTGCCATAAATCACCTACTTTTAATTCTAAATATAGCCACTTAGGGTGAAAGCAATAGAAAACAGGTAATTTTAGAAATATTTCTTTCTTTACTCATCTGATATATTATTGCCATGAAATATAAATGAAGAGGCAAGAATTATTGCATATGATAACACCTGTTCCGTGAGATGAAAATAGCCCCAACTAAGTTAAGTGTTTGGATTTAGGTTTTTAAGTTTGTAAAATATTTAATGGCTTTTTACAGATTAGACTCCATGGTAAATTTTGTTCCCAATTATTCATTTAAATAAGAAAACAATGATTAAAAATGTGTATTTATCTTCATGAGAACTTCTTTTCTGACATGACTATCACAGAGATGAAAATCATAGACCAAAGGAGTTTCTCTACTTATTTCCTGTGTCATGGATATATTTATTTAATTAGTTTTCCTAAAATCTTGAGTTTTTTGTTTGTTGTAGAACTATGGATTTTTTTTTTAGTTTTTTAAAAGAGAAATCTCTTCTGATTATTTTTTCATACTGAGATTATTAGAAGTGAACTCTCTTACCTCCATTTTGCTAATGCAGTGATTTATATTTTTCCTTTGAGATAACTTCTCCCCAGTGTGAATGTTATATATATAATTGTTTCTGGATGAATATTTTGTGATATATTGTATCACAAGGATGCATACAATGAGATGTTCCAAATGTATTTGAAGAAATCATTTTGTCTTTTTTTTTACAAGAATGACAACATATTACCCCTTACCAAGTCTAATTCTTGCTCACCTGTTCAAGTGATGCCATTCCATCTGTCTACTAGTTTATCTCCTACTGCCTACAAGCATGCTCATCTCTCCTATTCTGAAAAAAAAAAAAAACTGACTCATTAGATCCTTCCAACCATCATTTTACATCTTCTGCCCTTTGTAGCTAAACTCCTCAAAAAGCTTTTTAACATAGGTGACTCCACTTTTCTCTTCTCTCATTCTTCTTAATCCCTTACAATATCATTCCACCAAAACCGCTTTCTCTTAAATTACTAATGATCTCTTAGCAGCCAAATCCAATGGCCTCTTTTTTAATACTCATTCTCCAACCAGACTTCCTCTCTGTAGTCTTTGATACTGTTGATCACTCTCTCCTCCTTGCTACTCTTTTCCCTCTAGGTTTTTGGAACAGTACTTTCTCCTGGTTCTCCTTCTATCTGATGGCTCCTTCTCTGCCTCTTTTGCTGGATCTTTTTCCAGAACTTACCATCTAACCATAGTTGCACACTTGGTTGCTATACTAGGAGTCATTCTGAATTCCTTATATCTCATCGATCATATCCAGTCCATTGTGGCCGGTCAAATTTCACCTTTACAAAACAAAACCCTCACTTACTGTCTTAGAAACAACTCCAAGACAGAAGAGGAAGGACTAAGCAATCAGAGTTAGGTGACTTGTCCAGGATCACAGAGCTAGGAAGTGTCTGAGGCCAGATTTGAACCCAGGTTCCTCTCAACTCTAGCCCTGGCACTCTATTCACTATGCCACCTTGCTGCCCCACCCAATCCCTTTTAATTCCAGTGCTTTCTTTCTGTTGATTATCTCCTATTTAGAGCTTGTGTTCTCTGTCTCTGTCTCTGTCTGTCTGTCTGGCTCTCTCTCTCTCTCTCTCTCTCTCTCTCTCTCTCTCTCTCTCTCTCTCTCTGTCTATATATATATATATATATATATATACACATACATATGTATGTATGAATATGTATATATTTGTATGTTGTTTCCTAAATTAGATTGTAAGCTCCTTAAAGGTAGGGATTTTTTTGCCTCTTTTTGTATCCCAGAAATTAAGAATAGTACCACATACTTGATCAATGTTTATTGCTTGATTTTTTGATTAACAAACTTGAGACCTAGTGTGAATTGGAATTCTTGCTAGCCAATGTGTCCTGGAGCTAGTAGAGATCTCTGAGATCCTCTAATCATGCCTCCTTCAACATTAGAAGCAGGTTTAATCAATCTAATGACTATCCTTGGCAGAGAGAATTCTCCCATTCCTATGACACATTCACTTCTCTATGACTGAGAGCTTCAGTTTCCAATAGCTCTTCCCCGCAGCCTGTGTCTCATTATATCCTGTTATACATTTTTTCCTTTTTTCCCTAAGTGGGCCAAAGTTCTGCCAGAGTGAGAAGATATTACAAAATTATGAATTCACCCTTTAAAAAACATATTGGGGAATAGGATCATTAATGAATAAATACTACTAGGAAAATTGTATGTAAAGAAATGGGTATAATGAAAACAGGCATACCTTATACCTTAAAACACAATGAACCCTAACTGAATCAATGATATTTCTTGGATAGTTGGATAGATATAGAAATAGAGATATTTATAGCTATATCTGTTGAAAACTAGAAAATGCAATATCATATTTGTCTCAGCTAGGTAAAAGAAATACATTTTTTCAAGCAAATACAAAAATGCTCAATATAAAATAGATTGAATTGATCATACAAAAATATTTTTCATAATAAAAATATCATTCAAATAAATAAAATAGATTGGGGAAACATCACAATGAATATAACAGTCTGATGTCTAAAAATCTATAAGGAACTGATGCTCTGATGAAAATAATAATGCACTCTCACTATTTAAAAGAGAAAATACAAAAAAGATGTACATTTCCTCCAAGAATCAGAGAAATGCAAGCCAAGACGACCTTGAATCTAGAGAAAGTGTTATAATCCAATATGCTTCTAGTCCTCGGTATATCACAAGCTAAATGTTACAAGCCCAGTAGTGAGAATTAAAAAAATTGAAGCCAGGAGAGAGATTGTACTGTCTGGTTTTCTTCAAGTTCCTGTACTTCTCTCTGCTATGAGTAAAGGAAGAAAGGAAAAAAGGCATTTGTTAAGCATCTACTATGTGCAAGGCACTCACTAAGCACTTTTACAAATTGAATCTCATTTGAGCTTTGCAACAAGCCTGGAAAATAAAATATTATAATTATCTTCATTTTGCAGTTGAGGGAACTGGGGAATAGAGGATAAGTAACTTGTCCAAGGTCACATAGCTAGGAAATCTCTGGAACTGAATTTGAACTCGTCTTCCTGACTCCAAGTCCAGTTACCAGGGCCACTGAGCTTCCTCTAAATTTTCATTTCCCTTGGAGCTTGTGTTGCCCTCTAAAGGTGAATGAATGTTCAATTAAAACATTCTTTTTGGCCTTTACCTCTCCAGCTTGAACTGACTTTCAATGCAGCAAGTGCTGACATGGCACTAGAAATTAATATTGTTCAGCCAGCTGCTAAAGGCTTAGAGGCTATTTCCCAACTCGAGCACTGGATGAATCTATTATGTGCATTCCAGATCAATTCTATCTCCCCTCTCGGGCTCCCTGAATCATCACATAGCTGAGACTTGCCCATGTGCATTTGTGCACACGAACATGAAAATAATGGTTTATATATTAAGGAGGATGAACTAGGCTATAATGAAAGGTAGATCAAAAAGGAGTTGGGCTGACAGTCAAAACATGGCAGCCAGAAGTTCATCTAACTGGAAGGAGCTGGACAGCCTTCCTGCCTAGTTTCTAGAGACAGTTCATTTCTACTTTCCCCCTCAAAGAGGCACGAGTAAGATGGGGAAGGACCAATGTCTGTGAGAAGAGCTGTCTCAACCAACTGGTAAAGTCTATCATATAGCTTCCAAATTGCTCACAATTTCCCTGTGGCCATCAGTTCTTCTACTCCCTCTGGATTTAGGCATTGTTGTTGCATTGATTCTTTTCTCAAGATGAAAAATGCACTGGACAAATGTCCTCAATACTATCCAGGCTACTCAAGCTAATATTCAAGGCAGCTAGATAGTTCGGTAAAGAAAGCATTGCACCTGGAGTCAGAAAGACCAGAGTTCAAATCCAGTCTTGGACACTTACTAGTTCTAAGACCAGGGTTTCCTACAGAACTCAAAGCTTCTGCACAGAAAACATTAATGTGCCTGGGGTAAGAAGGGAAGTAGTCAAATGGGGGGGAGGGGAATCTGTTTATCAGATTTCTCTAATTAAGCTTTGGCATCACAGATATATAAGCAATAAACAAATACACACACACACACACACACACACATACACACATATATAAACTAGTCGCCATTCCCTAAAAATAACTGATCAAAGGAGATGAACAAAGCATTTTCAAAAGAATTGCAAAGTATTAACAACCACATGGAAGAATGCTCCAAATCATTAACAAAAGAAATACAAGTCAAAACAACCCTGAAGTCTCACTTCTCACCCAGGAAGTTGACAAAAATGACAAAAAAATGTCAATAGTCACCTTCAAAAGTATTGTGGGTGATAGACACACTACCATATTGTTGGTGAAGCTGTGAATTAGGAGGGAAGAAGAAAAGGAATAAACACTTAAATAGTACCTACTATGTGTCAGGCATATGTGACATGCACTGAAAGTTACAGGGATGGGAAATTGATCCACAGAGTAGACAATTGGCATGTCCTCCCAGAAGTAATGATAGTATTGATTTGATTACCATGCTCAAAGCAGGTAGTGGAAATCAGAAGTAGGGAGTAAGGAGGATGAGTACTAGGGCAAGGAAAAAGGCAATATGTCCAATATGGGAAGCTATTTAAGATAGATTTATCAAGATGAATAAGTTTACACTGACTCATTTAATCCCCTACAGGCAGCTCAGACTTGTAAGGAGAGTACCAAAATTTATAGAATTAAACGCTCTCCTTCCCAAGAATTAGAGACATGGTTTTTGGAGGTCCAGGCCAGAGGATGTTATTCAAGTGCTGGAGAGACGTGCCAGAGAAGCAAGGCACTGGGAGCAGCAGTGGTTACTTGCCACTATAAGATAGACGGCCAGAGTAGAGAACAACATGAGAAACATTAAAAGGCCTGGGTACAGTAATATATGTAGGACCAGAGCTATATTCATACTGAAAATGTGGAAGGTGTTTCTGAGATCCCTTGGGGCATATGAACAATTTGGTAGAATCTCGGTAATTATATGAAAGTCATGGGAATCTCATAATATCCTTTGCATAAATCAAATGCTTAAAATCTTTGGCTGCCTCTCAAATTCTAGATTGTCTTGAATTTATGCCAAGTTATGACTTATAGGCTATGATATTTCTCTTGCATAGACATTTCAGGTAGATTCATTTATGCTAAGATCTTAAAATAGGAATAGAAGGCGTTTTCCTTAATATGATAAAAAGGATTCTAAGAACTAGCATTATATGTAGTGGAGAAACTTTCTCAGTGTAAGCAGGACTAAAATAAAGTGGCATCTGCTCACCATTACTCTACCATATTTCTATAAATGCTAGGTAAAGCAATAAGGAAAGAAAAAAGAAAGGAATAAGCATTAGGACAGAGGAAGCAAAATATCTATTTGTGGATGATGTGCATACACATTGATTTAGAAAACCTAAGAGAGTCAACAAAATGGAACATTAATAAATCCCTTCACAAACTACCAGAATATAAGATAAACACACAAAAGCATTAATATTTCTATATTTTACTAACAAAACATGGAAAAATTGATAGAAAGGAATGTGCCATTTAAAGAAACAACCAAATGCATTTAATATTTTGGATTAACCTATGAAAATATATTCAAGACCCACATAAATATGATAGCTATACAGACAGCTTTATTGCATTATTTTCAGAAAGAGAAATGTTAAATTAGCACACGAATTCAATGTGTATAGTAATAATAAGTTAATAAAGATGATAAAACTGTTTAAATTAATCAATAGATTTCATATCAATAGGATGTTCATAAAAAACCAAAAGTTCAAGAATGCCAAGAGAAATAATAGAGGGAATGAAAGAAAAAATGAGGAGTTCATAAAGCAGTTAATTATTTTTAAAGTCTACAGTGCCAAATGAAAATAGAAAAATTGATCACTAGGAACATTTTGATAATAATTACCTTCAACAAAATATTTTGTAATAATAGTTATTGTAGTTTCAAATGGAAATTTGCCAAGAGATCGTCATGTTTTTTTATTTGATCTTTACAATTCCAAAATTATCTTATCTCCATTTTACAGATGAAGAAACTAAGGTTTATAGAGGTTAAGTAATTTGCAAATGATCACAGCACTAGAACAGATCAGTGGTAGAATTTTCATCTAAGACCTCCTAATTCCAAGTCCAGAATCCCCTCCATGACATCATACTGCCTTACACAGGATATGGGCAAGATCATGAAAAACCAATGAAGAAAGTCATTGTTTAACAAGAATCTATCTGGAATAATAGGCAACAGTTTTATATCTCTTATAATCAGAGAGATGCAAATCAAAACAACTCTGAGGTATCACCTCACACCTAGCAGATTGGCTAACTTGACAGCAAAGGAAAGTAATAAATGTTGGAGGATTTGTGGCAAAATTGGGACATTAATGCATTGTTGGTAGAGTTGTGAATTGATCCAGCCATTCTGGATGGCAATTTGGAACTATGTCCAAAGGGCACTAAAACACTGTCTGCCCTTTGATCCAGCCATAGCACTGCTGGGTTTGTACCCCAAAAAGATAATAAGGAAAAAGACTTGTACAAGAATATTCATAGCTGCACTCTTTGTGGTGGCCACAAATTGTAAAATGAGGGGATGCCCTTCAATTGGAGAATGGCTGAACAAATTGTGGTATATGTTGGTGATGGAATTCTATTGTGCTAAAAGGAATAATAAAGTGGAGGAATTCCATGGAGACTGGAACAACCTCCAGGAAGTGATGCAGAGTGAAAGGAGCAGAACCAGGAGAGCATTGTACACAGAGACAGATACACTGTGGTACAATCGAACATAATGGACTTCTCCATTAGGGACAATGCAATGTCCCTGAACAATCTGCAGGGATCTAGGAGAAAAAAACACTATTCATAAGCAGAGGACAAACTGTGGGAGTAAAAACACTGAGGAAAAGCAACTGCTTGACTACAGGGGATGAGGGGATATGACTGAGGAGAGAGTCTAAATGAACACTCTAATGCAAATACCAACAACACGGAAATGGTTTCGAATCAAGAACACATGTGATACCCAGTGGAATCACGCGTCAGCTATGGGGGGGGGGGGAAGAAAATGATCTTTGTCTCTAATGAATAATGTTTGGAAATGACCAAATAAAATAATTTTTAAAAAAAGGTCCAGAGAAGGAAAAAAAAAGTATATAATAAAAATAAGTGCTGCCAACCTGGTCCTCCAACTAACTTCTAGATATTATTATTTTCCCCACTAAAATTATAATCTCTCTGTTCCATATGAATATCCTATATACTGATTTTTATAGATATTGCCTTCCCAATTCTGAAGTAAAAGACTTGAGGCCAAGAATTATTTTCATTTATGTTTGTATAATCAAAACTTAACACAGTGTCAAGGAAATAGTAAGTATTTTTAAAAGACTTTTTGATGAATTGATTATCAGACTACATAAACACCACAATTTATTGATTTCTTTTGGGGCCCTATCTCCTGATCTCATCCAGGATGGAAATGCAATGGCCATTTATGTGCTTGATCCCAATACTAACTGGTACAGAAGTTTTAACCTGCTCTGATTGTCAAATGTGAACCTATTCTCCTAGGTAAGCATAGTGGTGATCCTCCACTCCCATGGGTTTACAACATTAGCATGAATATAATAGAATAATATGCGGGCACAATATTGTTCATGGAAACTCCTGGTTGACTTTATCCCTACTGTATCTCAGAACCCTAGAACTCAATTATTCACCCATTAACCTCAGCCTTCCCTAGTAGCAAACATTATATGATTGTACCAGCACACTCAAACTAATTTAATTTAAAATAAACTCAAATGGGTGAAAATGAATCAATTACCTAAAGGTTATCTAAATATCTTTTTAAAATAAAAGAATAATTCAAAGTTTTATCTTTTTCACCTATGGAGAGTTGGAAAACCCTTAGTTACCTACAACTTAAAAGAAATTATGGAGGATAAAAGAAATAAATGCAACTCATTCAAAATACAACCAGGTTTTTTCGCCCACAATTAACAAAAAATGTATCCATCAGAAGAAGGAAAGAACAAAACTGAGGGGGAAAAGTCTTTGTAATACATGCTTCTGTTGAAAACCTGATATGCAAAATGAATAAGGAATTAATACATATTAATAGGAGAGGCATTTTCTAATATACAATCAATAAATTATATGAAGAATCAATTATCTAAAGAAGAATCCAAATTATCAGTAACCAATGAAAATTCTCTAATAGAGAAAAGTAAGAAAGAAGCTCTAACATGCCACTTACAATAATCAAAGGAGAAAGATGATGAAACCATGCATGTATGGTTGAAAAACAACAGGAAATCTATTATGCTTCTAGTGGATATGGGGTCACACTTTTAAGAAATCAATGAGTAAATTATACAATTCAGAAATGTTCCTTCCCTTTGATCCAATCATTCATTTCTAGGCATATGCTTTAAGGAGATTATAGACTTTAGGATAGAAAGACATTTATACAAAAATATTCCTATTTTTAAAAAAGAAATATCTGGGAACTAACATATCCAATGTTTCAAGATTATCTGAACAAATTATGACATGACTATAATGGAATATTATTATAGCACAATAACAAACTGTAGAGAATATAAAGAAGTGATACAGAATGAAGTTCACAAAACCAACAGACCAATCAATATTCACAATGATGATAGCTTTGGAAATTAAGACTTCAATAACAACAAAGAAAGAGCAATTGGACCTGGGATATCATTGGCAGTAGGAACTTCTGAAAGGCAAACTTCCTCTAACATTTCAGGTCATCTCCTTCTCAATGACTTATAAACTAAAGAGCTGTAGAGAGCTCTGAGAAAGTAAGGGACCTGTCCTAGGGCGCTCAGTCCTTAGAGACAGGACTCAACCCTAGTCTTTGTGGCTCTGAGACCAGTTCCCTATCTATCCACTAACCTCTTCTGAAGCCATGTTGACTCCCTAATTAGAATGTAAGTAACTGAAGGACAGGAACAATTTTTTCTCTTTCATTGTACACAAGGCATTTAGCACAGTGTTTGGTGGCAAATGCAATGGCAACAGAATGAGAATTTGTTTTAGAAAATAATTTTAGAAAGGAGTCACAGAAACAATATGATTTTATTGTTCTACAAACAATAAAAGTTTATAGTTGGTTGTTTCCCTTTGTACTCAAAGAGGACAAAAATGACATCAAAGAAGATGCTTTTTGACTCACACATAAGTAGGATTTAAGGGAGGCAGAGTAATTAAACATTGTTAACCTCACTAACATAGTCATTGAGGTCCAGTGGCAAAACAAAGGTAAGGACAACTGGTGATGGCTTGATTTTCAGTGGATGACCTTGACTTCTTCAATATGTAACCAAACCTTAAGTGATCCATGCCTTCATGGTTGTTGGAACAAAGTGTTCTCATCCACTCATTCTAACAGGGATGTCTTGAAGTCTCTCTCTCTCTCTCTCTCTCTGTTTCTCTCTCTCTCTCCCTCTCTCCTTCTCCATATGTGTTGGCTCCTCTGTGAGAATAGGACCTCCATGAGAGCAGGGATTCTCCTGCTTTTTTACTTGCACAATCAGTACTTAGCATGGTGCCTGCTATAGTAGGAGCAGGCTCTTAAGACCTTCATTCACTCATTCATTCTTTTGTTCTTAAAAGTTCTATTCCTTAAAAAAGTATTATTACAAAGATTATTATTATTATTAATCTCTATTTGATCTGGGCACCTTTCACTTTCTTCAACTGTAATTGATTGCTGCTAAGTAAAAGCTAAAATAAAATTTGTTGATGAATTATGATCCCTTTTAAATTCATGTACCATAATAACAGTCAATTTATTTGAGTAGTCACTTTAAAAGCCATTGTATTGAGCCAGACATAAGCACCTTTTACAACCCTGAAGTCTACATACTACATACACAATCCATTATTTCCTAATTAAACAACAAGGTTCCCTTGAAATGTCCCAGTTAGATAGCTTTACTAAGCATTCTGCTGTCATTTGCTAGATTAATGTGACTAATTAAACAACCTGCAGCAGTGAGTCAAGACCTTGATAGAGCAGTTGAAGTGAGGTTTACCGATCTCTGGGTACTGTATTTTAAATCCAACTTAATTCACCTTCTATTGACAGATTGGATTACATTAAATGTCAGTGTCTTTCTTTTTCTGTGGCTCTTTCCAATTGCAAACAAGAGCTTGAATTGGATGATTTATCTGATCTTGGAAATTAATTCTCTTCCTGGGATGAGGAAGCATGATTCCTTAATATTTGGAAAAGAGAAGAGGATAGTTTAGGATAAGTTCTTTTTTTTTAAATTTTTTTTCAAATAAAAGTTTTTTTCCTCTCCTTTTCCCACCCCATCAGAAGAAGAAAAAAAGAAAGACAATCTTGTAACGAATATTAATAGTCAAACAAGATAAATTCCCATATTGGTCATGTCCAAAAAATGTATGTTTCAATATGCCAAGTCTGTCACCTCTGTCTTAGGAGATGAGTGTCATGGCTCATCAAAGGTCCCCTATGGTCATGGTAACTCATTTCATTGATCTTGTTGTTATCTTGTTATGTCATTGAATCATTATCTTTCAAAGTTTGTTGGGCTTTTTTACAGCATTTTCATTATAGTAAGTTGCCTCTATTTTCAAAAAAAAAAGAGGAAAAAAGGAGAGGACAGAAGTCATAACAGAATTTGTTAAAAATACATAGAATAGTCTGGAGAAGGAAGAGAATAAAAGGAAGGGCAAAAGGAAACAGCAAAAGCAGCTTCAAAAGTTGAAGGATTTTAAAAGGAAGAACAACTTGTATATAATAAAGATATTTGGTATCATGTACAATCTTTCTGTTCTATGTTGTATAAAAAACCTGGTGTAGTCAACAAACCTGCTTCAGGGGGGAGGGGAGCAGATTTGTCTAGTCTACAAGAAAATGGTATAGACCCAGAATTAAATGGGAAGAAGAGAAAAGGCTAGATTACCTTTAGTAAATTATAAAACTCTTTTAATAATTCCAACATTTTCCCTCAAACATTTTACCAAATATTTTCCATTCATCTTCTTACTGTCAATATTTCATGGTATTGCTAGTGTTTATGAATCATAAAATATTATCGCCTCCAATGAATTAAAAATAAGAATCATCCATAATAATGGAAATGCACATAAGAGGTTTAAGTATACTATAACATATCACAAGGGAAGTAAAAGGACAAACATTTATTAAGCACCTACTCTGTATTAGGCACTGTTCTAAATATTTTGCAAATATCATCTCATTTGATCCTTATAATAAGCCTGCGAGGTATTATTGTTAACCCACATTTTACAGCTGAGAAAACTAAACTGTACAGAGGTTAAGTAACTTGCCCAGGAACACACAGCTGTACCCAGCTTCCTCATTTGTAAAATGGGGATAAAAATAGCACTTGCCTCTCAGGGTTTCTATGAAGATAAAATCAGATAATAATTGATAAGTGCTTAGTGCATTGCCTGGCCCATAAGTCCTATATAAATCTTTGCTATCTTTGTTCAGTTGCTTGAGTCATATTCAACTCTTCATGAGCCTATTTGGGTATTTCTTGGTAGAGATGCTGTAGTGATTTGCCATTTCCTCCTTCAGCTCATTTGACAGAAGAGGAAACTGAGACAGAGTTAAACAGCGTGTCCAGGGTCACACAGCTAGGAAGTGGCTGAAGCTGGATTTGAATATTATTAAATTATATAATAAATTAATAAATGCTATATTATTAAATGTCATCTTCCTTTTGTTTATTTTTTTGCTATGAAAAATTGGTGAAAATTTGCTTATTCCAGGAAAGGCTAATGGTCTCTCCTTCCCTCCAATGGGGACACACAAGCCCATCTTTGAAATAGGCTCCCAGTCTTCTTTAGGGGGCCCCACCTGGCCATGTTAAATCTCCTCTATTGCATGGACTTCCAATCTTGACTATTTGTCTCTTTCTTGTGCATCTTGGTAACCAAATTGGGATGAAAAATAAGTTTGTGTAATACCCTGGGAACAAGCCAGAATCACTACTGAAGCTTAAGGCACTGGAATGTTCTTTCCACAAAGAAAAGGGTTTTTTGAGTTTACAGGAATCTGACCTGCAGTCACAAGGAATAAACTAGGTCACATATTGAGTGCTAGAAAAGGAATGAATCAAAAGAGTCGTTTTCTTTAGTTCTGGTGTCAGAAGAGGGAAGGAACAATCTCATCTCTCATTAACTTCACATGGTCCTTCCTTGAACAATGGAAAAAGAAACAATCCCAGACTCAGATTTCTTATTTGTCTAGACACTGCTGAATCAAAGCCAAGATCCCCAGCCTCCCATGGAAAGGTATCCTGGACTGAGAAACCAAAGAATAAAGTCATCTGGAAAGGAGCCCAAGGAACCTTGCCTGTAATCCGATTTGAAATCATGAATTCAAGGCATGGCTTGCTATTCCCCCACTCTGGGAAGTATTCTTTTAAAACTAAAGGGCTGATCTCTTAGGGAAAGTGATCTCTTTTTGCCAATAAAGTATATATGGAATAGCTTTTTTTAACTCTTACCTTTTGTCAGTCTCAATTCTAAGACAGAAGAGTGGCAAAGACTAGTAACCAGGGTTAAGTGACTTGCCCTTGGAAGGGTCCGATCAGATCTGAATTCATGTCCTTCTGACTCCAAGTCTGATACTCTATCCACTGTGCTACCTAGATGCCCCATGGAATAGCTTTTTATGGTATATTAAAACACAGGAAAATGAAGCACGTTGAAGCCAAAAAGGCCCTGGATTTGTCTTCTGAAACCCTGAGTTTTAATCTCATCTAAGCTTGAGAAAATTAATTGACTTTTTCTGACGTTTTCAATTCATTCATCTCTAAAATGGCAATATTACTCACCTTGCCTACCACATAGGGTCATAATAAGGGTCTACTGAGATAACCAAACCAAGAGGGAGTTATTAGACCCTTCCTATGCTCCAGGCACTATGCTAAATTCTGGAAATAAAGTACAAAGAATAAAATAATCCCATCCCCATTCTAATGGGGAAGAGAAGTAAGTATAATAATAGCATAAACAGAATGTGACAAATACAATATATGCAAAGTAGTTATATAGAAGGTATTATGGGAAAGGGAGAATTAGCATTTAGAGGATCAGGAACAATTTCATGGAAAAGATGTTGCCTCAGCTGCATCTTCAAAAATGGGATGAACTCTCTGAAGGGGAAGTAAGGAAGAAGGGCATCCCAGACATAACAAGTGGCCAGGGCAAAGTATTTATAAACTTCCAAAGACTATAAATATGAGCTATTATTAGTAACCTAGGAATGAAGTTAAGTAGCACAGTAGATGGAGCACCAGACCTGGAGTCAGGAAGACTCATATTCCTGAGTTCAAATCTGACCTCAGATACTAACTAGCTGCATGACTCTGGGCAAGCCACTTAACCCTGTTTGCCTCCATTTCCTCATCTGTAAAATGAGCCGAAGGAAATATCCAACCACTCCAGAATCTTTGCCAAGAAAACACTACATGGCATCACGAAGAGTCAGACATGACTAAAATGACTGAACATCATCAATAACTAGTATCTGGTTTAAATTGAATTTCATAGGAAGCATTCCTACAACCTGGCTTACATCTGCATCCACAGTCTTAGTTCCTATTACTCCCTTTCACAAACTCTCTGTTCTGGTCAACCTGTTCTCCTGGTAGTAGTCTCTCAGTAACCGAGAATGACGATTGTCTTTTTGTGTTTTTGTGCACAAGGACACTTGTGCGTGAAGATTTAAGTGGAAAAGTCGATACACAGAGACAGTCCCACTCTCTTGGCGTTGGAAGCCTGGGTCCAGTGGCACGAAAAATCATTACACCTGGAGACTTCCTCAGCTGCATTGGATGGCCGTGTTGTCTTTTGTGCTCCATCACGCCCTAAGCACTCCACAGTGCTTTGCTGCGTCGCCCTCTCAGCCGTTGAACCTTCTTATTGGTTTCTTCCATCTGTTCAGCCGAAGCAGTCTTCACATGCTGGGTGAGCAAAGCCCTGGTTCACCAGGGGTCGATGACCCGATGGCTACCCTCACAAGGTTTAGCCAGCCTGTTGAAGCCGTTGCCCAGGGTGTGGCCGTTGCTGCATGCTAGCAGCCACTGTGAGCCACAAGTGAGAGCTGGGTGTCAGGTGAGGGTCAGAGGTTGGAGAGCTGCCCTAGGAGGGCATGACAAGCCCTCCATACCAGAGATATTACTCCTCCCTGAGCACCCCATACACCCTACCTGTTCTCCTATTGAGCCCTATATACCACACTCCATCTCCTGTTGTCATGTCATTATACAGGCTCTCCCAAGTCTGGAATGCCACCTTTCTTAATCTCTGCCTTTACAAGTCTTTTTTTTTCCCTTCAAAGCACAGCTCAGATGCCTTGTCCTGTCTGAGGCATTTATTGATCCTCCATTCCCTCCTAGTTGATATTATGCTCTATTTCTTGAAATTGTTTATATTTACTTATTTATGTCCCTGTTATATGATTACAGTAGAATGTAAGCTCTTGGAGAACAAATATTCTTTCACCTTTGTTTTTTTATATAGCACTTACTTGACCATGGAAGATATATATATTTGCTAAATTGAATGGAATTATTGGGGGGGTTTTTAACTAATGGTTAGGAGCAACTAAATAACTCAGTGAATAGAGAACCAGGAATGGAGATGGGATCAAACCTAGCTTCTGGGTTCAAATGTAGCTTCAGACAGTCTCCTACCTGTGTGAGCCTGGACTTAGGCTCCTTTGCCTAGCCCTTGCTGCTCTTCTACCTTAGAACCAATACATTGTAGTTCTAAAGAAGGAAAGAGGTTTGTTTGTTTGTTTGTTTGTTTGTTTAATTAATGGATAACTATCTTTTGGTTTCAAGAATCTAGAATTTTGTTTTCCAAAATTATTAATTATTTCTGAGCTTCTATAAATATTTTGATCATTGTCTAAATATATCACCCCCTCCCAATTTAATTCTCCCTTCTTACATACAAATCTGAGCAAAACATGACTAGCAATATGACTGTCTGAAAGAAGATTCAACATTTCCCACCTGTGGCTACCCACCTCTCTCTGAAGAGGAAAGAAGCATATATTTCTTTTTCTTTTCTCTGGGACCATGATTAATTACTGGATTTGATCTGTGGTTGAAAGCATTTTAATATTTTTGATTGTTGGAATAATTTTGCATATTGTTCTTTGGGGTGTACTCTCTTCATTCTACTTCAGTTTACATATGTCCCTTATTTCTCTGGAGTCCTTGTTCCAATCCTTTCTTATAGAACCATAATATTCTGCTTTACTTATAAATCACAATTTGATCAGCCATTCTCCAATTAATGGGAAAGCATTCTGGGTTTGTTTGTTTGTTTGTTTTTATTTAAATGTATTGATTTGTTGGTTTATTACATTATGTCAATGTGGAATCTAGAAACCCCCAAACTTGTAACCACGTGGGATCTGATAACCCCCCTGTTTAATTAGCTCGAAGACCTCAAGTCTGACCTTGTCACATGAGAGTTTCTCCCAGAGGGAAAGCCCAACTTCAAAAGTTTAGGCTCAGCAATAAACTTTTAAAGTTGTTTAGGTAGAGCTAGCAAATCCCATCAGGTGTGAAGTACCCTTTTTGTCCCTGTAGATTCCCCCTTTATGTCTTTAAAGTTCTTTACCAAATTTGCCCAGCCCTTAGCTGGATCTTTCCCTTTTGTGACCATTGTAAATCATCAGCTTCTCCCTGATAATCCTGTCTAGGACTCCACATTTTCTTTATTGCCATTGTAAAGCCAATCAACTATACTCTCCCATCCTCAGTTCCCTTATTAAGTCCCCCAAATTCTATGATGCTTTGGAACTGTCAATCTCATGAGGTTGGCATTCCCAAGGGTCAGTGGTCTGGGTAGCCAGAGCCTCGGGACTCTGTGTGGGTTTGTGGCACACAACTCTGTGCGGAGGCCTGAGGAATTATGACAAACCCCTCTCCTTAATTAAGTGGTTTTTCTGTCAATTTAGTAGTTCTGTGTGTTTTTCCAGTTTAACAGTTAAAATGCCCAGATACATTCTTTTGGTTTAACTTGGGGTTTTGCCACTACATCGAGAACTGGCTTAAATGTGTGGCCAAATAGTTCATGTGAATAAGATCCAAGGTTTTTGTTTCAGTTTGGTTTTTGCATAACAGGAGTCAGCAGCCACAAAAGCTAACATGAGCTTAGATTACATTTTACCGATGATTCCAATATAGATCACTCTCTACCTAAAAGATTCTGTCACGTTTTAGAAAAGACATTGATGATATGAAATATATTCAGAGGAGAATGAAAATAAGGGAACCATACATACTATGCAAAGACTCATTGAAAGAATTGTAGATGTTTAACCTAGCTGTCTTCAAGCATTTGGAGAGTGTCATACAGAAGGGAGCTTGCACTTGGAGCAATATGTCAAAGTTGCAGAGAAAAACAGAGAGAGGTGATAGATGATAGAAAGATAAATGGATAGATGATAGACAGAGAAAGAGACGAGTGTTAGATGATTGATTGATAGAAGGGTAGAAAGATGATAGAGAGATAGAGAGATATTAGATAAATGATTAGAGACAGATGGATAGATAATAGAGATGAGTGCTAGATGATAGCTAGATGGAGAGAAAGACAGGGAGATAGAGACAGTGCACATTTATGAAGCATTCCCAGAAACTATACAGAGAGGCAGATTTCAGTTAAATATAAGGAAAAGATTCTAAAGTATTGAAGTTATCCCAAAAGAACCAGGGCTGTTTATGAAGGTAATGATAAAAATAACAACTGATACTTAAATTGTGCATTAAAATTTGCAAAGTGTTTTATATACATTATCTGACTCAAGCTTGAATCTTCTCTATTTAAAGCCCATAAAGAGAACTTGTAATACTTTCTGTGGCAGCCTCCTACAGAACAGCATGTCCTTGGTTCCCCGGCATTCCCACACTTTTAGGCAACAAACACACAGAAGTTTAGAACTGAGCCTCAGGCTTGAAACCAAGGTAAAGGGAATTTTGAGAAATTATAATAGTATTTTGCAACCTGGAGAACTTTGAAAAGGGAAAGGACTAGAGCTTTACACCTTTAGCTTTTCTGGGGCTTAAATTTGAAGTATACACCATGAGACTATTCACTTTTTAAATCTGGCCAAGGCTGCAAAATATAGGGAGATCACATGTGTATCCTGGGGTGGGCATTCTCCCTAGAGCAAACTCACGGGATTCAAAGCAATTGAGTCACTTTGGGGCTTCTAGCTGTGTCTGCCGCAATAAGAGGAGACACAGACAAGGGAACTGAGAAGATGCTCCCAGAATTTTCCCAAGACCAGCTGCTGAAGTATTATCACATAGGTTCCATGTGATTGCCAGCTAGAAATTCAATACAGTTTCTATTAAAGCAGTATGATGGGAGAGTAGACAGAAGTGAGCTGGAGAATGATAAGAAAATATCCCCTTCCTCCTGTACCTCTGAAGCAAAACATCATTTGAAGACACTTGCCTACAAAAGTAGGCTCTCCACCCTTCCCTGTGAAGAGGGCAATGAAGCATGTTGTAGAAGAATGATGTGGGGGGAGTGGAGAAGGACATGCTCAGTCACTTCAGCCCCTATTATGTTTTTATTGTGAATTTTGCATTCATAAATGCAACCTAATGGCTAACTGAGTGGATTGTTTTTTTTTTATTTTTTTTAAATATATTTTATTTGATCATTTCCAAGCATTATTCGTTAAAGACATAGATCATTTTCTTTTCCTCCCCCCCCCACCCCCCATAGCCGACGCGTAAGTCCACTGGGCATTAGATGTTTTCTTGATTTGAACCCATTGCTTTGTTGATAGTATTTGCATTAGAGTGTTCATTTAGAGTCTCTCCTCTGTCATGTCCCCTCAACCTCTGTATTCAGGCAGTTGCTTTTTCTCAGTGTTTCCACTCCCATAGTTTATCCTTTGCTTATGAATGGTGTTTTTTTCTCCTGGATCCCTGCAAGTTATTCAGGGACATTACACCGCCACTAATGGAGAAGTCCATTACGTTCGATTATACCACAGTGTATTAGTCTCTGTGTACAATGTTCTCCTGGTTCTGCTCCTCTCGCTCTGCATCACTTCCTGGAGGTTGTTCCAGTCTCCATGGAACTCCTCCACTTTATTATTCCTTTTAGCACAATAGTATTCCATCACCAACATATACCACAGTTTGTTCAGCCATTCCCCAATTGATGGGCATCCCCTCGTTTTCCAGTTTTGGGCCACCACAAAGAGCGCAGCTATGAATATTTTTGTACAAGTCTTTGTGTCCATTATCAACTGAGTGGATTATTTCAGGCTATAGTAAGACAAGAAAGCAAGATTGGGGAACTGAGTGGGAATAAGGACAATGACCCAAGTGAGCCATGAATTATTATGGTAATATCCTTACATCTAAACCTGAGACAAAGTCCCTAAAGCAAGCTTGGTTCTTAGTGAATAGATAACTCAAAGTCAAAGATTGTTAATTCCTATTTATTCATGCAGACCATGATGGACCTGGTGGTTTATGCTTAGAATTCCAATTTGTGGCTTGCTCAGATAGTGCCCCATGTACCTAGTCTATCCATACAACTTTAGCTACTAGGCAAAACATTGTCCCTGTGTCACTACCAGAATTCTCTCTCAATGTGCATCAATGCAGTACTAAACTGCTTGAGAATAGGGACTTTGTATCATAGCTATATTTGCCCATGTGGTAGAGGTGAGTTGCTATTGGGGGAAAGGTGGGAAAGGTTGATGCTTCAAATTTATGATTCTTCCAATATTGATTGGTTTTGTTTCTGTTCAGTTTACACTTTCTTCTATTTCTTATCTTTTTTTTCAGAGCATCTATAGCTTTAGAGTGCATTTCAAAATGATTATTCTATTGTTTGCCATATTGATTTCTTCCTTGAAGGAACTGACTTTTATCCTAATTCTTATATTTATTTCTTCTTTGATTTTTAATTTTCTCTTCTCAAACATTCTAGAGTTATCTCCCTTCATTCCATCATTATTTCCAGGCTTCTGGTATAATTTACTGCTCTGTTTTTCCTTTCATCAGAGACTTTTTATGTAACTTTCCTTAGTAATTAATCTTTACTTAATCCTTAGTATTAATTCTTCACATTATAGTAGTATTAATCTTTAGTAATAAAAGTTGTTCTTTTTCTTTATTAGTCTCATTGCTGATTTATCTAGACTTATTTTTCTGCACTGTGTTCTTACATATCTCTTCTTTTCTGTTTGTTTTTAGCCCATTATTCCATCTGGGACTTTGCTTACTATGTTGAGACTATGAAGGGGATTTAGGTGTAAATATGTCATTGTACTAGAAGGTCTCCACATTTATTCTCTTTTAGTTGCCTTTTTTCCTTATAATTTATTTGGGGCCATTTTAGTTATTTAGAGTGATGAGTAGAGGTGGGGCATGTAATTCATCACTGTCTCACCATCTTGTCAGAAGCCCATCCTCTTCTATTCCAGATAATATGGCCCTATATTACTGAGTTCCCCCAGTATCCACCATCTCCCATTCTCCTATCTGTAGCATCATGGCTGGGCAAGTCCAGGCGCCTCCCCTTTTTAAGAGTTAAAGGTGTCTGTCTGGGTCACTGCCAAGGAGAAATTCAAAGAAGTGATGGAATTCCACCACCAGTACAAATACTGAGAGTTCAGAGATCTATTAAGGTTCCTGGGAAATACAAGCTATGAGCAGAGGTAGGAATGAGAGCAAGGAGCACTGGGCAGCCTTCTGGTTTTGTTTTTGTTTTCTCTACATGAATTACCTTGAGGGGAAATAATTTCTTCCTCATTTTAATTGAGTTTGTATTACTTTATTTAGCACATTTTTTTGTTATTCTTTAGATAAAACTGGGAGTTAAACTAATTAGACAAAATCTCTCATTCAATCATCTCGCTAGAATTCTCTCTCAATAAAAAATAATTAAGATCTAAATTGATTGAAGAAAATGGACTTTGTGTGATAGCTATTTTTGTCTATCCAGTGCCTAACCCAATGCTTTGTGCATATTAAGTACATAAAGAATCAGAAAATTGAAAAATTAAAACCAGTGCTTTCATCAAAGTCAGTTCAAAATCAATGTACCCAAAATTATTATCACTATTTTCCCTCAACAAGAGACACAGATCTTCAAAAGATTCCTATTTCTGTCGAGAACAACATAATTTTCTTTTAACCTGGAGTTTTCCATTTTGGTAACCTAGAGTTTTCCCTCTCCTTTGCCCCAACATAGCCAATTAGTGGCCAAGGTTCCTCAGTTTTATCTACACAGTAACTTTCCCATTGTGTCCCCTTCTCTTCACTTACAGTCGCCACACTAATTCAGACTCTTCTTCTAGGCTCTCCTCTCTCCAATTTATCCACTATAAGTTACCCAAATAAATACTCCTAAGGCATAGTTCTGTACTCTACTGCTAACACACACATACACACACACACACACACACACACACACTCATAATGACTTCTTATCACTGGGATACTGAATACAAATTCCCTTGTCTGGCATTTTAGATATCTAACTCAACTGAAAATCTCAAAATTGACATATTTAAAACTAGACTGATTACATAGCACCTGCCTACTTTTCAGACATTCCATACAACATAGTTTTCACAGACTCTCATGTTGTGGCTACACTAATAACTATTCTCTGAAATGGAAAAGCATTTCCTGAATTCATGCCTTCATCCAAACCGGGGCTCATACCGATAAAACTGTCCTTGCTCATCTTTACAAGGCAGAATTCTTTTTTTAAAAAAATATTTTTCCATGTTCACATATTTCATTTTTTCCCTCACCTCCTTGCTCCTGGATCCAATAAGCACTTCCACTGGGTTATACAAATGTTAGCACTTATACCTGTTTCCATATTATTCATTTTTGCAATAGAGCAATCTTTTAAAACCAAAACCCTCAATCATCTATCCATATAAACAAATAAGTCACTTGTTTTTCTTCTGTATTTCTACTCCCACAGTTCTTTCTCTTAGTGTGGATAGCATTCTTTTTCATAAGTCCCTTGGGATTGTCTTGTAGTAGCAAAGTCCATTACATTGCATTGTTCCACAATGTTTCACTTTCTGTGTACAATGTTCTGCTCATTTCACTCTGCATCAGTTCATTGAGGTTCTTCCAGTTCATATGGAAAGCCTCTAGATCATCATTCCTTACAGCACAATAGTATTCCATCACCAACATATACCACAATTTGTTCAGCCATTCCCCAATCAGAGGGCATCCCCTCATTTTCCAATTTTTTGCTACCACAAAGAGTACAGCTATGAATATTTTTGTACAAACAGTTCTCATTATCTCTTCAGGATACAAACCTAGTAGGATATACATTCTTTTTAAACCCTTTGAGCATAGTTCCAAAATGCCTTCCAAAATGATTGGATCAATTTATAACTCCACCAGCAACACATTTGTATCCCAATTTTGCCACAATCCCTCCAACATTTATTCTTTTCCTTCACTGTCATATTGGCCAATCTAGTAGATGTGAGGTGGTACCTCAGAATTGTTTTGATTTGCATTTCTCTAATTATGAGAAATTTAAAACACTTTTTCATGTGTTTATTGATAGTTTTGATTTCTATAACTGAAAACTGCCTATTCATGTCCATCTGTCAATTGTGGAATGACTTGATTATTTTTGTTTAATTGACTTAGCTCCTTATACATTTGAGAAATTAGATCTTTGTCAGAGGTTTTTGTTACAAAAAATTTTCCCAATTTGTTCCTTCCCTTCTAATTGTGGTTGCATTGGTTTTATTTGTGCAAAAACTTTTTAATTTAAGGTAATCGAAATTAATTCATTGTACATGAAAAATGACTGAACAATAACAATATATTTTTTGAGGAAGATTTTCCTAACAATAGGATCTTGGGGTTTGAGTTGGAAAGGACCTCAGAAACCATCTGGTTCACTTTTCTGTTTTCATAAATCAGGAAACTGAGACCAGGGAAGAAAAGTTACTTATCCAAGTTCATGTAAGGCTGAATCGAATTTTCAATCCAGATTGTTTGACCCCAGAGCTAATACTTTTCTCCTACTCTACCATGTTGCTCCCCACATCAGATTGCTTTGGATCTACTTATGTATGGGTTCTTTGTCCTTCCAACTTCTCAAACACAATAAAATAGAAGATACTCAAGTCAAGGACTGTTATGTCCATGCCATTATATTCCTAGAGCTCAGGACAGTGCTTTGCATAAACTTAAGGCTTAATATGTGTTTGTTGACTCAAATTGTGGAATTTCATCCTAAATAATAGTATTTGATCAAGAGTCCCTTCCACATCATACCTAACAAATATTAATGAATATTTGCATCAGCTGTTCTACTGAAAGCACTGTCTTCTCTTTTGGTCAATTTTGCTTATTTTAGATGGTACAGTAGATAGTGCACCAGATTTAGAGTCAGGAAGACTCATCTTCATGAGTTCAAATCTGATCTTAAATATTTACTGTGTGACCCTGGGCAAGTTACTTAACTCCATTTGCCTCAGTTTCCTCAACTATAAAATGACCTGGAGAAAGAAATGGCAGACTAGTCCAATATCTTTGCCAGAAATACCCCAAATGGGGTCACATAGAGTCAGTCCCCACTGAAAAATGACTGAACAATAACAATATATTTTTTGAGGAAGATTTTCCTAACATCAGTTCTAAATCTGCCTCTGTATAACTTGAACTTGCTGCTCCTATGTGTGCCCTTTGGGCAAAAATTTTAAAAATGAATTGTTGGACCAGCCATAGCACTGCTGGGTTTGTACCCCAAAGAGATAATAAGGAAAAATACATGTACAAGAATATTCATAGCTGAGCTCTTTGTGGTGGCAAAAAATTGGAAAATGAGGGGATGCCCTTCAATTGGAGAATGGCTGAACAAATTGTGGTATATGTTGGTGATGGAATACTATTGTGCTCAAAGGAATAATGAACTGGAGGAATTCCATGGGAATTGGAATGACCCCCAGGAATTGATGCAGAGTGAAAGGAGCAGAACCAGGAGAACAGTGTACATAGAGACTGATACACTGTGTCACAATCTAATGTAATGGACTTCTCCTTTAGTGACAATGCAGTGATCCTGAACAACCCGGAGGGATCTATGAGAAAGAACACCATCCACATCCAGAGGAAACACTGTGGGAGCAAAAACACTGAAGAAAAACAATTGCTTGAATACATGGGTCGAGGTGATATGGCTGGGGATGTAGGCTCTAAATGAACATCCTAGTGCAAACATCCACAACATGGAAATAGGTTCTGATCAAGGACACATGTAATACCCAGTGGAATTGCATGTTGACTATGGGAAGGGTGGGGGGAAGGCGAGGGAGGAATAGAATGTGATTTTTGTAACCAAAGAATAATGTTTGAAATTGACCAAATGAAATAAAAAAAAAAGAAAAGTAAAAAATAAAAATGAATTGTTGGAGGCAGCTAGGTGGGTCAGTGGATTAAGAGGCAGATCTAGAAATGGGTGACTCTGAGCAAGGCACTTGACCCACATTGCCTGATTCTGAGATGGACGTTAAGAGGTTCTTTTTTTTTTTAATGAATTGTTGAATGAACTATAAGAAAGTAATTAAGGAACCTTGGATAAAATCCTATTTTTTTCCTTAATTCTAAACAATGATATCAACAGAAAGCATTCTGAATAAGTAATCAGAGTTGATAATTTAGGTCATCTTGGTCTGCCACTGAGCAAAAAATTCTTTGACTGTCTATGCTTTGCAAATAAACTTAGAGCTTGCAATCAAACCTTATGACTGATAGACAAGAGAAAGAAATCAAGTACCCTATGTCATTCATCATACATTGATCCACATCAAATATTTATGAAGTGCCTATTGGGAATATATGCTAGACATTAGGGGTGATATAAAGTTAAGGTAAATCATCATCTCTAGCTTCATAGAGCTTCCAGTCTAGTACAGGGATAAAGCCAAAAAGGTAAGTTGAATCCAGAATGTTGCATGAAAAGTTCATTATTAAGTTGTTTCTGACTCTTCCTGGCCCCCTGAACTACAGCTATTCATGATTTTTCTTGGCAAGGATACCAGTGATTTGCCTTTTCATTTTTCAGTGGATCTTTCTGCCAGGCAATCAGAGGTTAAATGACTTGTCCAGGGTACCACAATTAAGAAGCATCTAAATCCATATTTGAACTCAGATCTTCCTGATTCCAGGCCCAGCATACTATTTACTCACTGAGCCACATCACTGCCTAAAGTTCATTAGAGAATCATAAAACAAAGATCACTAATGAGAACAAGGGGACAAATGTTCTTATTGATCTAGAGAATTAAGAAGTCTTTACTGAAGATGTTTCATTTAAGTTGAACATTAAAGAGGGCAGGAATTCTTTGGGATAAGAAGGGAAGAGGAAATTCTCTGAATAAGATGACTTATTTAAATAAATGGAATGAAAAAAAAAATGTAGGCTACATCTAGGGAAGAGAAAGTAGTATCTTTTGTGTGTAACACAGATTATATGGAGAAGAATTATATTAATTAAGATTGGAAAAGTAGGATGACCTCTAAGCCAAACAAAGAAAGCTGTGTTCTTGAACTTCTATTTATATTTTCATAGACTCTCAGAATAGGAAGAGACCTCATATTTTGTATCATTCAAATGGCATTTAAATAGAAAATAATTCTTTATGGGATGACATTTTTAGTCCCCTCCTTATCCTGGTCATCTAAGTCCAAGGAATCAGCAGGAACTTACAAATGATTTGTCACACAGATCATATCTTCACAATCACACAAATTGACTTTATCTTCTTGTAGGGAATATATGACCCTATTGTGTTTATTTTTTGTTGATCATAGTTAAAAAGCATTTGACTCAAAGATATATTCAGCCTCAAAGCAGCTCCTCAATCAAAGTTTCTCCTATACATATGTTTGTACATATGTGTATATAGATATAGATAAAGATATAATTAAACATCACATAAAATTTCTTGTCAGATGGCACTACAGAGCTAATTTTCTTCAACAATCTTCTGAATGTTGATCTCCAGCAAGATATCAAGAAGGTGCTCACTGCTGTCATGGGAAATGTCCATCTCTGTAGAGCACAAACAGAAAAGAGATGTGTCAGTTTGTGGATGACACCATGGTACTTATTTCATTAAGCCTCAGAATACTACAGATTCTGCTCAGGGAGATTCAGAATTACTCAGAAGAGATCAGTCTGATAAGCCACGAAGGAAAAACAATGTCTATTGTCTGTACTATGACATGTTCTTGGATGGGCGATTTCTTGAATTGTTCCACCAGGGTATGTGTCTTGGTCAGGCTGTGCAGATGAACAATGAGTGGGCACCAAACTCAATAGGAGGAAGGGAGCAGGCTGGGTAACAGTTGGGAAATTGTACTTTTAATAGTCCTAAACTTCTTCTTGACACAAAAACTGAACTGTTTTAAGCTCTAATATTTTTTCCCAGTGTAGGTGAACCAAAGGGCAATAGAGAAAATATGAAAGGCATATTAACAAGCTGAAGCATAATCCCTATGGTGACTTGCAAAGGCTAAGTGGCATAAAATATATCATCAAAAAATATGATTGGAAAAGAATGACTGGCATCATTCTAGCTGCTAGAGACAAAGACAAAAATAAGATAATGATCTGCCCTTAAGGAACTTCAATTCTACTGTAGGGTCACATAGCATATGCCAGTCATGTAGTGAGAGTAACTAATAACAAGTAAACAGAATGATTACTATGTTGGTGCCAATTTTTTAAAAATAGAATGATTTTTTTTTCAGCCTGAGACCCATGTAGCCCTCGTATATCATGTAGTTATTGAAAGAGATCCTTTAAATGAAATGACTCAGTATAATAATAATCATAATTAATATAATATAAATAATAAAAATCAGAGCTTCTATTGGCTGAACAAATAATATGTATTACTGTGCCTTGGAAGTGACCTTAAAAATTACTTCAAAATAAACTTCAATTCAGGCATTACTAAATATGCCGGCACTTTGCTATCGTTGTGCATTTTCTCAATCAATGGTACAACTACTATCATGTAGGAATCTTCTAAGCCTGTTGACATCAAAAAGGCATCCTTATACTGGAAAGGGTTAGGGATCTAGATAAGTGCCTTCAGAGCACTGAATAGAATCCATGTAGAGGATTTATGAGTCTAGAGGCAAAAATCTCATGTGATGAAAAGGTTCAGATAGATTGTGTCCAGTATCTTTGAAAAAAAAAATGCCTGCTTATATGCAATCGCACATCTTATTAATGTACTGACTGAGTATTCAGTAAGTGCAGGGACATGTCTTGTTTATTGGATAAGGAGATACTTATTGCATTGAGTACTAAGACACTACAGATTCCCAGTGAGATCCTGAATTATTCAAAACAGGTCAGCCTAACAATCTAGAGGAAAAACCTAGGGGCATACACAGAGAAGTAAATAAATAATAAGACATATATGAAACAAAAGTGCTTTTGGAAAGGACAAGGCAGAAACCTGGAGAAGCAGGAAAGGACTCTCTTTCAAGGAGAACTTAAACTGAACTTTCAAAGGGTTCTGAAGAGATGAGGTTCATCTAGAGGTGATGAGGGTTGGCAGCTAAGTGGCACAGTGGATAGAACTCTAGGCTTGGAATCAGAAAGATTTCATGAGTTCAAATCTAGCCTCAGGCACTTAGTAACTATATGATCCTGGACAAGTCACTTAACCTTGTTCGGGTCAGTTTCTCAACTGTAAAATGAGCTGGAAATGGAAATGGCAAGTTATTCTAGCATCTTTGCCAAGAAAATCCCAAATGGGGGGTCACAAAGAGTCAGACATAACTGAAAAATGACTGAGCCAACAAATAATGAAAGTGACAAGGGAGATCATTCCAGGTATGGGAGTCAGACAGCCTGTAATAAGGCAGGGAGGCCAGTGCCCAGAGACAATGACGGTATGGTGTAGTAATAGCGTTGGATTTGGTATCTGAGTAGCAGGGTTCCCATTCTTAAAGCAAATTTCTTATACTTTGGTCTTCTGTTCCTCTCTTCATGGTCACTTTTTTTTAAGTGATATCTATTCTGAACTTCTCCTTCCTCCTAAACAATAACTTATCTATGTAAGATAAAATTTGAATTTGATTGTTCCAATAGCAATAATCAAAAAAAGAGGCAAGCACCTGTGTTTCCTAATCCCTAATGCCTTCTGAAGAGAGGCTGGAATTACAAATTCTAAATCTAACCTGAGCATGACTTTCAAAAGCATGTTTAAAGAACTTTAAGAATTTGAAACAGAAAAACAGAGAGAGTTCCACTCACTGGATATTGGTTGGAGGACTATAAAAAGTCTCTTTATATGACTCTTTAGCTAAATCTTCCAATTCTTAGGAAAAACAATATTGCAATATTAAAAAATCAAATTTTGTCCAAGGAATCTCAATACCCTGGAGATTAATTTGGTATGTGAGAGCTACCTGAATAAAGCAGATTTAGAAAAAGGTCCATTACTATTCTATCTCGAAATTTGGATCTATATAATTAATCATATAAAAACCAGAATATTATGAATATGTTGCTAATTTAAATGATAATAATTAAAACTTCATACAAGCTGTATCACTTTGCATATGCAAATTGTGCTTTTCTCTGGTGTTCAAAATTCACAGATCACAGCTGCAAGAAAAATGCTTGCTTATGAGTTGTGCATCAATCTTCATAATGTAATGTTTAGTTATGCAAAATTAATTTGCATTTGTAAATTAAGATATTTTACTTTCATTTATATTTACCTTTAGCACCTGGAATTGTACAATTAATTCCTAAGAGAACTTATGAAGAATATTTATTTAATGTGAAATTAAATAATGAAAGATTTAAACTGGGCAGAATTTGTTGATGAAAATTAATTTCATGATGAGAGTCACTTACAACTTAAATACCATGTAGGCCTTTGGATTTATTGATTTCCAAGGTCATTAGAAATCAGATCATTGATTTCTAAGAAAGCAGGAAGGTTCTTTCAATAGTAAAGTCTTCATTCTTTTCTCCTATAGCAATATTTCATTTGTATTCATGTCTCCTTTCCCAGAAATTCTTAAGATCAGGACAGAGTTTTTCTCTTCTCATCTAGCTGTTCACCCCAGCAATCTTCCTGCCAGCTGCCTTGCTTCTGTATTCCCCAGGCTACTAATTGCCCTCTAGAGACTCTATCCTTGGGGAATTTCATTCATACAACATCAAGGCAGCATCCCACCCCGGGACCTAGCTATTCGGATTACTGAGTAAGTGAGAGCAAGCTCATAAAGCCCATGAAATCTATGCAACCTCAGACCAGAGCCAATCTTGTTTTATGTCCTGTCTAACCTTCAGTCACAACCATCTTGCCCCCTTCTCTGCCACTACATGCTTATCATTCTCTTTTCCTTTACACTCTCCACCTCATTATGTCGGGGGGTGGGGGGGGGGGGAAAGCATGTCAGTCAATTCTTCCATGACTCACCCACCCTAGGACTTCCTAGACCCTTCCTTGTCCAGTCATCCCCTAAATATATTGTCTACCACCATGAGGATATAAGCTTCTTGAAGGCAGGAACTTTTGTATCTGTATCCCTAGTAATAAGGATAGGATTTGGCACATAGTAAACATTTAATGGCATAGCTGAATGGCTCAGTGGATAAAATGCTAGGCATGGAGACAGGAAGACCTGAGTTTAAATCTGATCTCAGCCACTTACTAGCTATGTGTCCCTAGTCAAGTCACTTAACCCTGTTTGTCTCAGTTTCTTCATCTAGAAATGAGCTGGAGAAGTGAAGGAGCTGGCAAATTTTTGTCAAGAAAACCCCAAATGGGGTAAAAAATAGCCAGACTTGACTGAACAACAATAATAAAATACTTAAATCTTTTCATTCATTAAAATTGTCTACTTATCTTCAGATTTTACAATGAAATGAGAGCTAGTCCCACTTGAATAGAGTGGTAATGGGAACAAAATGCACACTAAATTATATCACCTGTCTCATTTTTTCTGAAGGGAAGTCTAAAAAGGACATTATTTTAAGTCAAATATCAGGGCATATTATAAGGGCCTGTATTTTCTGTAGAGAAAGAAAGAGTGGCTATGATTTTCTAAAGAGGAGAGGTCAATACAATTTCTGGAGTCTCTGTCTCCCACCAGGATTATATAATCTGTACTGAAAATGGCATGCTGTGGATTTATTGACTTCTCTTGAGAGGAAGACCTGGAAGTTCCATGTTTAAATATTGTCTCAAAACCTGAAAAGACTTTGCTGTGGCAGATATATGTACACGACCAAGAATGTGTCTAGATAGGAAAAACAATGACCTTTCTCTTTGGACTTAGTTTTTTGTTTGCTTAGATTCATTTCTGTAACCACAGAAAAGCCTGTTGAACATTCAGATATCTTCAAGGGATGAAACACTGGCATGTCTGTGAAGATGAGCAAGGTTGCCTCTGAAGTGAATTGGAAGCGAGGGATAAAACATTCCCAACTGGGAATGAAATAGGGAACCAGAAGGAATTTCTACCCTAAATAGAGAGCAATCTCTGACAGAAAACCAAGTCCCAATTACCAGAAAATATAGTCACAAAAATAGAATTGAACTAGGGGCAATAACTAGAGAGGAGGGGGGTGGTTATATATTCTGAGAAGATTGGTGCTCGCAGCAAAGAACTGACTTCTGGGAGGAAAAAACTGTAACTGAAGCTTTGTAAAGAATAGTAAACTTGCTCCTTGAGGATAAAAAGACAGAAAGATTTTTTCTTTTGTTTTGTTTTCTTGTGACAAGCTTTTCCTTGCAGAATGTGTTAAGCATTTCTCATTTCTAGAAGAGTTGTGTCAGTTTGAAAAACATGGCTAGGAGCTTTAAACAGAAAAAATAGGAGAGACCACTTTTCTCAAGAAGAAAGTATAGCATTCCATCCAGAGCCACCAGCTGAAGTCAGAAATAAATAGGAAAGTGAACCTTAAGAGAGGTCTATTTGGTAGTGAGGATAATGGAAGCCTACTAAGCAAGAACTATAAAAAATAAACTTTTTTTTTAAACAAGAGATGACTATGAGGCCAGAAGAGGCTATACATCATGTGAGGGTAACAAAGAACATCATATAACTAGAAGATGTATAATTGAAAATCTGTTACCCTAAAAAAGAACTACATTTCCTGGGAACCCACAGACTTCCTGTCAGTACATACTTCCTGTAGACAGAGGATATTAGCAAGTGAGTGGTCCTTTTGGGCCTCTTTCTTGAGCTTGCAGCCAGCAAGGTGGCAGTGGTAAACTAAGAGCAGGGATTTTAAATGAGTTGATCAGCCATGGGCATGTGGTCTTTATTTTATATCCTCTTTATTTCTTGATTTCTAATGATCATTTTAAAAATCCTTTAAAATATAATATTTTTATTATTGGGATTTAATTTTAACTTTTATATTTTGGCAACCACTAGTTAGACAAGAACTCTCAATTTTTTTAAAATATATTTTATTTGATCATTTCCAAGCATTATTCGTTAAAGACATAGATCATTTTCTTTTCCTCCCCCCCACCCCCCATAGCCGACGCATAAATCCACTGGGCATTAGATGTTTTATTGATTTGAACCCATTGCTTTGTTGATAATATTTGCATTAGAGTAGAACTCTCAATTTTTTAAGATAGCCTAGTTAAATTTTCTTTAAGCCACATTTCTCCTGCCAAGGCTTTTTGCCCACCCCACCCACCCTTGAAAACTCTGAGAGAACTCAAACTCTCTTTGGAGGAGCTGCCTTTCTCTTTTCCTACTTTTTGCCTGGTTGCTCTCCCTACCACCTATTTTTAGGTAGGGGACTCTTGGCGAAGAAGAGATAAACCATTTCTCTCACCCATCTGCTTGAGCCCATTTTCCTCAGTTCCTCACTGCTGCCTCTGCCATTGCTGTTGCTGATACTGCCTACTCCTACTTCTGAATTCTCCTCTTGATCTCTGGGCCCAGCCCAGCCCCAGCCCCAGTCCTGTTGGGTTGCAGGTAGCTGCCGCTGTGTCTTTTTACCTCAGTGGGGAAGGGAAGAAGGGTTAGGAAAACAGGAAGTAAATTACAAGCATGGCATACTCTATGAAAGAGCAGTACTTTGCTTATTTCAAAAAGCTTCTACCATTCATAAGTGCACTGATCCTTTCACTTATCTTGCCTGAGATTCAGGGTAGAAATTCATCTCCCTACAACCCTTTGCCATTTGGGCCTGCTCAGTCTCTAAGATTCATCCAGTTTGAGATTCCTCAAACCCATGCTCTCGCTCACTATGGGAAATCCCACTCCGACAAAAGGACTCCATTGTTTTATGAAAGTCTCTGTATTTTGTTGTATTTTTCTCTAAAATGCAAAGTTTAAATTCTTTTTGAGAGTAATTTTAGGATAAAATCCAGAAAGTTAACTGTTTGGAGAAGGCACCATGAAGATGCCTCCACAGACCACACACTGCACCAGAAGATCCAGAGTGAACTTTGGGATGTCGTGATTTGAACTGCATGGGGTTGAATACATTTGTTTTTGTATGTATATGCTTATGCCAAAGAGGATTGCCCCCAATGGGTGTTTTTGTCAATGCGCCTAGCAATCATTGGTTTTATTATCTTTTCCTTTTATCCTCAAATTATTGTAATTTCAAAGATGATCATGTTTACAAGATCCATTGGAGAGACTAGTTTTCCATGGATCTCAAGGGGAAATTGTTAAGGGTAAATTTTAGGGTTGAGACTGAATATATTTATTTAGTGGTCACCAGGGATTTAAAATCTAAATCCCAATGAAATACTCAAGTCAGAATGGAATTTTATGGTGGTTTATCTATAATAGAAGGAAGAAATTAAGAATAAGGGGAAAAGAGAGAAAGAGATGAAGATCTACTCCAGCCTGCTGTGAGCCAGGGGAAGTTCAGAGGCCTCAGCCAAGGGGCTTTCCCAAAAGATTAAATCTAGCTTGGCTTCCAGCCACAAGGCCTCCTCTAAGATGAGGGGTCCTCCTTGGAGGTTAGTGCCACCAGAAGGAGCCAAGGAAAGGGGGAGTCAACCTTAACACTCACAACATGGTCATCTTAAGGAAGCAGTCTGTGGTCCCAAGCTCCACTCTCCAAGCCAAGTTCCACTGCAAAAGTCCCTCTCACAGGAAGTGATGTGAAATATAAAGGCAGTTCTTTATATCACTTCCTGCTTCTCACATGTACCAATGATGGCTTAAACTTGGCTTTGGATATCCCAGGGGGTGAGTCAGTTGTTTCTGATTTGTCACCTGCTAGCACACGTGGGTCACAGACCTTCCTCTCCCACACTTAATCCTTAAGTGGGGGTGTATACATTCCTGGTTTCTAAAATTCTAAAGATTAGGCAGGGTGAAGTAAATCTAAAATTCACAGAATGTATAATTGAAAATCTGTTATCCTAAAAAAGAACTATATTTCCTGGGAGCCCCACTAACTTCCTATCATTATGTACTTCCTGTAGACAGAGGATATTTGCAAATGGGCAGTCCTTTTGGGTCTCTTTCTTGGTCTTATAGCCAGCAAGATGTTGGTGGTAAGCTAAGCTTGGGGATTTTAAATGGGTTGATCAGCCATGGCCATGTGGTCTTTATTTTGTAACCTCTTCATTCCTTGATTTCTAATGATCATTAATAAATCCCTTAAAATATAACATTTTTTATTATTGAGATTTAATTTTAACTTTTACAAAGATATCAGTGGTCCTACATCCTCTGAGGCTTTATTTGACACATATGGTGACTTGGTAACAAGTGTTACTTATTTGTGTGCTCCTCTATGCATGTTCCCTAGCCACATGTGTTCTTTAAATCTTTACTCTCCCTTCACTATATGGATATACAGAGGTTAATGTGCCTTTAAACTTAAGAAGGTATTGTTTTATTGATACTTTTCTTCTTTCCTTCCTTTTTTCTTTGTTTCTTTGTTTCTTTCTTTCTTAGAATTTATTCCCATGTATCTTAGTATACATTAAATATGTCTTTTATGTTTCTATTTGTCAGTTCTTTCTCTGGAGGTGGACTTTCACAAGTCATTCTTCAAATATTAGTTCTGTAGCTGTATGTAATTTTCTCCTGGTTCTATTCATTTCATTCTTTTTTATTCATGTAGGTGTTTCCAAGTTATTGTTTTTTTTTTGTGTTGTTTTGTTTTTTAGTTAACCTGATTATCATTTCCTAGGCACATTCTATCACAATCACATACTACAATTTGTTTAGTCATTCCCCAACTGATGGACATCCCCTTAATTTCCAATTCTTTTGCCACCATAAAATGAGCTTGCTACAAATATTTTGGAATATATAGGTTCTTTTCCTTTTTCCTTGATCTCATTCGGAAATAGACTCAGCAATGTATTGCTAGGTCTAAGGGTATACACAGTTTTATAACACTTTAAGTAAAATTCTAAATCACTCTCCAAAATGGATCAGTTCACAGTTCCACCAACAGTGTATATGCCCCCATTTTCCCACATGCCCTCCAACATTTGTCATTTTCCCCCTTTATCATTTTAGCCAATCTGATGGGTGTGAGATGAAGTCTCAGAATTATTTTGATCTGCCTTTCTCTAAGCATTCTGATTTAGAGATCTTTTCATAAACCTATTTATGGCCTTGATTTCTTCATTGAAAACTGGCTGTTCACATTGAGAGATGGCTTTTTTTCTATTAAATTTGACAAAATTCTATATATATTTTAAATATGAGACTTCTATCAGAAAAATTATCTATAAAATTTCCCCCCAATTTTCTGTCTTCTTTCTAATCTTGGTTACATTATTTTATTTGTACAAAATATTTTAAATTTAGTATCAAAATTATCCATTTTATATTTCACAATGCTCCCCATCTTGCTTACTCATAAATTCCTCTCCTATTCACAAAAATCTGGTAACTAATATGTTCCCTGTTTTTCAAATTTATGATGTCTTCTTTTATGACTAGTTCATATATCCATTTTGATCTTAGCTTAGTGAATGGTATATGATATTGGTCCATATCTACTTTCTGTCAAACTACTTTCTGAATGTCCAAGCAATTGTTACCAAATAGTGAATTCTTATCCTCAAAACTTAGATCTATACTTTTGTCAAATACAAAGTTATTATAGTCTTTTATAATTGTTTGTTGTACATCTGGTTTTTTTCCATGGATCTAACTTTGCAATTCTTAGCCAGTACCAGATAGTTTTGATAATTATTGCTTTATAATACAGTTTTAAAATCCAGGACTGCTAGGCCCCCTTCCTTGATACTTTTATTGCTGTTTTATTTCACAATATCTTCGCTCCAAAAAAATTGTGTCCCCTAGTTAATTAGTAAAGGTAATTGTAGCCCTGAGTTTCATGAGTTATTATTTTTAATGAATATAGACCAACAAAGTACCCTGAACCTGGAGTAGTCTGGTCTTGAGAATTCCAAAGAGAGTTGGTGGAAGAAGGTGTCCTCAAGAGGAAAAAACAATCAGCTTGTTCTCATAAAGTCTGTTGCTTTCGTTGTGTTTATTTATAGGAATATATGTTTGAAGCACTAAAAATCTTTCACTGAACAGAAGCTTCCTGAGAATAAATTTAAGGTTATAGCTTTGGCAGTAGTGCATTCCCTTTCATTTGAAGACTTCAGACAAGGACTCATTCTTCATTCTCCTTTTGGACAATATATTTCTGCATTCTTTTTGTCCCCAAAGAGGACCCCCTAAATGCTAGGTGCTATGCTAAGTCTCAGGGACTTGAACACATTTTCTGACTCCAAATCTAATTTCTTTCTACTTCATCCTGTGCTTGAGTATTGAAGAGGTAAGTAAAATCTTCCAAACTAAATTTACATGCACTTTGTTAGTCAACACCTTCAGTGCAAAAATAGGCATGAGAAGATTAACAAAGACTATATTTGAAAATAGTCTAAGTATCTACATCATTTGGATCATATTGTTTCTTGGCCAAGATACAGTCCAAATGTTGTAGATATTCAGAACTCTTATGCATGTGTGTGTCATGAGGATCAAATGGCATGATGTAGCTAAAAATTACTTCAAGAACTACAAAGCATTATACAAATTCTAGTTTTTGTTCTCATGATCTTTATCATTTTTCATTGTGAAGTGTGAATCAAACTTTCTTTGTCTAACAATCAGCAACTTCTAATTTAATCAACCAAAAACTGAAAACACCCTTCCTTAACACTTTGTTAGCATCAGGTTGATGGTTGCTGGACAACTTAATTCTTAAAAATAAATTAAATTAACAGAAAGAAAGTAACTGGGCACCAACATGGGAGCTGGCCTGGAGTTAGAGTCAGAAAGACTTAAGTACAAGTCTACCCTCAGCCATTTACTAGTTGTGTGACCTTGGGAAAGTCAGTTAAGTTTCCTTAGTCTTAGCTTCTTCATATGTAAAATGAGGATAATGATAGCATCCACTCCAATAAATTGCTGTGAAAAAATCAAATGAAATACTATATGGAAAGTGTTTTATAAGTATTAAAGTGCCATAAAAATTTCATTATTATTATTATTTTCATCATGTCAGACAGTTGACTGTGAGCAGACATCAGCTAACCAAAAATTCAGAAAAAAGGTCAAAAGTAAATGACAATTTAATCTACCCAAGTTTAGAAGACAGTGAATGTACTACCCCTTTAAAAAAAAGAAAAATAGGTAGAAGCAAAGATATGGACATTGAGCATCACAATTTCTTAAAGAAATTTAACTAGTATAAAATAGCCCCCACCATGAAAAGGCCCCAAAAGACCCCCACATTACCTCAGTCAGCAAATACTCAAGTGAATCAGCAAGAGAAGGTCTATTTCAACCACAATACAGGTTTAGATAGAAAATTTATTTGTAAGACATTAGAGACATATCAGTAAACTCTGAGCACTATGGCCTCAATAAAATGGGGGGAGGGAATTTGTTTTGGGGGTTTTTTGGGAAAATTTTTATTTAATTAATTTAGAATATTTTTCCATGGTTACAAGATTCATGTTCTCTCCCTCCCCTCCTCCCACCCTCCTTCAATAGCTGACATGCAATTCCACTGGATTTTACATGTGTCATTGATCAAGACCTATTTCCATATTATTGATAACCACTGGAGTGATTGTTTAGAGCCTACATCCCCAATCATATCCCCATCGACCCATGTGATCAAGCAAGTTGTTTTTCTTCTGTGTTTCTACTGCCACAGTTCTGTCTCTGGATGTGAATAGCATTCTTTCTCATAGGTTTCTCAGAATTGTCCTGGATCATTGCATTGATGCTAGTAGAGATGTCTATTACATTTGATTGTGACACAGTGTATAAGTCTCTGTGTATAATGTTCTCCTGGTTCTGCTCCTCTCACTCTGCATCAATTCCTGAAGGTCATTCCAGTTCACATGGAATTCCTCCAGTTCATTATTCCTTTGAGCACAGTAGTATTCCATCACCAATATATACCATAATTTGTTCAGCCATTCCCCAATTGGAGGGCATCCCTTCATTTTCCAATCCTTTGCCTTTACAAAGAGCACAGCTATGAATATTTTTGTACATCTTTTTCCTTTCCTATCTCTTTGGGGTACAAACCCAGCAGTGTTATGGCTGGATCAAAAGGCAGGCAGTCTTTTAGTGCCCTTTGGGCATAGTTCCAAGTTGTAAATGGGGGAAAATATGAAAGAAAACATTTTTTTTAAAAACTGTGTCAGAGTCTGTGACATGAGATATAGAAAAAGTAGAACATTTAAGTGAGTCTAAAAGACCATTTGTTATAGAGCAGATTCTTGGTCAGGTATAGTCAATAAACATGTATTAAGCACCAACTATGTATCAGACATTGTTCTAAGTGTTACAGACACAAAAAGAGGCAAAAGTTAGTCCCTTTACCCTCAAGTAGCTCATAATTAAAGGAGGAGGGGACAAGAAGCAAACAAATGTGTACAAACAATCTATGTATAGGGAAAATAGGAAACAATTAGAGGGGCACTAGAATTAAGAGGGATTTTTACAGAATTTTAGATGGGACTTGAGAGAAGATAGAGAAGCTAGGAGAGATGAGGAGTGAAAATAAGGCAGGAAGGTAGGGGAGGGAAACTAGATTATGAAGGGCACTAAATAACAAAGAGATTTTTTTTAACTTGATCCTGGGGTTGAGAGGGACACAGAGATGGACGTAGTCAGACTTGTATTTTAAGAAAATCACTTTGGTGGCTGGATGGAGGATGGATTAGAGTGGGAAGATACTTGAGCAAGCAGACTCACCAGTAGGTTAATGCAGTTGTCCAAGTGTGAGGTGATGAGAGCCTATACCTCAGGGTAGTTGGGAATATCAGGAGAAAGAAGGGGACATATTCAAGAGATACTACAAACTGAAATTGATAGACCTTAAGCTATCCAGAAATAAGGACCATTCTCCATCCAATTGGGAATTGAGACTGGCGAAAAGGAAGGAAATATATTAAGCATTAGAGTATTCTAGAGAGAAGGTGAGATAAAATGAATAAGCCTGGAGACCAAGCTGAAAGATCTTAGATAACTGAAGTTATAATGAGAATATTTCTTTCTCATGGATCTATCCAGAGTACTGGACTGCCTCTACTTAAGTCTTCCTCTAATTCAGGAGACCACTGTCCTCTAAGGATGGAAGCAAACTTTTATTAAACATCTCCTATGTGCCAGGCACTGTGATACATGTTTAACTATTATTCTGTCATTGATATGTATTTTATCTATTGTCTCTGCCTACCTTAAATCTTTGCTCACTGGCCTTCAACTCTCTGCCTTCCCTAGCCTGTTATTTCCCTTGACCTCTATTTCTGCATTAATTCCCATCATGTCCTGACCAATACAACACATCTATGACTGACTGGCTAACCTTTGTTTTGCCTGACTTGGACTATTGTCTACTCCTGCTGCCTGCCTCAAACTAGTAGCCCAGATCCTTCATTAAGTAAATGGCAAGAAGTTGCCAAAGTAAGAAACTGAGGGGATAAAAGCAAATGTTCATTTTCTCAGTTGAACTGAATGGGCCTGGGGGAAGAACAGTTCTATACTCCAATTGAAACAGAGTTTTACTTTTTTTATATCACCTCCACTATGACACAATAGTGATGATCTTGCTGTAATTCTTGATTATCTGGGTTAACAGAGAGGAGCATTAATTCCAATAAAACAGTGCATTGGATAATCTGCCTGGGGCTTTCCTCTTGCTCTAGCAGCATCTAAATCTGCAGTATAGAAAGACAATGAGATAAAATAACAAGGGAGGTAAGTAGCTAGAAATTAAGTCTCCAGAGTCTATGAGGGAGAGTAATAAATTCAGATAGTTTCCTCCCTGCCTTTCTGCATCAGTAAGGAAGCTAAGGGGCATATTGGATAGAATGCCAAGCCTTGGGTTAGGAAATCTCATCTTCCTGAATTCAAATCTGGCCTGAGACACTTACTAACAGGGTGACCCTGGGCAAGCCACTTAACCCTGTTTGCCTCAGTTTCTTAATCCATACAATGAGCTAGAGAAGGAAATGACAAACCACTCCACTATCTTTGCACAACAACAACAACAACAACAACCCAAATGTGGCTATGAAGAGTTAGACATGACTGAAATCACTGAACAACAAAGGAGGAGGAGCAAGACTAGCATCAGCATAATATTTTCTTCCTGCAAAAGTAAGGAGGGGAAGAACACCAGTTATCTTTTATAGGTAAGCATTGCTCTGTCCTCAACCTAACAATTGGCCATGATTCCTGTCTAGCTCTGCCTACTCAGTTGTCATTACCTATAGCCTATTTTCATCAGCAAATGCTACAAATCAATGTTTGATTTATTTTTATTGATTGTATAAACCTTATAAATGATGGGGAAAAGTTTATATTACAAATTAAATTTCAAAGCATGGCATGTATTTCTGGAGAGATCACTATTAAATACTTCTCAGTACATTGCTGCTTCCAACACTGTCTAATTTAGGACTATGTGTCCTAGAATTCCATTATGACCCACTGGAGTATAGGTCCCATATCTATAGAAGTTGTGGCTACTAGCTATTTGTATTTGTAGCACATCTTCCTTCCAGAACCTCAAACCCCCCACTCCTACCTCCCACCACCACCAAATCTTTAGCAGTAAAAAAACCATTAGGTCAGCTGTAATAGTTCACAAAACAAAAACTACTGAAATAGTGATCAGTCAGTGTTTAAAAGAATGATGAATCTCAATGGCCAAAAGAAAGTCAAGACTTGATAAGTTAAGGAAAAGGAATTAGAACAAGTTACCTGTAGAGAGTGGTGAGAGGACAAAAGAAGTATACATAAACCCAAGGGATGATGGAAGTAAATTGTTTTGTGACTCTAGAGTGACATTTGTAATCATCATCATAATTCAAAAGAAGAATATGAAAATTCCATGGTCTACGAATTATAGTATTATACTGGCATTCTTGACCTGATCTGTGAATGTCTCTTGTCTTAATAGATATTCCTTCTCACTCATGCATCTTGGAATCCTCTTATACTCATCTTGCGTAAGAGAGCAGCCAAGCTAAACTGAGCCCATCACACCAGCTAGTGGCCTTTTCTGTCAACTTTTTCCATCTTCATTTCTATGAGGACAAATATGACTATTTTCTCTCTTCTCTTCTGACTTTTATTGCTCATCACTCAATTCATTCTTTTAAGTAATCATTATTATATTATGGAATATAAAGGTAGAGAGGGCAAAAGTAGTCCTTGAGATAATTTACTATGAACAAGAGAGGGAAGATAGAGGAAGGAGAAAGGGAGTAAAAATGGTTGTGTATACACATATATGCAAGTATATATATTTATATACACATGATTTCACATATGTACTGTGAATCTTAAAATTTCTCAGACTCTACCTTGGAACATTTGGTTATGGCTATTCCCCATTTAAACAATGGAGGTACTTGATCAGGAATGTATTGGGAACTTTAAAATTACTCCACCCATACTTAGGCATACTTTAGGGGAAGATAAAGTTGTAAAACTCCTTACTGAACAATGAAGAAGTACTTAACTCATACTTATAGTGAGGCAAAAGCCCTTAAGCTAGGTCTATTTTTAGATCTAATACAAAAGGGTGCTAAGTACCTATGAAGGTCAAATTAATCACTAAAAGGTCAGGCAACTTGCAAGGGGCAAGTTTAGCAAAGAGGTGTGATGTACTCAGAAGATATAATCTACCCAGAGAAGGTGAGAACTAAAAACTAAGAATGGGCAGTCCTAGGAAAAGTGTCTACTGTGATTGGTAGACATAAAAATTTAGGGGAGGTGACACAAGAGAAATTTCTCTTTAAAAGGAGCTGTCTGAACCAGTTGAAGGGAGTTCAGGTTAGTTCAGCTCTAAAAGGCTGAATTGCTGCTCTCTCGGTAACTGAACTTAGTGGAGCTCAGGAGCTGAACTGGAGGGTCTCTCTGAACACTAGAGTTTTGCTTGGAAAGCTCTTGTGGTGAGTGATTAAAGACTGACTTAGTTTCTCTATTAAAGAGAGCCCTAGCCCTTTCCTATTTCCTTACTCTGTTTCTTTCCCTTTCTTTAATTCCTTCATTTATATTAATTAAAAATCTCCACAAAAACCCAGCTAACTTGGGTATTTCATATTTGGGAATTTTTCCCATGGCGAACACTTATTTTTTATATGAAATCAAGACACTAAAAATTATTTTTTCAGTTTTGTTTTGGCAATTCAAAGTCTTGAACCCACATTTTCGTGGTCACAGTTTATGGCAACCACTCTTTTGTCTGTAACAGTTTATGGCAACCACTTTTTTGTCTGTAACAGTACATACATACACATATATTCATATATGTATTGGATATACACATAGATTTACACATACTTTTTTTTTACTTCTTTTCTCCTTCCTCTATCTTCCCACTCTTGTTTGCAGCCAATTATATCAAGAAAAACATTTGCCCTCACTACTTTCTATTAAGTTGATAAATGCTCTAATCATGCCTGATAGGCATGAATAATATTAGTGATGCACCTTCATCACAGTAAAAACTCAAAGTTCGGAAGTGAAATTAAAGGAATTCAAGAACCATTGCCATTGATCTCTAAAGCTCTTGAAAATGCCCAGGAATTCTCTGCAGAATCCATAAAATTCTCTCTGCTTTCTCCTCTGCTCATTGAATCTGTTTTTCTTTAAGTTCAAGAAGCCAAGATGCGCAAAAACTATTTATTTTGTCATGTTCCCATTCTACACAGTTAAATACTATTTTAATAGTATGGTTGTCTATCCCCAATCTATCCTGTAAATATTTTATTTTGTACATAATTGTTTTCATGCTCTCTCTTCCCACCTTAGACAGTGAGCTCCTTGAGAGTCAAAGCAGTTTTTTTTAAACTTTCTTTGTATCCCCAAAGCTTAGCATGATATGACACAAAACAGGTGCTTGGTAAGTTTTTGTTGACTATTTTCAATACAAATAAACAATATGTCAGCAACATTATATGTATATATGTTTAACAGATCTGTGTTTTAATACAGACCTGTATATATCTTATTTTAACATAAATATGTATATATCTTGTTTTATAATTTCAGAGAATGATAAAGGCATGTATGTGCAAGTATGTGTGTTTGGGGGGCGGCGGGGGTTGTTTCTTTCACAATGTAAATGGAATTTGTCTCTGTATTCCTATTTACCCAGTAGAATGCCTGGCATATGGTAAAGATTTAATAAAGTAGAGGATCAGATATTATTGAAAGGCCATCTCATCCAACTTTTTTCCCTTTTCATCTGAAGAAATAAGACTTGGAAAGATTAAGTGACTAGCCATGGCGGTACAGCTAATAAAATGTAGAAGTGATGTTAAACCCAAGTCTTCCTGACTCCTGAGGCAGTTAGGTGATGGTGGATAGGATGCCAGGCTTGGGGTCAGGAAGACTCAACTTCCTGAGTTCAAATCTGTCCTCACACACTTACTAGATGTGTGACCCTTAATAAGTCACTTACCTCTGTCTCAGTTGCATATCATCCATATGAACTAGTAAAGGAAAAGATAAACTGCTCTAGTTATCTTTGCCAAGAAAATCTCAAATGAGGTCAAGAAGAGTCAGACATGACTGAAACAACTGAATAACACCAAAAGTCTGAGAGAGTCAGATTCTCTGTGTCTGAGACTTTTTTATTTCCCTTCAAGAACAAGATGTCATGAGGAATCTGGAGCCGATCATGCTCTGTGGGTAGCTTTGTCTATTTTTAAATAAAGTCTTCCATGTTTTGGGTAAAAGGAAAGAAGTTGTATCAGGGAATATTGGTCCTCTCACAAGGCTAATTTCATTTGCTTGTCTTCATGACTTTATTCAGGCTGTTTGCAATGTTTAGCATACTCTACACTCCCCAACCCAACCTTCTTTTCTTAGTATTCTACCTATCTGTTCTTTAAGGTCTAGGTCAAATATTATTTCTTCCATAAAGTCTTCCCTGATTTTCTCTAGGAAAACTATATTGGGTCCATCCTCACATAGCACTTTGTATCTTTCTTATGCGATTATTCTGCTGTTTTTTAGTAAAAATCATTCAGATATTTTTATACTTAAAACTAGAGAATTTTCCTCTGTATAACCTTAGGAGGTAAATAGTAAAAGTATCATTATTCCCGTTTTACAGATGAAGAAATTAAGGGTATGAAAAATTAAGTGAAGTATCCAGAGATACATAACTAGGAATTATCTGGATATGATTACATCCCAGTCTTCTGACTCCAAGTCCTAAATTTTCCCCTTATACCATATTGTTTTCTCAATATATTATTATAAGGAGTTGTGCATATGTTCTATCCTATGTCCTACTGATCTTTCTCCTCTAGCATCTATTAAAGCACTCTCAACATAGTAAGAAATCAATAATTTTTAAAGTTCAAGTTGTTGAAAGATCAGATGAGTACAATGAATAAACCAGGTTTAATATGATAGCAAGCACAAAGCAAGAATACAGCAAGATGGAAGACTGCATCTAATAAATTCTTGTTCCCTATTTCCCTTCAGCTACTTGACACACACCATCTCTAACCCCTTAACTTCAATTTATTCTTCTTTACCATATGCAAAAAAAAAAAAATCCACCCAAGAGCTATGGAAATATTTGATATACTTGCTAGATTTTAGTATTAAGGGAATATTTTGTTGTTGTTATTCAACCATTTGAGTGTCTGTCTCTTTGTGACCCCATTTGGAATGTTCTTGGCAAGGATACTGAAGTGGTTTACCATTTCCTTTTCTAGCTCGTTTGACAGATGAAGAAACTGAGGCAAATAGGGTTAAGTGACTCGTTCAGGGTCACACTGTAATATATATTTGAGGCTAGAGTTGAACTCAGAAAGAAGAGTCTTCCTGACTCCAGGCCTGGCACTCTATCTACTGAGTCACCTAGCTATCCTATGGGCATGTTTACTCTTCATCAAAAATCCCTTGCACTATTTTAAAAAATCTTATTTCTGTCCTTAGTAGACATCATTTTATTTGATGTATAGAAGAATGTCATTTTTTCCAACAAACACATCTAGCTTTTCAAAGTCTGTTTTTAGTATGAAAAAGGCAGAAAATCTTTTGTCTTTCCCAACAGTTGATGTTTTGCCATCAGCTAGAATAGAGGGCAAAGTCACTTCAAGAAGCAAGCTTTCAATCCAGAGTTTAAATATATTCAATGAAAATATTTGACCTTTTCAATATCCTTTAAAGAATGTGGCACATGCACACTCAGAGTCCTTCCTTTGAAGCTGAAGTTCTTAACCTTCTTTGTTGTAGACCCCTTTGGCAGTCTGGTGATGCCTATGGACCCTTTCTTAGAATAATGTTTGGAGCTTACATTCATAGTTGAAGGAAAGGCTAAATTTCAGTAAAAGAGATTGGTTTAAAAGCAAACAAACCCAAAACCAACTTCTTTTTTACCATCCAAATTCACAGAGTCCTCGAAATCTATCTATGGAACCCTTGGGGATTGACTGACCCCAGGTTAAGAATCCCTATTTTACAGAAGACAGAGGGAGGCACCGTATAGAACTAACATATTCAGCTCTGAAACATTAGCACCCTAGAGTAGTAGAAACCCAAAATCCTTTAATAGCCAAATGAGTTGAGAAGATGGTATTGTAGATAAATCACAGAATCAAATAATCAGAGCTGGAAGGACCCTATAGGAAATCTAGCGAAACCCCACTAATTTTTTTTTAAATAACATTTTTCTCAATTACATAGTAAAACAATTTTAACTTTCATTTTTAAAAAAATTGAGACAATTTCTCCCTGTTCCCCAACCCTGAGATGGTGAATAATCTGATATAGATTTTATATGTACAATAATGTAAAACTGTTCCATATTAGTCATTTTCTGGAAAAGAAATTGAACAAAAAATGAAGAAAATATTGAAATATAGTATGTGTCCATATATATTCAGCCCCCATGAGAGCTTGGGGATTATCTTGGATCACTAAATTGCTAAGAATAGATAAGTCTTTCACAATTGTTCATCATACAATATTGTTGTTACTGCATAAAATGTTTACCTGGTTCTGCTCATTTCACTTTGCATCAGTTCATGTGAGTCCTTCTAAGTTTTTCTGAAATCATCCTTCTCATTGTTTCCTTTTTTTAAAACCCTTACCTTCCATCTTAGAATCAATGCTATGTATTGGCTCCAAGGCAGAAGAGCAATAAGGGCTAGGCAATGGGGGTTAAGTGACTTGCCCAGGGTCAAATAGCTAGGAAGTATCTGAGACCAGATTTGAACCTAATACCTCCCATTTCTAAGCCTGGCTCTCAATCCACTGAGCCACCCAGCTTCCCTTTCCCATCATTTCTTTATAGCACAACAGTATGCCATATAATAATATTTCACAATTGTTCTACCATTCCCCAGTGGATGAGCATCCCCCAAACTCCAATTCTTTGCTACCACAAAAAGATCTTCTACAAATATTTTTATACAAATAAGTTTTTCCCCTTTTTTTATCTCTTTGTAACCTCACTCATTTTACAGAAAAGTAATTTAGCCTCAAAGATTAAGTAATTTGACCTGAGGTACAAAACTAATAATTGTCAAAGTCAGAATTTGAACCCAGAACTTTCTGAATTCGAGTCTAGTATTTTTTCATTGTTCCAGTTTTATGAGGAGGAGGATGTCTTGCTTGTAGCAACCCAGTTATTCACAAGATCCCAATGATTCTTCAATTTTCATCTCAGAAGGCAATGCCAATGGTTATACTACTACCATAACCTCTGCTAAGATGTATTCTCTTTTTTTCTTAAACCCTTATCATTCATCCTGGAATTAATACTTTGTATTGGGCTCTAAAGAAGAAGGGATAGGCAATGGGGGTTAAGCAATCTGCCCAGGGTCACAGTTAGGAAGTGTCTGGAGACAGATTGGATCCCAGGACCTCCCTACTCTAGGCCTAGGTCTCAATCCACTGAACCACCTAGTTGCCCCCTTCTCTTTTTTCTTCAACAAACTGAATGAGGAGAGGCATGATTCTGAAGAAAAAATAAACACATAATGGAAAAATTAGATGTTCTTTATCATTGACACATCTAGAAAATATTTACTCTTCCCCTAACCAGAAGTTCCAAATCAGTATATTCATTCTTTATTAACTGAAACATAAACCCAATCTCTAGCTTCCCACAATGCTGGGATGATTTGGCTTATGTTTTCATCCACAGAAGGAAAAAAAAAATTAGGTGGCAGCTGGAAAGAACTGACTGTGTGTGTGTCTGACCCTTTCTCTGCTTTGGCTTACAACTCCTTGTCTTTTTCACTTTTCTAAAACAGAGTTCATCATTGCATCCTTCTGGCAGCTAGAGTTTGGGAGGAAACACCTCAGGAGTAGCCAAAGAGGAACCACACTTTCCCCTCCCTCCTCCCAGGACATAATTCCTGATATTCTGATGTCAAGCTTGCCCCTTCTCCTATAGCCAGGGGCTTGCTGACCAGGAGTGGTCCCCCAATGCTTTTAATGTTTTAATGAAATACATCCAAGATTTAAAAGAAAGGAAAAGAGATGACAGTGGAGAAGTTTGAAGTCCAGAGGACAAGACTGTACAAGACAAAGAGAACCACAAGTGTAGTGTTGGTTGCCACTAATTAGTACTGCGTAGGATGAAGAAGGCAATATGTAGAGGGAGACAAAAGTGAGAGACTTAGTTGTAAAAACTCCTGAGAGTACATGATTGGCAATTTTGGGGGCGGGAAGGGGAGGAGGTTTCCCCACTCAAGGCTTCATGAAGAGCCTCTAGGATCAGCCAAGATCCTGAAGAAAGTCAACATCAGGAAGACCTATTAAATGGTAACTGACAACAGAGAAAGGGAAGAGAGGGAAGACAGATTCTCCTTTACTTTTTCTCCTATTTTCTCTGCCAAGGTGAACAATCTTTGGACTGAAAATGACAACACAAATGACCAACAAGGAAGTGTTGATACAAGAGTAATAAGGAGATAGTAAGAGAGCATCCATTTACCCTCGAGGTTCAATGGAATGGGGGCAGTTGAACATCATCCTTGGATACCAAAAGCAATGACAGGCCATATCATCATAAAGACAGAGCTGAAAGGTTCAGGGGGTGGGGGACATGTGGTTCAACACCTGCATTTTAAAAAGAAGAAAACTGAAGGTCAGAGAAGACTAGAGACTTGCTAGAGATCACACAGGTAGTAATCAATAAAATCACATGATTTCCCAATTATTGTCAGTGATATCTGAAATACTGTGGAAAAGAAGAGAAGTTTCTCAAGTTTGAAAAAGGTCAAATGTTGCCTGTTTTCAAAGAGGTAAAGATCAGAGAGTTTTAAAACTATTGAGTCAAATCAAGTCAAGCCAACAAGCATGTATTAATCTTTTACTGCATTTCATCACTTTGGTAAGTGCTAGATAGAGATTCACAGAAAGGCAAAAAGTTCCTGCTCTCAAGGAAATAAAAATTTAATGGAAGAGACAAACTGTGTACAGCCACAATATATACAGGAGAAATTGGAGATAATAACAGAGGGAAGGTGTTAGTGTTAAGGAAGATCATGAAATCTTGCATAAAATAGGATTTTACCTGCAACTCATTCATAGAAGCCAGGTGGTAGAAGCAAGAAAGGAAAGAAATTCTAGGTATGGAGGACGTTAAGCCAGTGAAAATATACAGTCAAAAGACAGAGACCCTTTTGTGAATAACGAGAAGGATGCCAGTGTGATTTTAGAGTGTGGGGAAGACAGTAAAATATAAGAATTCTGGAAAGTTAGGAGGGGGCCAATTGTGAAGGGTCTTAAAAGCCTAACATTTTTGTGGCATTATATTTGGTTATAAATCCTGGATGTAATAGGAATCCACTGAAATTTATTGGGTGAGAATGGAGGAATGTGGTAAGACATGAACTTTAGAAAGATGACTTTGGTAACTGAGTGGAGAATGACCTGAAGACTTGAAGAAAGGAGACCTATCAGAAAGCTATTCCAATAGTACAGATATGAGGTAATGAGGACCTGCACCAGGGTAGTCAGGGTCTGAAGAGAAATGGAAGCAACATAGGAGAGATGTTTCAAAGGTTGGCTTTGCAATAGGACTTGGCAATAGAATGGATATCAGAGTGGGGACTGAGGTGTTCAGGATTACAAGTTGAACACATGAGTGCCTCAGGATGGCAGAGCCCTCAATAGTAATGAGGAAGTTTCCAAGGAAGGGGAAAGATTGGGGGTAAGGAGAATGAGTTCAGTTTTAGATTTTTGAGTTTAAGATATCCAAAGCATATCCACCTCCAAATGCCCAATAAGCAGTTGGATATATAAGACAAGATGTCAGGAGATAGGTTAGGGCTGGACAAATAGATTTGAAAATCATCTACATCGAGATCATTGAATTTACATCGAGATCATTGAATCTATATAGGAGCTAATGAGGTGAATCAAAAAAAAAAAAAACCCTTGACATCCTATTACAAGAAATTATCCAAGAAAACTGCTCTGTTGTTCTTGAACAAGACAAAATAGACATTAAAAGAATTTATATATCACCCCCTACATTAAACCCACCCACCCACCCCCCGAAGAAAAACCAGGAATGTTATAGCCAAATACTGCTAAACTGCTCTGGCTCAGGCTGAGCCAGCCAGTAGTTAAAGGTCTTGGCCAAAGTGGCCTCCCTGAGCCTAAGGGAAAGGGAGTCAGTCTTATCACTCACCACGAGACCGTCTCCAAGCTGGGTTCCAGTCCTCCACTGAACTCAATCTCCTGAACTGAATTCAGAATAATCTCTTGAACTGACTTTTAGCCTTCTTTTAAAGAGAATTTTCTCTTATATCACCTCCCCTAAATTTTTACATCTACCAATCACAGTCGACGCTTTTTTTCAGGACTGCCCATTCTTAGTTCTCACCACACTTTAGTTCTTACCTTCTCTGGTTAGATTATATCTTCTGAGGCACTTCACATTTATTTATTAAGCTTGCCTTTTGTGAGTTACTTGACCTTTTTGTGATTAATTTAACCTTTATAGGTACTTAACACCTTTTTGTATTAGATCTAAAAATAGACCTAGCTTCAGGTTCTAGCTTCACTATAAGGTATGAGTTAAGTACCTTCATTTTTCAATCAGGAGTTTACAACTTTATCTTCCCCTAAAGTATTTCTAAGTATGGGTGGAGTAATGTAAAGTTCCCAAGACATTCCTGATATTTGTTAGATCAAGTATCTCCATTGTTACAATAAGGAAATAGCTAAATCAAATCTTCTAAAGTAAAGTCTGAGTAGTTTTTAAGATTCACACTACTACACATGAAGGGACCGTCAGACTTTCTCCACAATGTATTTAAAAGTCATGGAGCAAATTTTGATAATTTTTTTTCCCCTTGAATTTCACTGGATCTGATGTTCCTTTTAGAAGTAGGAGTAGGAGATGGTGCCTCAGGCCACACCTTCCTGGAGATAGTTCTGCCTCTCCTCTCCCATCTGAGGGAACCTTTTGTTTCTTTCCTGATTTTGCAATGCCATGTCCCCTACTCTATGTTGCAGGCTAAAAAAAAAAAAAGCTCTTTTTAGAGAACAAAGTTGTGAATCAAGGGACCTGAGGTTCCATTTCAGATTCTGATCACAAGAGTCAACAGTGACTTTGAGCAAAACCATTTAACTTCTACAGTACCAATTTTATTGTATTGTTGTTTAGTCAATTTCCTGACCCAGCTTGGGGTTTTCTTGGCAAATATACTGGAGTGGTTCACCATCCTTCACCAAGTCATTTGACAAATAAGGAAACTGAGGCAAACAGGGTTAAGTAACTAACTCAGGGTCACACAGCTAAGAAGTGTCTGAGGTCAGATTTGAACTCTGGTTCAAAGTCTTCCTGACACTAGACTCAGCTCTCCATTCACTGTACCACCTAGCACAACTACAAAAAGGAAGATTTTAGACTAGTTGACCTGAAAGGTCCAGTGGCACTGTGACCCAGTACTTAGCACAGTGCCTCATACATAATAAATGCTTAACTGACTCCCAAATCTAAATCTATGAATTCCACAAATTCTATTCTCCAACCTCTTGATTTTCAGCCAAGCAAGATAAAGAAATAACCTGTGTCTGCATCACTGTTCTATTTGGTCTTATTGCTTAAATTAAAAGAAAAAAAATATGTGTTTGAGAATTTACAAAAAAAAAATGGTATTTGCAATCCAGTACAGGCAGAAATTTGCCCAACCAGTGAGAGTACATGTTCAAAGTGGGGTCTGAGCAGGAAAGTTTTGTCCCTTAAAGATGGGTTTGGTTGAAAACAAGTAATTAATGCCAGATATTGGAAGGGGCATCCCTAATTCGATCCCCATGATGGGGAAATTCTCTTCAATACCAGACTCAGAAGGGAGAGTTTCCTAATTGGAACCAGAAATTATATGAGGGTCCTATTTCATAATCATAAATTCCATAAATGGGTGTTGTGTAGCTGCTGCAGTCAGCCAAGGAGCTCATCCATTCAACATTCAAAATCATTTACTGGTTTGACATAGGGTTAGAATGAGTTAGGACAGTGCAAAAGTATAGACAGCCATCATAGCCTATATATTTTTATGGTCATTAGGGTCACTTAGCTGAAGTGACTCCATTTTGGAGTCTTATCACTTATTCTACAACATAAACAATGTATTTCAAAAATCACTATTGTAATAATTAACTAAGTTGGGAAGATGAGTCTGGACAATGTGGAGAGCCCAGAAGTGCCTAAGAATCAGGGGTGTGCTGGAGCCAGCTCTAATTTGCTCACAAGATGATTATTAAAATCTTACTGTCAGCATTTATCTGCAATCACTACAAATCAGGGCTTGGTTTATCATTTTGTTGATTGTCTAGAATTAGGAAAGTGTCAATAATAGAGATTGAACTGACAAATGTTTATTCCTGTATTTTACCCCCAGAGAACCTCGTTGGTCAATACTTCCTAGCAGATCCCTGTATTTTTCTACAAACAGTTCTTGAACTCAGCAGGATTGTAGTAGAAGGTTCTGGGAATGGGCGTGACTACGAGCTAATAATAATAATAACTGGCATATTTAAGCACATTATAGCTTGAAAACTGTTTTACTTTCATTATATTTTCATTACTATTCTACTTTTCATTATTTCATTATCTCACTTGAGCCTCACGATAACCTAGCATATATTATAGCAGTTTGGTGTCAGCCTTATTTTGTAGGCAGAATAGCATATGACATCTCCTTGTTTATAGAAGCATAGTTTTAAAAAATGAATAATATTTATTCATCCCTCTGAGTTCCACTCCATAATTTATTTTATGGCATTCAAGGCACATGTCGTTTGTTATATGGCCATATTCTGATGTTAAAAGGTAAATCCTACAGTCACTTCCTCTCCAATGGGCTTCAAGGAATATCAATCTGATGAGAGCTCCAAGATTCATTTGATTGGCCAAGTACTAATACCAGTGACAAAAATGCCCAATGCATGCCATCTTGGTTCAAATCCAATTTTCTTTTATTTGGTTTGCCAGTTCTTGTGGTCCTGCTTTCTGTACTGAAGCAAAATGTATACATGATTATGTAGAGGTAAATACTGGTCAGGCTGTATTTTGATGAGATCAAGGCAATCCCAGACTTTGTAGTTTCAAAAATTCAGTTTTATCTATTCTTCCATGGGTGGTAAGGCTATTTATTCAAACTTATAAGAAACTGATTTCTGTCCTACTGCTGATGCTTGTCACATGTATGACTTTGGGCAAGTCACCCCAAATCTGTACTTCTGTTTCCTTGTCTATAAAGTGAGGGGTTTGAACTAGATGGCCTCTGGCTTCCCTGCCAGTCCCAAATATTTTTTCTATGCAATCCATGGTCCCATATCTCTGATGTAAATATATAGATGTAGAGTAGGAGCAATATCTGTGCTGGTCATTTGAACCAGGGGCTCCATTTTCAGTTGGTAAATCAGAAGTATGCCTGGGGATCAAATAATCTGAAAAAAATTGTGGCAATGCCAAAAATATATTCAGATCAGTTTAATATAGCCTGGTGACAAAGATCGTGTGTCCTTCTCCTTGGTGCTATTTATATCTACAGTCATTGAGAATGTGAGAAGCCTCCTCTAGGTCAGCACTTTAGAAAAACTGTCCAATTCCATATCATTCCACATGCCTTTTATTCAACATTTTTCATCAGTCATCAAATGCTGCTAAGTTTACACTACCCTCTCATGTTTTGATTTCTCAGACTGTGCTTTATCTCAGCTGGCTTTTTATCATGGTAGCCATTTAATGGCACCCGAGTCTACCTCCAAACCTCAGTGTCCAGGAGGTGCCCATCCTGTGGGTTTGCGTTTATTCCATTTCAGAGGAAGGAGTTTCTTTGACTTAGTTCCCCGATTAGAATGTACCCTCATTGGCATCCTAGGAATCCCTCTATCCTCTAACTGGCTATATAACCTAAACGGTTCTTTTGAACTATGTAAAAACAGTTCAATCTAAAATAGTTATTCAATAAGTATATGTCAGCCATGTAATTCACATACAGTATTGTGCTGAAGACATTTACATATAAAACACAGATATTCTTAAGGGTGTTACAATAGGACTGGAAAGCCAAGAGTAACAAACTCTTGTAACAAACAAAACAAAAAGTTTGCAAAACACTTTACAAATATTATTTCATTTTATCCTCATAATAACCTTGGGGAGATAGGTGCTATTTTCATCTTAATCTTACTGATGAAGAAATTGAGGCAGAGAGGAATGAAGTGACTTGCCCAGGGTCACACAGTTAGCAGTATCTGAGGTTATATTTCAACTTGCATCTTCCTAAATCAAGTATAGAGTCTTTGCCAAAATGCTTCTCTAATTCTAACTTGTGGGTTTTTTTTTTTAGAAAGTATCTATTAAACATAATAAAATTAATTTTTAAATGTACTAAATATGTATAAAACACTGAACACTGGGCATTTTTGATATGGCTATAATGTCATAGTGGGATCATTTTCTCCAATCCTTTGTGATTCTGGGGATATAAAAATGAAAAATGACATAATCTCTGCCCTCAAGAAGTTGCAGACTATAAAGGGAATGAGACATAAACAGATATATACATGAAGCATCTGAATGAGAAGTAAATAGAAGTCAAAGAAATGTATGAGATTGAGAAGGAAAGAATCTCTTCTAACCAAGAGGATAATTAAAGCTAACATTTAACCACTTATAAGAATTGAAATTGCTTTAAATGCACACTTTCCTTTGATCTTCACAACAACCCTATAAAGTAAGTACTGCAGGTATTATTTTAAAGATGATTAAAATGGTGCTCAACAACATGGTTCCAGGCTAGAACTGGCCCAATTCCCTACTGGATTAGATTCAATTTTGGAATAAAATTAAATACTCATATGTAATTCAAAAGTTGACAAAAGGAGATTTACCTAACCAGAAAAGGACTCCTGAACTTGATTTAGCTTGAAAGAACTGCTGATGACATTTTTATATCAGGCAACAAGTAAGGAATATCAATAAGCAACAGCCTGAGTCTTTAGTGCCCTCAGCCAATCAGGTCTGGGGGGAAAATTAGCCTAATTTGCATGAGGGAAAAGGTTAGTTTATTACTCCTGCCACAGACAAAGACTTGACCAGGGTCACAAAACTGGTGCCTGAGTTAAGATTAGGTACCATTTCTTTCTTAATTCATTCTATATGCAATAAATGTTCTAGTGTACCATCTAAACTTGGAAAATGGTGAAGGATTCTTGATGGAAATAGCATAGGTACCATTCTTGAAAGAAGAAAAAGATTTTAATAGATGGATTGTGAAGAGAGCAGGGTAGTTAGACAAATTTCATCAGGTTATAGTTTAATATAAAATTTTTCTTTCACTGGATCATAAAGCTGTATCATAAAATATTTGGAAATAAAATCCAGTTCTGAGGTTCAACTCCACAGGCATGGTTAGATTATGGATCTAAGAATTCCCACGGCTCACAGGTAGAGAGATTGTCTGTATATAAGCAAAACTAAGAGAAAGAAAAGAGCTGAAATAAAAGAACTAGTTCAAATCAGCAAGGCATAAATCTTAGTAGCAGAGGAAGTCTGGTTTTCTCTGACATTTCTACTTACAGAAACAACCAAAATTAAAGGTCATCTGCCTAACAAGTATTATTTCCCTAAATGACTTTAAAACTCTCTCATCCTTGTTTCCTTGGGTCTAGGTCTTATGCATAATCCTAGGTTATTGTTCATTTTCTGAAATTATTTTCAAAAAATATTTTTATCTTTTACTAGGTCTGATTTGTTTTTTTACCTTAAACCAGCCTTGTACATAGAAGTGAACTTTACAGCAATTAAGATTGCCTCATCTTTCAAAAACTTATGGAATTCAAATGTAGACTGAAACATACCACTCTTTGTCTTTTAAAATCCCTTTCTTCCATCTTAGAATCAATGCTGTTTATTGGTTCCAAGACAGAAGAGTGGTAAGGGCTAGGCAATGGGGGTTAAGTGACTTGCCCAGGGTCACACAGCTGGGAAATGTCTGAGGTCACATTTGAACCCAGGACCTCCCATCTCCAGTCCTGGCTTTCAATCTACTGAAATAGGCCATTCTTCACTTTATTTCCTTCATGAACTTTTCTCTAGTGGAACCAATATGTGTCTTGTTTCACAAGATGACAAACAGGGAAATATGTATGATAATATATGTACAACCAATATTATATGAACTGCCTTTTGGCAGATGATGGAGGGAAGGAAGGGAGGAGGGGGGGGAAGAATGAGACATAGATTTTGGGACATAACTAATATGAGAATTGGTTTTTCCTGGGTAAGCACATTTATTATAATTTATGACATATTTACTACAAATCATATGCATTATATTATTGTTATGTGAGAGGAATGACCACCTACTCAAAAAAAAAAAAACTTGAACTCGGCATTGATGTGGCAAAGACTATTTTATTTCATCTTCATGAGAATGGGTACTCCCAAGCCAGTGCTACAGGGGTTACAGCAAACAAATACAAGGAATAGAGGCACACAGGCTCCCTTTTATCAATGTAAATCAGTCCTTCCCCTCATTCACCATTGGTGGCTTACTACGAGTTATAATCTAGTCAAGAGAGCCAGCTGATTGGAAAGCAATTTACAACTCCAATAATTCACATTAAAGTAAAGCAACTTCACCTGTTAGCCCCTTAAAGGACTAACCTGTCATGTGTTCCTCATCATATCCTGCTGAGGTGGATGTGGGGAAAAGGAGCTTAAGCTAGGGACATGAAACAACTCAATTTTCTTTTCTTTTTATTCCTTTAGATGGGCTCATAAGAAGAGTCCACCATCTTGTCAAGATTTGTTCTTCACATTATGTTACATATTATATTATGTTTATGTAATAATACATAAAAACAAATGGTAACTCAAAAAAAAAATCTTATGAAACCTATGAGGAACCTGGTCTAGGATCTCACAATTACACTGCTTGTAGTCTGATTAAAGGTATTTGTCCCTCTTTAATAGTACATCACTAGGTAAAATGAAACAAAATTTAATTATGTTGGTGCTTGCAGAGCAGGTGCTTGAATCCAGGGATAAATAAGTGTCTATAATTTCAAAAACATTTTCTTGAAAAGAAATCTGAGGACAGATGCATAATAAAATGATTCAGACCAATTATTCAGTAGGATATATTTTTCCTTCAGAAAAAAATAATAAAACAAAAAGAAGACATAGACCCCAATAGAAGCTTTAAAAATGTTTATTGATTATTATTGTTTATTTACTATTGACATCTTTGTTACTGTAAAACTCTGGCATTAAAATATTTTTGCATATGCAATAACTTTCTTTGACCAACTTGAAATAGATACATGATTAATAGTGGTATAGCTGTGTCCCAGAGTATGTTCAGAGTAGTGACTTCTAAAATATAATTTCAAAAGGAAAAAATATACTCAAAATTTTCCAAAATAGTTGGGTTAATTCACAGCTCTACTAACAGTGTATTAATGTGCCTGTCCTCCCCACAGCTTCGGTAACATTAAATATTTTAATCTTTTGTCCCCTTTGTCAATTTGATAGGCTTAAGATGAAACCTCACAGTTGTTTTAATTTTTGTTTCTCTTGTAATTGGCCCTTTGGAGAATTCTTTCATATGTTCATATTTTGAAATAATAAATCTATCTGTTCGTATCATTTGATAATTTTTCAATTAGGAAGAGGCTCTTATTAGTATTACTTGTATTCCTTAGATGTCTTGGATATCAGTTATCAAAGAGATCTGTTGTGAAGATTTTTTCCAAATTCTGTTTTAATTGATTTTGCTTCTGAAAAAATTTCAATTTCATGTAATCTAAATTATATATTTTTTTATTTTGTGATCTATCAACCAATCAAAAAGTATTTATTAAATTCCTGCTATGTGCCACTCTGTCCCTTGTTTAATTAGAGAATTTTTCCTTTAGACATGCTTTTGCAAGGTACAATTTTCCTTTACTTCTTTATAGTGTAGTCTTTATTTTTTAGATTCTGTCTCCATTTGAAAATATCGGTGGCATATGGTACAAGTTAATTATCTAAACCTAAATTCTGCCAAATTGCTTTCCATTTTCCCAAAAGATTTTTTTCAAATAAAGAACCCTTTCCCAGGTATCCTTGGTGTCCATAAGTAAATCAACCACTAGATTACTATGTTTAATTGCTTCTGGGTCTTGTTTCTCTAATCTGTTATTGATTGGCTTTTTAGTCAATAGAAAAAGAAGTTTGATGATTCTGGCATAGGATAAAAATTGATAATGTCAGGCCCTCTTTATTCCCACTTCTCATTATTTTCCTTGAGTTTTTTTCTTTCTCCAGATGAAGTTTATTTTTATTTTGTCTAGTTCTCTAGATTGATTGACACACTTCTAAATCTACACACTTCTTTAGGAAATATTTCCATTTTTGCCATACTGATGTAATCCAACCATGCACAATGAATAGTTTTCAAATTATCTGCCTTCCTTTAATATTCATAATAGTCTTTAGCATGACAACTATATTCGTATAAGTTCTAAGTATATATTCTTGGTAGATAAAATCCCAGATATTTTATGCATTTATTAATATTTAATGGATTTCTTTTTCTAGCTCTCCATGCTTTATTTTGTTAGTAGTACCCCCAAAAAAGCTAATGATTTATGAGGGTTCATTCTATATCCCATTAATTTACCAAAATTTAGGTCTTTTTAATAGAATATTTAGGATTCTCTAAATCAATCACCATATCATTTGACAACAGTGTTTTTCCCCCATCTTTAACTTAGTTTAAATAATAAAGGGATTGAAGCCAATGGGTCTAATCCTTATGAACAAAAGCAACTTGATCTGCTAAGGCAATCCCCACATATACTTCAGAGCGTGCACAAATATGGTGTCTGATCTGCTTACCTCATGAAGAAGGAAATTACTTGGACTGACTGCTGAACCAAAATGGAGAATGCGTTCAGAAGACATTAACTGGTCACGGATTTTTTTTTCTTTCTTACATTGGCTACATTTGAGTGAAGAATGTTATAAGTTTCCAAGTGAGGAGAACCTATCTAGGCTGCTTTGGGGCCAATTAATTAGTACATGATCCTGTTGTTGTTTTTGTTTCTATTTGTGTCTATTCTTTTCTGCCTTTAAGGGAAAGAGCCTTGGAGATGGCTATGCTATGTGAACTTCAGAAGACCAGAAGATTGAACCAACATAATTCTATGACAATAATCTAGGACATAGTGGGCAGAAACCCTAATTCTGAGGCGCTAGCACAGTCCAGAACAGAAGCCAAGCCCAAGAGAAGCTGAGATTTGGACTCAGCCAGCAATTCTAGGGAATTTGGAAGTGAATTTGGTGAGGCACTATAGAAGCAACATCATATGAGCCCATTCTCTCCAGGGACTGAGGCAGCATAGAGGAGAATGTCTCCCTTCAGTTTTGAAGAGAAATGCTTTGTAATTTCTGCTCTTCAGTAAATATCACTTTGTTAAAGCCATGGAATTATAATTGATTAAAAAATGCTGGAGGACCAATAACTTCATGATTGCCTAATCTTCTCCTGTCATACCCCAAGGAAGATAAATGGGAAGTTTCCCCTCCTCTTCCTCTTCATTCCTTTCCTAGAGTATTCCTCCCCCCAACATTTTCTTTTTTCTTCTAAAACAACATATATGGGTTTATCTAGATGGCTCAGTGGATGGAGAGCCAGACCTAGAAACTAGAGGTCCTGGGTTAAAATGTGACCTCAAACATCTCCAAGCTGGGCAAAGCATTTAATTAACTCCCCTGGCCTAGCCCTTACCACTCTTCTGCCTTGGAACCAAAATACATTATTGATTCTAAGACCAAAGGCAAGAGTTTTAAAAATAAATATGCCAAAAGCAAAAATTTGTTTTCTTTTTGCCCCTCTTTTATTCTTGAAGATGGTAAAATGCTGAAGGGACCATAGTCTCATTTCCCATTAAGATGTAAATACTTTCCCATTTGAAGTTACTCAAAATCATTTACTATTTTAGGCTTCTCTTATCTTTTACATTTGGGTTTCAAAGATTTTACCCAGCTTTGGCCTTCTTAACAATGATTCTTGGAATCATTGATATGATTAAAGATTCAAATGTTTTCCCTGTAGGATTGTATTCAACACCAAAGATCACTTTCTTGATTGACCTTTTTCTTTTGCCTTTTGGGATATCTTAATCCAAGTTTTCCTTATGTCTTTCTCATAACTTTGTGTGAAGCTGGCTTTGGTTGCTTGGAATATTAACTCTTCCAGGCTGTTTTAATTTTTTTTTCCTGTTGACCTATAATCTCTGAAGTGTGACAAACATTACAGGGTAGGGGATGGGGATTAATTTTTTTTTAAAAACCCTTACTTTTCATCTTGGAATCAATACTGTGTATTGGTTCCAAGGCAGAAGGGCTTGTATTAAGAGCTAGGCAATGGGGGTTAAGTGACTTGCCCAGGGTCACACAGCTGGGATATGTCTGCGGCCAGATTTTAACCTAGAACTTCCCATCTCTAGGCTTGCCTCTCAATCCACACCAGGATTAATTTTTTTAAGTGGTGACATAAATTCTGACTATTTTTTCTTTACCCTCCTAGTTCCTTTAGGTCAGAGCAGTTTTCTTTTATAATGTCCTGAAGTGTATTCAGTTTTGTTTTGTTTTATCATGGTTTTCTATGATTTTTAAATTATCATTCCTCAGCCTATTTTATAGGTCAGTTGTTATGACATTTTTTCACATTAAAAATTTTTTTCAACTTTTTGTCTTTGTTCTACTATTTCCTTTTTGTATCATAGAACTTTTGAGTCTTCTGCTCCATTCTAATTTTCTAAGTGTTTACTAGTTGAGCAAACTCCAGTTTTGTCTAGAATCAAATACAAACTTTACTTTTGGCATTTAAGCAATGGTTTAAATGGTCCCTTCCTGCCTTTCCAGTCTTCTCACATATTACTTGCCTCCATACACGCTGGTCTAGCCATATTTGCCTGCTTGTGTATTACTCCCTTTTCTAGGTGGTGACCCAAAATGGTACAGGTTCAAAATTAAAAAAAAAAAAAATAAGATATTTGTAAAACATGTGGCAGTTAACAAAAGGTTGACGTAAGGATAACACAAAAGGCATGTTTGGCAAAGATTCAGCACTGGCTCATTTGGATAAGGCTTCCCTGCCTCTGTAGATGCCACTTGGCCACCAGTCAGAAACGTATGTCAAGTCTTCTTGTTCTTGATTTTGTACGCAGGCAGCCAGGAAGCAATGTCAATGATCAGAGCCTTAGTCCCCTTGACTGTACAGGACCATCTCGCTCTTTTCTCCCCTGCCCTAATGGGCAGACAATATTGGCATAGTTTAGTGAAGACAAGGTACATAGAAAAAGCACACAAGTAACTTAAAAGGAAGGACCTGGAAGCTATGGGCTAGGGGGAATGAGAACCCTGTCTGCCAGAATGTGGTGCTTAATTAATCTAGGTCTTAAAGAAATCCAGGACTTTAAAAGGTGGGGAGGAAGCTCAAGCATTTTATATTTGTATTCCCAGCACTTAACACAATGTTTGATACAGATAAAAGCTTAATAAATATTTGGGGGTCAATTAATTGATTGTTCTAATGTTTATTCTCTTTTCAAGTTTTTCATTAAGAGATTCAATTTCCTTCTTTACATCTTACTTCAGCTCTATATTTCTTTTAAAGTCTTCTGTCCAATCTATTGACTAAGAGAAAGGCAGATCAGTAGAACAGAACAAACTTATAACAAGTAGTAATTAAAGATTATTAGCATCCTTCTATTTGACAAAAGAATAGATCCAAATTTTGGGGATAAGAATTCACTGTTTGGTACAAAATGTTGGGAAAATTGGAAAGCAGTTTGACAGAAACTGGGTATAGACCAATATCTTACATTTTTTACCAAGATAAGATAGAAATGGATATATGACCTAGACATAAGGGAAAATATAATAAACAAATTAGAAAAAAGGAAATATATTATCTCTCAGGATTATGGATAGGAGAGGAATTTATGAACAAATAAGACCTAGAGAGCATTGTAATATACAAAATGGATAGTTTTGATTACATTAAATTGAAAAGTTTTGTGCAAATAAATCTATTATAGCTAAGATTAGAAGGAAAGTAAAAAATGGGGGTGAATTGGGTGGTATTTTATATACAGTTTCTCATGTAGATGTCTTAGATCTAAAATATAAAGATAACTTTGTCAAATTTATAAGAACATGAGCCATTCCCCAAAAGGTTTCATCTGTACAAAATCCATATATATAGCCATATGAAAAACTGTTTTAAATCATTACTGATTAAAGAAATGCATATTCAAACAACTTTAAGATAGTATTTCATACCTATCAAAGTGGCTAAAATGATAAATATTAGAAGGGATACAGAAGGGGGGGCACTAATACACTTTTGGTGGAATTGTGCACTGATCCGACCATTTTGGAAAGAAAAATCTGGAGTTATTCCCAAAGAGTTATAAAATTGTAGATGCTCTCAGACCTGGCAATACCACTGTTGAAAATCTCTTTGTGGTGGCATTGAAGTAGAAATGAAGGGGATGCCCACCAAATAGGAAATAACTGAACAAATCATGGCATATGATTGTGATGGAACATTACTGTTAGAAATGATCACGATAATATAATAGTATTATATACAGTTACAAAACTAATTTTTGAAGAACTTACAAGCATCTGACTGGAGAAAAAACTGATAAATAGAAACATGAAACATAGTTTATATCTCAATAGTTTTTGTTTTGATGCCTTCTCTAGTGCAAGGAAAAGAGGAAAGGAGACACCTGGGAATTTTGATGTAGCCAACAAACAAATTAATAAAAAGAAAAAGAAAAAAAAAAGGTCTTCTATATACTTGTGGAATCCCTGCAGCAATTCCACTCTTATTCTCTGGTTCTACTTGTAATTATTGTCATATAATTTTTTTCTTCTGGGATTTTATCTTGGATTCTCTGCAATGGTAGTAGGAGGTATCAGGAGATTTTTGTTTTCTGAATGTTTATTTATTTCATTCTCTCTACTGCTAAAGATAGATGCTCTTGCTGTTCCTTTCAAAGTTTTCTTAGTTCTACCTTTTTGATCTTATCATCATTCTACTTCCTCAGAAAGGACTCAGGGTGGAAGTGAACTACCAGCAATCATACTCAGGTCTCACTGAATAGCCTAGTGAGTCATCCAGCATTCTGTTCCCTCCAGAAGCCATGGTCTGAGACACTGCAGCAGAGAGGGTGCTCCTCTCCTGGGGTATCTGTCATCTGTGCTCTTCCATAGTCCTAAGTGGGTGGCAATGGCTTGGGCATTGTACCCCCAAAACTTTAGAAGTGTTTCAGGCAAACTGTAAGCAGGGAAATTCCTTTGCTCCCTTCTATCCTGGTGACTCCTAACTCCTATAAGACCCTGAAAGGATTATCTTCCTTGGATCATCCTATGAATTTTAGATTGATTCCACCCTGCTTAGTCTTTAGAATTTTAGCAACCAGGAATGTATACACCTCACTTAAGGATTAAGTGTTGGGGAGGAAGGCTTATGACCCATGTGTGCTAGCAAGGGACAAACCAGAAACAACTGACTGACCCCCTGGGCTGTCCTGAGCCAAGTGTAAGCCATCAGAGGACATGTTGCTGATGTCAGCATCTAAACAGGTAAGGATTTTTACAAGGACCTAAATTTTGTTCTTTTCAAGTTCAAGTCACTTTTGCTTTACACAAACTACTTCAAAAATATTCTCTTTTTAATTACTTTGTAACCTTAGTTATTGATCTGTTATGTAATTGAACAATCTATCTACCCATTTCTGTCAATCTATATTTTATGCTTCTCAACTAGCTATGTGACCCATCCACACCCTGGGAAACCTTTTGAGAATCTTCCCAACATTAACAATGCTCCAGGGATGTTTACTTAATAAATGGCAGACAACTTTTTGCTGCAGGGTTTCAACATCTGTCTCTGGAGACCATCATTTCTGACTTTCAAGGGACTGCATCACCATGTCAATCTCAAGATAAATAGCCCTGGAAGTGAGGAGAGGGAGAAAAGATCTCCTATCTCCTTTCTCAAAATGTAAATTTAAAATACAGAATTTACTATAGTCTTCTTGATATGGGGTACAGCCTGAAAAAAAAATTGTAGATGTTTCTCTTCTGTTAGCCAGTAAACATTTATTAAGCCCCTCCTATATGGCAGGCACTGTGGTAAGTGCTGAACATACAGAAAGAGACAAAAAAGGCATTCCCTGTCCTCTAAGAGATAATAGGGGAGACAACAAGCAGACAAATACATACAAACTAAATATGGAATATATAGGAAATAGTTAAGAGAAGGAAGGTCCTAGAATTAAAAGGCATTGACTTGGGAAAAACTACCTTGTTTAAGTTATGGTTTGTGTTGGGACTAAAAGGAAAACAAAAACGGGAATAAATGAACATGAGAAGGAAGGGTGTCCCAAGCATTGGGAAATGGCCAAAGAAAATGCCCTGATACAAGAGATAGAGTGTCTTGTTCATGAACTAGCAAGGAGGCCAGTATCATTGGATCAAAGAGTCCATGGCAGATGTGAGAAGACTGGAAAGGTAGGAAGAGGCTAGGTTATTAATGACTTTGAACACAATCAGAAGAGAGGATTTTATATCTGATCCTGGAGGCAATAAGGAGCCACTAGAGTTTCTTGAGTAGGGGAGTGACACAATCAGAGCCATGTTTTAGGAAAATTGCTTTGATGGCTGCATGATAGGTGAATTGGAGTGGGGAAAGACTTCTTGCAATAATCTGGGTGTGAGGTGATATAATAGAATAGTGGCAATTTCAGAGGAGGAAAGGGAGCATCTTTGGGAGAGATGTTGCAGTTAGACAACAGATTGGATATGAACCATGAGAGATAGTGAGAAAGTGTAGATGATACCTAGGTTTCTATGTCTGAGGGAACATGAGGATGGTGTTGCCCTCTAACGTATTAGGTAGTGATCAGAAGTGGAGAGGGATGAGGGGGAAAGATGAGTTCAGTTTTGGAAATGTTGAACTTAAAATGTCTTCTGGACATCCAATTCAAGTTGTCTAAAAGGTAGTTGGAGATATAAGATTGGAAGTCAGCCCAGGTTTGGGCGTGATAGAGTTGAGATTCATCATCATCATAGAGATGGTAATTAAATCTTGGAAGCTAATGAGATCACTGAATGTAGTTCTAGAGGGAGAAGGGGGCCCACACCCCACCCAGCCAGCCTACTGGCTTCATTGGAATGTTTTTATAGTTCTCCACTGGTTCACTGGGTGTCTGAGCAGACAGTTTTCTCTTTTGACAATTGTGAATGGCTTGTTTACTTAGAAAATGGCCATATTTCATGGTTGCTTCCTTAGGGGACTCCTTTAATGTTTAATGTCTACCTTTTCTCCTTTCCTATTACCATTTCCGGCACTGGCATAATTCCCACAGCAAAGTTGTGTCCTCTTCTGACCCATATAATTCCCAGAGTTAAACCAATCTCACAGGAAAAGGTCTCTTTGGGGTAAAGGGCTAGTAGTCAACTTGACTCATCTCCAACTGGCATTATGGACATGTGTGTAGGTTCATTCCAAAAATAAGATGCTTATGTTTCTGAATTCCAAGTTTAATGAATCAAAATAAAATGGTCTCAGATGATTTCAGTAGCTAAAAAATAAGAATCTGCAAGATTCCCAGTCTAAATCCTATGCATATCCTATTCAATCATAAACAAGAACTGTTTCACTCACTGCTGAAATAATGGGCAATAGCTGTTCGACAGCCCAAACTACCACTTCAAGAGTTTTAAGATGGAAAAAAGGGAAAGAGTGAAACAGAACATGACCGAAAGCTCACAGAATGTTTACAATGTCAGTATGCTCTAACCGCCCATATTTGGCCTCCTCCAGGAAATGCCATTTCCTCTTCCAGGAAACAAAGGTGTCTCCACTTCTGAGCAGCAACACTTCGTACCCACTATCTGTACTCTGTCTTCACTTTATGAATTTATGAATGTTATTCATGTAAAGCCATGAGAAAATGTGAAACACAAAAACAGAAGCATTCTTCAAGATAAGTGGAGTGAGGAAAAGAAGATTGGTGGTTAGACCTTTAGCAGACCGAATTTGGGATTGGGACTCTCTAAAAATGGCGCAATGGATGGCTCTTTCTGTGTGAGAGCTAAAAACCCCTGCAGCTTCAAAACAAAATTAAACACACCACCACTTTGGAATGGCTTGGGGGAACAGCACATGATCATCTCTCTGGATATGTGGCCCACTCTCCTAAAATCTTAATCATTGATAAAGGGATAGAGATAAAGGACTGAATCTGCAAGACCATGGCTCCACTGAGCCATCCAGATAAAGAGCCCTGGGTTTAAGACTTGCCACTAATATTTTATAATTGTTTGATCCTAGGCAAGGCAGTTTACTTGTCAATATTCTAGGCAACTATGTATAACTACTCATAAACCCATGGAAAAACCTAGGGCTGCTGGGTAGCTTAGTGGTTCAAGTACCAGGGCAAATATTACTAAACATTATTAAAATTAGAATGTTATAATAACATTAAAATGTTAGAAGAAGAATGTTATTAGCTTTGTGACCTTGGGCAAGGCGCTTAACCCTGTTTACCTCAGTTTCCTCATCTGTGAAATGGGCTTGAGAAGGAAATAGCAAACCACTCTACTATCTTGGCCAATAAAACCCCAAATGGGGTCACAAAGGATGGGACAAGACTAAACAACAACAACCAGTTGTAGAGCCAGTAGGATGTGAGTAGATGTCAGGTGGCTGTCGACTCCTATCCGTAGTTGCAGATTTTTTTTTTTAATTTGGGGAGAAGAAGAAGTTCCTCTGAACCAAAGAGAGAACCTTCTGTTTGCAGCCAGTCATGGAAAGTCAGGGTTTGCAGCCTGGGTCAGATACACACTAGTTCTGCTCCATTCTCTACTCATGTAGGCGCTATTTTCAGTCAAAGCTTTTAGGTATTTAGTCACGATCCTTACAATTTCGGCATCCTCTTTCCCACACACTGATGGTCAGTTCAACAATGCTCAGAAATACCTGAAAGAACAGTTTACTGTTAACTGAATAACAACTATCGATTCTATTTTTATGCTTTCTGATTTATCTGCTTCATTTAAAGAGGTAGAAGAAGTACTGGAATTGGGGTCAGTTCTGTATCATCAAGAACAACTTCCTTAACTTCTCTAGACCACAATGTCTTTATCTGTATTAAAAAAAAATTAAGAAGAAGGTGGCACAGCTAAGTGGCCCAGTGCAGTCACTGGAGTCAGGCCTGGAGACTGGAGGTCTCAGGGTTTTAATTTAGCTTCAGACACTTACAAGCTGTGTGACCCAGGGCAAGTCACTAGCCCTTACTTGCCTTGGAACCAATACACAGAGTTGATTCTAAGATGGAAGGTTGTTGTTTGTTTGTTTGTTTGTTTAAAGAAGAAGAGCAAGGAGGGAACTAGAATGTGAGTAAATGCTCTTTAAGGCACCTCCTGGTTCTCCTTTCAATGATTTTCTTATTCTCTGTCCAGAAGTTTATTAACTAGAAGCCTACCCATATAAGATGGATAGAGTTCTCGCCTTGGATTCAGGAAGAACTCAATTCAAATCTAGAATCTGAAATTTAGTAGCTGTGTGACCCTCAGAAAGTAGCTTTAATCTGTCTTAAATTTTCTCATTTTTCAATGGGGATAATAATAGTGAGCTCCTGGGGGTAGGGGAATTGTTATGAGTATCAAAGGAGATACTATATGCAATGCATCTTGCAAATCTTCCTTAATATGATATATGTTATTTTGTTGTTGTTCAGTCACATCCAACTCTTCTTGACCACATTTGGGGTTTTCTTAGCTAAAAAACCAGGGTAGTTTGCCATTTCCTTCTCCAGCTCATTTTACAGATGAGAAAACTTTGGCAAACAGGGTTAAATGGCTTGCCTGGAGTCACACAGCTAAGATGTATCTGAGGCCATACTGGAACATAGGAAGATGATTATTCCTGATGACAGGCCCTGTACTCCATCTGCTGTGCCACCTAGCTGTGTCATATAAATACTATTAACATTATGACAATATAACCTGTGTTGTTAGCTCTTGAAAGGGGTTGTGGTTATGTTTGTTTCTCAGGTTAGTCTAACCTAAGCATAAAAAGAATTAAGTCAAAAATATGGAGATCATCATCTATTATGATGCTTTCCAAAAAAAAAATATTGTGACAAACATTTAGAAATAGCTACCTCCTGAATCAATTAATATACTAATTCTATTGCCACATGCAAAATTATTCTTCATTTGTTGTCCTTCTTACAGTATGCAGGCACAAAGGTAAAGAGTCAGTGATGAAGTAACAATGAGATTCAAACAGTAGTGCTAAAAACAGTTCTACACTGTTGGTTTAAAAAAAAAAAGAAACTCTAAAAAGAATGATAGTCATTAAATGTAAGGGTAAGAAACGAACATCCAACATATCCTTGAGAAAGGAATTGCCTGCCCTCCTAAAGAGGGTGGTACCATGAGGAAAAGCTGGGTTTAGAGTCAGAAAACCTGGACTTAAATCTTGGCTCTGTAATTTACTAATTGCGAAACTCTGGGGAAGTCTTTTCATTGATAGTGTTAGATTGATTAGCTGACCTCAAAGGTCCCTTGTAGCTTTAAATCTATGATCATATGATTTATTCCTTGAAAGGTGGCTCTTTTTTGTTTGTTTGTTTGTTTGTTTGTTTTAATCTTTATAGCCCTAGAACGGGTCTGACGTCAAACCCATAGGTCTTCACATAACAATTAAATATCTTTCATTTAAAATTGCATTGATAATGAACATCTGGTATCAGATTTGGGGCTGAAAACTCCACCTTTAGTTCAACCTTCTCATATTACAGATGAGGAAACTGAGTCTCAGAGAAGTTGAAAAAAGACATGTCCAAGACACTCAACCAACTAGTCCAGGTTTGAGCCTCGTTAGGAACTAAGCCTCACTTGGGCTTCCCCACAGCACCATAAACTTGATTTCCTCCCTCACCCCATCTCACCTCCAACCCCCTTTCTAAGTTGCTCTAAATCTGTCGAGAGCTTTATTTCTTTATACCTACAGCATCCCTGGCAGGGAGAGAGCAATCACAGAGTTTGAAGAAAGAGGGAATGGAAGAAAGGAGATTGTAGGGGGGAAATCACTGAACGCTTGAAAAGAGGAAACAGTTTGCAGCCCAGTTTCTAGAGCACCTCAAATCCTACCCCCTTTGGTCTTAGGAAGCCGAGCATCCCAGTTGGAAAAGGAGAGGACCAGAGGGTCCAGAGGGGATGTAGAGACCGTGGTAACTCCCAGCCCGGCGACCTCCCTCCCCTCAGAGGCGGTGCGCGCAGCCCACACAGAGCGCAGCAAGCCTTGCTTGCGCTGGAGCCGCCAGTCTGAGCGTGGCCGCCGGGGGAGCAGCACTGAGCTTGCTGTGGATCTCCTCCCCGAAGGGCGCGCAAGCCTTGGCGTTCATATTGGTTCCCCTAGAGCGCACCGAGGAGGAGGCGCAGCTGTCCAGTAGCCGGCCGCCTAATAAGTCTGGTCACTAACGTACTCCAGCTCTCCACTACCCTGCCAGGGCAGGTAAGATCACTGTTTGCCAGGGACTAAGGGACATCAGGGAAGGTAGAGAAAGGTGCCGTGGTTCCAACTTTTCAGCTGGAGTAGAAGGTCCGTCTGGCTGGAAAGTGTAGCTGTGCTGGCTCTGGGCTGTCCTGTGCGTCCTGCTGGGCTGTTGGTTCGCTAAGTCCTGGGGGCTGGCTCTGGAAAAAGCTTTAGGGGCCTAGGGGAGTGTAAGGGGAAGGGGGCGGGGGGGCGGAGGGGTGGAGGCAAGCGCGGCGAAGCCTTTGAGACCTTCCAGGAAGAGGGTTGAGGGTCTGAATGAAGCAAGGAGTGAGAACGAACTTGAAAAAAAAAAGAAGAAAAAAAAAACAAAGGAAGGGAAAGAAAACACCCTTTTGCTTCTTTTTGTTTGATTGCTAGTTACACAGGATGCTGCATACATATATGGAAAAAAAAAGCTGGGTTTAGATTCAGAAAACTTGGGCGTACGTCTTGGGTCTGCAATTTACTAATTATGAAACTCTGGAAAGTCATTTCACTTGTAGGGATCTCCTCTTTCCGCTTATCCTCCCCACTGCCTCATTTCATCTTGCATCATCAGTCCATTTCGTGTGGTTGAGTATGTTCTGGAAGAATTGTGCAAATCCCTTTAAAGTATTTATGAGAAGAATTAAGAGAGGGGAATAAAATTCAGATACACACTAGGTTGGGTCAGAATTGGGGCGGGGGGGGGGGAGGCAAACACCCTTTGTCTACAACTACCTTTCCTATGCTAACCCAAATTAAATTTCCACTCAAATGGGGGACGTAGGTAGGGGACTGAGGCAGGTCTGTGAAAACATCAAAACCAAGCCAGATTTCCTTCTCCATGCAACCAACTCTGCCACTGTTTTTAAGCCCGTGTCAAATATTTAGAAAATGAGCCTGTTTTTACAGGCAAGATCACGTTTTGTGTCCAGGAAACTAGCAGAAGATACAAATAAGCCTTGGAGATTCTGTAGTTGGGGATGTCTTGGTTCTATCTGAAAAAAAGGATAGAAAGGCATATTGTGGACTGTTTTTTTCCTGAGAAACAATCCCAGGAGTTGTCTGCAAGGACATCTCTACAAATCCTTCCCAACTGCAATATTGTTTTGCTCCCATAATAGCCAAGTCGGCTAACCTGGAAAGCTAAGAGATTGTTTAGGAATGTCACCAACTGAAGGGGAGGGTTGAAGCTAGGGTGTGGGGAGGACATAGCTAAATGAAAGGCAGAGAATCAATGAGATTTTGCCAAAATATCATTGAGGAAGAATAATTGAAGGTCACCTTTCTACCTCTGAGATTTTTACTGTTCTAAGAATTTAGTAAGATGTAACTTACTTGACTCTTTACTGGCTTTCTGCTACTCAGACTGTCAGAGATGATTCTTGTGCTATATTCTATTTGTGCCAAAAGTAGAACAGTTTTTACACTCTAAATTTTAGTGATTTAGAAGCCTCCCTGAAGGATGCTGAGGGCATAGTAACTGCCTGTGTTGCTACCTTTCCTCAGTTGTTCTCTAGAAGTCAACAATTAATGCTATTTGCATGGGGGGGGGGTATAGTCTATAGGTAATATTTTGGAGACCAGCCTCATCAGTTTACACAGACTCCTGGGTCATTCTCAGCTGTAAGACTGTCACTATTCACTTTGTTCTGATGATGATAATAACTCATAATTCCAAAGTTGTAATTTACAAAGCCCTTTTCTCATGAGCATCACTTTGAGATAGGTGGTAAAAACATTATCTAACAGCGGAGGAAACTGAAACTGAAGGATGAACATCTTCCTGGGTCTCTTTCCCACCCTCTGCCCAAATCCCAATGCTTCACCTCTGAGATCATCTTCCACTGTGTTTTGTATTGTATATATCTTGTAATACAGTTGTTTGGATGTTGTCTCCCCCCCATTACCACATGAGCTCCTTGAGGTAAGGGACAATCTTTTTGCCTTTCTTTGTATATCTTGAACACTTAGCACAGTGCCTGGGTCATAGTAAATCCTTAATAAATGTTGATTTACTAACTACAGAGCCAAGAGTGTCCTAATCTTCTATCTCTAAATCCAGTGAATACTGTGCTCTACCCCAAGATGATATCCCATTGAACTCAAGTATGCTACTCCATCTTTCTCTATATTTTCCAAACTTTCTTTAAAAAACATGTTTATATCATTGATCTTTACATTACCTTCATTTCTAAACATGCTATTCCCATCTCTCCTGCCCCTTATAACTAAGAATTTTTTAAAAGAAAAAAAAATTAAGTAGTATAGCAAAACAAGGCTACACATTAGTATAGCCAGATAGTATATGCAATATTCCCCACCCATAGTTCTTTAAAACTTTCCAAAGAAAGGAAGGAGGTACATTATCTCAACTTTTCTCCAGAGTCAAGCTTCTTGCAGGACTCAGCTCTAGTAATTTTCCAGGCCTATTGCATAGGTTCTATCCACCATTGCAAAATGCTATATCTAACAGGATGGAGGATAATATTTGCTGATATAGTAGCAAATTACATTTAGGGTTATCCACAGCTGTTCTAAGCACTCTGGTTTCCACTGATGCCCAGATATTAGTTCTATTGTTTTCATGCAGGTGTTTACTGCCTAATTATCTTGTAGATCCTTTCATTTTGCTGATTTTGCATGCTGCCATTTAAAGACAGGATGGAAAAGTTTTCAGAGACCTTACACACACACACAAAAACAAAAAACCCTCAGCTGTAAAGCTCCTCCTTCAAGTCAGTAATTATACTTCACGTTGAGGATTTTTTTTTTGGTCTTGAAAACATTTATCTGTAATATAAACAGTAACTTGGGCTTGCTCCTTCTTTGATTTGTTTCAGATAAGCTGTAGTATTCCTACTTGTTTTGAAATTGAAAACTCCTCCAGGGGGATTTTGGATACATGATGCTCTTACCATTTTCCTTTCCAGGCTATTATTTTCAAAAGACAGTACAAAGCACCAAATAAGTCATATTTTCTAGACTTACTCCTTCATGGGATCATAGATTTAAAACTGGAGAGAATATCAGAGGCAATCTAGTCCAGAGCCCTCATTTTACAGGTGAGGAAACTAACATCTCTGTAGTCAAAAATCCTCTGGAGTCTAGAAAATGCCAGCATCACTCAGGAATGGATGAAAGTGATATGCATGATTTTCTCTCTGGCTCCAAATGTGGTCTGCCTTTTCCAGTTTCCTGCCTTCACATAAGGAAAGGGAGGACAGGAATAAGACTAAACATGCTGCCTTAATACAGATTTGTTGTCATTGAGTTGTTTTAGTTCTTTCTGACTCTTTGTGATGCCATTTGGGGTTTTCTTGGCAGAGATACTAGAGTGGCTTGATGTTACCTTCTCCAGCTCATTTTACAGAGGAGGAACTGAGACAAAGTTAAGTGACTTGTCCAGGACCTTACAGTTAGGAGGTATCTAAGCTGGATCTAAACTCAGGAAAAATGAGTTTTCCTAATTCCTAGCCCAGTGCTGTAATAACTGAGACATCAGCTATCTTTAAGAGTTAGGCTGAAAGCCAGGAAGGCCTGGTTTCCAGTCCTCTTTTTGACACATATTGACTGCATGGCCCTGGGCAAGTTATTTATGCTGTCAGTGTTCTAAGCATTTCCTTTTCCACCCACTGTTATCACCCTAACAAACCAAAGGTTAAATGACTTGCCTATATAGGTTTTAAGTTATCAGAAACAGAATTTGAACCCAGGATCTCTGTTTCCAGAATCAATGGTCTGGTCTTTTCATATTTATGCAGAAAACTGTTTCCTTTGAACTTTTCATATATAGTATGACGAATTCTTGTATCTTCTTTCTTTCTGTTGTTAAATTGAATGCCTTTGAATTCTTTTCATTCATGTCAAGTTTTTGTAGACAATTTCCCCCCTATATCCCTTCTTCTTACCCTGAACTCCACTAACATCCAATATTATCCTCTACTGCTAATATATTAGGACAAATCCTTCCTTTACACAATGATGAAATGGTTGTTTTCCCTAAAATCCCTTATGGATGTGGGCCAAGTTCTAAAGGCTTAGGGTACAAGTCTGTAACTGGGATTCAAAAATGCTAGATGTTTTGATCCTAAAAGCATTCCTTAAGCATAACAATTGGCTTATAATGTTTCTTTTTTTAAAATTTTATTTAATTAGTCAATTTAGAATACTTTTCCTTGTATACAAGAACCATATTCTTTCCCTCCCCTACCCTGACTCCTCCTCCTAGCTAACTCATAATTCCACTGGGTATTACATGTGTCCTTGATCAAAACCTATTTCCATGTTGTTGATATTCACACTAGGATGATCATTTAGAGTCTCTATGCCCAATCATATGCCCCTCGACCCTTGTAATCAAGCAGTTGTTTTTCTTCAGTGTTTCTACTTCCACAGTTTTTCCTCTGAATGTGGATAGTGATCTCCTAGTGGATAGGGTGGATAGGTAATAGGATCTCATAGATCCCTCCGGGTGGTTCTGGATCACTGCATTCCCACTAATGGCCCATTATATTTGATTGTATCACAGTGTATCTGTCTCTGTGTACAATGTTCTCCTGGTTCTGCTCCTCTCACTCTGAATCTCTTCCTGGAGGTCGTTCCAGTCCCCATGGAATTCCTCCACTTTATTATTCCTTTGAGCACAATAGTATTCCATCACCAACATATATCACAATTTGTTCAGCCATTCTCCAATTGAAGGGCATCCCCTCATTTTCCAATTTTTGGCCACCACAAAGAGCGCAGCTATGAATATTCTTGTACAAGTCTTTTTCCTTATTATCTCTTTGGGGTACAAGCCCAGCAGTGCTATGGCTGGATCAAAGGGCAGACAGTCTTTTAGCCCCCTTTGGGCATAGTTCCAAATTGCCTTCCAGAATGTTTGGATCAGTTCACAACTCCACCAGCAATGAATTAATGTCCCTACTCTGCCACACCCCCTCTAGCATTCATTACTTTCCTTTGCTGTCATGTTAGCCAATCTGCTAGGTGTGAGGTGATACCTGAGAGTTGTTTTGATTTGCATCTCTCTGATTATAAGAGATTTAGAACACTTCTTCATGTGCTTATTAATAGTTTTGATTTATCTAAAAATTGCCTATTCATGTCCCTTGCCCATTTATCAATTCGAGAATGGCTTGATTTTTTGTACAATTGATTTAGCTCTTTGTAAATTTGAGTAATTAGACCTTTGTCAGAGGTTTTTGTTATGAAGATTGTTTCCCAATTTATTACTTCCCTTCTACTTCCCTTTTGGTTACATCGGTTTTGTTTGTACAAAACCTTTTTAATTTGATGTAATCAAAATTATTTTACATTTTGTGACTTTTTCTAAGTCTTGGTTGGTTTAAAATCTTTCCTTTCCCCAAAGCCTGACATGTATATTATTCTGTGTTCGCATAATTTACTTATAGTTTCCTTCTTTATGTTCAAGTCATTCACCCATTCTGAGTTTATCTTATAACCTCTCCCATACAGTCTTCCAATTTTCTCAACAGTTTTTTATCAAATAGTGGAGTTTTGTCCCAAAAGCTGGGATCCTTGAGCTTGTCATTGACTGTCTTGCTGAGGTCACTTACCCCAAGTCTATTCCACTGATCCTCCTTTCAGTCTCTTAGCCAGTACTATATTGTTTTGATGACCACTGATTTATAGTGTAGTTTGAGATCTAGAACTGCTAAGCTGCATTCCTTCACATTTTTTTTTTCATTATTTCCCCGGATATCCTTGATCTTTGTTCTTCCAAATGAACTTTATGGTTTTTTTTTCTAATTCAGTAAAAAAGTTTTTTGGTAGTTCAATGGGTATGGCAATAAATAAGTAAATTAGTTTGGGTAGGATTGTCATTTTTAATATGTTAGTTTGTCCTACCTATGAGCAATTGATGTTTTCTCCAATTAATTAGATCTAGTTTTAATTATTAGGAAAGTGTTTTGTAGTTGTGTTCATATAGTTCCTGTGTTTATCTTGGCAGATATATTCCTAAGTATTTTATATTGTCTTGGGTGATTTTAAATGGAATTTCTCTTTATAATTCTTGCTGCTGAGATGTGTTGGAAATATATAGAAATGCTTATGACTTATGTGGGTTTATTTTGAATCCTGCAACTTTGCTAAAGTTGTTGATTATTTCCACTAGCTTTTTAGTTGATTCTCTAGGATTCTTTAAGTAGACCATCATATCATCTGCAAACAGTGATAGCTGGGTCTCCTCATTGCCTATTTTAATACCTTCAATTTCTTTTTCTTCTCTAATTGCTACTGCTAGTGTTTCTAGTACAATGTTAAATAATAGAGGTGATAATGGGCATCCTTGTTTCACTCCTGATCTTATTGGGAATGCATCTAGTTTAACCCAATTACAGATAGTGTTTGCTGATGGTTTTAGATATATACTACTTATTATTTTTAGGAAAGGCCCTTCTATTCCTTTACTTTCTAATATTTTCAATTGGAATGAGTGTTTAATTTTCTCAAAGGCTCTTTCTGCATCTAGTGAGATAATTGTGTGATTTTTGTTGATTTGCTTGTTGATATGGTCAATTATGTGGATGGTTTTCCTAATATTGAACCATCCTTGCATTCCTGATATAAATCCCACCTGATCATAATGAATAACTTTCATGATCACTTGCTGGAGTCTTTTTGCTAATAGTCTATTTAAGATTTTTGTATCTATTTTCATTAAGGAGATTGGTCTATAGTTTTCTTTTTCTATTTTTGATCTTCCTGTCTTTGGAATCAGTAAGATATTTGTGTCATAAAAGGAATTTGGTAGAACTCCTTCTTTGCTTATTCTGTCAAATAGTTTGTATAATACTGGAATTGCTCTTTGAATTTTGATAGAATTCATTTGTGAATCCATCTGGTTGTGGGGATTTTTTTTTAGGGAGTTCTTTGATGGCTTGTTCAATTTCTTTTTCTGATATGGTATTGTTTAGGTATTCTATTTCTTCTTCTGTTAATATAGGCAATTTATATTTTTGTAAATATTCATCCATATCACCTAGATTGCCATATAATTGGGCATAATAGTTTTTAATGATTGCCTTAATTTCCTCTTCATTAGAGGTGAGGTCTCCCTTTTTATCTTTGATACTGCTAATTTGGTTTTCTTCTTTCCTTTTTTAAATTAAATTGACCAATACTTTGTCTTTTATTTGTTTTTTTTTCAATGTACCAGCTTCTAGTCTTATTTATTAAATCAATAGTTCTTTAACTTTTGATTTTGTTAATTTCTCCTTTAATTTTTAGGATCTCTAATTTAGTATTCATCTGAGGATTTTTTTATTTGTTCACTTTCTAGTTTTTTAATTTGCATGCCCAATTCATTGACCTCTGCCCTCCATAATTTGTTAATATATGAACTCAAGGATATAAATTTCCCCCTTAGTACTGCTTTGGCTGCATCCCATAGGTTTTGAAAGGATGTCTCATCATTGTCATTTTTTTCAATGAAATTGAAAATTGTTTCTATGATTTGTTCTTCAATTAACTGGTTTTGAAGAATCACACAGTTTAATTTCCAATTAATTTTTTATTTACCTCTCCATGTACCCTTACTAATTATTATTTTCATTGCATTGTGATCTGAGAAGATTGCATATATCATTTCTGCTCTTTTGCACTTGTTTGCAATGTTTTTATGCCCTAGTACATGGTCAATTTTTGTGAATGTACCATGTGCTGCTGAAAAGGTGTATTCCTTTTTGTTCCTATTTATTGTTCTCCACATATCTACTAAGTGTAATAGAATAGGTAAACTGAATATAAACTGTTACTTCTTGAGATAGTGAAGGTAAACTGATGGGAAAACTATTTCTCTTGCAATGACTGTTGTCCTCTGGCTTTTACTTGAGAGAGCTGCTATAGGAACCTACACCTGCTTATTATTAGTGGAGGTAGAACAGAGAAATGCTGAGGGATGCTGGTACACAGGGAATACTGCTCTAGATAGATACTTGAGGATACTCTGGGGTTTGCCTACTGATCCCTACTGATTGCTGATGGATCAATCTATTTCCTAACCTCCTTCATCCCTCCCTCCCTCCCTTAATCAACCTCTCCCTTTTGCCTCCCTCACCTCCCAAATCTTCCCAAAGCCTTTGCTTCTTCCCTCCCTCCTGAGTGAACTACAAAGATACTCTAGTTGTTTTCTCAGTCGGGGTTTTATTGGGATAACAGGATGGGAAACTGAGGTAAGAGGGATGAGGATTTCCCTAGACTATGAGGATAATTTTAGAAAGGTTTGAGGAAGTATTCCAGTACATTCCGTTGGAACCCTGGTTCTTGCATTTTGGTCCACAAGTCCTGCAAAACCTCTCTCTCTTCATGTCTTTATCACATGTCTAATTTTTCCAATATTTCATTCACTTCTCTTCTCTCTTATTTTTTTCTTGGTTTGATTTATCTAGTTATGATAGAAGAAGGTTCAGGTCTCCCACTAGTAGTATAGTTTTTTCTATTTCTTCCTTGAGCTTCACTAGTTTCTCCTTTAGAAATTTGGATGCTATGCCATTTGGAGCATACGTGTTTAGTACTGATGTTTCCTCATTGTCTATACTGCCTTTTATCAGGATGTAGTTACCTTCCCTATCTCTTTTGACTAGATCTATTTTTACTTTGGCTTTGTCAGATATCATGATTTCGACTCCTGCCTTTCTTTTCTCAGTTGATGCCCAATAGATTTTGCTCCATCCACTTACCTTTACCCTATGCGTGTCTACCTTCCTCATGTGTGTTTCTTGTAGACAACATATGGTAGGATTTTGGTTTCTAATCCACCTTGCTGTTTGCTTGCGTTTTATGGGTGAGTTCATTCCATTCACATTCAGAGTTATGATTACGAGCTGTGTATTTCCCAGCATTTTGATTTCCACTCCTAGTCTTTCCCTTTCTTCTTTCACTATTTCCTTCTACACCAGTATTTTTTTAATTGGTCCCCCTAATTCCCACACTTATATTACTTCCCTTTCTATGCCCCCCCCTTCTTATTCCCCTCATTTTCTTTATGGTTTTTTTTAAACTACCCCTCCCACTCCCTCCCTTGTATTGCTTCCCTCCCCACCAGTCCATTTGTTACTCTTCTACTTCTCTATAGGGCAAGAATCAATTTTCTGCCCCAATGGATTTGATTGTTCTTCCCTCTTTGAGTCAATTTCAATGCAGGTAAGAATTAAGTATTTCCTGTTTCCAACTTCTTTGCCCTTCCAGGGTATTGGTGTTCTCCCACACTTCCACCATGTGCTTCTTTATGACATGTAAATTTACTCCATTTTATTTCCTTTCCCATTTCTCTTTGTATTAACCTCTTTTTTTACCTGTAGTTTTATATGGGTAGTTGATTCTTGGTTGTAGATCTAGTTGCCTATCTTTCTGGAATATCATATCCCATGCCTTTCAGTTCTTCAGTGTAGATGCAGCCATATCCTGTGTTATCCTAACTGTAGTTCCATGGTATCTGAATGACTTCTTCCTAACAACTTGTAATATTTTTTCCTTGGTCTAGTAGTTCTTGAATTTGGCTATAACATTTCTAGATGTTGTCAGTTGGGGATTAAGTACAGAAGGTGATCTGTGGATTCTTTCAATATCCACTTTCCCTTCTTGCTCTAGAATGTTGAGGCAGTTTTCTTGGATAATTTCCTGTAGAATGATGTCCAGACTTTTTCTTTTGTCATGGTCTTCCGGTAGACCAATGATTCTTAAAATGTCTCTCCTTGACCCATTTTCTAAATCTTCCATTTTGTGGATGAGGTATTTCATATTTTCCTCATTTTTTTCATTCTTTTTATTTTGTTTTATAGTTTCCTGCTGTGTTATGAAGTCGTTTGCTTCTAGTTGTTGGATTCTAGTTTTTAAAGACTGAATTTCATCCCTGGCTCTTTGGTCATCCTTCTTCTGATCTTTCATCTCCTTTGCCTCATTTTCAAGCTAATTAATTGTAGCTTTCAAGACACTATTTTCTGTTTCCAGATCATTTATTTTGCCTTTTAAGTTATTTTCTCAGTTGTCTTCAGCCTCTCTTGTTTTTTGAATTGTATTTTGAGTTCTTCCAAAGCCTGTATTCAATTCACTGGCATTTCTGTGTTTTTGCTTGGTGTTCCTTGATTCTCCTGTTTCATTTGCTCCTTGTTTATTGCCTCAATAGAAGCTGTTGATTGTAATTTCTTTTTTTCTTTTTCTGTTGTTTACTCATATTTCCCCCTTCTTTCATCCCTGTATATGCCGTAGTCTTGCTCCTCTCATTATGTGCTAGATCTGTGGGTTTGGGCTGTTCTGTTCTGAGGGGACTTCTTCTCTGTTCTGCTATTTGATCAGGTTAGTCAGATCTTCCCAGGCTGACAGCAGAAGCTGAAAAGGAGCAGGGTTTCCCACCCTGTTGTCAAGGTTGCTGAATGTAGTTTGTTGCAGCTTTTGCCCTTGGGGCTTAGTCAGCAAGGCTCTCAGATCAGTCTGTGGGGTGGGGTGTTAGATCTTGAACTTCCCTGCCCTCTGAAGGTTTCTTTTCTGCTCTATTGATGAGATTGAGCCAGGGCAGAGGAGTTGATCTACAAAGATGGATATGCCCTAAGACCAAGACCTCCAGAAAGGGTTGGGGGTGAGGGCAAGATGGAGCATCCTGGTTACAATTGGGCTGCCTCCTCTTCGCTTCTCCTCCAGCTGCCTCTATGCCGCCTCTGTTCTACACTCTGAGCCTGGCACAGCTTTGCCAGCAAGGTGCTCCCTCTGGACTAGTACCCTTGCCTGCTCAGAGATTCTAGCCACTGCTGGAGGCTCAGAGCTGTAGGGGGGAAACGGTCCTGGGACCTTCCTTCTTCCTTCCCTTTAAACCCATGTCTTCTAGAGTTCAGCTTTTTGGGGGAGCATACCTTTTAAGCTGGGTCCAGGAGGAGGGTTCCCTAGCTCTATCCTGTTGTTAGATTTGGTTTTCAGTCACCTCAAAGCATTCTGTTTTTGATCAGTGAGGAAGGGTTTGCAGAGGTCTGGGAGGTTGCTGTCTCTAAGCTGCCATCTTGACTCTACCTATGGCTTATAATATTTCACAATAAACTTTTTATAGTAGAATATTCTTGCTTTTACATTAAGAATTTGTATCAACTTGTTTAAAACTCCTCCTGAATGACTTTTATTTTCTGGGTTATACATGTATTATCGTGCAAAACATATTTCCTTATTATTCTTTTTTGTAAGTGAATAATATTATAAAACCCAAACCTCAAAACATATATCCAAATATATGAGTGATGTCATATGCTTTTATCTGTATTTTTATTTAAACAGTTCTTGCTCTGGAGGTGGATAGCATTCTTTTTCATAAGTCCCTCCAAATTGTCTTGGATTATTGTATTGCTGTTAGTAAAGAAGTCAGTCACATTGGATCATTCCCCAATATTTCAGTTACTGTATATAATATTCTCCTGGTTCTGCTTATTTCACTGCATTAGTTCACAAAGGGTCTTTCTAGTTTTTTCTGAAATCATTTTGTTCATCATTTCTTATAGCACAATGGTATTCTATCACCATCATATGCCACAATTTGGTCAGCCATTCCCCAATTAATGGACATTCCTTTAGTTTCTAATTCTTTGCCACCACAAAAAGTGCAGCTATAAATATTTTTGTACAAACAGGTCCTTTTTAATTTTTATTTTTATCTCTTTGGGATACAGACCTAGTAGTGGTATTACCAGTTCAAAAGATATGCATTCTTTTATAGCCCTTTGGGCATAATGCCAAATTGCCCTTCAGAATGGTTGTGTCAATTCACAAGTCCACCAGCAATGAATTAGTGTTTCAATTTTGACACATCCCCTCCAACATTTATTATTTGCCCTTACTGTCATATTAGTCAATCTGATCGGTGTGAGGTGGTACCTCAGAGTTGTTTTAATTTGCATTTCTCTAATCAAGAGGGATTCAGAACATTTTTTCATATGATTATCGATAACTTTGGCTTATTCATCTGAAAACTGCCGATTCATATCCTCTCTTCTGACCATTTATCAATTGGAGAACAACTTGGATTCTTATAAATTTTACTTAGTTCCTTGATATATTTGAGAAATGAGGCCTCAGACACTTCCCAGCTGTGTGATCCTGGGCAAGTCACTTGACCCCCATTGCCTATCCCTTACCACTCTTCTGCCTTGAAGCCAATACAAAGTATTGACTCCAAGACGGAAGGTAAGGGTTTAAAAAAAATATTTGAGAAATGAGACATTTATCAGAGAAATTTGTTATAAATTTTTTTTCTCAGTTTGTTGCTTCCCTTCTAATCTTGGTTGCATTGCTTTTATTTGTACAACCCTTTTTTATTTTATTTTATTTTTTAAAACCTTTACCTTCTGTCTTGGAGCCAATACTGTGTATTGGCTCCAAGGCAGAAGGGTGGGTGGTAAGGGCTAGGCAATGGGGGTCAAGTGACTTGCCCAGGGTCACACAGCTGAGAAGTGTCTGAGATCAGATTTGAACCTAGCACCTCCCGTCTCTAGGCCTGGCTTTCAATCCACTGAGCTACCCAGCTGTCCCCTACAACCCCTTTTTAATTTAGTATAATTTAAATTATTCATTTTAAATCTTGTAATGTTCTCTATCTCTTCCTTGGTAAAAAAAATACCTTCCTTTTCCATATACCTGACAGGTAAACTATTCTATGTTCCCCTAATTACTTATATCACTCTATGTTTAAATCATATATCCATTTTGACTGTATCCCAGTATAAGGTGTGAAATATTGATCTAAACCTAATTTTTGCCATACTGTCTTCCAATTTTCCCAAATATTTTGTCAAATGGTAAATTCTTATCCCAAAAGTTGGGATCTTTGGGTTTATCAAACACTGGATTGCTGAGGTCATTTATCCCCAAACTATTCCATTTATCCATCCTTCTATTTCTTGGCCAGTGCCAGATTGCTTTGATGATTATTACTTTATAGTACAATTTAAGATCTAGTACCACTATCCTTCACATTTTTTTGTTAGTTCTCTTAATATTCTTGACCTTTTGTTTTCCAGATGAATTTTGTTATTATTTTTTATAGTTCTATAAAATATTTTTTGGTAGTTTCATAGGTATGGCACTGAACAAATTAATTTAGGTAGGATTGTCATTTTTATTATATTAGCTCAGCCTACCCATGAGCGATTAATGTTTTTCCAATTGTTTAAGTCTAATATTTTTGTGCGTGTGAAAAGTGTTTTGTAATTTTATTAATATAATTCCTGCATTTGTTTTGGCAGGTAGATTCCCAAATTTTATATTGTCTAGAGTGATTTTTAAATGGAGTTTCTCTTTCTAACTCTTGCTACTGAGTTTTTTTTGGAAATATATAGAAATGTTGATGACTTATGTAGGTTTATTTTGTATCCTGCAACTCTGCTAAAGTTATTAATTATTTCAACTAGTTTTTTAGTAGAATTTTTAGGATTCTCTAAGTATGTCATCATATCATACGCACAGAGTGATAGTTTAGTTTCCTCATTGCCTATTCTAATTTCTTCAATTTCTTTTTTCTTCTGTTATTAATATAGCTAGCATTTCTAATACAATATTAAATAATAGCGGTGATAATGGGCAACCTTGATTCACTCTTGATCTTGTTGGGCAGGCTTCTAACTTATTCCCATTGCAGATGATACTTGCTGATGGTTTTAAATAAATACTACTTATTATTTTAAGAAAAGGCTCTTTTATTCTTTTGCTTTCTAGTGTTTTCAAAAGGAATGGATGTTGCATTTTGTCAAAGGCTAAAGCATCTATTGAGATAATCATATAATTTCTCATAGTTTGATTACTGATGTGCTCAATTATGCAGATGGTTTTCCTACTATGAAACCATCTTTGCATTCCTGGTATAAATCCCACCTGATCATAGTGAGTAATCCTTGTGCTATATTACTGTAGTTTCTTTGCTATCTTCCTGAATCTCTGAAATGCTATATATATAAAGACTTCTCTACACTTCATTAGTCAATTTTAGATGACAGACCCTTAACTTCAAGTTTTATTTGACTTCAGGTAACTTCCCTATTGTTGTGGTCAACTTTTCAGTTCTTTTATTTCTTTTTTTTTTAAACCCTTACCTTCTGGCTTGGAGCCAATACTGTGTATTGGCTCCAAGGCAGAAGAATGGTAAGGGCTAAGCAATGGGGGTCAAGTGACTTGCCCAGGGTCACACAGCTAGGAAGTGGCTGAGGTCAGATTTGAACCTAGGACCTCCCATCTCTAGGTCTGGTTCTCAATCCACTGAGCTACCCAGCTGCCCCCCAGTTCTTTTATTTCTAACAATTTCCCCCAAATGCGTTTTGGGGTATGCTTTGACTGAAAATTCAAAAAGGAACTGCAGGCAGGCAGTGTGTAGTTCCACATTTATTTTCTTTTGCTTTTGGCCAAAATGGAATCTATAATTGAAAACAAGGAAAATTACTTCTTCCTTTAAGGCCATGAAAATCACAGTCTCCTTCTGGCATCCTTTATTTTAAATTTTAAAATCTTCCATTTCAAATGTCCTTGATTACATAAGTGATACACAAAGAGAATTGCATCCAGTTTTCCTTTCCCATATCTATTCAACGATTTACAAGAACCACCAATGACTTTGGTAGGAAAAAGAAAAGATGTGCTGAGTTATCAGGAGGTTTAAGAGAGACTAATTTTTGCTGAAATTCTCCCTTGATTTGTTTAAGGAGTCAATTCTTTATTTCATATGAATGGGCAGCTCCACACAATCATGGGGCAATGGGCATTTATAGACTTCGACATCGGGGAAGGGCCAGTGATGATGCTTACTTACCTTAGAGTGGGCTGGCAGTTGAGGCAGCGCTCTCTACATGTGAAAACCTGAAAGCCCAGCTCCAATGGCAACGGACACAATCTCTCACCTCAGTAAACAGAGACTCCCCAACTGCTCAAATTGTATTTATGTCTTTCCCCAGAGCAGTCTGGATTGATCTTGGAATATCAGCATAGAAAGGCTTCCTAAAGATCTTTCAGTCAAATCCTATAATCTTACAGTTGCAACTGTTGAAAGCTCTAATAAATATTTAAAGTCACCCAGTCAATTTTATTGGCAGAGCTGGGACTAAAATTCCCACCTCCTAACACCTCGTCCTGCTGCCTTTCTGCTGGACCAGCTTCCTCGGGTGCCATTATAGCCCCAGGCTTCTCTCCATTGAGTGACTCACTAGTCCCCTTGCCCAGGAAAGGGAGGTAGGTTGGGAGTGAGAACTTGAGGGAGACCCTCCAATCTGAGATACCCTCCTTCATAATTAACCCTTGCAATAGCAGACAGAATTCCTTTTCAGCAAACCAGATGTGTAAAGATCTGGATTTACAAAGTAGGTAAATGAGGAGGGTTTTCAGTACACACCGGATAGAATTCCTCTGCATGTTATTCCTTTAGTTGTTTGAGAGTAAACTTCAGAGGGTAAGGACCAGCCTGTTTTAGCAGTTCAGGCCATGGTCAGTCATTTCAGTGTCAGATAAAGTTGGGTTTCCTATGTTATCGTGGACACTTTTCTTCTGGTTCTTCCATCACAAGAACCTCTACCTCTTGTTCACAAACTTAGGGATGCAGAAGCAGGAGCACCGGCTTGCAGATTGTAATCATTTGAAAGGGGATGGAATCAGATGCCTCAAAAACTGATTTTTGTTGTCATTCAGGCATTTCAGCTGCCTCCACTTCTCTGTAACCTGATTACAAACAGGGAAGTAATATGGTCAGACCTGTGCTATACACCAAATATGATAACACTGGTTGAACATATGCTTAAGCATACGTCTTATAAATACGTAACCAAGAAAATGTTAGCAGGAGAGTTCTCTAGGGAAAGCTAAGATGCATGTGGTTAGTGATGGTGATATATCACCCCTAAGCAGCCTGGATAAAAGAGGGAGGTGTTTACTCTTCCTGAGAAAACACACTGAAGAAATGACCCTATTGCCCGGGAGTGGTTCATCTTACTGTATGTTCAGAGATGCCATGCATTAGTTCCTTCATTGCCTTAAAACAATGCCTTTTGTCCTCCAATTTGTGGATGGCCTCCTTATTATACATGAAAAAAACCATATCATGTGATTGGGGCTCTGTAGTTTCTCCCCAAATTGATTTCCAATGAAGATTGTCTGAATCACTTCTTTTTTTTAAACTTACCTTCCGTCTTGGAATCAATACTGTGTATTGTTTCCAAGGCAGAAGAGTGGTAAGAGCTAGGCAACAGAGTTAAGGGACTTGACACAGCTGGGAAGTGTCTGAGATCAGATTTGAACCCAGGGCCTCCCATCTCTAAGCCTGGCTCTCTATCACTGAGTCACCCAGCTGCCCTCTGCAAAAGGGTGATGTTTATAAGCCAGTGGCTTGGAAGGTGAACCTATTTTCCTATGGAAATGGTGCCATCTATGGAAGTTGTAGTTCCAGTCATGTCACAAAAGTCTATTTAACTTAGAATGTAGGTGAAGAAAAGTCGTTGTTCACCCTGCTTTTGGAAATTGGTTCACGTATGAACTGGATTTAAAGGATTCAGAGTTGCACAGATTTGGACATCTCACTCTCTCACAAAGTTATCAAAGTGCAGTGGGTCCAGACAAAAGTCAGGAAGACTGGCAGTGGTTCAGAAGGCAGTGGATGACTTCGGCATCTTTGATGTGTGACCAAGCTCTAAGCTCTCCATGATGCCTGCTAGCCTGCCTTCATGGCCATTGGGATAAATTCTTCTGATCCCCCCATTCCACTGAGGGAAGTCTTCATATCCTTGGGATAGACATCCCCCTAATTCCCCAATGTATGAGAGACCTGCCAGTTACCCTCAATCTGATTTAGCCCATCTGCCGAGATGCTTTTGCTGGGCGCTAGGTGCTGTGCATGCTACAGTTTCTTAGAGCCACAGCTGAAAGTTAGGGGAGACCCCAAAGTTAGAGGATCAGCTCTGAAAAGGGTTTGGCAAGCCCTCACACCAGAGGTGCTAGTCCTCCCTGCATATTCCATTCATGCTGATACTAGTACTAATATTTCAGTCATCAATCATTCAACAAGTATGTTTTAAGATTGTGCAATTTGGGGTACATGTTATTGAAGAGCCACAGAGGGAAATGAAAAATTCCATTGTCCATACAGAGCCTATAACCTCTTAGAGAGTTGCCTAGTGCACTGATAATTTAAGTGACTTTAAAAAGACCATCCTAGTGCAAACACCAACAACATGGAAATAGGTTCTGATCAAGGACACATGCAAAACCCAATGGAATTGTGTGTGGGCCACGGGAAGGGTGGAGGAGAGGAAGGAGGGAAAGAATATGATTCTTGCAACCAAGGAACAATGTTCTAAATTGACTAAAATTTTTATTAAAAAAAAAAATTAAAAAATAAATAAAAAATAAAAAGACCACATATCCAGAATGTGTCAGAAGTGGGATGTGAACTGCCTTTGTGACTTCAACGCCAACTCTATCCATCATGCCAAAGCAGTTTGGGGAAGGAGGAACACTATCTCATTGACTCTTTGGATTACAGGCCCATTAGTGGTATTGCTGGGTCAAAGGGCATGCATAGTTTTATGGCCCTTTGGGCATCATTAATTACTCTCATTTAATCAATTAACAACGATTAATAACAATTTCTAAAAAAAAAAACTGGGGGCCTTTCATTGGAATGATAAGAGGCTGGATTTAGAATCAGATCACCTGTATTCAAGTTCTGGTTCTAGTATTTTCTAGCTCTTTTTTCAATTTTGTATAATTCACTTTCTCTCTTAAATGTCATGTTTATGTTCTTTAAAATTAGGGGAGGGGGTGGCCCAGATGGTCTCAATAGTACTTTCCCACTTTAACAGTCTATGATTCCCAACTCCAAGATTATATCCTCTTCATCCTGCCCTCCCATCCACCCCCACCTCCACTGAAGAAGAAAAACAAAACTCTTGTAGCAAATAATCCATATCCCTTTGATATAAAATTTCTGCTGATTACTATCCCTTATATTCTTTGACCTCTCGGGACAGTGGCCATTTTGTCATTCTGAGTGAGGAAGGATTATATACACATACCCACAGAGAGAAAGAGGTATTACAAATAATACAATGAACAATACAATGAAATAATTGTGAAAGGCTGTTTTGATGCATTTTAGGGCAAAAGGACTTCATCAATTGCCATGTCCAGAAACATTTTTTTTCCAAGTGACTAGCCTTCCAGTGATGGACCTTTCCAATCTCTGGCCAGTTCCTAGATGGCGAGCATATATATAGTTCATCCCTGAGCCCATGGTGAAAACCTTTCCAAATGACACTCCTGCTAGGAGGCACAGTGACTAGAACACCAGGGCTGGTCAAGAAGACCAGAATTCAAATCTTGCCTCAGCCACATTCTAGCTATGTCACCCTAGGCAAGTCACTGAATCTTTTGCCTCAGTTTCTCCATCTATAAAGTATGAATAATAATACTTACCTCCCAGGGTTATAGTGAAGATCAACTGAGACCATAATGATAAAGTGCTTAGCACAGTGCCTGACACAAAATAAATGCTTTAACTGTCCGCTCTTATTTCCAGGTCAGTATTACCTGCCAAAGCTCATACTTTGCCACCGTGGCCTTAAAGATTAGAGCAAACTCCAGGCTACAGAGCTCTTAGTAGTATTCAAACTGGCATAAGTATTCTAGTTTCTGAAATAAATTGTTTCCCAAGATGAAGGAAGGTTATTTTTTAGAAACATATTTCTTCCTTTCTTTTGTTTTTAGATCACCTACATTTCCTCCCTATATTCTTTCCCCATCCTTCCCAGAGAAATATCTTTATAACAAAGAATTTTTTAAAAGAAGAGAAATAAATGCAGCTAAAGGAGTTGATACTTAGAAAAACGTCTGACATTATTTAAAATGTTTCCATACTGTGCAAAAGCACAAGGAGAGCAGGCAGGATGACAAAAGTATCAAAACATCTTCTTATGTCTCTTCTCGAGGGCCAAACTTGACACTATAATTTTGCAACATGCAGTTTTAATTATTTTGTCGCCTTTCTTTGTTCCATTTATATTGTAGTCATTGAACATATTGTCTAGTTGGCTTTGCTTGCTTCTCTTTGCATGGATTACTATATCTTTCCATACTTTTCTGCATCGATTAGGTTCATTATTTTTCACAGCACAATGATATTCCATTGCATTTGTGTACCATTTTGTTTTATCCATTTATTTTTTATTATTGTATTATCCTTATTAAAATGTATTATTCATACATTTTGGTTTATCCATTACATTGATTTCATTTCCAGTTCTTGGCTCCAAGGAATTTTATTGAATGGATAAATATGCATATATGAAATGAAGAAAGTTTTTATTAAGCACTGTGTGCCAAGTAGTGGAAATAAAGATTAAAAAATAAAAAAAGGAAAATGATCCCTGCCTGCCTTCAAGAAGCTCATCTTTTAGTTATGGCAACAATTCCTATTGGAAAGTTCAGCGCTAAGAATTTTCTGCAGTCCATTAACTAACAACATCCCTGTTTCTGATGTTGAGCCATTCAGCAGTGCCAAGGATTTTAAGATGAGAACAAAATGAAATAGAAAATGGGAATCATGTTTTCATTTTGCAGAAAATATTTTTGTTCTTCTGCAAAGATGAGTAGTGATTTAGAATATAATAGGAGATAAGTGACCAAATACATGATTTCTTTGAGATGGGAAACTCCAGGGAGAGGAAAGTCAGGCCACCAGTTGATGCTGGCACTTTCTTTATCTTAGAGAGTTACCTAGCCTATTGTCATTTGTAATGACTTGTCCAAGGACACAGCCAATGTACAGGAGAGGAAGAACTGGAGTCTGCGTCTGCAGGGATTCCAGGTCACCTCTCTACTTTTCCATGCTTTCTTGCTGCTGCTGTTCAATCACTTTTCAGTGGTGTCTGATTCTTCATGTCCCCATTTGGAGCTTTCTTGGCAAAGATACTGGAGTGGATTGCCATTTACTTCTCCAGTTCATTTTACAGATGAGGAAACTGAGGCAAACAGGGTTAAGTTATGCTCAAGGTCGCAAAGCTAGGAAGTATCTGGGAGCTGACTTCATAAAGATGAGACTTCCTAATTGCAGCTCTCTCCACTGTACCATCCACCTGCCCACTCTACCATGTTGCCACAGAATAAATGTGATAGATAATATTCAGAGCTCATAGGAGATGTGGTATTAGGAACCACAAGAACATCTTTTATGTCTATGAAGATCAAATGACACTATAGCTAGCTAATTTTTTAAAAATATCTTTACTTTCTCTCTTTGAAGTATCATTCTAAGGCAGAAGAGTGGGAAGGATTAGGCAATTGGGTTAAATGACTGGCCCAGAGTCATACAACTAAATAATGTATGATGTCAGATTTGAACCCAAGTCCTCCTGACTCCAAGCCTGGTGCTCTAACCATGGTGCTATAACTATAATTTTATATCTGAGAATACAAGAATACAGAATTCTTCTTTGGCCTTTTTTTGATGCCCTTCACTTCACTTTCCTTGTCCTGGTTACACCTCTTGAAGAGATTTTCAGGTAAACTCAAGTGCCTCCTTCACTTTTTTACCTACCAGTGGCTAGAGAGCAAATGCCACAGGCTGTTAGAACCCTGGGTTCAGCGCCTCTTCTGACACTTGCGGACTGCAGCAAGCAGTGTTCTCTCTCTGAACCTGAGGAAACCTTCTACAGAAGAAGTTCTTAACCATTGTTATGTCTTAGCCACTTTCCAAACTTAGGCTAGTTCCCAGGTGATAGCGATATTTCATCCCTGGGTTCATCCTGAAAGCCTTTCCAGATGATAGGACAGCTGGGAGGCACAGTGATTAGAACCCCAGGCCTGAAGTGAGGAAAATCAGAATTCAAATCTTGCCTCAGATGCTTACTAACTATGTGACCTCAGGGAAGTCCCTCTGTTTGCCTCTGTTGACCCATTTGTAAAATGGAGATGATGATGATAATAATTATAACAATACTGACTTCTCAGGGTTGTTTTGAACATCACCTAAGATAATAAGTAAAGGGAAATCAGAGGGAAGTCCTTGACCCATCTAGAAGTAATTATTTATGCGATGAGTGGTTTGGGTGAAGGTGGAGGAGAAAGTTCATTTTGTAATTAAAAAAAAAAAGTAAGTAATTAAACAACTTACGCAATTCCACCTCATGATTTAGTGGTCTAGGCAAAGTAAGAGCCCTGTTGGGAAGGTTGGGAAGTGTTAAATATTTACTAAAGACACTTAAACTTCTCATACATCAGTTTTCCTCTCTTTTAAAAAGTATGTTTAATAATATAATTCCTTCCTTTATCAAAGGGCATCAAGATACATATCATATTTATAGAACACTGAAAACATTCAGACAAGAGTACTCCAGGAAAGAGAAAAGTGTCTGAAACAGGAAGAGATTTTCATTGCTTAATAGAATACATTTACGATTCCGTATTCAGCAATCACTATAGAACACTGAACTAATATTAGATCATGTTCTTAAGAGAGAAGACAAACAAGAGCAACTCAGTTTTAAAGAAACAAAAGCAATGTTCTTTAGATGAGAAGATGGCTGGAAAGAGCATCAGGAAGTCAAAGGCTGGGCTTCATGAAGCCAAGATCCAAGCTGAGATCTCTGGTCTGGCATAGGACATTGGACTGGGAATCAAGAAAAACTGCTGTCAAATCCTGCCCAGATTGTCCCTAGCTGCTTGACCCTAGGAAGGTCCCTTCAGTGCTCTGATTCTGGGACAGCTAGATGGCACAGTGAATAGAGCACTGGACCTGGAGTTAGGAAGACTCATCTTCCTTAGTTTAAATCCAGCCTCAAATACTTACTAGTTGCTATGTGGCCATGGGTAAATCACTTAACCATTTTGCCTCCGTTTCCTCAAATATGAAATGAGCTGGAAAAGGAAATGGCAAACCACTCCAGTATCTTTCCAAGAAACCCCAAAATGGGGTCTCAAAGAATCAGACACTAGTAAAAAGCAACTGACTGGCCTCAATTTCCTAATGAAGGTATTGGATTCTGCATCTCTAAGGATCCTTCCCCACTCTAAAATATGTAATAGAATTATTTCCACTCCACTAAAGTTCTTATATTATTCCAACAGAACTGATAGGATGGAAGCTAATATGAAAAGGAGACTATAAGAATCTTTTAAAATGTTCATTAATTAAAGGGAAGACTACAAATGTGTTTGGCATAAGCCAGATGTGCATGTAGTTAAATATATCAAATTGATCATCTTTTCCATTGACAAACTGTTCCAGATTTTCAAGCACCATGTCTATCCAGAGATGAAGCTGTTTTCAAATTGTTTTGCCAATAATAACACTGAAGTCAAGAAAACAAGTCAGATTTATGCAAAAGAAATTGCAATCCTCTTTAGTAGAAAAATCTTCAGAACTAAGAAGAAAAAGATCTATTCATTGACCTAGTCCTTTTCTAAAAAGGCAGTTCTGGTAGAGTGTAAAGAGCTTTGGATTTGAAGTCAGGAGACCTGGATTGCTAAGGGGTATAAAATTGTATGCCCTTTGATCCAGTAATATCATTACTAGGTTTATAACCCAAAAAGATCAAAGAAAAGGGAAACAGATCCATATGTACAAAAACATCAATAGCAACTCTTTTTGTGGTGGCAAAGAATTGGAAATTGAGGGGATGCTTTCAGTTGGGGAATGGCTAAACAAGTTGTGGTGCATTCTTGTGATGGAATATTATAGTGCTGTAAAAAGTGAAGGTGCTAGTTTCAGAAAAACTGAGGAAGACATATGAACTGATACAAAATGAAGTAAGCAAAGCCAGAACACTGTACATAGTAATATTAATGTTATAATGATGGTCAACGGTGAAAGACTTAGCTACTCTTTTAATTGTATTAACAATACAATTCCAGAGGAACCATGCTGAAAAATGCTATCCACCTCCAGGGAGAACACTAATAAATTCTGAGTGCAAACTAAAGCATATTTTTCCACTTTTGTTATGTTTCTTGCTTTTTATTATTTTCTGTTTGTTTTTGCAATGTAACAAATATGGAAACATTTTTAAAATCATCTTTTAAAAAATCATCTGGATTCCCGCCCTGCTCTGCTTGAAGTAATTCAAAGGATCCATCAATTCTAGTCTGAAAACCTAAATTGAACTTGATTCTTAATTACTTAACACCAAATCCCATTTCAAACTGATTTCATGCCAACAGATTGAATCTAATTTAAAGAAAGAGCAATTTAAAATTATTCTTTGTTGCACAAGCTTCCTACTATATAGCAAGTAATTTTTAAATTATAATTCTCCAGAAATCAGCTCAAACTTTCAGAATAAAGAACATAAATTCTTAGTAAATGATAACAATACAAATCCAAAATTTGCCTCATCAAATTGTAAATCAGTGTCTGATCATCATAGAGATATTTTGAAGGTAGTTAGAAATAGGAACCTGAAGCTCAGGAGAGAAGTCAGGACTTCTAGAGATACAGATTAGAATTCATTCTGTGTAGGCAAGTGCTGGTCGAAACCATGGGTAGTTGTTGTTGTTGTTGTTGTTTTAATTTTATTATCTGGATTTTAACTTTTTATTTGCTAAAAGGTAAATAAGGTTCAGGCTGAAATGATGAGATAAGAGAAGCCACCTCCATCAATCCACTTGTGAAAGTGAGAGGTCCACAAGTATTATACATCGCATATGGTTTTGGACTTTTTCAATGCATCAGTAAATTATGCTGACTTTTTCTCTCTAAAAAAAAAAAAAAACTTTGTCATATGGATTGGTTCTGTGGGATAGCTAGGTAGAGGAGAAATATTTGGAATACTATGGAATACTAAGAAACAAAATATGAAATTGCCAAGAGAGAGAAGATGAGGGAAGAGACTAGGGCCATAGGCTCTCAACGAAATATATTTTAGGGTGATAAGAAGAGAGAAAAAGTCAAAGAAAAAAAAACAATTGGATTTGACAATTAGGAGGTCATTGGATACCTTTGTGAAGGTAGATTGTATAGTCGGTAGAATCCATATTTAGGATACAGTGAGTAGTGAGGAAATAGAAGTATTGTATATAGACAGGTTTGTTTGTTTGTTTTTCATTTTAGAAGCAAAGTGGAGGAAATAAAAGGAAAAAACAGCTAATAATCACAGAATCTCAGAGTTGGAAGGGACCTCAGAAATCAGTTAGTCCAACCTGTATCTTAACAAGCATCCTCTCTATACTATATAGCACAGCGATTGCCGGAAGATTTCCAGTAAAGGGGAACACACTGGCAAAAGCATTCTACTTTGCATTAGTTCTGTTAGGAAGATTTTTCCTTACTTCTGTTCTAAATCTACCCTATAGAATTTCTACTCATTGTCTATGTGGCCAAAAAGAAGCCTCATCCTTCTTCCATATGAAATGCTTTCAAGTAGATAAAAGTTATTATACCTCTTCATAAGCCATCTCTTCTCCAGGCTTAACATCCTCAGCTCCTTCAACAAGTTCTTAGACTTTATTTGGCCCTGTGATATCAGCCCATCTCTGATGTATTGTGTTCGGAAATGGGAGAGAGAGCAAAGGGAGATAGATTAGCCTTAGTGAACAGTGGGAATATCTCTTATGTAGCAAATAGGAAGGAAGTGATAATGCTGAGTTTTTGAGAGGAAAGGGGTTAAGGGAACTCCTGTCAGATGCCTCAAACTTTTTAAAAGCAAAGGAAGAGGCAAAAAGAATTGATATAAGTGCAAAGACTGAGAAAGGGGAGAAAATGAAATTTTGGAAAAGACACTAAAGACAATAAGAGAGAGGGGTCAGTAGGATAGGAATCAAGCTTCTCTAAAAGTTAATGTGAGGTTATGTAAAAAAAATATGGATTAGGCAAAATTGGCTCAGCTTTGGGGATTTGGTTGCTGTTGTTGCCACTCAGCAGCCTTAGATCAGCTGCAGAGAAACTGCATGGTTGTGGTTACCCAAGAATAAGGATGTGATAGTTGAGAATTCCTTCCAAGTAATGGGTTCTCTAAATGGAAACTGATTAATTCATTGGCTGTTCTTCTTAAGAATTTCTCTTATCTTCATTCTGGTTGTATCAGCCTTCATCCTAAACTGAGAACGTGATCTAATTTCTTTTATGTGATCAGGTTATATTTCACAAGTGCTTGGGTATTTTTTTGTTTTGTTTTATTTTTTGTGGGTATGAGGGAAGTAACCAAAAAGGCAATGTGGTGTAGTTGATAAAGAGGAGCCTTGGAGCGAGGAAGAGTTGTCTTCTGGGTTATCTTGGGCAAATCTCTCTGTGCTCTAGGCAACTCTCTAAGGCTATAAAATGCAAAGAAAATGTGAGCTTGCACTGGTGAAGAAACTTCCCTCATCTGAGAATACCCTCTATTAATTAAATAACAGGTTCAAGTCCTCACCCTATTTCGTATAACCAGTGTCCTGGGAGCTATAGCTGTTGTAGGGTTTTTGCATGACTCACTCCCATATGTTTAGTAAATGTTATTGTAATTAGCCTTATGTCCCTGTTTTCTTCCTTATCACTGGAATGACTGTCTCTGCACAGCTGTGTGAAGAGAATTTTTTTTTCAAAAGCTTTCAGACAAATCCAAAGCTGTTTATAAGAACACTTTTAAAAAAGGCCAGGATGAAAAAAAAAAGAAAGAAAAGAATCTGGTTGGGAAATGCTTTGTGATTCTGAAGGATTTTAACTACAATGCAATTTCCTTGAAGTTTAAAAAGTAATTTAACCATGCTGGGTAGATCATACCACTCAGAAATCTAACTTTAGGACTGCAGGTCAGGTATTGAGGAATCTCAGAATTTTACAGCCAGAAAGGCCATAACATTATTCTGTCAAATGACTTAAATTTTATCAATGAGGAAGTAGGTTTGTGGAGAGAATGAATGATCAGTAATGGAGGACAGTCAGCCATAGGTGAGGTTGTATAATAATAGACCACAGAATCATAAATATTATGCTGGAAGACATGCAGAGGCCATTTAATCTAATTGTACAGAGCAGCTCTGGAGCATCTAGGGGAGAACATGGGTCAGAATCACAAGGGAGGAGAAGGGATGGCTTGCTTGTGATCCACACTGGTGGAAGGAAGGAACTCTTGACATTGAAATCCCATATGCATTGAGCTACTAAAATAATAAATAATATTTGCAAAGTTTTTTGTAAACCTTAAAATGTTGTATAAGTGTTAACTATTATTAGTCTGTTGATCTTTCAGTAAGCATTTATTAAATGGCAGCCATGTGTCAGGCAATGTGTTAAGAGAAGGGGATTCAATATAGCGAAAGATTAAAGACAGTCCCTACCTCAAGGAACTAACAATTGAATAATTATTATTCCTATTAATATTAATTATTAAATTCTGCATTATGTTAACTATGATCATAATACAAAGGCCTTTCTGAATGAGGATTTTTTCCCATAATAGACTGTATTGTTGTCATCATTAAAATAAAATTAAAACATTTGATAAGTTCATAAACAAATGGAGGGAAGAAAAAAACATTTCCTACATTATTTTAGTGCCTGTGAAATAGCAGTGAAGGAAAAGGACTAGAAATACCAGTAATCGTTATTTTAATTACTAAATAGCTGATGTGAATAATAATTCACATTTTTGTTGCTATTTATGATTTACAAAATGCTTTCTTCAAACCTATGAGAGGACAATTATCGTTATCCCCATTTTACAAATAGGGGATCTAGCTCCAAGAGGGTGAGTGATTTGCCCCTATTGCCACGGATGAACAGAGATTTGAAACTACCAGGTCGCCCAATTGCAAATTCCAATACTCTTTCTACTATACCTTATTGACTCAAGAAACAAGGCAAGAATGATAAGCCTGACCAAAAATAATCATCCATCCTCTATGTGTCTTCTAGCTAAAGAGGATAATGTCAACATGTTCTACATTTTTTTATCCATAACATATGCTGTCTATGTGTGTATTCTAAAAGTTTTCATCAATCAGTGGGGATGCAAGGTACTGTGCTAACTGCTGGGGATCCAAATCTAAAGAACTTTGGAAGCCCTTCCCCTCAAGGAGCTCATCAAATCAATTTACGTAATGCAAGATCAAAAGAATGCTTAAGCCTTAGAATATTTCCAGTTAGCTACAGCATTGTTAGCACCCAAATCTCATCCTCTATGGGCTCTTCATAATGAATTGCATATCCTTCATAATAATCTCCATTCCTATAGCTATATAAAGTGCTTTCTTGGAAACAACCCTATGAAGTAGTCGAGATACTATTTTTCCTTTTCTAAGTGTCACCTAAGGTGATACAATGTTTTAGAATTTAGAGCTGGAAAAAAAGGAGGGCATTATAGCTCACTTAGGACTGCCTGCACAAATCTCATGAGTTAATTTTATATCAGCTATGATTTTTCAGTTGCTAAGCCACTATTTGAACCCAGGTCCTCTTTCTCCAAATCCATTAAAGTTGTACCATATCCTTCTGTTTAGCAGTCTGACTCAAATGAGCAGTTTTCTCATCTGGTGAGGTTATGTTGTCAAAAGTGGCTGTTCCTAAAAATAGCTTGCAGATTCATCTTTTCAAAGTAAGGGGTTTCACCAAAAAGATATACAAACAAACAAAAGTCCTGCCTTCTGCCAGGAAGACGATACTGACAGATCCCACTGCGGAGGTGGAGAGGAAAATGGGGCATTATGATATTAAAGTGATTTACTCTGGTTGCAGATGGTTTTCTAAATGTTAGGAAACAGGAAAATATCAGATGAGCTCTCGCCATAGCCCAGTATGAAATGTTGGAATCTTAACTCTGACCAGCGATGACAGGAGTAGTCAGGGTCTGAGGGAGTCGTGTTTCGATCTCTAATGTTGTAGAGCAGCGGATGTGGGCTCAGTTGATGCCTTCCCTCTCTGCTTAAAGGGCACCAAGGGAAATGAGTGTCAGCAACCACAGAATTCACATTAAACCCGTCTCAATCTTTGCAGTGTTAACAGCCATCCCCAACATATGGTACAACCAAACTATTGCAATCAAAAGGTTTTTTTTTTTCTGCTGAACCAAATTTTATCTAGCTTTCAAGTCCCAGCTCAAGGTTCCTCCCTCTCCCAGGCAGCCTTCTTAGACTCCTTTCACCTACTTGGAAATGCTAGGTGTGCTCTGGGTTCCAAGTACCACTTGATTACGTTCAGCTCACAGTATGATGGTATTAGTAATGCACCCTCAACTAGGCTACATGTTCCTTTAGGGCAGAGAACATGTTTTAGACATATGATCATAGAATTTTATGTAGTACTGAATAAAGAGTATTCAAGCTGGAGGAGTTCTTTGTGATTACCTTTTCTTCTCCCTGCATTTTTCATAGGTAAAAATTGAATGCCAGGGAGGTAAAGACACTTGCCCCAAATCACATGTGGGTAGTGCAAGGATTATTTACCTTTTTTGCATCCTGGATCCCTTTGTTGTCTCCTGAAACTTATAGACACCTTATTAAAATGATATTTTTAAATTCATAAAGTAAAATACATAGGATTACAAAGAAGCCAGTTATATTGAAATATACTTATTGGGGAAATGTTTAAACACCTTCATGGATTCTAGGTTAAGAACTCTTGACTTGGTGAAATAGCAAAGACTAGAACTTGGCTCTCCTGGCTCCTAATCCAGTACTCTTTCTATTCAAAAGTGTTATACACTTTATTGTTATCCCCCATGGTACCTATGAGAGTAGGCCAGTTCAGAAATGAACACTAAATTTGGATCGGCTAACATGAATTTCGATCCTGGTTCTTTTGCTTGGACATTTCAGTTGACCTCTTAGGTCTCATTTTTCTCATTTGAATGAATGGATTTTTAAAAATGCTAGCCATATCAAAGCCCCAAACTAAGAACAGAGGGTAAAAATAGAAAAGGAAGATAACCCCTTTTCTCAAGGAGCTCACATTCTAACAAAGGAGACAACACCTATGTGGGTTTTAGCTGCAACTCAGATACAAAGGCCTCATGGTCCGCAGGCAAAGCAGGTAGTAGTGTCTTTTTGTCATTTCCACTGACAAAATAATTTCAGTGTCTGGTGCTGAACCATTTGACAGTGCCAAGGACTTTGGTGCAAAAACCTTTTTTTTTTTCCCTGTGTTTTCAGTAGCTAGAGATGTAGTAACTGCAAGAACAGTTGCCAGGTTGCTTCTCAGGAGGATGGTTGTTTGCATTGGGATGACACCATTGCGAAGCTCAAAGCTCTTGAATTCTGGGTACTGGGCTGTCCCCCTGAGAATCTAAGGGGAGATGATGGTAAGAGTGATAATGATCGTTTGACTTGACTGACACATGCTTCCTCTTGTCTTCCTCTCAGGGTGCCTTGCTGCTTCAACCAGGCTATAAAATGAGGTTAGACTAGAAAGTCTTAAAGATCCCTTCCAGCTCTAAAGCAATGATGCCATAATCCTTTGATCCTATGATTTACTCTTCATTGTAATGATTCAAGTGCTAGCTTATTTTAGGATTATGGGCTCACAAACTCCCCTTGTATCTGTAGTTCATAGTCACTACCTGCCGAAGCAAAAATCTCCTCCCCATATTACTACTCCCCACTTGCTTATCCCCAGCCATCTCTGCTCTATCTCCCCCTCAGGCCCAGCTTTCTTCAAATGTATCCCCTTGGAACTCCCATTCTGTTATCCACTAACTCCCTTCATCCTCCAGCTTTTCTTCTCATAATCTTTCCATCCTCTTGATCCTAAAGAGATCTGGCTCCCTTGAAAAGACATTTCATATTATATGAGGTCATAGACTTAAAGTTGAAAGGGAGGTCTGCCATCGCATCTCGGCCCAAATCATGAATCTTATCTACAACATTCCACCAAGTGATCTGGTAGCTTCTTGAACCCTTCCACAAAACTTACTATCCCCAGAGGCAGCCCATTTTATTTTTGGATGGCTCTTTTATTGGGAAGTTTTCTCTTCTATCAAGAACTCTTAACCTGAGGACCACACACCTCTAAGATCTATGGACCTTGGAGAGCCCATGAACTTAGATGGGGGAAAGTTGCATCTTTATTTTGATGTAGTTTCCCTTAGAATCCTATTAATTCTATTTTTTTTTTGCATTTAAAAACAATCGGAGAAGGGTTCATAGGCTTTACTAGACTTCCAAAGAAATTGTAACACAAAAAAAAGGTTAAGAACCCCTGCCTTATGTGGAACCAAAGTCATCTGTTTTCCACATGAGTCAATTAAATATTTGAAGAAAACTCTCATGTTCTCCCTAAAGTCTTTTCTTCACCACAGCTACATAAATAAACCAAGTGCCTTCATTCTCTCTTTGTACATGACATGTTCTAGCCACTTTACCCCATTTCCTTTGCACATGTTCCAGTTTATCAACATACCTTCTAAAATGTGGTATATAGTCCTGAATACAATACTGCAGATGTGGTCTGCCTAGGAGAGGGCACTCACTTATCATCTTCCTCGCTGTGGATGCTGTCCTCTCTTAATGAAGACTCATTCCATAAGAATCTGCTTTGATGCCTGGTTGTAGTCTAAAAGTAAGTCTGGGTTCTTGAATGCTCATCCGTCCCAACTCTCATCTATAACAGATGATGCTTTATGTAACCCCTCCCACTTATTCCCCTATACTGGGGCAAGTAGGACAAGTAGATAGATTTCTCTTTCCCACTACTATTTAAAAATCACCCCTTTCCTATAACTGTGCAACAACCTGTGCCCCTTTGAAGGTCATTATATTTATCTATGTTGGCCTGTCATCACTGGACATCTTCCAGCCTATGGGTCAATATCTCCTTTCCCAAGGAGCTCAGAAATTGTTTCACAATCTTCTTCTCAACCCATATCCCTATTATCATAGTTGGGGGCTCTTTTAATATCCCCACAAACCCTCTGGCCTCCCATTTTATCAACCTCTCCAATTCCTATAATCTATATTTTCATTCCACCTGAGCTACCCATAGGGATATTACCATCACCCATAAATGTTTTACTTTGATAATGTTGAATTCTGAGATTTCTCTTTGATCATAGCCCCCTTGCCTTTCCCTTGAATTCATTCCTAAAACTATTCTTTGCCCTTCCTGTAGGTTCAAGTTATTCCATTTCCTCCTTCCCTTCCTCTCTCCCTGTCCTCTCCTGTATCCCCATTCTTCCTACTCTTCTCTTCAGTCTTTCTTCTTTGACCTTTGATTCAAATCCACCCCATGTACACCTCTTTCTAGTCCTCTTCATCCCAGAACTCTTCCTTTCACAAATACTTCTACCTGCCTTTCTTTACCCTAAGCCACCCAGACCTACCATGGTCTTGGAAAAAAATGCATGGAAGTTCCTCATCAGCATGCCCTTCTTCTCTAACTTTCTAGCAATTTTTTCATTCCTTTTCCCACTTCTGGCCTGACACCTCATCCATGCCTACCCACCCTGCATGAAGTAACCCAGAATTCCTGCCGCTGCCTAGACTCTCAGGGTCAATCCCTATTCCATACACTTTGTGAGCTGGGGGCCTCCAGGCCCTCCACCCTTTTGATTGGACAGCCAGGTTCATGTCTCTTGTATGAACTGTGATGAAATCTGATTTGAATATATTGAGTTTGAAGTCCTTGTGACTTAGCCACTTTGACTATCAATGCATGTATACAGTACAAGTTCCCAAGAATCTCAAATTTGTGCAGTTCCAAAGAATCTCAAATTTTTAAGTAGATGCAATAAAGGGTAGAATATGGCTTGGACAAGAGATAATAAAACATACCTATACCCTCATAGAAGAGAGGTGGTGGACTACTAGGAAAGAATATTGCATGCCTTGTCAGACAGAGTCTGTGTATTGGATTTTTTCCCTTAATTGTTTTTCTTCTTATAAGAAAGGTTGTCTGGAGGGTGGGAAATGTAAAGATAAGAAACATTAATAAGCCATCTTGAAAAAAATAGAATATATAATGCTGGAAGGATAAATTGTCAATGCTATCTCCAGAAAGTGAACTGAAAGGTGAAAACATGAAAGACTTAATATGTATAAACACATCAGTCTCACAGATGATAACTTCTATGATGCAGGAAGGATGAGAAGGGGGTGGGACACTCGTGGATGGGATTTATTAAGTAGATATGAAGAAAAGTAAGACAAATATATAAGGGATTTGTGATTTCAGTTATGTACAATCTTCTTTTTCTTTGTATCTGGAAATGCTTGTTTTATTTGGCTTTGTAAAACTTGGAAGAAAAGGTGGGAAAAAACCAATATAGACTACTGATATGCTCATAACACCAATCATCAGGGACAGGTTTGATCAAGGAAAACATTTCTTTCATGTCTAGCCAGCCAAAGAAATACTTGCTGAATTCCTGCTGGATTTTTACATTTTATTTTATTTTATTTTTTACTTTCTTAGTATTCCCAGCAATTAGCACAGTGTAAGCACTTGATTTGTTTGATTGACTCCTAGAATTCATTTATTTAGATGTTTCTTTTTTGTAAAACATGAATAGTGTTGCCACTTGCTCCTAGCAGCAGAAGATACTCCCTTCTGGGCAAGGGACATAGTAGGAAATAAGACCACAGCTAGAATTCTGTGACTCCAAGATGAAATGCTTGGCTTCCATTTTCATGGAAACGTGAACCAAGAAAAAATGCAAAGTGGTCTTATGGTGGTGAGTGTAAAATTAAAAAATAAAAAACAGAAACAGCAAGCATGCAGGGGGAAATACTTGACATCAGCTAGAAAATGGTACTCTAATTTTATGCAATATTTTTTAAACCATATAAATCAAAATTTTGTCTATCAAACCATTTTTAAGTTCCTTACATTAGTTCTCTACTTAAAGCAATCTGCTAATGAATTCCTTTGAGATGTTTATATATAGCTCCTAGTTTTGCTATTGGGTAAACTTGGATTTTTACATATGAGGATTTTTATTTATTTATTTAAAATAAGATACACTGATAGAGTAGATAATCTATCCTCCAATTGGCAAGACAAGATTGTTTAGCTCTAAGGTTTTGCTCAACATATCTAGAACCAGATAGGAAATGTTGACCAAAGAGGTGAGAAATTATGCAACAGAACTTTTTTTTCACACTAACTCCTAAGCAAAGAATTCAGACTTGATAAACATTTGAGTATAAATTTATTGAGGGCAGGGACTTCTTTCAGAATTCTTGGTTTGGGAGAACTTCTTTGTTTTACAGAGCACTGGTTAGTGCCTTCTTCATAGTAAACAGAATTAATATTTGTGGAACTGAATTTTTCCTGTCATTAATGTGGAATTTCTTACATCCAAACTGATTCTGACAATTTCTTCTCTCTCCTTGCTATTATCCTGTACACAGTTATCTCATATATGTATTTTGTTTGTACATAGTTATTTGTTTGCTATCTCTCCCCATTACCGTATGAGCTCCTTGAAGGTTAGGACTGGTTTTATCTTTTCTTTGTATCTGTAGCACTTACCACAATGCACAGCACATAGTTGGTGCTTAATAAATGCCAATTGACTTGCAATAAACTTATCTATGAGGGGACAAAAAAAATGCCTCCATCAATAAAGTAAATTAGTCTAGTTATATTTACTTCTATATAACTGTATATAAATATATGATACATATTTTTACATTTAATTACATAAAACATAAGGAAGGTCTTAATAAAGTTTTTGTTTGAAAATTTTTATTTAATTAATTTAGACTACTTTTCATTGTTTCCATGATTCATGTTCTTTCCCTACCCTCCTCCCAGCACTCTCCCATAGCCAACAAGCAACTCAACTGGGTTTTACATGTGTCATTGATCAAGACTTATTTGCCCTAGTGATTGTTTAGAGTCTCCATTCCCCAATCATTTCCCCATCAAACCATGTGATCAAGCAGTTGTTTTTCTTCTGTGTTTCTAATCCCACAATTATTCCTCTGCATGTGGATAATGTTCTTTCTCCTAAGTCCCTCTGAATTGTCCTGGATCATTGCATGCTGCTAGTAGAGAAGTCCATTACATTCCATTGTATCATAGTGTATCAGTCTCTGTGTACAATGTTCTCCTGGTTCTGCTCCTCTCACTCTGTATCAATGCCTGAAGGTCATTCCAGTTCACATGGAATTCCTCCAGTTTGATGAATGTTTTTACTTGGAAGAAAATCAAAACCAATAGTTTAAACAATAATAACAATAGATTTGTAAACTTTATATAAGACATGTATAAAGTTATAAAAAATATGTAGCTAAAATATAAAACACATAATTTTAGGGTTACTAGGCACTTTATATACATTATCTTATGTAATCTTTACCTTAACTCTCTGAGGAAGGTTGAATGAGTAATATTGTTAATTTACAGATGACAAAACTGGGGAGTCAGTAATCTCTCTAAGCTAGCATTTATATAAATTATTTTTATATGTTTTTAGTCATGCTCTACTCTTTGTGACCCCATTTGGGATTTTCTTGGTAATGATACTGGAATGGTTTGCCATTTCCTTCTCCAGTTCATTTACAGAAGAGGAAACTGAGGCAAGCAGAGTTAAGTGACTTATGCAGGGTCATACAACTAATTATCAAGTCAGATTTGAACTCAGGAAAAGGAGTCTTCTGACCTCCAGGTCTAGCACTCTATTCACTGTACTGCCTAGCTGCCCATTTAGATTATATCTATCAATATTTACCATTTTAGAAATACAAAATATTGTTATTATTGTAAAAAGTAATTGTGGCCTTGTGAAAACTCAGCACCTTGAGGTTTCTTGAGGAACCCTAAGAGTCCTGGAACACCATTTGAGAACCAATGGTATAAGATTGTACAACTATTAGTAAATGGATTTGAAACCAAGCCTTCTGATCATAAAGATGCAGACAAGAGATTTAGGTTTTCTATGCTATAATTCTCAATTTGTATTAATAACCAATTTGTTGATTATGAATTGCTTGATTTCATATATTCTTCGAATATGCCTTACTCTTCCCTGCTTTAGAACTGTGGCATGTACTATTCTCTCCTGGAAGAATGCTTGTCCCTCTCACCTGCTTTCCACTTAAATTCTACCTATCCTTCAAGATCCAAATTAGGTCCCATTTTCTCCAAGAAGCTACTTGTCCAAAGTGATTTCTTAGTAAATGTATATTATTGTTCCTTCCTCTAAACTCCAAGGCAATTTAATTCAACAAGCTCCTTGTTAAGTTCTGGGGTTCCAGAATAGTTCCTGCCCTCACAGAACTCACATTCTATTGGCGTCTGTAACATTTACTGGTTATTATCTGTCCCCTTGGATTTCCAGTTATTTTCTTTTAATTGTATATTACTGTATTGTAAATTTATTAGTTACCCCTACATGCCTTACATAGTGACTGACATTAGCAGGTTCTCAATAAATATCCAAATGACACTCGAATAATTCTTAGGAGAATAGAGTAGTTAGTTGGAAAAGGGCTCTAGTTGAGAAATGTTTGATCAAGCTGGAATTCACTGGAATTAAACAATAGTTTAATCTCTCTATATCAATACCTTCTTTCCTTCCTTTTCCCCACTCCCAAATTGGTAAAAATGAGGCAAATAAATTTTTCTTTAAGATGCTTAGGGAAATGTTAATTAATTATGTCTTCCTATCTAAAGGAAGGGAATTAGATGTTCATCTGCTAGATTAAGGCACTGAACCAAACTGAAAAATTCCGGTGAAAAAAACAAAGGTTTACAACCAAGTTATCATGATTGACCATCGGCATTTGGTCTTGACCAATTAAAGCTAAGGACTGTGAAATTCATTATAGTTTAATTTTCTTGATGACAGAAAAAAAAGGAAAGAAGGAAGGAAGGGAAAAAGAATGTATTGTTTAGACATTGCATGACATAACTTGGTATATAAGATGACAATAGACATAATATGTCTGATTCATGAGAATTGGCACTAATGAGGTACTTTAATTAAGACATTAATTTGCAGCTCTGAACGAGACAAAGCTTCTTTTGAGACTCTGAGGTAACTGGAGTATTATCTTGCTTTTAAAGATACCAGACAGAAACTGAAATTCCCAAACCCTCAATTTTCTGTCATCCATGCCCACATCCCTATTGTCTTATCAATAAGGAATTAATGATTCGAGGTGTAATTCAAACTCCTGTGGACCACTAGTCAGGTTATGTGAGTTCTGATTTTGTCATAATTTAGCTATATGACTTTGGCTTCTTATTTATTCATCTTCAATATTGAGCGGGGCAAGATAATCTTTTCCAATTCTAAAATCCTGTGATCCATATGTTTTCCCCAATGGCAAGACATTTATGCTGAAGCTACACATATGTGCCTATTCTGTAAATCTATAATTGGGATTTAATTTAATCAGTATAAAAAGTTCCCAGGGCAGAAACTCCAAAAACGTGGCCAAGTATGATTTGAGATTTATTCCTCCTTCGTACTGGGAAAGTAACAAGAGAAAGATGGTTAAATACAAAGCAATATTAACTTCATTCATGTTCCTACCTATAGATCTCCTAGAAGGAAAAGAAGATTTGTAGATTTATTAAGTATTTACTATGCACTGTGCTAAATGCTACAGTCATACAAAAAGGGGCAAAAGATAGTCCCAAAAAGTTCAAAAGCAAGAGATAGAAAAGGAAATTCCATTCAAAATAACTCTAGCAAAATAAAATCGCCAGGGGCATACTAACCAAAACAAACCCAGCAACTATATGAACCCAGTTACAAAATTCTCTTTACACAAATTGTCAGACCTAAACAACTGGGGGTGGGGGGGTGTTAATTGCTCATGGATAGGTCAAGCCAATACAGGGAAAATGACACACCTAACTAAATTAATTTACCCATTCAGTGCCACACCCATCAAACTATGCAAAAATTATTTCATAGAACTAGAAAAAAACAGCAAAGTTCATTTCAAAAAGAACAAAAGCTCAAGAATGTCAAGGAAATTAATTTTTAAAATGTATAAAGGAAGTAGACTTGACCATACCAGATATAGAAATATAGTATAAAGCAATAATCATCAAAACAATCTGGTACTGGCTAAGAAATAAAGTAGTGAATTAATGGAATAGATTAGGTAATCAACACATGTCAGTTAATGTCCATAAAAACTTAGTGTTTGTTAAACACAAAGATCAGAGGTTTGAGGGAAAGAATTCACTAATTGACAAAAACTGCTGGGAAAACCAGAAAGCTGTATGGCAGAGGCTAAGCATAGACCAACATTTCACACAATATACCAGTATAAAATCAAAATAGATATCTGGTCTAGAAATAAAGAGTGACACCACAAACAAATTAGAACATAGAAAAGTTTCCATGTCAGTCTTATGGATAAGGGAAGAATTTATGACCAAACAGGACATATAGAACATTACCCAAAAAAATGAAATGGACAATTTTTATTAATTAAATTTAAAAGGTTTCATACATAAAAACCCAATGACACCAAGATTACAAGGAAAAACAACAAATTGGGGATGGGGGAGTTATAGCAAGTTTCTCTGGGAAAAATCCTCATTTCTCAAATATATAGAATCAAATTTAGAAGAATACAAAGCATTTCCCACTTGAAAAAATGATCAAAGGATATGAACAAGCAGTTCTCAGAGGAAGAAATTAAAACTACCCATAGTCAAATGAAAAAATACTCCAAATCACTACTGATTTGAGAAATGCAAATTTAAAAAATTTTGAGATACTACCTCACACCTACTAGATTGACTACCATGACCAAAAAGGGGATGGAAGAAAATTGGAACACTAATTCACTGGTGGAACTGTAAACTGGCCACAAAACTAAGTATACCCTTTGATCCAGCAATACCATTATTGGATCTATATCCCAAAGAGATTAGTGATAATGGAAAAGAACCTACCTGTACCAAAATATTTTTAGCAGTTCCTTTTGTTGTGGCAAAGAATTGGAAACCAAGGGGTTATACATCACTTGGGGAATGGATGAATAAATGGCGGTATGTGGTTATAGAAGAATACTATTGCACCAAAAGAAATTACGAATAAGATGAGTTCAGAAAAACTTGAAAAGTTTCATATGAGCTAATGCAAAGTGAAGTGAGCAGAACCAGGAGAACAATGTATACAGTAACAGAAATATTATACAATGATCAGCAAAGCAAGTTTCCAAGATAACCACAAGGGATTCATGATAAAAATATGGTCTACAGCCAAAGAAGGAATTGTTGGAATCTGAGGGCAAATCAAAGCATGTTATCTTCCACTTTATTTCCTTCATGAGATTTTTATTGTATATGTGATTTCACTTTTATCATGACATGAGCAATATGAAAATATGTATTACATAAAAGTAGGAGTAAAACCTGTATCAGACTATTTACCACCTGGGATGACCTACACCATCTGTGTGATACTGGATGTCACCTAATTTCTTTCAGCCTTCACTTCTTTATCTGTAAAATGGAGGTGATAATAATAACACCTACCTCATAAGGATATTGTGAGGTTCAAATGAGATAACATTTAAAGTCATCATCTAGTTGGCTCAATGGATAAAGAAATAGGCTTGGAGACAGGAGGTACTGGATTCAAATTTGACATCAGATACTTCCCAGCTTTGTGACCCTGGGCAAGTCACTCAACCCCAATTGCTTAGCCCTTACCCTTTTCTGCTTTGGAACCAAAACTTAGTATCAATTTTAAGACAGAAAGTAAGGTGTGTGTGTGTGTGTGTGTGTGTGTGTGCGCGCGTGCGTGCGCATGTTTTCTTTTAATAAAGTGCTTTACAGTACTTAAAATGCTATTTTAATGCTATTATAATTGGCTGATCTATAAACTGGTGCTCCTAATTAGGGAGGAGATATCTATCAGAATTCATTCTGTGGAGTCATTTAAACATTCTCCCAGCTACACTTTTCTGATTCATCCAAGAGCATCTCTGCTAAATTAATGATTGACTTCAACCTAACCCTTGGCTGTGGAAATTATACATTTCAAATTAGTGGAGTCCTTATTTAGAAGTTTTGCTATTTAATATTTATCACTTGAGTGATAAAAACTATATAGTCATCATTTATGAAGTTATGTAAAGATCATCTTTTTATTTTATAATCCTGAGAAGATTAATAGCCAGATAGCTGAGTGTCTTCTCTTTCCAAGTCAGGGAGATTGACAAACCCCTATAATTACACAAAGTAGAGTTAAAACTGGATTATTGCTGTCCCTGAAGAGAGGAATTAGCTAAAGGGACAGGAAGTGTAGACAGCCCACCCTACAGTCAACTTTTCTAATAGATTCTCTGTGCTAAAATGGCATATTGGCTCAAGGAAACAGTTACACAAATGAGCATGCTCTTTTAGTGTAGGTCTGATGGAGTATAGTGGAACATTCAATCAGCAGATGTCCACTAAGAGTCGTGTTGAACACTGAGGATAGAAAGATAAATGAAATAGCCCTTTAACTCAAAAAGCTTATAGCGTGGCAGGGAAACAACTTGTACACAGATAATAAGTAAGTATGAGGCAACCAGGTGGCTTAGGGGATAGAGCATTGGACCTACAGTCAGGAAGACCTGAGCTCAGATCTGGCCACAGTCTCTTGCCAGTGACCCACAGCAATTCATGTAACCTGTTTCCCCAATCCATGAGAGAATGAAATGGCAAGCCATTCCAATAACTTTGCCAAGAAAATTCTGTGGACAGACAGTATTGGCGGGCTATGGTCCATGGCATCAGAAGAGTTGGGCATTACTGAACAACTTTGATATGTCAGCATGAAGTACAGGGATGTGGACTGGGACCACATCTGGGACCACCACTGGGACAGGGATTTCGTTGATGTAGGGAAGTCTTAGGTGAAGAAACTTCCTCTGCCAAAGCAGGTCATCACCTTCTTTTCCATTGATAGCCTGTGCCATTGAGAAGTTGTGACTTCCTTCTAGGGTCATTTAGCCAGGAAGCATCAAGCCAAAATTCAAATAGAAACAGGGCCACCAAATAATACATCAAGATCCCTGCCTGGCAGTATATCAACTTAGAAAACCACATTGTTCTATTGTGCTTTCATTTATTTTGTTAACTATTTCCCAACTCCCTTTTAATCTGATTGGAGCTGAACTTGGTATTGAGACAGGATGTCAACCCTATACCACGTAGCTTTAGTACACATCTAAAGTATATGCAGACGACTTCATATGTATAGTTGACGATATAGTGCTTGCCTTCTCAAGGGATAGGGGAAAGGGTGGGGAGGACAGAAAGAATTCTGGAACTCCAATTTTTTAATAAAATGGATATTTAAAAACGTTCACTTGTAATTGCAAAATATTTAATGAAATAAATTGTGTTAGGTATCTGTTTATAAGATGCAAAGTAAATGGACATGAGGGGAGGTTGTTGTAAACAGACTATTAGCATGTTAAGAGTTGATTTGTTTAAGCCAAGGATGATGTTGGGCCCATCAAGAGGTTTTATTGTTGTTTTTAAAAATGTAACCACAAGCTCTGGGTTACTATCTAACCTTGTAGACTGTTCAGGGTGTTGAGATGTTGGATACAGTCTCATTCTGAAAAGTAAAATCGGAAATGTTTTTATTTCACTTTTTTTCTTCTTTTAGCTTTTTCCCTTCCTTCTTCCTTCCTCTTTTTTCCACTTTTTACAGAGGAAGAAACTGCTGTGGGCTCCTGCAGAAAGTTACAGGAAGCCAGAGCTTGCTGACTACAGGGTGTTAGGTATTTTCAAATGGCTAGGCTCCACCTGTGTGATTTTTAAAAAATTCTCTTTTTAAAAGCAAACCCAGCAGGAAGTGTACTAACCAATTACCGAGTGTACAGAAATACAGGAACTGCTGGGCTAACGAACATGACTTCAAAGAGGATGAGCTGAAAAACTGTCTAGCTCACAGCCAGGCTGTCCTGACTGGGAGGATGGGAACAGTTAAAAGGATCCATTGAACTCTTCCTTGCCTACATGATGCCTTCTAAATGAGTTAAAGGTCAACAGGTTGAGATGACTTTTTTCCAGGAGCTTTGGTACCTTCCAAAGGGCATAGGAATAAAAACTAAATAGGAACAGTCATCATTTTTTCCTTGTTTTTTTTTAGCAGAAACAATAAAATGATGGGTCCTTGATTTTCATATAGTACTGAGTAAAATATGGTTTTGCTCAATTTAATTCTAAGACATATCAGAATTGGTACGCCACTTCCTAAATGAAGCTGTTATTGATCCCCACTCTGCATTCATATCAACTTCAGTAGATAGGTAAATAGATGTACTTGTGTAGACAGACACACATGTATGTATATATACAAATATATCTATATTTTTTGTGGTTGAGTCTTTTCAGTCATGTTTAACTCTTCAAGATCCCATTTTGAGGTTTTCTTAGCAAAGATACCAAAGGGATTTTCCATTATCTTCTCCAGCTCTTTTTACAGATAAGGAAACTGAGGCAAACACCTTTAAGCAACTTGCCCAGGTCACACAGCTAAGAAACATCTAAGGTCAGATTTAAAGTCCTTTTGTAATCTAGCCCCAGTGCTCTCTCCACTGTGTGCCACTTGGCTAACCATCTATACTTATATTTGGATGTATATGGATTGAACAGGGACTTTGAGTTATGAAAACATGAGTTCAACTTGGAGTCAGGAAGACAAAGGTTCAGATCCCACCTCAGACACTTACTAGCTATGCAATCAGTCATTTTTGTTAAACCCTTACCTTGTCTTAGAATCAATACTATGTATTGGTTCCAAGGCAGAAGAGAGTAAGGGCTAGGCAATGGGGGTTAAGTTACTTGCCCAGGGTCACACAGCTAGGAAGTGTCTGAGGCTGGACTTGAACCCAGGACTTCCCCCTCTCTAGGCCTGACTCTCAATCCCCTGAGCCACCCAGCTGCCCCCCATTAAGTCACTTTTTAACATCTCTGTACCTTAGCTTCCCCATCTGTAAAATGAGAGTGTTGATTCAATAGGTTCTAAAGTCCTATTCAACGTAAGTCTGCAGTCCTATGAGTCATAAGCTTCTTAGGATCAGGCACAGTTTCATTTATTTATTTATTTATTTATTTTTGCATCCTAAACATCTAACACAAAGCCCAGATATGAAAGACCCTCAAAAAATGCTAGTTGATTAAACCAATTAATTTCTACTTGAGGTGTCTGTGTCAGCACAGGACAGATCCAAGCTTTCCCATCAAGGTAATGCAGTGTCATACGATCTGTCTGCATCCCTTGGAGGGTTTGCTACCAAAGTATAGTTGCCTCCTTCCCTCCGAGGTGTGCCAGGCCAGCCATGGAAGCATCACCCAATATCTACCAGCATGCTTAGAGTCAGAGCTGTTGATTCTAACATAAGTTTCTACTACCCCATTGGGCCTTTTATAAATACTCACTAGCCTTAGCTACAGTATTAGGTATAACTGACTGCTGCTAGGAAGTAATCCTGGGAAGTGTTCAAGTTAGAAGGGGGACCCAAGACAGTAACTCCCTTATTTCACGGAGAAGGAAGCTAAGACCCCGGGACATCAAATGATTTAAGCATGGTCACACAGCTAATTAACAATTGAGCCATAATTAAGAGCCAGAACTTATTTCTCCCTTCTTCCAGTATAATGCTTTTTATAATATTCCAATACATTAATACATCTAAAGGTAAAAATGAAATCAGAAATCCGTAATTCAGATCACCAACAATTGGTTGGAGGCATGGAGGTGGTACAGTGTTTCAAGTGCCAAGTGTGGAGACAGGAAGGTTCATCTTCCTGAGTTGAAATCTGGCTTCCAGATATTTATTAACCCTGCTATCCTGGACAAGTCGCTTCACTTCTTTACCTCAGTTTCCCCATCTGTAAAAAGATATGGGGAAGGAAATGGCAAACAACTCCAATATCTTTGCCAAGAAAATTTCAGATGGAGTCCTGAAGTCCTAAAAACAACTCCATAACAATAACATATGAATAACATAACATAACTCCATAACAAAACAATAACTCCATAACAAAAATAAAGAAGAGTATAAATAGAAAATAATATAGAAAATAAATAGAAAACTTGCCAATTGGTTTTCCCTGGCACTTTGCTTTTCATTATCTTAAGTGGCAAGTGAAGCTTATTATCTCTTGGTAGTTTAGACACTGTCCATTTTGGAAATGGTGGGAAGGGCTAGAATGACAGCCATATTTAGAAGGACCCTCAGAAGTCCTTGAATCCAACAGATCAGCTGATTTTTGATGTGTACAAGCAGTTTGGGCTAGTGAAGGATGTGCTACTCTGGGAGACAAAAGACCATCCCAGCTCAACCACTTACTGTGTAACTTTGGAGAAGTCACTTTCCCTCTATGGGCCCAGATTATGAGAAGTCAGTCAACAAGCATTTATTAAGTTATGTCTCTGTGCCAGGGATATAAAGGACCCCCATGGGATGTTTAGAGATACAAAAAAAAAAAGGAAGGAAGGAGTAAGTAAGCTATCTTTACCCTCAAAGAGCTCACATGTAATTATAATCTCAGAAGAATGGCATTTCAGGGAGAAAAAGGGGAAGGTGGACAAGATGATTTCTAATATCTCATGCAAGACTAGCATCCTATGGGCAAGAAAAGATCTTAGATTCTATCTAGATCTCATTTATGAGATCAGAAAACTGAGACCCATCAAGGTTAAGTGACTTGCCCAAAAGGCACTACTTCCAATTTCTCAGAACCTGTGGTCTGGAGCACTATTGAAAAGGACCTTAAAAACATCAGATCTACCTCACCCATCAGGTTTTACAGATGAGGAATCTCAGACATAGAAAACTAATATGATTTGCCCAGAATTATTTACCCATTAGTGGCAAGTCAGGACTAGAATAGAACCCAGGATCGCAAACACATTTTTGTGCCCTTTTTACTGCATCGTGTAGCATCACTGGTAGAGACCCAAGAAAAGGACTCATTGCAGGACCAATATTCTCTCTAAGAGTAGCTTATATTCTTCCTGCATGTCTTCAATCAATCAAGAAGCCTTTTATTAGGTACCTACCATATGCCTGGCCCTGTGGCAGGGGCCACAACTGCAAAGAATGAAACAATTCTGGCTTAAAAGAACTCGAGCATTTTCAGATGTGGAAGTGGAAAGTGGGTCTATTTTGAGAGAATGGTGTAGGGTTGTTCATGTCAAGATTTTCCTGCAGTACCCTAAAAAGAAACCAGGTTCCCCAGCATTTCCTTCCCCCTTTAGTCCCACTATAAGAGGAATTGGGACTCTTTTCCAAGTAACCAAATACATTTAAATTTCAAATGGTGAAACCTAAGAGAAAAGTTTGGTTCTTCAAAGAAGTTGTGTCTCATTTCCTGCCACATGTCACACCATACTCTGTAGGAGTGTGCTGGGAGTTTTATAAGGCCAGTGGTAATAGGCCAACAGAGGCAGTAGGAACATCACTGGGTTGTGGGGAAAAGGTTTATAAACCCTAAATGTCAGTTATGCTATTGTCATTCAATTACTGGTTCTACCACTGAGTCCCTGTGACCAATAATAAGTTACACAGCTTCTTGGAGTTTGTTTTCTAGTTTTCATTATATAACTATATGCTCAAGAAAGACTATGTGGTATAGTGGATAGACAGCAGTCTTGAAGTCAAGAAGACCCAACTTTAAATTCTAACTGTGACCTGTCCTGACTGATTTTTTTTCCTCTTATTTGAAATTTTTATTTAATTAATTTAGAATAGTTTCCCATGGTTACAATATTCATATTCTTTCCTCCCCTCATCCAATCCCCCTCCATAACCAATGCATAATTCCCCTGGGTTTTACATGTGTCATTGATCAAGACCTATTTCCATATTATTGATATTTGCACCAAGGTGATCATTTAGAGTCTACATCCCCAATTATATCTCCATCAACCCATGTGATCAAGCAATCGTTTTTCTTCTGTGTTCCTACTTCCACAGTTCTTTCTCTGGATGTCTATAGCACTCTTTCTGATAAGTCCCTCAGAATTGTCCTGGATCATTGCATTGCTGCTAGTAGAGAAATCCATTGCATTTGATTGTGCCACAGTGTATCCCTCTCTGTGTACAATGTTCTCCTGGTTCTGCTTTCACTCTGAATCAGTTCCTGGAGGTCATTCCAGTTCACAGTGAATTCCTCCAGTTCATTATTCCTTTGAGCAAAATAGTATTCCATCACCAACATACACCACAATTTATTTGTTCAGCCATTCCCCAATCGAAGGGTATCCCCTCATTTTCCAATTTTTTGCTACCACAAAGAGTGTGGCTATGAATATTTTTGGTACAAGTCTTTTTCCTATTTGCCTGACTATGATTTTATACAAATCATGTAATCTCTGAACTTACTTAAGGCAGCAAGGTATATCTGTGAATAGATTTCCAGACTTGGAGTCAGATAAATTCATCTTCCTGAGTGCCAATCTGGTCTCAGACACTAGCTTTGTGTCTCTGGGTAAGTCACTTAATCATGTTTGCCTCAATTTCCCCATCTATAAAATGAGCTGAAGAGGCAAACCACTCCAGTATCTCTGCCAAGGAAACCCCAGATGGAGTCATTGGACATGATCAAAATGACTAAACAATAAAAAGACTGAATTTCAAAAAAGGAACATCATAATGTACATTGGGAGGAGTTTCCTTGCTCAGGGATTTCCAAAGCCAATGAAATCACAATCTAGTCCCTATCCCTAATTGTCATTTAGACACTCACAAAAATTTAGTCCCAAAGGAGACCTTAAAGTTTATCTAATCTGACTTCCTTATTTTATAGATGAAGCAAATGAGACTTAGAAAATTTAAGTGATTCAGGTAAGGTCCAATACAAAGCAAGCAGCAGCCTCAGGGTTCCAACCCATACCTTTTAAGTTCAAATGCACTTTCTTCAAGCAATAAAGTACTGTGTTCAGAGAGAACATTATAATTTTTTTTAAACCTTTCAAATAGATTCTCATTTGATCCTCATAATCCTACAAGGTACATTTGTTATGGCAGGCAGTCACTATTAGGGCTAAACATCAAGGATATTATAGGTTACATATTCTTTTGTGGACTTTCCCAAGAATTTAACCACCACATATAACAAACTTTAAGTCCTTCCCCACTGGTAAGTTGTGAATGCCCTGTACTACTAGCTTTTAAGCTGTTTTATTGTAAAACTGTAGATTTAAAGTTTAAAGGAATCTTAGAGGTTGTCCAATCCAACCCCCTTATTTTACAAAAAAAAAACCAAAAAACTGAGACCCAGTTAACTTAAGTGACTTGTCCAAGGTCATAGAGGTAGTAAATTGGAAAGCCAGGGCTTGCATGCTCATATTTCAAATGTATCAATTTTTCCATTATACAATAGAGACAGAGGGTATCTTTTATTTATCTTTGTGACTTCTACAGCACCTATAAGGGCTAATTTAGCAACTGGTTAAATTATAAGCTCCTTGAGGACAGAGACCATTTTTTGCCTCTGCATCCCCAGCACTCTTACCATAGTAAGTACTTAATAAATATTGAATCTTTCAGTGATTCTTGCAGTGTCTCCGTAGATGAGTGCCATTCACTACAAAAAGATCCATGTATTCCTCCAATTCCATGCACCAGCTTTGAAATCAGAAATTATTCTATTCATCTCAGTTGTGTCTGACTCTTTTTGATTCTGTTTGTGTTCTCTTGGCAAAGGTACTGGAGTGTTTTGCTTTTTTCCCTTTGCCAGCTCATTTTATGGATGAGGAAACCGAGGCAAACAAGGTTTAGTAACTTGCCCAAGGCCTCCCAGCTAGTCTGTCTGAAGCCAGACTTGAGTTCAGGAAGATGAGTCTTCCTGATTCGAAGCCCAGAAACTCTATCTATTATGCCATATCTTCTGATGAAATAGGTTCAAATCCCACCTCTGATGCTTACTGCCTATATGACTCCTATGTAGAACAAAATGATCATACTAGATGTAGATGTAGGATGCTATCCTCCCATAATCAAACTGATATGTAAGTAGAGTTGTCCCCCTGTATCTGCTGATTCAAGTCACCCATGGTTAACAGAAGGCATAGACATATCCTTAGTTTCATCTATCCTCAGTGGGTTGGAATGTATCCCTAAGGCCCTTGGGGGAACTCTACTGTATACATATAAGCTGGAACATGATTGAATATGAATTACATTTCCTTTTTTCCAAGAAGCCAGTGCTTGCTGTGGTCATTGACAGATTCCTGACCCTATTGCATTCTCTTCTCTTTGCCTGGTGGCCAGCCATTGCAGTTATGATTATGGGTAAAAGTGTCCCTGAGCTACCATATTCCCTATTGCCACAAATACCATAGAAAAAATATAGAGCTTTTTCACCCCCCTCCAAGGGAGATTAAAAGTAGTTATTAGAGCACCAGACTAGCACTCAGAAGCCAGTTTAATCCATAAAGAAGGAGGAAGTGATGGGATGAGGAACAAGAAAAGGAAAAATTCCATAAAGCTGTGAAAATACAGGAATGCTTGAAAATCATTCAATTAATTTTGGCTACAAAATAATAATGTTGTTCAGTCACTTCAGCTGTGTCCAATTATTCAGTTGGGGTCATTTAGGGTTTTCTTGGCAAAGATACTGGGTTATTTGCTATTTCCTTCTCCAGCTCAATTTACAGATGAGGAACTGGAGCAAACAGTTCAATACCTGCCCAGGGTTACAAAGCTAGTAAGTGTCTGAGGCCAGATTTGAAACCAGGAACTCTTTGAACTCTTCCTGACTCCAGACCCAGCGCTCTATCCACTCTGCCACTTAATTGTCCTAGTAGCTTAAACATAGCTTCTAGGGGAATGCTAGGGAGGGAGGATATTCCATATGGCTTTAGGGGAAGCTACAAAGAAGGTTTAGAAGAATGAGCAAAGGTAGACCTCAGTGAGCTAATACTGGTGCTTCAGGGTCCGCTCCTAGTCCTGGAAAAGCCCAAATATCCATTGCACCCTGGATCTAAATGGTTGCATCTGTTTCAGAAGTTACTTTGCTTTTCTTCATTGAGTTCATTTATTGGCAGAGACAAGTGCATTCATCCTGGTAGACCAAGAAGATCAGATCCATTGTTAATTATAAATGCAGTAGTAAAAAATGTAAAGACCCCAGAGAGCTTCAGTTGAAGCCATTAGGTTAATTCAAAATAGATTGACAAAAGCTTTAAGTGGTTGGTGTCAATTTCACAAGGATGCTTTCCCAGGTTTTCAGAAACCTGAGAGCTTGAAGAAAATTGTTTTGCCAATAATTTCCTTGAAAGAGCTCTTGAAGTCTTGTCTTATAATAAAGATGGCTTTTTAAAAGTCAATTTCTTTGCAACTAACCAAATAATTAAACAATATGTTTACGTGGCCTTCATAGCCTTTGGATGATTGAACTAAATAACCATGGGTTTGTTTTTTTAATAATGCTAATGAGGCTAAGGTTAATGGATTCAGCCATTTTAGTCACATTACAGAGCAGTTAGCTTTGTTTTCTTGCGTGGTAATAGCCTGCCCCACTCACCTTCACCAGCCATTTCACGTTTGGGCTCTTAGCCACAGGGAATGGGTGAGAGAGTATGAATAGGTTAGTGCAAAGCTACAACCTTGGCTAACAGGGAAAAAAGACAAAAACAAGCAGATTCCCTGCCTAAGGCAGGAGCATCCACTTCATATTGAAAAGGGAGAGCATTTCATTCTATCTTTTTTTTGAGGTTCATTTGTATTCATCAAAATTTTAATAAGCCACAATCATTCAAACTCTAAACATGAAAAAAGTAATGTATATAATAAATTTGGCCTTAAAATTATTCCTCATAGAAATGACCACAGATTCTAAACAAAGTATCAAATATAAAAAAAAAACACTTCAACATCATGTAACATCAAAAGCACTTAAGTAGAAAACAGAAAATTTGCATTATTTAATAATATCTTGTACTTTTGCAGCAGTTTTCTACCTTGCTGATGTTCTTCCATAAATAATATCTCAATTGCTAGCTCCATGACCCTGGGCAAAGCATTTAACAGAGCAACATTTGATTCTCAAAGCCCAAAGTCTTTCAATTCAGAGACTTAAGAAGTCTCAAAAACACTTTTGACAGCATAGAAAGTGAACAGAAAAGGCCTTCTTTTGTGCCTCATGGTGGCATGGAGGAGAACCTGAGTTCTGGAAGGCTTTACTAGCGGAGCACAAGTTTTAATGAATCTTTGAACAAAGGGCTGGCAATGAGCATCATTACATGTCTATTTCCCAAGGTTCACACTAGCTAAGTTAGGAGAGTTGGTTCTCTAGCAGTTTGGCCCCCTTCTGGTGATGAGTGTTTTGGAGAACAGCAATTCAAAAAGAGCATCTAGTAAGTGTGCCTGTGATCTGAATTGTTGGCACAATTTCCTCTAGTCATGAAGTTATTCATCCTTGAAGTATTTAAGTGATATAAAGGAAAATGGGATGTCAACTGATACTGACAGAATTTTCCATTTAAAATTATTTAAATGGGCATTTTATTGACACAAAGAAAAATAGTTAAGTAAAGGCAACTAAACACAGTGACTGTATTTGGTCATGCTAACAGTACTTTGTATATATAGTCTCCCACTTTCTTAAGGAAAAGAGGGATGTTCATTTCCTTCCATCTTCTTTGGGGCCAAGATTGATCATTACAGTATCCTAGGAATTAGCTTCAACTTAGTTCTTTTCCCCATTTTTATTACTATACTTATTTTTAGAATGTTTCCTAATTCTGCTCAGTTCTGTCATTTCCTGGGAGTCTTCCAACATGTCTCTGAATTCCTCATATGCATCATTTCTTATGGTACAATAATTGTCCATTTGTTTAGCCATTCTCCAATTGATGCCTTCTTTATGAAAAATAAATTTGAAATAGCTATGTAAGAATATTTAAAATGTCAGAATTCAATTCAAATAATATGAAGTCCATTGGGCAAATGTTGGTCTATAGTATATTTGTTTGTGAATGGCTGCCAAGAAAGCACAGGTTAGGTTGTCCTTTGTACTCTAAGAGGATCAAAATGACTTCGCTGGTGGTGCCTTTTGATTGGTGAACAAATTGGATTTACGTGAGACAGAGTTGTGCAAAGTTGTTAGCCTTACTCTTTCTTCCAAAGTCCAGTAGTAGCATGTCAAAAGTCAAGAAGACTAGCAAAGGCCTGGGATGCAATAGATGACCTTGGCTTATCTGATGTCTAACCAACTCTAGGCATTCCACAGCATCTGCTTGCACTGGCTTCATGGCTATGGAACAAATGGTTCTCGTCCACCTCTTCTGTATAGGGTAGTGGATAAAGGGTGGACGTTGGAATGAAGAAGTCCTGGGTTCAGGTTCTACACCTACTGTGTAATCCTGAGCGGGTCACCCAATCTCTCAGGGACTAGGAAACTCTTCAAGTCTCAGACACTGAGACATAGATGAACACTTGAATTTGAATTATGGAAGAAATTTGAATTAGTGGCAGAGACGATTTCCACAAAGATAAAAATTATAGTACTATAAAAGAAGAAAATTGCCCGAACACAAGAAAACCATGGGCCAGTATCAGAGACCACATTTTAGCCAGTCATGTTGACCTCCTCTCTCCTGATCTTCCCCAAGGAAATAACTGATACACATTTCCCTTCTCATTCTTCCCAGCAGCACATCATGAATAAGATAGAGAAGGCAACAGATAGAGAAGGCTACAACCATGAATAAGCCCAAAATAGGCAGACTGGGGTAGAAGGAGATAAAGAGTACTGGAGTAATCCACAAACCAGGTAGATTCCCTGAATTATGAAAAGCTGACTCCCTCAAAGATCCTTGAATGTGATGTGATGATAGTAGAAACTTCCATTTGCATTGATTTTTATATCAATCTTATTTTATGTTTGTAACAACCTTGTATGGCAGGCATCCCAAGTATATATCATTGTTTCCCAGTTTACAGTTGGGAGGAGGGAGCCAAGCTTCAAACAGCATTGAGTAATGGAAAAAGTCCTTAGTTCTTAGAGCCTAAAGGTCTCAGTTCAAATCCTAACTCTACTACTTACTACCTGTATGATTTCAGTAAGATGAAGGCAGTGTGGTTTAGTGGATAGAGTGATGGCCTTCAAGTCAACTGACCTACCAGTTCATTCTTCCTCATATGCTAGTGAAAAGTGCCAACCACTTAACTTCTCAGATTCTTCCTTTCCTCATTTGCAAAATGAGATGAATAATATATATTCTGTCTGCCACAGAATCATTGTAAGAAAAATGCTTTGCAAATCTTTAAGTCCTACATAAAGGTGAGTGGTTATTCTTGTTTCATTGGTTTTCCCTCATCTGCAAAATGATGGGGCTGGACTAGATCATTTAATTCTAATTCCTTCAGTGCTGGAGGTGATCTGTCCACAATCATATAGATAAAAATTGCAGAGGGACAGCTAAGTGACTCAGTGGATGAAATGCCAGGCTTAGAGATGGGAGATGCTGGACTCAAATCTGGCCTCGGACACTTCTCAGATCTGTGATCTTGGGTAAGCCACTTAACCCCAATTGTCTAGCCCTTATTACTTTCTGCCTTGGAACTGATATTCAGGATTGATTCTAAAACAGAAGGCTAAGTGTTTGGGGAAAAAAAAATATTGCAGAGCCAGGAAGTTACCCCAGGTCTTCTCAGGGTTCAGTTTTGTTCCCTGTTGGTGTTCAAGCTTTAAGTATAAGGCACTTTTCCCTTTTACAGTTTTACCACAGTTTAAAACAAAAAAAATATATTTTTTTCTTCAAGCATGGGTACTTAATTTTGCTGAACCTCACTTGAAATTATTAGTCATTCAGCTTTGTGAATCAGATCTTCCTTTCCAAAAACCATTTCCTGTGTGTTTCTCCTATATTTACTCTCAATTAGCAGGTCATTTAGCAGTAAAGTCTAGGATTACAAGCATTTTTAAAAAAATCTTCCATTGATATCTCCAATGGTCGGAAAGAATGTGACACATTTAGTCAGTAATATAAAGACACGAAATAGAACTGCGCTGCATCCCTCATGAGATTTGTTTTCCTTAAAACTCATATACAGTCTGAATTTTAACAAACTTTTCAAAAAGATGTCAGCATTAGGGATTGTGTGATAGTAAGCCAGGAGATATACTACAACCCATTTCTACCACAAAATGATGTCAAAGTTGATGTCCTCCAAGCTCCAAGCAAGCTCACTACTCTTCATATTTGTACCCAATGGTGGTAAAGTTGAGATGATCAGGGAAAGATTCCTTTTTCTCTCTTCTATGAGACTACCATCCTTACTCAGATTTAACCACTGATGCACACTGCCTCTGTCAAAGCTCCTCTTGACTAGACAAATTTCTTAGGGGAGTTTTCAGCAAAGGGGATTCAGCAGACAACCATCCAATCAGAAATTATTTGTGGATAACTTACTGTGTGCCAGGCATTGTGCTAATCACTGATGGAAACACTGCAGTGTATGAAACAAAAGGCAGCTAGAAATGAGAGTACTGAAAATAGGTACTGAGGGTACTGAGATACATTTGCCCCCCTTTAATAGTTGATTGGCCATACAATAAAGGAATAGATCTCCTCCCACCCATTCCACTTCGATCTTCTCTTTTTCCTCCTCTTCTAAAGCAATACTCATTGTCTCAGACCTTATATATAGATAAATGTGTGTATGTGTGTGTATAGAATTGAAAACATTAGAGGAGTCAAGATTTCAAACTGAAAGGGACCTTAAAAACACTTACGTCCAATCCTGTCCCATTTTGCAAGTGAGGAAACTGAGTAGTTAAAGAACTTGCCTAGGGGTACCCAGCAGAGACCACAGACTTGTTTGAAGGCAAGAGTGGCAAAATACCAGGCTTTTGTTTTTCTTTGTATCCCAGTGTTTGGTACAATGGCTGGCACTTAATAAACACATAGTCAGTGATTGAGTGCCATGTTACTGGTTATATATTAAATAGTCAAAATGTTGAAGTTAAATAGTAAAATGTTAAGAGTGAATGAACACTTGTTACTTGATTCAAGCTTATGATATCGTCACATTAAACCAAGTCCATCTCTCTTCATGCATCAAGACTTTGGATTCTCCTGTTTGCAGATACTCTATTCTCAAAGACCTTAACTTAAAAGGAAAAAAAAAACACCCTTATTTTCTATGCTAGCGCAGCTCTAGAGCAGAAGAGCAAGGGCTAGGCAAACAGAGTTAAGTGACTTACCCAGGGTCACACAGCTTGGAAGTGTCTGAATCCAGATTTGAACCCAGGACATTCTGACTCCAGGCCTAGCACTCTATCCACTATGCCCCATAGCTGCTTCAAGTCCTTATCTTTTGAAAGCAAAATCATTACCTTTTTTTGTGTTCTCTCTATATATATTTTTATTAATTTATTTATATTTATATATTTACATTACAGAGTTATGTTTCAGAGACCCCAGCAATAGGTGAAAATCCACAAAGTAGCGGCATTATATTTATTTTATTATTTATATAGATATTAAGGCTTTTTTAAACCCTTCTTACTCTCCTACAAAACTTTTCCACACTTTTATTAACCTTTCCCACACTCTTATATAAACACTGAGCCAATCAGTGCCCTGTATACAGAACACAGAACTGTGGTTGGTGGCTTTTCATTCCATCAGCCAATACAGAAACACCTGCTTTGCACTGAGCCTTGCACAATCTTATGTTGGCAAGCTTGTGCAAGCAGTAGTGGCGTACTGCATTTCCATTGTGTACAGGACAGTATTCATCTGCAAAATCATGCAATATCATCTTGCAGGTACCATCATTTCCTTTGTCCTGCAGAATACTGTGATTATAATTTCACTTCAGTTCTTTAAAAAAAAACAGTAGGGAATAAATGAGGGAAATGTTGGTCAAGTACCTAGAAGGTTTAAGAAGCCATATGACTCTAATCCTTCATGATTCCCATGCATATATATGTCCCTCCTCTATGCCAACTGAGTAAAATTAAAACTACTTTGCCTGGCATTCAAAACCCTCCACAATCTGGCATTGTCCTGCTTTTCCAGCTTTGTCTCTTCTTTTCCATATGCCCCAGCTTAAACTGGACCATTATCTCCTTTGAACATGTCCTTTTTCCTTTCCTGTTTCTATCCCTTTGTTCATGCTGTTCCCTATGCTTGATGTTTTTACCCTTCATTTGTGCCAGTTGAATTCCCAGCAAGTTTTAAAAGCCTAAGTCAAATGCCACCTCTTCCATGAGCTTTCTGTGATATATCTTGCCCTGACCCTTGTTGGCAAACACTTCTTGATTTCTCAGAGGCAAAAACAGTGCCTTGCCCTCGAGGAGCTTATTCTAATGGAGGAAACAAATGTTAATAATCAGGTATATGCAAGATTTATACAGAATAGGTAGAAGGTAATCCCAGAGGGGAAACACCTGAGGATTAGGAATGGCCACAGAAGGTCTCTTAGAAGGTGGGATTTGAGCTGTGGAGCAGCTGAGGCAAGAAGGTAGTCATACATTCCAGGCATGAGGGACAGCCAAAGTGCAAAGGTGTGGAGATGAGAGATGAAGCAGTAACTTAATAGTAGCTAACCCACAGAGTACAAGAAGCAAAGTACAAAACAAAAATAGGAAGGGACCATGTTATTAAAAAAAAAAAACTTGAAATTGCCCAACAAAGGAGCTTATATTTGATCCTGAAGGTAATAGAGAGGCACTGAAATTTTCAAGAATAGAGAGAGGGGACTCCTGGATGTGATCAGTAACAGAAGAATAGAAAGGTCATGAGTGTCATAATTTGCAAATTGCTTGTGGATTTTGTATGAAAGGATATTTAGAATATCTGTGTTGAGTTTTTTTTTCAAGATCTACATCATAAAGGCAACTCCTAGAAGGCTTTTTCAGAATACAAAATTAGTCACTTGAGAGTAGGAATGATAATAGCATAACTTCACTCTTCTATTTAGAGATACCCCCTTCCCATAGTAATACCATGGGAAATAAAAACATGGGATATAAGTGATGACTCATTTTACAATATTCTAATACTTACCTTGTCATATTTGGTTAGAAATTTTAACATTGGGATTATTAGATAAATGTCAATTGATATTATTTTCATTTTAGATAGTCACCAATTTTTTTTAAAGGGAGCAGTATTAGAAAAACAAGTCAGTTGTATGACACTTGAAAGGGATTTCCCCATAGAAACAATGTTGTCCATGGTGATTTGTGTTTGAGAGCAGTGTACAAAATCTTGTTTGTCCTGCAATTTAACTGGAATACTATGCTCAAGATTTTGGCCAAGATGGGTAAGCTCCTTCTCATCCATTCATAACAGCTAAAACTATGTCAAAATAATAGCAAAACCAAACCATCTTTTGAACAGATACCCCTACAGGGAAAATTTTTTTTTAGAAAATTGTAGTCAAGATCATTCATCAATATTGTCAGAGTAATATTAAATATGACCAATGAATTCATTGTAATATGTTAAATAATTAATCTTTATGATCAGGTTTAATTTATACCAGAAGGGCAAGGATGGTTCAATTAGGAAAACTATAAACATTATAAATCATATCAATAAAAAATAATAAAATCACAATGTATTGATACCCACTCCCCAAAAAGCTTTTGAACAAATATAGAACATACTAATGTTTAAAAAAATAAACTGAAAAAGCAATGGAATTAATGTGCTTCCCTTACTATAGTATGAATTATAATAGAGAAATACCTGAAAAGTCCTGAGTCAGACTGAGAATAAAGGAAGGATGCTCACTGTCTCCACTTTTATTTGACATGATGTTAGAAAAGTATAGCTAATATACGCTAAGGATATAAAATGGATTCTACTTATAGATAATATGATGATTTACTTAAAGAACCCCAGAGTAACAGTGGAAAAAAGTCAAGATAATTAACAGTCTTGGTAAAGTAGCAAGTACAAAATAAATCTATATTTAAAAATCAACCTTTCTATTTATTACCAATAAAAACCTAGAGAAAAAGCTGGTAAAAGAAATTCCATTTAAGATAACAACAAAGTACATTAAATATCTAGGAATTAATCTACCAGGATTCATGTAAAAGCAATCACAAAACATTTTTATGCACATAAAAGAAGAGATTTTTCAAGACATTTAATGTTCATCACTATTTCTCATCACTACAGACTTAGAGCTATAACATTCCAATTGCCTTTATAGCAATACTATATCTGGGCAATGAAAAATGAGAAACAATCCACAACATCATATTCTACAATAAATCCAAAATGTATATACCACCCAAGTATTGAAAATCATGCTGTAGAATTAGAAGAGAAGCAGATTGTTTGCCTTTGTAGCTATGCATCATATTTGAATTCTTAATCAAATGAAGAATAGAGATAATTAGGAAGGGTAAAATGAAAAATTTGATTATATAAAATTTAAAAGCTTTTTTCTAAATAAAATTAATATATCTAGGATAAGAAGAAAAGTAGTCACCTGGACAAAAAAAAATCTTTGTATCATGTGTACATACAGATAAAGGTTTGTGTATCTAAGATAACAATTTTCAAATAGTATTATGCTTTACTTTAAAGAGCCCCACAGTAACAACCACAACAAAAATTCATTGCTTCAGTAAAGTAGCAGGATGCCAAATAAATCTACGTGCACAAAAATGACATGAATCAGTAATGACAAAAACATATAAGATCAAAAGGCATTCCCAAATAGACAAGTGGTCAGTGAAAATGAGCATAGAGTTCTCAAAAGGGGATGGCAAACTGTAACAACTATATGAAAGAATGCTTCATCACTAATAATAATAGTAATGCTAATTATAGCAGCCTTGAGGTTTCACTTCAGTAAATTGAGAAAGATGAGAAAAAAATGATATTTGTCAGTGTTAGAAGGGCTGTGGGAAAATAGGCACACTCATGTAATTTTTCGCAGAACTATAATTTAGTAAAACAATTCTAAATAGCAACTTGGAATTATGCAAACAAGTAATTAAAATACAGTTGGGTCACTAATGAAAAGAAAGGCTCTATATAAACTAAAATTTTTATAGCAACAATTTGGGGGATTTTGAAGACCTAGAAACAAAGTAGATTCCCATCTTTTTGGGAATGACTAATCAAATAATAATGCATGAATGTTATGGATTATTATTGGCCAGTAAGAAATGATAAACATGATGAATTCAGAGAAGTGACAGCTTATAAGCTGAAAAAAAGTAAAATTAGAGCCAAATATATATACATATACATATATACATATATAGTGACTACTATGATAAAAATAATAACTATAGTCCTAAAACAATCAAAAGTGAAGTTGCAAAATTATAAAGGACAAATTGGCCCCAAAGGAGATATATGAATACACTTTCTCCCATTTTTATTCAGTGTTGAGAGTTCCCTGGGTATGAAGTGTTGTATATGATGTCAGATTTTTGTTTTGATTGGTTTTGCCGATTTTATTCTTCCTTCCTTTTTTTTTTTAAAAGGGGTGACTTTCTGAAAGAGAAATGGAAGATATTAGAGAGAAAATCTAGGTAAAATGAAATAAAATAATAAAAACTTAGCGGGAAAGGCAGGAGGAGAAAACATCAGATAACAATTATGCTATATGTAGTATAGGTAAAAGGATAGTCTAGGAAGCTAACCAAAGAAACATTGGTTTTTAATAGGAAAAATGAGTCCTATGGTGCATGAGGAAAAGGGAACACGAGGGTTCTGTATATCTTCCCCATCCAGTCACAGTCATAGAATGTCAGAAATAGAAACTTTTTTTTTTGTAGATGTGGAAACTGAGGTCAAGAGAAGTTAAATTACTTCCCTGAGGTCGCACAGTTAAGTCTAGTTTCTCCTTGAGATGAGGACTAATCACATTGGCTCCAAATGGTACTGTGCCATTATAAAGCTCCAAAGAGAATCATTTATCATTTTCCCCCTACATTCAGAATCATCCCTTTTGGGGGAGGTACTTAAGTTTGTTTGTTTGTTTGTTTTTAAGGCAAATATAGAAATGTTTTACATGGTTTCACATGCGTAGTTGATAGCATATTGTTTGCCTTCTCAATGGGTGGGAAAGGGCTATGAGGGAGAGAACCTGGAAATCAAAATTTAAAAATGTCAAAAATAAATGACTAATAATTTTTAAAATTTAAATGCTACATGGAGATGTTTATATATTACTCTAAGGGTAATAGAAGGTCACTGCAGTTTATTGAACACAGAAGTGACATAGTCAATCCTACACTTTAAGAACATCACTTTGAAAACTGTGTAAAGGATGGATAAATGAGGGGATAAAGTGATGGCACCAGAATTAGCCTAAAATTAGTTCTCACTTTAGCAGTGCTTCACCTATAGATGAAACTGTTCTATCACATTCATTAGTGAAATTATCAAACATTTCTTAAGTACCTGCTATGTGAAGGAGCCAGTGGTGAAAATGAAAAGATATATAAAGTTTAGGTAAAACAGAATCCTCACCCTCACAGAGCTTTTAGTCTAAGCCAGGGGCTTAAGAAAAAAGCAATTATCATAATATAATATATTATGTGATGAGTGCCTCAGAGAGGTGTAAAACATTGCCACCTGTGGTCTGAGAAATAAGACAATTACCATCTATGATTAAGGGAAATCTTCCCATAGAAGGTGGTGTTCAAATCAGAGTTTAGAGACATATACTCAGATGAACGGGCAGCTAGGTAGAGTCAGGAAAATCTGAATTAAAATCTGACCTCCGATACTTATTGTGTGACCTTGGGAAGGTCACTTAACCCTGTTGTTCTTAGTTTCCTCATCTGTCAAATGAACTGGAGAAGGAAACGATGAACTATGTCAGTATCTTCACCAAGAAAACCCCAAATGGGGTTCAGAGAGTTGTGAATGACGGAAGCTGAACAACTTGGAACAATGAAAGTCCAGTATGACCAAATGTATTAGAGAATTTATGAACAAATGAATAGGAGATAATTATGAAAAGTTGAATGGCCCCAGACTCTGGGTAACCTCAAATGCTGAGGAAAATGGTTTGGACATTTTTCTGGAGAAAATATCAGATCCACTCGTGGTTTTTGAGCAAAGGAGTATTATGGCTAGATTCGTGAATAAAGAAAATTTATCTGTCAGCAAAGCAAAGTATGGAGTGAGGAGTAGAGACAGAAAAGTCTATTAAGACTCAGAATAGATCAAGGAGATCTTATATTAGCTGGGTGGCTGTAGGATTTAGAGTGCAAGGGACAGTTTAAGGTTTTGAAGAGGGAGGAAAAGATATAAAGTAGTCACTGTGTAGAATAGGAAAGATAATCAATTGGAATTGAAGAACAATAAGAGAGCAGCATTGGTCAAGCATAAGTGACACTTTATAAATGATGGGGGGAATAAGTTCATGAATTTCTCTGATGATGCGATGCTTCACAGGGAAATCAGATTTTGGTGGTTGATCGGTGATGATTAGCAGGTTCTAAACGATAGAATTCTAGCAATAGAATGGAATTCTAATTAGCTCTGGGAGAATATGAGATCTAGGCTTAATATGAAGAAAAATGAAGGCTTTGTGAAAATAAAAGCCAAAAAAAAATAGCATTCAGTCAAAGGAATAAAGGTGATGGAGATGGTGAAGGAGAAGTTGAATAAGTGGAAGAGACAGAGACGGGAGTTTGTAGTCAGAGAAAGAAATCAAATATTCAGGATCATCCCATCAACAAACATTTATTAAGAACCTCCTCTGGGCCAGACACCAGGCAAGGCACTGGGATACAAAGCATGAAAAAAAACCCTATTAACAAGCTTACTAAAGTCATTCTCAATTTTTTCCTCTCCCCCATAGCCAGTCAGTTGCCAAGACCAATCAATAATATTTCTGCAACATTTCTCACATACATCCCCTTATCTTTGCTTCCATGGCTAACACACTGATTCAGGTCTTTGGCACCTCTTGCCTGTGCTATTTTATTGGCCTCTTAATAATTTGCCCTGTTTCCTGTTTCCTCTCTTTTCTCTAATCCATTCTCTTCACAGATGTTAAAATAATATTCCTAAAGCATAGATCTGACTGTGTAAACCTTCCTGGTTTAGTGACTCTCCGTTAGGTATCAAAATCAATTTTATTAACTTTATGGGACCTCTGAAGTAATTTCATCCAACCCACTCATTTTATAGCTAAGCATACTCATGCCCAGGTCACTTAAGTGACTTGCTTGTGACCACAGATAGTAAGTGCCAGATTTGGGACCTGAATACTAATGCTTCAATCTGGCATTCAGCACTCCTCATACTATGATATTAATTGACCTCTCCAGACTCATTTCCATCTATGCCCATTTATACACTTTGCATTCTAGGCAAATTGGACTCTGTATTTTGATGTCCCCTCAAAACTCTGACCCACTCAGATCATTGATGTCTTACATTTCCCTTACCCACACTTCTTCTCTGCTTCATCATACATAGGTATGGTCAGCTCTTCCTCTGGATCTCACAATCTCTCTGGTCCAGAACTTTGAAATTCCTGTGATTATAACCTCCTGTCTCTATCATTCTCTGCCTTCTCAAACCAGTTGCTTATTCTCACAACAACTCATAGTCACTCTGCCACCACTCCAGTCCACTCTAGTATCACCAATCACTCATGGTATAGTTCTTTTTTCACTACGTATTTCTTATTGGATGTCCTATAGATATCTCAAACTCAACATGAGTAAAATAAACCTCAACCTCTTTCTCCATCAAATGAGCCCTGTAGCATCTATTGCTTTGATTCGTTTTAGTAAATGTTGATGTCCAGAGTTTCCACTGAGGACATCAGAATTTGAACTATTTTATTCCCCACTCTGGAAATCTGCTAATATTAGGATTTGACTAGTATCTAGGTAACCACAACAAAAGAGTCTATAATCTTCATATAAGCAATTAGACTATCAAAATGTTCTCTAAAGAAAAAATTTTACTTCAGCTGACCGAAAGAAAATTCAAGACACAAGTGACTGATCCTTAAGTCCATATATAGCCAAGACAATTAAGATGATACCCACATCGACTCAGATATTCTCCATATCATAGGTCTTAGAAGACTACCCTGAGTTTCAGCACCTCATGAAAGAGGAAAGCATTTAAGATTGCTTGAGGATCAGGGAATCCATACATCTAATGAACTCTACACCTCCTAGGGATCTATATATCAGAACTTACAACACCATCCTAAAGAAAGCTTGCAAGCCCAAGGAAATCAGCTCTTTCCTCTGAACCTACATAAGCTGTTAATTCACAGTACTAGTGAAGGGCAAGATCTGGGTTGGTACTTCTCTGCATTAGATGCTTCCTGTTTGAATGTTTCAAAATCTTAACTGGATTCTCATTGCTTCCCAGAAATCCTTTTATTCTTCCCTGGATGGTTTTATTCTGCTCCCTTATAGTGGCTATCTTGAACATCCTCTTTGGGGATTCTATGAACATTTCAAACTCAATATATACAAAATGAAACTGACTTTTTTTCCCTCTTCCTCCCCATTTGTACCTCCTCCAAATTTTCCCTTATTTGGTTGATGACTCCACCATCACCCATGTTTGTAACATCAAAGACTCCTGCATTCCTCCCTTTGCTTTATTCCCCAAATCCCATAGAATCAGAGTTCAGAGGAGCCGGTTTTGTACTTTCTCACAGGTGTGCTATGTTCTCCTTCACAAATAGAATGTAAGGTTGTTTTTTTTTGTTATTGTTTTCAATGTTAATAGGGTTTTTTTCATGCTTTGTTTTCATTTTTTGCCACTGTATTTCCAATATCTAGAAACACAGAAGATGTACATAGTTGGTACTGAAAAATGTTGAATTGAACATTGAGAGTCGTATTTTAGCTTAATACAAGTAAATTCTTCCTAACCTTAGAACTGTCCAAATTGTAATGGACCAACTCAGGTGATATTGGTAGATTTTTTATCCACATATAGTCTCCAAATAAGGCTGAATGACCACTTCTTACAAAGAATTCCTATTCAACTCTGAGGGTGTTCTAGGTGACTTCTAAAGTTCTTTCCTTTTCAGAAATTTTGTGATTCTGTGAGAACACTGATTTTTATTTTCTTTTTTATTTGTGAGAATAAGTGATCCTGTAAAGAATTTTTCACTTTCAGGAGGAGGAAAAATGAAGGAATAACTTTGAGACTGGACTAAACAGGATACTTAATTTGAGACTTGGGTTTTGGGAACCAACCTCAAACTACAGTGAAAGGAAAGCAAAGGTGAACCTACAGAATTCTCTCTCTCTATCTCTCTCTCATATTTCACAGAGAGGACAGAGATCCTTAGATTAGAAACACATGGGAAAAGGACCTTTTACCCTTGATTGATACATGCTGCTCTGCCACAAGTATTTTGTTATTTAGGGAAATATTCTTTTTCTTCCCTTTAGCCCTTCAATAGCTGACCCAAGAGAAAGATTAAAGGGTGGCAGAACTTGGAACTCTAAAAGACATCAGAAGTTTCCTACTCTTACTCTCTAATTTTACAAATGAGGACACTGAGACTCAGAGAGATTAAATGATTCGTTCAAGGTCACATAGTTAAGCAGGGGACTAGAAACCAAGATCCAGTGGCTTCCCATTACTATTTCCTTTCTATAAAAATGGTTCTTTCATGAACTGGTCATCAGCATTAAGGTTCTGAATGCTTGAATATATAACCATTTATCTGTGAAATGGTTAATTGCAGTGATGTGCTAGAGTCAGCTCTGACTGCCATGGGATAACTGAGTGTTAAATTTTCACTGTTAGCATTTACACATCAGAAATTGGTGGACACTACAAATCAGGGCCTGATTTATTGTTTGTTGATTATCTAGACTTAGAAAAGTGACAGAGAAAATGTTAACAATACTGATTAAAATTTAAAATGTGGCATGCATGTGTGGGGGACAGGAAAGTCAGTTGTTTAACATTTAACAGTAGACTATTGCTTAGTCATCTCCAGCAAAAGCATGCCCTTGTGTCTAATCTTGTCCTGGAAAAGATCCTGGGTTCCCAAAGTCTTTGCCAGCAAAACATAAGTTCTGGCAAGTCCTTCACTGCTGGAAGCATTTCAATATGCCCTCTAGTGATCATCTGAGTTCAGTCATCTGATCATCCTATTGAAGCTAAAGATTTTTTTAGTATACCAATGAAACCATCTAAGAAAAAGAGTTCTGATACACAGGCAAAGCATATTGCATGCATTGCCAGTTGATCCTTGTAGCAATTCTGTGAGGTAGGTGCCATTTTCATTTCCATTCTACAGATGAAGAAACTAAGTCAAGTTTGTATTGATAAAATCTCAGATCCACAAAAGTTAAACTTTTCTTTTCCATTAGGTCAGGGGTCTTGGGATCTGTGAACTTTCTTTTTAAAAATATTTTGGTAATTATTTCAATGTAATTAAATACCATTTGCAAACTATCAAGAGTTTTATAAATGTGACATTATAGTCATCCATCATCTCCCAAGTCCCAGAATGGTTTTGGTCTTTGACAGTCAAGGAAGTGCCTCAGCTGATGTAATTACAATTATCTATATCTTTTCTGCATTTAAAAAAATAATTCTGAGATGTCCTTAAGCCCTTCCAGGCTGCCAAAGGCAGAGTTCCAGGTCAAACTTCCATCACTGCATTGACCACCATTTCCCTTCAGACCCTGGAGACAGTCCAGGACCCCAGTAGCCTTGGAATAGTAATGCTCCCATCCCAAAGTTGGCAGCCATCACTCTGGCAACCATCATCTACATAGATCTGCAATATTGCTACTGTTCCTACAGATACCATTCAATACCTAGAAAAGAAAGTTATTGCTATCAAAATCCTTGGCACTGCCAAATGGTTGAACATCAAAAACTGGTGTGATTTTTATCAGTGGAAATGGCATTAATGAAGAGGCCTTACCATCTCTTTGCCAGTTCACCCCAGGGTTATAGTGAGTTCCCATCTAAATTAAAGCTGAAGCTTTCCATATGCACTGTGTGACCCATTCGAATACAAGCTCCATGAGAATAGAGGCTATTATATTTTTCTGTCTATCGCCAGTGAGAAGTCCAGAGTTTTGAACATAGCAAACTCTTCATAAATGTTTTATTTCTTCATTCATTCAAAGGGGACTAGGACACAATAAAGGTTATTATCCCCTACTTTGTATGTTAATTTCTAGAGAAATAAATTTTCACCATGTATTTTTAATTGTCTGCAGTGCTGAGTGTATAAGAATCAATGTTTTTGTTCCTCTCAACTAAAAAGAGGAAAAAAACTTAAAATATTAAGATACTTTTCTGAAAATAGAAATAAAAATGTCAGTTTAAGATACAACATATCAAAGACAGAAAAATGAAGATCATATCAAAATACTATTGTACTAGCTACCTCACCAAGCTATTTTGAGAAAAGGGTTTTGTAAACCATCAAGGGCTTTATAAATGTGACATTATAGTCATCCATCATCTCCCAAGTCCCAGAATGGTTTTGATCTTTGACAGTTAAGGAAATGCCCCAACTGATGTAATCACAGTTGCCAAAGTATCAGATCTATCATCAAAAAGTATTTTTTTAATTTGTTTTTTCACATGCAACATAAAATGTGTAATGCATTATTTGTTATAATTAATAAATTATAATTAATATGTTTATCCAAGAGAAACAAATTCTCACATTAGTTATGTCCAAAAATTGATCTCATTCTTTTTTCCCCTCCCTCCCATGACTGCCACCTCCCTAAGAAGGCATGTAAAATGATACAGACTGTACATGTATTGTCATATTACACATATCACATAAAATTTCCCTGTTTGTCTTATGAAATACATACAACTTACATTAGAGAAAAATTCATGGAGGAAATAAAGTAAAGAATGGTATGTTTCAATCTGCATAGTGATTCCACCTCTTCCTTCTGTAATGTTGGATATCCTTTTTTTGTCCTAATTCCCTTGGAGTTGCCCCGGACCCTTGCCTTGCTGTCTTTTACAGTTAATCATTGCACATTATTATTGTTATTGTGTACAATGTTCTCCTGGTTCTGCTCACTTTGCTTTGCATCACTTCATATAAATCTTCCCAAGTTTTTTTGTGATCACCTTGTTTGTCATTTCTTATGCCACAATAGTATTCTGTGGCAATCATATACCACAACTTGTTCAGCCATGACCCAACTGGCAGACATCCCTTCAGTTTCCAGTCCTTTGCTACCACCAAAAGAGCTGCTATAAATACTTTAGAACATAGAGTTTCTTTCCCATTTTCTTGTTCATCTTGGGAAATAAACTGAACAGTGGTATTGCTGAGTCAAAAAGTATATGCACTGTTTTATAATTCATCATTTTTCAGATTATTGTTTTTATTTTTAACCAGTTTACAAAGCAAAATGAGTAGACAAGATCTCTGTCTTCTCAAAATGAACATCAGATCCTATAGCACAGTGAGACGTTTAAAGAAGACAGAGACAACTGCTAAAGGATGGGACAGATGTAGAAATGAAATTAATAAAATATTGATGCAGCGATCAAGTAATAAGTGACTTTGTGAGTGGTGGTTGTTAAACTCCAGAGACAGAACTGAGGTCAAATAAGTTAGTTAAATAAAGTCCCAGGGAAGAGCCCCAAGCATAGCCACTTAAGCCCTTGGTAACCCTAGCTGTTCCCAACTATTCTAAGGCAGGGTTTCCCCATGTTAGTCATGATTACCCAATTAGAAGCACATCATGAAATGGCAGAACACAGTTTGGCTAAAGGTCACTGTAATACAAGGACCCACAAATAAATAGCCACTCTGGAATCCGAATCCATCACCAGGATTTACCCAAAATCTGTATTAAAGGACCCCATCTCCTAAAAGCCCAGCAAAAATTGAAGGTGCTGCTGCCCAGGGCTTTGTCTTGAGTCATGGAGTCATGATTTAAAAAAAGGCTTCATCTAGGATTCATAGGAATCAATTGAAGGCTCTTTTTAGGTTTATTTCAGTAACCAGAATGGTGACTCCCTGAGCAGTCCCTGATGGACTTGAGGACTCACAAGCTGAATGTCACAGGACTATGAAGTCGACTTTGTATTACCAGAGAGTGAGGTCCCACCAAAGCCTTCCATTTCAGCCAAACCTCTGAATCTGAAGAATATAATGATTTGCAGGCAGGACCTCCACTTTTTAAGAGGTGCAGGAAAAAGAGCACATGACTTCAGGGCTGCTAGGTGGCTCCGTGGATAGAGAACCAGGCTTGGAGATGGGAAGCCCTGGATTCAAATCTGGACTCAGATACTTCCTAGTAGTGTGACCCTGATTGCCTAGCTCTGCCTTTGAATCAATATTTAGTACTAATTCCAAGAGAGAAGGTAAAGATTAAAAAAAAAAAGATGAAGTGTACACCACTTGGACTTAACCTCACTCAGCTTCAGTTTCATCACTTGCAAAATGGGGATGAAAGGGTTGTGACAGGGTTTAAGAGAGACAGCCCGTGGAAGACACTTTGCAAACCTGAAAGCACTCTATAGATTTTTGCTTCTATCACTTTTCCTTATTACACATGCCTTTATCTCTTTTGCAATTAACACAAGTCAAGAGAAGCCCTTAGTGCAATTTTATTTGGATTCCCCAAGTTTCTAGTTATTGTTCTCCTACCTGTAATCCTAAAATGATTATTCTTAATCTCTGGGGAAACAAAGAAAAGTTAAAAACACTAACTGTTCTAAAGAAGGAGACACATGCAAAAAGCTACATATAAACAAATCAAATTAGAGATAATCTTAGAAGGAAGACTCTAGCATTAGGGGGGACCAGGAAAGGCTCCAATCCAAAGATGGTATTTTAGCTGAGACTTGAAGGAATCCAAGGAAATCAAAGGTGGAAACAAGGAAGGAGGGCATCCCAGGCATACGGAATACCCAATGAAAATTCATGAATTGAGGGGTAGCTCATTGGCTCAGCAGATAGAGAGACAGGAGATTCTGGGTTCAAATGTGGCCTCAGATACTTCTTAGTTGTGTAACCCTGGGCAAATCACTTAGTAACCCCAGTTGCCTGGCCCTTACTGATCGTATGTCTTGGAAATGTTTTTTAGTATCAATTCTAAGACAGAAGATAAAGCTTAAAAAAGAAAAAAAATGCAGAGTTAGCAGATGGGGATCTTGTGTGAAGAACAGCAATGAGGTTGCTGGATCATAGCGTACATAGACTACTAAAAAGATATGGAGGAGGGAGAGGAAGAGTGGATTTTAAAGAGCATTAAAAGCCAAGCAAAAGATTTTATATTGGATCTTGGAACTAATAGAGCCACTGGCCTTATCTAGAGGACAGATTTCCAGAAGAGAGAGAGAAAAAAAAGCAAATGTCTTCTTTCAACTAAACAACCAATAATTGTTTTAGGTATAGATATAGAAGAAAGACCAGAATGGGCAGGTAGAGAAGAACTGGATAGAAAAAAAAAATGCACCCAACTGACATGGAGGGGCAAACTGGCAAAAGTTAAAAGAAATCATGTGTCTTGACAAGGTCACTTAGGAGGGTATTTAGAGATCTGGGACTGGATTCCTGGGAGTCCATGTGCTAATCCAAATAGCATTTGGATGTTGATTTCTATCATGGGAGAGGAGTATTTTTGGTTACTTAATATTTGGGAAACCTTTGATGATCCAATCCTTGGACTTTTATGATATTCTCCATTTTCAGATGTTTAAAATGATTCTTAAGTATTTCACATTGTCCATAAAGAAGTCTCATTTTATTTTTATTTTGTTTTGCATGTACAAACAAGATTATCATTGTAATTGTTTTCTTTTTTAAAGAATCACCATTTACTTTATTTTTAAATATATAATATGCAACATAATAGGTGATTTGTTATAAATATATAATAAATTATTATAAATATACCTATCTAAGACAAACTAATTCTCACATTAACTATGTCTAAAACCCATGTTTTACATCTTAAAAAAAAAAAAAACCTTTACCTTCTGTCTTGGAATCAATACTAAATAACTTCCTCAGGGTCACACAGCTAAGAAGTGTCTGAGGTCAAATTTGAACCTAGGACTTCCCATCTCTAGGTCTGGCTGTCAATCCACTGAGCCACTCAGCTGCCCCTAAAACCCACATTTTATTTTTTAATTGAAAATTTTTATTTAATTAATTTAGAATATTTTTCCATGGTTACATTATTCATGTTCTTTTCCTCCTCTCCTACCCCCCCCAGTCAATGTAAAACCCACATTTTAAATAGTTGTGGGAAAAATTTTTCCAATATGAAACTAATAGGAAGCATAATGCATAGAGCAAAGCATCTGGAGTTAAGAAGATCTGTATTCAGATTTGCTCTCAGACACTAATGCTGAATAAGTTATTTGATCACTCTCTGCCTCAGTTTCCTCATGTGTAAAATGGGAATCATAATAACATCTAAAACTCCCAGGATTGTCATGATGGTAAAATCAGATATTTGTCAACCATTTTGCAAATGTCAAAGAGCTTTATAAATGGTAGCTACAATTAGTCACCGAATGCCTGGAACCTGTTCCACCTGTCATACAAATAAGCCAGGCAAAAATGATGCAGTGCCATGCTTGCAGGTATAGAAGTCAGCAGGCACTTCCTAAACTCATTTTCTTATTACTGTCTGTTTCCTGAGTGTGTGTGTATACTGGAATCCTGTCCAAAGAAAGAAATGACATAGCAAAAAAAAAAAAGCGACATCCCCAATGGTTCCACCCCCAGAGCTCTATTTTGGTCCTGGGCAGCCATGGGTCATTGTCTCCATGAAATTTAAATTGTCCTTTCAGAAGGATGCCGGTAACCTGTTGTCCAGGGCTAGACAAGAAAATACTAACCCCAAGTGCGGGTGGCATTGCGGCTTTGGGTTAGACCCACAAAATACGCTTTGCAGAAGGGGAAATAAAAAGCCACTGCGCGCTAAGATGGATTATCGGCCCCATTTGGCTCTGGCTGTCAGTGATAAGGCACTGGCAATGGGTGGGCGTGGTAGGAATGAGTGAGAGAGCCCTGAAGTCCTGTTTGTCTTTTGTCTTTGCTCCAGGAGCCGTCATGTCGCCGTTTCTTCGCATCGGCTTGTCCCACTTTGACTGTGGACCCTATCAGCCGTGCCAAGGAGAGGTGGTGAGCCCTTACTGTGCTGTGCTTGTCAAAGAGTCTGTGGAATCAGGTGAGCAGCCGGAATAGGTTTTGTTGTTTGTTTGTTTGTTTGTTTGTTTTTTCAGGGCAAAAGGAGGGAGGGGCCCTGGTGGCGGTGTGGCGGCGGTCTTGGGACTAGGGCACAGGCGTCCATTTCCACACTGGAAGTGATGTCAGAGTTCAATTCGTCCAATGGAAAGCAAGGCACAAGGGATGAAAAGTTGTGACAAAAATAATCCAGTTGATGAGGGGCAAAGTGAAGACTAGAAATCCAAGATTCTTTTCACCATGTCTTGCTGCCTCCTTCTGTTATAAATCTTTCTTCCTTAGAATCTCTACATAGACAAAGCCAAGAAGAAAAGGAGGTGGGCGGTCCAGGGCAACAAGGTGGCTCAGTGGATTGAGAGACCCAGAAATGAGAGGTCCTGGGTTTCAAGTCTAGCCCCAGAAATTTCCTAGTTGTGTGACCCTGGGCATGTCATTTAACCATCACGGCATAGCCCTTACCACTCTTCTGTCTTGGAACCAATACAGCATTGATTCTAAGACAGAAAGTTAGGGTTTTTAAATAAAAATTAAATTATTTTTTTAAAAAAGAAGAGAATAAGGTAGGTGGAAATTCTGTTGGAGAAGTAAAAGAGGATCTACTTTTTAGGGAAAAATTTGAGCTCTAAATTACCTGATCTGTGTGTTAATACTAGTTTGATTTCTTTCATTCTGTCTGAGTAGATTGTATAACTTTTGGGGATATCTATAAAGAAGCAGCAGCTATATTACTCAGTGGTTAATGCTGGGTCTGGACCTGAGTTCAAATATGACCTCATATACTCACTAGCTCTGTAACCCTGGGCAAGTTCTATTTGCCTAATTCATAGAGAAGAAAAAATGGCAAACCATTCCAGTGTTTTTGCCAAGAAAACCCCAAATGTTGTCACAAAGAGTCAGACACTTAAATCTGGCCTCAGTTCAAATTCAGTCTCAGACAAGGACTAGCATGACCCCAGGCAACTCAGTTAACCTTGTTTGCCTCAGTTTCCTCATCTGTAAAATGAGATAGAGAAGTGGATGGCAAAATATTCCAGTGGTTTTACCAAGAAAATTCCAAATGGATTTCACAAAATAATGGGAATATTTATTATAAAATCCATGTACCATCTATATCATATCACCTGCTGTCTTGGGAAGAGAAAATTACATGGATCACAAATGTCAGGAAACAGTTACTGAAAATTTTACTGACATGTAACCTGGGGAAAACTTTTAAAACTTAATTTAAAAAAAGAAAACCTCAAATAGAAATCACAAAGGCAGACATAATTGAAATGGCTGAACAACAACGTATATATGTATGATTATATCTTAAAGTATGTTACAGGAAATACTGGCATAGGGGAGGGTACCATGGAAGGACCACTAACTCTGGAGGCAGAGGACCTGGGTTCAAATTCCTTTCCCTTTAATGTGTGGCCTAAATCTGTATTCATCTATCAAATGTTTGATTTCTGACAAGATTAAAAGAAATAACCATCCGTGACCTGAGCCTTGAGTTTGTGCGGACATGATGTAACTATGACTTAAGATTTCTTTGTAGGGACAGTCAGTCAACAAGCATTAAGTGCCTTCTGAGTGCCAAGAACCATGCTAAGTGCTGGGAAGCCAAGTACAAAGAATAAAACAAACTCTATTCCTAAGAATCCTAATTGGAGGAGGCCAGTGTACAGAACATTTGTTCATTTCCCTATATGGAGCCTGAATTGTCCTTATCATCACATCCTCTGGCCTGCATCCCCATGAGGTCTTTGCCACCCTCATTCCAACTGAAATCTTGTATTGTTCTGAGTCAGAAAGGGGAAGCGATCTGCCAAAGGGGAAAAAAAAATTGACTTTGGAGACCAAGAATTTGGGTTCGAATTTCAGCTCTTTCCCTTTGCTGCTTTAAGGAACTGGATCAAATCAGGGATAACCTGAACCTCCTATTCCTCATTTATAAAATATATGAGATATATAAAATTTATAAAATATATATAATAAATAGGGGAATATAAGATTCCTAAGGGCACTTCTGGTTCTACAGCCCATGAACTTTAAGCCTAAGTCCTTCTCAGACTTCTTTTGTTGTTTTATTCTTATTTTATTGTTTTATTGTATTATTATCATTGACTTGTTCACTTCTTTGCTTTCGTTTTTTGTTTATTCTTTTATTTGTTGCACTGCTTTTATTCCTCCCATCAGCAGAAATGAATGAGAGACTTGCTCTGCCAAGAACGGCAGATGTCACCTACAATAAATCTTTCATGATTCTACAATAGAATCACAGATTTTAAAATGGAAAGAACCTTAGTTAGAGGTCATCTAATCTGACCCCCTTGTTTTATAGATGAGGAAACTGAGGCTCTTAGAGGTGAGGAGACTTGCCTAGAATCTCTAGACAGTGAGACAGAATTTGAACTCATCCCTCTAATTCCAAATTCATTACTCTTCAGCCTGAAAACTGATGTTATCCTACTCTTAAGCTTTCCATTTGGGAAACTCCAACTAAGTCTGTCTTGGACTGGATCCTCTCTGTGCCAATTCCAGGAAGACTTTTTTTTTTTTTTCGGTAAATGCTCCAAAATTAAAAGTTGCTTGCTTGCCAGAGGCCTGCATTGCTGCAGTCACTCTCAACCCATCCAAAGGGAAGGAAGGGAATGGATTTTTGGCCATTGCTTGCCTGTGGTTCCAGCTGAGTCTTCTCCTGCCCAGCTCTCTGAGATGGTTAGAAATAAGTCCATAGCTGCTCCCAAGTGAAAGCCTTTCAGATGTCACTGAAGGCTTTGAAATGTAAAATGCCTGCCTTTTTTGAATCTGCTTTTGACCTCCTGGGCCTCCTAGATCTAATTCCCTTTATAGCCGCAGGGCTCACTGACATTTGCCTCCCCTGGAGATTTCTTTTTGGCTGTGTGTTTGAACCTGTCCTAATCAGTGGTGTAGATCAAAGAACCTCTTCAGAAAAAGAAAAGGAAACTTTGCTTTTCTGAAAGGTTAACCTGTGGAGTGGTTGGAGGCCTCTTTTGGTTTTTTCCCAAGACCTAGTACAAGATCTCCCAGAGATTAAAGCGATACTCCCTGCCCTCGAGACACATCAGGCCATGGGGCCATATTTTCCATGATAGGTCAGGCCTTGGCAGAGAAGACCCTGACAGGAGTCCCAGGAAAGGACGGGAGAGGTGAGGTGAGGTCAAGCTGCTATTTAGGTTCTAGGAGTAGGAGGCTTCCAAAGAAAAAAAAAGCACTAAAGATGTCTGGATTCTCTTGTTCTTTCTTGGGTGATGGTTGGCCTCAGGTTGGTGTTTAGATAAGGATGAGTAGAAAACTCTGCTTTGAAGAGTTTTGTTGGTGGTGTTTTGATGGTGAGTGGTTTGAGAAGAGTGATAATAGCCTGGGGATAAAAGCAAAAAGGTTTTATTAGCAAGTAGCGAAAATTCAGAGCTGGAAAAGGTCTCCCTTGTAGGACAATTAGATGGTTTAGTGAATATAGAGTACCCGGTCTAGAGTCAGATGTTTTATCCTGAATTCAAATCAGACACTTATGAGTTGCGTGACTCTGGACAAGTCACTTTAACTCAGTTTCCTCATCAGTAAAATGAGCTGGACAATGAATGGTAAGACCCTTTAGGGTTTTTGCTAAGAAAACCCCAAATGGGGTCACAAAGAGTCAGACTTAACTGAAAAGATTGAAGCCCAGCAATGTATTCTCTTATGTTTTTATTTATTTTGTTAAATATTTCTCAATTACATTTAAATCTGATTAGGCTGCTTTGGGAGTGTTAAAAGTCCCCAGTCGATGGGACATCTCCAAAATCTAACCACTTTGTTGTGTTACAGAAAAAGGAAACTAAGGTTAAATGATTTGCCCAAGGTCACACAGGGCTAATCCTATTTCCTGCCTCCCTATGAAGGTAACCTTGAACATCAGCCGAAAATAACACAGAAACAACTTTCCAACTCATAAATCTCCATCCTGTTGTACACTTAAAAGTATCACAGCTTATACATCTCATGGCTCCATGTGTCAACAGGACCAGAATATATCCCATGGATTAGAGTTTCACTTTTTAGCAAAACTCATGAGCACCCCCTTTGGAGAAGCATCATAGGGTACTAGATGGGGCATGGACTCAGAGGCTGGAAAACTGGAGACCCCATCCCATCTCAGACGCTTATTGGCTGTGTGGCTGTGGCAAGTCCCTTACTCTCCCCAGATCTCAATTTCCTCATCCATAAAATGAGGGAGTTTGACTTGATGGCCCCTCAGTCCCCTTAGAGCTCCAGATCTATGATCTTACTCATCACACAGTTACTTCTTGAATGAAGTAAAAGTAAAAGGCTCCAGGCTCCTCTGTTGAGCTTTTAAAACCCTTCTCTATAAGACACCAGGCTTTCTTTTGAGTTTTTGTTGTTGTCTCTTCTTGGCCAGTCTGTGTTACCAGTCTATGACATTCCATCTCCCATGACTTGGTTTACTCTGTCCCCAATGTCTAGAAACTAACTTCTTTTCTTCCTGATTCCCCTGGCTTCCTTGAGCACACATGCCATAGATGGTCTAGCTTCATCTTCTCAATTTCTAGTAGCTCTGTTTTCCCCACAGAAATTACTTTGTTTATATTCCGTTTTAGATTTTCTATGAAAATACACATTGTTTTCCCCAAGGAGAATATAAGTTTCTTAAGGGCAGGAATTGTATAAATTTGTCTCTGTATTCTCAGTTATTATTGTTGGTTAGTTGTGTCTGGCTCTTCGTGACTCCATTTGGGGTTTTCTTGGCAAAGATAATGCAGTGGTTTGCCATTTCTTTCTCCAGCTCATTTTACAGATGAGGAAACTGAGGCAGAGGGTTAAATGACTTGCCCAGGGCCACATTGCTAGTAAGTGTCTGAGGCTGGATTTGAACCCAAGAAGAAGAGTTTTCCTCACTTGAGGGCCAGTGCTTCATCCATCCACTGTGTCACCTAGTTGCTCACATTCTCAATATCTAGCACATGAAAGGAATTTAGTAAATGCTTATAGAATTAAATTGCTATACAGGAATACTTGGTTCCTATCCTCCAGAAATTTATATTGAAGTAGTTCCTTTTTAGACCATGGACCTGTTCCCTCAAGGAGAATCTTTATGTTTGGTTTTACCAGCTCCTGCGAATTATTTAATCTGTCATTTTTGTTTGCTTTAAGTGAGAAATATTCTCTAAGTCTATTCCAATGTCTCATTTTGATATAAAACCCTAGATTCATAAAGATTATACTTAGCAGAGCACAGGCAGCAATGTGGGTGATGCAGTGGAGAGAGTCTGCAGTGGAGAGGCTTGGAGTCTGGAAGAACTGAATTCAAATCTGGTCTCAGATACTTACCAGCTGGGTGATCCTGGGCAAATCAATTAATCCTATCTACCTCAGTTTCCTTATCTTTAAAATGAACTGGAGGAGGAAATGGGAAACCACTTTAGTATTTTAATCAAGAAAACCCCAAATGGGATCACAGAGTCTGAAGAGACTGAAACAACCAAACAACAGCAAAAGCAGAACACAAATTCAGGAAGGCTAGGACTTCCTGGTAGGATAAGCTGAAAAGGCTTTGAATTTAGGAAAAAGGAAAAGAGAAGCATTAAGTAAGTTCCTATGACATTCCAGGCACCCTGAAAAGTGCGTTGCAATTAATACCTCATTTGAACTTTATGACTACCTTGTGAAAAAGTATTGCTGTCACCTCCATTTTTCAGTTGGAGAAACTGAGACAGAAATTAAGTGACTTGCCCAGGGTCACTGCTAGTAAGTGTCTGAGGCTGGATATGAACTTAAGTCTTCCTGACTCCAGGTTATCTCCTCACTCTACAACACCTAGCTGACAGATACTATGTCTTTTTTAGAAGGACCAGCTTAGGTAAGTTCAGGGAAATTCATCATCAGAAGATTCACCATTCTCCTTAACACTTAGGAATTAATATGGTATATGAAAAATAAATTCCCAATAGAATGTCTGAATCACACTAAACAAAATTTGGAAGATATAATTCCTACATTTGGGAAAACATCTAATCAGGGAGACAAAATTAAGTCATAGAGCAGCATGTATTCAGGTACTAGATCTTCTGCGAAGCAATTAATTCATTTGAATAATTAATTTGGATAATCTGGTCATAAAAATCGAAATATACTTTTCTTCCTATATTATATGGGCTGATCAAATTCATGGAGACATGGTGACAAATTCATGGAGAATGCCTATCAAGATTTAGAAGGGTTGCATTTTGCCCTAGTGGAAAACTATATCATTCACAGGATTATATACATGAGAAAATCAGAAATCCTGGAAATTTTGATATGTTGACTCAGAATCAACACTTACATACTGATTCAATTTTCTTTTTCCATGAAGGATGAGGAGGAAGCACTAGAGAATATCCAAGGTAGATGGAAGATATTTACAAACAGTGCAACATTGTGAGCAATTTGTTTTCCAGGAATTTTGAACTCAAATTTTTTTGGAATGAATTACTCAAAAAATGGATAAGCCAATCAATCATATTGTAGAATAATGTTTAATAATAGAATATATCACCCAGGGCTAGATTTGCTGAATGAAATTTTCCCTAGAGTTGAACCTTCATCTTAAAAGTATTCCCATAGCTCTCTCTCTCCTAATTTCACTCTCTTCTCTAATCATCACTGAAATGTGGTGGTAACAAAGGCTGGTTGGCATTTGGGTCAAAAAAATGTCCTTCTCCAAGGAAATTATACTTCTGAAATTTACATAATGTTACCCTGAGAAGGTGTAGTCAATACAAATTGTGGAATAGTTTACAATTTACTCATCATATAAGACTTTTTAAAAGCCACAATAAAAGAGTGCTTATTATGGGCTTAAAAGTATGATGTGTCTTTCAAATGGATGCATAATCTTTTTCAATTAGTCATTCTTCAGGTATCAGTGGGCTGACACAGCCACACAGTCTCCCTCCCTATTATACATCAGGAAATCGAAACCAAAAGAGCTTCAGTAAAATATTCTCAGCCACAAATTGAGTAATTGGTAGAATGGGAATCACTTTTCCAGTAGCTATAACATTAGTTCAAGGTTAGCCCCTGGGGAATTATTTCCCACAGACTAGGTTTTTATACCAAAGAAGCTATTTAATGATAATTCTGCACCCAGGAAAGGAGATCAGCCCATATAATATAGGAAGAAAAGTATATTTCGATTTTTATGACCAGATTATCCAAATTAATTATTCAAATGAATTGCTTCACAGAAGATCTAGTACCTGAATACATGCTGCTCTATGACTTAATTTTGTCTCCCTGATTAGATGTTTTCCCAAATGTAGGAATTATATCTTCCAAATTTTGTTTAGTGTGATTCAGACATTCTATTGGGAATTTATTTTTCATATACCATATTAATTCCTATGTGTTAAGGAGAATTATTATATATTCCTATGTCTGGGATCTGGGTCAGAGATACCATCCAGAATGCTGCTTCTGTGTCTTTCACAAACCCAAGGAATGTCTTTCTTTTTAACGCAATTTGTTTAATGATTGAAGGGGAGAAGGTTCTTTTCCTTTGTACCTGTTTCCCACGATGTACACATGAAGAGGGGTGGATACAGTGATGGAACACCTCTTAGTTATCTATCGCCAATTAAAGATGACTTGGGATGGCCAAAGAAGGGACTAAATAATGAGCTTCCAAAATTTTATTCACTGGGCTACCTGGCCCAGCTCAGGTCATCCCTGCTCATGAGAAACAACCATAGAGACCTATATCACTTTCAGTACTGACGTTGGCCTAACCAATAAACCTGATATAATCAATAAGCTTATTTTCTTACCCCAAAATCAGTCCCTCAAGATAATTTTAATTGTATCAACTCTTAATCTTTGTTTAAGTAATTGTCATACTGATCTGGTTTAAGAGAATAACATATGATGTCTGTCTAGCAATTTGGACTTACACCAAGAGAGTTATAAAACAATGGACACCCTTAGACCCATTACTGGGTCTATTTCCCAAGGAGATTAGGGAAAGAGGAAAAGAACCCATATGTTCCAGGATATTTATAGTTCTTTTTGTGGTGGCAAAGAATCAGAAATGTAAGGGGGATGCCCATCAATTGGGGAATGGCTAAACAAATTGTGGTATATGATTATGATGGAATAACTCACCATAGGAAACGATGAAAAAACTGATTTTTTTAAAACCTAGAAAGAACTATCAAGATAACAAACTGTGAAATGAGAACCATGAGTACATTATATATAGCTACAGAATGAATACTAGAAGGAGAAACTGAGAATTTTACCTCCAGAAAGTGAACAGAAAGATAAAACATGAAAGACTTAATTTACATGAACATGTTGACCTCTATGACAGTATGTCATAGAGTATGATGTGAGGAGTTTGGGGAAGAGTTGAGACACTAGTGGATTATGTAGCTATCGAGAAAAATAAACTAAACATATAGAAGATCTGTTATTTCATTTGTATAATATCTTCTTTTCTTTGTATATGGAAATGCTGTTTTGTTTGGATTTGTAAACATTTGGAATAACGATAAAATTCTAAAAATTTTAATTAAAATAATCACTCTCTTTTCATAGAAAATGGGCAAATTTTTGTCCAGAAGAAGCCTACCATGTATCCACCCTGGGACAGCACTTTTGATGCTCACATCAATAAGGGGAGAGTGATGCAAATCATAGTGAAGGGGAAAAACATCGATCTGATATCTGAAACAACCATAGAACTCTACTCGTTGGCGGAAAGATGCAAGAAAAACAATGGGAAAACAGAAATATGGGTAAATGTATTATGTATGTAAATTGGTCAGTCAAGCATTTATTAAGTATCTACTGTATACTAAGTGCCGGGGATACAAAGACAGTTTCTATTTTCAGGGAGCTCACACTCTATTGGAGAGGACAACATGAAAATACCTACATATAAATTAGATGTTAACAAAATAAATTTGAGTTAATCAATAGGAGTAGGTCACCAGCATTAAAGGGAATGCTGAATTTTCATTTCAATGTCACTACAATTGTAATTACTGGTGTGTGATGACTTCCATTTTATTGAAGTTCATTGAGATCAAGCATTTCTTTAATCTTATCTGAAGGAAAGATGGCACTGGCTATATGGTTGGGGAAGGGAAGCATTTCTCCTCAGTTTTCATGAGGTATATTTCCAATGTGAATAAAAAAATATGAAAGCTTGAAAATGTGATGGGTATCACCTGTGTTTAGAAGAAGAACATACTAAGGTTTATGTTCATAATGAAAGAAGTATTCCTGAGTATCCCAAAGACTATGCGAAAGAGTCTGGGATTTAGTGTCCAAGCATCTGAGTTTCCTTTTGTTACAAACCCTGTGTTACAAAGGGCATCACTATGTGATCTTGGGGACATCATGTTGACTTCCCTGGTCCTCAGTTTGTTCATCCAAAAAAGGAGTGAATTGCAGTAAATGAGCTCTAAATTTCAGCTCTAAATTTGTGATCCTATGAAGCTGGCCACCAGTTCCCCAATCTTATATGTTATCTAGCCAGAACCTTTCATTTTTATTTTGCTTGGGGCACTTTGGACATTTTTTTTAAAAATAAAATTTTCCATGTAAGTTTTCCAAAGTTAATATGATCCAAATTCTCTTCCTCTCTTCTTTCCTCCCCACTCCTGGAACTGGCAAGCAATTCAGTCTGAGTTGTATATGTATTATGCAAAACATTTCCATATTATTCATTTTTGTAAGTGAATAATCTTACAAAATCAAAACCCCAAGACACATACCCAAATAAACAAATGATAAATCATATGCTTCCATCTGCATTCCTACTTCAACAGTTCTTTCTATGGAGGTGGATAGCATTCTTTATCATAAGTCCCTCAGAATTGTTCTGGATCTTTGTATTGCTGTTAGTAGCAAAGTCTATCACATTTGATGGGTTCACAATATCGTTATTACTGTATAACGTGTTTTCTTGCTTCTGCTTATTTCACTCCACATCAGTTCACGTAGGTGCTTTCTGGAATCATCCTGTTCATCATTTCTCATAACACAATAGTATTCTATAACCATCATATACCACTTGTTCAGCCATTCCCCAATTGAGAGATGTCCCTTCAGTTTCCAATGCCATTACAAAAAGTGTAGCTAATTTTTTTTTTTATGGACAAGTCCTTTCCCATTTTTTTAAATCTCTTTGGGATATAGACCTAGTAGTGGTATTCCTAGATCAAAGGGCATGCATTCTTTTAAAGCCCTTTGGACATAATTCCAAATTACCCTCTGGAATGGTTGGATCAATTTACAACTCGATCAGCAATGCATTAGTGTCTCAATTTGGGGGGCATATTTTTAAAGAGATGGAGATAGGAATAGCACAGTCTCAAATGAGGTAGATAAATAAAAGGTGGAAAAAGAAGGTAGCTTGTTAAATTCACCTTAGTGTAACCTCTCTATGTCTACCTTAACTAATTAACATCTACCTTTCATTCCATTCTCTGGTAATTGTTTTCAGCTAACTTCCAGTGTTTGTCCACTATTTAAGTTTGAAAATTTAGATTAAGATTTTGTATTGGTCTCATAGGCTCTGAAAAATGGAAAAGCAGTGAGTGGAACATGGACCCCAATGAAAATCCTAGGGGTTCAGTATTTTAAAAATAATTTGATATTTGAGAATTAAATTCAAGAGTAGTCAATTTTTAAGAGATAGGAACACTAGAATTTAACTTTCTTACAATCCATAAAAGATTATATTATGGATGCTCAAAATTAATGCCAGATATTTTACATACATCCCATTTCTCCTTGCCTATGTGTTTTAATTAAATGTACACACATGGATGTAGTATACTAAATTTTTTTTCATTGTTTCCAAAAAACCTTTGTGATGCAGTACCTTGGGCTGAGGTTCTGGAGAAAGGGTCTTCTTTCATCAGCACATTAATGTGATGAGTTTGTCAGATTATCCAGTTGTTATCATGAAAGGCAGGGGAGGGATCAGGACTGAACCATGGGCAGAGGATAAGAAGAGAAACATGGCAGCTGCAAACACAAAGTTGGGGGAGAAGGTAATGATCCTGCAGCAACAAAGACTAAGAATGACAAGTCCAAGTGGGATATGGATATCCAGCTCTCTGCTTTGGCTAGTTGAGAATGAGAGGCCAGGAGAGGTGAGATATAGAAAAATGAATTCTATTTGTTTCTTCACTCTGTCATTGCCAATAATTTACATTATTATTTTGGGGAGATTTCACTGACTCTATACTTTTTTGTGTTCAGTTCTTCACGGATCCAATTACATGGTTTGTGACCTTTTCCAACTTTGTGTGGCAGTTTAAAAAAAAAAAAAAGCTATTATTGCTTATGCTCAGTGGCTTCCTATTACCTCTAGAATTAAATACAAATTATGTCCTTTAAAGTCATTTACAATCTGACTCTGGCCAACCTTTATAGTCTTATTTATTACACATTACTCCCCTTCACATTCTCTATGGTTCAACCAAATTGGTCTATCTTAGAGTTCCTCAGATAAGACATTCCATCTCCATTTCCATGCCTTTGTGGTTGTTCAGTTGTGCCCAACTCTTTGTGACCCCATTTTGGGAATGGGGGGGGGGGGCAAAGATACTGGAGTGGTTTGTAATTTCTCCAGTTTATTTTACAGATGAGGAAACTGAATCCAACACAGGGAAGTGAATTGCTTAAGGTCAGATAGCTAGGAAGGACCTGAGGTCAGATTTGAACTCAGGAAGAATGAGTCTTCATGATTCTAAGCCCAGGGCTCTATCCATTGCACTGGTATTTACTTCCAGAATCCCTTCATTTCTTCAAAGGATCAGTTCAACCATCATCTCCTACCTGAGGCCTCTTGCAGTGCCCCAAATTATGAGTGCCTCACCCAGTCCCCTAAAAAATATTTCCTTGTATTTACTTTGTATGATTTTAGATCTGTCTGTTTGTATGTGTTGTTTTCTCTGAATGTGAATTTCCTAAGAAAAGGGACTGTTTGCTATTTATTCTGTGCACCCCAGTGCTTGGCACAGTACCTGGTACACAGTAGACTTTTTAAAAATACCCTTTGCTTTATTGATGTTATCTCTCTGTGATAATCTTTCCGTGAAAATTACTTTTCTTTAAAATAATTTCCTTTTCTGTTTTCTCTTTCCTTTTCTGGAAATCCTAAATTTATGTTTGTGGTTCCTTTTCTCAAGTTCATCAACTATAAGCCTTCAGCTGGCTCTCCCTTTCTAAGAATCAAATCCAGCCTCTTCACTAGTTACTTGACCTTTTACATCAAAACACCACCTCCTATGCAGTAAAAAATTGCCTTGTTACATATGCTACATTAATATGTGATGCAATGTTTTTCTTTAATTATTTTCTAAACTTGGCAACCAATAAAATGAGAATGTCTACAAATGTTGTAGAACAGAAGAAGTGGAGGATTATACATAAAACTCAATTTTTATTGTGTAGAGCAGCTAACTGATGCCGTGGATAAAGTACTAACTCATCTTCTTGACTTCAAATCTGGCCTCAGACATTTCCTAGCTGTGTGGTCCTGGGCAAGTCATTTAACCCTCTTTGCCTCAGTTTCCTCTTCTATAAAAATGAAATGGAGAAAGAAATGGCAAACCACTCAAGTATCTTTGCCAAGAAAACCTCAAATGGGGTCTTGAAGAGTTAGATACAACTCAATAACAATTTTGCTTTTCAAGTACATAATAAATCCAATGAATAACTTTTATCCTCCCTAATTGTATGTATTTCCTTCTGGTATTCCTCTTCCCCTCTTATGTGTGAGATTTAAATTGGTTGAGGTCTTAAACTGTAGTGATTTAAATAGTGGAAAGATATAAATTGTGATAGATATAAGAGAGGATGAGTAAATTTGACCGCAGAAATATGTTTCACTACAGTGTCCTTGGGTTTAAAATCAAATATAAGGTGGTCGCCAGGGAAATATTCCCAATTATTCAAATACCCAAGTCAATTGGGTTTTATAGAGATTTTAATTAACAATACAATGAGAAATCAAAAAAAGAGAGAGAGAGTAAGAAAGGAATAAGTATGAAGGGCCTCAAGCCAATATGGCCTAGACCTGAGTCTTAAAAGAGAAATCAGTCAGTTTTTTATAACTCACCATAAGATCTGTCTAAGTAAGGATTTCTTTCTTTTTTTTTTAAATATATTTTATTTGATCATTTCCAAGCATTATTCGTTAAAGATCATTTTCTTTTCCTCCCCCCACCCCCCACAGCCAACGCGTAAGTCCACTGGGTATTAGATGTTTTCTTGATTTGAACCCATTGCTTTGTTGATAGTATTTGCACTAGAGTGTTCATTTAGAGTCTGTCCTCTGTCATGTCCCCTCAACCTCTGTATTCAGGCAGTTGCTTTTCCTCGGTGTTTCCACTCCCATAGTTTATCCTTTGCTTATGAATGGTGTTTTTTTCTCCTGGATCCCTGCAAGTTGTTCAGGGACATTACACCGCCACTAATGGAGAAGTCCATTACGTTCGATTATACCACAGTGTATTAGTCTCTGTGTACAATGTTCTCCTGGTTCTGCTCCTCTCGCTCTGCATCACTTCCTGGAGGTTGTTCCAGTCTCCATGGAACTTCTCCACTTTATTATTCCTTTTAGCACAATAGTATTCCATCACCAACATATACCACAGTTTGTTCAGCCATTCCCCAATTGATGGGCATCCCCTCGTTTTCCAGTTTTGGGCCACCACAAAGAGCGCAGCTATGAATATTTTTGTACAAGTCTTTTTGTCCATTATCTCTTTGGGGTACAGACCCAGCAGTGCTATGGCTGGGTCAAAGGGTAGATATTCTTTTGTCGCCCTTTGGGCATAGCTCCAAATTGCCCTCCAGAATGGTTGGATCAATTCACAACTCCACCAGCAATGAATCAATGTCCCTACTTTGCCACATCCCCTCCAGCATTCATTACTTTCCTTTGCTGTCATGTTAGCCAATCTGCTAGGTGTGAGGTGATACCTGAGAGTTGTTTTGATTTGCATCTCTCTGATTATAAGAGATGTAGAGCACTTCTTCATGTGCTTGTTAATAGTTTTGATTTCTTTATCTGAGAACTGCCTATCCATGTCCCTTGCCCATTTATCAATTGGAGAATGGCTTGATTTTTTGTACAATTGATTTAGCTCATTATAAATATGAGTAATTAAACCTTTGTCAGAGGTTTCTATGAAGATTTTTTCCCAATTTGTTGTTTCCCTTCTGATTTTAGTTATATTGGTTTTGTTTGTACAAAAGCTTTTTAGTTTGATGTAGTCAAAATTATTTATTTTACATTTTGTGATTCTTTCTATATCTTGCTTGGTTTTAAAGCCTTTCCCCTCCCAAAGGTCTGACATGTATACTATTCTGTGTTTACCCAATTTACTTATGGTATCCTTCTTTATGTTTATAAGTAAGGATTTCTAATGACACCAGGTCAGCAGCATCTCAGCTGCTTTCACCAGCTCCCTCTTCCATCTGAATGTTTCAGAATCAGTCTCCTCAGAATGAGTCTCTCCAATCTGAATGTTTCAGAATGACTTTTTAGCTATTCCCTGAGCTCTTATTCTTAAGGGCAAAATCTTCTCTGTCACCTCCCCTAAGTCCTTACATCTACCAATCACTGTAGATGTTTCTAAAGGACCTCCCATTTTGAATTCACAGCTGAGTAGTTTTAATCTCTTTAGTAAGTCAGGAAAAAAATGCTGCTGTGTCGACAAATTTCATTAGAAAAAACCTCTGAATAAGTTATCACCCTTTTAGGTTTAAGTAGTTTTCAAGTTGCCTCACCTTTATAGGTACTTAGTATCTCATTGTATCAATTCTAAAACAGTCATGACTCAAAGAACTTCCTGTCCCTTCCATAAGCATGGATCAAAGTACTTTTCATTGTTCTCAAGGAGCTCTCTGTCCTAAAGCAGTCCTAAGTAGGGTGGAGTAGGGATATTCCCAAGGCAAGGAGCTCCCACACTCAAGTAGAGTTCTCACCATCTGCTAGGGAATTTTTTTAAGTAGAAGATTCCCCAATGGGGGAAACCCTTAACATTCATAAGTCTGAGAAATTTTGAGGTTTACATATGGTTGGAGAAGACACCTCCTCCTCCCCAATAATGCATTGTTTTCTAGAAATAACTTATTTATTCATAAATCAGTAACACTGTGGTAAAGTGTTTGAAGAATGCTCAGTATTCCCCAGTTAATTTTGATATCAAGCTCCTAGTCATAAATTCCTTCATTTATACATCAACAGATATTTACTGAGCATCTGCTAGACACATCATTCCATTCCCTTTTGGAATATGTTTTTGTAGGGATTTTTGTTGTTTTTATTGGGGGAGGTGTGTTTCTGCCAGCCTACTCCTAATAACCTGATCCAAAAGGTGAGTTTATATATCTTTAGCATAGACACATATTCTTTTACGTACATAATTTTCATTCCTCTGGTCTAATCTAGGCCAGTGAAGTTCCATATTCTAAAAAGAAATTTTTCCTCACATATCCCTCAAGCTACTACTCTTTTACTGTGATTATGAACCAGGACCTTCAATGCTTTTTTAAAAGTTTCTTGGGTCATCTGTATTAATATAGTTAGGTTCTTTTTTTCTTTGCTTTGACAAAATAATTTCCTTTAAGCATGGATCATAACCATGCTCAGGAATTTTCCATGGCTCCCTATTGTCTCTTATAAGAGGCAATTACAATTACAAGCTATTAAGCCTGACATTTATAGCCCTCCATAATCTGATTCTAACCTGCCTTTCTGTTGTTATTTCTTATTTACCCATTTCTCTCACTCTTATAAAGAAACTAGAATACTAGCTCTTCCTGGAACTTGGAGTTCCGTCTCCTGGTTCTGTGTTTGAAGGCTGCCTCATTTCTCTTAAAATCCTTAACTTCTTGGCTGTACTTCTTGCTAAGCTTTCCTTAACCTCCCTAATGGTTAGTACTCTCTTTTTTCCCCCAGGTTGTGTCCTACTTCCATTAGACTGTGAGCAATTTGAGAAGAGGGACTATCTTTTGCCTGTCTTTTTATCTCCAGCCTGGTACACAGAAGGCACTTAATAAATGTTTATTGTCTACTTAATTATATTTGCATGTTTTTTTGTATCCCAAAACAGAGTACTATCTATAGAAAGGTACAAATGGTTCCATTTGTTGCCTATGTTTAATATAATTTACACATAGTAGTTGCTTAATGAATGTCTACTGAATTTTCAATTTATTTTTCCCTTTTTTGTTTTATTTTTGGGTTCTAAATTCTCTCCCTCATTTATATCCTTCCCCTACCCTTTGGGAAGGCAAGCAATTTATCAATTATACACTTGAAGTCATGCAAACAGATTTCAGCATTAGACATTAAATATTTATTGATTATTATTTTTTAATTTGATAATTTATTAATAATTAAACTGACTTTTAATCATTTCCTGAATTTTCCCTAGAAATACTACATTGCATTATTTCTTTACGTTCATTTTTTTTATCACTTCCTGGACTAATCTAGCTTAAAATGTTCCCTACAGGATTACCTGGTCTTTTGTTTCAAGGAGAGTCTTCCAATTCTTTGACTTTGCCCATTTAATACCCTTTCTGTCCAGATTGCCCAACTATGATGAGGAAATTGAGTACTTCTACTTCCAAAGCCAGGATTCATCTGTCATTCTGCCCCTTCCTTTGCTCTAAAGAATCAAAACTAAAGACTGTGCCCTTATTCCTTTTACCTGTTCCCTTGTAGTCCTTCCATTGTGACCAGGATCTGACCTGTAGTACTCATCAAATAAAAAAACATTTAAAGGAAAGAAAGGCTGAGTCAGGCCAAAGGAGACCACTGTGAAGTTCTCTTAAAAACCTGATATCATCCTTCCTTTTGGATTTCAACCTCCAAAAAGCAGTCACGAATTTCGGGTTATTCTGGGTGTCCTTGGTGAGAGAGAAGCATTTCAGGCCATTGCTACTACTAGTGGTGATAAGGAATAAAAGGAACATGGGGAATTGAAAAGTCTTCTCTAAAGAACCCACTTTTACTTTTAAAATGCTTAACCCAGTCTCCTCTTCTGACTGATCTTTCTTTCCTTCTCTCAACCAGTTAGAGCTGAAACCTCAAGGCCGAATGCTAATGAATGCAAGATACTTTCTGGAAATGAGTGGCAAGTGACATTTTTTTTCTTACTATTTGGGGTTGAGAAGAGCATAGCTTTTCAGATGTGTGCCCTTTAAAAGTTCCATAATGGTGGGAAAAGACGGGGGTAGAAATGGAAAAACTGAAACATTCCATGTTGTTGACTTCTCCAGTGGTTTTCATAGCTTGAATCGATGAATTCGCTCTGTGAGACACAGACACACGCACGCACGCACACACACACACACACACACACACACACACATATATATATATAATAATAGGCTATAGATAATGGTATAATTTCTTTAGTTTTGTGACTCTAGGTGAACAATTCTTTTCAATTCACTTTTTGGAATCTAATTCTGATTCAGACTGGCTGAATTTATACTTTATTTTATCATGATTTTCTCTTTATTTTAGCATTAGTCTGGATTTATATACATGTGTACATTAACAAGTAGGACACCAGGTAGTAATATTATATCAATAAGAAGAACAATAATGATAGCAGCTGTCTATAGCTAGCACCTACTATGTGCCAGGCTCTATGCTAAGCATTTTACAATTATTTCATTTGATCCTCACAACCACCTTGGGAGGGAGGTGCTTTTATTTTCATTCCTATTTTACAGATGAAGAAACTGAGGCAGACAAATATCTGAGGCTAGATTTGAACTTGGGTCCTCTAGGTTCAGCGCGCTATCCACTCCATGCCCGGTGCTCTAGTCATTGTATCCCCTTTACTACATTTTCCCCAACCACAATCATTCAGAAACAGCCTGAAGAACATAGATGAGTTGGGATTTGCTCCCATGACAAGGTGTATCGACAGTATGTGTATACACATTGACATATATATATGCATCTGCATGTCCGATATATAGTTCATGTATAATCTGAGTTTATTTTTAAGAAGTACAGGAAGAATTTGAGCAATGTTAGTAATTGGGAATATATAATGGGTTCCATGGAAGATTCAGAGGCAAAGTACCTGGGTTTAAATCATGGCTCTCAGCTCCTACCTGGGTGCCTTGGGCAGGTGACTATGTATGTCATTTTCCTCATCTGTCAAATGAGGGACCTGGACCAGATGATCTCTTCAGCCCCATCTGGCTCTAAATCTCTATTTAATATGTAATAGAAACTCCAGGGGGGGGGGAATTAGGGGAGCGGGAATTAGGGGGGGCGTGGGAGGAAGGACAGCTAAGTGACTCAGTGGATTGAGAGCCAGACCTAGAGACAGGAGATCAAGGGTTCAAATCTGGTCTCAGACACCTGCTAGCAGTGTACCCTAGGAAAGTACCTTAATGCCCATTGCCTAGCCCTTACCACTCTTCTGCCTTGGAACCAATACCCAGTATTATTTCTAAGCTGGAAGTCAAGGGGTTTTTTTGGTTTGATTTTGTTTTTAAGTACTCTGAACCAGTAAAAGCCCTGCTCTACCACAAATTAGCTGTGTAGCCTTGGATACGTCATTCTTATTCCTAGGTTCCCCACCTGTATAATAAAGGTCTTACATTAGACCACTTTTTAAACTGAAATTCCTGAGCTATTTTTATGGATAGATTCAGGAGGTCCCTAGATTAAGATGGGGAAGAGAGTCACATCTTTGTTTTCCTCTCCATCTTATTTTATGCATTTAAAAATATCATTCCCAGGAGGGGTTCATAGGCTTCAGCAGACCATGAAAGAGGACCACAAAAAAAGGGTTAACCCCAAAATTATGCCATTTTTAAGTTTTTCTTCCAGTTCTAGAATTCTGTATCTGCCACCATATCAAGAAGAGATTCATTTCCTAGTTTAAAAAATGTTTAAATGTGTAAAATGTCGTCATGATTTTATATTACATGTATAAGAAGAGGCTAGTATCATGAAAGCTACATAGCACTTTGCTTCTTCTGTGGCATGTGGTTATTTCCTTATGCATGCATAGTTATGCAGACTACCTAGATAATTTGACTAATAATATCTTAAAATTCCTAACTTTTTTTCCTAAAGAGAAAGGAAATTGGAATCTAGGCAGATTTCAAATATTCTAGATTCAGATTTAATTCATCCAACTAGGATAGAACACAGAACTTAAAATCAGAAATACCCAAGTTCAAATCTAGTTTCACACACTTATTAAGTATGTGACCCTGGATAAGTCACTTAACCTCTTCAGCTTTGGTTTCTTTGTCAGAAAAATGGGGATAATATTTGCACCTTCCTTGTAGGGTTGTTGTAATGATCAAATGATATAAGAGCCTGGCATATAATAATTGCTATATATTATTGTTGTTGAATAAATCAATATAATTATGAAATAATGTAAGATTTTCTACCTTTTTAATTTTTTAATATAATTTTATTTTTAATATATTTTTGATGGTTACATGATTCGTGTTCTCTCCCTCCCCCTTTCCAGAGCTTAAAAGTAATTCCACTGGGTTCTACATGTATTTTTACTAGATACCTATTTCCATTTCATTTTTGCAATAGAGTCTTCTTTTAAAGCCAAAACCCCATTCAAATCTGGCATCAGACACTTCCTAGCTGTGTGATCCTGAGCAAGTCACTAAACCCCCAATGCCTAAGCCTTACCATCCTTCTGCCTTAGAACCAATACTGTGTATCAGTTTTAAGAGAGAAGGTAAGGGTTTTTAAATAAAATAAAACAATACCCCAAATCCTAAACCCATATAAACAAGTGATGAATCATATGTTTTTCTTCTGCATTTCTACTCCTGTAGTTCTTTCTTTCAATGTGGACAACATTCTTTCTCATAGGTCTCTCACCACCCTTTTATATTAATATAAATAACATAAAATTCTAATATTTGAATATACTTTGTTATCTATATTAATTTGGGGACTCAGAAGCAAAAAAAACAATGAATGCTTCCATCACTAAAAAGGAACTCCAATGACTGGCTTAACATAATAATGTGCACGTATATAGTTTTAAAAGACTTACAAATATGGGGGAAAGTACCCTGTTCTCACCACTTCTTTCAAAATGCAACATTATGTAAATTGAAAAATCATTTAAGCACAAGTTATTTTAGGAAAGAGATTAGATGTTTTAAGCAACAACTTCATGGATATTCATATTGCTACTGTGAGACTTGAATTTGTCATTTGAATGCAGGAACAAATGCAGGTGAAAAGAAAAACAAAGCTTTCACTTAATTGTGTCATCCAGCAATCTTTACTAAGGAAATATTTTTTTTTTAAGTTTTGTTTTTTTTTAGAGAGAGAGAACCAATATCATATGATTGGCAGAGTGCTAGACTCCAAAATCAGAGACCCAAATTCAAATCTTGCCTTTCACAACTATGTAACCAGAAGGAAAACAATGTATGTGAACTTCAAACAACTAACTCTTGGCAAAGAGAGTTTTCACCTATATAAAATAAACAAGTCATTGATCTATTGACGCTAATGCAGGATCAGCATCCCCAAGGCCATATTCAGTGACTTTTCACCCATGTTTTCAAAACATTCTTATATACCATGTGATGCTAAAAATGGAGGGTGGAGGGGGCTTGGTATGAAGTTTTTACTACTGCAGGAGGCAATGTAGAAGTTACAAAGGTGTTTTTCCCATAGCACCTTCCTCCTGCCTTTGAAATATAATCATGTCCTAAGACTAGATCCCAAGTTCTGGTCTTTTTTTTTTCCTCTACTGTCTCTCCCCTGGCAATCTCATTTACTCCTACAGTTTTGACTACCCCTTTCATATGTATGACTTGAAAATCTTTATATCTAGCTCAGAACACTCTCTCAAGATCCATACCTAAATTTCCATCTGCCTCTAAACCTAAATGTTTCATCTGTGTATCTCCAAACCACCATGCCGAGTTTACTTAATTTGTCAATTAAGTACCTTTCTTATTCATAGTAATGAAATCATCTTTCTCCCAAACATCAGGCTCTTACCTTGGAATGGTTTTTTGACTCATTCTTCTGCCTCAACCCTCATGTGTTGCTGTGGGATTTCAGTGGTCTGGGTACCAAATCCTACCAGTTCCATGACCTCTCAAATCCATTCCCTCCTGCCCATCCCCACCTCCTTAGTACCCTATTTCAGGTCTTTATTGCCTTCCCTCTACACTTGATTCATTAACCTTCTAACAAGTTGCCTTACCTTCACTATATCCTTCATAATAAGATCAGATTCATTTCCTAACGTGCAAGCTGTCATTAGTCATTCTACTACTTAAAAACCTTTCTAATGACTAAGTATGGATTCCTTAGCCTAGCATCTCTGAAGATCCTCCAAAACCTAGCTTCTCAGCCTCAATGCATACTATTTATTTGAACTCTTTTCTTGTAACTATCTTATGCAATTGTCTTACTCTATTATGATAGTTATATGATATATATATATGTATATATATATATATATATATATATATATATATATATATATATATATATATATAATCTCCCTTACTAAAATACTGAAGGTGAGAATATTGCCTTCTTATCTTGAGTGCTAAGGGAGACACAAGTATTATAAGTAAATGAATGGATTGATGGGCAAGCCTGTATTAAACACATGGATGAAGAACTGTGTTGACCACTAGGAATACAAATAGAAAAAGTAATATGGTCCCTGCTCTCAGGGTACTATTTCCTTAGATAAGATTGCTGTTAAAAACCCATTTGGATTTTCTTGGAAAAGATACTGGAATGGTTTGTCATTTCCTTCTCTAGCTCATTTTACAGATAAGCAACTGAGGCAACCATAGGGAAGCAACCTGCATAGCTAGCCACACAGTTGTTAAGTGTCTGAGACTGAATTTGAACTCATGATGATGATTCCCTAATTTCAAACCCAGTGCTCTATCCACTGCGCAACCTAGCTGTCCTTTGGATGAGGTATGGAATCAAATTAATGTTTTCTAGGTCGACGTGTAAGAGCTGGTCCCTGCCTTCAAGTGGTTTACATTCTTATTAAGGGGACAAAAAATAACATAATTGAAACAAATAATTATCAAACAATCATAATACTGGCTACAACTCTAAAGAGAACTTAGAAAAGAAAGCATTGTGGGCTAGAGATGGAGACGTAGGAAATGGTACTTCAGATGGATTTAAAAAAATGAGCAGTGTTTTTAGGCAAAGGGCTTTAAGGTTGTGGATATGCAGTATAAAGTGAAAATGTGGACCCTCTGGAGGAGCAAAAAGAAAGAAAATTTGACTGGCATAGTGAGGATAGGTTTGAGCAAACTTTGAAAGCCAGGTAGAGGACTTTGAACTTGATTCCGATAGCAATGGGAAACCATTAAGGAGTTTTGAGCAAAGATGTGATGTAATTAAACTGTGTTTTAGGGAGTTTCTGTCATCACTGTCTAACATAGAGAGTGGAAGTATTAGAGATAGAGAGATCAGCTACAAGACCATTAAAATAAATTAGGAGTGAAGTGACGAGGACCAGGACTTCTGTGGTGGCAACAGAAATGAAAATCTGAAAGAATGTTGGAAGAAAAGAACAACGTGACTTGGTGACAGGTTAGCCATGGGCAATAAAGGAGGAGGGAGAGTCAAAGAGGACTTCAAGGTTTCTAGCTTAAGATATTAGAAATATCCCTGGCAGAAGCTGAGTAGCTAGAAAGAGAAACCAATTTTGGGAAAAGATGAATTCCATTTTTGAAACATTGAACTTGGAATGAAATAACAACACATAGCCACAAAGAGAATAGTAGCTCTTTCTTTGGAGGATTTGACCTTTCTCATTCTCACTTCAGGGAAGCTAAGTGGTATAGTGGATAGAGTAAGAAGCCCAGAAGTCAGGAAGAAAATGTTCTTGAGTTCAAATCTGACCTCAGATACTTATTACTTGTGTGACCCTGCACAAGTCACTTACTGCTGTTTGCCTCAGTTTCCTTATCTATAAAATGAACAGGAGAAGGAAATGGTAAACCACTCTAGTATCTTTGCCATGAAAATCCCAAATGGCATCACAAAGAGTCAGACAGGACTGAACAGCTCTCATCTTGAAGAAAATGAGGTCTCAGCTTTTTTCTTTCTTCCCAATCCTTCTTGACCATTGATCTGCTAACAATAGTCTTCTACTTCTAAAGACTACATCTTCTCCTATTACTCTCTCCACATCTTCACTGCCACTGACTTCCACCCACTGTGAAGATGGGATTAACCCTCCCCTTGCCTAATTTTCAATTTAATCAACAAAAGCAAATCCACCCCTACTTAACCCTAAAGTGGGGGAAGTCCACAAACTACTTACTAAAGGGGTTTGCACCTACAGAAACAACTAACTGCCCCCTGGGCAGTCCTAAGCAAATTTAAAGACTACATTTGGTCCCCTAAAGTGGAGGAAGGGACAGGAAATGATGCAAAGGTCTTTAAAAGTGGCTGTCACAGGATCTTCAAGCTCTTTTGAGGCTCTGGAGGCTGGTGGAGGACCTTCCTGAGCATGGACCTGGTACTCTAGCATTTGGTAAGACTGCCCTTGGATCTTCCCCTTTGTATTACAACATAGGTGAGTGAAAAGCTGACTCCTTTCCTGGCTTCTGGAAAGATTAGTTTCCCAGAGAAGGCCATGACGTCATTCACCACCTCATCCTCCAGCTAAATGGCCCACCAGCTAAGGGTCCTCCAGTGGAGGGTTAACAAACTCTGCCTGGTTTGAGCCTAGCCAGAGTAAATATCTAGTGTGATAAGCTAGACTTCTTACTCAATTCTTTTTCACATTTCTCTACTTTACTCTTTCACTCTATTTTGTAAATAAAGCTGCTAAATAAAAAGTCATTTTGACTTGAGTTATAGTATCAGTGACCACATTCTCTTATATTTTGTCAAACCATTAATTTTAACCCTTACACCACTATGACATATGGAAACTTTTCTAATCTGTCTCATGCTATCATCTTTGCTTATCAACATTAGCATCTGTATAAATGATCCATCTGGCATCCTGACCTAACAGTTCCTTATCCTTCTAGACCCCAGTGACCTTCATCTCTATATTTTACCTAGGGCCACACAGCTAGGAATTGTCTGAGGCCAGATTTGAACCCACAGCTTCTTATATCTTGCCAGGCTCTTTATCCACTGAGCCATCTAGCTGCCCCTTCCCCTCCCCCCCCCGATTTTGATTTTTTTTACTATTAACTTCTATTCTTTTCCTGACTCAGAAGCCCTTTTTCTTTTTTATAATTTTTTTTCTACCCTTTGTTTCTATCATTCTTAATAGCTCCTCTCTATTGTCGGCATTGTTGAGGTTTTTTTTTTTTCAGCTATATCTTCATGCCCCCATGTGGAATTATTTGGCAAAGATACTGGAGTAGTTTACTATTTCCATCTCTAGCTTATTTTACATATGAGGAAACTGAGGCAAACAGGGTTAATTGACTTGCCCAGGGTCACACAGCTCATAAGTGTGTGAGGCTAGATTTGAACTCAGAAAGGTGAGATTTCCTAACTCCAGGCCAACATTCTATCCATTATGCCACCAGCTGCCCTCTTTCTCTTTATAGATATATAAATATGCTTAAGTATCCTTTATCCTGGGAGGGGGATATTTATTTTGAATCTTCTACATTTGATTTAACATCCTATATCTCCTGCCAAATTCTCCAAAATATAGCCTATGTTTTTTCACCATTCACTTTTTAATACTGTTATCAAGCTTCTAAATCCACTATTTTATTTCAACTCATTTCTCCAAAGCTACCAATGATCTTCTAATATCTAAATCCAGTTGTTTTTTCTGTCCTCAACTTCCTTTACTTCTGCACCTTTTTCTTTAAATCCTCTCTTAATCTTGGCTTCTATGATATAATACTCAAGTTATCATCTTACTTTGTTTCTTCTCTCTCCTTAATTAGCTCCACTACCTGTCCCCATTCCCTAAATGGAAGCAAATCACAACTCTATATCTTCTTACCTACAGACTATATTGTTAGTCATCTTTAGAGATACACTTCATCCTTTTATATGGCAAGATCCTTATGGGCAGGAACCTTCCTTGTATCTTCCACCAGAGCAACCATAGTGCTTTGCAGCTACATGGTAGACAGTCAGTAATTATCAGTTGACTACCTGGTTCACTAAAGCACAGGATATTGAGATTCATTTTGTAGTTATCCATGTCAAAGTTGAAGCTGTGGCTGAGTTCATGAGCATCATCATGACTAATGGATAGAATTCTGAAAAATATAGGAAAGTATTGCTATTTAGTATTAGCCATATCAAGAAAGAAGGATGTGAAGAACAAAGTAAAATAATTTGAGGACATATAAGAATGGTTTAACAATAGTTACAAATGATTTTTTTATAGAAGTATAGTCAGGATGCTTAGAGTGAGTCATATCTATATCAATTATATTTATTTCTACCCAAAAAGAGGAGTAGACCTAAATCTTAGATCTCTGTACACCAGCCTAACACAAACTGTAACTGTGGCAGCATGATTATATCACAATTAAGCAAATGCCCCAGTGACATTTAATTTGACCCCACACTTACAAATTCTAGTTTATTTCCAGCCCCAACCCACGTATCAGTGTACAAGTTCTTGCCAGACTGAAGGGATTTGTTCCAGTTGGAGATTATGTTCAGTCAGTCAACATTTATTAAGCAGCTAGTCTGTATTAGGCACTGTGCTAAGCCCTGCAGATACAAAGAAAGACAAAAGACAATCCCTGCCTTCAAGAAACTCACAATCAATGAGGGAGACAACATGCAAACAAGCTATGTATATAGAATAAAGAAATAATCAATAGAAGGAAGGCACTAGAACGAAGGATGGAAGATTTCCTCACCTCATAATACACATACATACACATATATATGTGCATACATGCTCCCACCACCATCACCCCCTCCCTTTTCTGTATTAGAACCACAAGGTTTACCTGAGATATTAGAACAGTCCAGGGAAGATATGGACATTTATGTCTGCTCTGGAATAGCTAAACTTTCCACATATGAAGGTTCTAGGGTATATGAACAGCACTGTTTTCTGGGACATTTGCCAGAGAGCATAAAAGACTGATCAAACAAAACTTATTCTTAACTCTAGTGGAAACAACTTATTGTAAATATTTATTTACCAAATTGGTGAAAAACTGTCAGGCCACTTAGTCTCTTCTGTGGGCCCCTCAGCTGTGACAATGACAGATTTGGATTGAATTATTTCCAACATCCCTTCCAATTCTATAAATATTGATGATTTATAATCATATTAAATGAGTTATCATCTTATTCTTGCTACTTGTCATTCCTTATCAGTAATTCCTGGAAGTCACATTGTGCTATTTATCTATGACAGCCTTACTTGTTTAATAATTGCTCACACTTTGTACCTCTTTATGATTCACAAAGCTAATCATTTTCTCCATTGAATTACTAAGAGGTGGGGAGTGCAAATATTATTGTTCTCATTTCACACTTGTGGAAACTGAGACTAGGAAACAAACGTGACTGACTTATTTTATCATCACCCAGCTAGTGAGTGTCAGAGCTGGATTTTATGAATTCAGGTCTCCTGATTCTTAAGTCCCAGGATTTTCTCCACTATACAACAGTGGTCTAGGTTTCACTGATTTAATTTTTCAACAATAAATTTTATGTGTATGTACATATGTGATTATTTGTCATTAAACATTTTTTACTAGAACTGATAAGTTAAAAAATTAATTTTATGATGGTTTAAGTATTTAGTGTCTTAGTTAACACAATTGTCCCTAAATTGTTCTAAGCCTAGAAAAATGTTATTTTTCTGTTGATAGTGATGTTTTTTCTCTAGAATTGGCAACTGAACATTATCTGTGACTTTCTGTCCCCACTGACTGAATCACCCTAGGCAGTAAAGAAAAAAGGCTAACAAATGCTATGGAAAATTTGGGCTTTAGGTAAAAAAATAATCTCTTAAAGTTCAGTTCACCACTGAAGTCTAGGGCTTGGTTCTGAGTTCTAGCCAAGAAAATCTATAACATAAGATAATGGAAAAGGGAACAATCAGTAGCAGAGTTTGTGACTCAAAAATCATCATTTGGGGCAATCAGTGCTTACCCTAATCTTCCTGGGTTCCAAAGAACACTTCCCCTCCCAATTTGGATGTGTCTTTGTTCATCACATCATTGAACCTTCCTTTTTATCCTTTTTTTTCTTTTGTGCAGATGCTAAAGACCCAAGCAAATTTGATACGGAAGGATTCTTTACATTGCATCATCGCCGAGGAGCTATAAAACAAGCCAAAGTCCACCATGTCAAGTGTCATGAGTTCACTGCCACCTTTTTTCCCCAACCCACTTTCTGTTCCGTTTGCCATGAGTTTGTCTGGTAAAACAATTTTGATGTTTCACATTCAACCTCCAATTTTAGGCATCGTATTGCATTATTTTAACTATATCTCTTTCACTTGTATCTTAGGAGATTTCCAACTGTTTCCATTGAAGCATAATGGAATATAGAAAACATAATGGGATGACCTTTATCAAGCCTATTTGGTGATATTGCTTTGCAAAAAGGCTTAGGCTAGGTCTAACTTAGAAAAAATGTTTATGAATTGTAAGGATTATTAAAGATGTGGAGGTTTATGGAAGGGGGTAGGTATCTCAGTTGCAAGTATATTTTTTCATCGAAAACCTAAGTCGCCCCATCCCCACAACTCAGATTTACCAAAACAGACATTTGTATTATCAGCTTTTCCCCACTGAAACTAATAGATAAAACTGTTTGAAAGGCTCTTGAGTGCCCTTACAACCCTCAAACAGATATTGGTTTGCACCTTTTTGACCTAATAAGAAAACTATGGCAGAAAAGAAACTAGAAATTACTCCACTATCTTTGAGTCTCTGTACCATTATGTGTAAAATAATATGTTGTTCTCCTTTGTGGCACAAAGGTCACTAATGATATACCAATGCAAAGAACTAAGCTAATAGGTACAACCCAAAGGTTGAATGGCCTCCGTAAAGCAATAGCCATTGGTCAGTTTCCATCTGATCCCAGGAATCATAGACTTAGAAATGGAAAGGACCTCATTTTTATATTTGAGTAAACTGAGGTCAACAGAGATTTACTGATTTACCCAAGATCACATGGGCACAGTAAAAGCCAGTGCAAACATTTGAACTTGGGCCAGACTTCTGATTCCTAATCCAGTGCTATTTCTGCTTCTATATAATGCTTTCTGCAATTAATGAATATCTCAAACCTCCTACATCATTTTTGGAACTTGGGAAGGGAGGGGATTTCATCAAGAAATTCCCTCTACTGATATACATCAAATACTCATCTGAAACTAATATCTTTGGGAGTTTCCTGGAACTCTGAAGAATGAAGTGACAGCCTACTAAGGCCACAAAACTAGCTCGAGTCAGAAGCAGGATTTGAAATCAAGTCTTTTTGACTCCCAGACCACAATCCTGTTTTCCATATTCTGTTCCCTTGATGATACTCTCCCTTAACTCCCTTCCCTTTTAAGAATAGACATTTCCAGGGCACTAAATCAATCTAGGTACCTTTGAAGGTACTACTCATGAAGTAAATATAACTCATTTCATAGATACCCTCTCAGAAATATGGAAGTATCTATGGTAATGGGGCATATTCACCCATAAATTGCCAATCCAGCATAGCAGTCTGGCGGCACAGTGGCTAGAGTGTCGGGATTGGGTCAGGAAGATTCAGCTTCATGAGTTCAAATCCAGCCTCAGACATGACACTTGCTCATTGTGTGACTTTAGACCAGTCAGTTTCCCTGTTTGCTTCAGTTTCCTCATGTATACGATGAGCTAGAGGAGGAAATGGCAAACTATTCCAGTATCTCTCCCCTAACTCAGGACACCAAAGAGTCAGATACAACTGATGACAACTCGACAACCATCTGGAATATTCCTCAGAGATCTCTTTCTGCTTTCTTGCTTCTAATTCATTGAGACCTTTCAATTTCTACATAGTTGTACTAAACAATAAAAATAAATAGAGCAAAATACACCCTCTAAAACCACCAAATCCTTCATTTATTTAATCCCCCAAATGTAAACTAAACCCCTTCCCTGAATGCCATGTCACAGTTGCTCACCGGTTAAGTCATGTACCTGATAAATAGCTATTTGCATCTTGGAAGAAATTTGAAAAGAAGTTTATTAGAAGCAAACCAAAAGAGGAGGAGGGAAACTTGAACTGATACAGCCGTGAAATAGATGAATCAGATTTGGCCCTGGTGGTTTCCTTGGCATCCATTATAAAGTACTTTGTGTTTTATTGCAGGGGCCTTAACAAGCAAGGGTACCAGTGCCGACGTAAGTAAGGAAGTTTTATGTCGTAACTCTCTCTCTCTTTTGGGTTTGCTTCTGGCTCCTTGAGCTTAAACGGTGATTTTTTCTTCTTCTCAGAGTGTAATGCAGCAATTCACAAGAAATGCATCGATAAAGTTATAGCCAAGTGTACAGGATCTGCTGTGAACAGCAGAGAAACAATGGTGTGTATTTTGATTGCTAGCAACTGTGGGGTTATGACTAATGAAGGGATTTAGAGTCAGAAACCCCAAGCTGGGATCCCCACTCTGGCCCTGGTTCTCTGGGAGGTCCTGGGGAGGGAGTTAAATTTAAACCCCAGTTTTCTTCAACCAAAGACAGTAAAATGTGTTATTAAAAAGATCAAGGGGGAAACAAGGGATAATAAAAAAAAAATCAATAGCATTTAGTCCATCTATCAATTGGTAAATATTTCTTAAGTACCTGCTATGTGCCTGGCCCTAGTGATACAAAAAAAAAAAAGATGAAAGGCAGTCACCACCCTCAAGGAGCTTATAATCTAAGTGGGGAGAGATGATTGAGCAAACAAGTATATACAAAGCAAGCAGATAAAGAGGAAATAATAAACAAAGGGAGGGAAGGCAGTAGAATTTAAAAGGGTGGGGGAAGACTTCTTGTTAAAGATTTTGAGGGGATTTAAAGGAAGCCAGGGAGGTCAGGTGGCAAAGTTGAGAAGGGAGAGAATTTCAGACATGAAGGACATCCAGAGAAAATGCCCAGAACCATTTATTTATGGAACCACCAAGAAAACAATGTCACTGGATCTGTCAGAGAATAAGGTGTAAGAAGACTTAAAAGGTAGGAGTGGGTTATGGAGAGCTTTGAATTTCATATTTGATCCTAGAAGCAATAGAGAGACACTGGAGTTTGTTGAGTGGGGAAATGACAAAAATCTGAGTTTTAGGAAAATCAATTTAGTGGCTAAATAAAAAATGGATTGGAGTAGGAAAAGACTCAGACAGGCAAGCCCATTAGCAGGCCTGAGATCAAGATGATGCATCTTTCTGAGTTTGAATCTGGACTCAGATCCAAGTTAAAAAACTCTGGGCAAGTCATTTAATGCTATTTGCCTCAGTTTCCTCATCTGTAAAATGAACTGGAGAAAGAAATGGCAAGCCACTCTAAAACCTCTGCCAAGAAAAACAAAATGGGGTTCCAATGATTTGGACATTACTGGAAAAAAAATAACTCAACATTAGAACGTAAGATAGTGCTCTACTATCCTCCTAATAAACCTTTAGTAGTATTTCACTCCTACCTGTGCCCCCACCAAAGACACTTCTGTGGTTAATTTCAAGACCTCTTTGAGGCCCCCTTTCTAGAACCAGTCAGTTCATAAACATCTACTAAGTGCCTGCAATAAACTAGGCATTGTGCTAAGTGCTAGGAATACAAAGAAAGATAAAAAATGGCCCTTGTTCTCAAGGAGCCCCCAGTTCTAATGGGGGAAGAAGACATGGAAATAACTACAAACAAGTTAGGTAACAGATAAGAAATGATTAATGGAGGGAAGTCACTAAAATTAAGAAGGATCAGGGAAGATTTCCTGTAGAAGCTGGGATTTTAATGGGACTTCCAAGGAAGCCAGGAGGCATGGATGAGAAGGAAGAGTAATCCAGACCTGGGGGAAGAAAGACTTCTAGAGGGAAGCAACATCTATATAATAAAAACCATAGTGAGAATTGCAAACCCTAGTTAGAAATGAGTAGAAGACATTTAGTTATGAGTATTCTACTCAGCTCTTTCCCTTCCTTTTTGAACTGCAAACCCTGGCTCTGCTACTGACTTAATAGGCAGCTGCCTCCACATTATGTACCCCCCATTTTTTTTCGGTTAACCATTTAACAAAGTTTTGACAGCATCCACCATTCATAGACGGTCACTGGAAAATAGTGAGAAGAGACTGCTACCCTCTTAGCAGATACAACATGATGCAAAAATACTAAGTGGAAATCTAGTCATTCTCTGGTACTTTGCTAGCCCTCTGAAAAGTTGGGCATTTCATTGACCCCCAATGTGTTTGCTTTATTCTAGTTCCACAAGGAGAGGTTTAAAATTGATATGCCTCATAGATTTAAAGTCTACAATTACAAGAGTCCAACTTTCTGTGAGCACTGTGGAACCCTACTCTGGGGACTGGCAAAACAAGGGTTAAAGTGTGATGGTGAGTATAACCCCGAATAAAGGGACATATATCTATGGAACACAGAGGGAGCAGGGAAGGGAAATTCATTCATTTCAGGAGAGGAAGGGTTGGGAGGAGCACAGTTTATGGCTGAGAAATAGAAAAAGGAGCCAAGAAGGGTAAACAATTTTTAGAAAACCAAGAAACCAAATACTTATAATGCTTTGTACCTGAACATAAGTATCTTGCAGGGCAGTAGCCATTGGTGCTCTCTGTTCACCTCAGACTTCATCCCCAACCCCTCTGGTATTGGGATAGTACAAGAAGCAAAAATAACTCAATAATCAGTGAATATCCAGTTGCCCCTGCTATCCTCAAGCTTTGGGAAGAAATGGAAGACATCTTTTATTCAACCCTGACTCTTTCTTCTTCTTTCATCCCTCCATATCCAGTCATTTGCCCAATTTCATCCCTTCCTAACATCTCTAGAGGGTATGAGCTAAGGGTCTAGCTGCTGATATGGATAAGAAGTGCAGAATACATTTCCTTTGGAGTAAATGGAATGTTGCCAACATTCATTTATTTCTATTTCACTATGAGAAGAAAAAATTATATCTTAAAGCCTCTTTAGTCAAAATACTCACAAAAGAGCAGAACTAGTGAGTCTTGGAAGCATCTTTCTTCCTTTACAAAATCGGAGAACTCCACAATGAATACATATCATTTGCCAGACTTCTAACCTAAGTCTTCTTCCCCATCTCAGGATCTAATTCTGCTCTAGGTCTTGGAGAGCAAGCACCCTCCTCTAAGAGCTCAGAACTTCCAGAAGAATTCCTTCATATTGTTTCACAGATCACATCACCAACTTCTGTTCTTTTTTGACAACATTCTTTCTTTTCAGTTCCATTTTCTTTCCTCCCTGCCCCCCACCTTCCTCCCCTTCTCCACCACCCCTCTTTCACACTATTTCCTCCCCTTTAATTCCCCCTCCCCCTTTCCCCCCTTTCTTTCCCTCTCCCCCACCTTTTCCTTTTATCCCTGGAATCCTTTCTTACTATAGTCTCATTTCTCTCCTCCCCCACAATATATTCAGTTTGCTTCACCTCCCTATGCCCTTATACGATTCTCCAGTTATACTAAATCCTCTTCGTGTCATCTTTTTCTCCCTTTTTTCTCTGCTTCCTTTTCTTCCTGTCTTAACCTATAATCACCCCCATATTTTCATATACTGCCTCTATTTCTATCTATTCTGCTCTTCCTTTTTATCTACATTTTCCATGAAAATAATCCCAAAGAGGGATTTTATACGCAAGCACAAACCCAGACACCATCTGCTGGGTTAGTAGCAAAGCCCCAAGACGTCATTATGGTGGATATGATTGCCTTTATAACAGTATTCTAGCCAGATGCAGGCGTAGATCTGTCCACTGCTATAAAGAGTATGGAGAAATATCATCAGTGGCCCTGATCCCTGCTGACTCTCCTGCTGTGGTCATTGGGCCACAGGGCATAGGCTAGAGAGTGTAGATGGCGCCACACAAGCCATAACCTTCATAGACGACTCAAGCGTAAGTCTTGCTGACTGCAGAATCCAAGAGGGGTAAACCACTATCAACAGCAGTTTCTTCATTTTGTGAAAGATGATTTTACAAAGATATTTGATTTCATTTTCTTGATTGTATACTGCCTAAGAAAAGAATAGACAGAGTTTTTGTTTGTTTTGTTTGGGGTCTTTTTTGTTAAAACATATTGAGCTGGTAAAAAAATAATATAGGGGAGAGGCATTGCTTGGCTTTATACAAACACATACATATGTATTTATAGTATGCATTTGAATGGGATACATGACAGATGCACAATTTTCCAAATGTTCTCTTAGACAAGACATTGAAAAACTTGAAGCCACAGAAGGGCAGATCCAATTCCATTACATACAAGCCCCATAGGAATTGTTTATATTTTGTCATTGTTGAATTATGATTTTGTTGTATGAAATATTACTTAAAATGAATAGGTTTTCCATTGAGAAAGTGAATAGTTTTGAAAGACTTAAAATTCTGATGGTTAACCCTAATAGAGGATCAGTGATGAGGAATGTTGCCCCTTCCTCCTAACAGAAAAGAGATGAGCTAAATGTGCAGAATGAAACACATCTGGGGGCATAGTTGATATGAGAACTTGTTTTGCTTGACCAATTACAAGGGTTTTCTCTTTTTTCTTCCTGGTGAGGGGAGGAAAGATGGTAGGGAGAAAATAAATAAATGCTTGATAAGTGAAAAAAAGGTTAAACATTTTTTTTAAATGAGTAGGTTATATGGTCCTTGGAAAGCTCTTTGTTATATGAAGAATTTTTTATTGTAGTAATGAGGTATCTTTTTAAAGAACAGAGAATTTTATCTATGAAACTACATAGGGTTAATTTTGCCACTCTATTCTTCTAATAAAAGTAGGTACCCTTGTTCCAGAAGAACCAGAAGATGAGGTTTCAGAATAGGACACACAGTGCATAAATAACATCAATCTCAGACTTCAGAAAAGGAGAATTAGAAATCACACCAAATTATAAAATCTCAATCAAGAAAAGATCTTAGAAACCATTTGTCAAACCCTCTTCATTGTAGGGGTGAGGAAAATGAGGTCTCCAGAGGAAAAATGGCAAAAGTACACCTGGCAATGGCAGAAGCCCAGGTTCCTAATTTCTAGGTTACTGATCTCTAATTTTTCTGTGGCTCCTTAAAATTTGCAAAGGACTTTACATACATTATCTCATTTGAGCCTCATAAAGTCTTGTGAGATAGATATTTTTAGTCTTACTGCCCATATTTTACAGATGAGGAAACTAAGGTTCCTGGAGTGGCTTAGTCATTGTCATATAGCTATTAAACCTCAGCTAGGCGGTGCAATGCATAGAGGGCCAGGCCTGAATTTAGAATGACCTGAGTTCAGTTCCAGCCCCAGACAATAATTAGCTGTGTGCCCCTAGGCAATTCAATTAATCTTACTTGTGTTGGTTTCCTCATCTGTAAAATGAGCCGGAGGAGGAAATGGTAAACCATTCCAGTGTCTTTGCCAAGAAAACCCCATAAAGAGTCAGGCATGGCTGAAACAAATAAGCAACATGAAGTCTCAGAGAGGAGATGTCAACTCAGGTGTACTTGACCTCTAGTCCTCTACACAATTCCCTATGCCAAGTTGAAGAATAAAATAATACCTCCATGCCTTTTCTTGTCAAGTACAACAATTTGAAGTGTTCTTTTAGGGTTTCCTTCCATGACCTAAAAATCTAGAAGTGAATTGTGCCAGCTCTTAACTCTTGTTGATCAGTCATTATGGACTGAACCAGACTTTCAGAACTGGTGACAAGAATGGTGGTGTCCATTCTTGAGTCCTGAATTTAGTGCCATAGGACTTGGGTTCAAATCCTGGTATTACCACATAATAGTTGTTTGACATTGGACAAGATTGCTTCATCTTTCTGCACCACAGTCTCCCCATCTGTAAAATGATAGAGTTCTAGATCTCTAAGGTTCTTTCCAATTCTATATCTTTAATCTTACAATCTTGGAACAAGTCAACAGATAGCTATTATGCACTTACTATGTGCTGGGCACTCTTCTAAAGTGATGGTAATTCAAATAAAAGCAGAAATAAAGAATCTCTGACCTCAAGGAACTTCTAATAAAGGAAGACAACATATAAAAGGAAGCTGAAAAGAGGGTGGAGAAAAGGTAAAAATATCTGGCACAGAGATAGACTAGAGGAAGCCTAGGAAAGTCAGGAGGGAAGCTCAGGGGGAAATGAAGACATGACTGTCCTAGAAATGGAGAAATCCATTCCACTAGAGAGTATGTTTGAGTATATAAATTCCATGGATTCAATGAGGTTCCACCAAGATGAAGAGGTTTCTTGAGCATTTGCAGAGAAAGTCTGGTAGAGTCAGACCTGGTGAAGAAAGAGACAAAGCTAGCCCAAGTGACCTTCTCCAAGTGGAAGCTCCAGGAAGTCAATAGTAGCAATATCTATGCTGAACCAAACAATCCTTTGTCTTTTTATTTTTGTGTGTGTGTTAGATGAGGGATTAGGTTTCTGGGAACTGAAGGAGGTATCTATATGTATTTGTAGGAGAATGTGTACTATGATAAGAATTGGTATGCACGATTGTTAATCTATAGAAATAATAGCCATCTCAAAAAGTCTTTACCACTAGACAAGGAGAGCTGCTTTTATTGGGGGGAAGGGGGGGATTGACAAACCCTTGGTTAATTTGATCAAAAAGAAAGAAGAAAATCAAATTACCAGTATCAAAAATGAAAAGGGTAAATTCACAATGATGAGGAAGAAATTAAAACAGTTCTTAAGTTTTTTTTCCAAATTATATACTAATAAATTTGGCAATCTAAGTGAAATTAATGGATATTGAAAATATAAATTGTGTGGATTAACAGACGAGGTAATAGAATACTTAAAAAGCTAAATTTTAGGGGGAAAAAAAGAAACTGAACGTGCCATCAATGATCATCTAAGAAGTTTTTCCTGCCAACCAAAGCATTAATATTGAGAATAGTTGCAAATCTTCTTTTAATGGAGATAAAACATTAGAATTCCATTTATCATGCTAGTACATGAAAAGTACTTTCAGGGTCTTTTAACAGTATATTTTGTATGTAGGGATATTAAATGACGTACATTGATGTTTGATTTGATTATTTCTCAACAGAGACTTAATTAAGAGTCTCCAAATTTGCCTGTAAATTTAATTATCTGGTACTAATCTAACTGGGGAAAGGAAGTTAAAAAAAACTGCTAAAAAGATTAAAGGCAGCTAGTTGGCATGGTAGATAGTGCCAGGCCTCTCAGACATTAGCTGTGTGACCCTGGGCAAAGACACTTATAACCCTGTTTGTCTCAGACTCCTCATCTGCAAAATAAGCTAGAGAAGGCAATGGTAAACAGCTCCGATATCCTTGACAAGAAAATTCCATATGAGGTTCCAGTCAGACACAACTGAAAAATGATTGAACACAGAGGGTTAAAATTAGTTTATTCAGCATTCATTGTACCTAAATAGGCTAAAAGATTTTAACTTTAGAGCTAGAAAGGACCTCATGGATCATCTAGTCAAATATTCTTATTTTAAATATGAGAAAACTGATAGGATAAGAGATTGCACAGAGTTACGAAAGGAAAATCAGAGCTGAGATCTGAACTCTGGACTCAACTCCAGTTTAAGAGACAGGATTTGAACCTCCATCCTTTGACTCCAAATTTAGCATTAGAAGCAAAATTCTTTCCATAGTTCAAAGCCAAAAAAGGTGTAGTCTGGTTAATTTTGTGTAATTAGGTGTAAAGTTGCCTAAAAATGATTTTTTGGAGGGCTTGAGCTTTTATTCAGTATGTTTACAAGGAAAGTTTAGACTATAAAAAAGTATTTGTATTTGTCATGTCATTGGGAACACTGACACATTTCAAGTCATTAACAAACTTCACCATATATTTAATCATATAAACCAAAATCACCAAATCTTACACTATTTGCTTTATGTTAATTATTTTATAATCACATGCTGACACTTTAAAGGTTTCTTTTAAGGAAAAATAAAAAGGACCCAATAATTTTTAAATCAAAAAAGTGTTTCACATCTTATTTTACAGGCTCGAAAAGTATTACTAATATTCCTTAGACTTCATATAGATAAGAAACATGTCAAGTTTCTAAATAATAAAAGGGCTAAACATGACATTTAAAAAGTCTTAAATCTTTCCAGTAAACACCATTTATGTTAGTAACTGCAACATTTTCAACATTCAGCATTTCACATAACTAGCCCATAAAGATTTTTTTTTTTTTAAAGGGAGAGAGGGAAGATTACAGGATGGGCAGGGAGTTGCCAACATTGTCATACTTCCTTTAAAATTCAAAACCATCTTCACGGAATCAAAACTGTCTGGAATGGTCCTACAAGGACTATTTCTATGCAGCCAAAACTGAAAATACTAATTCCTGCCAGTATTTAACAGGTTTTGTGTTTGTTACTTGTTTTTAAGACTAATCTGATTAAAAAACAACAATTTAACCACCTCAAATCCATTTTGGACATGAGTCCTTCTAAATTGATGGATAGATGGAGAGATAAAAAAAATATATAATTCACATGCTAGAAATATATTAGCTAGTCTTTCAGAGAAGTATTGCCCTCTCACCAATCTCTTACTTTCTTCCTTTCAGCATGTGGCATGAATGTTCACCACCGATGCCAAACGAAAGTGGCCAATCTATGTGGGGTAAACCAGAAACTCATGGCAGAAGCACTGGCAATGATTGAAAGCACCCAACAGGTAGGGAAGGCTCTTTACATCCAATGAATCCACTCTAGAAATCAAACTGGAGAAGTTCTTAATGGATACCTGCCATGTGTCCACCGCCATGCTAAGTACCCTTGGGTCACAGGAACGAAGTACAGAATACTTTTCTAAAGATGCTGTAGTCTCCATTGGACTTCAAAATTTGCAAAATTGCATCTGGGCGGGCAATTATTTTACCAATATGGATCATAACCTCCTTGTGTCCTATTACCAGTCATTTAATTAAGATGCATCTGTAGTGTGTGTCAGGCACTGGGTCAGGAGTCAGAACAAAACATTTATTGCCCTCCAGGAGTAGGTGCTCCAGTGGAAAGGGGAATCAAATACCCCAGCAAGAACGGAGAGAGCCCAGTCAGGAAAGGGCTTTGGAAGGAGGTAGCATTTGAACTGAGCTTTAAACAGTGCTATTAATTCGAAGAGGCAGAGATAAGGAAAAAGGATATGCAGGGCATGGGTAGTGATCTAGGGAAAGGCACAGAGATGGGAAATACGATATCATGTAGATAATCTCCTTAACTTTCTCTGGCCAAAAATAAATAAATAAAAGTCACATGTTGGCGAGGCTCTCTGAACCTGAGATTGCTTTTGGACAACAGACACGGTCTAAGTATATATTTGGAAGTCTTTCGACTTGGCCAAGGACCTGACTCAGCCTTTACTTCACTGCTGTTATCACTAAGAACTCAGGATGGTTGCGATGATAAACTGAGTAAAATTTTATTGAAGGAAATTGCATAATATTAGTTAGTTCAATACACACCCAGATGCCATATAGCTGAAATAGGTCGTGTTTTGTAAGAGGGTTTTTGTTTATTTTCCCAAAATTCACGATGGACCTCTTCTCCCTTTAGATGGTCCTAGAATCTCTGCTTCAGTTCAAAGCAACTTGAAACACTTCAGATTTTGCTGTTATATACCCTTGGTGTTCTCATAATGACCACCTAACAGGCACTGAAATTATCTGGAGATTCTCTTCTTTGGTGACAACTTCAGCTCATGAATTGTCAAGGGATGGAGCCCATCCATTAGTGGTGTTTTCCATCTTTTCAGTAGTCCTCTAAGGCTTCCTGACTTGATAAAAGCCACTTATTTAGGGACTCAGTCCACATCTAGGGATGTCTCAGAACTGGAGGTGTTGCTCCAGGCTTCACTGGCCTTTACTTTCTGGGCCTCTGTGGAATTTTGCTCTCTTCCCCTCTATGTGCCATCGTCCTTCCTCACAGGTTGCGTGTCTCCAGGGTGATGTTTTCCTATTTCCAGTGATTAATGATATAGCAAATTGCATATAAGTCAAAAAAAAAGCATCTGTAGTTTTTTAAATTTTTTTAAATTTTATTTTCTCTCATTTATTGCAGGATTTGTATGAGAGGGCCATTTAACTAGTAGAAAAGGTTGAGGAAAACAAATACCTTCAACTTGAGAATAAAGCGTAGGAGTAGAAGGTTTCCCCAAGCCTTGGGATTTGACAAGAAGTGTTGGGAGAGATAACATGTATATTTGGAAATGATACTAGGAAAGTTGCCTTCTTAGAGGTTATTCTTTCCCTTCCCAATAAAAGGAAAGATAACTTCTAAACAAGATTCCCAGTTTACTAATCAATCTAGGGAGTCCCAAATATGGGAAGTGTCTATGGAACCATGGCTAGTGCTTAATTGCTGAATTGACCCTTTAACAGAAGAGAGGATGACTCATTCTTTATTTGTAACTCAGGCTCGATGCTTACGTGACACAGAACAGATCTTCCGAGAAGGTCCAGTTGAAATTGGCCTCCCTATCCATTTCAAGCAAGGAGCAACAATTCCATATTTACCAATGTCTGCACCGGGGAAAAAAGGTAGCTCTAATGACAGATGATGATGGATGATGATACTTGCTAGCATTTACAAATCACTTTAAGGCTTGCAAAGAACTTTACACATATTATCTCATTTGATGTAAGAGAGGTACTATTATTGTTCCCATATTCCTGATGAGGGGATCGACTGACTCGTCCAGGATCCCACAACCAGTAAGTATCCGAGACAGGACTTGAACTCAAGTGTTCTTGACTCCAACCACCCTAGTAGTCTACTCATTACACCATCTAACTGCTCTCAATCAGATCAATATTAATGATTAGCACTAGCCTCCCACCTTTAAAGTTCTCAGGCCATCTAGTCATTGCATGCTTTATGCAGTACAGAATATTATAAGGAAAGGATCACTAAACCAGGAGGCAAAAGGCTCGATTCTTGTCCTGGATCTTTTCTTTATTCAATCAGTGACTAAGTTCCAATTTCTTCATCTGTAAAATATAATCATTATCACTGCCTACCTCCTAGCAATGTCCTGAAGATCCCTTCTTATAAGATGCACTGGAAATCATCATATAAATATAAAGCATTGCATAACCTCAGATGAATTACTTAACTTAATTACTTAACACCCTTGGACCCCAGTTTCCTCTTTTATAAAATGATGGGTTTGGAAAAAATGATATCTAAACTCAAAACCACCAAGAATATCATACCATCTTTTGTGTAGTATGTAGGCTTAGCCACTCTCCAAGTGGCTCCTACTATAATTGGAGTAGACACAGATGATTGGAAAGGAACGAAAGAAGAATCCTCCTTCTATCACTGAAAAGAGCAAGGGGCTTCCCTGAAAGCAATGGGCTGGAAGCAGAGAAGATGCAAAATTTTGCTTGAGGACAAAACTAGCAGTGGTTTATGGGAATGGCCAGAACAAGAGCTCTGAAATCTTCTAAAAACCAACTAGAGAGAATTGAGGAGCAATATATATAGAGAGAGAATCCTCAATTCTCTCCAGTTGGTGTGTATATATATATATATATATATATAAAATTCTGGGCTACCCCCCTCAGAGAAATATTTTCCCCAAATTTTTGGCAATCATGCTGCTAATTACCAGTTAAGGGTAATGGTTGGTCAAATTTCTTCTCTTGAGGAAAAGGGGCGACATTATTATTAATAAAGCCTGTCTCGGAGGTTTCCAGTTTCCCCGATAATCTACCCCAGCAGCTTCCTTTGAAAGAGAATACTAGATGGGTGAATGAATGACTTGAACATAAAGAAGGAAACTATAAGAAAATTAGGCGAACACAGAATAGCATACATGTGAGACCTTTGGGAAGGGAAAGACTTCAAAACCAAGCAAGAATTAGAAAGAGTCACAAACTGCAAAATAAATAATCTGGAATACATCAAATTAAAAAGGTTTTGTACAAACAAAACCAATGTAACTAAAATCAGAAGGGTAGCAACAAATTGGGAAACAATCTTCATAAAAACCTCTGACAAAGGTTTAATTACTCAAATTTACAAAGAACTAAATCAATTGTACAAAAAATCAAGCCATTCTCCAATTGACAAATGGGCAAGGGACATGAACAGGCAGTTCTCAGCCAAAGAAATCAAAACTATTAATAAGCACATGAAGAAGTGTTCTACATCTCTTAAAATCAGAGAGATGCAAATCAAAACAACTCTGAGGTATGACCTCACACCTAGCAGATTGACTAACATAACAGCAAAGGAAAGTAATGAATGCTGGAGGGGATGTGGCAAAGTGGGGACACTAATTCATTGCTGGTGGAGTTGTGAATTGATCCAGCCATTCTGGAGGGCAATTTAGAACTATGCCCAAAGGGCGCTAAAAGACTGTCTGCCCTTTGATCCAGCCATAGCACTGCTGGATCCCAAAGAGATAATAAGGAAAAAGACTTGTACCAGAATATTCATAGCAGCGCTCTTTGTGGTGGCCAAAAATTGGAAAATGAGGGGATGCCCTTCAATTGGGGAATGGCTGAACAAATTGTGGTATATGTTGGTGATGGAATACTATTGTGCTAAAAGGAATAATAAAGTAGAGGAATTCCATGGAGACTGGAACGACCTCCAGGAAGTGATGCAGAGCGAGAGGAGCAGAACCAGGAAAACATTGTACACAGAGACTGATACACCGTGGTACAATCGAAGGTGATGGACTTCTCCATTAGTGGCAATGCAATGTCCCTGAACAATCTGCAGGGATGTAAAAAATACTATCCACAAGCAGAGGATAAACTGTGGGAGTAAAAACACCGATGAAAAGCAACTGCTTAACTACAGGGGTGGAGGGGATATGACTGAGGAGAGACTCTAAATGAACACTCTAATGCAAATACCAACAACAGGGAAATGAGTTCGAGTCAAGAACACATGTGATAACCAGTGGAATCGTGCGTCGGCTATGAGAGAGGGAAAGGTGGTGGGAGGGGGGGCGAGGAGGAAAAGAAAATGATCTTTGTTTCCAGTGAATAATGTTTGGAAATGACCAAATAAAATAATGTTTAAAATTTTTAAAAAAGAGAACAATAGAATATATACATATAAATACATAGAATATCCAGAACTGAAGGTCTCCTTTCTAGTCAGTAGCACATAGAGCAAGGAAAATTTTTCATCGACTTGCTAGAATGTTGTCTTTTTTACCATGATCAAAGAGAAGCTCTCTGGACTGAAAGAAAGCATGCACTGCTCTCCTTCAGTAAGAAATTGGTTTGGAGAAACACTACTTTTTAGCATTTGGGGAATGGAAGAGAATACTTTAAAAAAATAATAGTTTCAAGGGGAAAATGAATTTTTAAAAAGGAATTTAAAGGAGGAAAAGGGAATCTTGATCTGTGTCAGGTGGTTAGAGTGCAATAATGTGATGCAGAGTCAAAAAGGATTATTAAACACTTCGAGCTAAGTCATAGGTATGAGGTCTTTCCCATAGAAGGTAAATCTGGACCCTCTGAGAAAGAAGCAGCTGTTTATGAAAAGGAATTATGGAAATAAGGAGCACCTATTCAGTGTTCAGTATCTGTTGAGCTAAACTGAATTGTCATGTACTGTGGGAAGGAGCCCCCTCCTAGAGGAATCTGAGGAATAACAGCATGGTAATGTGGGTGATTTTTTCCTGCAGAGTATCATGGCAGCTCTTTTCTGCCCGACGTGCGCCATGCTCTCTCCCTGGTGCATGTCATGAAGGAGATCTTCCCAAGACTTCCCAGACCAAATGACCACAAACCACTTTTAGTGATTCCTAAGACAACCAACAACTGCCAGAAGAAATCTAGAAAATGAAGTCCTGGGCAAGAAGCCAAGGGTCTTTGTTTGGGGCAAGAGGTGGTATTTTCATCTCTGCCAGCAGCAGGAGAGGCAGGGACTTCAGAAGAGAAGGGAAGATTTGGTCAATGAGCAGCTAGCTAGAAAGATGGGAGCTAAGCATTAGGGTCAAGATTTTTGGAACATAGCCTGAAATATAGGAATGAGGACCAGGAAGAGATTATGACAGATGGAACCTGGTAAAAAAAAAGTATTTGTTTAATATCTTACAAATGAAATAAAAAGAACTTTAACGGGAAGGGGAAAGAATTGCCTATAAGCTGTAGATCATATACAGACCTGCCAACAAAGGAAGGAAAGCAGTAAGGTGCCCCTTAATTCACCAGAGAGGGAATCTAAGAATCAGCAATAACCACATATACTCATATGTCCATGTGTAGATGACAATAATGTGTAACACAAATGCACAATATATTTGTAATAAGCAAGTGAATGAACTATACACTTTAATGGAAAGAGACAATTTTGACCTCATAGATATTATTGAGACTTAACTGAATGGGTCAACAGGAATATGGCTCAGCATGTATACCTTTTCCAAGAAAACAGGAAAGTATACCTTTATTCAAATCGAACAGAAAAAAAAAAATAGGGGGTGGGAGAAGAACCCAGGGTATGCCAAAATTACTTTTCTAAAGAAACCTAGAAAACAGAACAGGGGAAATTATAAGGAAATAATTATAAAATCGAATATTAAAATAAAAATATATCTTATAAGTAAATAATTATAAAGATTTATTATATATCCATCCTAGGCACTGAGGAAGAAAGGATAGAAATGAGTCTTTTAGCTCAGGAAGATTATATTCTGCAGAAATGTCCTCACAGAGAGAGAAACAGAAACCATATTTTTGTAAATGTAAATTACAGGTCAACTGAGCAAAAGGAAATTAGAATTTGTAGAAAAAGTAAAAAGCCTGGCATAGAAATATGATAAAATAGGGGTGGGGAACTTCAGTTATCTAGACATCTGCTAGAGTTCTTTGAAATGTGTAAAGCACTGAGTACAGTGCCTGGCACATAGTAGGATCCTTCTCTCTCGCCAAAGGTATAGCAGCTCATAATTTCTTGACCTGACTTATAGTAACTGTATCCTTCCAAGTTTGAGGAGTATAAAGGGAAATTATGATAGTGGACCTGAAGTTAACTAATAGAACTGGTTGCTAAAGAATAAATGAGAGTAAAAATTTTGAGGGAATAAGTATTCCATGTTCAAATTCATGTTGAGGAGAAAGAGGAAAGCTATGCACACTCTAACATGTACCCTGTGAAAAAGTTTATTTTAAAGGGGCTAGAGCTACCACAAGTAGAAGCCCATAAGGGAAGACATGCTGGAAGGATTGGAAACCCTCGAGAATGAAATTAAAAAGATATATTTCCAATAATAGTAAAAAGACGGCATGTATAAAGGAAATAATGTGAATGCACAGGAAATTCATGGGTCAACTTAGATTTTTTAAAGCTATGTATAAAAGATGGTAATAGTGTAATATATGATAGATGATTACAAAACTATGGCACCATATTTTAAGAAAAGTGTAACAAATGCTCAAAATAAGCTGAAGATGATGAAGACTGTCAGACAACAAAATGTGATTTTTTTTAAAAATAGTTTTATTTGGGAAAAGAGAAAAACCAAAGAAGGAATAGAACCACCGTTGAGAGGTGATGGGTAATAAAGGAAGACAGAGAGATGGTAAAAATTCTCAAAAATTACTTTGATCTTGTTTTCTTAATCGAGGAAAAGACTTTTGCACTGGTAAAGATAGAACAAAAAATGACTTAAGAGGGAGTTGGAAATCTTAGCATAATCAGAGACCAACTAGTTCCCTTTTATAAAATATTCTTTAAAAGCATTTTTTAAAATACCTAAAAGGTGCCAGGTACTGTCTTCAGCACTGAGAATACAAAGTCAAAAATGAAACATGTCCTGTCCTCAAAGAGCTTATATTCTCTCAGTAGAAACAAGATACACATATATAAATCTATGCAAAATATTTTAAAATTAAATGCAAGATAATTGGAATGAGACGGGAAATGAAGAAAAGGTCTCAAGTATAAGATGGCACTTGTGTTGAACTTTGAAGGAAATTAGAGATTCTAAGAGGCAGAAGAGAGAAGGGAACGCGTTTCAGACACCCTACAAATAGGTAATGGAATGTCATGTGTGAGGAAAGAGAAGTAGGCTAGTTTAACTACATCGAGAACATGTGAAGGAAAATAAGATGTTATAGGATGTAAAGAGCCTGACCTTAAATGCCATTCAGAGAAGTCTTTATTTGATCCCAAAGATAATAAGGAGCTTTGCGGTAGTACGTAGGAGCTGAGGGTTACTACACACCATGAAGACACATAGTCCACCAGACTCAAAATTCTCCTTAGCAAGAATCACGGGGTTGCTGTCCAACTAACGATTTGAAGGTAGCTCAGTTTTTATTTAGGAAGGAAGTTGAAGGGAAATGATAGACTACAGTAGGAAGGGAAAGGCTAGTGAGAAAGATTAATTCTCTTTTGGATATGTTAAGTTCAAAATATCTATTGGATGTCCAGTTCAGCGTGTCTGAAAGGGAACTGGCCATACAAAATTGGAAGTCAGTAGAGAGATTTTATCATCGGCGCAGAGATAGTTTTGGATCTTAGCAATGCATCATCCTCATGAAGTTCTTATACAGATGAAATCAGAGATCTTCCACCAAACAATAAAATTTCTGTCATTCATTAAAAGAAAGCAGGTTGTCTGATGACTCAAGTCATTAAGGATATTTGTTCTGCATTTATGGTCTCTGGCTGGTTGAGGGAAGGCTCTGGATTCAGTTTAGCACTATATCCATGGCCACAAGCTTGAGATAGAGCCCCCACAGGGAAACTCTGACTGTACTTAAAGATTTCTACTCCATTATTAAATAGCGCAAGCTCCATAAATGAAATATTGAAGGTACAAAATACATGAATTCTGCATAATTAGAAAGTCATTAAATTTCTAGAAGTTCATTGTTAGTCATTTGACTTGATCATTTCAGAACCTCAGGGAATCTCTTGGGAGTTGCCAATGGAAAGGATGGTGAACACCGAACCTCTTTCTGGACCAGTACTGAAGACAGAACAACCATCCTTAAAAATGAAATTCAGTATCGAGGATTTTATTTTGCACAAAATGCTGGGGAAAGGAAGTTTTGGCAAGGTATGTTACAAGAGGAGAAGTTCATCTGAGCTGACCCCAGAAATCTAAATGAACAAGGATTCTTGTCAGTGGGGGTAATAATTTTGGGGCTGGAGTCATATGAGGAGTTCCCTGAGCAGCATTTTAATAAGGAAGGATTTGAGGTTGGTATAAATATTTGGAAGAAATCTTCCTTCCTCTAGACACTATAAGGTTTATTAATATCCCTCTGAAAATATACTATACTACTGAATACATAGTCTATAGCAGTGATGGCGAGTCTTTTAGAGACCAAGTTTTGTGCCCCACCTCACCTTGTGCTGGTAGTGCCCCATTTCTTTCTTTCTTTCTTTCTTTCTCCCTTACCTTCCATCTTGGAATCAATACTGTGTATTGGTTCCAAGGCAGAAGAGTGGTAAGGACTACGCAATGGGGGTCAAGTGACTTGCCCAGGGTCACACAGCTAGGAAGTATCTGAGGCTTACCCTGTACAGGGGAGGGAGAAAGTACTCCCTTTGGGCTGCTGGGCAGAGGGGAGAGTGGTGTGAAAAAATATGGTCAGGCACAGTGGAGAGGAGCATCTCCACCTGAGTCCCTCTGCCTTTCTAGTAACAAATTCTAGCAGGGGGTGGCATGCAAGCCCACCGGAGAGCACTCTGCATCCCATCTTTGGCACATGTGCCATAGGTTCACCATTACTGATCTATAGAAACATTGATTAAAAACAAGGATTACTACTTTAATTTGGCCAACTTTTTTTTTGTTTTATGTGTTTTTATTGTCATGCAAAACACACTTCCATATTGGTCATTATTGTAAGAGCTAACTCATACATAACCATTGAACAACTTCTATTAAGTGCCTACTATGTTCAAAATACTGTGCTGTGTTGAAGATTTAAAAAAAAAAGATTTAAAATAACATTGTCCCTGTCTTCAAGGAGTTTCCGGTCTAAGAGGGAAGATAAGGAGTTTTGGGGGGAAAATTTTTAGAAAAAGAATGTGCTAGAGGTAAAGTACTCTAGAGAATTTGAAGAGAAGAGAGATGGGTGAATTAAGAAAAGATCCTTTAGTGATACTAGCAACTTGAAATAATGCCCAAGGGTTATGCTCAGCAACTGTAAGACATAGGAAGGGTAGGAAATAAAATAGGAGGAAAAAGAAAAAGTAAAGAGAATAAGACATATTTGGAGGAGTACTACTAACAGCTTCTCAGATCCTAATCAATGACACCTCTGCTAGGTTTCCTACTTTGGGTATATGAAGACAGAGCAAATCCATTCTCAAGGCAGGAGCATTTACTTCTGGTCCAAAAAGAGAGAAGATTAAAGAGATACAGTAATGGGCAAGATGAATTAGCATACCTACCTTTTTATTTGATGTCCAAGTTCTTTTCCAATCCATATCCCGATTATGGCGAAGTATAGAAGATAGGACATTGATAAATATGGAATGCTTATCTCAAAGGAAAAATGATTTAGAGGTTACAAATTCAGATTTCTAGGCTGCTGCTCCTCCTGAAGAACCTCAGTTTGATAGTGATGATCAGTTGAAATAAGTGGGGATATCTAACCTTGAGAAGATGCATGTGAGGATAGACATGATAGTTGTCCATCATTTAAAAGGCTTACTTATCACTTGGAAAAGAACTTGTTCCATTGATCTTAGGGCAAAACCAGAAGCAATGGGTACAAGATGCAAAATAAAATTTGGGCCTCTTAGAAAGAAAAACTTCCAAATAGTTACAGTTATCTTGAAGTGGAATGGGCTCTCTTGAGAAGTGATGGATTCCTTGCCCATTATAACAACTGTTATTCAGTATTATACTAGATATGCTATAGGGATAAGAAGAAAAAAGAAATTGAAGAAATTAGAATAGGCAATGAGGAAACAAAATTCTTTGCAGATGATAATATAGTTAGAGAATCCTAGAGAATCAACTAAAAAGCTAACTGAAATAATTAAAAACCTTAGCAAACTTGCAGGATATAAAATAAATCCACATAGATCATCTGCATTTCTACATATTAACAACAAGAGATAAAAAGAGAAATTCCATTTGAAATAACTGTAGATAATTTAAAAAAAAATACTTGGGAGTCTACCTACAAATACAAACCCAGAAGCTATTTGAAAACAATTACAAAACACAAATAAAATCAGATCTAAACAATTGGAAGCATTAATTGCTCATGGATATGCGAAGCCAAATAACAAAAATGACAATTCTCCCTAAATTAATTTACTTGATCATTGCCATAATAATCAAACTACCCAAAAATTCTTTTTATGGAGTTAGAAAAAAAGAATAAAATTCATCTAGAACAACAAAAAGTCAAGAATATCAAGGGAATTAATGAGAAATGATGCACATACACACACACACCCATTGGAGAATTTCAAAGAAAGGCTGGACCATTTTTTATCAGGGAAAGTATAAAGAGATTCTTGTTTAGGTGCAGTTTGGGATAGATGGTTGATAAATTCCTCTTAAGATTCTGTGAACCAAAAAGGGGATCTGCAGCTTTCTATATTTAATCCTGGCCAATTATTCTGAGTAAGTAGAATATTTGGAAATTCTAACATCAAAAAGGATAGGGAATTTTGAAGAGAAGACATTAAGAATGGGCCATGGGAAGATATTTAGGTTATATGTTCATAATATGCAAATATCTTATGTATCAAAATATAGCCCCTGAAAAACATCCACCAGGATTGAAGCCCACTAGCATGGCACCTTCTCCACCTAGGAAGTAATATGCTGCTTTTTTGCATTTGTGTAACTCCTATCACTGTAATAATTAGATACCTGTTCTCTAAACTTTGGCAGAGAAACTCTCGTAAAGTATACTGAACAAACCGAAACACAAGTTAGCATCAGCAACAGCTGCAAAAAGCTGCATTCCCCTCAGATTTGGGGTCTCGATACCTCAGCTGCCTTCAGCAAATTCCACTCTCCTTTCCAAACTGCAGCTGGTCATTCTCAATTCTTTCAGATCTTTCTTGCAATACTATTACCTACCACAAACTCATTTGGCATTAATCTGGGAACAATAAACCACTTTATAGCCACTCTTCATTATAATTTGTCATCAATTAATGTGCAATTACAACATATTATCAAAAATCCGAAGTACATTATGTAGATTAAAACTGCCTTTTCAGATGTTTAGTTTATGGCTGGTTTGGGGGTGTTTATTGAAAGAAATAATTGTAGCAAGAGCACTTTAAATTGTTAATGAAATGAGTTTTCTCTTTTGTCCCCAACCCTGTGGCTTTCCATATTTGAATAAGGAAGTCATTAAATTAAATGAACAAATTATGTTAATACCCGAAAGACAAGTAAGAGGTCTACCTGTGTACAAGAATTAGCACTTCATTTAATCACACAATCCAGCAAGTATTTGCTAGGTGCCTACTGTGTACAAGGCACTTTGCTAGTTGCTCTATATTCCCATAACTGAACATTCCAGGTTTACCTAAAGAGCAGAAAATTTAAACTCCCTATTCAAACTTCAACCAAGAAGGAAATGAAGACCTAACCCACACTGTACTCCTACCTTTTCACAATAATGAAGATCTTCTTAAATCCATTTTCCTTTTCTCCTCATTTTTCTCTGTCTTAAACGCCCTCTTCTTTTGTTCTCTCCCTTCTTCCTTCCTAATTTGCCTCTTTTTTTCCATTTCACCTTTACCGGAAAAGGAAACTTTAATCACTAGGGACCAGCACATCTTCATCAAGAACAGAACTTCATTTCCTTTGTCAAAGCGGGGGAAAAAACCAGCTACGAGGCTGGTACCTCAAAGAATAAATGCTATAGGGAGTCTACCTAAAAAAAAATCTAACTTTATATAGTGTGTAATACGTGCTAGATCATGTCATTTGATCTTCACAACAACCCTGAGAAGGCAGTTGCTGTCATCATCCTCATTTTACAGATAAGGAAATTGAGGCAAACAGACATTAAGTGGCTTGACCAAGATCATATAGTGATTGCCTGGGGCCATCTTTGATTTCAGGTCTTCCTTACTGCAGGCCTGGTATACTTTCCCCTGTGCCGTCTAAAAGCCCTCTGTACCATCAGTGCTTTTGACAGTCTCTCTTGCAGACAAAATAGTTTCTCTTACAGGTAAGAGAGACAAATGTGGTCTAGATAGGGAAACTGACTCAATGACCAGGTCAGGTCCAAAGAAGAGTTATTAATTACTTAACGTTATCTTGGAATGGAGGATTCAAATGGAACACTTTAGGGATCTGTTCCCAACCTTCATCTATTCAGTCTTTCTATACATACTACTTTGCACCTCCTCGGGGCATGTAGTACTCTTCTATTTGTATGAAGACTTAGGCGATTTACTTCTCAAATTTGCTAATAATTAATAATAATTTGGAAATTGGCTACCACATGAGATGACAAGTCAGAATCTAAAGAGATCTATATGGAATAGAACATTAGGCTAGCCAAATCTAATGAAATTCAGTAGGAATAAATGTAAAGTTTTACATTTGTAATTAAATAATCCATTGCTCTGAATAAATAGGGGATAACTGAAAGAAACCTCCGTGTTTCCGTGTATTGCAAAAATTAGAGCACATAAGGAAAAGGCAACCAAAACAAAGCCCTAATTCAATCACCTGGTAAATCTTTGTTAAGCCAAAAGCGATGCCAAACTCTGAGGACAGAAAAGAGAGACAAAAAGACCCTGACCTCAAGGAGCTTATACTCTAATACTCTGGTGTATGGGTTTTAGAATTAATATCCAATACTCCAAGTATTATATTTTGTAAAAAATAGACTCGAATACAGGACTACAATCCCCATGAGCCTTTGCTCCACTTCCCCAGAATGCCTTGTAATCTCACCTGGGCCGAGATCGAGAAGGTATTTAAGTGGATTCAAAGGCTTTTGAGGGGCTTTTTTTGGCTCTTTTGGACTTCTGTTTTGGAGCAGAGGCGTCTCTTCCATGATGTGAGGTTATTTTGTCTAGGCCTCTGGCCTAGGCACATGTTTCTTACTTGTATATTCTTAATCTTTAACCTTTAATAAACCTCTAAAAAATATAATACTCCTTGCAGAGAGAAACTAATTTCTACCTGCCTCAGTCTCCCTATCTCCCCTAAATTTTAATCTTTACAATTTATAAGATTTATTAATAATAAAATTTGAAGCAAGGGAAGAAAAACCTCAGTAAAGAAAACCCATTTTCCCAGCGTCATACATGGGGGAAAAGAGGAGAGCAAGGGAAGAGTTATAAAAACTTATATACAAACATGAACACACAATGTGGTAGAGAAGGGAAAGGGATGCTGGGAGATGAAAAAGAATGCTGGGAGATGGAATCCAACGGTACAAGATTTTCCAGTTACACAGGTAGAGAAAACATGCAAACAAATAAATGCAAAATAAACTATATAGAGAAAAATGGAAGTAATTAAAAGAGGGGAAACATTGGAGGGGATAGGAAGGCCTTCTTATAAAAGGTGAGATTTTAGTTGGGACTTAGAAGAAGCCAGGAAGCTCAGGAGTTGGAGTTGATGAAGGAGACTGTTCCAGGGCCAGAGAACAGCAAAGAGGCTATTGTCACTGTATTAAAAATAATATATTAGGGAATAAGGTGTAAAAAAACTGGAGGGGTAGGAGGGGAAGTAGGTTATGAAGGGGTTTGCATGCCAAATAGAGGATTTTTTATTTACTCTTGGAGATAATAGGCAGCCATTGAAGTTTATTAAGTAGGGGGCTGGGGAGAGAGGGGAGAGGTGACCTGATTGGACCTGACTGAATGAAAGATGGATTTAAGTAAGAAGATACTTGATGATAACACATGTATAATGCAGAGGAGTTGCTTGTCAGCTCTGGGATGGAAAAGGAGAGAAAACATATCATGTCAACATGGGAAAATATTTTTAATTAATTAAACATTTAAAATTTTATTTTAAAATTAAATTAAAATTTTTTTAAGAAAAAATTTTAAAGAAGATATTTGAGACAAGCAAGTCCACCAGCAGTCTACTGCAATAAACAAGACATGAAGTAATGAGTGGTGGCAGTATCAGTGGGAAGAAGAGATGTATATTAAAGAGATGTTGGCATAGGGGAAATCAGACCTTGACAACAGAATGGATTTGGGGGTGCAGGAGGTAGGGTAAGAGATCCAAGATGACTCCTAGGTTGTGAGCCTGATGGGGATAATGTTGTCCTCTGGGGAGGGGTTGAGGGAAAATAATGAGTTCTAGTCTTGGGCTTTAATAAGGAATGTTTAATATCCAGAATAAAGCAGGTGATGGCCCTGCTCCAGACCACATGTGCAGTCTGGTACTATCTCCTTGGTGTCACGTTTTAGGAAGGGGAATGGATAAGTCAAAAAGAGAGAAACAGGTTGATGAGGCCAGTAGAAGGAACCAAGGTCTTTTAGCCTGGAGAACGGAAAACTTAAGAAATTTATAAGTGAGAATCCAGCTATCTGTACCCACCACCTCAGAAAGAAAATGTTTTTTATATACTGAGGACAGAAATTAAGAACTTCCTTAAAAAGCCCATGTTCCATTATTTATTCATACCTACCCTAGCCCAGTGGAACTGGAATAACTAGTAGTGTTTGCTGTATTATTTGGGCCCAAGGAATAGTATAATCTCATGTCACCACCTTTTAAATACTGTGTTAGATCCTCAAATAAAAGCCAAAAGTTAAATTTTAGAGCACATTTTAGTAAAGGAAACTTTGACATAGGTTTATAGTATTAAAATGTTAAGGAATGCCTAGACCAATGAAAGCAGACTTCTCAAGATAAAAGTTTTACCCTTCCTTCCCTATAAGAGTTTTGTGGACTTTCTTTTCTTTTTTTAATGATCAGTCTAAACCAATCACATTTCTCTCCAAGGTATTCCTGGCAGAATTCAAGAAAACGAATGAATTCTTTGCGGTAAAAGCCTTAAAGAAGGATGTTGTTTTGATGGATGATGATGTCGAATGTACGATGGTGGAAAAGCGAGTTCTTTCACTGGCCTGGGAGCATCCGTTCCTAACTCACGTATACTGCACATTCCAGACTGAGGTACAGCCTGACAGCTATATATCTATATCACTCACCCCTAAAAGAGAATAAATACTAGTTGCTGCCTGTTCAGAACTGGGGCTCCAAGTTACCCTTGCAGTCAATCCCTTGTCTCTAGTTCCATGGACTTCAAGTGTCTGTCCAGAGGTTAAGTGAATTGTCTCAGTTTCCTCAACTGTAAAATGAGGATAAGAGTAATCCCTACCTTCTGGGATTATTGAGAAGATCAGATGAGATAATATGTGCAAAGTGCTCAGTTCTTGGTATGTAGTAAATACTTAATAAATTCTCGTATCCTTCTTTATGGAACCAGTTAATGGTATTAGACGAGAAGATAGGACTTTTGTGGAATTTCATGCAATGTGATAAATAATGAAAGGAAATATTTGGGAAGGAGAGGGCAAATGGAGAAGGCCTTCCTGGCACCCCTTAGGTCAAAACACTCATGCAATGGTCTACTCCAACGGACAATCCTAGATGCCAGGCACCATGTAAGGGCTTAGTAAATATTTAGTGATGAGTTAAAGGGACTAGAAAGTAGAAACATCTGCATTGCTGTTCCTCTTTCACCTGGGTGGGCTCTAAAATATTTACTTTCAGGAAAAAAAATTTCCCCTCCTAAAGCATTTGGTAAAGCTGGGCCAAAGAGAAATAGACCAACCAGCATGGAGGTTCACACTCTATTTAAAAATAAAAACAAAACCTTACTTTTCTGTCTTAGAATTGATTTTTAGTAAGTATCCGTTTCAAAAGGCAATTTGGATTAAGTCATCTGCCCAGGGTCACACAACCAGGAAGAGTCTGAGGCCACATTTGAACCCAGGAACTCCTGTCTCCAAGCCTGACTCTCTATACGTTGAGCCAACTACCTGCCCCAGAGGTTCAAATTCTTGTAGAGGTTGAATATAAAAACATCTGAGAGGGTTATATTTGCCCAAAGGAAGTAGATTAGATATGACTTCAGAAAGTTCCTACAGCTAGGAGTTCTTAAACTTTTTTGTATCATGGACATTGGATGAAGCCAATGGAAACCTCAGAATTATGCTTCTGAATACATAAAACAAAATATATAGGATTAAAAGGAAATTAATAGTGAAATAACGATGTCATTTTTTTCCCCATCCAAATCCCTACACATAAGGTGATAGGGCCCTGGCATTAGAACTTCTGTCTTGGAGTTTTTGAATTTTAAAGTTGGAAGGGATTTAGAATTCACCTCATGAACCTCCTCATTTTACAGAGGGGTTCAGTGATTTACCTAAAGCCACACAGCTATGTAATGACTGAACTGGATTGAAAGCCCAATGACATCACAAGGTTGATGATGTCTGGATTTAAGTGAGGCACAATGGCACCCTCCAGAGCCCAGATGGAGGCAGGCCCTTCATCCAAGCAGCATCAGACTAAGGACCATCTTTGGATGGTATTTCTGTCAGTTTCCAGATATCTGTCAATTTCCAGACTTATCTTTTCTCCCCAAGAGTCTTTGCTTCTGGGGCCATTTCCATTTTTTTTTTAAATAATACTGAACAACCAGATCTAGGCCTAGATCAAACATTAAGACATTTAATCTCTTGACCTCATGAGGCTGGAGTAGAATCTCATTTTCCTCAGAAAATGATCTAAATTAGCATTTACAACTGCTTAATTTTCTGTTAGCTAACCTGAATCCCTTCAAAGCCATTTTTAAAGCTATGTTTCTTTTTTCTTTTTATTAATAGAATTTTTCACAAGTGTCCCAACCTATCCCCCTCTCCCCACATCACAGAAGGTACCATCTAGGTGACAGACATGTTCTAACTAGTAAAAGCTACTTTTCAAAAATCTACAAAGAAATGACAGGCCTTAAGCCCTTCAGTTTTTCTAGACCCCCCCCCAAACAAAATTCTTTGGGTGTCCCAAGCCAATGAAATATAAAAGGGAAGGCAAAGAACACAAGTGACCAGAGAGAACCCCAAGGAGGCACTGCTGTCCACCCCAAACTTTTGTTCCAAATAACTGCCTTTATTACATACATGTGCCTAGGAGCAAACCTCCAGGGCTTTCAGTCTCCCTAAACTAATATTTTAGTAACTAATTTCTGCTTAAGAGTTTTCTCTTAACCAAAATAAAATAAATTTCTCAAGCAATTTATTCAGGCGAGTGCCTTTATGGTTGTCTTTCTGGATATATTTTTCATTTGGATTTTATGAGCCAATCAGGCATTAATTAGAATTAATTACAATTTAGTGGATCCTGGGTATCATTCTTCATCTTCTCTGCCTTTGCAATTATTTTTATTGATCTCTTATGAGCTCCATATCAGGGAGGATCTTAAGGGAGTATTTTTTTTTTCCTTAGCAATGCATACCTCCATTTCTCCTAAATATATTCTATTGATTAGTCCAAAACTTGTTTTAGTACTTTAATTGTGTTTTAGTACTTTATTTTTCATGGAACTTTGCACTTTTTAGATATTATTTTACAATCTTAAAGATCTGAGAAAGTTGAGATTCCAGATAAGGACATTAACCAAAGTCAACTCACTCTACAGCTGATTTCCATGGTGACATTTTCCACTGTAAAATCATTCATAAACCTGTACCATCTGACATCAGGAACACTAACCACATTTCACATAATTAAAAATGTTCTTTCCACATGAGTCATTATATATAAAGTAACTTGCCTTTGCTTTCCAAGGCCAGGTTCCCATCCATTCTTCTCATACTACTAGTAGAAGAATCAATAAATCCTAAAATACTTTTGACTTCAGTTTTCTAAATTCCATGATCAACTGCTAGCATTCTGCACATTATCACTAAGAAATGCTGGGGCTCTTGTTTATTTATTTCGATACCCAGAAAAATACTATTTTCTCCTGTTTGAATTTCTTCTATCATTATTATCACTATTAGAAGTAAATAACTATTAGAAGTAAAATCATCAAGATAATATCATCAGCTTCTTTTACAGCTCTGTCAGCATTTTTTACTTTTGATTTTCTGTGTTGAATGAACTTGACTAGGTCAACTTGGAAACTTTGCAAATAATTGTCTTTAAAATAATTATTCATAAAATCATTAGCTAATTTCTATAATGGAAAGCAGTCATTCATACAAGCCTTGTAAACTCCTATACCCCCAGTAGTGTTACCCTATTTGCTTTAATATTTAGCTAGCTCTGGTGGCATGGTTCTCATTACTTTCTAATTTCCCATGTTCTCTTTTTTCATTTTCCTATTAAAAACACATTTTCTTATTCTCGTGAGAAAATTGGACTTTCAATCTAGCTTTCTATTTATTTCTGAACAGTGGACCATCTATCCATACATAAATTCTGAGACTACATTTTATTTTATTTCATTTTTGTCAGTAATAAATCAATGGGAAATGAAATTCAAAACAAAAAAATAATAATTTTCTTATTATTCCTTCTCTCTTATCTATCTTTGTTTCCCTCTGTACATTTCTACTTTGGTTCTTTATGAATATGTGATTTTATCTCTGACCCACTGCAATTTGTTAATTCTTCTATCCTTAGTTAAAGGTAGAACTGAGGAACTCGAGACCATCTCCATGCTTACCAGGAGGCATCAGAACAGGACCCTTAAATGAAAATAATGTACTCTCTCTCTGTCTGTTCTTCCCACCCCCAAAATAATAATAATTAACATTTATTTATGGGTATACATACCTATTTGCTATTTAGATATTATTACAAAACATGAATTATATATATGAAGAAATAGTATATATGAAATTTAAATATTAAATCTGTATAAAAGTTTAATGTTTCTTCCCAAAACCAACCCCTAGTATGTCTGTAAAATTCTATAGTCCTCCATTTAAAGAACTGGGGGAGGGGGGCTCCTATATATATATATATATATTTTTTTTTTTAAACCCTTACCTTCCATCTTGGAGTCAATACTGTGTATTGGCTCCAAGGTAGAAGAGTGGTAAGGGCTAGGCAATGGAGGTCAAGTGACTTGCCCAGGGTCACACAGCTGGGAAGTGTCTGAGTCCAGATTTGAACTTAGGACCTCCTGTCTCTAGGCCTGGCTCTCAATCCACTGAGCTACCCAGCTGCCCCCTCTGTATTTATTTTAACAAAGCATTGATACATCAAGGATTTTGACCATTTCTAGGCCTTTCTCTTCTATAAATGATATTTGTTTGTATCCCATAGGAGCATTTCTGCAGTTGATTATAATATCCCTGTGTTTAAGTATATTCAGTTACCCCCAGAAGAAGTATATACTTCTTTGAATTTGAGGACAAAGAAAAAAATATGACATCTTTAAGGTCTTTGTTGTCTTCCTTTTTTAATATTCTTCTTGGGGAAAAAAAAAACTAGAAAACGACAAATGATAGTTGTTTCCCTTCTATTTCTTCAGTATCTGATTTAAGGTTATCCACATAGGGGATCTTGGAGATCATCATTTTACAGATGGGGAAACTGAGGTTCAGGAAAGTGGTGTAATTTGTCCAGCCCTGGCCCTTCAGTTAAATGTCCACTGTATCTCAGGGGCTGTGTAAGTTCCAAAGACGGAAAACCAGCCTCTCCCTCAAGAAGCAGATAGTCTTTTTTTTTAACCCTTACTTTCTCTCTTAGTATCAATTCTAAGACAGAAGAGGAGCAAGGAGCAGGCTTTTGGGGTTAAGTCACATAGCTAGGAAGTATCTACAGCCATATTTAAACTCACATCCTTGTAACTCCTGGCCTGACCCTCTCTGCTGTGCTACCTAGCTGTGATGAGAAGCTTACAGTCTTACCAAGGGAAATGATGCGATTACAAATTAATATAATTAAAGTATATTCAAGACACATTCAAAATAATTGGAAGAGAAGTCATTAAAAAGAGCAAGAAGAGTTTCATGTAGGAACTGGCTCTTGAACTGAGTTGGGTTTTTAATTTTTTTTTCAGATTACAGGTCGATACAATTTTTAATATTTACTTTCTGACATTTTGAAATTCACATTCTCTCTCATCCCTCCCTCCCTCCCAAGAAGGCAGCTAATGTGAAATAGGCTGTACATCTATTAACCTGACACATACTTCCCTGTTCATCATGTTGTGAAACAAGACACACGTGGCTTACACAAGAAAAATTCATGGAGGAAAGAAAGTGAAGCATGGTCGTGTTTCAGCCTGCATTCAGAGTCCATCTGCTCCTTCCATGGCAGGGATAGCCTTTTTCATCAGGAGTCCCTTGGAGCTGTCCTGGATCTTTGCCTTGTTGATAATAGTTAACTATTCGTTATTAACTGCTGATCCAACCATTCTGGAGGACAATTTGGAATCATGGCCAAAGGACTATAAAACTGAGCGTCCACTACTAGGGCTGTATCCCCAAAGGGGTTTTTAAAAGGGAGGGGAGACTTATTTGTACTAAAATATTTATAGAGCTTTTGTGGTGGCAAAGAATTGGAAATCGAGGGGTTTTCATCAATTGGGGAATTGCTGCACAAACTGGTGTATCATTGTAATGGAATACTATTGTGCTATAAGAAATGATGAGCAGGATGATTTCAGAAAGAACTGGAAAGACTTATGTGAACTGATAGAGAGTGAAATAAGCATAACCAGGAGAACATTGTACGCAGTTGCAGCAATACTGTAAGATGATCTAATGTGAAGGACTTGGCTATTATCACAATACAATGATCCAGAACAATTCTGAAGGACTAACGACAAAGAATGTTATTCCTCCAAAGAAAGAATTGTTGGAGTTTAAATGCAGATCAAAGCGTACTATTTTTCACTTTATTTTATTTGTGTTATTCTAAGGTTTTGGTTTTATATGAGTACTCTTACAACAATGACCAATATGAAAATATGTTTTGCATGATCATACCCCAAATTAAACTGCTTACCGTCTCAGGGAGTAGGGAGGCAAGGGAGAGAGGGAAACAATTTGGATCTCATCATTTTGAAATATATATATTGAAAATTGTTATTACATGTAATTGGAAAAATAAAATAGATTTTTTTAAATTAATAACTGTTTTGAAGCAATATAGGAACTCTAAGAGGCAACAGTGGGTATAATGAGCAAAGAGAGATGGGAAATGAAAAGTAATCATGTGTGAGAAACAGCAAGGAGGATAGTATTATATATATATAAAGGAGTAATGTTGAATAAGCCTGGAAAGATAGTCTATAGACAGAATGGGAAGGTTTTAAATGCTAAAAATAAAAAAAAAATGAAGCTATATTTGACCCTAGAGGCAGTACTTGAAGTTATGAGATAAGGAAGTGATATTATCAGATTTGAGTTTTAGAAATTCCAATTTTACAGTTCTTTGGAAGATGAAATGAGAAGATAAACTGGAGACAGGGAGAACATTTCAAAGACTATTGGAATAATAATCCATGAGAGAAGTGATGAGGACATGAACTAAGTTGTTTGCCTAGGAGGAAAGGAATGATATCATGGAGGCAAAATTGGCAACATTAGCAGCTAATTAGATATGGAGGATGAGAGAGAGTGAGAGGTCAGAACGCCCACAGTTGTGTGGAAGCAAGGAAATGGGATATGTTGAGGCACCAAAAGAGACTGAGGAGTAATCAAACAGGGAAGAAGAGAACCAAAAAGAAAGAAGTGTCACAAAAACTTGTATAGGATCTAGTGCTCAGGGGAGGATGATCAACAGTTTCACATGCAATAGGCGAGTCAAGAAATACTGAGAAAAGGCCACTGGGTTTGACAGTTAAAGAGATTATTGATAACTTTGGAGAGAGCAATTTCAGTTGAGTGGTGAGAACAAAAATGTGATTTCCAAGGGATTAGAAGAGAATAAGAAAAGAAGTGGTGGCACTGTGTATAGACAGCTTTACTTAGGAGTTTGGTTGAGAAAGGAAGGAAATATATAACCGTAGTTTGAGAAAATGGTAAGATCAAGTGATGGCTTTTAAGGAATGGGAAAGAAGGGGAAATGTTTGAAATCTATCATTAAGGAGCCAACAAATAGGGAGGGCATGAAGGTAGAGAGTGGGGAGGGAGAGCTGTGTGAGCAGTCTTACAAAGGAGACTGAAGGGGATTAAATGAATTCATCTCAATGAGAAGGGCCACTCTTCACCAAAGAATGGGATAAAGGGGGAAAAAATAGCAAATGATGTCAAAGGGTTTTGAGATGTAGAATAAGAAGGCTCTCTATTTTCTCAGTAAAGTGTGAGTTCATGTCCTCTATTGAAAGTGTGAATGAATGGGGTAGAGTGAGAATTGAGGAGAGAAAGGAAGGTTTGGAACAACTCCTGTGGGGATTGTAAGGGAGAATGGATTAAGGAAGAGTAATGGAGAAGCCTTAAAGCAGTGAGGACTCGGATGACATAAATTTATAGGAAACCTCCTCAGCACAATTTTGTGACTTCTAACATGTTAAGGGTAAAAATTAGGATTGTTGGCTGAATATATTATTTTAGTGGTCACCAGGGATTAAATTCAATCCCAATAAAATACTGAAGTCAGTTTGGGATTTTTATTGTAGTTTAATTACAACAGTAGGAAGAAATTAAGAAGAGAGAGAGGAGAAGGGAATTGGACGGTCTGAGCCAAGCAAGAATTCAGAGGCCTCGGCCAAGGGGCCTCTCCAGAAAGCCAAGGGGAAAGGGAGTCAGTCTTATCACTCACCATGTGACCATCTAAAAGGAAGCAGTCTGAGGAACTCTTCCAGGCTTGAGTTCCAGGACCAAGTCCACCAAAGCTCCCAGCGCAGCCCAGAGAGAGGAAGTGATATGAAATATATAGGCAGCTCTTTACATCACTTCCTGCATCTCACATGTACCAATGGTAGCTTAAGCTTGGCTTAGCACAGCCCAGGAGGTCTATCAGTTGTTTCTGACTTGTCACTTGCTAGCATATATCAGTCATAGGCCTTCCTCCTCAAGGTTAATCCTTAAGTGGGGGTGTATACATCCTTGGTTGCTAGAATTCTAAGCAGATTGGAGTAAATCTAAAATTCATAAACACTATTGAGCTGCAAGTCAATAATAAAGGAGGCAAAAGGGCAAGGGATTCAAGAGTAGAGGATAGAAAACATTGATCTGGTTAATTATGAGGCCATTATTGGGAAGAAAAGAAAGTAAAGTCAGGGAAGAGATGAAGGTCCGGAAGAGTGCTGGGGATTGAAGGGTCTTGAGGTCATGGTGAGAACAAAGGACAGGTTTAGGAGGAGTACATTAGAGGCAAAGCTGTATTGATAAGAGGTTATGATTCACTGTGAGAATTTCAGAAGTCATGATTTTGGAAATAAAACAATTATTTGTGATGGAACATGGCCATCCGTTTTGTGTGGCTGAAGTAGAGCAAAAGAGTATATCATGGGAGTTAAGAGATTGAGGGACTAGAAGGTTAAGGTCTTTAAAGTAAGATTAGTTTACAGTGAAGACCCCAAGCAGATGAATGGAGAGTAATTCTATGAGCCACATAATAAACTCCTCAACAAAGAAAGGAGAATTACCTGTGGCCCAGTAGATAATTGCCATCCAAACTTCTATATCTAGATGGAACAAAACTGAAAGGATGAAAAGCTGTCATGGGATGTCAGCAGAGGGAGGGTCTATGGAACAATGAGGAGCAAAGATCATGCCAACATCTATTCCAGGGTCTGTGCGTCAGGAGTCAAGGAAAAAGTTGCAACCAACACTGCAAAGGATGTCTTGTACCAGCAGCCAGGTGGCAAAATGAATAGAGTGTTAAGCCCAAAGCCAAGAAGCCCTGAGTTCAACTCCAGCCTCAGACACTTATTAGCTGTATGACCTGAGCAAGTTACTTAACCATGTTTACCTCAATTTCCTTATCTTTAAAATGAGCTAAAGAAGGAAATGGCAAATTACTCCAGTAGCTTTGCCAAGAAAAACCCCAAATGATGTCATGAAGAGTCAGACATGACTGAACCACAAATATGTGTCTTATGGATTTAATATGACTTGAATAAAGTTCTAAAAATGAATTAATAAGACCATGTGGGCCTAAAAATCACATCTTAATTTATAAACAAAGGATTTTTTTTTGTTTTTTGTTTTCCATCTTAGAATCAATACTGTGTATTGGTTCCAAGGCAGAAGAGAGGTAAGAGCTAGGCAATGGGGGTCAAGTGACTTGCCCAGGGTCACCCAGCTGGGAAGTGTCTGAGGTCAGATTTGATCCAAGGTCTCAATCCACTGAGCCACCCAGCTGCCCCCAACAAAGGGTTTTCTGAGACAATATTTGATCCCAATACATTAATTAAAAGTTTTAATTTTTCCTGGAGCTTTCCAGAATTTGTATCTTAATAGGTTTAAAAAAATTAGCATTGCTTTTCAATGAGATTCTACTCTTTTAAGTCATAAAAATAAGAATTAGAGCTAAGAGGAACCTAGAAGAACAGCTGGTCCAAATATCTATTTTTACAAATAAGGAAATTGAGATCCAGTAAATATCTTGTCCAAAGTTATATAACTAGTAAGAGGTAAAGGCATATAATTATCATGATCCCATTCCCTAAATTGAGAGCTGAGAATACTGAATCCCATAGGGACTAAGACTGGCCAGAGGTTACACAGATAGTAAGTAGAAAAATCCAGGGGCAGCTGGGTGACTCAGACTGGTGTCTGAGCCCAGGTTCGAACCCAGACTTTGACTTTTCCATTTTTTAATAGGCTATAGTGCCCAGAATAGAATGCCATAGGTATGTTTATAAAGTTGGATGTTAATAAATAAATATAGTTTATTAAATAGTACGTCAAATGCTTTCTTGTTAGACAGAGGTACTTCCGCATTCCTCAATCATTTACTTCTTTCCAGAGGCCTTAATGTAATTGTGCTGTCAGACAGAAGCTAAAAATGACCTTCCTTATAGAGTGGAAATTGGAAGCTCAAACCCCACAAGACATTTAGTGTTTTATTGTATCATTAGCATAGGCTGTGAATCATGGGTGGATATTCAGAAAATGCACTCTGATGCCAGTGAACTATATTAATTATAAGGCCTGATGGGAAAGCTTTCTATAAGAGCCAATCTGTGATTTAATTGACATCACTGATGCCTCTAGGAACCCTAACCCCAGGGTGGCCTAAAATGCAGAAAACTGGGGTAGAACAGTAAAATTAAATTATGAAAACACAAAGAAAAACCATTTCGAAGAAGAAAGGGAGCAACTGTCTAATGAGTCTGAGGAGGCTATTCAGGGAACTCACCAAGCAACTCAGATTTTTATTTTTTTTTTCCATTTGAATTAGTTTATTTAGTCAATTTGGAACATTATTCCTTGGTTACAATAATCACATTATTTCCCTCCCTCCCCTCCCTTCCACCCACCCTTCCCACAGCCCAAGTGCAATTTCATTGGGTATTACCTGTGTCCTTGATCAGAACCCATTTCCATGTTGTTGGTGTTTGCATTAGGATGTTCATTTAGAGTCTACATCCCCAGCCATATCCCCTCCACCCGTGTAGTCAAGCAGTTGTTTTTCTTCTGTGTTTCCTCTGAATGTGGAGAGTGTTCTTTCTCCTAAGTCCCTCAGAATTGTTCAGAATCACTGCATTGCCACTAATGGAGAAGTCCATTACCACAGTGTATCCATCTCTGTGTACACTGTTCTACTGATTCTGCTCCTTTCACTCTGCGTCAATTCCTGGAGGTCATTCCAGCAACTCAGATTTTTAAAAGAAACATACAATTTTATTTTAAAAAGAAAATTGGGAGCAGCCAGGTGACCAGAGATTGGGCGGTCCTGGATTCAAATTTGACCTCAGATACTTCCTAGCTATGTGACCCTGGGCAAGTCACTTAACCCCCAGGTACCTAGCCTTACTTCTCTTCTGCCTTAGGACCAATGCATAATATTGATTCTAGAACAAAAAGTAAAGGAGGTGCGGTTTAGAAAAAGAAGGGAAGGGAGAGGAAGAGCTGAACGAACAAAAGGAAGGGGGGTAAATTGTGAAATACCTGGATAGAAATTTCCCAGATTAACAAAATAGGTAATAGATACTTAAATAATCTCATCTCAGAAAAAGAAATTGAACAAACCATCAATGAACTCCTAATGAAAAAATCCCCAGGGCCAGATGAATTCACAAATGAATTCTAGCAAACATCTAAAGAACAATTAATCCCAATACTATAGAAACTATTTGGGAAAATGGACAGGAAAGGAATCCTACCAAATTCTTTTTATGTCTCAAATACGGCAGTTACCTAAGCCAAGTAGTTACCTAAGCAAAAAGAAAAAAAAATGCAAAATTTTTAAATAAAATACTAACAAGGAAACTACTGCAATATATAACAAGCCTTCACAATAACCAGGTGGGATTTATACCAGAAATGCAAAGCTGGTCTAAGATTAGGAAAACTATCAACATAATTGACCATATCAATAATAAAACTAATAGAAATCACATGATTATCTCAATATTTGCTGGAAAATCCTTTGACAAAATACAACACTCATTCTTATTAAATACACTAGAAAGCATAAGAATAAATGAGTCTTTCCTAAAAAATGATAGGTAGTATCGTTCTAAAACCATAACAAGTATCATCTGCAATGGGGATAAACTAGAAACCTTCCCAATAAGATCAGAAGTGAAGCAAAGATGCCCATTATCACCTCTATTATGTGATATTTAATAGAAATGCTAGCTTTAGCAATTAGAGAAGAAAAAGAAATTGAAGGAATTGCAGTAGACAATGAGGAAACTAAACTATCACTCTTTGCAGATAATATGATAGTATACTTAGAGAATCTTAGAGAATCAACTAAAAAACTAGTTAAAATAATAACCTTAGCAAAGATACAGGATACAAAATAAACCCACCTAAATCATCAGCATTTCTATGTATTACCAGCAAAGTCCAGCACCAAGAGATAGAGAAATTCCATTTAAAATAACTCTAGACAATATAAAATACTTAAGAATCTACTTGCCAAGACAAACACAGAAATTATATGAATATAATTACAAAACACTTTTCCCAAATTGTCACATCTAAATAACTGGGAAAAAATTCATTGCTCATGAATAAGCTAAGCTGATATAATAAAAACAACAGTTCTACCTAAATTAATTTATTTATTCAGTGCCATATCAAACTACCATAAAATTATTTTTATAGAACTAGAAAAAAATAATAATATTCATCTGAATGAACAAAAGATCAAGAATATCAAGAAAAATAATGAAAAAAATGTCAAGAAAGGTGGCATAGCAGGATCAGATCTCAAACTGTAATAATCATCAAAACATTCTGGTACTGGCTAAGAAATAGACTGATGAATCAATGGAATAGATTATATGCACAATACACAGGGATAAATGACTTTAGCAACCTAATGTTTCATAAACCCAAAGACCTGAGGTTTTTAGGATAAGAACTCACTTTTTGACAAAAACTTTTGGGAAAACTGGAAAATAGTATGATAGAAACTAAGTATAGACCAATATTTCATCCCCTATTAGATGATAAAGTCAAAATGGGTATATGATTTAGTTATAAATAATGATGCCATAAGTAAATTAGGGGAATATACAATAGCTTACCCATCAGATCTATGGAAAAGGGAAGAACTTATGATCAAACAAGAGATAAAGAACATTACAATATGTAAAATGAATAATTTTTGCATTAATTATTAATGATTAATAATTTTATTGCATTAAATTAAAAGGGCTTTGTACAAACAAACCCAATGTAACCAAGATTAGACAGGAAACAATCTGGGGGAAAATTACATAGCAAATTTCTCTGATAAAGGTCTAATTTCTCAGATTTACAGAGAACTTAAGGCAAATTTATTTGTACACGTTATTCCCCAATTGACAAATGGTCAAAGGATATGAACAAGCAATTTTCAGATGAAGAAATCAAAGCTATCAATAATCATATAAAAAGTTCTCAATCATTCTGGATCAGAGAAATGCAAAGTAAAATAACTCTGAGTTACCACCTCATACCTATCAGATTAGCCAATACAACAGTAAAGGAAAGTGATAAATGTTGGAGAGGATGTGGCAAAATTGGCACATTGATACATTGTTGGTGGAGTTGGGAACTGATCCAACTATTCTGGATGGCAATTTGGAACTATGCTCAAAGAGTTACAAAACTGCATGCCTTTTGATCTGTAATATCACTACTATATCTATCTCCCAAAGACATAAAAAGAGGGAAAGGACCTATTGCAAGAAAAATATTTATGGCAGCTCTTTCGTGGTAGCAAAGAATTGAAAACTAAAAGGATGCCCATCAGTTGAGGAATAGCTGAACAAATTGTGGTATATGTTGGTGATGGAATACTGTTGTGCTGTAAGAAATGATAAGCAGGATGATTTCAGAAAAAGCTGGAAAGATCCACATGAACTGACGCAGAGTGAAATAAGCAGAAACAGGAGAACATTGTACACAGTAAAATGGTATGATGATCATCAGTGAAAGACTTAGCTACTTTTAGAAATATAATGATCCAGAACAGTCTTGAAGGATTTATGACAAAGAATGCTATCTACCTCCAGAGAAAGAACTGCTGGAATCAGAATACAAATCAAAGCATTATATTTTTCATTTTTGTTTGTGTTTTTTATTTTGGAGTTTGGGTTTTATATGAGTATTCTTACACCAGTGACTAATATGAAGGTGTTTTGCATGATAATATATGTGATAACACTGATCAAATTGCTTACCATCTCTGGGAAAAAAGAGTGAAGGGAGGTAATTTGGATCTTATTATTTCAGAAAACTTATGTGGAAGATTGTTATTATATGTGATGAGGAAAATAAAATATCTTTCTGAAAATTAAAAAAAAAGAAAACTGAAATGAGCCCAAGCATGATCTGATCTTGTGAGACTATCATCCTGGGTGCTAAAGCTCAGAATGATCTAAGTCTGTCAAGGATAGCTAAAAACAATAAAGATTTTATTTTCTTTTCACGATAGTGGGGAGAGTAAGGTTGGTAAAATAGCTAGAGTGATGGATTTGGAGTCAGGAGAAGGATAGACAGATAATATCAGAGGACAATAGAAAACAAAACTGCTAAGTGTTTATTTCACTTATTTTTCTCTGTCAAGAAAAATAGCCTTTGTAACCAAGGAATAATGTTCTAAATTGACTAAACAAACTAATTCAAATGGAAAAATAAAATAAAATAAAGACGGAGTGCCAAAAAAAAAGAAAAAAGAAAAAGAAAATAGCCTTTGTGCTAGAAAAGAACAAAAATGGCTTAGAGAGAATGGATCTCCAAGATAAAGAGGAAGAGCCTAAGAGAGAACCTATAGCTTCTCTTGATCAGTTGAAATCACCAGGTCAAGATGGACTATCTCTTAGGCAAAAGAAAGAACTGGTGAGATGATGACTGAACCACTGTCAGTGAGCTTTAAAAGATGCTATAAATGAAAGAGAGAAAATGTACTGAGAGTTCATCAACCAACTTAGATTTTTTTTTAACTTGTAGAAAGTGGAAGCAAGCTTTAGTCCTGTAATAAGTGTCAGGAATGCTAAGGACAACAAAGAAAGGCTTGGCTCTTTTGTAAAGAGCTAGAGTAGAGAATCTGCTTTGCAAGATGAGGGCTCAAGTCTACTGTCTGATATATATATATATATATATATATATATATATATATATATATATATATATATATATATATATATATATATATATATATAGGCTCTGTGACCCTAGATCAACTTCCAGGCTCTAGACAAGTGGCATCCAATTCAAGAGAAATGCAAACCCCATATTGACCAGAAAACTACAAATTAATGTCATCTATTTTGCATTCATTTATATTTATTTTATGAAATATTTTTCAATTATATTTTAATATGGTTCTGCCACTCTCTAGAAGACATGGAGTCTCAAATTAAATACTTCTGCTCTGAGTACTTCTAAGACTATAGCTGTAGAGCCTTGGGAGCGGGAGTTTCCTTGCTTAGAGTTTGCTATCCCAGTGAAATCCTAGGTCCAATTCACTCCCCTTTTTTTAGCTCTATTGGGAAGAATATTGGACATTTATGAGGACTATCACCTCATAAAGCCAAGAGAAGCAACAAAAGATAAAACCAATTTACCTATCTCATCCAAAAGCGCAGCAAATCATATAATTAATCCAAAGGGCATTCAAGGACAAAAATGAAAAGAGAATTACAAAAAGAAGATAAATGAAAAAGATTTGCAAAAAATACTTTAACAGATTGCTTGTTTTCTTCCCCTTTAAGGATAGTGAACTAACCATCACACCCAGACTCTAACTTCACAGTCCTTGAGGTGCTAACCAAGGAAATAGTACTAGAAAAATAATGGCTGAGAAAGCAGCTGAACAAAATATAAAAAGGAGATCCATCCTGGAAGTGATACAATGATGAGGCAATGGAGAGTTCAATATACAAAAGGAGAGTACAATATACAAAATATCTGAATGAAATGTATCAAAGGCATGGAAAAAATTCTCCAACTTTGTCAGTACTCCCCAGCATGAAAAAGAAAATCAATAACTCTGGCCAAGATGTTATATATGTAAAAATTTTATAAGGGCCATTTATACACAAATTGAGAGCACTTTGGGTGAAGGCATTAGTAGGGAACAAGCAAACATTGGTCAATCAAAAAGCATTTATTATTTACTATGTGCCAGACACTGAACTAAGCACTAGTGATACAAGGAAATTCAAAAATAGTGCCAGTCAAATGAGGGAGATGAGAGCAGCTAGCTGATCAGTGGATAGAGCATCATGCCTAAAGTCAGGAAAACTCATCTTCATGAGTTCAAATCTGGCCTCAGATACTTCCTAGCTATGTGACCCCAGGTAAATCATTTAACCCTATTTGATCTGTAAAATAAGCTGAAGAAAGGAAATGACAAATCACTCTAATATCCTTGCCAAGAAAACCCTAAATGGGATCATGAAGAGTTGGACCCTGAAAAAAACTGAACAATGAGGGAGATAACATACAAACATATATACATATATATGGTAGACTAGAAAAAAGACACTTAGCAATGGAGGGCATATTTAACAATTTAACACCTATCATCTCTTCCAATTTTATTATCTTTTCATTTATTTTTTTCCATTTGAATTAGTTTATTTAGTCAATTTAGAACATTATTCCTTAGTTACAATAATCACATTATTTCCCTCCCTCCCCTCCACTCTCCCTTCCCACAGCTGATGATCAATTTTATGGGGTATCACTTGTGTCCTTGATCAGAACCTATTTCCATGTTGTTGATGTTTGCACTGGGATGCTCATTTAGAGTCTACATCCCCAACCATATCCCTTCCACCCATGAATTCAAGCAGTTGTTTTTCTTTGTTGTGTTTCCTCTGAATATGGATAGTGGTTTTTCTCCTAGATTCCTCCAAGTTGTTCAAGCTCACTGCATCACCTTTTATTATCTTTTTTAAAAGATTCTAAAGAACAAAATTCCACCTTATAGGCTCTTATAACAAGGTGTCTCCCATCCATATATCAAGATTATTCAGAATTCTTTAGCAAGCAGAACAAGAAGTAACCCTTCTTAACTACTCTGATAATAAACATCAGGCAAAGCATAAAATAGAGAGATATGGGCTCACTAAAAGTGTTTACCACTTTAATTAAAGAGATCCAGCTCAGAGGCCAGGTCAAGGAGGTATGACATTGTGTTAATTCCTTAAAATTCCAATCCAAATGTATGGAAACGACCAAATAAAATAATGTTTAAAAATTAAAAAAAAATTCCAATCCATTGCAAAGCCTCCTAAAAGAAATCTCTAATCCATCAATGAAGTTTTTGTCCTGTTCACTCATGAAAGACTAAATGTGTGAAAAAGTTCATTGCACAGATTTCAGTAAGCATCCAAATGGATACCTTATAAAGTCTGTCCAGTAGTACACGTGTACTTATATATGTCTCTGTATGTGTATATGTGTATATACACACACACACACACACACATATATATATATATATATCTGTATGGTGTTGTTTAGTCATATCAAACTCTTTGGATCTCCATTTGGGGTTTTCTTGGCTAAGATACTGCAGTGGTTTGACATTTCCTTCCCTAGTTTATTATATAGATGAGGGAACTGAGGCAAACAAGTTGAAATGACCTGACCAGGTTCACATAGTTAGAAAGCATCTGCAGTCAGATTTAAACTCAGAAAGAAGAATTTTCCTGACTTTTTAGGCTGGACATTTTATACACCATACCACCTAGCTACCCATATGTGTGTAAACATATATAACTATAGATATAGATATATATACACACACACATATAATCTCAGAATATTCAAATGAATAATAACCAGGCATAGAATTGAAAAGGAGGAGGAAAGCAGGTTGAATTCCTTTCAGCACATTTCAAAGTGGTTTTATCTTTTATTAATCCCAAGCTTCTTATTACAACCAAGGCCATTTTTTGCAATACAAACATTTTATCATTGTTGCTCTAGAGAAGCCAGACAAAGAACACCACTGTCTTCAACTAACTAATGGTGATCACACAGAGGGTAATGTAAGGACAGATGTTTGCTGTAAAAGGACTGAAACATATCACTAGTGAGGAGCTCCAAAGGAGGACAGGAGTAAGAACATTATGGAAGAATTATGAAACAGAAAGGGAACGTGGTGCATGACTCCCAAGATGTGAGTTTGAATGACTGGGAAGGGAGAGTTAGGGTGAAAAATAATGAGTTCTGTTTGAACAATGTTGATTTTGAGATAACTACAAAACAACCAGTTTGAAGTGTCCATTCAACAGTATGTAGGCCTGTGGCTTAGGAGAGTTTAGTGCTTATTATATAGATCTCAGAATCATCTTCATAGAGATGATAATTATATCCAGATGAGCTGATGCATTTACCAAAAAAACAGAACATAGAGAAAGAGAATAGAATCTAAGACTGAGTCTTGTAAGATAAGAAAATTTAGAAATCATCCAATTTTCTTTCTGTGTACATTTGATAATAGCTAATAATCATAGCTAGCAATTATCTGGCACTTGAAGGTTTGCAAAGCCTCTTTTCACTAACCATATTATTTCATCTGGCCTTCCCAGTAGCGTAGGCAACTGTAATTGGCCATGACCCCTCAAGAGTCCAAACTATCCCCTGGCTTCTCTGCCCTGATGGCTCCTTATGTTTTATTTCTTTCCATCTCCTCCAGGAAACATATGGGTCTATGATGTTTACCATCAGTTTGGTAGTCTGTAATTAAAATTTTCTAAAAGTTTATATACCGCTCAAGATTACAGTTATGGGCACTTGCCAGCAGGTAACTCAGCCTTTATAATCATAGATCTAGAGCTAAAAGCAACTGAAATGGCATCTATTCAAAGTTCTCATCTTACAGATAGAGAAACCATGACCAAGTTGGCTAAGAACTTGCTCACAATCCCAAGGTAGTAAGCATCCAAGGATGGATTCAAACCCAACTCCTCTGGATCTAACATTAGTTCTCTCTCCCCTATGCCATGAAACCTCAACATTTCAATTTTTTTGTTTTTTTCCCTCATCACACATTTAAATTCATTACAGCATAAGATCATAATTCACTAAGCCTGGCATGGCCCTAGGACAGCCAAGACTGAAGAACAGACATGGTAAACAACTACCTAGAAGAGAAACTCAGAAACAACCTTGGACATAATTTTCCAAGGTCATGCCAAACCTTCCTCTGGACTTTGCTTTTTCTTCCCATTTGGCCAATAGCCAGGCATTAGAAACAAGCTACCCTCAAATAATAATGAAGACACACAAGTGATTTGGCTTGTCATGATGTCCCTAACTTAGTATAGTATGAGAACCAGATTGACCTGTTTTAACAGACTAATTATGTAGCCAATAAAAAGTGATAGTAGTATTAAATGTGACATTCAACATGCTATTCATCACCATTATTTTTCTGCTAATATTATTACAATACATATTTCACAAATATAATCACTGAATTAAGGTGGGATCCTATCTCATTTCCCAAATACATATCCTGAATTAAATATGGGAAATGATGAAAAGTTGAAGTAGGGCACTTGGAAAATGATGGTTAGTTTTATTTATCCAATGCCTCTCTCTCTCACAATCCCTTGATAATTTTCAAATTTTTTAAAGGACACTTTCTAGGAATTCATTAAAACTGCTTCTTTGCACTTACACAGAATTTTTCATCTAATATTATTAAACATATCAGTGAGGAGTGGAGGAGGACACCGAGGGAGGAGAGAGCATGTATTTTAAGTTTATTTCTATTTCTTCTCTGAAAAACAGAAAAACAATTCCACCTACTCTGTTTTATACAAAAACCATTGTTATCTGGAAAAAGAGATGTAGTTTAAAGGTTTTTATATATTACTAATGAGAACAAATGTTACTAGAAAAATCTGTTGATTTTGTTATTGATATGGTCAGTTATGTTGAGAATTTTCCTAATACTGAACCATCCCTGCATTTCTGACATAAAACCTACCTGGTCATGGTATATAATCCGTTTTGATATAGTGCTGTAATCACCGTACTAGTGTTTTGTTTAAAAGACTTGCACTAAGAAAATCATGTTAGTGCCTGAGTGGATAGTGACTTGGAATTATTGAAAAAAGACTTGAGACAGACAGATCCACTATCAGGCTATTGCAGTAGTCCAGGTATAAAGTGATAAAGTACTTCTCTAGAGTGGTGGTAGTGTCAAAGAAGAGGAGGAGCAAATACCAGAGATGACGTAAAGCTGAAATCAACAGAACTTGGCAACAGATTAGATATGAGGAGATTAGAGATAGTAAGGAATCCAGAATGAGTTCCAGATTGTAAACTTCAGTTTCCCCTTCCCCCTTCTTCTAAGTCACTCAGGGCGAGCTATGATGTTTCAGAGGAAATACTCTTTTCTCTTCTTTATCTCAAGTAAGGATTTATTGGGGAAAACAGGAAAGATGGAGGATGAAGGTAAGAGGGGTGGGATTTCCCTATTATCTACAGTGAGTCTTAGATTGGAGGATATTAAGAGAAATGGCAAATCAGTCACTAGCATGAAACAGAGCAAGTCAGAGAGATATATGGATTGTTGTCCTTCTTCCTTCAAATCAGCCAGGTCACCTCCAACTTGATTATCCCAAGTCCCAGAGATAAACTCAGCTTCTTCCTTCAGGGTCACTACCATCAGCCCCAAAGACCAGAAAAACAGTCACCGTTGGTTTGGCTCCAAACTGCTTTTCCAGTCACATTCCAAATGGAATTTTCCTTTGATTGACAGCTGATGCATGACATGCCTCTTCCACATATGATGTGACTTTCCATAGTAATAAAAAAGGTGTGTGTGTCTGAGGAATGACTTTAGGGGGAAAGATAATGAATTCTGTTTTAGATATATTTAGTTTAATATGTCTAGTGGACATTCAATCAGCATATATGTAAGAATAGATGGAGAAGTGAGATTGGAGGTCAGCAGAGAAATTGGGCTGGATACAAAGACTTGAGAATCAACATGATAGTGATTAAATCCACATGAGCAGATGAGACCACCATTGAATTAGCAGAGAGGGAGAAAAAAAGAGGACCCAGAACAGAACACTTAAGAGACACCTAAAGATGGCATGATCCAGAGGTAGATCCATCAAAGGGAGACAGAAGAGAATGCAGATAAATGGGAAGAGAACCAGGATGGAATGGTGTCCCAAAAACTTAGAAGAGAGTATCAAGGAAAGGAAAATGATAAACAGTATTAAAGACTGAGGAGAGGTGAAAGAAAATGAGAATTAAGAAAAGGATTTTGAATTTGGAAACCAAGACTGTTTGTAACTTTGGAAAGATTATTTTCAGTGGAATGATAAGGTCAAACACAGGGAAAACTTACTAATCCAGTACTATCCAAAGTGCAGTGGGCTATTTCCAGGAGTGGATTCCCTTTCATTGGAAGTCTTCAAGAAGCTAACAATGGGCATTTGTGTGTAATAGATTCTTTGGGTACATGAGTTGGCCACTGAGGAGCCTACACCCTTACAAATTCTGTAATGTTGTAAGCTTTTCATGATCTGTTGATCTATAAAATGGGGAAGGAGATAACAGGAGGACAGGGTGGGTGTGATGCTGAACTCCAGCTTACTTTCTTAAAGATTTAAAATACTCTGGTTTTGTTGGCTTTTTTTTTTCAAAAATAATCTATGAAAAGGTCTTTGTCACAACCTCAAAATACACATACGTACACAAAGATTCTCATCATCACCACCCACAACAATCACTCACTTAAACCTCCCACCACACACACACACAAATGTATATGCCTACATCCACTACCCCTACTCACTGTCACATGTATACATGCTCTCCACCCCCAACCATCCCTGGCTACAAGCTTCACAAGACCAGTTAAATAAAAGTAATTGTGGGCTTTGAGAATATCTTTTTTTTTTTAAAGAAATAAAGACTCCCACATAATGCAAAAAAGTTAGGATTAAGAGCTGCAGAACATCCCAGAGATAGTAGTTAACAGAGTTTATTACTACTCACAAGGTTAGGAAGAGAATAAAAGTGACAAGAAACCATTTCAGTATGCAGCCTGCATCACTCTTAGCCAAGAGTAACTTAGCAGTGGCTTTCACATTATGGTCAAAGGCCAGAGCCTTTCAGGTCTCAAAATTTAAAGAGTTTTAGACAAATTGCTGGCTTGCCCCACTCAAAGATTGCCCTGTCATCCAGGAGGAAGATAGCAATGTAGTAAGAACTAAAAAAATTAGGCTATTTCCTAAATTACCTAATGGGGAGTGAGGAATAATGGTCAGGGACACAGGAAACTTAAGTCAAACTCAGCCCATATGACAAAAGCCTGAGGCAGTGGAATGGGGTGGAAATGTCCAGTCTCTGGGTTTATTATTAGCCTTGGTATATATGCATCTTGAGGGGCTAAGGCTGTACCAGTTAAACCCATTCACTGGGTATCATAGCTAACTCATATCCTGGAAAGTCTCAGTGGGAGAAATCATGCCCGAAAGAAGATAGGAAAAAGCAGAGAAACATTCAACTGGAGGGAATGTCCTAAGTCAGCTACTCTACTCTCCTCATTTGACACAAACCAAAGCCCAATCTCCACTTATGTAGGTTGGCTTCTTCAGATTCCCATCCAATATTAATTCCACTGTATCACACTACAGGAATTATTCATCTTAGGGTCCAAGAAACAAAAATTTATATCTAGAAAGTATCGATTCTAACTTCCCCCTGCCATTTTATGAATGAGGTTATGGAGGATCAGAAAGGCTGAAGCAATTGGCAGTGGTCACATAGGAAGTGTTAGAGGTAGTATATGAGTTTGGGACTCAAGAAGAATAAAGATTTAAATCGTATCCCCTATGCCATGCTTCCCATAAATGTGATTTTCTATCATTTTCCTCTTCTTGTGGAGTAAAGATTAGAACATCTAGTTTTTTACAGATTAGTTTGAGCTTTAACTAGGATGGCTTGATAAAGGGTGCTCTGTAATCAAGACTGGGAAAAAGTAAACAGACTTTTTCTGGAAGAGTTCATCAGAGTGGTGGGGAGGAATGAAATGACCAAGTTTTGATGTTTCATTACTGGGTCAGTAGACACTAATAATCTGCCCTTGACACTTTTTTTTTTTTAGTCAATGATTTGAATACAAATCGTGGGTGAAAAGTCAGCAGATTTCTTGGAACTTGAAGCTGGAAGGACAGATATAACACATTGGATAACAATCATGAACCTGAAAGATCTTGATAAACTAGAGTACAGGACCCAATAAACTACAGTAAAACTTATTAGTTTACTAGTAAACTCCTACACTTAAGTTAAAAAAGTTGACATTAATTAGTCAAATGGCAAAGTTCCTCAATGTATTTTATAAGAGGGCTGGTTTTAGGAACTAGAGATATTTACCCTAGATAAGAGAGGACTTTGGGGAAAATAATTAGCAGACATTTATTAAGTCCCTGCTGTACCAAGTTTTATGATAGGCACTGAGAATAAAAAAAAAAAAATTGACACACTCCTGCCCTCAAAGAGTTCACATTAAGTCTTCAAATATTTTAAAGGTTGTCATATGGAAGAGGAAAAACTTGGCCCCAAAGGACAGAACAAGGAGCAAAGGGTAGAAATCAGAAATGTAAATCTCAAATTGATGTAAGGAAAAATTTTCCTAATAGTTGTTGTCCATTTGTTCAAACATGCCCTACTGTGACCCCATGGATCATAGCACATTCATATTGTCCATAGGATTTTCTTGGCAAAGATACTAGAGTGGTTTACCATTTCCTTCTCTGGAAGATTAAGGCAAACGGAGGTTCAATAACTTGCCTAGGGTCACACAGCTAGTAAGTATCTAAGGCCACATTTGAACCCAGGTCTTCCCAACTCCAGGCCCAGTGCACCTTCCACTGAGCCATCTAGCTGCCCCCTAACAGTTAGGGCTATCCAGAAGTGAAATGGGATGCTTCAGGAAGTAGTTAATTTCTCCATCTCTAGAAGTCTTTTAGCAATGACTGGATGCCTAATTGTCAGAGAAATTGCAGATGGGTTTTTTTTTAAGTATGAGTTGGACAAGATGACTTCCAAAGTTGCAGGCTTCTGTAATTGTGAAAAGAGCTGATCTACAAGATTCTTCCACCTCTAATATTCTAGATTCTTTTATTTTATACTGCATGTTTATGCTATATAGATAATAAGTTCTCTGAGGGATGGGACCACATCTTCATCATCTTGTATCCCTCTCAATAACTTATTCATCTGCTTAGGCTAGGTGCTCCATAAAGGTACTGAATGAATGAACGAATGAATGAATGAATGAATGAATCCTACTCCCGCAGTCAGGAGTCCCAGGCTTCAAAAGATTCTCACTGGGATACATCCTGTCAATTAGTTATCACCAATGAATAAACTCCGACCATGATGTCTGCCCTTTGTGAAAATTCAGTTAGACTTTCATCCTTGTGTAGATCTGTGTCCCATCTTTCTGTGTATTCCACTTACTCCAAACCAAAGTGTTTCCCATTGAGGTGCAAACTAGCAAGCTAGCAGCCATCTTTCTGACATATTGAAACCCTGCAAAGCAGACTTAAGGTGGGATGAGTAGAGTCTCTGGGCACTAACTCAATGAATGCTTTATTTACATTTGTGTGCTCTGTACTTTCTATATTTTTCATAAAGTTCTTCAACATTTCTCTTCCTTTAAAGATACTAAAGTGATCTTAAAGAAAACCTTAATTTTATTTTTTGTGTTATTCTAGAAAGAAAAAATCACAGTTGTTTTATTTTCCCTTAGGAAAACCTTTTTTTTGTGATGGAATATCTCAATGGAGGAGACCTGATGTACCATATCCAAAACTGCCACAAGTTTGAACTTTCTAGGGCCACGTAAGTGCCTTCCACTGGTTGGTATTTTCCTCATTGCCAGTGCTGCTAAATGTGTAGTGAGGGACCAGAGGACACCAATTCAACCCGAGCATAATGGATTTAAAAAACTGTTCTCATCCAGGAAAACTTGAGTTCAAGTCCCCCCTCTGCCTTATCCTGTCTGTGTAACTTTGGGATGATCATTTTCTTAGGAGCACAGACAATAAGACTTTTAAAACTATAATAATTGCATAATGATTCCTGATTTGCACTGGTAAAGGGAACTTTGTCACTGGGGAGTAGAGTATCCTACACAAATACAATCACAAGTCTGGTCTGAATTTTGGACCTTAGCTACATCTCCAACGACTTGCTGCACACCTCAAACTAGATTCTCTGTGGTCATCACAAACTCAACCCATCCAAAACCAGAACTCCTTATCTTCACTCCCTGCATCTACCTCTCCTCCATATTTCCCTGTTCCTTTGAGGATAGCATCCTGTCCCAAGTTTATGATTTCCCCACGTTCCAGAACCCAATTCTAGAACTTCCACTTCCTAATTCCACTTCAGGGGATGTGGCTGACAGGAAAACTTGTGGGGCTCCCATTGTGAAACTTTAGGTTTCATTTTTCCTGGTCTTTAAATTATCAAATCCCAAGTTCATTTCTACATAATTGAGACTTGTAGCCTATGGCTCTAAATCAATCTGTTGAAGTCTGGCACAATGGAAAGCACACTAGACTTGGAGACAAAGGCTCTGGGCTCAAATCCTCCTCCTGTGTCATTGAAACTCAGAGTTTAAAGAGATGTCAAAGTGCAACTATGCTAGTCGGGCTCTAAATAATGATCATCTAGGGATTGGCTGAATACTTCTAAGTGAGGGAAGAACTCACTACTTTTTGAGGCAGATTTCTACTTTTGAACAACTGTAACTGTTAAAGTTTTACTTGTATTGGGCCCCAAATTGACTTTTTTTGGCTTCCATCTGTTGCTATGGGGCCAACCAAAACAAGTCTCATCCCTCTTCCAGGAAGGATTCCAGCCCTTCAGATAGCATAACTGGTTTTCATGGGCTCCTGAGTCTTCTTTTTCCCATCTTTTCTCTTTTTCCTTATCCTAAAGATATCCAGTCTTCCTTTGGCATGGGCAGCAGTTCTTGCATCATCTTGGTTGCCCTCCTCTGAATGTGCTTGTGTCTATCAGAATCCCACTTAAATGTGCATAGAAATCACCCGATGAAATAGACAGAGGAAGGCAAAACATCTTGGAACTAGTATCTGTTATGGATATTTTGCCTCGAAATGCAGCCCGAGTACTCATTAGTTTTGTCTCCTCTCAAGCTGAGCAGATAATCCACTTACATCCCAGAGGGCAAGCTCCTTGAGAGCAAGAACTGTCTATTGCCTCTTTTTGTATCCATGGCAAGTAGCACAGTGCCTGGCACATAGTGAATACCTAATAAATGGTAATTAATTGATTCTAAATTGTTTCACACAAATTATTGCCTAGCTATCTCTCCCCCTTCCTATATTAGTACAGTTGATTTTTCAAACCCAGATATTGGATTTTATGGATATTATTATTAAATTCCCTCTCGTGGAATAATTCTAGCCTGCCAAGATCTTGCTGGTTCCTGACTCCTTTTGTCAAACATGTTATCTAACCCTCTTCTAGTATAACAGGCAGATTTGAAAAGCATGCCATCTATGGTTTCATGTATGTCACTGATGAAAATGTAGCACAGAACCCAGAATTCCTTTTGATACTCCATGGGAGAAAAACTCCCTCCAGTTTGAGATGTATCATTAATGATTACAGGAATCCTGTCCACATCTCGACTTTCACCATCTGTGGTTTGGCTATAGCATGGATTAGCATAAGAATTAAATGGAAATTGGGGTGGGAGAGAGTTTTGCAGAAGCCACAGATGACCTGCCAAGGCCAGCAGACCTCACAGAAAAAGTTTACTCAGAGGTGCATAAAATATATGTATACTATTATATAATATCAATATATTTTATCTTTTAATACCATAAATATGCACAATTTCTTTTTTCAAGTTAAAATAAGTAAAAAGTTAGTTTACAAGAATAATGCAAAAAGCAAACGATTTTAAGCAGTTTTCCAGATTGTGGGAATGCTGTGCCCCTAACCCTGGAGATGTGAAAGGAATACCTATATAATTCATTGATTAATGATAACTGATGGCAATATTAATGACAACAGTAATAATCTTTGGTTCCAACTTTTTTTTTTTTTAAACCCTTACCTTCTGTCTTGGAGTCAATACTGTGTATTGGGCTCCAAGGCAGAAGAGTGGTAAGGGCTAGGCAATGGGGGTCAAGTGACTTGCCCAGGGTCACACAGCTGGGAAGTGTCTGAGGCCAGATTTGAACCTAGGACCTCTTGTCTCTAGGCCTGGCTCTCAATCCACTGAGCCACCCAGCTGCCCCCTTGGTTCCAACTTTTAACCACCTCTGAGTCAAAATAATTATAATATCATTTAGCCTACTTTTTCCCCTCTTGTCTAAAATGAGAGCAGCCTACCTTTCTTCCAGCTTTTCCACAAGGACTATATATTTTTTTAAATGCTTTGCTCTGTGTCTAGACATTCCTGAATCTTATCGATGTTTAATTATTTTTCAGTTATATCCAACTCTTCATGACCCCATTGGGGTTTTCTTGGCAAAGATGCTAGAGCGATTTGCTATTTTCTTCTCTGGCTCATTTGACAGATGAGTAAACTAAGGCAAACAGGGTGAAGCGACTTCCCCAGTCACACAGTTAGGCAGTGTCTGAGACCAGATTTGAACTCTGGAAAATGAGTCTTCCTGACTTCAGGCCCAGCACTCTGGCCACTTCACTGCCTTTTCTCTGATCTACCAGCCAAGTTATGGTCAGAAAAGGAAAAATTATTATTCTGTCAAGTCATTTTGACCCCCCCATTGATCATTGTTTCCCATTTCTAAATTCCTACAAGTCATAACTTTAAAAGATATTATTGGATTTTTCTAGGAGTCAAAGTCAAACACCCTGGAGTATAATTTGCACATTCCACCCTCTTTACTTGTTTTTAAAAAACAGAAAGATTTGACTGTTGCCAGTGCTGGAGCATCTTTTCCCATCCTCTGTAATCCTGCAGAGATCACTGTTGGTGATACAGAATCACATCTGATACTCTGAAAATGTAGTTTAAATCCAAGCCCAGAAACTTGAAAGCATTAAGGTTAGCTGGGTAGCCATGTAGAAATGTTTACAATATTTTCTAAGAAATGTTTAAAATATCAAAGATAATGCTTTTGATATTTCTAGTCATATGTGGTTATCTAAAAAGTATCTGAAAATCAAATTTTTATCATTTACATCTTCAAATTTTTCATTACAAATTATTTTTAATTTAAATTAAAAATTTTAATTTAAAAAACCACAAAAGGCAAAAATTCACGTGTGTCCTGCAGTTTAGAAGCAGCCTGGAAAAGCAGCTGTTTAAAATGTATCAGAAATGATTCCTGATTCTCAATCTTTTCTCTAGGTTTTATGCTGCTGAAATCATTCTTGGCCTACAGTTCCTTCATTCCAAAGGTATCATCTACAGGTATGTTCTGTTCTTTGAATTTTTTTTTTTTACTTTTTTTTTTACCTTTTTACTGTTTAATTCTTCTAAATGGCGCTGAAATAACTGGCTTATCAAGGAGGCAGCCTGCCTTCATGGTTGGATTTTCTGCCCCTCCCTCTTGTGTACATAGATCATTAAAAGTAGAACATAGAGGACCATTACTCCCAGTCTACCATATCACACTGCAATTGTTGATTTCAGTTTTGGTTGTCACATGGAATCCTTATATTTCAATTGATGAGGATATGGAAGTGTGTAAAAGTACATATACACACCTATCCATTAGGCAATTTTTATGTATGGTATTTTTAAAAAATTCATAAGTGCATCATATATTATGTTTTGGAAGCTTTGATAGCTGCTGAAAGCTAATTAAATTGGCAGGTAAATAATTCAGTGGCGATATTGTAACTGAGGTTGGTGGGAAAAATGACTTGTTAAGAAATGACTGTTTCCCAAGTCTATTCTGACTCATCTGATCTGTTTTGTTTTTAGTAGTAGAGAAAGCAAGGGCCTCACCTCGCTTCCCCTAGGTATTCTCAATTCTTAAAGCACAAAATAAAAGTTAAATAGTGCCGAGGGAGTGTTCACAGCGTAAGAATGGAAATCATAGTTAGAGATAAGAGTCTTCTTTTCCAACTCCTACCTAAATCATGAATTCTGCTTACAATATTCTCAAGAAATGGTCAGCCAAGGACAACTAGGTGGATAGAGAGCCAACCCTAGAGATGGGGGATCCTGAATTCAGATCTGACCTCTAACACCTTCCAAGCTATGGGCAAGTCACTTAACCCCAAATACCTAGCCTTTACCACTCTTCTGCCTAGTAACAATTCTAAGACAGAGGACAAAAAGGAGTTGGTTTTTTTTAAAGAAATGGTCAACCATCCATTGCTTGACAGTTTCATGTGGTCAGGAACATTATGACAAAGTAATCCATTTTCCTTTGGAGGATTTCTAATGGTGAGGAAAATTTTCTATATGTTGAGCTAAAATTCACGTATTAAAACTTCTACCCATTTCAGTAGTTCTATAATCTGGGGTTTGACACTTGGAGCATTCAGGGAGGACTAGTGTCTCTGGTAAAGGACTTGCTGAGCCCTTTTCAGGGCTGAGTATCCAAGCTTTAATCCACTTTTTACCCAACTCTCCCCTGTGGCTCCAAGAAGCTAGATCATGCATGGCATGGCAGCCTCGTCAGGTAAAACCATCTAGGCAGAGGGGCTAGACCAGCCCAAGAGCAGCTGACAAGCCTCAGAGCCATCAGTGGCTTAGAGGGGTGTCTAGTGTAATCCTAGGAAGACTTCCCCCAGTGGAAAGGGGAAGATGAGAACAATTTATTCCAACTGCCATGAAGGCAGTGGTGAAAGCAGATACTTTGGAGCACGTAGAGCTGCATCAGACATCAGAGAAGCCAAAGTCATCTACTGCATCCTGTGCCATCACCAATCATCCTGACTTCCATCTGGCCTCTGAGGCTTTGAAAGAGAGTGAGGCTGATGATTTTGTGCAACCCTGCACTTAAATCCAATTCACAGGCATGATGTCATCAGTCCTCTGAAAATCAAGGACTAACAACAAGAACAACTCTGGAGCCCAGGCAGAATATTTCTAATGCTCATTCCTCATGAGAGTTTTTTAGGTATTTGAAAATTGCTATCACATGACCCTCTTATCGATCAATTCTACTAATGCATAAAATATTTAAGTCGCCTTACCATCTTGGTTTACCTTCCTCTGGATGAGATCCAACTTATAAAAATGTATTTTTCTAAAAGAAGGCACTACAAAATAGGCACCAGTTTTCCAAATATTGTCTAGCCTGGGCAGCATTATAGTATCACTTCTCTTGTTGTAGGTACCAGACTTCTAAATAAGCTAGTAGATAATGGATCTCCCCAAAAGTCCTACTTTAACTCATTGTGGTGTGAAGACTATCTAGAGTTCTCAAAAGTGATTTTAGTGAAACATGAGCTCTGGCAGGTTCTAAACTTTAAATACAACCCCAGTGACAGCCTGTGTCTGGCTTTTAAAAATCGGCTTATGTAAATATAGGTTTATATCAGCAGGGTGGTCATTAGGTTTAGCTATGATTTGCCTTAGCATTTGGTCATTACAACTCATGGAACAAAGAAAAATATCTGGTGATTTCATTGTGTCTTTTTAATAACAGTGGCAGAATGAATGAAAGGAGAAGTAGAAGTACTAACAACCATCGTGTTTCAGGGGGGTTATTAATATTAACAATTCTTGATACTCTAAATATGAAACCTTTGTCCAGGGGCCAAAGAATCAAAATATTACTAGAAGATCTGAGTCATAACAATCAATATTCCTAATATAAATGAGACCACAAGACAAAAGAGAATTGCAACTAAATTACAGGATGACTCATGGATTCTTACTGAAGAAACAAATAAAAGGGTTGGTGGAATTGGTTTTTCTCAGATATCCAAAGATAACTATAAACATAAGACATCCTGTCTTACTAATGATCAGAATAAACTAAAATATCATCATGAAGATAATTACAGGTTGTATATAAACATCTGTTACAGAAGATAAGGAAATATACTTTTAAAGTTCTCCTCCAATAAGGGATTTCCTAAATGTATGTCAAAACATACAAGAGTCCTTAAAAGATTGTTTTTTTTTAAATCTTTATCACCCTTTGATTATCAAAATCCAGTGAGGCATAAAATAGTGAAACTTATTACCAAAAGTGGTCACCACTATCAAGAGGAATGTCCATCACAGAGTCCAAATAAAAGAATTCTCTACAGAAAATGAGGTTCTCCATATTCTGCTATTTTGGAGTGGTCTGTTGACTACATTAGACCCCTCCTTGAACTGCATTGTGGAACCTTCGAAAGAACTTCCAGTCACTCAAAAGAATTAAACTTAACTATACCCAGATGAAATCCAAGTGACTGAGAAATGCTTGTTGTCCAAACTACAATGTGCAGTTGGATGTGTAGCCCAAAGAGCTGGTCCATAGGTACCCATACTTTGGACAGATATTATAATATGGACGTGGATGATGCCCAGAATTGAATGGGAGGAAGAGAGTGGACTAGATGGTATTTGTAAAATGGCAAAACACAATGACCTCAAGATTCTTCCTGAAACAAAAACCCATCTTCTTCATATTCTTCCACTGAAGTTGTATCAAATCATGTCATACCTCCATCTCAGAAAAAAACTAGAGGTTACCCAAAGCACAAACAGATACATGATGGGTATAAATGGACTGTAGCACATTAACCAATGAAGGATGATGCATCAAAGTTATCATAAAAGAGATTTATAACTATTAAAAGTCAGTGAGCTGGTCACAAAGCAAAGGTAAAGAGTAACTGAACATCTGTGCCCCATTGATCAACACAATTCTGTCAGGAGACCTTTGGGCAAAACCTCCATCCATTGGATGAACTTTCCATAGAAGATATACAGAAAGATGTGGACAAGAGTTGATACAGGATGAAAATGTGTATTTATTGCACGTTGTACCATTGAAGTGAGTACCCATGTTACAGAAATTATAGATTCTACTTCAAAGTGCCATAGAGGACCTCATGAAGATGTTTAGCTACATGGAACACTTCTCATTCTTATTGAGGTCTATTTCCAAAGAATCTGAACTACTTCTACTACTACTGAACTGAAACAGCTCTCAGAGATCACTACTGTCATCCTTATTTCTAGATCATCCTTATTATCGGTTCTAATTTTCTTGGACCTCACTGCAGTTTGACATTGAGGAGCACTTCCTTTTACAAGACAGACTTTCTTCTCTTGACTTCTGAGATTTATTTCAGTCCTCTTTCTGTTTTTTGTCTCCTTTGCTGGCTGTTAAATAATGTGTTCCTGGGATACACACACACACACACACACACACACACACACACACACACTATATATATATATATATAGTGTGTGTGTATGTATATGTGGATGTGGATATATATATATATCAGGACTACCAAAATAAATATGGGTGTCATCTATATAAAAGGTGACAGAAAAATCATATGTACATAATGTGTTTGGGGGGTATTCTCCCTCTCACCTACTCTTTGATCATTTCATTTTCTCCCAAGCTTTAGCTAGTACCTTTCTATAGATGACACCCACATTTATACTGGTAATTCCAATTTCTCAGCTGAGTTTCAGAGCTCTATTTCATCACACTATCTTTATCTTGACCAGAATTTCCTGCTGGTACTTCAAACTCAGTACCCTAGATCCAAGGAACTTATTTTCACAGACTAAACAGTTTATCATTCTCTCCTATATGTTTCCCAACATTTAGAATCAATTGATCTCTAAAAGAGTGAATTTATAGTCTAAGCATTCCAATAAAGTGAAAGAAGAACAGACAAAACAATACACAACCCAGCTAAAGAGAAAAGGAGGTTAAAAGGGCAGAGGAAAGGAGGATGCAAAAAGAATGTCACTTATCTAATGACTAAGGCAGGAAAGGTTTGCAAATACCTCCCCTGATAACAAAGAAAAAAGTCATTAGAAGGGGGTCCATGGCCTGAAAGTATATTGCAAATCTTAACTTTCTTGAGTTTCTCTCTAAACTCTAAAGAATGCTACATGAATTCATTAGACACATTAACATTCATCCCAAGTTTTTGTTCAGTACTTCATATATTAAGGCATCTTGCACTTAGGAGATGGATCAGCAGGCAAATATGAAGGGACTGGAAAAAATGCTTCCAATACATTCAGCCCCCTTAGTTGCACTCATCCTATAAGACAAGTTACAGTAGGATTGGTCAAAGCTGGGAGCTGTACCCCAGCTCTCCAGGGGCACAGAGGAAGAGAGTCTTCAGAGTACAACCTTGAGAGCCTCTAAGTCAGTTCATGATCACTTTTATTCCTCTTTAGGAATAAAATGCTTTATTCCTCTAATAGCAGCCATATTCCACATTATCTTTCCTGATCAACTAATGGCACTTTCATATTTTTTTTCATATACAGTATTTGTCAGATGCCTGAATTTGACAAGAAAGTCAAAAATTCTCTAAATCCCTGTCAATATGCCTTTAAAATGTTTTTTTGTTCTAACATCACTTTTCTTCTTGTTCAGCTTGGCTCTGTGGACAATGGCAGTTAGATGTGCAGTAGATAGAGCTGGAATCAGAAATACCCAAGTTCAAATCCCTTCTTAGATGCTTACTTGCTATGTAATTCCAGGCAATTCACTTAACCTGTTCATCTCAGTTTCCTGATTTATGAAAATGGAGATAATAATCAGGATTTTTGTGAGGTTTGAGATAATATATAAAGCTCTTAGCTCAATGTATGACACATAGTAGGGTTATCTATTTATTATAATTACTATCATTATTTCCATCACTGCCAACAATAGAGGTGTGTGGCTCAACAATTGGATGTGTTCTTTATTGGGGAGGGGGGTGCTATATCTTTATGCATTTGAACTTATTGTGTGAAGGGAAGAGGTTACACTGATCCTTTCCTGTTGGATCTGAGTCAAAGAATTACAGGCTGATTTTGATCAAAGCATAAGACTTCCTTTCAGTCCTCCTGATCCTAAGTAAATTTTGAGTTTTATAAAATAGAAACATTGATTTAGAAGAGGGACAATAGCTAAGGCTGTGGTCAGCCAGATTAGAGCTTTCTTTTCAAAGGAGGGAGAATAAAGAAAAGTAGGCAGTCTTCTCACAACTTTGTGAAATCAAATTCCTGATTTTCCTCCATGATCCCATTCATTCACTTGAAGCTCATTTAATATTCAGAGATCTCCTTCAGAATCCTCTGATGATATAAGTAGTAAGTAGTCTGTTAAGCAGACTGCTAACATTCCCCTCTTACATGATGGCTAGGTGACTTGTCATGAACATTTTTTAAATAAAATAAAATGAGTTTTCACTGCCCAAACTTATCTTTTAATTCAGAGGGTCTGAATTGAAGTGTCTAAGAATCACAGACAAATGGTAAAAGTAACTATAGTATAATTGTGCCCAAACATTTCATAAACTCTACAGTTTACAAGCATTATAGGATGTTCATCTCTTTCCCTGCTAATATAAATATTAGCATGTACCCAATTAGTTTTCAGATATGGCAAAAAATATTATCTATCCTTTATACCCATTAAATTCTCACTAAATTTGCAGTTCTTTTCTTATCTTCCTAAACTTCCAGCCACAGATCTGATCTCTTATAGAACATGTTATATGATCATCATACCATACTCCAGGTCAAATTAACAATAGCAAAAATAAAACAATGATATGTTGGAACCACTAATACAGAATGGATAGTTAAGTGTAAATACATCAAAGCAACTCAATAAATAGCTCACTTGCAGAACTTGTGCTGTTCTAGTTGTGGGAGTCTACATCTATCATTTCAACCTTGAAATTTCTTTTTTTATAACCCTTACCTTCTGTGTTAGAATCAATACTAAATATTGGTTCCAAGGCAGAAAGGCAGTTACTGGCAATTGAAGCTGAGAGACTTGCCCAGGGACACACAGCCAGGAAGTGTCTGGGGCCAGATTTTTGAACCCAGGACCCCAGATTTCCAGGTCTGTCTCTCTATCCACTGAGACACCTAAGTACCCTTCACTTTAGGTTTCTAGGAAAGAATTCACATATTTCAGATTTCAAGCTACAATGTAGGTGTTTCCTTATAAATAACAATACCAACAAAAAAATGACAATGGGTGTATATGAGCATTGGTTTTAATAAATTCAATTACACCCCAGTTTTTCCATTTTGATTACATTTTAAATGTCCCCAGTACTCATGATCGGCATTGTTTCTAAGATGACTTCAGTTCTGTGCTCTTATCTTAAACACTTAATGGTAGTGCTGCAAACTCAGCCTTTCAAACAATTTATCAGAAAATGTAAATGAATTTCAAAGCAAATCAGCTCTTAATTAATCAACTATTAAATTATCCTCCTTCCATGTGAGAGATTCAGATATCAAATTTTATAATCCAAAAGTTAATTTCCTTATTCTTATATTTAGATGAGCTCTGAATTTCAGTTCAAATAGATAATCATGCTTCTTCCTACTTTTTTTTAAAGCACACTAAATTTTAATAGAAACTTTCCCCACCCCATTTCAAATCAAAATCTTGCCATTCTTTCTAACTTACTAAAACTCTCTTCGACTTTCCAGTTGTTTAGGAAAAACTTTCCTAACTCTAACACATCAGCTGGTATGCACATATTTAAACATTAAACATCCAAGACCACAAAATTGTCCACAAATAATCATTCAGAGAGATTATTCCCAATATTTATTGTCCAAAGGGAGATTCCTGTAACTTTTCCAATCTATCTCAGGATTCCAGAATCTAAATTCCAAAGCCTTAACATTGTTTAAAAATCATTACTATTTCTCCTACCATCACCTGGGCAAGTCATTTAGCCCCCATTGCCTAGCCCCCTTACCACTCTTCTGCCTTGAAACTTGAAGCCCATATTGATTCCAAGTATTGATTCCAAGACGGAAAGTATGGGTTTAAAAAAAAACAAAACATTACAGGGACAATTAGGTGGCTCAGAAGATTGAATGCCAGACCTGGAACCAGGAGGTCCTGTGTTGCCCATGTGACCCTGGGCAAGTCACTTAACTGTAATTGCCTAGCCCTTACTACTCTTTTGCCTTGGAGCGATACTTAATATTAATTCTAAGACAGAAGGTAAGGGTTACAAAAAATCATTACAAGCCAAGCCTGCCTGTACTCAAGGAATAGAACAAAAAAATAAAGACAATTACAATTCATTCTGATATTGTAGCTCAATGAAGAAAAGATTCTTCACATGTAATATATCTCACTCAGACATCACCGCCTTTCCTCTGAATTAGGGACCATAGAGGGAAATGAGGACCATGTTCCCATGGTTGACAAGCAACAGATTCAGGACCTGAACACAAATCTTCCCAGAGTCCAAGTCCAGTTCTTCTATCCATATTTTTGATCCAAATTCTGCTGATCTGATTTGATCACTAAACTTCAAGGCAAATTCAAGAAGATTCTAGGGTTATATGGTTAACAGATAAGAAGGAGGCTCCCCGATATCTCAGTTCTAAAGACCAAAACTTATCTTAAAAACTGAAGTCGGGACTTAAAAGTTCTAGACCTAACGGTCTGCTATTTTTCTTTTACCTTGGTGATTTTTTAAAAGGCTTTTGCATACTACTGAGATTCTAAATTCTCTCAGCCCACCGGTTGTGAACAAGAATTATTAAATTTCCAAATCTCAAGACTGCCTCTCATTTGTTTTTCTATTCAGAGGGGGGACACACAGACCCTTGCTGATCAGTGTCGGAGTTTTCATTCAGGACTGCTTACTTTCCATTTTCAAAGTTAAAGCCTCAGCATGTCGGACCCTAGCATTTCAAATTGTCTCTGTTCACACCTACAAATACAGCTTTAGTGCTCCAACCAAAAGAGAAAGCTGAGTCAAACCTGGCAAATACATTGCCTGCACTATTCAGAGATATGCATGAACACATGCTTCTTTTACAAATATTCCCAAAGCCTCATGAATTTTGAGCTCTGGCAATAGTATTTCCTGGCAGATTACACCCTCCGACTTGCATTCTCACAGGTCTGTTTTGAAAACAGTAGTGGAAAATTACAGCATTAAAATAATGCATTATTCATATTGGCAAAATTTTTAACTAAAAATTATCATACAAATTATTGCTTAATCAGATAGTTGTTCACACCAAGGGCTTAAATTTAATGTTTCTAATATTAAACTATATAGTTCTATGTGAATATATTAAAATACACTATGTGTAATAGTAATGTGTCATGTTATGCTAATAATTAATTTTTCCTTCAAATACAAGTAATTTAGGTGAATTTCAGTTTAAAATAAAATTATATATGTTATATATATAAATATATAAATAAAATAATATATAAAATAAAACAAACCAATTTAAATAAATAATAAAACATCAACAGATTGATATGTAATATATACTATACATCTACAATTGTGTAATATGTTTTATGATATAGTATATAATTATAAACTCTAAACTCATGAAAGCAGCAGGGCATCATGGAGAGCTGGCCCTGAAGCTAGGACAATTTAAGTTAAAATCTTCCTTCTGGCACATGCTGGTGATCCTAGAAAAGCCACATCTTCTCAGTGCTCTAGGCAACTTCCTGTGATGATCGGTTGCAGAGAAGATGCTGGCCTGCATTGGTTAAGGGAGTTTTCTTGTCCTTGAGTTCCCTATACCAATGAAATTATAGATCAGATCCTCCCCATCTCCATCCCAAGTCTGCTTTGAAATAATACAGAACAAAAAGAAGAGATTCTTTGAACTTAAAATCATGTCTTATTATAAAAAGAGATGAGTAGGGTCACTACATGATTTGAGACAAAATCTGTATCCCACAATATTTCCGCATCCATAACAGAGGCCATTCATTGTGGTGGTAGGAGAGGAACAAAAGAAAATGACAGTGCTAGCTTGTTCAAGCATTCTGGGCACAAATGTCCACATTATTTAAAATCTCAGTTCCTACTAAACAATCTGTAGAGAAGCTTATCCAGAGGAACTTAACATGATGTTTGATATATGTCTAATAATCACATTAAAGTAGTCCATTAGTTCCATCATGAATTTCACTAACCCATCAAATTCACTGTTAAACAAAGAATCATGCCTGATACTTTGATTCCCTGGGTTTAAGGAAGTGTTTATTCTGTTTCATGAATTTATTTTTTCACTCAGTATAATAAACTTTAAAAGTAAAAAAGATACAATCTTTTATATTTTTTTCCTCTCATTTTCTTCTTCTGCTTAGGTAGACTAAGAGGAACAAAAGTAGGCAGAATAATACCAATAAATTTATTCAAATCAGAGAGGTTGGAAGTTTCTTACTGAAAAATTGCTATTTTTTAAAATCCCCAAATCCAGTTTTATTAGGGATTATTTACCCCTCTCACTGATATATATATATATAAATTTACACAAGTACACATACTCATACACACATGTAACTTGATGCTTAAACAAAAAGGGAAAAGAAAGAATACTTTTAAATATTCACAAGCCAACTTAGTTCCATGCCAAGTATTACAATTTTTCTCTGCTTCTTTCCCAAAACTAAAGATAGTAAAGGTAAGATGCTTTTTCTGAATTCTTTTTTGAATTCATAATCACCTTCTCGGGTCCTAACTATTCAAATAAAGAGGTTGGAGCAGGAAAGGGTGATGTTCTGTCGCTGAAATGGTTTAAATCATTAACCACACTTCATTTATAACAGATGCGTGAAGAGCATGCTTTTTTGTTTTTTTCCTTAGCAGTTCCTATATTAGCTATTTGTACTATTTTTTCTTCAAGCTTGGCAAGAGTTCTTAATTGCTCAGGAAAGGCAGAGATAACCCAACAATTCTATAAGGTTGTCAAAGACAGGTTGGTTAAGCATTAAGCTAGCTGGTTATAGGAATTGGAGGCATCCCATACTATCCCTGCTACTCCTTACATTTTGTGTCTTTATTTTTTTTCCAATCCTACCTGTTGCTAGGACATTTCTGGCACTAGGCATCTTATTGTAGTCCCTACCTTAGTATTTCCCTGTACTAGATTGAGCCTAAAGATCTCCCTTTGTCCTCTCAAAAACTGGTTGACAATATCCTACTATTGCTCTCCCTAGGACCATAGGATCTATTGGGAAACATACACAATTTTTGACCCTCTGAGAAGACATTACCCAAAAGACCTCTTGTGATTTGTGATCTGTAATTGAATCTAATTGAGTTCATCTTGGGAATTTTAATGAAAAAATAGTCACATCCAAAAGATCCCCTTGATTTATGGTTTAATTATAGGGATAATGGGTTTTCTCTCTATTGGGTAGCAGTCTTCTGGAATCAAACCTATTCAGGCAACCAAGAGGAATATGAATCTTCAAGTCCAGCTCTAGCTTTCTAGCTAGAGAGTTCATTAGCTACTGGGTCTTGTCTTGCCCTAGAAGTAATTATGGGATTCTCACAAGCTCTATTTTTTGTTCCTATAAGTTACTGAGAGCTATCTCTCAGAAGTTTGCAATTACCCATGATTTGGGAGTTTTATGTATAACTGAAAATAGCAAACTTTAGGCCAACCAAGAATCAAGAGAGGAATTCCAACTATTGATGTCAGATTTGTCTTTTACTCTAAGTAACAGGTTACCATGAAACAAACCTGTTCAATGTGCCAAATGTTTGGTTGGCTTACTATGGGAGCCTGGAGACTTAATTCTCTCTTCTCCTTCCCTACCATTTAGTAGTAAACATTCTTTAAATAAGAAATTATTTGATACACCTTGCCATGGTGCTAGAAAAAATTGAAAGACAGCCGATACACAAAGCCTAGTAAAGTTTATGAAAGCATATAGGAACAGCTGGCTAGGACTCAGATAAAGAATTAAGAACAAAGGACACAGGTGCTAAAATGTTCTCCCAGGTACTTCTCTAGAGAAGAGGACATGTTCTTACAAAGGTCTATAGACCAAGTTAAAGGACCCTGATTCAAGTCTCATCTGTGTCCTTACTTCCTCTATGACCTTGGGCAAATCACATACTACCTTCATATTCATCATCTGTAAAATGAAGGAGTTTGACAAGATGACCTCTGAGGCACCCCATTTCCCAACTCTAAATCTATGAATTATAAGCCAACCAACTATGCATGTCACAAAATCCCCAGGATCTTCACACACCAATTTGGGAGGCAGAGCAACACAAAAAGGGCATCTTACTTCTCCCCAGATGTGAAGGGGGAAAAAAAAAAGAGACTGTGTTCTCATCTCTAACAGGCAATGCTGACCTCTCAGTTTCACTGCTTCTGGGTCTTGCTTTGACTTTTCCAACATTTTAATTGGTGAAGACATGAGTTGGTCTCTGTTGCCTCTATTCCCAAATCTAAGCTATTCACTAGATAGTACAATAGATAGAGTACTAGGTCTAGAGTTGGGAAGATCTAAGAACAAATCCAGTCTCAGACACCTAACAGCTATATGACCTTGGGCAAGCCAAGTAATGTCTTTTTGCCATAGTTTCCTTAACTGAGAAATGTGGATGATCATAGCACCTACCTCTCAGAGTACTTGTGAGGACCAAATGAGATAACAGTTATCAAGCACTTAGCACAGTCCTATATAAATATTAACTATCCTTGTCATCATCATTATGCTTTGAAAACATAGGATTATAAGTTTAGAGCTGCAAAACCCCAATTTTCCCCCCCAAAAAAGGGAATTAAAAGCCAAAGTGATTTGCTCATGATCACAGAGCTGTAGTTAATGATAGGTTTTAACTTAAGTCTTCTAAATCCAGTATTCTTCCCATTGAGCAGTTGAAGAGGCAAATTGGGGGGAAAAGAAGCCAAGAGAATCTAGCATATTCCATAATCTTTGGTGGAGTCTCTACAGCATTCTTCTCTTTATATTCTCAGATACAAGTAGCCCACCCTGTACAAACATCCTCGTTATCTCTGAAGCTGTAGTCCACTGCAAGTTTGGCCAAACAGCCTACTAACCAAGTTTTACAAGGTTATTAAGAAGCCCAGAACCCAGGAACTATTTAGTTGCTCCACTGCTTAAATATGTGACATCAAAATAGACTTGAAACTTTAAAACATGCTTTATGGATTAAATAAGCTAATAAACATTCACTCAGTTTTTGTTTAATAATATATCTATTGGCCTCTCTTGACCCATATTGACTTAATTTCAAAATGTAATGTTATACATGCTTTGTTTATTTTTATTTTGTTAAATGTCTCCATTAGTTTTAACTTACTACATTCATTTGAGATGAATTGGAGGAATATTTCCATTACTTTTTAACTTATTACATTAGTTTGAGATGAATCAGGAAGCAAATTCAGCAGGGCTAGAATATGTTTCTATTATACTCAACATTTCTACAACTAAATTTCTTACTTTTCCCCAAAACCTCACACCTCTTATTGACCTTTTTTTTTTTCTATCAGCGGTCCCTCCATGCAGGCAGCCTCCCCTGATTGAAATATTGATGTTACATAATTCTTTTCACTCAGTTAAGTATACTGACTAACAGCCTGCCATATGCAGTTTTTACACTAAGCATTAGAGACAAAAGAAAACATAAAATAGTGTCTATGCCTCCCTCTTGTCCACCAGACTCTTAGAAGCTTACAACATCTTGGGGGAAACTACGACAATTGGTAAAACTTGGCCACATTAGGCATCTCTTTTACTTATCCCTCTCATATGTCTTTTTTGCATTCAGTTGGCATCTTGGTTATTTGTGTGTCCTATCTTTGACCCTTCCATGACAATAGAGGCCCATACCAAGTCCTTCATAAGTATCTGTTGACCCAAACTGAAGCCAACATAGATAAGGAAGTGGAAGTGAACAAGGTTTTAATTGAGCCCTTAAATACTCAGTAACCAAGGGGAAGAATAGCTAAGAAGTAATCAGAATGGGACAGATTAAGTAGAAGAAAATTTCCTGTCAGAAATTATTTTTTGGTGGAGGAAAGAGATTCCAGATGGAATATATTTAATTCAGTGCAACAAGAATTAGTTATATATTAAGTGCAAAGGTACTGTTTTTCTTGTTGAGGATATATAAATTAAATAAACAATCCCTGCCTTGGAGGAGCTAACATTCTACTAGGGGGAGAAAGGAGAAGACAGCATGTACAAAATTAGCAAAGTAATACCAAATCACCTACCACACATGACTGTGAAAGCCAAATGAGAGAAATATTAGTAGTGCTTTGCAAAAGGACCAGGTAAATGCTAGGTATTATCCTTGTTGTTAAAGTAATTTTAGGAAGAGAGAGAAGACTTTCTGTAGGTGGTGGTCCCTGAGCTAAGTTTTAAATCAATGGTGTCAAATTAAAATGGAACCAGGGGCCACCAACTTTAAATAAGAATTGCTGGGCTACATATTTGACTTAGAAAAGCATATTGACATTATCTGTCTTCTATTGTATTTTTATTTATCTTTTCAATTATTTCCTAATTTCAATCTGGTTCTGGATTCCCTCAGAAGTGTGTCCAGATGTTGGGTGCCCTATGTTGGGCACCACTATTTTAAATGGAGGTTGGAATTCTAGAAGGGGAAGATAAGGAAGAAGAGTATTCTAGGAGTAGATGATGGAGATAAGATAGAATGTCATGTGGGAGAAACCAACAAGAAGAGTTCAACTTAAACAGAGAGTATGGCAAAGGGAGTGAAAGGAAATGACTGGAAAGTTACATGAAAATCAATTGTGAAGAGTTTTTTATACCAACTAAGGATTTGTATTTTACCCAGGAAGTGGTTGGGCACCATTGATGATTTGGTGGTAGGTGGATAACATGGTACATCAGTGTCTTTGGAACAACAATTTGTTAGCTACATAAAGGATAAATTGGAGAAAGAAGAGAGCAAGTCATATGTGAGCAGAGTATTTATCACATGCCTATTATCTCTAGGCAATTAGATGGCTCAGTGGATAGAGTGCCAAGCTTGTAGTCAGGAAAACCTGAGTTCAAGTATAACCTCATATACTTACTAGCTGTATGTGCCCCTGGACAAGTTTCTTAACCTTTTTTGCCTCAGTTTCCACATCTCTAAAATGAGCTGGAGAAGGAAAGGGCAAACCACTCCAGAATCTTTGCCAAGAAAACCCTAAATGGGGTCATGAAGAGTCAGAACACGACTGAAACTAAACAGCACTAACATCCTTAACTTTGCAATTCACTGTCTTTCTCTGATGCCTAACCTTTATTTTTTTCCTCATATATACCTACTATTTAAAAACTGGACTCAGTGTTCACAGTCAACGTGACTGATAGACCATCTTAAGCTAAGACACAGGACATCTGGTTTTAGAACCAGTAGAATGTACACTTGTTGTCATGATATTGGATATCCTGGCAGTCTTAGTGGAAAGAGGATGACTTAAATGTTGATAAATAATGGCTTAGGTTGGAACTCTCCTGCCACAGAGTACTGAATACTTAGGCATAATACTCTTCTGGATATGTGCAACATCAGAGTCCATCCACAAACCAAAAATGTCTTTAAGCATATTCAGATATATTAGAAACACATGTATGTGCATAAAAGAAACAGATGAAGACCATACTCTAGCTGTTATCTAAAGCAGGGAAGAACCATCAGCAAATTTTCTGAATTTCTGCTCTGCTCCGGGTTTGTTTTTGTAGAGACATTTTTCATTATTTTAATTCAGATCTTATACTTTGTAAGAGTCAACATAGAAACTATTTCCTAGCTCTCTTCCTCTATCTTTAGTGCTTCAAAGATCTGTGATTTACCTAGTGTAAGTATTGTGATCCCCAGGAGACAGATTTTGAGAATTTCCTGTGGACAAAATAATCCATCACCCTGGATCCCACCTGGAAGTTATCCTCTCTGACTTTATCTAACTAAAGACAATAAATGTATTCTATCTTTGGGTCCATAATTTAGCTTGGCAGAACCTAGTGGAGCTTACTCTCTACTGACCCCCTTCAACCCAGGCTCCTAGTTCTGAACTCTGGACCACTGGAGAAAATAATACCCACTTGGCCAAAGTCATAGATCCATTGGATTCGTGTCCTAAGTATTCCTTCTTGTCACAATACCATGCTTAGGGTAAATGCTCAATAAATATGAACTGTTGACAATATAATATGGCTTTTTTTTAAAGCACTGCTAAAAAGAAAATCTAGACCCACTGCATTTATATCAAGTAATTAGCTAGGAGCAAGTAGGTGGTGCAATGGATGGAACATTGGGCTTTGTAAGGATAATTTTAGGGTTGTTACCTAATCTAAATTAATTTGGTCACCAGAGAAAATCCAAAATAAAATACCCAAGTCAGTTTGGAAATGTATGGTGATTTTAATTAATATAGAGGGAAGGAATATAGGAGGGTATAGGATTTCTCCTGCTTGGCCTGTGCCAGGGGAAACTCAAAGACCTCCTCCATGAGGTCTTTGAAGACGATTAGAGGCTTTTCTAAGATGATAGTGTTTGGAAGGTAAAGTAGAAAAGAATCAGCCTAAACTCCGAGAGAGTGAAGATGCCTCACCTGAACTAGGCTACTAAGCTTCTCCCAGGAAAACTCGCTGCCAACCCAAGACAATGGCTGCTACCATGCCAAGATGCTGAAACGCTCAGCAAACTGCCACCAGAGCCACCTCTCTGCGGAAAAGAGACCAAAGAGAGGAAGTGACGCGAAATATAGAGACGGTTTTTACATAACTTTCCTATGTCTCAAATGTACCAATGGTAGCTTAAGCTTGACTTAGGTTGTTTCTAATTTGTCATTTGCTAGCACATGTCTGTCATAGACCATCCTCCCAAATACTTAATCCTTAAGTATGGGTGTAGACATTCCTGTTTTTGTTAGACTAAGTAGGGTGGAGTAATCTAAAGTTCACAGCTTAAAATCAGGAACTCATCTTCCTGAGTTCAAATCCAGCTTCAGACACTTACTACATTTCTGGGCAATTCATTTCATCCTGTTTATCTTAGTTTCCTCATCTGCAAAATGATCTGAAGAAAGAAATGGCAAACCACTCCAGTATCTTTGCCAAGAAAACCCCCAAATGGGGACATGAGGAGTCAGACATGACTGAAAAATGACTGAACAACAACCAAAAATAGAATCTCTCTCTCTCTCTCTCTCTCTCTCTCTCTCTCTCTCTCTCTCTCTCTCTGCTTCTCTCTCTGTCTCTCTGTCTCTCTCAATATGAAGAGAGTGAATCAGAGGATGCATAAGTGGTTTTACCTGGCATATAAAATGACATAGTAAAAACCACATCCTCTTCATTCTCCTTCTGCTCCTTTCTCAGAGCTGAATAAAGGTTCCCAGTTAAAACTCTTAACCACATTGTATTGAAGCCTTATATCACAGTAGATAATCATTCAGATTTAGAACTGGAAGGAGCCTTAAAAAACACTGAGTCCAACTCCTTTGTTCCAAAGCTAAGGAAACAATAACAGAGAGGTTAAGTAATTTGCTCAGGGCCACTCAGCTAGTAAGTGTTCCAGTCTGTCAGAAACAAAATAAATGCTTATTGCCTGACTCCAAGTCTAATGTCCTATCCACCACGCCATGCTGCAAAGAAATTAGTAACAGCCCATTGCCATAGAGGGCAGAGTAAGAAGCCACTTGTGATGTCATGTGATGCCATTCATGGCAAAACGCCCCATATCCCCAAACTAATCACACTCAAGAGGCCTTCCATGGTATCTGAAATTATGACATCTAAAGACTTAGAGCTATAATGGACTTTAAAGGTCATCTAATAAGATTGCACAGTGGATAGAGCACCCAGACTAGAGAATCAGGAAAATTCATCTTCATGAGTTCAATTCCAGCCTCAGACACTTATTTGCTGTGTGACCTGATCAAGTTGTTTAACTCTGGTTACCTCAGTTTCCTCATCTATAAAATGAGCTGGAAAAGGACATGGCAAACTATTCCAGTATCTCTGCCGAGAAAATTCCAAACGGGGTCAGAAAAAATCAGACACAACTGAAAAAAACTGAACAATAAACAACAATGATTTGTCCAGCTCTTCCATTTTACAAGTGAAAAAAGTAAGATCTAGAAAATATAAGTAGTTCATTCAAGATTACACAGAATAATAAAGCCAGAATTAGAACCTGCTTTTTACTTTAAATCCATTTCTTTTCCCACAATACCAAGTGCTAATCAGCGGCTACCACCTCCATGAAACCTTCTCTGGTTCCCTACATCATAAATGATCCTCTTTCTCAAAATTTCTCCTGCCATTTTGTTTAGACCTCTCCTAATTATTCATCACAGTATATGTACATATAAATCATATAAATATAAATTATGTATATAATGGGTCTAGTGCTACTCAATATATATAACTTGTAGTAAAACCACTACTTCATATTTATGCATTCCTGAATATCAATGTGTTACCACAGAGATTAGCTTACTTCTAAAAAAGTACAAGGTCTGTAATGTATGGGCAGAAGGAGACCCACAGGAGAGGGAGAGAGAAAGAGAGAGAGAGTGGGGGGCGGGGAGAGAGAGAGAGAGAGAGAGAGAGAGAGAGAGAGAGAGAGAGAGAGAGAGAGAGACAGAATGGAGAAGGGGAAGAGATTGACCTTCCCCTCTCTTCCTTTTGGTGGAAGATAACGCCAGTCTTGTCTCCCTGAGGGAAGAAGTATGTCTCTTCAGAAAATGATTCTGGGAGATGGGGGATAATAGCTAGAGGGATAAGCTTCTCTTCTGCCTCGGACTCCTTCAGGTACACTAACTGCCACTCCCCCCCCCCCCAAACCTTGGATTACTCCACAGCCCAGGAGAGATGGTTGCTCCTTAGGTCTGATTGTTTGGATCCCTGGGATCCTGAGCTAACCCTCTTCTTTGGGGAGAGGTATGGGTCTCCCCAAATCTTCAGCCCCCTTTCCTAGTATCAGAAACTAGCCAGACCTAATTCTTAGTAGTAGACACTTTATTTGGGTTCACAGAGAGAGAGGAGAGATAAGGGTGTCAGGTAAGGGAAGACAGTGAGCAGGACTTGTCCCCTCTGGTCGACTGACTCCTCTCCCAAGGTCTCAGGGTTGAGGTTTTTGTCCTTGACCCCTCTTCCAGCCAGCTGCTGGTTTGGTCTCTACTCCTGAACTAACTAGCTTGAATATTGGAGTCCAGGAACAAGTTTTGGAGAGAAATGGAAAATGAGATCCTTGAGAAAGGGGATCTCAGTGGACAGCTTTTTCAAGTCCCTGTTCACAATATTCGCTCAAATGACTTTGAGCTCTTGTTGAGATGATTGAGAGATATCCAGAGGTTCACAGGGAAACAATTGATCTCCAGAGAGACCCAAACTTCTTCTAAGCCCGAGAGAGCTGCTTCTTCTCCCTGGCTCCTAGCTGGAAGAAGTGAAGAAGCACTTGGAATTCTCCCGGCTTCTGTTCTCTGACCAGAATCTTGAGTTTTTTCTTCCTGCACCTCTTCCACTCTCTCTCTGCAGCTGATTTCTGTTAGAGATTCCTTTTTTACACCCATTAATTCCTCTATTACAGGTCACAAAGAAATAAAGCATGGTACAAGTGCATTTTAATGAGGAAGATAAATGAGGGTGGAAGTACAAAGCATAGATGGCTCCCCAGGTAGAAATGACTCCAGATCTCAAGGGATGGCATGCATTCATTCATTTATCAAACACATATATGAGGCATTTATAGAGGCTTTAAACTCATAAAAAAATTAAAAAGAATTATAGTTCCTGCCTTCCAGAAGCTTAGTAAAGTATATTCAAGTAGATAAGATATAGGTGATTATAATAGAAAGTATTTAAGGAAAATACAATATTCTTTTAGTCCAGATGATTTCAGTTGAAGGAATCAGGAGAAAGCTTTATAGAAGATAGGCTGAAAATCTCAGTTGGATTATAGCATAAGGATTCTGGGTATTGGGACTGAGCAAGGAAGGAAATCAAAGGGAAAATGCTGATGAGAAAACACTGAAGTCTTCTCCAAAATATTACCTCAATCTCCTCACCTCTCACCTGAATTCTTATAATAGCCTCCTAATTGGATACCCTGCCTTCAGACTCTCCCCTCTTCAATCAATCCTCTACACAACTGCCATATCATAGTTCTAAAGTACAGATCTAACCAAACCACTCACCTGCTCAAAATGATTGTCTCCCTATTGATCCTGAGGCAGCTACATAGAACATTGTGATAGAATGCCAAATTTAAAGTCAGGAAGATTCATCTTCGTGAGTTCAAATTTGTAACTGTGTAAGCCTGATCAAGTCTCTTAACCCTGTTGGCCTCAGTTTCTCCATCTGTAAGATGAGCTGGAGAAGGAAACGGTAAACCACTCCAGGATCTCTGCCAAGAAAACCCCAAATAGGGTCACAAAGAATTGAACTTCCTGAAACGACTGAACAAGAACAAAATTGACCCCAAGATGAAACACAAAATCCTCTCACTGACATTTCAACCCTTTCACAATATGGCCCCAACCCACCTTTCCAGGCAGATTTCACTTATTTCCTCTCACATGTATTTTAGCCAAACTTGTCTACTTACTGTTCACCAAACCCTATGTACTCCATCTCTCATATTGGTCTATGTACAGACTCTGCTTGCTACCTTCACTGTGCTCTTTTTCTTTCACTGTTCCTAGCTTCTTAGGCATTTCCTATGAGAGGACTTTCTTGACCTCCACCCATCTCTCCCCACAGCTGTTTGCAACCTCCTTCCTGAAATTACTCTGTTTTTACTTTGCATATATTTTGTACTGATTTATCTGTAGAAATGCCATTTCCTTCAACATTCGTAATCTAAGTTGTTTGAGGACAAGGATTGTTTCATTTTGTCTTTGTATCCCCAGAACCTGCGCATCATAGGCATTTAATGTCTATAGAATTGGTTGGCTCGGTCCTGTTCACAGTGGCTAGCCCTCATAAGGGACTTGCTGACCTACCCTGCTCAATGGTGATAACACAGCATCTGAATAAAGAAAGCATTGCTTTCTCTTTTATTTTACAGGGATCTGAAACTGGACAACATTCTATTAGACAAGGATGGACACATCAAAATAGCTGATTTTGGTATGTGCAAGGAAAACATGTTTGGAGACATGAGGACAAGCACGTTCTGTGGAACCCCTGACTACATTGCACCAGAGGTATGAATAAGCAGCTCAGCAGATGCCGAGCATTCCCTTACCAGAACACCTGTTCATTAGCTTAAGCACTGCCAATCCTCCCTGCTCTTCATATTGAAGGTAGGAGGATTGGGCTTATTTAGGCTCCGATTTTATCACCTTTATTTTCTCACAAAGCTTTGATTATCAGTCCTCCCTAGAAATCATGTCTGTGGAACTTTTTCCATATCTTAATGAAGCTATTTCTCAGGGAGTTGTTATGAATCCAGCTTTAGCTTTCAATACTTGCTCTCAGAATATGGCGGCCATTAGTTAGTGAAATGAACCAGAAAGGGAAACTGACAGGAAACTAAATGAAAGGTGGCTAAGTCTAGCATTAAGCATACATTTGAGTGATCAAAAACCTAATCCTTTTTTCAGTGTGCCCTTTTAAAAATATTTTAGTAATTTAAGTTAAATACCACAAATATTTCTTAGGTGCTTACTATATGCAGAGCACTGTGGGAGGTGCTGGGGAAGATAAAAATGTTTTATTGAGACAGTCCCTTCAAACATGGAGCAAATAAGTCAAAAAAATATCTATTAACCATCTGGTAGGGAGGAAAGACACATGCATTGATAGTTATAATCCAGTTATTTTAAATGACTTATTATTTCCTCCTTCCAATGGTACAGAATGAGATATATCTGTGCTTTTTCAACCAGTGAAACTTGCCTTCCCCTAAATCCTCTACAGAGAATCCACTCAATAAATTGGAAGTCTTACCCTGTGTCTCACAATCAGTGCATATCAATGAAATATGTGGCCTGGCCATCAGTCGTCCTTCAATCTTGCCCCATCATCAGTTAACCTCCTTTTTCAGGCTTACAGCTCTTTCATGATATTCTTTTTTTCTTTTAAACTCTTACCTTCTGTCTTAAAATTGTATAATTAGTATTTGCTCCCCAGAACTCTATGAGGGAAAACACAGGAAGCTGGAATTTAGAGTTCTGGGGAGCAAATACTAATTACACAGAATCAATACTAAGTATTAATTCCAAGGAAGAAGAGCAGTAAGGGCTAGGTGGTTGAGGTTAAATGACTTGCCTTAGGTCACACAGCCAGGAAGCGTGTGAGGCCAGATTTAAACACAGGACCTCCCATCTCTACACCTGGCTCTCTATCCCAAGCCATCTCATTGCTCCTCTCATGATAGTCTTTATGCAACTTCCATATTATCTTCATTGGAGATATGATGTTGCCTACTCATCACACCATGTTCTTCTCCATTATCTTCTGAGGTACCTTACTTAAATCCATGATCCAGTGACCCTTTTCAAAGGGACCAGACTTGTCATTGACTGTGAAGTTGATTTTGAAAAGATTTCAGACCTTCCTAGAGAAATAATCCTAAGGCAAACCTGCTCAACACAATCAGGAGAGTGGCAAGTACTCAGTGGATATGCAATAAATGTTCATCAAAGATCTTCACAACTATGACTCCCTGGGGAATTCAGATTCAAAACAAAATAAAACTCCTTTGTCTTCATCGAACGCCCATTGGTTATAAGTGTATGGACCTAGCTTTAAATTACCCAGTTTCAAATTTTAAACCTTTTATATTTAAACAAAGTTTCACATTTGGTATAAAAAAATGAGAAGTTTTAGCTTTTAAGAAATTTTTAAATCAACTCAGATCAGCTCATCGATTTCAGTTTACTAAGATTGGAAATCCACTCTCCATGCATCTTAACACATAGAAATCAATACATTTAAAACCATTTCTAACTATGGATATACAGCAAAGGGGTAAGAAGTGCCCAAGATCAGTTCTCTCTCTCTCCTGGTTCTATATGCCACCTTAACTATTATAAATTTCCATTCAATTCAACAACCCACTCTCAGCACATGATCTTGCCTGTTAGTCAGGCATAATGTTTAAGGTTGCTCGACTTTGAGTTAGAAAGACCTAAGTTCAAACCCAACCTCTTAAGTTTTGTGTTACCCTGAGGCAAGTCACTTAACCTCTCTCCTGGCCTCAAGTTTCTCTCTATAAAATGGGAGTGAAATACCTACCTTACAGGATTATTATGAAGATCACATGATATAATGCCTGTACAGTGCCTTGCAAACTTTAAAATACTATGTATAGACTAGTTACTACTACTACTATTGTTGTTGTTGTAGTATTATATATATTAGTATTGGTATCATTAACCATGTCATCCATCAAACCTCTTACCCTCATCACAAAATTTCTCTGTTTCTTTACTCATTCACCACATTTTCCTCTTCACCCAAGGGTCCCAAAAGTCTTTTCAACTTTATAATATAATTATTCCCTCCCTCTCTTAAAACTTCAATACTAAATATATATCAAGTAGCCTCCCCAAGACCTTGTTTATAGTGGAGATAGATAAATGAATGGATGGATGGATGGATGGATGGATGAATGGATGATAGAAAGAAACTATATTAGAAATTTAAACATCTTAGTATTATTATAAAAATGATTTTGACCTCACAGGCCCTCTGAATGGTTCTCAGGGAACCTAGGAGTCACTGAACCACCCTTTGAGACCACTAAACTAGATGATATATGGTCATCCAGAACAACATAAGTTCACAGAAGTCAGGAACTATTTTTATTTCTCTATCTGTACCCTCAGTATTTTGCACATAGTAAGCATATAATAAATGCCATCAGGATTAGATGAATACCAAGATTCCTTCTAGCTCTCACTTCCAGACTTCCTGAAATGATAGTATCTCACTGGTAAATGTTTATTCACCATCCATTCACTACTCCTTAATATTCTGGGCATCTCACAATCACCACCATTGCTCCATTGGAACCTCTAAATCACTAAATCCAGTGGCCTTGTCAAAATATTCATCCTCCTTAAAATCACTGCACCATTTGACACTGTAGACCATAGGCACCATACCCTTGATTTCCTTGACAGACTTGGTTTTTCTCCTGCCCTTCTGGGTGATTACTGTTACTCAAATTCCATGGATACTTTCTTTCTCTTGGCAACCCTTGAACACTGGTCAACTTCTCTGCTCTTTCTACACATTTTTTCCCTTTTGTGATTTTCATTCATTCCCTAACTTCAACTAGTACCTACTAGAAAATTCCTTCAAAATCTATACCTATCATCTAATTTCTAGTTTCAATTCCTAACCTGCCACTGGATATCTCCACCTGTATGCTCAATCTACTGATACTTCAAATTCCATGTGTTCAAAACAAGACTCATCTTGTCTCCCCACCCCAAAAGAAGCTCCTTCTGACTTCTCATATTTCTCTCAAATTCTCTAAGTCACCCAGAGACAAATCTGAATCTTCACTCCCTATGCCTAACATTTTTTCACCCCTTTCCATTCCCATCATCTCTAGTTCAGACTTTTATCATCTCTCATTTGGTGTACTACAATAATTTTCCAATTATTTTCCCCATTTCTGCTCTTTTATCAGTCCAATATATCCTTTATGCTGATTTCTTCCAAATGCATACCCTCTAACATCACTTCCTTGGTCACCTCCCAATTGTACCCCATTGCCCATAGAATGAAGTCTGTCAACTTATAACTTGCCATTCCAGTCTAAACTTCCATTATTTCTCCTACCGTCACCTGGGCAAGTCACTTAACCCCAACTGCCTAGCCTTTACTGCTCTTCTGCCTTGGAACCAATACTTAGTACTAATTCCAAAATGGAAGTTAAGGGTTTAGAAAAAACATAGGAAAACTGAGGTATCTTATTTGTTTGTGCCACAGCTAAGTGGCACAGTGGATTGTGTTCAAAGCTTGAAGTCATGAAGAATCACCTTCCTTAGTTCAAATCTTGTCTGAGACACTTACTAGTTTAATAACTCTGGGCAAGTTACTTAATCTTGTATGCCTCAGTTCCTCACCTATAAAATGACCTGAGGAAGGAAATGGCAAATCACTCCAATATCTCTGCCAAAAAAAAAGCAACAACAAAAAATGACTCAAATGGGGTCATGAAGAGTCAAACACACTGAACAACAAAAGTTATTTGTTTGGTTCAAGGTCAGATGAAAAGCATCTCTCTATTGTTATTTAAATGCCCCATAATTTCAGTTTCTCAGATTTTATGGTAGCATCAGTCCAAGAAAATAGTATAATATATTACTAGATGTATCTTGCCCCAATATTCCCAAAGACTAGGGAGTTTTATGTAGCTAGTGTTTACATAACTCTTCAAGGTTTGCAAAGCATTTTACAAATATTAGTTTGTTTTGTCTTCACAACCACCATGGATAGACAGAAGTTAAATGTCTTGCTCAGGGTCACACTGCTAGTACATGTCTAAAGTTTTATTTGAACTCAGGTCTTACTGACTCCAGATCAAGCACTCTATCCACTGTGCCATCTATCTGCCTAGTGAATTAAGATTAAAAGCAGTCAAGAAAGTATGATTCAGCAATTTAACATTCAAAATGTTAATTCAGTCTTAGAGTTTTTATTCTTATTATCATTAATAATAATAGCTTGCCTTTCTGTAGCACTTGTCAGTTTATCCCTAAAAGGTAACAATTCCAAGATGATTATTATCAACTCTATTTTATAAGTAAGGAAACCAAAACTCAAGTGGGTTAATTGATTTGCCTATTGTCATGTAGGAAATCAAAATGAAAAGTGAAGATAGAATCTGTCTTCTGACTTTCAAATCAATTACTCTTTCTATTCCTTCATGCTATCCCTTGTATTAACTGAAATATGTACAAGGGAGGCAGTCAATAGACCATATTTGGAATGCTGTGCTGCTTTTGAATTGTAGTGCTAGAGAAAAATTTTGAGAGTCCCTTGGAGAGCATGGAGATCAAATCCAGTCAGTACTTTCAATCTATTCACTGGAGGGTCATTTCCAAATGAAGCTTCATTTAACTTTTTTATTTATGTTTAATATATTTGTTATTTAATATATATTTAATTTTTTCTAAAATAACTTTTAGAATATATTCATTTTCATATATTTAACATAGAAAATTCTTATATATTTAATTATTCATTAGTACTTTGACCACATAATGAGAGGGCAGGATTCATTGAAAAAGATCCTGGTATTGGGAAAGATTGAAGACAAAAGGAGAAAGGGACAACAGAAAATGAGATGGATAGAGAGTGTCATGGAAACTATGAACATGAACAGACTTTGAAAGAGTGGGGCTGGATTGCTAGAGCCCCTGAGTCATGAAGAGTCACAGAATGACAAGTTCAGTTCTGGGTACCATGATTTAAGTAAATATTAACCAGATAGATTATGTACAGTGAATGAAAATCAAGATAGAGTAGTTAGACCAGAGAGCATGTCTTCTAAAGAATAATTGAACATAGAGGACATAATGCAAAGTTTTCTTCAACTAATTGAAAAATCTATCATGTGAAAGAGGAATTGTTGGATTTATCCTCTGAGATTTCAGAACACAAAATTAGGCAAATGGTTGTATATGACTTGGAAGCACATTTTATCTTAATATAAAGAAAGATGTAAATGATAGAGCTGTCCAAAAGTTAAATGAGCTGCCTCCATAGATAGTGAGCTCCCCAGCAATCGAATGTTCAAAAAGAGGTCACCTACTTCAGGAATATTACAGAAAGAATCCATGTGTTGAGTATAAGATTGGACTAGATCACTCATTTCCTTTTCACTCTAAATTTCAGTGATCTCAATTATAGTTTTATAATTTATTTCCTGTGGTTCTACAGATACTGCTGGGTCAGAAATACAACACTTCCGTGGACTGGTGGTCCTTTGGTGTTCTCCTCTATGAAATGCTAATTGGTCAGTCACCTTTCCATGGCCAAGATGAAGAAGAGCTCTTCCACTCTATCCGAATGGACAACCCCTTATACCCAAACTGGCTTCAGAAGGATGCAAAGGATCTTTTAGTAAAGGTAAGACATCCATCAAGGCAAAAGAAGAAAGCCTTGAGAATTTTCTATGTTCAGTTTTTTTCTTTGTACACAGGTTTTTATTAAACAAGACTAGTAATAGAACATCTTTTTTGTTTAATGAATAAACATAAATCTCTTTATTAGAGAAATTGTATTCATTGCTAGTGTGGCCATATCTATGGGTTAATTCTTTTAAAATTAGAACTGATATTAGCACATATTTATTATCTCTTCATTTTATTATATTATCTTGGGTAGTCACATTCTATTCTTGGAATGACAGCTCGTAAAAATTTCAAGAAAATGAGAAGATACATATGAACATCATATATTAGATAAGATTTTTATTCACTGTTGATCCTTTCATTGGAACATGTTCTCCCTCCATATCTATTCCTATTGGATTCTCTGCCTTAAAGATCCAACTAAAAATCCCATCTTCTACAGGAAGTAGAATTTAGTTCTAAGTTGTAAACATCCTGGACAAGTTTTGAGTTGGGTTTTATATAGAGAAGTTAAGTTCCAAGATGTTTCTTTTTAATTATTTTCTATTTATCCTACATAGAGCTTCTTCGAATATATTTATTTGCATGTTGTCTACTAAGTTAGACTGTAAGTTCCTTGAGGGTAGGGACTATCTTTTGGTTCTTTTTGTATCCTTATTGCTTGGTACATAGTAGGTAGGCACTTAATAAATGATTATTGACTAAAACAGAAAACTCAAATGCAATGTCAGAAAGTTACCCTTATTTTTTAAATCCAAAAAAATTTTAAGTATCTCCTGTGTGCTAAGTATTACACTAGATACTCATTCTATATATTATACTAGATAATCATTATATAGATACATAAGTATTACATGAGATATACTAGATGATACTAAATATTATACTAGATGAAAAATGGCACAATACCTTCCCTCAAACAGATTACAATTAAATAAAGAGGATACATTTAATTAAATATGATTTTGTTTAATGGTAGAGTATGTTAGAGGCAAAGAAAATATTAGGCAAAGTAGCCATGTATGTGACTAGAGGGCAGGGCAGGACACTTTGTCCCATGTACTGGCTCTCTCCTATGTCTGGAATGCTCTCTCTTCTCAACTCTGCACCAAGTTTTCCTATCAACTCAACTCAAAACCTTCTCCAGGAAACCTTTCCAGGTACACCAATCCCCACAGTTTCTACCCTCTGATTTTCTTTTATTTACAACAAAATAGACCCTGTATGTATGGAATCATTTGCATATTATCTTTTTGTTAGAATGTGAAGTCTTTGTGGAGGGATTGGGGTTTGAGGGCAAGGGATAGAGTACAGTGTTTCTTGTCTTCCTTTGCATCCCCAGCTCTTAGCACAGTGCCTGGCAACTAGTAAGGGCTTAATAAATATTATTATTAACTGGCTGACTGAGCCTTTTTTTAACATGGAAATAAAAATAAAGTCCTTTGTTAATAAAAATACGATTTGATCTTAGTTCTAATCTGATTTCTTACTCTTTGAATAGTGTCTCACACTTAATAACAATCCAAATTGAATTTGCAAGTATAAAAATAGTACCAGCCTAAATGGTATTTTTCTCCAAGAGTAAAAGAAAATACTGTTTTCTTACAGAACAATATTGGAAATTATATCAGAATTGTTTTCAATATGCAAAACACAACTCAAAACTTGTGGGTCTCCATCTCTCTTTGGGATGTCAAGACATTGGATTTGAGGAATCCTAGACTCTTTTCTACAGAACATATCGAGCTTAATGGAACCAGGGAGCAAAACGTCCAGTTCTCTTGGTTGTAAATTTTAGGCAACAGTGAACAAACAAAAGCTCACTGGATTTGGAGCTCGATTTAAGTCATATCTCTGATCCAACACTTAGCACAGTAGAGGAAGATGAGGACAAGAGGATGGAGGAGGACGATGATTGGCAGTTAGGTGGCAAAATGGAATCAAGAAGATGGAAGTTCAAATCCAACTGCAGACTCTCCCTAGCTATGTGACCCTAGGGACCTTAACCCCAACTGTCTAGCCCTTCCTGCTCTTCTGACTTGAAACTGATACTATCAATTCTAAAACAGCCATTACATGTATATATTTAATCCCAGGATCTCCCATCTCTAGACCTGGCTCTCTATCCATTAAGCCACCTAGCTGTCCCTAGGCCTTTTTTAAAAAGGTCTGAAAATAATATAAACTGAAATTCAAGGAGAGAGTGTGAGAGAGGAATAAAAGAACACTTTTGTATTAGTCAGAAGACCTGAATCTATCTTAGATTCACCATAAAGTAATCTCTCTAAGTCTTGGTTTCTTCCTCTGTAAAATAAATAATCCTTATAATACTAGCAATATCCAGCCTGCAGAATTCAATTCAATCAGATAATGTATGTAAAGTTTTGTAGTTGTAAACACTATAAGATAATGAATTGTTATTGTTATTATTAAACTAACCCATAAAAATGTCAAAATTTCAGTCACATAAAATAAGCTACCAGAATGTATAGTGCATACTCCTTTTTTTTTTGCATTAAAATATATAGACATAGGTCTTAATCCAAACCCTATTTTTGCTCTGTCTTCTACATGGTTCCCCTGGTAATGGTAAGAAAGAGTTACCACAGTATGAGGCCTGGGCACCAGCAAATGAAAAGAGGCCTATAAAATAAATAAGACACAGGAGGTCTCTTAAGGCTCCTGATCTATGATCCAATGAACTCTAAGCAGGAAATCCCCATCCCAATTGCTTCCAAAGATGAGAGTAGGTCTAGAAAGACAAGCTGAGAACAATCCTCTTTTCATGCATTGTGACAAATTGGTTTTAAGTCAACTTAGAAAACATGGAGAGATAGTTTGTTTTCCCTAAAATCCATGTGTTCCCAAGCAACAAAGAGCACAGGACTGGGTATTGGGAGAAACTGAGACCTTGCCCCAATTCCATCATTAGCACCTTCTTTATATGACCTTAGGTGATTAACTTGACATCTTTAGTACCTAGTTTTCTTCTCCTCTAAAAAAAAAAAAAAGAGAATTGAACTAAATTCTACCACATCGTTCATTATATCCAACTGTGATCACTCACTGAGTTCTCAATGGCTATGGAGAAGTAATTCTGGGATAGTATTAGGAAAACCTAGATTTTAATCCCATTTCTGCCACAAATTAGCTGGATAAGGGGCTGAGATTAGATAACACCAAGGTTCCTTGCACATCTAAGATTATAGTTCTATAACTGAACAGCAAACATGGAGGAATAGCATGGCTCAATGGAAAAATCAGTGGCCCAGAAGTCAAACAACATGAATTCAATTCCCAGTTCTGATGAATTCTACCTCTATGCCTAAGGACAAGCCATTTTACATCCCTAGGTCTCAGTTGCCTTGTCCATAAAATAAGGAAATTGGACTTAGCTGTAGGAATCACCAGTGGGAGATCTATGATCCTTTGAGAACTCAAAGTCCACCTTGTCTACACTAAACCTGAAGGAAAATCCTCTCTATAAACTCCTGACAAGCGGTCATTGAGCCTTTGGAAGACGTTCAGTAATGGGAAATTCACCATACAATTGAAAAGATAAGATAAACATACCCAACAGACCAAGAGGACTCTCTAAATGTGCTGAAGGGATGGGAGGAGCTGATGACAGGTGGAATTAATCAATGACTACTTCACAAAGAAGTGAATTTTGAGTAGGATTTTTAAAAAGGGGAAGAAATCCTTTGCAAAAGGTAGGAAAGAATTTACTTCAGATCATAATAATGTCATTTCCAGAGGTAGAAACTAGAATGAAATCTGAAGGGTACAGAAAAGGACTAGAATGGAGCCTCTGTTAAAAGGAATAAACTAAATTGGTTGTTAAAACAGGATATTAATTGATAACAAAGCATAAAATGTAAGATGAGAAGTTTGTTTTAATTAAATTTTACTCTAGCTCATAATGATTTCATGACCTTTTGGGGGCAGCTGGGTGACTCAGTGGATAGAGAACCATCCTAGAACGGAGTGGTCCTAGGTTCAAATCTGGCCTCAGACACTTCCTGGCTATGGGACCCAAGGAAAGGCATTTAATTCCCATTGTCTTGCCCTTACTGCTCTTCTGCCTTGGAACCAATACACAGTATTGATTCTCTAAGACAGAGATTAAGGGTTTTATTTTTTTTTTTTAATTCACATTTCTCTAGGCATAGTTGGGATATATTGTTCCAGGCCTGGGTTATGATTCACTATATACACTATTATGGATCATTGTATTGGCCCATAGGCTTAGTTTCTGATTCTACCTTTGCCTTTTACTTGCTATGTGGCATTAAACTATTAACCACTTATCTTTGTGCCTCTGTTTCTGCCTTCATCAAATGAATTTGGATGAATTTACTAGGTAAGACAGCAAGGATATATTCAGAAATGAGGCTAATTTAAGAAAAGAAAGATTTCAATAAAAATAATTTTTAAAAAAGAGATGCATTTGAATCCCAATTCAGTCACATATTAGCTGTATAACCTTGGGCAAGTTCTTTCATATCTCTGGGCCTCAGTTTTCTCATCTATAAAGTGAGAGTATTTCAACAGAAATGTCCAAGACCCCTTCCAATAATAATGTTTAAGATAGTATGTATGATTATGTTATTATGTATACTAGCATATTATATATTATTATATATAATTATATTGGAATTCATATGTGTATAATTTTTATTATGAACTTCAGAGGTATAGTGTTTAAATGTTTAAAAACTCCTTTCCTTACTACTCAATCAGTTAGGTAATAATAAGTATTATTTCCATTTTATATATTTACAAAATGAGGCTCAATGACATGCCCAGGGTCACACGAAAGGATCCAAACCTGAATCTACTGGTTTTTTAATATTCTTTCTTTAAAATTATATTATTCCCAATTCCCTATATCCTATAGGAAATGCAATACCTAACAATGTAAAATCTCCCTAATGCAGGGTCTTCTAGAAATTCTGAATAAAACTGAATTTTCCCTAAAGGAAATATTGTGTAGATTTCATGCCAGCATTCTACAACCTTTAGCATTCACCAAGCATTAATTAACATAGAGTAATGCAGATGGACAGCTAGGTGTCAGGCCTGTAGTCAGGAAGTTGGTGTTGTTCATTCATTTTCAGTCATGTGCAACTGCAGTGGTTTGCCATTTCCTTCTCTGGCTCATTTGACAGATGAGAAAACTGAGGCAGACAGAGTTAAGTGACTTGCCTAGGGTAACACAGTTAATGTGCATCCTGGCTGGAGATTGGTCTTGAATAGACCTAAAATAGGTCATGCTGGGGGATGGACCACACTCCCTCCTCCTGTTTCCTGGCTTGGGATTGGTCCTGAATTGGACCAATCCCGTGCTAGAGAGGGGCCACGCCCCCTACTTCCAGACCATGGGATTGGTCTATATAAGGGCCAATTCTATGCCTAGGTGGGTTCTCATTTGGCGAGAGGAGTAGTGAAAGTGGTTAGTTAATTACAGCTGGGAAAACTCCAGTTGCCTTTTGTTTCAATAAAGTATTTAAAAGATAGGAGAGAGAGAGAAGAGATTTTCTTTTAGCTTTTTTTCTATAAGACCCAAGTTCAAATTTGGCCTCAGACACATACAAGCCTGGATAAGTCGCTTAACCTCCACTGCCCGTTTCCTCGTTTGTAAAATGAGGATAGTCATTATACTATCTCTCAAGGTTGTTGTGAAGATTTCATGAGATCGTGAATGCAAGGCACTTAGTTATTGTTAATATTATTATTCAATGGATGAAATAGATGACCATTAGGCAGCCAAAATACTTCACTAGGAGCCTCTCAATCTCAAAAGAGAGTGAAGAGGCACATCAGGTAGAAATTCTGTGGCAGTTATGAAAGACCATGGAGAAGGGGCAGGGCCGCCCTAGATGGATTGTGATTTGCTATTGCTTTGAACCTCAAAGTCAATGAGATCACAAATCCATTGAGTGAGTGAACTCTTTTTTTTTTTTAACCCTGACCTTCCATCTTGGAATCAATACTGTGTATTGGCTCCAAGGCAGAAGAGTGGTAAGGGATAGGCAATGGGAGTTAAGAGACTTGCCCAGGGTCACACAGCTGGGAAGTATCTGAGGCCAGATTGGAATCTAGGACCTCCTGTCTCTAGGCCTGGCTCTCAATCCACTGAGCCACCCAAGAGAGTGAACTCTTATGCATCAAGGGAAATTGTATTCCCCCAAGAATAACACCTGGGACATCATTCTCCCATTAGTTATGTAGAATAAACTCTTTTGTCTTCCCTGCTTACTCAATATATAGTGTCCTATCTTGTTTGTTTGGGAAATGATGGAAATCTAAAGCCCTGGAACCAAAACATCTTTTTACAGAAACATCTTTTTCAAAAAGAAAAAAAGTCTCTTATAAAAGAGATATTCCCGAGAAGGGGTGAACAATGGAGGAGAAAATCCTCAGGCACTTATATGTCACCAGCTGACAAGTGCTGAGCATTGGTGGCAGACCTCAATAGCCTCAAACCAATTCCCCCCTGGACAGCCAGATAAATTTAACAAAACCCAAACTGCATGCTGGCTGTTTACGTAAGAGGCCTACTATTTCCTATAAATGTAAACCACCCTTCTTGACAGCCTTTATGGACAAAGGCAAGTCTTTCTTCATGAGAATTTATTTCTTCAGTGCAGCGCCCTGCCCCAGATCTGCTGATTCCAACCTACAGGAGTGAAGTCTCCTGCCAAATCCAGGACCCCAGGGCACTCTGATTTGCTATAGGGCAGGCAGCAATTTACTCTGCTGTGTGGAACTAGAAAGAAGATTGGACACAGAAATCAGTCTCAGAGTGCCCCCCTGCTTATAAATTTTATTTTTATTTTCCCTAGAAGATAAAGAAATCCAGGAATAAATATATTCAACTCACAAGATAGTTTTTCATTCGGTAGAATGGATTCTGAGTATGAATTCAATATGTTGAAAAGCTATGTCACATTCAGGGAGAGCACAATGAATTTGGAAGCAAGAGACATGGATTCATGTATCAGCACAATACCAAGCTTTATCTACCCAAGCCTCAGTTTTCCAGTCTTTTAAATGGAGATAATACTTCTATTGTTTTTCCTCAAAGGGATAATGAGGAAGGTACCTGTGTACCATCATTCACCCCTTCTTGGGAATATCTCTTTTATAAAAGACTTTTTTTCTTTTTGAAAAAGATGCTTCTGTAAGCAGTGTGTAGAATGGACAGAGAGTTGGCCTCATAGTCAGGAAAACAAAACTTCAAAATTTGTCTCCATACATCCTTGTGTGACCCTAAATAAATCTCTATGACAATTCTCTAAGACCATAAGCTGAAGAATGGTTACTTAACTATATTGTTAAATAAAAACTTTTTTTAACTAAGAGTTCCATACTCTTTGCCTCAGTTCCCTCTATAAAATGGAATTGACCAGGACCCTACCACTTCTGAATTCTATGCTCATATAATTCACATTTGTTCTTGAGTCACTAGCAAAACATCTTATGAGGATCAAAAAGAAGAAAAATTTAAAGGGAAAACAGGAGAGATGAAGAATACGTGAGAAAAGCATGAAGTATATTGACTGAAAGGTTCTTAAAAATTCTTAAGAGGGAGACATGCCCAAGAGGGGTAGCTAGCCTTCCACACTCCTTCCCACCCTAGAAAGAAAAATTTGGATAGGAAAGGGAGACTACTGGCTCTCAGAGAAAAGAAAAAAAGAAACAGACACAAAGCATCTTAGAGACCAAGACTGAAGGTTCAAGCCCCGGTTTACATCAGTCCGTGCCATAGTAGTCAAGAGTCAACCACCTCATACCTAGCAGATTGGCTAATGTGACAGCAAAGGAAAGTAATACATGTTGGATTGGATGTGGTAAAATTGGGACACTAATGCACAGCTGGTGGAGTTGTAAATTAATCCACCCATTCTGGAAGGCAAATTGGAACTATGCCCAATGGGCACTAAAAGACCACATGCCCCTTTGATCCAGCCATAGCACTACTGGGTTTATACCCCAAAGAGATCATAAGGAAAAAGAGTTGTACAAAAATATTGATAGCTGCGCTCTTTGTGGTGGCAAAAAATTGGAAAATGAGGGGATGCCCTTCAATTGGGGAATGACTGAATAAATTGTGGTATGTGTTGATGATGGAATACTATTGAGCTCAAAGGAATACTGAACTGGAGGAATTCCATGTGAACTGGAACAACCTCCAGGAATTGATGCAGAGTGAGAGGAGCAGAACCAGGAGAACATTGTACACAGAGACTGATACACTGTGATACAATCAAATATAATAGACTTCTCTATTAGTAGCAATGCAATGATCCAGGGCAATTCTGAGGGACTTATGAGAAGGAACTCTCTCCATATTCAGACGAAGAACTGTGACTGTAGAAACACAGAAGAAAAAACATTTCCTTGATCACGTGGTTCAATGGGGATGTGATTGGGGATAGAGACTTTAAATGATCACTCTATTGTAAATATTAATAATATGGAAATAGGTCTTGATCAATGATACATGTAAAACCCAGTTGAATTGCTCATTGGCTATAGGAGGGGGGGAGGGAAAGAATATGAATCATGTAACCATGGGAGAATATTCTTAATTAATTGATTTAATAAATAAATTTTTTAAGAAGTCAGCCTCATCACCCTATTCCAATAAGACAGATGTTGGATGGATTGGGGGAAGAGTTGGGAGGTGCCTGTCTCTTTTGGAACATAAGCCAACTGAAGGCAAAAATCATGCTTCTTATTTTCAAAGAACTAGGTTCCAAGAAGTTTTGTCCACTGATTCACATTAGCTATTTTGAGGGGAATTTGAATGGAGATTTGCAATGACCTAGTTTTGAATTTGTTAAATTGGACTAGGTTTAAAAATTAAGTCAAGATACTTTTTAAACATAGAGCTTTCTAGATAGATCTAAACTCAGAAGCTGGTAGAAATGAAGGAATGAATAAAGGGATTGGGGGGGGGGGGAATTTAGGTTATTTAGTAAATTTCCCAACTGAAGATGTTCCCTAAGAGCATATCATTCTCAAATATGGAGTCAGTAATAAACCTACAGTATCCCTCTCTTCCAAAGCCTATATTCTCTATAATATATCGGTATTACCCAAAAAAAGTTACCCAAAAATAACATGTTATTTGGAAGTCAGGAAAAAACCTCAAGTAAGAAGGTGGAGGAAATATAAAAGGAAGACTGTGTTGTTATCAAAACTGTTGTAGGAAGATCTGCGTATAATTGACTCTTTTCTCTAGTAACTGTCAAGATCTTTGATAAAGGGAGAAATAGAATATTACCGTGGGTATGATAGAGGATGGGAACTGAATCTTCAGATGGGAATTTTTTAAATAAATGATTATAAAAATAAAATTTATTTTAAAAAAGAGAAAAATAAAGCAAATAGCTATCTGAAAGAGAAAGATTTGCTCACAAAAGAAAGCAAGGAAATTACTGTTTCAGTTTAAATAAGCAGATCTACGACATCCATAAATTAAGGATATAATTCTTAAGGGAAACCCTCAAAATGAAGAGGATTATGGCACAGTAGATAGAGGACTGGCCTTGGAGTCATAGAGATCTAGGTTTGAGTCCTGCCTCTCACATAAAATAGCTGTATGACCATGGGCTTAATTAACCCCTTGGTGTCCCAAGAAACTTTCAAAGACCCTAAGTCACAGGTGAATTACAGATCTGCCTCAGTGGAGGGGCAGATCCAACCTAAAATTATAACAAATCCATATTATATGACAATAAATAAAATGGTTAGCTTTTCCAGTGCTAGGTGATGCTTTGCCCAACAGGAAAAAAAGCTACTTTCACCTGACTTCTGGTACAAAACCAAAGGAGAAAAAAGGAGCAACTGCATCCATGTACTGCTCTACCCCTTAGAAAGTCAACAGCATTTTTTAAGCACCAGGCACTTTGCTAAGCAGAGGGGATATCGTGAGAGGTTTAGAAAATTAAGTAATTAAAACTACCCCTGTTCTTAGGGAGCTTACAATCTAATGGAGAGGACAACATGCGAACAACTATAGTCACAGAAAGCTAAAAGAGAGAGAACAGAATTCCTGCATTTTCCACTCTACATCTTCTTCATTATTTCTGATCTAGTCAGATTCTAGGTAATTACCTCCTCTTCCTGAACTGAATTACTAAAGCTTGTTCCTCAGCTTCTCCAAAGGATTGGAAGGAAAAGTCCTAACTTCTTCATTTTCGGCTAGATCTCAGGATCATTGTGGATGCTATTAGACCTTTCTAAAACAACTCACCAGGTTTGAATCAAGAAGATCCTGCCCTGATGGCAACAGAAAGCTGTTTTCTCCAGCCAAACTCTTTGACCTGTTACTGGCCCCTCACCCATACAAGGGGTGGGGAGGATGCCCATAATCAGATTTCAGTTGGAAATGATAATATCACCAAGATAGCTAAGTGAACTGACTTCTAATAGGAGAAAAGAAAAATAGAAGGGCAAAAAAACTAAGAAAGGTAGAGGAGAAAATGAGTATTTACAGCATCATCATTATTGAGAGTGTTTACATATTTCTTTAAGATTTTGAAAGTGCTTTAAATTATTATCTCATTTAGGGGCAACTAGGTGGCTAAGCGGATGGAGAGTTAGGCTTGGAGATAGGAGGTCCTGGGCTCAAATCTAGCCTCAGGTACTTCCTACTTGTGTGATCCTGGGCAAGTCATTTATTCTAAAATGCCTAGCCCTTACCATTCTTTTGCCTTGGAACCAATTCTTAGTATGAATTCAAAGTCAGAAGGTGAGGGTTTAAAAAAAAATTATTTCATCTGAGCCTCAGCACCAGCCTATTTTCTCATCTCCATTTTATAGATGAGGAAATTAAAGTAGCTAGTAAGTGTCTGAATCAGATTTGAACTTAGGTCTTCTAGACTTCAGATGTGACACTCTACTGGGTCAATTACCTTAAAAGGATTAGATCTAAAATATTAGATGGGGTATCTAATCAATCATCAAATCAATCACCAAATATTTCTATAGATTTTCCCCCTACTTTGTTGTTGTTTTTTCAGTTTTATCCAATTATTGTTGACCCAATTTGGGGTTTTCTTGGCAAAAAATAAAATGCTGGAGTGGCTTGCCATTTCATTCTCCACTTCATTTTATAGTTGAAGAAACTGAAGCAAACCAAGTTAAGTGACTTGCCCAGGGTCACACCACTAGCATCTGAAGGCAGATTTCTTCCTGACTCCAGAGCCCGTGCTCTATCCACTGCATTACCTAGCTGCCCCATTTTTTCCTACTGTTTTAGAAGAATTATGGAAAAAGAAGTATTGACAGTAACAAAGAGGTATAAGATCTCGGTCTCTGCCCCCAGGGACCATCTAATTGAAGAACTAGGATACAGACATTAGACAGATGGAGAGGGAATTTTTTCTCATCTGTATCTTGTAGCTAATGTGATCTAAGGCCTGCCTGCTTCTTAAATGCATGGGTCTATGCTCATTTTAATCTGATAAAATGTAAACTCCTTGAGGGTGGGAGCCATTTCTTTTTTTTTTTTTAAATCCTGGTAACCTCAGTTCTAGCACCATGATTTACACTAGAGTAGGGGCTTCATAAATAGTTGTGGAGTTGCACTGAATAAGATAACTAGCAGTATAATGCAGCCTACAATGAAGCAAATGAGTAGTACAGGAAATAAGGATTTTAGCAGCTCAGATGAGGAAGAGATGACTGTTGGCTCAGATAATCCAGGGAAGAGACACGGGAGTTTGGACCAACAGCAATGAGCAGGATTTGGAATGGAAGGTAGCCTGGATGGGAAAAATGGAATGAATACTATACAGAGGGAAGAATATGCATGGTATATGCTATAAGGGGAATATACTAGTGTGACTAGGGCAGAATGTTCACCTGGGGGAATAAAAAGGCAATTGAGAATTAATTTAAGAATTAAAAAATAAATAAATCCAGTTGATTTAAGACTATTAGAGAGCAAACCCAGACAGCCAGGATATCTGTTACTTTTCTAGGTCTAATGTTTAGACTTTATTCCTCCTTAAGATCTTATTCATGTTTTATTTAAATTTGAAGTTCTTTAATTTCTTTTCTGTCCTTTCTAATATTGGCTTTGACAATGGGGGAAATTGAATCAATGGGAAAAGAAGGAAAACATATGTAGTCCCTGGGAGATTATTAAAGAGGACTTTTAACTTATGTTTCTGACATAGGCAGGTTTACAAGCAAGACCTTAGCGACTTTGAAAGCCATTTTCATCTCTAACTAGCTAGCAAAAGAATACCAAAAGAACATTTTGAAAACTCTTAGGGGTCATTTTTCAGAATGCCAAATTGTATCCATATAATGCCTATATTTACAAAAAGGGAAAGAATTGAGCTAATTAAAAGAAAATCCAAGTTGGCAAAGAACGTGGTTCAATTCAACAAATTGCCAGGCACTGGGGATGCAAAGACACAAATGAAACAATTCCTGCCCTCAAGAATCTTCTGATCAAATAAGGGAACTATGCCACATACACAATGAAGTATGGCAAAAGACAAACTTCTCTGGAGAAATTTGAAGGAAAGGTAATTTTCATCTAGGGATAGAGGTAAACGAAAGAAGGAAAAGAAGGATTTTAAAGGCAAAAACCTTGCAGGGAGTATGTTCCAGGCATGTGGGAAGGGCTTTGCCAAAGATTCTGAACCCCCCTGACAGTCTAGTGAATCCTATGGAACCTTTGTCAAAATAATGTTTTTAAATGCATAAAATGTAATCCAAAAAATTATATTGAATTAAAGAAGTAATTATTCACAGTGTATAGTTGGAAATTCTTGAACCCACAATCCCTGGCCTTGGGCCCTATAAGTGCAATACATATATTACCTTAAAAACAACAACTACTATACAACCCACATTCACAGACCCTCTGAAATCATAGAAACAAGGTTAAGAAAGCCTGGTTAATGTGAATGCCCCAAGGGAGGAGAACATAAGAAAAGAGCTGGGAACAGCAATAAATTGTTAAATTGGCCTTGAATGTTGAACACGTGAAAGGGAATATTGTGCAATAAGTCAAGAAAGGTAAACCAGAGCCAAGTTGTTGCTGCTGTTCAGTCATTTCAGTCATGCCTGACTCTCTGTAGTCCCAATTTGGGTTTTCTCAGCAGTGATACTGGAGTGGTTGGTCATTTACTCCAGATTATTTTACATATGAGGAAACTGAGGCAAACAGGGTTAAGTGACTTGCCCAGGGTCCCATTTGCCCAGTAAGCATCCAAGACCCTTTAAATATCAGGCTAAGGAGTTTGTTTATATTTTATCCAAGAGGGAATCACTGAAGGTTTTTGAGTAAGACAGTAAAATGATCAGATCTGCAAATTAGGACAATTAGGATCAGAGATTTACAGTTGAAAGAGACCTTAGAGATCTTCTAGTCCAATTTCCCCACTTTACAGATGAGGAAAGTGAAGCCCAAAGAAGGAAAGTTAGTTGCTTAAGATCACACACAGAGCTGGAACTTCAAGGCAAGTCATTTGTGTTCAAAACCATTGGTTTTTTGTTTGTGTATTTATTTGTTTGTTTTTTTAATTGTGGAATGACACTGCTGCCTTCCCATATGATAGCAGGAAGAAATAAATGCTCCACACTTTGCCTACCTTTGATTATATTGTTCCCTATACCTAGAATACATAATGAACTGGATTTAATCATTTAACTTTGGGGGTCAGGAGAAGATGTCTGATAAAGAATGGATACTTTGTAGGTGAATGGAAATGGAACATTCCAAAGGAAGCTAAAGGCATAGGCAAAGGCATAGAGGCAGGAATGCCTGAATCAAATTCAGGGGACCGGTGAAAATTCATTTGAAATCGAAAGCTTGTATAGAGGGGAAATGGAAGGTAAAACTGTAAAGGTAGCTTGACTACCATCTGTGAAGGTCCTTGAATGCCATGTCAGGAGTTGGTACTTGACTCTCTAGGCTGGAAATTCTAAACCTGGGGTCTGGGAACTTCTTTTTAATGTTTCAATATCAATTGTCAATATACTTGGTTTCCTTTATAATACTATGCACTTTATTTCATGTATTTATCAATTAGATGTACATATTATATGAACTTAATATATTATAACATTATATATACATATGATATAAATTTGTTTCACAACATTTAATATATGCGTACATTAATTTCTGCATTGTGTGCAAATTTTATAAATTCTATGAATATGATTTAATATAATGTAATATATTAATTATACATGCATAATGAACTTAATGTGTTGTGTGAAATATATTTACCAGTTATATCTACATATTATATTAATCTAATATGTATGAAATATGCATATACTGATTTTTATATTCTGTATGATATACTTATTACATGTATATATGTATATTTGTCCAACATCCTTATTAATCCTATGTAATACATTTATTGTCATGTAGAATATATTTCTATTATAGATGTATAATTATAATTATGTATCATGTATATTATATAAATATATGAATTTCATCTATATGTAATATGTATACTAACTACATATACATATTATATGAACTTATTGCTTATAATATATTTATCAATTATATATTATATGAATCTAATATATTATGAGATATATTTATCATATATATGTTTCTTTATGTATAATAGTTATATGTAATGTGTATAATATTGATATATAATAATACCTATATGAATTTAGCATGTGTATGATATATATCAATTATATATGCAGTGTATGTTAATCTAGCATGTTATGTGTGATATATTTATAAAATATATTTACAATATTATTCTGAGGATAGGTCCATAGGCTTCACCAGAATGTTGATTGGGAAGGGGTAGGGATATCTATGACACTAAAAAAGATTTTAAGAACCTCTTCTCTAGCCATTGATTTTTGAGCAAGAAAGTTATGAGAAAAGCTGTTTTTTTAAGATTACTTTTTATGGCATGGAAGGGAGAGAGGAGCCAAGCTGTAGGGATTTGCCTGAGCTCTCCCAAATTCCCCTCCAAACATCTTTGAAGTAATGCCTTAAATCAATGATATGGAGGATGGAATTTAAAAAAAGGTTTACCTTTAAGAAGAAACAATTAAATATTATAAGGACAGTACAGTATTCTGAGCATGAGTTAATATTGGGGTAAAAAAAGTGACAGTAAAAATGGAAAATAAGAAACAAATACAAGAAAAGTTGTAAAGAGTGAACAGAACTATTATGGGGAGTAGAGAAAAGAATAAGTGAAAGATGTTCGAGATCATAAGTTTGGAGAGATAGGAGAAAAACTAATAAAAATAAAGTCAGAGGACAAAGGTAGCAAGGTTAATTTAGACATGTTGACCTTAATTAAGCAGTGAGTTCGAGGAGACATGCTTAGCGGGCAACTTTATGTCATATATGTTGAAAATTGTATTTTACAATCAAAAAGGCACTGGATTTGGAGTCAAGATTCAAGTTAAAAATCACAGCTCTAATCCTCACAACCTGCATGGCCTTGGGCAAGTCATTTACTATTTTCTTATATGTAAAATGAAGGGTTATTCACACAAATTCTAAGGTTCATGAATTCTAACTGTAAACCTATGAGTCTAGGATCCTATTCCCTTTCCCATACTCTTTGCTTGGATCAAACTGGACCATTGGTCATCTCCCACATATGCACACTTTCACACCTTTGTTCATGCTGTTCCCTGTGCTTAGAATGTCATCCTTCCTGTCCCCACATACCCCTACGGAATTCTTAAAAGTCCTTTAAAGCCAAACTCAAATGTCATCACCTCCAAGAAGCTTTCCCTTATTTCCTCCTTGGATCTCCCACAACACTTTGTAACTCTCTTAAGCACTTACCATATTTGAATATGTGCCCTATCTCCCTACTGATCTCTGAGCTCTACCCAGACAGGGAGGATGACAGAGTGAAATTTCCCATCTCCCTTGGTGTCTAACTTTGCTCACACAGTACAGTATTTTTAAATATGTGTGAAGATGTTTTTTGTTTAGGTCCTGTTTGCAGCTTTTTTGTTTTTGTTTTTTTGGTAAAGAGGCTAGACTGATGATTTCATTGGTAGTGAATGAATGTTTCCAATGAGGAAACTCCTTCTGTTAATTCAGATTAGCACCTCTTCTACAAATTATAGACTTAGAGAATTGCTTGGAATGGTGAGAAGATAAATAATTTTCAATGGTCCATCCAGGTATGTGTCAGAGGCAAGAACTGAACCCAGATTTTCATGACTGAGACTTGCTTTCTATCTGCTCTGCCACATTGGCTTTCAAATATGTGTTAAATCAAAATAAATTGTACTTTATGCCTCTAAAGAGCTTAATAATTCCCATTATTGCTTTTCTCATGATGGTTGGGTTTGCCAAATTAATATCAAGTGTTCTGTTTTCTAAGAACAAACCAAGACCTAATGAGGATGAGTAAAATGATAGCCAAGGCTGAAGTGGCTTTCAGGAGATCTCCGACTTTGGAATTGGCCTCCTGAGCTCTGAATATATCTCAGTTTTTTTTTTTTAAATTTTAATTAAATTTTAAAAATTAATGCATACACATACACACACACACACACACACACACACACATATCAGGATCCATGAAGCCATGATGTTACTAGAACCAAGGAGGAAAGCACTTACCAAATGAGAAGTAAAATGCTTTTCTTTCTACTATTTCCTAGCTTTTTGTGAGAGAACCTGAGCGAAGGCTTGGGGTGAAGGGGGATATCCGTCTACATACCTTCTTCAGGGAGATCAACTGGGAGGATCTTGAAAGAAAGGAGATAGAGCCACCATTCAAACCAAAAGTGGTAAGGATTTCATTCTGTTTTTATATTTTCCTATGGTTTAGTTGATAAAAACTTCCCAGGCTCCTTTTAAAATCATGCCCCATTTCCTCATCCCAACATAATTCCAGATCACCGTAGCATTACTGGGTTCCAAAATGATGATGGAAACAAGATAGCAGAAGATATAATTGGGTTGATATTTTTTTAAGCTGGGGCAAAGAGCACAAGCTAAATCCTAGGTAAGTGTCATGAGAGGCATCGGCAATTTAGGATAGAGAGGATAAGGAGCAGACCCTGTCTTGTGCAGGGAGACAGACCCCAGGATACCATAAAGCCACTGCTATGGCAACAGCTCATTCTACCCCACCTCCAAGGGAAGAGGACCATTAGGTAACTTTCTACTTAAACAGAAACTGACCTTAACACCTCACTGTAAAGAATAATAAGTGGTTTCTTTGAGCATGGCATACAAGATGCTTTACTAAGGGGGAGGACCAAATGGTATAAGGATATATGCTCCTCCTTTCCAACCATCGCCCCAGTGGTATCCAGTCAAAAGTTATAGTATTTATCTGATTATATATCTCAGGGTAAAAATGACTTCTTATACAGATCATTCTGAAACCTTCAGGGTACAGAAGAAGTTTTTGAACTAAGAATTGACATCCTCAGGCTGATTTTAGGAAATTCAGCCATCATTCAACTCCTCAAATAGCTTGCTTGGGGTAACAACCAAAATAAAGAGGGTTCCACTATGTTTTCTTAGAGTACTTAGGGGGTGCAGTGAGCCTGAAGTCAGGAAGACCTGAATTCAAATTCAGTCTCAGACACTTAGTGTGTCACCCTTGGCAAATGACTTAATTTCTGTGTGTCTCAGTTTTCTTGAGTATAATATGGGAAAAGTGCTAGCAGCGATACATACCTCCTCCCTCCCCCAGTGGTATTGTGAGGATCAAAGAAGAAAATATTTGTAAAGGGCTTAGCACAGTGCCTGGCACCAAGAGGGCACTTAATATTTTTTTTTTACTTCCTTCTATTCCCTAATACCATGGAAGATTTTTGTTTAACCTTTGAGAGTCGCCTTCCAATAGATCTACTGCTATATAATAACACTTCAGAGGTTCCTGGGATCTGAGATTTAGATATGGAAAGTCACCCAGCCTGATCCCCTCAAGAAGACCTAGGGAGATAAAGTAACTTTTCAAAAGTTATTGAGCTAATAAAGGGCAGAACTGGGATATGAACTTGGGTCCTCCGGGTCCAGATCAAATACCCTTTCTATTGTCTCACTATAGTGTTGAACTTACAACAACAAAAATGGAAGTTGTGGTATTAAGAGTTCTCTCTAGGCTCATTGATCTATTGGCATACAGACCTAAGAATAGTGTCTTTGTGATCTCTACCAGAAAGTATGTGGACTTACTGAGAGGCTACTTCTCACCTTCAGGCTCAGCATCACAACTTTATTCAAAGAATGAAATTTAGAGGAGGAGAGACATTCCATGTAAAAGACATTTTGTACTCCCGATGGCATATGCTTTCCAATAAAAATTGCATTTGGTGGGTAAAAGGAGCAAGTCTGACTCAGACCCATCCCCAAATAGTTTCGACTTGGTGGCACTTGTTGGTCATTCAAGGGTTAACAACAGATATCCTCAGCCATAACATGTAAAGGATATCCACTCATTGAGGATCTAGCATTCAGCTTGGGTAAACAAACCTCAACTCTCTCCTTTCCTTGCCTTCACACAGAAACAATCTGAGCAGCAAGGTAGGGTATGGTGATTCCCATGGGCTCATCTTCTGCCAAACCTGAAGGACCCCAAATCTGAGTGGGCTTTTCCAATGCCCTGAGGGAACCAGGAAGCCACATAAATAGCTACTAGGATCTCCCTGAGTCAATCAAGCCTAAGGGACAGTTCCCTTGTCTTTGAGAAAAGTGGGATTGGGGAGGTAGAGAGGACCAGGACAGGGAGGACCTGGTAGATTATGATCCTGTGACAGCAGGAGAAATAGAATGGGTGAAAGGACAAGAAAAGTGATGTTTTCCTGCTTCACCTCAACCACCAAGGCAGAAGGCAACAAGTTACAGCACTTTTACACTGAAAGCAAATTGTTTGAGAGGAAATATCCAGAGCATGCATCCAACAGCAGAATCTCAAGAACTGGCAAATGCCTCGTACCTTCCATTAGCACCAAATATTCAGTATCCCTCCTCTTGCCTTCCCTCTCTGTGTCATTGTCTTCTGTCCCACTGCCTTCTAACCTAGGTTAGAATTTCTTCTACCTCTTCATAGCCTTTTTTCTTCTTTTTCCTTATCCTAGAAATCTTTGAGGGTTTAAATAGTGGCTCTTCCAATTTGCTACTTGTGTAATCATGGGAAGGCTTTAACCCTTCTGGAACCGATTCCTCATATAGAAACTAAGGGGACCAGACTTGATAACCTCTTAGACATCCTCCAGCTCTAAGTCTATCATCTTATAATTTTGATGATTTCAAGGACCATTTCTATTTCCAATAACCTAATGATGTGATCTAGAGCATTTGGCCAAGAGTCAAGAAGATCCAAGTTCACATGGAACCTCACATACTAACTATGTGATTCTGAGCATATCCCTTAGCCTGTTGGCCTCAATTTCCTCATCTGTAAAACAAGCTGGAGAAGGAAATGGCAAACCACACCAGTGTCTTTACCAAGAAAGCCCCACAAATGGAGTCATGAAGGATCAGACACAACAAATGACGGAACACCCAAAGAATAGGGATAATTTTATAACACTGGATCAAATGGTTTGGAGCTGTACATACATGTATGTTGTATGTGCATACATTACATATTGTGCTTGTGCCTGTACACCTACATGTAAATATTGTGTCTAGACCCAGATTTTTGTCTATTATATACACATATGTACACATATGTATATATTAATATTTTCTTAATCACATTACGTCTAGACAATCAGTAGAATGACCAATCAAGTCCAGATGAGTAATTTACTGATTTCCAGGCTATAAAAGCTCCCACAGAAAATTTAACAATTGGCTCTCATCCCTTTTCACTTCCTTTTTTAAAAGCAGAGACCAACTTAGATTTTCTTTACATGTCCGTGTTACTTAGTCCTGGCAGGAACAAAAACGTACCCATATTTCTAGAGGCAATTGCAAAACTCTCCGTGCCCTCCTCACCAACGAAGTAAAATGCTCAGTCCTTTGTCTTCTTGCTGACAACTCTCTTGGTTACCCCTCATGGATAACTGCCTGCTTGCCATTTCTGTTCCAGAAGTGGGAAGCTCAATGACCAGGAGATCCTGAGGAAGGCTTCATTTACTTTTGGTTGCTTCCCCTATTTCTGGGGCTAGGACAATTGGTGACCAGTACATTCTCCCCCTGCCCTGAAATAACCAAAAACTGCTCCATAAGCAGAAATTTGATTACCTAAATAGATCTAATTGGATCTCCTTTGTTTCTTCTTTCCCACTTGAGTTCCTAACATATCTTTGTGGTCACCTGACTCTCTACCAAAGAGATGCCCACTATACCATGTGTTGTTATAACATGAATTTATATGTACCATGATTAAAAATCATCTCCCTGGGAACCTGGCCAGAAAAAGAATGTTGTGTTGAATTTAATTACCTTGTAAAATAGATATCTATCAGTCCTGAACCTTGCCACATTGTGTTATAATGGAGTTGTTTCAAAGTGAAATTTTTAGACTAGTTAAGAAAAAAAGGGTTAATAAATTTAGTGTTTGATCTGTCTTCTCTCTCTCTCCCCACCCCCACCCCCTTTTTTCCCCTTGGTCAAACCTACTGAAGAAATCTCCAAGCGACTGCAGTAACTTTGATAAAGAATTCCTGAATGAGAAACCACGGCTATCTTTCGCTGACAGAACGCTGATAAACAGCATGGACCAAAATATGTTCAGCAACTTTTCCTTCATTAACCCAAAGATGGAGAGGATGTTATCCTGAGGATTTAGTCTTCCCAGAGCCTTTTGGTTGAAGGAATCTGCCTTCTTTCTTTGAACTGGTTCAAGCAACACTTAATCATGTCCCTTTTTCATCTCAGAGAAGAAAAGAAACACTCGACAATGAGGGCTCAGAGCTTTTACCAATACTCCTGACATTTATCTGTAGAGTAAGCCATCTCTACTTCACTAATGACAAATGTCTCGTGTTACATCTCCTGCCATCTTTTACAGAATGCTCTCGAATTTCAGGGCATTAGAGAAAGGACTCGCCGTGAGGTTCAGATTTGCCATCTCACTCCCTGCACAGTAGTAATTTACTTGAAAGATGGTACCGCGTACTGTGAAAGATTGAACAACTTAATACTGCCCTAAATTAGCCCCTGCCCTTGAGTATAAAATGCCGATCAATGGACTCCTTGATGAATCAAGGCACAAACTGCATACGAAACGTCTCAAGACTATAACGGTACGTTGCCAAATGCGTAGCAATTTTCCTCCAGCCTCGGACCAGGAGCTGCTGACCTATTTTACCCTGTTCACATCTGTGGAAGCTTAAATGGCCAAAAGAAAACTGAGAACAGTAACAAGGTTTTCATGGGAATCCTTCACAATAAATGTAACCTGTCACTTGAGATTTGCAAAACCATTCATTCTGATTATCCACATTCCCCACACTGTTTTGCAAGAGATAACATTGGTAAGTTGGAAGAACGTTTGTCTCCCTGGAAGTCTAATAGTCTATTTCATCTGGTTGTCCTGGCAATGAAGAAATTAAATGCAGAATCTACTAAAAATGATATCAAATTATTTCCCTCAATTAAAACTTGCCTCGACTTTCCACTAATCCATTTTTCACTTGATGCCATTTTTAATGGCCATCACTGACAGGACTACAATCCTCATTTTATTAGAGGAAAAGGAACACAACCATCATAACAACTCAAAACATCCAATGTCAAAATACTCCTGGGAGATTAACCCATCTTCTCTTGGTTTTTTTTTCTTTTGTTTTGTGCAACATTCAAGATAAAGAACCTTGTGTGTCATTTTAGTAGGCACCTTGTTTGATTAGAATTATTAACTAGGGCACTTTTAAAGTGCCATTGTTGTTTGTATAGTTTAATAAAATATTGTGACTTAATGGCAAAGACTTGTATGTGTGTGAAAATGTAATTTAAAAAAACAAGAAATCCAAAAGGCTCTAAGTTTTATAACCCTCCAACCGTGAAGTTTTATGCCCCTCTAATGGTGGAGTCTGTGATTTTTCAGTCTTCAAAAACTGGCTAGTGTCTGACTATTAAAAAAAAATCTGCTGGGTACTTCTATTTGTTCATTGTCGATTTGTTGTAAAAGAAAAATATAAGCAACGTCATGATGATAATAGTTTCACTTTATAAAGTATTTTGCCATTTACAAAGCATTTTCTTCACAATAAGCAGATAGTACACATATTGTTATCCTTAATTTGATAATAAGGAACCTGAGGTCCCAAGAGGAGTCATAGGGTTCAGAACCAAAACTGAACCCCTCATTTCACAGATGAAGAAATTGAAGCCCAGAGAAGTAAGTTACCCTAAGAGTAAGCAGCAGAGACAGAACTTGAAACCAGGACCTCAGATTCCAGAGTCCAAGCCCTTTCTGCAGTCCCACACTACCAAGACCACACTGATAATAAGAAAGTGAAAGATTAAGACTTGTGTCATAAATCCAGGTTTCCAGCCAAGTCCAGAGTTCTTTCCACAACCATATATGCTATAAGAAAAAATCCATAATCCATCATTGAAAGAGCTAGCTTGAGATGGTGTGAAGTGACACTTTATTGTCACTGCCTATCTCCATTTCAAACACCTTACATCCCAAAGAGAATTATAAGCATCCATACCCAAGTCCTCTGACTTATCATGGGCTGGTAATTTAGCCTGCTGTTACGTAGAAATTCCTTTCATTTAATTCTCCAACTTAATTGCTCTTCCCCTTTGTAGACCTGTCTCTCTGTCTCTTTCTGTCTCTGTCAGTCTGCCTGTTTCTCTCTCCCCTCTCTCCTCTTCTCATTTTCCCCCTTTCTCCTATATATTTTCCCCTCATTTCTATAGCTGCTGAGTTTGTGTTCTGCTTACCTAAAGTCTCTTCCGCTTTCATATTTTAAGAATCAGCAGCTCTTCCCACCTTTAGGCGAGATATCTATATTGTATAGTATTTCTTAATATTTCAAGGATCTGTGATTTTTTATCAGTTCTGATATACTCTACACCAATGAGATAGCAAGCTATCTGAGATGGTCTTAGAGAAATGCTACAGTCAGAATGTTTATTGCCCTTCAGTCCACTTCCTTCTGGATTCCCAAGAGCCAGCCTAGTGATGGAACCACTCTGAGCTATGGCGACTTCTGCATTAGGCTAGAGGGTTTTATAAGAATCAGGTTTGGAGGAAGAAAATGTAATCTCTCCTTAGGTCAAAAAGGTCATTGTCCTTTACGGATCCATCTTCATGTTCAGAAATCATAGAAGGCTTATATTCCAAACCCTCCCACTGAAGAAATCCCTTCTAGGGGTAGCTGGGTGGCATGATAGGTAGAGCAGCAGACCTGGAATCAGGAAGATGAGTCTTCTTGAGTTCAAATCTGGCCTCAGACACTTCCTGTGTGTTATTTTTCATGGAATCCACCACTTGGATAATATTTTTTATCTTCTACTCAAAGCTATATATATCACCTTTGATTTTTTTTTTTACTCAGGAGCTCTAATTACATTTTTATATATTAGTTGATTTCTATATTATGCTTTGGAAAGAGACGTCATGGTTATTGTGTATAAATCCTCTTTTTTTTTTTTTAAAGTCCCATACCATCTCTTCACAATATTCAACATCTATTTACTTCCTCACATTTGTCCTAGTTCTGCCTCTGGAAAACCCAAAATAGATGTACTCCATCTGCCACATGATAACCTTCAAAAGTTTGAAGACAGCTATTATGTTTCTCCAGTGTTATGTGCTTTAGGCTAAACATCTCTAATTCCTTTGACTCTTATTTATATGATATGACTTCCAGATTTCTTACAAGTTCTGTTTTGTTTTTAAAGGAAGCATTCTAATTTGTCAGTTTATCCCTTCAAGCACCCAAAGCTGGATACAGGATACCACTCCAGATGGGGACTTATATAGCAGAGCATAAGCAACTATCATAGACCTTGACACAAATATTAGGTTTCCATTAGGAAAGAGCTAGTTAGAAGATCTGAATTCAAGTCCTAGTTCCACCACTTACTAGTTATGTGACCTTGAGCAAAACTTCATCTTCTTGAGCCTCAATTTCCTCACCTACAAAATGGGTAAAATAATACTTCTTTTACTTGTGTCAAAAAGGTAAGTCAATAAATTGACAAGCATTCATTAAATGCTTATTATGCTACTCTATGCTGAGATTGGGATGACAAATAAAAGCAAAAAAAAGTCATTGTCCTGAAAGAGCTTACATTCTAGTGGGAAAAAATGGTGTGGGGGTAGGATGATGGTAGAGAAAAGCCTAGAGAGAAATAAAGGAGTGGACATGACTGGACTTGAACATAACTTTAAAATGGTGGTTCTAGGAGAAATTGACCAACCATAGGAATCAGACACAGGGGTGAAGTGACATCCTAGGGTAAAAAGGCTGTAAAGTCATGGTGGAGAAAGAAATCTGAGTAAGAAGCAGAGCCCAGAGATGAATAAAAGAGTAAATATGACCAACTTGGGAACTTCCCTTTAAATGAAGGTCCTGAGAAGAATAAACTAATCTATACTTGTGCTGTTAATTTTTAAAATCAAAATTTAGTACTTTAAAATTAGGCCAATTAAGTCAAATCTTACTAGATTTGCAGCTCATTCTAGATTGCCAAGATTTCTTTGAGATCTTGGCTTTGTTAACTGTCCTATGCTAGGCTACCTTTCCAACTTTATTTTATGTAGAAATGCAATAGCCATCACAACTATGTCTTTAAAAAAGACACTGATAAAAATGCTTAACAGCATTAAAGTCAGGGACAAATTCCTACGACACTACTAAAAATATCCTTCAAGATTTACACTGATACATATTTAACTCAGTTTGGCCATACTACAAAACTAGACCACATCTCCCCAGCCTGACCCAAGATTATCACCATTAACTTAGTGTTAATTAACCTTATCAAGTATTTGATGATGCCTTTGGCAGGCTCCTGTGAAAAAATGAATGAGGTTAGTCTGGATTGACCCATTTTTGAAGAAATTATTCTGACTCAATTTTTACTTCTCTTTCTAAATATTCACAAATCATTCCTTTAAATATAGGTTCTGAATTTTGCCAGAAATCACAGTTAAATACATCGATCCATAGTTTAAAGAATTTACCTTCTCTTTGGAAGTTGGCACATTTGCTAATCTTCAGTTTTGAGGAACCTCTCCTTTATTTTTCTGACATCACCAACATCAACCCAATTGTTGAGCTATTTGGTACCTTTGGTAAACATTTGCCATTGTCAAAAAGCATCCTGAAAATATTCATAAACACCCACAAAATTACCATCTCAAACTAGGGAAAATCTGCTCTCATGGAGTAGGTTACAATATGTCTATACCTTCTTATGCTATGCAGTTGTTTCCTATGGCCTCTCATCAGTCTTCCATGAAGGATCTACCAAATGTAGTAGGGACATTCCTCTTGATCCTTTTATCCTGCTATACCAGTACCTATGTTCTCCATCTTACTTTCCCCTACATAACCCATAATGGAGAAGTACACAGTATATGTAAAAAGTAGAATAAAGGAGTTCCTCCCAGAAGTTCTACCAAATGCAGATCAAAATTGTACATGCTAGAGCTTTTATTCTTGATTCTTTTAATATCTTAATCATTATTGTTATTAATTTTCTTCTTTGATTCTTTTACTTTCTTAATATTCATTTTTATTGTTATTATTTGTGATTCCTCTAATATATTAAAGGTATCATTATATGCCCCAGGCTGGCCATGTATTTGTCTCTTTTTCTTGAATCATCATAGCCATAGCTAGCATTTACATAAAGCCTATGTGCTAAGCACTTAACAAATATTATCTTATCTATGAAGTGCTATTATAATCCCCATTTTACAGATAAATAAACTGTGGCAAACAGGTTAAGTGACTTACACAGTGTCACATAGATGGTAAGCATATGAGGCTAGATTTGGACTCAGTTCTTCCTGAATCCTGGCCCAAGACTCGATTCACTGTAGCACTAAATTCCCCATATATAACTGATCCAAAGCCTTTTCCAATAATATATTCCCTTGGTAATATCTTTATTATACATTTAATCCATAATTCATCTCTACCACCATGTTCCATGTTACATGGAACATGCTCCATGTTCCATATACCCATGATGAGTTCTTCCATTGCTCTTTGAATACAATAACTTTAATATGGCATTGACCAAAAAGTTATATTAAGAACTACTAAGTTCATTGAGTTTAGAAGAACCTAATGTTTCTGTGGGATGAATTGGTGTGAGAAAACTTCATGGAGAACATTGAACTTGAACTGTGTCTTGAAGGATGGAAAGGATTTAGAGAGGGGGAGCAGGGGGAGAGTCATAAAAATCACCAAATGGCAGAATTTGAGAGTTAGAAGACACTTCACTGTCTAGCTAATATAAAGAAGTTCTCATAACATATGACAAATGATCATCCAACATGTCTGGATACCTCCAAGGAGACAGAACCAATCACCCCTAACCCCAAAGAAGCACAGGCCATTTTTGTTAGGGAAATCCATATGGATAGCCAGTTCAAATTGGTCTCTTTAAGGCTTCTATCCATCACTTCTAGTTCTGCTATGTAGGGTCAAACAACAGGCCTAATCTCTCCTCCATATGATGGACCTTAAATATTTGTAGATTGTGTCCATCCTGAGTCTTGTCTTCTCCAGGTTAACACACCCATTTACTTCAACTGATCCTCATAAGACACTGACTCAAGGCTCTGCCATTTTGGTTGAACTACTCAACACACTCATCACTTTATCTCCTTCTTAAACTCTGGTGTCCAGAAGTGAACACATTATCCCCGGTGAGATGCAGAGAGAGCAAAGTAGTGTGGGATTACCACTTCCCAATTTCTGAGAACTCTATGCCTTATGGTACCAAAAATAAACCAAAAACACCATCATCCTATGTCATCCCAGCAGTGGTTACTTTGCCTCCTCCAGGCAATCCCCAACACACCTATTTGAGTGGTTAGCTGAGTTTTCTTAAATAGCTGCTAGGATTATTTTCCTAATCTCCCATTCAGACTTCACCAGTTGATCTAATTAGATCTTTATCTAGTAGGAAAGGCCTAAAATTAAAGCCAGATGTAATCCAGGCAGAAATCTAATTGCACCTGAACAAGGTTGGCCATTGAGTATGGGAGAGAGGTTGTAAAGAGAAAAATCCAGGCCACCAAATCTGTCTCTTAAAAAGGTTAACTCCTCCTTTGCTGTCAAATTGCAGGAGAAATTCAACTCTATGAGGCCACATAGGCCAAATTCCCCATTTTAACAAAAAAAAAAGGCAAAGGTAATCACTCTACAGTGTCTAACTCTTTCAGTAGCCCTCAAAAGAATGAATCCTCTGCAACTGACAAAAACTCTGAATTGCCCTCCTTAAGCCTTACCATCATTAAGCTTTGTTTTAACAATTCACTGATTTGCTGTTCCAATGTCTCCCCTTGCCAAAGCTCCTTGGTGGTGAAAGTCCACTATGCTCTAAAGGAAGTTATTTCCCAGGTGATAGTAATGGAATAAACCTGATTTTTTTAAAAAATCACAACCGTTCCAAATCCTTGACATTATTTTGGCTCCCATTCACTTCCCTTAGAATTCTTATCTCTGCAGGGTTTAACACATCCTCCAATGAAATTTCTAGGCCAGAGATCATGATACCCACCTGCAACTCATTGGTCCCCAATTGCAATAATCTTACCTTTTTTCACCTGTGCTGTTACTAAATTCATAAACTCTTCTTCTGTCTTCAAAATATGGTTCTTAAAAACCAGAAATTCATTCATCTCTGCTTCTAATTTTGAAAATCACAAGGAGAATTTATCTTCATTTTCCTTACATGGCAATCCAGCTTTCGTAAAACCTTTAAAAAAAAAAAAGATACTGAATTTACTATATTTGTACTTTCTCCTGTAAAGTTCCTTAAAAATCCATTGTTCTAATCATACCAAATGAATGAGAGCTTCCCAAATCTTCTCCCACTGAGAGAGCTGCCCAAACACCCCTAACCATGTCTTGATACTAGGATTCTGGGGTCCCTTATCCACCCACCCAGTCACCCAAAGCTCCCTTTCTTCCACACCACCCTTTCCTTACTTCAGCACTAAATTTAACCATTACAAATAATGCCTGCCTGCTTCAACAATTAATCTGGATCAGAACAAACTCATTTGGGCTTATGGTTAGAATTCAATGAGATTCATGGATTATTAAATGCAATTTTTAAAAAAATGTCTGTGTTAAGAACTAAGGATAAAAAGAATACAGCTTCTAAGGTTTAAAAACTAATAATGCCTCTGAAGTGGCTGCACCCCTCCACCTCTGAATTTACCATGGCAACTGGTCTTGCTGGGTCAGAAAGGCATTCTCAGAGGGCAAAGGCAGCTCCTCAAACACTTCCATCACCACCTCCCCATAGCCTGGACCTTTTTATACTTTAAGACACAAGGCCATCCTCCTCACCTTCTTAAAGGGAAACCAGCCTGGTCTATACAAAATAGGGGTTGCTCTTGCCATGGAATTAAAGAGCAGACCCATTACAAATATAAAAATGACATAAACAAAAAGTAAAAGCAATTGCATTTCACAATCTGATTTTATAAAAGCCAGATCTGAGGCTTCTAGTTATTATATTTACATCTATAAATAGTTAATTATGAAATCTATATTATATATCTATATAATTATTCTAATTATGTCTCTTAAGAACCCACTCTTCCCTTACCCATTCCAGTGGGAAAAGTCAAGGCTTTTTTCCCCCATGTGTTTGGGATTGCATTAACCTACAATTCTCTTGCACATTTTTTAAAGCCTGTCAGGTTGTCAAAGAAAAAAATACTAACCAAATAATGTAAACTTTTATGAGACTCAGTAGGGAAATCCAATGACTGAGAAAATATTGAGATCATAATCAAACTGAACTCTTCTCCTAGATGAGAATTGTATTGCTTGTCAGAGTTCTGTGAGATAATCAAGGGACAATGTTACATCATTTGAAAAGATATTGCCTCCCATTAACATGTCATGGAATGAGCAGGAAGATGGCAGAGTGGATAGAGAGCCAGACATGAAGTCAGGAGTACATGGGTTCAAATTTGACCTCAGACACTTCCTAGCTGTGTGACCATGGGAAAGTCTCTTAACCCAATTTGCCTCAGTTTCCTGCAAAATGAGCTGGAAAAGGAAATGGCAAACCACTCCAGGATCTTTTCTAAGAAAACCCCAAATGGGGTCATGAAGAGTCAGACATGAAAAGTCAGACATGAAAAACACTGAACGAAAAATTCAGCAAGAGTAGGTTTAGGGGGAAAGATAATGAGCTTGGTTTTGAATGTGAGTGCTTGTAGATCAGGGGGTGGAAACATACATACTAAAGACAATCAGAGATGAGGAGCCAGAAGCAAGGGAGAGATTGAAATATTCTTGATGAATGATGAAAGGAAGTCCTGTAAGAAAAAGGAAATTGATTGTGGATAGGTGAAATCAACAAATCCATGAAAGGCAGCATGATCAAGTGAATAGGGTACCCCACCTGGAGTCAGAAAGACTTTGTTCCAATCCTGCCCTTATATATGTAACTACTTGTACTACCCTGGACAAGTCACTTGACCACTCCGTGCCTCAGCTTTCTCATTTGTAAAAATCAGATCAAGTATGATAAATCAGATATCTATCTCAGATATCATAGCTCCCCTTCAGCTATAGAATTATAATTCTATGATTTTATAAATCTTTATGAATACAGATACCTAGTACTTTTCTAGATCCAGTGCCTATTCTTTCTCAATTCATTCTATAGTATAGAGCAATTGTGAGAAATCCAACAGCAGAAGTTTATTATCCTTTCTCTACAGTCTCAAGTCAACCAGACCAAATAGAGTTCAGAGTCAATAGTGCCGAGGGACGGAGAGATGCTTTCCCATTGATCTATGAGTCAGGAGACCTATATGTTTGACATTTGAAATTCTGACTTGAAATCAAAGACTTTTCTTGCCTTTTCTACAGCCCTGTAGCACAGAGAACACATGGAGTTCCCAGATGCTCAAGCTCATCATTATGAGTGATGTAGCTGATGCAACACGGGGAGTGTCATTCCCTCCAGTAGTTTCCCTATGGAGTATCAGTAGGCCAGGTGGCCCTGTTAGGTGGCTCTTCTCTCAAACTCTATTCAGTGTGATGCTTTTCTCCCTTGCTCTCTCTCTTAGCTGCCCTGTTATCTCAAACACTGATATGAATTCTATCCCTCTTCGATAAATCCTTTGAGCTTTCTTTGTAAATAGTATAGGCTGAGCCCAGAGGAAACAATCACTTTCTTGAGATTAGAACCCTTTGCAGAGAATAAGTACAACTAACAACTCTTTATTCTTAGCTACCCTATAAAGAAGGGTTGGGGGGGGGGGGGTGCACAATAGCAATATAGCAGCTCATTAAGCCCATTTCTTCTGTACCTTTCCTTACTGCCAACAAACATGTCCTAATGTGCCTCATCCTTAAAAATCTCATACATGACCCCACTGGCATCCTTTAAGTTCTTAGCCCTAATCTTTTCAAAGTCAAATTTCTAGGGAAAAAATCCATAATTGGGATTTCCAGTTGTATTTTTCTCATTCATTTCTCAATCCTTTAGAGGTTACTTCCAATCTTGTTATTCCAAAGTTACTCATACACTACCTTCTGAAAGAGGCACCCCACACAGAATCCCCCTCCCCACATCAGAGCTTAAAGCTCTCCCAGCTCAAAGCATTGTGGGAAATATAATCTACCATATGCCCCTATAGATACATGTTCCCTTGATATTTACTCATATTGAGCCTAATTCTTGTGGTCTAACTTTAATCTTTTGTGTTATTTATCTGCCACTGAGAATATTAGTTCCTTGAAAGGTAAGAACTTCATAATATACTTTTTAAAATATCCTGAAAAGTGCCTAACAGTGCAGTACATTCACAGGAGGACTAGCATCTCTGGTATAAGAGCTTCCCAAGCCCTTTTCAAGACTCTCATCCACCTCTAGTGTCCATCAGGCACTCAACTCTCACCTGTGGCTACAAGCTTTAAGTCACACCCCTTAAACCATCTAGGCAAAAGGGCTAAACCAGATGAGGATAACCAATTGGCCATAACCCCTTTGATGAGTTAAGCAGTGTCTACTTCAAACAGACAAAAACTTCCCCCAGTGAAATAAACAGATGAGAAGAGTTCCTCCCAATGTCCATGGTAGAAACTGAAGCAGGTGCTATGGAACATTTAAAGCTTGGTCAAGACATTGAAAAACACCAAAGTCATCCACTGCATCCCAGGCTATTACCAGTTGTCCTGACTTTTGTCTTGCCACTAGACTTTGATGACTGGAAGACACGGTAACGCTGATGACTGTAAAATTCAGCCCCACTTAAATTCAATTCTTATGTAAGTCAAGACATCACTCATCCAGGGTGTCATTGGTCCTCTTTGAAAATTAAGGCAAACAACATTCATAGTAAACTTTCAAAAAATAACTGTTGAATGAATAAGGGAAAGGGAAAAGAGATGGAAGAAAAAGAAAGGAGAAAAGTAAAAAGGTAAAGATGGGTAATAAAACACCTTTAATGGCAATAAAATGTAAATATAAAGCACTTTCCTTTGAGGCACTTGGTGAATTAGTATCCCAGTTCACAGATGAAATAATCAAGGCTGAGAAATGTTAAGTGATTTGCCCCTGGTCATATAACCAGTGAACCAGAACCCTCTTAAAGTTAGACCTTCAGATTCCATATCCAGTGATTTTTCTACTAAACATGCACTATCATGGGAATGAAAGTAAAGGTTAGGTTGGAGAATTACTATCGGTTAAAAGGAGTTCCATTAAAGCATACTTTTCACTGGGTCATTTTCTTTCTTAAGAAGTTCCAGTGGGTCCTAATAACGTCTAGGAGTAAGTGCAAACTTTTTCATTTGGAATTTATAGCTCTTTCACAGTCTAATACCAATCAAACTTTCTAGACTTTCTTACACACTTTATATTATTTCCTTCATGCACTCCATATATTCCAGCCAAACTTTCTGCTTTACTATTCCCCAAAAGCATTATCCAATCTCCCACCACCATGCCTGGCACAGATTGTCCCCCTGACCTAAGATGCTCTCCCTTCTCACCTCCACCATCCAAGGTTCAGCTTAGATGCTATTACTTCCTATGCAAGTTCTTTCCAAATCAAGCCCTTCTCCCCATTAATGTTTCCTCTTCAAAAATTACAGTGTTTATTCATCTGTACTCATGTTCTATTTTTCCAACTGGAATGGAAGCCACCTAAGAGCAAGTAGAAAGTTTATTTTTTTCTTTATAATATCAGTGCCAAGCAAAGTGCTTAGTAAAAAGAAAGCTCTTAAAAATTGTTTATTGAATGGAAATGAGGATTCTCCTATGTCTGAATATGTCACAACCATCGAGAGTGTTTTTTACTAAGGGGATCTACAGAAAAGGACATTTTAGCCAAAATGTGAGCACATCTGCTACATATGGAAACAATTACAAGAATTAGGGACACTGAACCACTTGTCCAAACACAAAAAAATATTGTTTTTATATTTAACATATTTTATTCATGTTTTTTGTTTTATATAAAATATCTGATACAGAAATGTTGTCTGAGGACATCACAATATTCTTTCCTTCTAGTCTCTCATTCTTTGCAGTGAAGGAGAGATGACTTTCATTGTTTACTTTCTTCTCTTGGAACTTCATTGGTTTTTCCATTACTCAGAGTTCAAATTCCTTTCAGAAATCTTTTCATTCAGTATTTTACTATCTTGGATCTCTTTTTTTACTCTGTTTATCACTACATATTTCTCTGAATTCCTCATTTCATCATTTCTTACCACATAACAATATTCTATTGCATTCATATACCATTATTTTTCAACCATTCCCCAATAGATTTAAAGAATGATTTATATGTGTGTGTGTCTGTGTATTTTTTTATTTGTGGCCATTGAAGGATCTGTTTTGCTTGTCTATACCTATTTTTTACAAGAAATTTGTTTTTCCATTCTTCCCCACTCCAATGGAGTGGGGTATAAAGAGAAAATAAATTTCTGGTTTTGTTTTTTTGTTTTGTTTTGTTTTTGACATAAAGATAATGTTACAGATGTGAAATGTTGCATGCATTCTCGGATGAATGTATTATTATCATTATTTAATTGCTCTAATTTGTTATAAGAGATGCTGCACAACATGTGAATAATCTATAAATGTTATTTTTTTAATTAACAAAGCTTTAAAAAATATGAGTACCCACCCATTTTATTTCTAGTTTTTTGCTGACACAAATAGTGGCTAATATGAATTATTTGTTATGTATTGACACTCTGCTATCTTTTTCTTGGTGTATATGCTCAGTCTGGGCAGCTAAGTGTACATTGGATAGAGCAATAGGCCTGGACTCATGAAGACTTGAGTTCAAATCTGGCCTGACACTTACTAATTGTCCCTGAACAAGTCACTTAATCCTATTTGCCTCAATTTTCTCATCTGTAAAATGAGCTGGAGAAGGAAATAGCAAATCACTCCAGAATCTTTGCCAAGTGTAAGGATGATATTGGAAAATAAGTATTGTTTTATTAGTTTAGGGATAAGAAGCAATGTGGCTGGCTTGAGAAAGAACTGGAGTTTGAAGCAGAGCTCAGAGAGCATGTTGATTTCGGATGTTGACGGTTATAACCATTTTTCTGTGTCAATTACTCTCTCTGACAGTTGGCAGAGACACACACTCTCAGAGACTCTCAAGACTAAAGAAGGAAACATCTTTGCTTCTCTCTCTCTTTCTGAGGGAAAGACCTGAAGGAGCGCAGGGTTTTTCTTTCCCAACTTGGGAAACACTATTGACTATCTATTGTGGTTTTATAGATTGTTTAACTCTGAGAAGACCAAAGAAAAAGCTGGTCTTTGGTTTGGTTTGGACTCTGAGTCTGTTAAGTCTGTTAAGACTCAGAGTCCTTACTGGTCTTATTGAGACTCAATCAGCAGTCTTTACTATTTTATAATTTGAAGTCAAAGTTAAGATTTATAAAGATATATAAGATTTATAAAGATAATAGTGGTAGTTTTTATTTAGATAGTATAAATTTGGATTAGTCAGATTAGGGAGGATTAATATAGCATATGAAGTACAGGAGAGGTTCCTTGCAGATCCAGGGAATTTATTTGGGTGGATTTAGAATCCCTTAGAATTAGACATCCTTTATTTATCCTTATATATTTCAATAAACATTTTATGTTTATAATAAGAGTCTCTTTAGCATCCTTGTGCCTGGCCGTGAAGGGAAGTTCACATTTGAGCTTCACTTCATCACTGAGGATACTTTTGATTACTTCTATCAAAAGTATCTAAACAGTTTGAACCTGATTGGTGAATTAAACAGTTTTGAAGCTATATTGGAACAGTTTTTCCATCTAAATATTCTATTTTATAGTTCACAAATTTATTTTTATACAAGGAAACCCCAACTGGAGTCATGAAGAGTCAGACACAACTGAACAATAATAAAATATGCTTAGTGGTGGAGTTGCTGTATTAAAAGTATAAACTGTGTAGCTATTTTTCTTGCATAATTCCAGAATAGTTGGACCATTTTACAACTCCCAACAACTGATCAGTTGCCTGTCTTCCCAGACTCCTTCCAGCCTTGATTTTCTCATCTTTTATTCATTTTTGACAGTTTCAATAACAACTATTTTTTTTATTAGAGTGGTTTTATCTAGGGAAATTAGAAACATAAACATCACTTATTGTGTTTCAATTAGTCCTTTTTCCTTCCTTATTAATGAGATAAGGGGCAATCAGAGAAAATGCCCAGAGCCAAAAGACAGAGTATCTTATTCATGGATCAGCCAAGGGACTAGTGTCATTGAATCCAAAAGCATATGTCCCTAAGTAAGGTATAAGAAGACTGGAGAGGAAGGCAGAAGCTTTACAGCAAAATTTCCTAATAAAATTCTAATATCTAAGGTGTACAAAGAATTTATATGAGAACCCCAATAATTAAATAATCAAAGGATAGAGGCAGGCAGTTGTCAAAAGAAGAAATGTAAACTATCAACAAACCTATCAAAATGCCCCAAATAATTAACAAAATATAACTGCAGATTTTAAAATTTTTGAACTTTTACAAGATTGGCAAAAATAAGAAAATATGACAGTGATAATTATTGTAGAGGTTGTTGTAAAATGAGCACACTAATGAACGAATGTGAATTCAAACATTTTGGAAAGCAACTTGAACTATATCTAAAAAGTAACTAAACTCTATAACCTTTGACCCAACAATACTGATAATAGACATATATCCCAAAGACAAAGTCATTGGGGGAAAGGTCATATTTACAACAGCATGTTTTGTTTTAGTAAAGAACTGAAAATAAAATAGTAGTCCATCAACTTGGAAATGATTGAATATATTATCTCTTATGACAGTAAGAAAATCTTATTATACCCTAAAAAGTTATGAAAGGACTGTTTTCAGAAAAACTTGAGGAAACTGGCTTGAATTGATGTTGAGGGAAGTGAGTAAAACCAGGAGAATAATTTCTACAGAATATCTAATGAAAATAACTTTGAAAGAATTATGAACACTGATCAATGCAATGACTAATCACGGCTCCAAAAGACTTAATGATAAAACCTGTTTCTCTCTGCCTGTCAGAGAGGCAATGAACATGGGTGTGCAGAATGACACACACATACATATACACACACATTTTCAGATAGGGCCAGTGAGTAAATTTGCTTTGCTTTTCTATGCTTATTTGTTGAGACCTTAAGAGATGAAGTGGCATGAGTAGGAATTTGCAGGAAGTTGGGTGGAAGGAAGGAAGGAAGGAAGGAAGGAAGGAAGGAAGGAAGGAAGGAAGGAAGGAAGGAAGGAAAAAGCATGTAAATAAATGTTTTTAAGTATGCAGAAGAGAGCAGAAGGAAGTTGTCTCCATTATGTCACCATTATGAAAAATTAATATAAATTTAAATTGTATAAGTTTGCCCTTTCATATATAATGCTATTTTTCTGTTTCTTTTTGTATATCAAGATAATCATGTTTATTTATTTGCTATGTTCATAATAAAGATTTAAACTAAAAGATTATCTGATCCTAATTCCTTTTTTTTTTACAGATGGCAAAACTAATAATATTATAGTATTGTACATTATTATACGAATTTGGATTAACAATGGGGCCAATCACATTGCCGGACAAAACACTGAAAAATGATTTGAAAGCTTGCTATTATATAAGGTTCATATGTGTACTCACAGTTTAGGTCCCCAGGAAATAACTCCCCCAATTTCAAGGTACTCTGTGGGTCCATATTCCTTAAACTATATATGCTGCAGCCCTTACTAATATTGACCTTCAATAATAGTTAGAGATCAAAGCAAAGATATTTGCTGAACTATTGTAGCATTATATTGTATTATATATTGTATTATATTATATTATATTATATTATATTATATTATAGCATAGCATAGCATAGCATAGCATAGCATAGCATAGCATAGCATAGCATAGCATAGCATAGCATAGCATAGCATAGCATAGCATAGCATAGCATAATAGTAGCAAGACTTTTCCCCTGGAACACACTCTCATACATATACTAATGGCCCCAGTGGGGAATGAGTGCATATTAGTAAAGTAGAGAGGCACAACCATGACCCCAAAGTCCTTTCAATGCTCCTGGCCTCAGCAAGCTGCTCCCTCTGCCTGTAGCATCTCTTCTGGGCAGATTGTTCAGCTGGTCTCTCCTGGATAAAGAGTTCCCATTAGAGAAGTAGAAAGGTACAAAAACTCTTGAGTCCAGTGGCCCAAAGGTTGCTGCCATTTATCTACACATCTGAAGAGCCAGAGAGGATATAATAGTCAAAGCAGTAATAATAGGAATACTAGGCTAGTGGGGCTCATTTAGCTTCCCTCCTCCATCACCCGCAGCACCTTAGCTCCCATCATCCTGGGCAAAACTAAAAACCCCAGTGTGGGTGTGGGATTTAAGGAAGAAGGTAAACACAAGCAAAAACAAATTTCACAGAGAACGAGCACAGACTAGAGGGGCTACACACGGCGATTCAGCAGTTATCCAATCTAATTAACAACCTCCCTTCTGACAGGAAAAGGTAAAAATCAGATCTGTGAGTCCTTTCCCCTTAAAGCAAATATTCCAAAGAGATAGGTTGTTGTAATAAGATTATTGTTGTTGGTGTGCGTGTGTGTGCGTGTGTGTTTTCCCAAGAATTCGGGGTTTTAAGCTTTGAGAGTCCAAAAAAAGACAAAAGACTTGAATCTGGGGGAAAAAATCGTGGAAAACCTGTCTAGCACGTCTTACAGTAAGACACCCACCTGGCAGAAACGAAGGACTCGTTCTGAAATGAAGCTCCACCCCAGTCCTTCTTACCCCAAGTAGAAGACACCCATAGCCCATTACTGCGTTAGGTTGTTTGGGCTTTTTCTGTTTCTGTGATGCTGTTTCGCCCTCTAGTGTTCCAGTCTAGGATTTTCCAAAGGAGCGCCACCTGCATTCAATTTACTTAAGTGCTAATCGGTCCCTTAGTCTAGGAGGGTTCTAAAATGCTTTGAGAACAAAATGGAAGCAAAACGAGAATCTCACTTATTTACATAGCTGCTAGACATTCAGGAAACCATTTTCTAAGGGCAAATTTATACCATTTGGGGCTGGAAGGAGCATTAGCCCGTATGGTCTAATCCTCTTGAGGTTTTTTTTTGTTGTTGTTGTTGTTCTTAAATCATTTTAAATAAGGATTTTATTGATGCTTTTTAAAAACATTCCTGCCACTTACCAATAACTCCATTTTCCTTTCATCCCCAACTGAATCCTCCCTCATTACCAAGAAGTATAATTAAGCAACACAAGGTAATATTAGACTGTCCAGCATAAGGTTCTTTCCAAACTCATAGTCTCCCTTCTGAATTCACAGTCCACCACTTCTCTGCTGAGAGAGGAAGACATGCTTCCCTCCCAATCCTCTGAAGTCAAGTTTTGTCCCTTGTTTTACAGATGAAGAAACTGAGGCACAGAAACACAAAATGATTTCTCTAATGTCTCCCAGGTTAGTTTCCAAAACAGGATTCAAACCCAAGTTTAATCTGATGCTGTTGACATTACACCATTTCTACGTCATGGGTAGAGCTGGCCTGTCCCCAGTGGTGTTTTCCCAGGATCTTATGGTAATCCAGACAGTACAAACTGGCTACTGAGCTCCCATCTCCTCCTAACTGAAGCAACTACTCTGTACAGGGCATAAAGTATTGGGCTTGGAATCAGGAAGACCCGAGTTCACATACAGCCTTGAGCCCTTTACTCACATTCTTTTCATTGTGGACATTATACCTATAGCCATCTCCCACCCACAGGCTTCCTTTCCCTTTACATCCACCATACGGGCTGAGCCATTGGTCTTTATTTTTACTCCCATCTGCAAAATGTTTGTCATATTTCCACCAGAAATTTCCACCAGAACCACCTTGGTGGTTCTACTAATAACAGTATTAATAATGATGGTTATCATTACAGACTGCCTTGAGGTTTACAGAGTGCCTAACGCGTTATTGCAGGCAATATGCATCAATTCTCCATTTGGAATCCAAGGAGGAGAAAGTCCTAGCCAAAATTCAGAGGTGGGTGAAGTTTGTTTCCCCTGATATTCCAATCCCAGGGTTCCTTGCAATTCCACTTCCTTCTTCTCCTCCCACATAGTGATCCACTCCCCAGATATTTGTCCCACTCTGTGTACAGAAGTCTAATGGTCTGTCTGTTCACAGTTCTACCAGTGGTCTGGAGTCTCTGCCCATGCTATTGATCTCGTACACACTGCCTGTAGAAAAGTCTAATGGTGGAAAGCTGTTTTTAGTCATTGTTATACCAACTCCTTCTGGGGAACAGGACAGAGGTGAATCAAAACCAGTTATAATCCTGGTTAAATGCATGCAAACTCATTTGGCAAATACAAACATGGTGATTATAGGCCTAGAGCATAAGTGGTCCTTTAGATGTCCTCTAGTCCAATACCCTCATCAAACAGATGAGAAAACTGAACCCCAGAGAGGGTGAGCACCCAAAGGCAACCAGAAAGTGTCAGAGCCAAGATTTGATGCCAGATCTTTCTACTGTTCTCTGCAACCTTTTCCACAGTTCCTTGGCAGCTTCCTCTTATTAATGAAGAGCTTAAATCAAATCCAAAGATCAGAACACCAGCCCCTTCCAAATGATAGCAACTTGATTCTATGGCATCTTAATTACAAAGCTGTTGCTCTATATTATTCTTGTAAAATCATTCATTTAAGTACTGTCGTTACCTTTTCATTCTGGTCAAACAAAAGCTCAGGTACATAAAATGAAATACTCAAAGTCACCCTGTTGGCAGCAGAGACAGTCAGTCAACAAGCTACTTTGCCAATGGCTGAGCCAAAAATCAAAATCAAGTCTCATCCCCAGATTTTGCAGTCTTTCCATCACAACATTCTATCTCCCTGTCAGTTGGGCTGCTTGCTATGCTAGAACTAAAGCTATTGATTTAAGATGATTAATCCTTCCCTAGTTCTTTCCCAACAAGGTAACCAATATTTATAAAGACGTTCTTCTGCTGGTAAGTCACATCACAGGCAGTAAGTTATTAAGGAAAAATATTTCCTCCCAACCTCAACTATCTGTCACCTCCCTGCCCCCAATATTCCATTATTATATTATCATTCTTATTATTATTACATTATATTATATTACATGAAGCTTTATTCTTTGGAAAAATGCAAGTTTCTCCCTCAGATATTTTCAGTTATTTATATTTTATCTATTATTTATAACTCAATCTCAATGCACTGTTAAATCATTTCAGGATCAAGAAAAGAACCTCTATGGGAAGTCTTTCCATTGCAGAGACAGGATACTACTATGAGGCAATAATGTGAAGTCAAAAATCTCACTATTCTGGGGGCAGCTGGGTAGCTCAGTGGATTGAGAACCAGACCTAGAGACAGGAGGTCCTAGATTCAAATCTGGCTTCAGACTCTTCCCAGCTGTGTGACCCTGGGCAAGTCATTTACCCCCCATTGCCTAGCCCTTACCACTCTTCTGCCTTGGAGCCAATACACAGTATTGACTCCAAGATGGAAGGTAAGGGTTTAAAAAAAAATCTCACTATTCTAAATACTGGGAAAGAGGCAGAAGTGGACATATACTGAGGACAATGGGTACCAGAGAATGCCTAAAAGATTGGTTGGGTCTCTGTCCCAGAGCCTCTCCTTAAACTATTTGTTTTGGTTTCTACCAAATTTCTTATAATGAAAGGTCATCTTAAATAAGGCTATAAAATTTTAGTTGGGGGGGGGGGCAGCTAGATGGCACAATATATAGAATCTTGGGCCTGAAATCAGGAATAACTGAATTCAAATCCAGCCTCAAACTATGATGTGATTCTAGGCAAGTTGGTGAACCCTTTTGGCCTTATTTTCCTTATTGTAAAAATGAGCTGGAGAAGGAAATGGCAAAACCATTCCAATATCTTTGCCAAGAAAACCTCAAAAGGGGTCACAAAGAATCAGACATGGCTAAAACAACTGAATAACAACTTTAATAAATTTGTTTTGGTCTCCACAACCATTTGACCATACTTCATAACAGGCAAAATGTCATTACTAAGTTAGGGAATTATAATTTTGCCATTCAACTATTAATAAAGACACTTTATTATTTTCTCAGTTCCCCTTTTATTCTTAAATCTTCCTGTAATCAACAATGCCCATATCATAACCATAGTTTTGGTTGGGAAGGAAAAATGGGCTTTAATACTATCTGTCAACATTTCTGAGATATTGGAAGAGAATTTCTCTCTCCATCATGTTGCTTTGTTTAAACCACCGAGTAAATTCAGGTATAGGTAAGCCCTCATAGAAAAGAAGTTAAATAACCAAGGAACCAACAAAACAGGATTTCACAGGCACTGTCCCTCTGGGCGGTCCAGGAAAATTAAGAAACTATGGTTGGTTCCTGAGATATAATGTGAGAGCTAATAGGTGGAGAAAAGAGCCTATAAGTGGTGACCAGGTGGTCTTTAGGGTCTTCTGACAGAAGTAAAGGAACCTGTAGGAACTCATCAGTGCTTAGCTTCAATCCATCATGATGGCCAATAGATTAGGAAGCTAAGTATTTCTCCACCTCTTTCCTACCTTTCCTTCTTTTTACTATTACTAGTTTGATTTAATAAAGTTGTTAAACTATTATCAGCCTCATAATTTTAATTATTACAAAGATAACAGCCCACCCAAGTACAAAAGGGTAAATACTCATATGTCATTGGTGATTCAATACTGGATAGGGAAAGTCTAGATTTTTTGATAGATGTGCTAGGAAACCTAGAGGCTAATATACAATGCATGTAAATCAGAGAAGTAGCACTGTTAGGTGATACATAGAATCTGAGTGTAGAATCTAGAAGATGTGCATCCAAATCCCTCCTCTGATACTTATTAACTTTTTGATCCTAAGCAAATCACTTAATTTCCTCTCTAAAGAAAGTGGTTTTGACAGTCTCTTCCAGTTTTAAATCTCTGATCCTATGAAATAGCTAATAATATATAATATGTACATAATATAATAATAATAATAATTTCTGTTATATATAATAATAAAAAGATGGTGTTGTTCAGTCACTTCATTCCTGTCCTGTTATTTGTGATCCCATTTGGGGTCTTTGTCCAGCTCATTTTACATATAAGGAAACTGAGGCAAGCAGAGTTAAGGAACTTCCCAGAGTCACTTGCCCAGATTTGAACTTATCTTCCTAACCCCAAGCCCTGCACTCTATCTACTGTAACATCTAGCTTCCCCAATCTAAGAAGGTCCTGATTACTTTTTAGTGAAGTCAAGGGGAAATAGAAGTCCCTCTACTTACCCTGTTGATCACTTTCATAGACACAAAATGACCCAATCCATGATGTACTTCAATAAAGACCTGAGTGAATGTCAACACATTTACTGTATGAATTTGACTGTAGAGAGTGGCTCAGGAGACACACAAAGTAATAACCTCTTGGTTTGACAATGATAAATTCATCCTTTAAACTTTAAAGTTTAAAGGGATTAAAAATGGGGGAATTCTCTTCTAGATCTGATTCTCATTAATAGAGAGGAATTGTTTCCTGGAGTGACAATTATAGGAATCTTGGGGTAAGTAAACAATTCTTAATACAATCTGATTTTTTAAAAGAGGAAAAATATAAGAGGTCCATCTTGCAGCCTACATTTTTTGGAGAAAAAGATTTCAAAGAGTTAAAAATAGTTTGAATCCCATTGACTTGAAATTCTTCAGGGTAAACTAGTTCAGAAAAGATGGGAAACACTTAAGAATAAAATACTGAAAACAAAAAAGGAAATGATGCCAACAAGCACTTTGATTAGCATAGTACCTAGCACCCAGTAAGTGCTAATAAGGATTTGTTGACTGACTAAGGATAAATAAATAGAAGTTATCCAAAAAGACCAACATAGAAGTCCAGGAATCTTACCAACCAACTTTTAAAAGACACATAGGGACAGCTGGGTGGCTCAGTGAATAGAGAACCAGACCTAGAGATGGGGAAGTCTTAGGTTCAAATCTGGCCTCAGATACTCCATACCTGTGTGACCCTCAGCAAGTCACTTAACCTCCATTGCCTCATCCTTACTGTTCTTCTGGAGTGTAAGGGTTTTTAAAATACATACATACATATATATATATTTAGTAGTTCTTGATCAATGATACATGTTGGGGGGGACATAAATAATGTAATTGTAACCATGGAAAAATATTCTATGTTAATTAAATAAAATTGTTCAATATATATAAAATATATATATATATTTAAGATATGTGCAGTAGGAGAGATGACAGAGTATCAATACTAATTAGACATATTTTATTTTTAGACATTTGTTTTTAATTTTAAAATATTTCTCCATGATTATATATTTCATTTTCTTTCCCTCCCTCCTCTCAGATCCAATAAGCACTTCCACTGGGTTATAGTTATCATTTATACCAATTTCCATATTATTCATTTTTGCAATAGAGGAATCTTTTAAAACCAAAACCCCCAATCATATATCCATATAAACATTCATTGTACATATTTTAAATGGTTTTAGTTTATCTTGACCTCAACAGGTTGGGGAGGAAAAGGATTTGGAATTAAAAATAAAATAAAATTGAATTGAATTTTTAAAAAAGACAAAACAAATATAAGAGCATAAGATAGTCCTATGAAAACAATGTCAGAAATTTAGAGGCTTAGAATAAACTGAGGTTGTAGAAAAATCCAAAATATGTTATAGTCACGCTGCCAAGCAAATAGTTTAATTAATTGCCTTAATAGTTAATATTCTTATAACCCTTTGAAGTTGGCTGAGCATTTGACATAGTTTCTCATTTGATTCTCGCAACAACTCTGGGAAATAAATATTATTATTATTCCCACTTCATAATTGAGGAAACCTCTCAGTTAAATGACTTAACTAAGGCTACACAGCTATCCAATAGCTTAGATCATCTTTGAGCACTGTCCTTCCAGACTCTAGGTACACAGCTCTATCTAGGCTGCCAATAATGAGACAAGATGAGTAAAATATGGAATAAAATACAGGGTCAAAAGTAAAAATGTTAAAAAAAAAAAAAGACTTATTCACTGCCTTTCTGTCTCCAGGCCTGAATTTCTGAATTGGGTAGTCCTTCTCTATAAAATAGAGAGCTAGGTGGCTTAGTAGATAGAGCACTGGGCCTGGAGTGAGGAATTAAAATCCTCAAAATATTTAGCTGTCTGACCCTAGGCAAGCCACTAAACCTCTGTTTGCCTTAATCCACTGGAGAAGGAAATGGCAACCCACTCCAGCATCTTTGCCAAGAAAACCTAAATAGGAGACTCTACGTGTTCTATGGGTCACAAAGACTCAGACACAACTGAACAATAAATATCTTCTAAAATGAGGCAGACAGACTCGATCATTTCTAAGATACCTATCAGTTCTAAATTTTAGGATAATTTAAATTTCTCTTTTTACTAAATCCCCAAGCCATGCTGGCACCAAGCCTCCAGGAGAGATGGTACTTACCCTACAAGTCATTAACAACATGGCAGATGTTCGATTTAACAAAAATACCTTAGGCAAAAGCTATCTCATTTGGCCAATTACTCCACTACAAATCATTTAACAGCTGAATCTTCAAATAGGAGAGCTATCTGAGGGTTCCTTTACAATGATCTGTTAAAATTCATAATTGTCTTTTGGTTAGTAACACAGATGCAACCTTGCCTCTGGTTTTTTAAATTAAGCTTAACTGTCATTCCAAAGGGCTTCTTCTCCTGCCCTCCAGGAAATGAAAATTGCTGCACTGTGGTTTGGATATTTGAAGTGTATTCCTTCACTTCTACTGATCATTATCTCTTCAAATCAATTTTTCCTCTTTTTGAAGTATTCGAATTTTTAATTGCCCTGGTTTTTTTCACATGTTAATTGTGTGATTAACTATAATTAAATCATCAAACATAAACTAAATATCTAACTTCACACCAGACATTTTAATTGGACTACATTCTCTCTATAGTTTAATCAATGAAACCTGTGATCTGGGATTAAAAGTTTCTGCTAATAAACATTATTTTGGGGGTTTGGGTTTGAGTTGTTTGGGTTTTTGTCTGGGTTTTTTGCTTGTTTGTTTGTTTGGTTGGTTGGTTGGTTGGTTGGTTGGTTAGTTGGTTGGTTTGAGGGGAGGGGGTTTGAGATAATATTTTCTCCTTCACCTGGCCACTAATTTGACTCTATGGCCATGTAAATTTCTTTCAATACACAGAGCCTAAAGTACTTGATCCATAAAATGGACATACAGTAGTTCCCCACCCCACACCCCATCAACTTTCTGGGGTTTCAGTTACTGGCAGTCAACCTCAAATTCCAGGGGAAGGAAGGAGGCAGGAAAGGGCCAAGCTCAGCACATCATTCATAGACATATGGAGGCCAAGGACAGACACGGGTCCCTGAGCTAAATAGAGGCTGAAAACAGACACTGGAGCTGGAACCCATTGGTTGGAGTGAGGCAAAGACACCATAGATTGTTGTGATGAGGCCTGCTTAGCCATCAACTAGGATCCAACTGGGAGAAGCATGAGTTTTTGCTCCTCCATTCTTCCTGTCCTTGGGGAATACTGCCAGTCTCTCTCTCCCCACTACTCACATGAGGTAAGAATGGACTTGCTCAAGAATTTCTCAAGCTCTTAGCAAAGATCTAGAGGAAGAGATAATGGGGAAGGAGAGTTGACATTTTCTTTTTCATTCTTTCTTATTAAAGCAATGTGAGCACATACTGAAGGTCTGAATCTATAAATGCCAAGGGAAGAGATTTAAAAGAGTGAAATATCTCATAGGAGGGGGAACAACCCAAAAATACAGAATGCATAAATAATAAATTGCATATTATATATAATTTTTTAAGGATCAGCATTTCATCTCCTAGACAGATTGCAACCTAAGAACAAAGCAAAAATATCATGTGGATGACTGGGGAAGTAGACTCTAAAAGATCACCCTAGTGCAAATATCAACAATATGGAAATAGGTCGTGATCACGTTAAACCCAGTGGCTTGCACATCAGATACAGGAGGGGGTGGAGGGAGGAGAGGGAAAGAACATGAGTCTTGAAACCATGGAAAAATATTCTAAATCATCTAATTAAATAAAATTTTCAAAAAATAAAAAATATCATGTGGGAAAATTCAGGGAAAGTTCCCCCCTCCCACCCCCACCCCCCCCCACCCCCCCCCCCCCGCTTGTTCAGGATACAAACGAATTGATATTACAAGAAAATATATCAGATGTGCTTATTTCTTCCCATATATATGGTACTTAGGTTTATGTCACATATAGGCACAATGGTTCAATGTATAGGAATCTGTTTTTTTATCTCCTTTTAAATTTGATCTGCATTATTAACCTTTTCTCTCACCCCTCCTTTTTTGTGTGTTTTCAACATAACAGTAAAATCAGAACCTGATTTGTAGCATTTGCTGATTTCCAAGCGTAAATGCTCACCCTAGAATTTAACGATCAGCTGCCTTCTGGTTCAAACAAACATTTGCATTTAGCTTAGACAAGAGATCTACTAGCCTCAGTCTCCCCATCAATGGGGGCATCAGGTATGTTCTACTATGCCAGCTCCTAATCCTTCTTTCAAAGAAGTTACAACCCAGTTAGGAAGCTAGCCCCCATGTTCTTTCCTTGAGGCAGTTCATGTCAAGAAACTGGTCATATAAACAGCTTCAAAATAAGTTTGCTGTTGTTATGTTTGAAAATTAAGATAAACTAGGAGACACTGGTTAGAGGGTGATCGATTTATTAGTTAGGCTAACAGTAACCAATAAATTGGGTCAATGGCTTTTTTCAATGACCAAAGACCCTGAGTGAGGCCTGAAAGGGTTTTTTAAATGGTGGGTAAAGTTGTTCATCCTTCATCACACCAGGGTGTGTGGCGTGAGAAATTAGTGTGTTATCCTCAAGGTAATCATTGTTAATATCTAAGTTAGTAAAGGTAGTTACCCCACTCCCTCCTTCAAGTAGGACAAAAGCTTTACAGCCTTCAGTGAGTTTCTCTGGAAATTTGCCTGGGGAAGGAGTCCCAGGTTGAAGGTCCTGCATCTTGAAAGTACCCAATGATCAAATCTTAAGTATCATTCTTGAGTACCCTTTTGCAATAGAAGTCTCTTCCATTATATCAGAGGCTTCTTTGAGGTAGTCAAGCCCAATGGCTTGACATTAGCCCACCCAGATAACTCAATCCTGACCTCCCCCTCTTTGTATTCCTGTCCTTTATTTCTGGATTAAAACATCTGTCTCCAACTTCCAGATCATTTCTTTAAAATGTTAACATGCTTGAATGTACCCATTATAAAGCTATTCTCCAGTTTCTTGAAGCTATTTATTAGCTGGAAAGTGTCCCTTGTAAAGCCATTTTAAAGCTATTCAACATTTTGTCTCCAACCATTGTAAAAATGTTATAATCCCTTCTGGGAGGCTTGATTGTATCAGGATTCTCCTGGGATTTTTCTGTGAATGTTTGGATATTTGTCTTAGGTCCATGACTTGAGACAGTGCCCCTCCCCATTTCTCTCTCAATAAAGCATTATATTTTAAGTGGTGGTTTCTCCAGTCATATTTTTTCATAGTGGTTAAAGAGGGTATACTTTGACATTTTCAAGGTCCCCTCAATTTCCATTCCACACAAGGGTGATGTCTTGACTTGTTAGTGGATTAGATTTAAGGGAGGCAGAGTTACATCCTCAATCTCTTTTCCAGAATCATCCAAGTCCAGTGGCAAGACAAAAGTCAAGTCAACTGGCAATGGCCAAGGCTGCAGTGGGTCACCTTGGCATCTTATCATGTCTGACCAAGCTCTAGGTACTCCACAGCCCCTGTTTTGGCCACCTTCCTAAACAATCCATCCATTCCACCAGGAGAAGTCTTTGTGTGCTTACGGTAGACATTGGACTAATTCATCAAAGCATTTGATGCCTGTCAGTTAATCCCAACCTGGTTTAGCTCCTCTTTTAGATGGTTTTATCCAGGTGAGAGTGCTGAGCATGTGACAGCTTCTTGGAGTCATAAGTGAGAGTCGAATACCCTATGGACCAAAGGTGACCAGAGGTGCTAGTCCTCTCTGAACACCCCATACACCCCAGGTAAGGTTACAAATGTGGATAATGCCAGAGTAGAGATACAAATTAAAATAATAGAATTCATGCTCAAAGGACTGGAGGCTGCCTGAATAAAGAGTGGAGTTCATTACAAGACAAAAGCTTGGCCTTTAGGCAAGTTTCTCTATAATGTAAGTAATGTAAGGAGTGTAGACTCACATATATTGGAGAGTGTTAAGCCTATGCCAGCTTAACTACGTCTTAAAAATAAAATTAAAATCAATTTTCAATTTTACACTGGCAAGTCCATAGTACAAGTTCACTGCTCCCACATTAACCCCTTTGGATATTATTTAAATACCAGAACTTGAATCTAATTGCCTACATCCACTGAGCATGAACTTATGACCATGGACCACCATTGCTTTATCTCCAACACTTCCCTTTAGATATCCTTTACACTCCAGTTTGTCCTGTTTTTACTTTCTTGGGCATAACTCAGATTGCTTTGAAAGTAATTTGGGCTTAACCTCTAAAGAACTTTAATACTTGACAGAGAATCACTACTAGCTCTGACCACATGGACATGAGAAAAAATCATGGTGGGCAATATGTAAGAACTATCAGTGGTACAGATATTAAATTCTATAGGAGTTTAAAGGAGGGGTTAATGCTCCAGGTGGGACAGCTAGGTGGTATAGAGAGTCTAGCCTAGAATCAGGAAGACCCATCTTCCTGAGTTCAAATCTGGCCTCAAGCACTTGCATCACAACTCTTCTTGTTTCATTTTTCTTATCTGTAAAATGAGCTGGAGAAGGAAAAGGCAAACCACTCCACTATCTTCGCCAAGAAAACCCTAAATGGCATCACAAAGAGTCAGATATGACTGGAAAAAAAGACAGCAACAACAATACTCTGAATGGAAATGATCCCAGAGGATTTCATGGAGGATTTGGGATTTGAGCTAGGCCTTATGGGATGAGTCATTTGGTAGAGATAGAAAGGAGATATAAGGAATTCAGAGTCAAAGAGAAGGGTCAAGAAAAAAAATGACAAGAATATGTGTGACCTGTTTGGAAAGTCAACCTGCTTAGAGTGAAGGATCTCTACTAGGGAATAGTGGAAGATTCAGTTTATAATGCAATGTCGTGAATAAAAATTAATCTTGGAGACTTTATGTTAAATTGATAAGTATTTATTAGTCAAAAGAAAGAAAAATAGGCTTTCCAGCCTTTCTAACTTAAAGTAAGTCCCTAGCAGAGGTGCTGGATTCAGGGGCAGCTTGCCAGAGATGGTATACATGATAAGTGCCAGCTTGCCAGTGAGAAAGCTCCTTTTACAAGCCCAAAAAAATGACAGAGTGAGTGAGCCCACATCCTGTTCTGGCTTTTTAAAATCAGTCTAAACTCTTCCCTAAGATTTTCTAATTGGCCAAGGTTTTACTTTAGCCCCTACGCATCAATCACATCTTTTGACTTCCCCAGGTCAAGAATCTCACCTGCCACACTGGCAATTTAAGACACATGACTCTGTGACTCCTATAAAATAAGACTTCTAGGATTAGACTGGATTGGAGGTCCTCTGATATTTAATTCCCACAGCAACCAGAATTTCTATTCCTTTTAAGTTCATATAAATATTGAATCTCTTGACAACCTTGTTTTATGAAACCCTCAAGCACTCCTGGATCACCCTGGTTTATCCTAGACTGAACAATAAATGTTTAAGGACCCACTGATCACCCTAGATAGGATTAGCAGATATAATCAAATCTTAAATGCTCTTTTAGTTTATTGTATCTAGCCCCTAGCTAGAATGCTCTTTCCCTAGCCTCCAGATAAGCAAATCAGTTGCCCTTTCTTTCCTACACTCCTAAAAGTATATTTAAGACCCCCAAGCTCTTTAGTTTGATAGAAATTCCCATGATTGGTGTCTTTCCAGGAGACAGTGTTCCCAGAATTCCAGAGCATGGCTCTGTGTGGTAGCCATAAGAGTATTATCATCCTTGTCCTAAAGAAAGATGGGTTCTTTTGTAACTGCTTTGGCAGTTCTGTATTCTGTATTCAGGTGGACACTCTTTAGGCACCTCAGAGACAATCTAGTCCAACTCATACTTAAACAGGGATTACTTGTCCCTTATCTCCAACAAATAGCCATCCAGCTTCAACCTAAAGATTTCCAGTGATAGAGGGGCTCATTACTTCCAGAACAAGGTGTTTCACTTTAATCTTAATTCCAGCTCAAATTTTCAGGAATTTTCTCCCTTTGTGTCGAACTAAAATCTAAGGTTTCATTACTTAGGAAGGGAATCTTGGGATTTCTGTTGCTGGAAGGAAGGAAGACCAGGTTTGCAGCCCCACCAGTTCTACCCAGACCTTTCAGTCTTGCTTCAAGCTGATGTATAGAGCATAGGGATGTGATAAAAACGGAAAACCATCTCCTTGCCCTTTTCCCTTTTCCTTTCATCTTCTTTGAAATTGTGCTAAGTGGGGTCTGTCTGTGATGATTTGAAGAGGACTTGGCTAGTGACCCAGGGATATTATGGAAGTTCAAAGGAATTCCGGGCCATAATTCAGGTGGAGTTCAGACTGAAGGGGTAACTGGCAGCAGTGGACAGAACAGTCCCAAAGAGCCAACCCCCAAATCCCCAAGGCTTCTCTAGCTAGCTACCTGGGGGGCACTAAGCTGGACCTACATCCTAAAGCAACCAAAAGAAGCCTCAAGGGATAGCAGATGCATGGGATCTGGAGCCCTGGAGAGAGCAGCAGCTCAGCTGAGATTCTCAGCAAAGACACCATCTCTCCACAACTCCCCCACAGCTGAGCTCTCTACTGGCCAAAGAGAATATCCTTCAATACATCCAAGAATTCTAAGTTGTATGCAGTTTTCCCTGTTCCTTTCTCCCCTGCCTATGATGGTTAGTTTGCCAAAAAGCACTCATGAAGGGAGCAAATGAGAAAAGGAATGGGCTATAGGAGAATCTAGTCAGTCTTCCCTATTACTGCTCATCCTTGACCCCTCTCTGGGATTTGCCAAATTTGGTTATTTCTCCCTTCACTACATCTTTGCTGTGTTGCCTTCTCTGGGTTATCTCATTTTCCCAGCACCAAGAACGGCCTGAAGATGAGTACCCTCCACACCCCTTCCAGGCCCCCCAACTGCCTGCCCCTCCTCGGAGTTTCCCCCTCTTCTCCAGACCCTAAACAGCCTTGCTCCTCTCTGCTCATCTCAGATCCCCAGGGCTCAGTGCTGTGAGCAATCCCACATTATAATCTTCTGGCTTCCATTAAAGACGTTTTATTATCACTGCCTTGCTAGCTTTGTTTATTCAGCATGACAACCCTAAATTTAAAAGCACCTTATGGGCAGGTACTGTCCTTGCTTTGCTTTCTAAGTCTAGCCCTTAGCACAGTGCCTGCTACATAGAAATCAATGCTTTTTCATTAATGTTTTTTTTAAAAATCCCTACCTTTTGTCTTAGAATTAATACTGAGTATTGGTTCCAAGGCAGAAGAGCCGTGAGAGCTAGGAGACTGGGGTTAAGTAATTTGCCCAGCTACAAAGTGTCTAAAGTCAAATTTGAACCCAGATCCTCCTAACACCAGACCTGAAGCTCTAAATACTGTGCTACCTAGCTGCCACTTGACTGACCCTTAAATTATTTCCTATAAACCCCAGCCCAATACTAAGCCTGACTCATTTGAGAAAAAAGAGGAAGCCACTACAATTTCCCCAGAATAAACATTCCCTGTTCTTGCAACCAATTTTTTGTGTGTGATGGTCCCAAGTCTCCTTACTATCCCAATACAATATTTCTCAATATGCTTCAGCTCATCAGTGCCCTTCCAAAAAGGTATTCCCCTAGTAGAGCACAATATTCCTAATGTGCTTTAACCAGAGTGGAGTTAAAATAGGACAGACTATAACTAATCTTATTCTAATAGTTATGTTTCAAATAATGCAGCCTAAAATTGCATTAACTTTTTTTGACTGTCAAAAAAAATACCATGGCTAAGCATACATATTATTAAATTCAGTCTAGCCTTGAGATCTTTTAGAATTCCAGATCTTTCATCCAAGGTATTCTCTACCAAAACTCAATTCTGATCACCTACAAATTTGATAAAGACGAGAGAAAGGAAATAAACATTTATTAAATACCTACTATGTGGCAGATACTGGGCTAAGAGATTTACAAATATTCTCTCATTTGATCATCACTACAACCCTTTGAGATAGGTGCTTTATTATCCCTATTTTATAGATAAGGAAAGTGAAGCAGACAAGTTATGGGTCTTGCCCAGGTCACAAAGCTAATAAGTATCTGAGGTTAAATTTGAACTAGCATCTTCCTGACTCTAGATTCTAATGCTCTATCCACTAGACCACCTAGATATCTCATGGAATCTATGCACTTCTTTTATTTATCAGAATATATAATAGGAAAAGGTCTTTAAAAGAGGGAGTCTTATTCCTCTTCCAGAGATAACTTCCTCCAGGTTAAAATCCAGAAAGTCAATCCTGGAACAATAGAATCATTATGCTTTGGGTCCAGTTGTTCAACCAATCATGTTCGAATTAATCAAAGCCTGAATCTATCATCCAGTTCCCATCTCTCTACCTCATGTCCACCCATATCATATGAGAGACTGTCAAATGTCTTGCTAAAATTCAGGCACCCTATGGAATTCCCCAGTTCCATCAGTTTAATAATCTTATATAATAATTGCAGTCTTCCCATGCTGGGTGAGCAAAGCCTTAGTTCACCAGGGGTCTAAGACCCGATGGCTACCCTCACAGACGGAAGAAACCAATAAGAAGGTTCAACGGCTGAAATGGCGACACAGTGCACTGTGGAGTGCTTAGGGCGTGTTGGAGCACAAAAGACAACACGGCCATCCAGTGCAGCTGAGGAAGTCTCCAGGTGTAACGATTTTTCGTGCCAATGGACCCAGGCTTCCAATGCTAAGAGAGTGGGACTGTCTCTGTGCATCGACTTTTCCACTTAAATCTCCTTCACGCACTAATGTCTTTGTGCACACTCATCTATCATAGATGAAAATGCACAAAGACAATCGTCATCCTCGATTACTGAGAGACTACTACTAACTATAATAATTGCATACTTATACAATAATCTTATACTTACTGTATCATTCACTAAAAAACTAACATTATCAGTGGTAGATTTAGTCCTGGGACAATCCACAAAAGTCTCTTTAATGAGTAATTTAGCTTATTTCATAAAATAAAGAGAAGCAGTAAAGGTAGGACCAATTTAAAGAAAGGTTGCTAAGAAACCCAATTGTGCAAAATCATCTGAGAGCATTTAAGGATGAAATTTAAGGAGAATAATAAAGGGACATGCAAAGGTCTTTCTAATAAAACTTTCATCAGACCTTCTTTTCTTAACTGAACAAACAACAACTTCTAATCTATGCCTATTTTCCCAACTATATAAAACTGGCATCCAAATAATCTGTGGGGATTGGTAGGGAATATTCAGGCTTTCATGAGCGATATTCTACTGTAGTATTCTACTGATGTCTTTACCATCACACAATTGACTGAAAGAGATATTAAATATAAGGTTTTACTTGTTCAGTCATTTCAGTAGTGTCCAACTTTTTGTGACCCCATTTGGAGTTTTCCTGGCAAAGATGCTGGAAGGGTCTGCCATTTCTTTCTCCAGTTCATTTTACAGATAAGGAAACTGAGGCAGACAGGATTTAGTGACTTTTCCAAGGATCACATAGCTAGGAACTTTCTGAGGCTAGATTTGAACTCAGGAAGATGAGTCTTCCTGACTTCAGGCCCAGCTCCTCTATCCACTCAGCCACCTACTTGCCCCAGCAATAGGTTCCATTACTGGTTATTATTTTTAAAATTAGAGAAGAAGAGAAAAGAATTCCTTAAAAATTTTTCTCCCAGCCGATAGCCTGGATGGACTCCATCATTGCTTCTAGGTCTGTATCTGAGGTTTTATGAATTCAATTGCATCATAGCCTTTGAGTGCTTGGTATCTCACAATGAAGATATTTGTGATTTCAAGCTTCAGCCTTTAGAGGGAAGCAGAGGAACACTAATCGCAGGACTGGAAACTAACAGACTTTTTCAAGAGTTGGAAGGGACTTTTGTGGCCATCCAGTGCAAAGGACAATTGAACATGAATTTCCTTTCTGTCTTATGTGACACGTGGTCATCCAGCTTTTCCTTGAGGACCTCCTGGGAAAGGGAACCTATCACCTCCCAAGGGAGCTCTTTCCACTTTGGGAGACTGGACTAAAATTGGTAGGAATTTTTGTCCCAATAGCAAGTCTAAGGAAACATGCAGGGTTGTGGGGTTGATGCCCTTGTTCCCTTGTCCAGACCTGAAGACATCTAGAACCATAAAAACAAAGGTTGGGCATAGGTAGGATTGTCAGAATTGGTTTCTTTCGTTGATTCATAGGATGATCTCAATCTTTTAAAAATCGATGGCAATTTCTACCTATTGGAGATCTAATTAGGAATCATTAGGGAAACCTGGCTTGTGAAGATTAAATCTTTAACAAGATGTTATCATGGGAATATATTTATACCATAGAACATTATTAACAAAAGATGACACAAGGGCCCATAATGATGGGGCCATGATTAAGCTATCTACTTATAAATCACCTGCTCTAGATGAACGGCATACAGTACTGCGATTAAAACACCAGATATATGAAGTCTAGGCATATAAGGGTAGCTAGGGAGCACAGGAGTGCCAGAAAACCCAAAAAGTGGCCATGAAGAGTCAGACATGACAAGAAAATGGCTGAAATAAACAAACAACAGAAGCAATTGATGAACCATTGACGGTGATATATGAAATAATCTGGAAAATGGGAGATGTTAGAGGAAGGAAAATGTCCTGATGTCCACAATGTGAAGGGAACAGAGCCTGAAAGCTATAGAAGCCAATGAGTCTGACTTGACTACAGGGAAAATGCTGGAAAGAATTGTTAAAGAAATAGTTGCTGATTATTCTAGAAAAGGAAGCAGTGATAACAAATTTCCAGCCTAGCTTCATCAAGAACATGTTATATCAGATTAACCTCATTTCCTTTTTTGACAGAAATATTATTGATTGATTGATCAACTTAAGTAAACATAATTTGCAATTGTACTAATGTTGTACATTAGTACATGTACTAATGAGGGGGAATGTTGCATATAAGGTTTACTTAAATTTTTATCAAACTTTTGATAGGGTATTTCATGTTCATTTTTGTGGAGAAGATGGATACAGATTCAACAAGAATACAATCAGGACTAGTTGGATGGCCAGATTCAAAGAATAGTTTTTTAATAATTCCAATGTCAACAAGGTAGGAGGTCTCTAGTGGAGTACTGCAGAATCTGTACTTGCTCTGTGCTATTTAGTAATTTTATCAGTGACTTGAATAAAAGCATAGGTAGGGGATGTACTTTCTTTATTGAAGGTATTAAAAATAGAATCAAATACTTTTAAGATTAATGAGCAAAAATTTCAATATCTATTAGAGGAATTTTTACTCTGGCTAGGAGTCCACATAATACAAACTTGTATGTCTTTTTTTTAACTGATCCTTTTTTAAAATACTAATATGCAAAAACAATAACTACAGCTGTAGTCTTCATTCAGCTCTCACATAAAATTTAGATCAACTTTCAGTTCTTTTGTTAAGCATAAAGGACCATTTTATGCCTTTTAACTAACACTTCAGTGACATTTTGGTCTTCTCCCTCCATCACTTCCAGAAAGTGCTTCCTGGCTTGAAAACCAATGTAGGGTCTGGTCCAGAAAGTGCAGGGTGGTTACAGCTCTCTCTAATTTTTAATGGCCTGAGGTATGAGTCGGTCTAAGTGTTCAGCTCTGTTCTCATGAGAAGGATGTGTTGACAGTGTGAATCTTAAAGTTTCTCAGACTCTACCTTGGAACATCTTAAGGTTATGGTTAGGGTTATTCCCCATTTAAACAATGGAGGTACTTGATCAGGAATGTATTGGGAATTTTACATTATACCACCCATACTTAGGCATACTTTAGGGGAAGATAAAGTTGTAAAATTCCTGACTGAGCAATGAAAAAGTACTTAACTCATACTTATAGTGAGGCAAAAGCCCTTAAGCTAGGTCTATTTTTAGAACTAATACAAAAGGATGCTAAGTACCTATGAAGGTCAAATTAATCACTAAAAGGTCAAGCAACTTACAAAGGGCAAGTTTAGCAAAGAGGTGTGAAGTACTCAGAAGATATAATCTACCCAGAGAAGGTGAGAACTAAAGAGTGGTGAAAACTAAGAATGGGCTGTGCTAGGAAGTGTCTACTGTGATTGGTAGACATGAAAATTTAGGAGAGGTGACACAAGAGAAAATGTTCTTTAAAAGGAAGGCGCTTGAGGCCTCTGGTATTAATTCAGCTTTGGTAGCTGAATTGGAGGTCAGGAGTCAGAGGAGGCTGCTGGGTCTCTGAACACTAGAATTTTGCTTGGAAAGATCTTGTGGTGAGTGATTAAAGACTGACTTAGTTTATCTCTTAAAGAGAAAGGCCTAGGCCCTTACTTTTTCCTATTATTTCCTCTTACTCTGTCTCTTTCCCTTTCCTTTATTCCTTCATTTATATTAATTAAAATCTCCATAAAACCCAGCTGACTTGGGTGTTTCATATTTGGGAATTTTTCCCATGGCGACCACTTATTTTTGATATAAACTCAAGATGCTAAAAATTATCTTTACAGTTTGGGCAATTCACAGTCTTGAAACCCATGTTTTTGCGGTCACAACAGGCAGTCTGCTAACTTGGGCTGACTCTGAATCATTGCTTCCCATTCCAGCTGTTGCCAAAACACTCAACTAGCTTTGACATCTGCACAAATCTTTGCAGAAAACTACAGTCTAACTATGTTAGCTTCTGACTCCAGGGTACAGAAAAGGGTTCTAGAAAAGACATTCTCTTGCAATTTAGACTGAATCCATTGGGTCAAAACTGCCAAACTATCTCCAGGACAGATGGCCCAAATCATCATGAGAAAAATCAAACCTAGAAAATTCCACAAATGAACCAGACTGGCTTTCTCTGCAGGAAGAACAAAAGCATTTTCATCTGACCTATCAACCACATGGTTGGTAACCAAAATTGCGAAAGGTACAAAACCAGAAGGGAGAGCTAACAAATTGGATGAATCAGTCAAGATTCAAAAGGATCTTAACAGGCTCAAACATGGGACTGAATCTAATAAAATAAAATTCAATAAAGATAAGTAATGAAGTATTATATTTAGGTATCAAAAGACACCATAAATATAAGATGAGGAAGGCATGGATAGACAGTGGGTGTTCTGAAAAGGTTTAAGGGTTTTAGTGTGCTGCAAATAACCCAAGTCAACTGCAAGATTTTTATTGGTCAATCATTTCAGTCATATCTGACTCTTCATGAACACAATGGGGGTTCCCTGGGCAGGAGTACTGGAGTGGTTTGCCCTTCCCTTCCCTAGCTTATTTTATAGATGAGGAAACAAAGGCAAACAAGATTAAATGACTTGCCTAGGGACACACAGCTCCATGGTTGGCACTTTCCACTGTTCCCTTGAATGAGCAGCCAAAAAAATTTCACCCTCTCTTTCACTGCATTAAAGACTAAGCTTCCAGAAAGGGAGACATGAAAATCCCCCAAAGCTCTGCCCATTAGATAATGTCTAGACTATTCTGTTCAGTTCTGGATGTTTTGAAGGACGCTGATAAGATGGGGAATCTCCTGAGGAAGGCAATGAAGTTTACAAAGGACCTTAAGTTCATGATGCTCTATAAAGGTGACATAAAAGAACTTGGTAGGTTTAGCCTAGAAAAAAGATTCCGAGGGCACATGATGATCAGGAAAAGCTTACTCACATTTATTTTTTTTTTAAACCCTTACCTTCCATCTTGGAGTCAATACTGTTTATTGGCTCCAAGGCAGAAGAGCAGTAAGGGCTAGGCAATGGGGGTTAAATGACTTGCCCAGGGTCACACAGCAGGGAAGTGTCTGAGGCCAGATTTGAACCTAGGATCTCCCGTCTCTAGGCCTGGCTCTCAATCCACTGAGCTACCCAGCTGCCCTCTTCCTCAAATTTAGAGCCACTCAAAGTGTTCTGAGAGGTGGTGGAATCCCTCTCCTCAGTAGTCTTCAAGCACAGGCTAGACAACCACTTGCCCAACATGTTGTGGTGAACATGCCTTCATGTATGGGTTGAACTTGACAGTTCTAAGGTTCCTTCCGACTCACAAATTCTCTAATTCTGTGACTATCTACAGAGATAGACATCCCAAAACTCCACTCAACTACATATTACACTGTATCATCAGACTAACTATGTATTCCTCTCCCTTTTAATTCAGCTGCAACAGCAGCATTGTCTTTTGTTTCCAGGTTAACAGAGAGCTCTCTCTAAGCTTCACTGAATATAAGCCCCTGTTCCCACAGTTGTTCATTCTCTCTTTTCTTTCATCTTTCTCCACTATCTCTTTCACTTGGGAGAGTGAGACTATTTTAGAACCAGAAATTACTCCCTCTTTAACCACCAACCTTGCTAAGTAGTGCGAAGTTCCTCTGTACCCAATAATTGATTTAGTCAGCTTCATTTAGGCAATGAATGCAAAGCTCCCCTGATAATCATCAGTTTAGCAAATTGCATCTAATCCAAGTGTACAATGTTAGCAAACTTTCCTAATCAAAATGACCTTGTGGTCAATAGCCAGGGTCACCTTCTGGGCCACCCAGATTGACGGCTCCTAAGGCATTCCCCCTCCTTGGTCCCTGTGAATCTGCCCTGGAACAACAATAAATTGTAAACCCAGAATTTGGCACTCCCAGTTGGGACATGTATCTTCCTGTGTTTGTGCATAGATCTGAAGGGCTAGGGAGCAGAATACCAGCACATTGGTGAGAAATAAGCTGCCTGACTATTGATATTCTTCTTAGTATCTTACTAGTCACCTCACTATTGCCAGTACAGAAGACTGAGACCTGGAGGAAGTTAAAAGACATGCCAAAGTTACATAGGTAATAGCAGAGGTAAAATTTGAACCCAGTTCCTTTGACTCTAAAAAAAGAGCCAGTGTTCTTTATACTGTATCACTGAGACCCCATCTGGCCTCCTCAATACCAAAAACCCCTCCTCTATCCTTTTCAGATATTATATTCTCTCAGAGATCACTTACTACTTCTGTGACCATTGGAAGTAGTCCTTAGTTTTCTAAGGTGTAAAATGAAAAATTCAGACTAGACGGCCATGATAGTGCCTTCCAGATTGAAATTTAGGATCATCCACCATGCTATGAGCCTCTCCTTAAAACCCAAACTTCTTGAAAAAAAATGTATCTATATCTAATGTTTCTACCTCCTCATTCCTCCATTCTTTCCTCAGCACCCCAGACTATCTTCATCAGCCTAAGGTGAGATTGGCTTCTTATATCTTATCCCTATTTCAAACTTGCTTCTCTAGAGACTTTGGGGAGTTTGTCCTTGGGTAAGATCAAAGCCAAAATCACTTGCTTGAACTGAATGAACTTACTCTCAAAGCAAGAACTCCTTCAATCTATTGTCTGGTATATGTCCTCCTGTGTAGACCTTCTCTTATTTCTGTTTTGTTATGCTTTGGATAAATTACTTTCTTAGGTATCCACTAGATGTATTCAACTGGGGGCAGGTACTGGGTGGGAAAGGGGGTCAACCTTGGATATAGAACTTGGGGGGTCTTGCTCTCCTTCAATAATAACAAAGTAATCAGAAGGGAGCAGATAGATCTAATTCTAGCCCAGCACTCCCTCTCTCTGAAGCTCCAAATTCCTGATCCTCCTGGCAGGAACTCATTATCCTTATAGAAAGATGGAAGAAGAACCTAGATGTCTATTCTCTCTCCCTTCAAGCCACTCGCAAGGCCACCTTCAGGGCTTGCATTACCTGTAGGATCCTCTTCTGTTACATTAACCATTAGAGATACCAGAAAGAAAGACTGCATTGGGAAGTTGGAACAAGCATGTCCTCCAGCATCTGGAGGTGGGGTGGGAGGACCAATTTACTATCTGGAGAAACAATCCAAGGCAGCTTTATGAGGTTGCTACATTTTTTAGAAAAGTTTAGCTACTAAGGAGAAGCTCATGGGATTATATATGATTATAACTTTAAGACTATAGGGAAACTTTGAAGTAACCTAATCCAATATCCCTCATTTTGTAGATGAGAAAACTCCTTACACCTTACTCCCCAAAACATACTCTTCAATCCAGTGACACTGGTCTCCTGGCTGTTCCATGAACAAGACTCCATCTTGGTTCCAGGCGATTTCTCTGGTTGTTCCCGGTGCCTGGAATGCTCTCTCTTTTACTATAACCTCCCTGGGATCCTTGATGGGCTATTTGAAAGATGATGGAGTATACTTTAATCCAGTAAAAATATTTTTTCCTGAAGTACTGCAAATCTGATCTATGATTCATGATTGAGAATGGTGGAAGAAACTGCCTACAACCTGCCAAATCAGGAAGAGACCAAAGAGAAAAGCAGATAAACTTAAGAAGAATAGCAGAAGAGTGGTTACATGACTCAGAGGACAGAGAGTCAGGCCTAGAGACAGGAGGACCTGGGTTCAATCTGGCCTCAGACATTTCCTAATTGTGTGGCCCTGGAAAAATTATTTAACCCCCATTATCTAGCCTTTACCACTCTTCTGCTTTGAAACCAATGCTTAGGATCAATTCTAAGACAGAAGGGAAAAGTTAAAAAAAAAAAAAGAATAGCAGAATAAATAACCAGGAAACAACAGAAAATAATATCCAAGATGGTCAACAATGAAATCCATGACTTCCTTTTGTCCTTCGGGTAACAAACCAGATGAACTAGAAATCAGAATAGATGAAAACAAATTTGATCCCATAGGAATCACTGAAATTTGATAGAATAGGAATTATGACAAATGCAATTTTAGACGGCTATACCTTTTCCATTTTCTTTAAATTATGAATCTAAACACCAGAAAAAAGAATACTTTCTGTAGTAGATAATAAAACTTGGTGAATTATAGTGGGGGAGTGGGGGGGATTTTTAGAGAGGTTGTACCAGGAAGCAAGCCAGGAAAAAGACTGAATCTTGAGCCCCTCCCCTACACTACTTCCTGTTCCTTTTCAACTGTCTTCTCACAGATATGGTAAGGTTTGAATATTTTCCCCCTAATAATCAAATCCCACAACCAGTCCTTTAACTAAAGGGATTTTTATTCTTTGGGGAGAAGGGGTAAAAAGAGGTTAGGGGAAGGGAAGAGGAAAATTGGGTTCTCCCTAATCTCCAAGTTATCTTGTTGATTGAAGATTTGACATACAGTCAGTTTAGAAATAGAATTATTTTCCCCTAAGAGTAGATATTCACAGCACTGCTGACAAGTCTCTTTAGGCTAAACCAAATTTCTCTTCAGCTCACAGTCTATGTAGAAGGCAATGCCTATAGAGAAGATGAAGTGGTCTGTCTTCCACCTTCTGGTCAGCAGCCAGAGGAGGAATGAATTCTCAGCCAGCTCAAGCTGCTTAACTGCTAACTTCAAGGTTCCATTGGTGTTCCAAAGTTCTGAGCTTCTTGCTTTTTTTCTGCAGATCCATTTTTCATTGCCCAATATCTTCATTTATACTTGTGAATGAGAAAGTTGGAGAAAATCTGCAACAGAGCCAAAGGAGTAACATTTATAAAAGCTGTCAATCAAGAAGCATTCTGGAATGGAATGGGGGATTGGGAGTAGGGAGAATGGAACAGCCAAACTCTGAGAAATGGTCTCTTGCTCTTGAGACAGGAAGGAGTAAGGACTGAGAACATCCTTATCTTACTGATTTCTCCTTACTGGACAAAGTAACTAAAATCCTCAACCAATTAGCCATATCCCTCAAATTCAAGACTATTCTATTATTCTTCAATTTAGGAATATTTTAAGATTAAGGAAACCCTAAACCCTCTCTCCCATCAAACTTCCCTGTCCTTCCTCTTTTCCTAAATAAACCCCCTTGTTTAAACTATCCAAAGAGAGAGTTATCTATTAGATTTATCAGGAAGCTCACTCAGAGTTGTCTTCCAGTGTCACCAACTGAAGAAACCAACTGACAGAGGGAAGGGAACAGGGAGGAGGAAAAGGGAGGGGGAAGACAAGGGAGGAGGGTGGCAGACCTGATATCTCAATCACCTTAACCCTTAAATCAATTACCTAATACATACTTCATACACATGGCAGAACAAACTGTTATACCTCCAATTCCAACCACTATGTTGTTACTCAGTCATTTCAGTCATTCGTGACTCTATTTAGAGTTTTCTTGCCAAAGATATTGGGGCAGTTTATTCTTTCCTTCTCCAGCTCATCCTACAGATGAGGAAACTGAGGCAAACAGAGTTAAGTGACTTGCTCAGGATCATATAGCTAGTAAGAGTTTGACACTGGATTTGAACTCAGGAAAATGTCTTTCTGATCCTAGAGCTGGTGCTCTATCTATTTTCCACCTAGCTGCCCTCCAACTGCTATATCTTTGTTACAATGCAAAAGGGTAGTGAAATACCATTGTGTATATATATATTTTTTTAATCCTCATGAGAAGAAATCTAGAAATCTAAGAGGGAAAACATGGTGATGAACAGGGGGAAAAAATCAAAGAAGGAAGAACAAAAGCAGAGACTATCTTTTGCATCTTTTGTATTTCCAGTGACTTGTCCAAGATGACACCAGTGATAAGCAGAGGGGAAGGGAAAAATTCAGATGAAAAGCAGCAGGACCATCCAAAGAGAGCAATTAGTTTCTCACAACAACAACCACAAAAATACCAGTACTGGCATATTCCCATTCAGCCACTCAAGGCTGAGTACCCTGTGTTCCTGATTTGCCTTTACTCTTTCCTATAGGCTTCTCGTCCTTCCTGTTCTCATGGTACTAGCAGGACTCCAGATGTTTATTTAACCTGCTTCAAGTCACCTTGTTCCAAATAGCAAATAGAGTCCAAGTGCCTACTTGAGTTAAAATATAAACGTCTATTCCAGTTTGAAGAATAGAATGATGATGAAAAGAATAATATTGATAGTCAAGAGACTAGGAAGTTCATACAATTTTATAGAAGAAAATCTTCAAGTTGGAGTCATGTCACAATCCCAGTCTTGAAATTATTTTACTCAGATTTTTAGAGTTTTTTGATGAGTGACATCTGTAGTTTTCACCCAAGTTCCTTTTCCTTTCTGAGTTTCATAGAATAATTAGCCTAAAACTAGAAAGGACCTCAGAGACTATATAATTCAATCCACTCAACTCATTGAATAGATGAAGAAACTAAGACCCAAGGAGGTTATGGGTTACCCCAGGACAGAGAGGTAGCAAGGCAGAAATTGAACTCAAATCCTCTGAATCTAACTAGTTCTCTTGCATTGTACTCCATTGGCTTTCTATTGCCTCCAAGATTAAATACAAAATTTTGTCTGGCCCCTTTCTGTCTTTTGAGGTATCTGCTCCTTATATTTTTCCTTCCATACACTTCTAAACATGATACTGGAGTCCTTGCTGTTCCTTAAACATGGCTCTCCATCTCCTGGGTCCAACTACTTTCATTGGTTGTCCTCCATTGCTGGAACTATCTCTGTCTCCATTCCAGACTCCTAGTTTCCCTGATTTCCTTCAAGTCTCAATTAAATGGCAAGAAGCCATTTCTGTTACCTTTTAATGCTAGTGCCTTCCTGCTGCTGATTATTTCCAATTTTTTTCTGAATATATCTTGTTCATACCTAGCTCTTTGCATGTTGTCCTCTCTACATTGTAAACTCTTTAAAAGTAGCAGTGTCTTTCACCTCTCTTGTATTCCTAGCACTTAGCATCATGCCTAGCACAAAGTGGGTGCTTAAAAATGTTTTTCAAACTTCTCCATTAGTGTCAATGTAATGTCCCTGAACAATCTGCAGGGATCTAAAAAACACTATCCACAAGCAGAGGATAAACTGTGGGAGTAAAAACACTGATGAAAAGCAACTGCTTGACTACAGGGGTGGAGGGGATAGGACTGAGGAGAGACTCTAAATGAACACTCTAACCAACAACATGGAAATGGGTTTGAATCAAGAACACATGTGATACCCAGTGGAATTGCGTGTCGGCTGTGGGAGAGGTGGAGGGAGGGGGGGAGGGAAGAAAAGAAAATGATCTTTGTTTCCAATGAATAATGTTTGGAAATGACCAAATAAAAATTAAAATAAATAAATAAATAAATAAAATTTAAAAAAAAAATGTTTTTCAAATGGCTGGATAGCCCATAATGCCTTGATTTCTTTGGCTATTAAAAAAAAAAAAAAGGCTTTCAAATAAAATGGCTTCTAAGGCCTTGTCTAACCCTGATATCATACCAGATTTTCTGACATGGACTTCTCAAGCTGCAATCAGCACCAGTTTGAACAATACAACCATTGTCTCTTGATTTGTGAGAGTTGTCCTCATAGCCCCATATCTTATATTTGAGAGTTAAGACCTTTTATATCCTTATTCTCCAAGGTAGAAAATTGTCCAGTTCCAAGAAAGGAAAGTTTCTAAAACCTCAAAACATCTTCAAACATGCAAAGATAGACTAAATGGAAAATATTTTGTCTTTTAAATAATTTTATCACACATTTATAAACAAGCTATTAAATGAAGAAGTTTGAGGAGGTGCTGGGTGGCTCAGTGGATTGAGAGCCAAGCCTAGAGACAGGAGGTCCTGGTTTCAAATCTAGCCTTAGACACTTCTTAGCTGTGTGACCCTGGGCAAGTCACTTAATCCCTATTGCCTAGCCTTTTCCATTCTTCTGCCTTAGGACTAATACACAGTATTGATATTAAGACTGAAGGTGAAGGTTTAATTAAAAAAAAAAGTTTGGCAGGTTAAACAAAAGGCTTCCTCTCTCTAGTGCATATTAAAATATAATATTATATACAATATTATGATATATAACAATACAATAATTATATTATTATAATTAATAACTATATCATACCATTAAATATATAACAATAATTATCTTATAATATTATATAATAAAATAGGAAACAATTAATTATATATTTAAATGTGATAAATTAGACTTTAAATTCCATGAAGAGAGATAATCTCCCTATCAGAAGAGACTGAATATCAGGCACATGGTCTCAGGAGACTTGGATTTGAATTCCAGCTCTAATATTTTCCAACTGCATTACCACGGCCAGGTACCATCATTTCTCAGATTCAGTTTTCTCATCTGTAAAATGGCACTAAGGACACTCAGTATTATTCACATATCAGACCCATTGTTGAGAAAGCACTTTATAATCTTGTTATCATTCAGTCATTGCCCAACTCTTCATGGCCCCATTTGAGGTTTTCTTGGCAGAGATACTGAAGTGGTTTGCCATTTCTTTCTCCATCTCATTTTACAGATCAGAAAACTGAGGCAAAAAGTGACTTGCCCTGAATCACACAGCTGGTAAGTGACCCTGGAATATCTGAGAATAGATTTGAACTCAGGAATGTAAATCTTCCTCATTCCAAGCCCAGGGCTCTCTCCACTGCACCACCGACCTGCCCAGGCATTTAGGAAGTACCTGTTACCTGTCAGGCACTGCCCTAAGCACTGGGGAAAATGAGAACCAAAAGGGGAATTTACTTCATCCCAACTGTACCGTCAAGACACCATGAACTTTACTGAGGGCCATAGATCTCTAGCTGGAATGACTCTCAAAAGCCTGGTCTAATCCCCTCCTTTTATAGAAGAGGACACTGAAAGCCAGGGACTTAAAAGGACTCTGCCAATGTTGCACAGATAATATTAAGGGTGGACCTTGAACCCAGGTCTCCTCCTTGCAGAGCTGTTCTCTTTTTCCATTGTTCCCTTCCATTCCTGAGGCATTGCTCAATTTTTCATTATTCTTTTTCCCTCTGAATCCAGTTCTGACTTATGGATTGGTCTTGGGATTTCAGTGGTAGCTATTGCTGTTGTTGTTTAGTCCTTTTCAGACCTGTCTGACTCTCCATGACCCCATTTGGGGTTTTCTTAACAAAGATTGTGGAGTAGGTGGCCATTCCCTTCTCCAGCTTATTTTGCAGAAAAGGAAACTGAGGCAAAGAGGGTTAAATGACTTGTCCAGGATCACACAGCTAGTGTCTGGGACTGGATTTGAACTCTGGTCTTCCTGACTTCAGATCTGGTGCTCTATCCACTTTAAAGGTAATGGCCTTCCTCTCCTGATGCAAATCTGAACTCTCTCTGCAATTTATAGTCTTAGGGAATTGCCTAGAACACTTAGAATTTCAATCTCAGTGATATGATCTCTAAGACAAGAATCTATGCCATCCCCATTGTTGAACTATTAATTCATTCTTTTTTTTTTAAATATATTTTATTTGATCATTTCCAAGCATTATTCGTTAAAGACATAGATCATTTTCTTTTCCTCCCCCCCACCCCCCATAGCCGACGCGTAAGTCCACTGGGCATTAGATGTTTTCTTGATTTGAACCCATTGCTTTGTTGATAGTATTTGCATTAGAGTGTTCATTTAAAGTCTATCCTCTGTCATGTCCCCTCAACCTCTGTATTCAGGCAGTTGCTTTTTCTCGGTGTTTCCACTCCCATAGTTTATCCTTTGCTTATGAATGGTGTTTTTTTTCTCCTGGATCCCTGCAAGTTGTTCAGGGACATTACACCGCCACTAATGGAGAAGTCCATTACGTTCGATTATACCACAGTGTATTAGTCTCTGTGTACAATGTTCTCCTGGTTCTGCTCCTCTCGCTCTGCATCACTTCCTGGAGGTTGTTCCAGTCTCCATGGAACTTCTCCACTTTATTATTCCTTTGAGCACAATAGTATTCCATCACCAACATATACCACAGTTTGTTCAGCCATTCCCCAATTGATGGGCATCCCCTCGTTTTCCAGTTTTGGGCCACCACAAAGAGCGCAGCTATGAATATTTTTGTACAAGTCTTTGTGTCCATTATCTCTTTGGGGTACAGACCCAGCAGTGCTATGGCTGGGTCAAAGGGTAGATATTCTTTTGTCGCCCTTTGGGCATAGTTCCAAATTGCCCTCCAGAATGGTTGGATCAGTTCACAACTCCACCAGCAATGAATTAATGTCCCTACTTTGCCACATCCCCTCCAGCATTCATTACTTTCCTTTGCTGTTATATTAGCCAATCTGCTAGGTGTGAGGTGATACCTCAGAGTTGTTTTGATTTGCATCTCTCTGATTATAAGAGATGTAGAACACTTCTTCATGTGCTTGTTAATAGTTTTGATTTCTTTATCTGAGAACTGCCTATCCATTTCCCTTGCCCATTTATCAATTGGAGAATGGCTTGATTTTTTGTACAATTGATTTAGCTCATTATAAATATGAGTAATTAAACCTTTGTCAGAGGTTTCTATGAAGATTTTTTCCCAATTTGTTGTTTCCCTTCTGATTTTAGTTATATTGGTTTTGTTTGTACAAAAGCTTTTTAGTTTGATGTAGTCAAAATTATTTATTTTACATTTTGTGATTCTTTCTATATCTTGCTTGGTTTTAAAGCCTTTCCCCTCCCAAAGGTCTGACATGTATACTATTCTGTGTTTACCCAATTTACTTATGGTTTCCTTCTTTATGTTTAAGTCACTCACCCATTTTGAATTTATCTTGGTGTAGGGTGTGAGGTGTTGATCTATTCCTAGTCTCTCCCACACTGTCTTCCAATTTTCCCAGCAGTTTTTATCGAATAGTGGATTTTTGTCCCAAAAGCTGGGATCTTTGGGTTTATCGTATACTGTCTTGCTGAGGTCGTTTTCCCCCAGTCTATTCCACTGATCTTCCTTTCTGTTTCTTAGCCAGTACCAAATTGTTTTGATGACTGCTGCTTTGTAATATAGTTTGAGGTCTGGGACTGCAAGGCCCCCATCATATGTGTTTTTTTCCATTATTTCCCTGGATATCCTTGATCTTTTGTTCTTCCAAATGAACTTTGTTATGGTTTTTTCTAAATCAGTGAAGAAGTATTTTGGTAGTTCAATGGGTATGGCACTAAATAGATAAATAAGTTTGGGTAGGATGGTCATTTTTATTATATTAGCTCGTCCTATCCATGAGCAGTTAATGTTTTTCCAATTGTTCAAGTCTAGTTTTAGTTGTGTGGCGAGTGTTTTGTAGTTGTGTTCATATAGTTCCTGTGTTTGTCTTGGGAGATAGATTCCTAGGTATTTTATTTTGTCTAAGGTGATTTTGAATGGGATTTCTCTTTCTAGTTCTTGCTGCTGAGCTGTGTTGGAGATATATAGAAAAGCTGATGATTTATGTGGGTTTATTTTGTATCCTGCAACTTTGCTAAAGTTGTTGATTATTTCAATTAGCTTTTTGGTTGAATCTCTAGGATTCTTTAAGTAGACCATCATGTCATCCGCAAAGAGTGATAACTTGGTCTCCTCCTTGCCTATTCTGATGCCTTCAATTTCTTTATCTTCTCTAATTGCTACTGCTAGTGTTTCTAGTACAATGTCAAATAGTAGAGGTGATAATGGGCATCCTTGTTTCACTCCTGATCTTATTGGGAATGCATCTAGTTTATCCCCATTGCAGATGATATTAGCTGTTGGTTTTAGATATATACTGTTTATTATTTTTAGGAATGACCCTTCTATTCCTATACTTTCTAGTGTTTTTAATAGGAATGGGTGTTGTATTTTATCAAAGGCTTTTTCTGCATCTATTGAAATAATCATGTGGTTCTTGCTAGTTTGCTTGTTGATGTGGTCAATTATGTGGATGGTTTTCCTAATGTTGAACCAGCCCTGCATCCCTGGTATGAATCCTACTTGATCATGGTGAATGATCCTTCTGATCACTTGCTGGAGTCTTTTTGCTAGTATCCTATTTAAAATTTTTGCATCTATATTCATTAGGGAGATTGGTCTATAGTTTTCTTTCTCTGTTTTTGACCTGCCTGGTTTTGGAATCAGTACCATGTTTGTGTCGTAAAAGGAGTTTGGTAGAACTCCCTCTTTGCTTATTATGTCAAATAGTTTGTATAGTATTGGGGTTAACTGTTCTCTGAATGTTTGATAGAATTCACAGGTGAATCCATCAGGCCCTGGGGATTTTCTCTTAGGAAGTTCTTTGATGGCTTGATGGATTTCAATTTCTGATATGGGATTATTTAAGAATTCTATTTCCTCTTCTGTTAGTCTAGGCAGTTTGTATTTTTGTATATATTCATCCATTTCTCCTAAATTGGTGTATTTATTGCCATATAATTGGGCAAAGTAATTTCTAATGATTGCCTTAATTTCCTCCTCATTGGAGGTGCTGTCCCCCTTTTCATCTTTAATGCTGTGAATTTGCTTTTCTTCCTTCCTTTTTTTAATTAGATTGACCAGTACTTTGTCTATTTTGTTTGTTTTTTCAAAGTACCAGCTTCTTGTCTTATTTATTAAATCAATAGTTCTATCACTTTCGATTTTATTAATTTCTCCCTTAATTTTTAGGATTTCTAATTTGGTTTTCTGCTGGGGGTTTTTAATTTGATCGCTTTCGAGTTTTTTCAATTGCATTTCCAATTGATTGATCTCTGCTCTCCCTTGTTTGTTAATATGAGCTTTCAGGGATATGAATTTGCCTCTGATTACCGCTTTGGCTGCATCCCAAAAGGTTTGAAAGGATGTTTCGCCATTGTCATTTTCCTTGATGAAATTATTAATTGTTTCTATGATTTCTTCTTTAGCTAAACGGTTTTGGAGTATCATATTGTTTAATTTCCAATTGGTTTTAGATTTGGTTTTCCATGTACCATTACTAATCATTATTTTTATTGCCTTGTGATCTGAGAAGGCTGCATTCATTATTTCTGCTTTTTTGCATTTGTGTGCTATGTTTCTGTGACCTAATGTATGGTCAATTTTTGTGAATGTGCCATGTGGTGCTGAGAAGAAGGTGTATTCCTTTTTATCCCTATTTATTTTTCTCCATATGTCTATTAATTCTAATTTTTCTAAGATTTCATTCACTTCTTTTACCTCTTTCTTATTTATTTTTTGATTTGATTTATCTAAATTTGATAATGGTTGGTTTAAGTCTCCCACTAGTATGGTTTTATTGTCTATTTCTTCCTTCAATTCTCCTAGTTTCTCCATTAGAAATTTGGGTGCTATATTATTTGGTGCATACATGTTGATTAATGATATTTCCTCATTGTCTAGAGTCCCTTTTAACAAAATATAATTACCTTCCCTATCCCTTTTGATCAGGTCTATTTTTGCATTGGCTTTATCAGATATCATGATTACCACTCCTGCCTTCTTTCTATCAGTTGAGGCCCAGAAGGTCTTACTCCATCCTTTAATTCTGACCTTGTGGGTGTCAACCCGCCTCATGTGTGTTTCTTGAAGACAACATATGGTAGGGTTTTGGATTCTAATCCATTCAGCTATTCGTCTACGTTTTATGGGTGAGTTCATCCCATTCACGTTCAAAGTTATGATTGTCATTTGTGGACTCCCTGGCATTTTGATTGCCTTCCCTAATTCTAACCTTTTCTTCTTCGGCTCTACCTTTTAGTCCAGTGATTTACTTTGAATCAGTCCCCCTTGTCCCCTCCCTTGATGTTTCCCTTTTTAGTCCCTCCCTTTTTGTTCCCTCCCCCTCCCCCCTCTCTTTCCCTCCCTTTTTGTTCTCCCTCTCCCCCTCCCCCCCTTGGTTTTCCCTTCTCCTTACCCTTGTTGGGTAAGATAGAATTCAAGATCCCAATGGATCTGGATGTTTTTCCCTCTCAGAGTTGATTTCCCTGAGATTGAGGTTTAAGTAAACCCCCCCCCTCTTCCTCTCCTTCTTATAGGAGTTTTCTTCCCCTCCCCTTCCCCTGTGAATCTTTGTGTGAGAACCATTATTCTATTTGGTCTTTCTTTACCCCCTATTTATACATTACATTTTCCCCACATATTAGTATACATAGGTTGATATAAATGTAGTCCTTATAGAAGAGAGTTTGAGTAAAAGAAGATAACATTTTTCCCCTTTCCTTAATATTTACCTTTTCAGGTATTCCTTGCTCTTTGATTTTCGGTATCAAACTTTCCACAGAGCTCTGGTCTTTTCTTTGCAAAAAGTTGGAAGTCTTCTATTTTGTTGAATGCCCATACTTTCCCTTGGAAGTATATAGTCAGTTTTGCTGGGTAGCTGATTCTTGGTTGGAGACCCAGCTCTCTTGCCTTTCTGAAGATCATGTTCCATGCCTTACGATCATTCAGCGTAGAACTTGCAAGGTCTTGTGTGACCCTGATTGGCATTCCTTTATATCTAAATTGTCTTTTTCTGGCTTCCTGTAGGATTTTTTCTTTTGTTTGATAGCTTTGGAATTTGGCAATTACATTCCTGGGAGTTGTCTTTTGGGGGTTTAGTGTAGAAGGTGTTCTGTGAGCTCTGTCAGTGGATGTATTGCCCCCTTGTTCTAGAATCTCTGGGCAATTTTCTTTGATTATATCTTGTATCACCATGTCCAGTTTGGTGTTTATTTCTGGCTTTTCTGGGAGTCCAATTATTCTTAAATTTTCTCTTCTCCCCCTGTTTTCCAGATCTATCACCTTGTCGGTGAGATATTTTATGTTCTCTTCTAATTTCTTGGTGTTTTGGCTTTGCTTTATTAGTTCTTGCTTTAAAGCCTGGTTTTCTTTTACAGTTTGGTCAAACTGGTTTTGTAGATGCGTGAATTTCTTTTGCATCATTTCCCACTTTTCCTCCCAGAGGGCTTCCATCTTTTTGGTCCTTTCTGATTCAAATTCTTCATGGGTTTGTGGAGAGTTTCTATTTCCTTTGGAAGATTTTGGAGAATTTTCTTGTATATCTTCTTCTATCTGCTCTGTATTTTGTATTTTGGCTCCATAGAATGTGTCCAAAGTCGCCCCTTTCTTCTTATTTTTCTTGGTATTTTGGGGCTTCTGTGCTTCTGTGGAGTTTGTCATCTCTGAACGTGGAGGATTGGCTTTTCTTGTCTTTGTCTGGTGATCAGAGGCTTTAGTCCTGGGCAGATGTTGGTTCTATGAGCGTTCCCTGGGTTAAACTGAATATGCCTCACTGGAACTGGAATGGAAGGGTCGGACCACGAGGCCACACTCTCCCCCTGGCTCGATTTCCGGAAGTTGCCTTCAGAATCCCTGGCCGTGAGGCTGTTTCGTCGGCCTGCGGGGGGATGGGCTGCCGCTTCCCCAAGCTCCGAGAGCACAGACTTTCACTGAGACTTGGATAGCAGGATCCAGCCCGTGAGGCTGTCTTGCCCGCCCTGAGGGTTGCTGTTGTTTTGACCAGCTCTCTGCAGCGGAGGCCCCAGGCAGTAACTTTCACCCGGACCAACCGGCTCTTTGCAGCGGAGGCCCCAGGCAGTAACTTTCACCCGGACTGGGACTTGGGTAGAAGACCCTGAGGGTTGTTGTTCCTCAGACCCTGCTCTCTGAGCCCGGCCCGGCTGCCGCTTCCGGGAGCCTTGGACTCTGCGCTCCTACCCCTGAGGTCCGAGGGATCTCGGGTTCTGGCTTTTAAGGGGAGCCGTACCTTTTGAACCGGGTCCAGGTCCAGGAGGAGGGTTCCCAGGGTCTGTGCTGTTGATCGTTTTGAATTTCGGCGCCTTAGGAGCTTCTAGTTTGAGATCGGTCGGGAAGGGTTTTCCGGAGATCTGAACTTCAGCTTTCTCTAAGCCGCCATCTTAACCGGAAGTTCCTGTTAATTCATTCTTGATATCTGCATTGAAGTGGAGGAGAAATGGTGAATCTGGACTCAACTTATGACTTGCTCCATGTATAAATGGAGATTTTGAACCTTTGACTTCATTCCCCAAAAGTCCTTAGTATTTCCCAAAATTTCCTATAATCTCTCCTGCATCTACACGTTGGCAAGATTATTTTATTGGTATTTAAGTGGATGTATGCTCCTCCCGTGCAACCAGGCTGAATTCAGGTAGTTCTTTTGCTTTAACTATCATTAATAAAACAGAATGAAATATTATATTTAGTTATTGTATATTAATTTTAATATTTACATCAGGAATATGAACCAGAAGTGGAATTGGACTTGGGTCTTCCTTGCAAGACAAATTCTCTCTATCTTCTCAGCCTCTAATTTAGAGATCAGATCATTTTATTTTACTCGGCATATTTCATGGCATCTCTAGTGAAGCAATGCCCATAGCTATGTTGGGAACCTGGGGAACATTTCTAACCCATCAATGGTACATAGAGTTTGCAGAGATTCACACTGGGGCATTTATACTCAGATTACAAATTCCTCTGTTAAAAAAAAAAAAAAAAGATCCTAGTGAGTGTATCTGGGGAAGAGTACTGGTTTAGGAATATGTGGATCTGAGACTCTGCCACTCTTACTGTGTGACTCTGAGCAAGTCTCTGAGTTCCTTCAGATAGGGCTTAATCTCCCAGGTTGATTGTTAGAGTTGTCTGACATAATCTATAGGAAAGAAACTCTAAAAGATTTGGGAATCTAAGCTATTGTTTTGTTCTTCATAAATGTAAATTCCAACTAGTGTTATTTTATAAGAAACAGACAAAGAGGACTGATCCATCTATGTGGGACCCAGATTCACCATTTCCCCTCCACTCCATTTGTTCAGAGTGGATACCAAGAGTGAATCAACAGCTCAACAAAGGGGAATGAACACACATAAGGACTCTGTCTTGGATTGTGTCTCTGGGACATTGGACTCTAACATTAGACAACAGAAGTAGGGGGAGTCAAGAGTCAACCTGTCCATCTGAAGCTAAGCCCTACTTAAAAATGTGATAAAATCACAGCCAACCCTCCGGGTTCTATGTGGTATATATCTCAGTGTATGCTTTCTGAGCAACAACTCTGAAATCTCAGCAACAGAAACTTGCTAACCACCACTTTTGTTGTTATTAAATCATTTTTCAATCATGTCTGAGTATTCATTATCCCATTTGGAATTTTCTTGGCAGAGATACTGGAGTATTTTGCCAATTCCTTCTCCAGGTCATTTGACAGATGAGGAAACTGAGCCCCAAAAGGTTTAGTGATTTTCCCAGAGTCCCACAGCTAGTAAGTGTCTGAGGCTGGATTTGAACTCAGAAAGATGAGTTTTCCTGACTTCAGACCCAGCACTCTATCCATGGTTGCCGCTTTAGCTGCCCAATTCTCCTTCTCCCCACCCCCCCAAAAGAGGTTACATTCTATGAAGATATCACATCCTATAAAATTTCCTAAGCATACCTGTTGAAGCACCTGTACCTTTCTCATCAATTTCATTAAATCCTCTGTCTCCAGAAAGGACTACAACCAAGCCTTATCACATTCATTCTCAACTTTCCTAGGAAGGAGATTCATCTCTAGCTAGCTCTGAAGGTAGAACTTAAAGAGAGAAAGATAGATAAGGAAAGACTTACTAACAATTATAGCTAGATAAAACTGGAATGTAGTGAGTTCCCTATCATTCAAGAGAGATAAAATTAAATAAAACTAAGGCTTTCAATTGCATTCCCACTGAGGATTCTTAATTCTAGGGAATGTCCAAGGGCACTGAAGACAAAACTATAGAGGAATCCCTGAGAAAAAGAGATAATGATTTGGGGAGATAGTGAGGACTTTTTAACTGGGACAGGGAAGCATTCAAAGTCTTGTCTGATCTTCAGGCCATCTATTTCAGTAGCATATCCTAGAGGGACAGCCTCTAGGTGTCACAGTGGATATAGCACTGGACCTGGCTGGAGTCAAGAAGACCAGAATAAAGCCTCAGACACTTACTAGCTGTATGACCCTAGATAAGTCACTGAATCTCTATCTCCATTCCCTCAACTATAAAACAGGGATAATGGCACCTATTTACTGTTGTGAGGATCAAATGAGATATTTGTAAGTAAAATGTTTGTCATGGTGCCTGATACCTAGTAGGAAACTAATGAATGCTTCTTCTCTTCCTTTCTTCTTGTTAGAGTTGGGAAGAATTCCTGGAAACTAGTCATTCAACCTTGCTGAAGAAGAGATATAAAGACAGTTTTTGTTGTTGTGTTTGTTGTTGCTGATCAGTAGTTTTCAGATATATCCAACTCTTATGACCTCTTTTGGGGTTTTCTTAACAAAAATCCAGGAGTAGTTGGACATTTCCTTCTCCAGGTCATTTCACAGATAAAGAAATTGAGGCAAACAGGGTTAAATTACTTGCCACGGGTCACACAGATAGTAAGGAGACTTCCTGACTCCAGATCCAGCAGTCTATTCATTGCACCAGCAATAAACTCCAAATCCATCCTGCAAAGGGCAATCCTGTGTGAGGTTGCTATCCAACACATATGTAAGATGAAGTTAGCATCCCGAGATGAAGAGCAAGATAGATCCAAGCCAAAGCAAGCACTGACCTTTGGAAAGTTCTAACTTTTGTCAGGAAGACTGTAATACTCTGTTATTGAGCATTCAAGTCCTGAAGAGGTCATGCCACAGAGACACTGCAGTCACTGTACCAAGTAACTGAAGAGGAGGAAATGGAGACCAGTAAATGGTTTCAAGGGACCACGTTTTGATATGGTGCGCAGCCAGAAATCTGAAGGCTCTGAAGCCACAGAATCGGGATAACTCCAGAGGCCAAAGAAGCAATTTAACATAGAAGAGAGAGTCTGTCATACGTTTTTACTGGATAGAATGGATGACCAGGAAAACAGTGTCCTCAGAAAAGCCAGGTTTCCAGGACCATAAAGGAGTTCTATTCTGAGGGTGATTTGTTAACAAAGAGAAGGTGTTTCAGAGGGCACAATGGAAGAAGAGGACACAGGAGGTAAAACCCTGAAGAGAATGGTGATGGAGAATGGGATTAACAGTAGGGGGAGGATGTGCAAGCCAAGACAACATTCAATGTGGAATCACAGAGATTGGGAGAAGAAGAAGAGACAGTCTGCCACAGTTGTACAGTTGACTGCCATACATAGGTAGCTCTTACATAACATTTCAAAGCCTACAAAGCTCTTTACATATATCATCTCATTTGATTCTCACGATAATTCTGAGTTAAGTGTTATTATTATTCTTATTTGAAGATGAAGAAACTTAGAAGTTAAGTGACTTGCTCAGTTTCCAATAAATTTCTAAGGCAGGATTCAAAATCAAGTCTTCCTGGGGGCAGCTGGATAGCTCAGTGGATTGAAAGCCAAGCCCAGAGATGGGAGGTCCTGGGTTCAAATCTGGCCTCAGATACTTCCTAGCTGTGTGACCCTGGGCAAGTCACTTAACCCCCATCATCTAACCCTTACCACTCTTCGGCCTTGGAACCAATACACAGTATTGATTATAAGAAGGAAGGAAAGGGTTTTTTAAAAAATCATGTCTTCCTGACTGCCAAGTCTAATATCTTATCCATCTTTTGCTATTTCTTTGCTTTTGTAGAGCAATAATAAGCAATAGTAGCTGTATTCCAGGTCATAGTCAGGATAATGATTGATTTTCTACCAGGGGCAGAAGCAGGAAGGAGGTTAAATTCTGGACCTAGATGAACTAGTAGGGTCAGAGAGCCTGGTAGCTAGAATCCAGCTATCTGGACCCACTGTGGTTATGGAGCTAACTAACTAGAACATCTAGTTCTGTAAAGATAATTTTAGCGTTGTGACTTAAAATCTAAATTTAATTGGTTGCCAGGGAAAATCCCAAACAATAAAATATTCAAGTCAGCTGGAAATTTATGGTGATGTAATCAATTTAGTGGCAAGAAACTAAGAAGAAGGGAGAAGGAGAAGGTGAAGGATTTCTCCCTCCTGGCTTGATTAGGGGATCTAGAAAGTAAGGTTTTTGGAGTGTGAAGGAGGAAGGAATCAGCCTGATCTCCAAAAGGGCTCAGCCAAGATGTCTTAGTCTGAATCAGCTCAAGGGCAAACTCACCACCAAACCCAGACAATAGTTGCCACCACTCCAAGATGTTGGAATGCTTAGCAGGTGCCAGCCAGAGTTGCCTCTCCAGGGAAAGAGAGAGAGCAAGCAAGTGACGTGCCTTATATAGAAGGTTTTACTTCACTTTCCTGCATCTCATCTGTACCAATGATAACTTAGCTTGACTTGGGACAGTCCAGGGGTCTGTCTGATTTTTCTGCACATGTCTGTTGAAGGTCATTTCCTCAGATAATTAAATCTTTGAGTGTGATGCAGGCATTCCTGATCTTGTTAAACTAAGTAGGGTGGAGAAATGTACAGTTCCCAAGACTTGATTCTGTTAACCCAAGTATCTCCAGTGTTACTAATAAGGAAATAGCTAAATCAGATCTTCTAAAGTACCGCCTGAGTAGGGTGGGGTAGTTCTAACTAACAACTAAATAGAACCCCACTAACAAGAACAGCTCATCAAAGTCCTTCATTTCTCTTCCTCATTCCTTTTTGGGTCCTGCTCCTGACTCCTGATGCTTCTCTACCATTCCCTAGCAGCTTTCCCACTCTGGAAGCTCCCTCTACTCTTCTTGGACCCTCTTCTTCTGATTGGTTTATCCCTCTCAATTTGAGTAAGTACCTGGCCAGTCATGTTCACCCTTTCATTGCTCTCCAAGTTTCATCCCTAACTCTCCTGAGTTCTTTCTCCACTATATCCCAGGACTAACACCTTCTCCTCTAAGTCCTTTCATTGTCTTTTTATGTGTTCCCCTAGCTCCATAATGGCAGGAACTTTTTTCCTTTTTCCTTTTTTTTTATATTCCCAGCTCTTTGGCTGGCACTAGTAAGAGCTTAATATATGCTTGTTAATTTAATCAGGGTCCTACTATAATATGTTGGTTGGATTATCATACCTAACTATCTTCAAAGAGGGTCTTTCTGGTCCTAGACTGATCTAGAAGGGGGTTGGTACCCAGAGATTTTAGGGGTAAGAGACTTTAAGCATTTCCTTGAATTGTCTCTAGAACCAACCAAATTTAGTATCCATTTCGCTAACATATGAATGTCCATGAAATAAGCATTAAGAAAAGAAATATAAATATGAATGGGAATGGGAAGGAGAGAGGGAGGGAAAGAGATAGGACATCAAGTCTTTTTAATAGCTTTTGCAGAAAATAATACGGCAGGTATTTCACCTGAATTCAAACATTTCATTACTTGTTTTCTCTACTTCCACTAAATCATATGTTCTGGGATGAAACAGAGTCTGTAGCACTATATACACACCAGATATACTTCTTAATGATATTTATCAAGTGTATTGTGAAGGAGAGTGTGCTTGCCTCCATGTCTATGGAAGGCATCTCTCTGATTTCTGGCTCTTTAACTATTTGGCATGGAATCAACTGTGTAAGACACTAGTTGGAGATGAGCAGGGTGGGATGATCTTCACAATCAAAGGTAAGCTCATTTCCATGATGTCCAACCATGGGACCAGAGTTCCAGGGTAAAAAGGGACCAAATTGACTTCTAGGATTCACTAACATGTTCATAGATGATATGTCTGGCTCAATAGGGAAAAGAAAATTTCTCTCACCTTATGTCTTCCCTTCTTCATGCCCTCTTCCATATAATGATGTAGTATTTTACTATGGCACCTCTGTTGGTCCATATTCACATTCAGAGGTGGCTGCCAGATCAATTCGGGGTTGGTGGTAAAAAAGTGTTTTTTAAAAAGGTATAAAAACATAGAATTTGCATTTCAGATCAATAGAAGGTCCTACCTAAAATTGTGGTGGTAGTAGATGTGGTAGTGATAGAAGTGGTGGTAGTAGTAGAAGTGGCAGTGGTGGTAGCAGTTGTAGAGATGGTGATGATGATGGTGATGGTGATGATAGTACATACTTACAAGGGCTTTATGGTCTACAAAGTTCTTCTGTTGCTCCTCACAACAATCTTGTGAGGTAAGTACAATTATTATTCCCATTTTATAAGGGAGGGGGGAGGTAACTGAAGAAGAGAAAGATTAAGTGATTTGCCAGGATTAACAAGGCTAAACAATGCCTGATTTAGGATTCAAACTTGGGTTTTCCTAACTCCAAGTCCAGCACTCATCCATTCTGCCACAGAGCCTTTTAATTAATAATAATGATGCTAGTGAACATCATGCAGTGCTTACTATGTGCCAGGCAGTGTACTAAACATTTTACAATTATCTCATCTGATTCTCACAAGAGCCCTGGGAGATAAATGCTATTGTTATCCCAGTTTTATAGAAGTAGAGGATACAATTTGGCAGGAGGTTGAACCTTTCTAACAGAAAAGGTAGGAGCTTCAATTAAAGGAAGGAAATTAAAATATTTATCAGAAACATGTTCTCCAGGGACCTGAGAACTATTCCCAATGTCTTCCCATCCTTGAAGAATGAATCCACATTGAATTGCAATAGAGGGATTCAAATGTACTCTGCCTATAATATAGTTTTGTTTACTTGTACATTGTTAGCAAACATGTTAATAATTTAGTACTCATAGAAGTAGAGTTTATCAAGAAAGATAATTGCTCTTCTGCTTCCTCTGCATTTCCCAAGACTACTAAATTCATATTGTTTGAAATAAAGTGATAGGACTAGGAATATTTAAATCTGGAAAAAGGAAGACTTGAACTTACTTCCCTTTATTCCCTGGAAATCTGGCTCCATCGTTTGACATCATGGAAGTGAGCTCATCTTCTTTTGTTGAGACTGTCCCACCCAGCTCATCTATAAGTAGCGAGTGACTCATACAGCTAATTCCATGCCAACTAGTTCAGTATCCAGAGAACAGAGGTTCCTTCCACAGACACTAGGAGAAATAATGACTGTTTTCAAGAATGTCATGGATGATCAACAAGTCTATTTATTTATTAGACCCCTTCTATGTGCCAGGCACTATCCTAGATGCCAGTGATATTAGGATAAAGAATAAAAAAATCATGACTCTCAAGGAATTTACATGCTAAGAAATTTTATGTGGAAAAGGATTTTTATGCCTGACCCCACAGGGCAAAGGCAGGAACAATATGTGTAAGTTGCCAGGTAGATTTTAATTCAATGTAAAGAAAACCTTCCTAAAAATTGGAGATTTACAAAGCTGGAATGGGCTCTTTCAGGAGGCTGTGAGTTTCCAAAGCAAAGTGAAGATATGTTATAGAAGAAATTCTTGGCCAGGAAGAGTAAGGACAGAGAAAAGGCTTCTGGAGTTATAGCAGTTTAGTGATTATCCACCTTTGCAGTGTCAGTAGAGTAGAAGGGTCAAAATAAAGAACACAAGGAGTTCAAAAGTGAGTAAGTCATGAGAAATTGAAGGCAAAAAGTAAAGACAACTTTTTCTAATACTTTAGCAGTTAAAAAAGAGAGAGAGAGAGAGAGAAGATATAGGGTGATAGCTTAAGGGTATAGCAGGATCAAATGAAGGCTGAGGATGAAGGAGATTTTAGTCTGTTTGTATATGTCAGGGGGGAAATTTAATAAGAGATTGAAGATTGGATGTTAGGGAGCTGATAGGTCAAGCTCCCAGAAAAGACCAAAGGGATCAAGTAGAGGTACAATGGGAAGCTTAACCTTAAAAAAGAAAAAGAGCAACATTATCTTCTGAGTCTAGAGGAAAGGAAAAGAAAATAGTCAAAGATGTAGAGAGGAATTTCACTGTGAAGGAAGAGAAATGAGAGAGTTCTAGATAAATGGCCTCAAGTTTTTCAGGAACACGAGAGGGAAAGTTATCTGCTGAGAATTTTAGAGGGCCTGGGGCTTGAAAAGAGAAAATTTTCAAAAATCCATTGCAAAAGGGAAAAATAGCAAATGCTGGAGAGGATATGGAAACATAGGGACACTAAAACATTGTTAATGTAATTGTGAACTGATCCAACCATTTTGAAGAACAATCTAGAATTATACTCAAAGAGTTATAAAACTGGATACTTTTTGACCCAATAATAACACTATTAGGTTTATTTCCTAAAGTTATTGAGGGAAACAGGGGAAAAAATATATGTTCCAAGATATTTTTAGCAGCTCTTTTTGTACTAGCAAAGAACTAGAAACTGAAGGGATGTCAATCAACTGGGAAATGAACAAGTTGTGGTATATGTTTGTAATAGAACACTATTGTGTCATAAGAAATAAACAAGATGATCACAAAAAAACCTATAAATACTTGTATGTAGTGATGCAAAGTGAAGTAAGCAGAACCAGGAGCACATTGTACACAGTAAAAACAATAATGTATGATGATCAATGGTGAATGACTTAACTATTATTAACAAGGACTCATGGTGAAAAAGCATATCTACTTCCATAGAAGTCTGAATGTAGATCGAAACAGACCATTCTTCACTTTTATTTCCTCCCTGAATTTTTCTTGGGTGTAAGCAATGCTATCTAGTTCTAATCTTTCTACTAGCTGATACACATTCAAGATAGCCATCATTAAAGAGATCCATTAAGAGAGAATATATTTATAGAGAGAGCATGATTATATCACTAGATGATGAAAAAAATTTTGACAAAATACACCACCTATTTCTGCTTTTTTAAAGGCTAGAAAATGGGAATAAATGGACCTTTTCTTAAAATGATAAACGATACATATCTAAACCCAAGAGTTGCCACTACATATAAGAGATAAATAAGAATCTTTTCCAATAAAACCAGAAATCAAATAAAGATCTTCATTGTCACCATTTCTATTTAATATACTACTAGAAATTCTGGCTATGCCAAGAATCAAGAAAAAAGCAATAAATATAGGAAAAGAAAAAATTTAATAATCACTTTCTGCACATAATATGATAATATACTTGAACTCTAAAGAATCAACTAAAACTAATTGAAATAATATCATCAGCAAATTTTCAGGATGTAAAATAAATCTGTACAAATGTCAGCATTTTTATAGCATACCAAGAAAATGTAGCAGGAAGAGAGAGAAAGAAAAATTCCATTTAAGGTAATTATAGATTCTATATGATATTTGGGAGTCTACTTACGATATACCTATACAAATAACTACAAAGTAGACAGAGATAAATAATTAGATTCATTGTTGATGGGTAAGATCAGTTAACATAAAAAAGACAATACTAATTAATTTACTTATTTACTGTCATACTAATCAAGTTACCAAAAGGAGTAAATTAAAGATAATAATTAAATTTAAGTGTGAGATATTCCACAAAAATTATAATTTTTAAATAGACAAAATAGGGAAGAAAAAAAGTCAAGAATCTCAAATAAAAAACTTTTATTAAATAGAAATGAAGGGCTCAGTAGTGCCAGGTCCCAAATTATACTACAAAACAGCACTTCTCACAATAATTGGTATTGGTTAAAAAAAGAGAGACCAATCAGTGAAATAGATTAGACATGTAACATACAGAAATAAATTAATCTTGTAGTTTAGTAAATTTAAAGATTCCACCTATTGAACAAGGACTCACCGACTGATAAAAAAAAAATTCCTGGAAAAATTGGACAGAAAGCAGAAATTAGATTTAGAACAGCATCTCATTTCTTATACCAAGAAAAACACCAAATGGAAATATGACCTAAATATAAAAGATTGCCTCATAAATAAATGAGAAAAACATGTTTAAAAAATATCTATCAGTCCAATGGTTAGAAAAGTTCATAACAAGAAATAGAAAAGATCATAGAAGATAAAATGGAGAGATTTGATTACAAAAATATAAACAGAGATTCTGTACAAATTCAACAAGGCTTATATTAATAGGGAAACGACCAGGGAAAATCCATGCAGCAAGTTCCTCTGATAAAGAATTCATTTCCAAGATATATAAGGAACCAATTCAAATGTATAATATAAACAGCTATTCCCCAGTTGATAAATGGACTGAAGATTCAAACAGGCAATTCTCAAGGAAAGAAACATGGATTTTCCATAGAAATATGAGAACATCTTTCAGATCACTACTATTTAAATGAAAACAAATTAAAGCAATTCTTAATTTCCATCCCACACCTAAAAGAGTGACAAAGATGACAAAAGGTAAATAATAAATGTTGGAGTAGCTTATACACCATTGGTCATTGGTAGACTTGTAAATAGGTATAATTATTCTGGAAAGCAACCTGAAATTATATGCAAAAATTTGCTAAACATAGCATACTTTTGACAAACTATACCACTGCAGGCTTATGCTCAAAACAGATTAAAGAAATAGGAAATAGTCTCATTTTTTAAAACATTTATAGAGCTCTTTTTGTGATGGCAAAAAACTAGAAGCTAAAAGTATGTCCCTCAATTAAGGAATGGCTGAATCGATTTTGTTATAATTATACTATTACATTTTATATAATAATGATGTATTTTTATTATAGTGTATGCATATGTAGCATATTATGACATAATATTGTGCGGTAACAAGGAAAAAGGTTTATATAATATTATAAAAATATAATAAACACACAATAAAAATTTCAAGGAAACTTGAATATAATATTAATATTGATATCAATAAAATGAACAATTTTGAAGTTTTTTATGAAATGATAAAGAATGAAAGGAATAGATCCAGAATAATAAATTCTACATAACAACAAAACTATAAAGACAACTTCAGAAGATCTAAGAAATCTGATCGGTGCCATGACCATTCATGACTCCAGAGAATTCATGATGAAACATGTTTGCCATCTCCTGACAAAGGGGTGATGGATTTAGACTACCAAATAGTCATTGTTGTTTTTCAGTTATTTAAGTCACGTCCAGCTCTTCATGACCCCATCTGAGGTTTTCGTGGCAAAGATTCTGAAATAGTTTGTCATTTCTTTCTCCATTTCATTTTATAAATGAGGAAACTGAGACAAACATGGTTAAGTGACTTGCCCTGGATCACCCAGCTAGCAAATATGTGAAGTTAGATTTGACCTCAGGTCATCCTGACTCCAGACCAACTGGGCCACCGAGCTGTCAAAGATAGAGACAAGATAGAGATAGAGACAAAGATAAAGATATAAAAGTATAATAACATAATCATATATAACATATATAATATACAACAGATGTGGCATGTGTGTGCATGCATGTGTACATATGATATATGTAATATATAACAAATATGCACATTAAAGCAAAAATTTATTTTGCTTTGCTATGTAAATTTGCTACAAAAATTTTTTACTTTCATTTTTCATGTTTCTTTTTAATTCAGTTAAAGGGAGGCAGAAAGAGATTTCAGTTCATTAAAAAATAAAATATTTTAAAAATAGAGAGGTGGGAAGGCTGGCTGCATGTGTGGAATATTGCATTCACTTTCAGATAACAGTGCTGAAGTTTTTCTTAAATGTTTATAGTACTTTGACTTCTTAGCTATGTGACCCTAGGCAAGTCACTTAACCCCCATTGCCTAGTCCCTACTGCTCTTCTGCCTTGGAACCAATACATGTATTGGCTGGATATTTGGAACCAACTAATATTGATTCCAAGACAGAAGGTAAGGTGTTTTTTTTTTTTAAAGATGTTTATAGTACTTTGTCAGAAGCTAGCTCTCACAGTGTTGGTTTCCTGAAAATGTAATGGAAAAGAAAATCACAATAAAACAAACAAACAAAAAAAGAAAATTGGATGAATGAAAAAATAACTTCTGGGTAAAAAATATAGTGTGTATGTGTGTGTGTGTCTCTAAAATCATGCTATGCCTAGACCTTTGCTTGGATCTGGAATAAAGAAGGACATTTTGAAAATAAGAAAAAAGACAACAGATCTGGGGATGGGGTAGGAAGTTAAGTAGGGAAGGATAAAGGAAATGATTCATTGCTAGATTCAAGTAGATAAAGGTCAGTCAAGGGTCAAAGCCAAAGCCAGGAAATCACAAAGGCAACCAAGGAATGAGGCCATCATAAACTGAATCTAAGGGGGGGAAAAGATGAAGATGGAGGAAGAAGAATCTTGAAGGAGCAAAATCAGGAAACTACCGCAAAAGGAAAAGAGCTATGACTCAGCATCCAGTAGAGTGAGTTTGTCTCAAAGGCTGAATTACATCCTTGTATGGCAGTGGCCACCCCCATCCTCCCTCTCAGCCTCATCAGCTGTGCCCATACATCTGCTGGCTCAAAATAGATGGCTTCTTGACATCCTTTTCAGAACAATTGTCCTAAGTTAATGATGTAAGAAATATGCAATATCTAATTGAAATACTGTTTACATGGCAGGGCTAAAAGCAGGGAGGCTAAAAATGATGCTAGTTTAACCCACTATAATTACTGTCAAATAAACAGTCCTGTCATTTCTGGTCCCCACCATTGAGCAAACCATTTAATTACATGCATATGACTTAGCAGGAACACAATATCAGCATTTCCAGTCTTGAGTAATTCAGCTCAATTCCCCTTGTGTGCCTTTCCTGCCAGTTGTCGGAATCATGCCTTATCAGCCCTGGAAAGTGATAAGCAGAGAAGGGGGTAATAGCAGCAGCCCATTGAATCATTAATTTATTGATTTAGCGTGTATAAGTGCCTCCTGGGCACAAGGCATCTTGCTAGAAGCTGAGGATAGAATGGTAGCACATCGTAGAATTTGCCATTAAGGAGCTTAATGTCTGTTATAGAAGAAAGTTGTCCACCAGCAATGATGATGTGAGGAATCTTGACATAATTGCAGGAAAGTCCTTAATAAAGTCTTTGTGGGGTATTTGAGGAGCGAGGGATCTCTTTTGGCATTGGAGCTGAGACCAAGGCTTCTAAGTATGCTTAAGAGCCAGGAAGCCCTAGATCTGATCTGTACCACCATCATAGACTTGCCATATATGGGAAAGGAGTATTTTCTTGCTATAGATCTGGGTGGCAGCTAATGGCACAGTGGATGGAATGCTGGACTAAAAGTGACCAAAGAGGTTATCTAATATAATGTTCTCATTTTACAGATGAGCAAACTGAGGCCCAAAGAGGTTAAGTTGATTGTCCAGAGGCCCTCAGGAAATTATTAGAAGAATCAAGATTCAAACCCAGGTCTTCTGATCCCAGATCTTATTCATCAATTGATGAATTCATCAATCAATCAATCTTTCTTCTATGAGAATACAAATTCTGGCTTCAAGTCAATTAACAAATGGAATTTTACACCACTGCTTCTTTGCATTGGAGACTCCCTGTCCTTAACTGACTTGTTGATATATAAGTAAATGATTTAGCTATTATTTATATGTTGGAAATATTTAGTCTGCCCTACTTATCTCTCTGTGTCAAGTTTACACAAATCCAGACTGTTCAATCACATCTACTTGGTACCTGCTAGTACCTCATGGAAGTGACCCTGATGTGTGATGCTAACATTCTTGGCTTGGATATTTCCAAGTCTAGCTAAGGATCACCCCGAATCCCTTCTCACTCTTTCCCCAATTTCACAATGTCATCTCTTCTAATAGAATGTATGAAGGCAGGAATTGTGTTATTTATTTTCTGTCTTCAGCATCTAATATAGGAACTGGAACACAGTAGGCACTTGAAAAATGTTTGATTCGTTAATGGACCTCAGGTGATAATGAGTCTTTGGATTAGTGACCTCTATACCTTCACTACAAGAACCCAGCAGATCCCAGGTGTGTAGTAGAAAAGGCAAAGGAGAACAGGAAAATTCTATATTTATTAGGACTTTAAATTAGTCAAGAGTTTCACATTCACCATTCATAGAAAATCAGTCTACTTTTCCCAGGGCATGAGTTGTTCCCTGAAAGTAATTTAGGTACATTAAAAAGTATATTTCACCCCTGAATGGTTCTGACTGTTGCTTGTTGCCTTATTATTATTATTAAAGCATAGTGGAGGGGGCAGCTGGGTAGCTCAGTGGATTGAGAGCCAGGCCTAGAGATGGTAGGTCCTAGGTTCAAATCTGACCTCAGACACTTCCCAGCTGTGTGGCCCTGGGCAAGTCACTTGACCCCCCATTGCCTAGCCCTTACCGTGGAGTCTTCCAAGTATCCTTTAAAAGTCAGTGTCTTCAAAAGACTTAACATATCCAAGGTGAACGTTCTGCCAGAAATGTCTCACCAATATGAAAATACACTTTGTGTGATTGCACATTTATAACCTAGATCAAATTCCTTAGCATCTCAGGGAGACACTTTGGGAATCAAAATTCTAGAAAACAAATGTTTAAAATTATCATTACATGTAATTGAGAAAAATAAAACATTATTTTTTTTAATTTTAATTTTAAAAAAAAGAAGAAGAAAGGTCAGTATCACTGACAGGTGAGCTAGGCATATTTTTCCAGGAGACTCATTGGTGCCAATCAAAATAATTGCTGCTGACCAGAATATTCCTTAACTCCTGTATAGCTCTGCCCTTTTTAATTTCTTGTCTATCTCTCTCTCCTAGTTCCTGACCTCAGAACTACCACTACCTACTTTTCATGGTCTAGCCTGCTTTGCAGGTCAGCATGTAAGCTCCCTGGAATGCTGGGATGGAACCTATAAATATCCTTTATATACTCTAAATCTCATGGTACTACCCTCCCCCTCCTTCTCCTCCATCGTTTAGGTGTCATCTCCCCCCTTTAGAATGCAGGATTTTTGAGGAAAGGGATAATATATTACTTTTATTTCCATTCCCAACAGCTTAGCCCTTGGGGTCCCTTCCCAGGCACCCATTGATAATGACTGGAACTGTGCTCTATTGTAAACTAGCACTGGCCTCCCTATGTTAGGACCTTCCACTCCCTCTTTGCTTGGTGGATACCAGACTAACCTTGGGGAAGATGAAGAAGATGAATTTTTGGAAAATAACATTTCATCCTGCATGTTTCCTGTGTGACACTGAGCGACACACTTAATCTTTCTTGGAACCTCAGATTCCTCATCAGTAAAATGAAAGGATAGCACTAGAGGGCCTCTCAGGTCCCTTTAAGATCTAAATACATGATGCTATGATCCCAGGAATATCAGACACTAATGAACACCAAGTTCTGGAGGTCAGGTGTCCAAAGGCAATACTAGAGAACAAAGATGGTTCTCCAAGTCATCTAATCCCAGGACTAGCTCTCAGAAAAATGATAAGATATCCCTCAACTTCTTCCTTGTCCTTATTCTCCCAGTCTCCCCTTTCTATCCAGAACACTCTATCAGCTTCCTCTCTGGGAACCCACTGCTTTCATTGCTCTGGGTCTCCCTGTTGATGACGATAAAATGACAACATAGGAAAAGAGATATTAAAGCAGGAAGAAGCCCTGAGATAGATCATTAAAACTATACTCTTCATTTTTAAAATGAGGATCAAAGGGAAGAAATGACTTACTTGCCTAGGGTCAGTTATATATTTGACTAATGATAGAGGAGAGCTTGGAACACAGATTACCTGCCTCCTAGTTCAAGGCTTTTTACATAGTACCAAACTGCCTTCCTTATAGAATTCTTAAAATGTTACAGCATAGTAGGTCTATACCCCCAAAGAGATCAAAGAAAAAGAAAGAGATCTCTTATGCACAAACATATGTATACACACACACACACACACACACACACACACACAGTGTGTGTGTGTGTGTGTATGGGTGTGTATGAGCTCTTTTCGTGCTGACGAAGAATTAGAACCTGAAAAGATGTTCAGGTGAATGGCTGAACCAGTCGTGGTAAGTGATTGTGATGGGATACTATTATGCTCTAAGAAAAGACAAGTAAGATAGTTTCAGAAAAGCCTGAGAAGAATTCTATGAACTGATACAAAGTGAAGTGAGCAGAACTAGGAGAACATTGTACCCAATAACAACAATACTGTAATAATTATCAACTGTGAAAGACTGAACAATACACAATGATCCATAACAATTCCAGAGGACTCATGATGAAAAATGCTTTCCACTTTCAGAGAGAGAACTAATGGATAAAGGGAGAAAGAGAATTTGGAACTAAAAATAATATTTAAAATGTAATGCCATAGCATATAATACTTGGTCTCCATCAGGAATATTTGCCTATTAAATAGGAAACAATAATGTTTAACCTAAGGGAATTTATCTCTAATGGGGAATTTAGGACACAGTCCTGGAAATCAGAAGACCCGAGTTCAGGTCCCAGTTTTTGCCATTGGTTCCATGTCCATGACCAATCTTTTACAGTCTGTAAATTTGATTTTTCATCATTTGCAAATAGAAGGGATTGGACCAGGTTATCTCTAAAAGGGTTGGCTGCCTGTAATGATCAAATGAGAAAATATTTATAAAGCTTTTAGCACAGTGACTGGCACATAAGTAGGCACTATAAAAATGCTGGCTATTATGATGATGATAATAATGATGGGAAGTACCAGAAGACAGGTGAATTCTGAAGGGAGGATAGGGTGCTATTGGGGACAATAGTGGTAGTATCACTGAGAACTTGGAAAATCAGGCACAACAAAATTGGTTTCTTAGAAAAAGGAAAATAATCAATAAAGGGGCATTGAAAAGAGAAGGTAAGGGCAGCTAGGTAGCACAATGGAAGATGCCATGCCTAAAGTTGGAAGACAGGTTCAAATCTGGCCTCAGACATTTCCTAGCTGTGTGACCATGGGCAAATCACTTAATTGCTTAGCCCTTACCATTCTTCTTTCTTAGAATTAATACTGGCAGTTGGTGAGAGAGGGACAGACAGACAGGCAGGCAGGCAGAGACATAGACATAGAGAGACAGAGAGTGAAGATAACCCCCAACACAAAGATTATAAACTCAGGGTAAATTCAGACCAATACATTTTTTGGATATGACAAATGAGGAGATTTATTTTGCTTGACTATGCTTATTTGTATTAGTGGTTTTTCTTTTCTTTCTCAATGGAAGGAGTGGTGAGAGAGTGGAAAATGTTTTTTTTGTTGTTGTTGTTGTTCCCTCGGGGAAAAAAAAGAAATTGTTTTTAAAAGAAAGAGGGGGGAAAAAAGAGAAGGCCACCGGAAACAAACTTTGCCTGGTTCACAATTTGGTCTGGATATGTTGGCATCATCAAGGCCTGATCCTGGGAACTTGGTTTCTCCCCTGTGTTTTAGAAACTTTGGAGAATGAATGGGTTTTGTTTTGGCTTTTCTGAGAAGCATCTTTAACTCAAATGCTTTGCTCAAGTGAGTCAGAGTCAGGGAGGGACTCTAGCTCACACAAGCTGGTACTTTTCCATCCATTCCCCTGGATTACATAATAGGGCACATTTTTAGAAGCTTCAATCTCACTGCAGTGACTTTTGAGCTGTGTCCTCAGCTCCTGGTCCCCAGCCTTTCAACACTTCCAACTCAGCAGGCCCAGAGATGTCTTTGAGATGATGGGGAGTCTGGTAGTGATATAGGGAATGCTGTTAAATTTGTTACAAGACTGTTAAGTAGGAAAATAAGTTTTGTAAATCATCCTGATGTTTCTTACAAACTTTGAATCCTTTTTGGGGGGTACCAGACTTGTGATTTTATTGTTGTTCAGTCATGTCTGGCTCCTTGTGATCTCATTTGGGGCTTTCTTGGCAGAAATACTAGAGTAGTTTGCCATTTCCTTCTCTAGCTCATTTTACAAATCAAGAAACTAAGGCAGACAGACAGGGTTATGCCATTTACCCAGTGTCACATAGCTAATAAGTGTCTGAGGTTGGATTTGAACTCAGGTTTTCCTGACTCCAGGTTCCATGCTCTCTACCCACTGAGCTGCCTAGCTGCTTTGAGATTTTATTAGGGTAGATTTTATTTATTAGCATAGAGAATTAACACAGACAAATCTCCCATTGGCCAGGACAGATCAGCACTTGCTTTGCAATATACAGGTTTAAAGAATTGCTTGGGGCCTTAAGGGGTTAGATAACTTGTCCAGGATCACACAGCCAGTAAATAACAGAAGCAGGATTGGAACCCCAAACCTTCTAACTCAGAGGCTGGTTTTCATGCTCTCACTACGCCACACCCCCTCTAGAGTTTTTACATGGAATGGGTTCATTGCAGAAATGTATAATGAAAAGAGTCTAGTGTTGGAAGGCAGCTGGAATTAAATCTCACATCTACTATTTACTCCAAATGAATCATTTCAATTCTCTAGGCTTCCATTTTCATATCTATAAAATGAAGAGATTAGACCTCTAAGACCCTTGCTGCTTAAATTCAATGCTCCTATGAGTTAGTGAGTTTCACCCAATTTGTCAATATATTACGTAGCTCTTACAAGGCACTTGGCAGAATTTTTTGTTGCATTTCAATTGTGTTGTGACCCTGTTTGGTGTTTTCTTGGCAGAGATACTGGAGTGGTTTGCCATTTCCTCCTCTAGCTCATTTTGATGAGATTTTTATGAGATGAGGAATCAAGGCTAACAAGGTTAAGTGACTCATCCAGGGCCACCTAGCCAGTAAGTGTCTGAAGCCAGATTTGAACTTGGGAAAATGAGTGCTCCTGATTCTAAGCTCAGTGCCACCTTGCTGCCCTGGCACAATAGTAGGCATTAACCCATGCTAATTGGCTGACATGTACTCTAAAGGTGGTTTCATACATACAGACCTAGTAGAACCCTAGGGCTTTTGAGGTGGAAGGGAACTTTGAAAAAACCTAGCCCAACCTCATTTTCCAGATGTGGAAATCTAGATCCAATAAAATGAAAAGATTTTCTAAGGCCAAGCCACTAGTCCATCAATAAACATCTGCTAAGTGCCTACTATGTGCCACGCAGTGGGCTAAAAAGTGGGTATACAAAGAAAGGTAAAAAGTCTGTGCCCTCAAGAAGCTCAAGATCTAAGGGTGGGGTGGAACCAATATGCAAACAACTATATCCAACTGAGTCAGATTCAGGAGAAATAGTCAACGGAAGATGGACATTAGAATTGAGAGAGATTGGGCAAGGCTTCCTATAGCAGGTGGGATCTTGACTTAGATTTGAATGAAGTGAAGGAAACTGGTAAGAGTCAAAGCCAGAGCCAGAACACTGATTCTACTTTTTTAGTGAAATCTTTTTTTTAGTATATCACAGCTCTTTTTGCAAGTATATCATGGCAGTCTCAACCCTCCAGATTTGCCTCCAGATATGTACCCATCTGATCTGGGAGGACACTCTGTCATTCCATAATTAGCATTAAGCCGAAAACACCACCATCATCTATGAGATGTGGAATTGACAAGTTCATATTGAGAGGAAATAAGAACAGTAGCTGATATTTTATGTGATGTCATGAGGACTTGGGAAGTATGTTACTCTATAATCTCTTCTGACTGTCACAAAGCCAGGTGAGGCGAATACTAAGGTTATCCTCCTCCTCTTCCTCCTTCTCCTCCTCCTCCTCCTCCTCCTCCTCCTCATCATCATCATCATCAGGGAAAATAGGAGTTATATTAGCACCTACCTTACAGCCTTGTTGGGAGGATCAAATGAGATGGAATACAGAAAGTGCTCTGGCCATCCTGAAAGTGCTATATAAATGCTAGTCATCATCATCATTATTGTTGTTATCCTAGTTTTATGGATGAGGAAGCTGAGTGTGAACAAGAACAATGACTTGACCAACATATGTGAAGGGTGGATTTTGGAGCTGAAGAGATCTCCAGGGTCTGTCAATCTCCTGGCGCAATGGAAAGCACATTCAGGAGAGAGACAAGGTAGCACAGTAGATAGAGCTCCATGCCTAGTCAGGAGGTCCTGGGTTTAAATCTAGCCTCAGACACTTCCTAGCTATGTGACTCTGAACCAGTCACCTAATCTTCTTTGCCTCGGTTTCCTCCTCTGTAAAATGAGCTACAGAAGGAAGTGGCAAACCACTCCAGTATCTTTACTAAGAAAAACCCCAATGGCACCAAGGAAGAGTCAGACATGACTAAGCCTATACAAAAATATATGTTTCTGTTGTTTGCCTAGATAGAATGCAAATTCCTTGAAAGCAAGGGATTTGCCTAAGGTTGCACAGCTAGTACATGTCAGGTCAGGACAAGAACATTAATTACCAATATAATGTACTTTTTTTTTTAACAGATATCTGTCATTTTTGGCTCTATGTACCAAAAGGTGGCAGCTAGGTGAAGCAGTGGATAGAGTGCTAGGCCTGGGGTCAAGCTTCCTGAATTCAAATCTGGCCTCAGGCATTTACTTATCTGTGTGACCCTGATCCAGTCACTTCCCCGTTTGCCTCAGTTTCCTTATCTGTGAAATGAGCCAGAGAAGGAAATGACAAACCACTTTATTAGCTTTGCCAAGAAAAGCCCATATGGGGTCACAGAGTCTAACAGGACTGAAAAAATTACTGAACAAGAAGGAGGCAAGAAGGGACACTTAAAATAAGTACACTATGCTATTTAGAAGCAGAATGGTCTATAACACATAGACCACTGGACTGAAGTTAGGTATATCTGAATTCAAATCCTACCTTAGACACTTAATATTTGTATAACCCTGGGCAAGTTACAGTCTCTTGATACTTCTATTCTTCATCTGTAATATCAATGGAATCAACCCATTGATTGTCCCTAAGTTCCTTTTCACTTCTAAACTTGTGATCCTGCACATGCCACAGTCAGGACCACTAAAGACTCAGAAAATGAAGCTCCTGCCTCCAAAGTCCTCAGAATTATCAAGTGGTTCATCAGTGGAAATGCCACTAAAGAGCCTTGGCCATTGCCATTCGCTTTACCACCGCACCCTCAGTGTTTTCCATCTGACTTGGAGCTTGAGCCCCTTTGCGGGTTGTCTCCCTCCATCAGAATGTGAGTTCCCTGAGAGCACAGATCATCTTTCTTGTCTGTACCCCCTTTGCTCTGCACATAATTTTCACTTAACAAATATTTATACATTCATTCGTTGATCCTCTATAGAATAGGATGGTGGCAAAAGAGACCCAGAAGCCAAGGCTTACAAGGAAATTTGAAGAGAAAAAGATTTTTCTTAGATGAAAAGATTGGGGACATATTTATGGCTTACACTTGAGCTGAAAACAGAACAATGAGAAGGATTTCATAGAATATCATACAGATTATCTGGAATTACATAAGGAGATAGGGAGAACACAATGCAAAGAGATAAGGAGGGCTCTGGACATGACCAGAGAAAGAAGACTAAAGGGCAAGATAGGGGAATAGCTGTGCAGAAATTAAGAAGAAAGAGCAAGAAGGGCTGTATAAAACTGTATAAAGGATGGACTAGAGTCAGGGAGAGCAGTTAAGAAATTATTGCAACAGCCCAGGGGAAAAGTGACAAGGGTCTGAATTAGGGTTTGGCCCCCTCAAGGTAGAGGAGGAGACAGATATCAGCATAAATACAGAGGCAGAATAGTTGGAATTTGGTAATTGACTTGATAAAGATGGTGAGAGAGAGAAAAAGAAAAGACTCAAAGGTAGCCCCAAGATTTCAAGCCTGGTTGGCAGGTGAGGAGGATTGTGCAGGGAAGCTGGGAAAGGGGGCATGTTTGAGGATGAGGATAAGGATGAGTTTAACTTTAGATATGTTGAGCTTGATACCCTAGCAGGACTGTCAGAGGAAAATCACAGATTCCGAGCTAGGAGGGAACTTGGAGGACAACTGCTTCAGTTTACAAATGAGGAAATGGAGGCTGAATGATTTGTCCAAGGGCACATAGTAAACCTGTGAGGCAGGGTTCAAACTCAGGTATTCTTGACTCCAAGTCCTGCACTCTATCCACCATGCCATCTTGCTGCCTCATGGAGTTTAGTGGGCAGCTGGTCATTCAGGACTTGTTAAGATAGACTGGTGAGGTATCCGAATAGAGATTATTAAAGCCACGGGAGTGAATAAGATCATCAAAAGAGGTCTTAGAGAGAGACAGAACCATGGAGTACACCCACATTTGGAAGACAGCAAGAGGAAGATGAACCAGAGAAAAGTAGACCAAGGAGGAGCAGTCAGATGTGTATGAGAATCAAAAGACGGGATGGACTGTGTGGATCAAGAGCCATTTAAGAAGCAATTATGAATAGGGGCAGCTAGCTGGCATAGTGGATGGAACACCAGGCCCAGAGACAGGAGGAGGTCCCAGGTTTGAATCTGGTCTTAGCTGTGTGATCCTGAGCAAGTCATTTAACCCTAATTGCCTAGTCCTTGCTGTTCTTCTGCCTTAGAAATTATTCTAGAGACTAAAACAGAAGGTATGGGTTTAAAAAAAAAAAAAAGAAGCAATTATGAAGTACTTACTAAACTCTAGGCATTGCCCTACCAGCCTTGGCAAACCTTTAGTTTGAGTCCTCTAAGGGCAAATTCAAGTTGTCTAAGAACCTCTACATTACCGGAGAAAGCTGAGGGCAGCTGGAAGAAGAGGGGAAGGGCACACACAAAATGTCCTCCAATGCTGGGAAGAGAGGGAATGGAGCAGCTACCCAAGTGTCGGCTCTGCACAGGTGCCACAGCTTCACCAACAGGGCAAGCAATGGCGATACAATTCCTTCCCTCCAGGAGCTTATGTTTTAATGGGAGAGAAAAGCTGCAAATAATTGGCACATTCAAGATATATACAAAGTAGAAGGAAGGCAGGGACAATTGATGTACAGTGGAAAGAGTGCCAGGGCCTGGAGTCAGGAAGACCTGAGTTCAAATCTGAAATTGGGCACATACTAGTTGTGTGACCCTGGGCAAGTCACTTTACCTTGCTTGCCTCTATTTCCTTATCTGTAAAAATGAGCTAAAGAAGGAAATGCCAAACCACTCTAATGACTTTGCCAAGAAAACCCCAAATCATGTCACAAAGAATCCAATTCCACTGAACTAAAAGAAGGCAATCTGATGGGGGGAGGCATTAGTAGCTGGAAAGACTAGGAAAGAACTTATGAAAAAGGTAGAACATGAGTTGAGCCTTGAAGGAAGCCAAGCCAGAGGTGAGGGCATAGACAGATTCCAGAAGGAAGGGGAGATTGTGAGGCCAAAATCCATCACTAGGAAAAAGCCAAAGAATAGGAAATGAAGAAGTCTCCATGACCCTAAGGAGAAAAGTTTCAGTCAAGGAGCATGAAAGCCACATTGCAGAAATAGAGGAAGAAGTGATGGACCAAGTAGAGGCAGTCCATGAAGCCTCTAGCAGCTGCCTGGGGACAGATACAGACTGGGAGAGCAGGATTTGGCAGCTTTCACCAGGTTAGTGTGTCTTTAGACAAAGGGGAAAGAGTTATGAGACACGGTGGAGAGGTAGAATTGAAGATGAAAGTCAGGAAGGAACAACTAGTGAAGAAAGGAAATGGGAGGTGATGGGATCCAGGACACAGATAGAAAGATTAGCCTTGACAAGGAGGAGAAAAGGCAGAGACAATAGATAAAGATGAAGATAGAGAGGGTTTAAAGCCTTACTTCATGTCTTAGTAACAACTCTTAGTCAGAAGGGCAAAAATCAGGGTTAAGTGACTTGGCCAAGGTCACACAGCTAGGAAGTACCTGAAGCTAAATTTGAACACAGGTCCGCCTGACTCCAGACCTGGCTCTCTTATACACTGTGCTACCTAGCTTCTTAAAGGTGTTTTGTTTTGTTTTTTTGTACAAACTTTTGAAAAGTTTTTATAATACAGATTTTTAGCAGAGAGGAGAGGAAATAATAAACCTCATAATGGGAAGTCTCAATTATTTTCTCTTTTCTCGATTGGTAGAAAATATGCTCATCTGTTGAAGAGAGGTTTGGGGAAACCCGAGGCTTTGCAAATCTCAGAGAATATTTAGAGCAGCCACTCTTGGGAGGGCTGCTGGAGCAAGGGCTCCCGGTAAGGTTATATAACATGGCTACGTGGGTAATACGGCTTTAGTCATGGGCTAGTAATGCATTCAAAAGTATTAACATTATTCCAGGAGAAGGAGCTAAGAATATGGATGGTGGGTAGCAGAGAAAGGATTTCCAAATGCCGCAGTAGCGGTCTGTGAGGGAACAGCAATACTATGGAGTGGGAAGGAAAAAGGGAACTAAAAAATCCCGTCTTCCACTAAATGCTTCCGGCTCCCTCCCTCGTAGCTTGCTGTCTTCAAAAGCCCTTGTTTCCTTTCAAAAAATCCGGATAATAAGGGTAGTGTTTACTTTAAGGATTGTGATTCCATCAGGACAGGCACTGTTTCTTCCAGCACGGGTCGGGTGGCCACCAATCTTCACCTTAGTGAACGGGCTTTGCAAATTGCTCTAGCTTGAAATCAAATTCACTTAGTATGAAGTAATACCATGTCAGGAAAAGAGCAGGGGATATGGGGATTTGGAATCATTCATTCAGCCTCTCCGTCTCCACCCCACCCCCTCATACCATAGGAGGCATCATCCAGTAAAATATATAAAGTCTTTTGTGTTTCCACTTCTTAATTAATTCTCTGGAGGCGGCATTTACAAGTTATCTTTTTTCAAATAATAAATCTATAGCTGTGTAGAGTGTTGTCTTGGTTCAGCTCATTTTAATCTTTATTATCTCCTGTAGTTCCAAGTTTTTTTTAAATTAATCTGCTCATCATTTCTTATAGCACAGTGTATTCCATCATGATCATGTGCAATAATTTGCTTAGCCATTTCCCAATTGATAGACATCCCCTCAGTTTCCAGTTCCTTGCCATCACAAAGAGAGTCACAATGAATATTCTGGAACATGCAGGTTCTTTTCCTTTTTCCCTGATCTCTTTGGGAAGCAGACCCAGCAATGGTGTCTATACAGCACAGTTCTATAGCTCTCTGGGCATAATTCCAGATTGCTCTCCAAAATGGTTGGATCAGTTCACAATGTATTAGAGTCTCCATTCTTCCACGTTACCTCCAACATTTGTCATTTTGCCTTTTAGTCATTTTGGCCAATCAATTTATTAGCTTTTTAAAACATCTCACTATATGCATTCCATCCCATTAAATCTCATCAAATGAGATGACATATGTAAAGGGATTTGTTTGTTATGATTTGTAAATGTTAAAGCACTTGAACAAAATTATTATCTTCATAGACTTTTAAATAGATTTTACTAAGACCCAGCATTTATGATAATTATTGTTGTTATTTAGTCATTTTTCAGTCTTGTTTGATTCTTTGTGATCTGTTTGGGGGTTTTCTTGGCAATGATAATATAGTAGTTTATCATTTCCTTCTCCAGCTCTTTTTACAGATGAGGAAATTGAGGCAAATAGGGTTGAGTGACTTACTTAGAGTCATCTAGCTAATGCCTAAGATTTAAGTTTAGGTCTTCCTGACTCCAGATCTGTTATTCAAAAAAATTTTTTCATCTTACTTTCTGCCTTAGTAACAACTCTAAGACAGAAGGGCAAGAGCTATGCAAGTAGGGTTAAGTCACTTGCCCTAGGGTAGCACAGCTAGAAAATGTCTTAAGTCCAGATTTGACGCCAGGTGCTCCTGACTTTAGGCCTGGCACTGGTGCCACCTCACCGCCCTATTTATAATAGTTTTTATCTGATACCTTAAAGTTTGCAAAATATTTTACAAAATATCAGCTCCTTTCATGATCAGAACCACACTGGGAGGTAGGTACCATTATTATCCCCATTTTACTGATGAGGAGAGGTGGGCAGAGGTTAAATGACTTACTCAGGTTCACCCAACTAGTAAATAACTGAGGATAAGATTTTAATTTAGGACCACCTAACCACAGCCTTTGTAACATTTTTTATTTTAAAATTTTAAATGTAAATTTAACACATAAATATATAATATAATATAAATAAAAATTAAATTTAAATTTAATTTTTTTAAACCAAGGTCCTGTGATATAGACTTTATATGAAATCTGCATAAAAGGAAATTGAGGAAGAGAATGATTAAATGATTTGTCCAAGGTCTTTCCACTGCTGACCAGCACACAAATTAGATCCTGTGCCTCCTGATTCCCAGCTCATTTAGGATCATAGAACTACAGGGGACCCAAAAAGGCATCTAGTTCCACCCCTTCATTTTACCAATGAGAAAACGAAAATGGAGGAAGAGAGAAGGTACATGACAGGTCCAAGACCACCCACATAAGTGATCGAAGTAGATGAAAACCCAAGTCTTGAGTCACTGTTCTTTCTGTCCCACTGTCTCCCTCATTTTAAACTATTGGTGTAGGCTGGACACTTTGGCAAGTTGCCAGTCCTTTAAGCAATGAGCTTCCCTCTTGTCATATCCTGGAAATAGCAAAAGGCAACAGTCCTCCATACCAGTCTGTAGACCTGGGACCCAGCCAGAAACAAAGCAATTTCCAAAACCAAATGTGATGGAGGCTAAGTTAGAAAAGTCTACTTTTCCGTCAAGGACATGCTGAAATCTCAGCTGATCTCAGTAATAACTGTAAGCCAAGAAACGAAACAAAGAAGAAAAGGGAGAACTGAATGTGCTGCCTCTGTACAGACACTCCGAGGGGCTAGAGCCTGGTTTCCTTCCTCCTCATGGCCGCAGGCACTGGCATTCTGCATGTGTGCCAATCTACCACAGTCTGCTATGGAAAGGAAACCTTAGCTCCCAGATGTTCTCATGAGGAAAGCATCGCCCAGCCTTTAGAGAGAGCCAGACCTCAAGTCCAGCCTGCTCTAGCCAAGGAAAGTTGGCGAGACAATCTGGAAGTCACAGCTGGGTCTTGGATAATCATCGTGGGATCCTATCTTGTTCTGAGGCGCTGTCCATTTATAGAATCGCGCCTGTTGGGTTCCCCTTTAGACTATACGCGTGTGAGGGCAGGGACTATCCTTTGCTTTTGTTTTTAAACCCTTAATTTCTCTCTTAGAATCAATACTATGTAGTGATTCTGAGACACAAAAGCAGTAAGGGCTAGGCAAGGGGGGTTAAACGACTTGCCCAGGATCCCAGAGCGAGGAAGTGTCTAAGATCAGGTTGGAGCCCGGATTTCTATCCGCCTGACTGCCCCCTTGCCATTAAGTCTGTTGCCAGCTCTTAGCACAGTACCTGGAACAGGGCAGGCACCTAACAAATGTTTGCTGACTTAACTCAAAGCCAGCCTACCCAAAACTTTACCCATAAATACCATCTAGAGCATCCTCAACAACTAACTGTTATCAAGCCCATTCTCAAGTGCCTCCAATGATGGAGACTTAGTACTCCCCAGCACAGAGCTCACCATAGAGGCGATTTTTCCCTGGATCACTAAGCCCATTTATCATTAACCAGATAGGACATTTGCAGACCCAGACACATGGCTTAAGTCTTTTAACACACTCTGGACAAGCAACCTTATGGAGCAGAAAGAGCATCAGAGTCAAGAACCAAACTCTGCCATAAACTAATTATGGGACCTTGGGCAACTTCCTTAACTTCTACAGACAAGGAAACAAAAGACATATTTCAATATGCTTCTATATATACAAATGCACATCTGTAAAAATATGGATGGATGGATATGTGCCATATAAGGCAACTGAATCTTTATCTAGTAGCCTGTGAGAAAACCCACCCTTTGAATAATTCAGTGTGTTACACAAAGACACACAGGGACCTAATAAACTGGAAACACTACTCCATTAGCTGATATTTTTCTTATAGATAGAAATGTATATATGTATATGTGTGTGTATATATATATATATATATGTATACATATACAGTGATCCCTCACCTATTGCAGGAGTTATGTTCCAGAGACCCCCAGAATGGGTGAAAATCTGGGAAGTAGCAGTGTTATATTTATTTTATTATGTATATATTTTAAGGTTCTATAAACCCTTCCCAAGCTCCCATGAACCTTTTCCACACTTGTATTAACTTACAGTCATGGAGCCAGTCCCTGTCCAAGATATAGAACACAGCACTGCAGTTGGTCACCTTTATTCCATCAGCCAATAGTGTGCCCCAATAAGTGTAACTCCAGGATACAGAATTAGATATATTTTTTAAATCCCAGATACAGTGAAGCCCAATAAGTGAACCATGATAGAGCAAAGGACAACTGTATATGAATGCATGCATGTGTACACTTAATATGTATTTTTAATAATTCATCCTACATTAAAAAATAATAATCCTTTCTTTAGCTACTGTAGAGGTCTGCTTGGGCATTCAAATGAGATAACACAACTGAAGTACTCTATTCAGAGTCCTAAAAGTCTTAAGAAGGTTTTAAGCGGTATTGGGGGACACCCTGTATAGATATCAACTATTATCTTTTTTGTTAAGGGGAGCAGAGAATTGAAATGACTTTCTATAGTCAACTGATTGGGCAGTATGATGGATCTGCAGTCTAGAATATGGGTTCAAATCCTACCTAATACTTATTATCTCTATGAGCCTGGGTAAATCTCTTTATTTTTCTCAGTCTTAATTTCTTCATCTATAAAATGGAGATCATAATGGCACCTAAGAAATAACAATACGGGACGATGGAGACTTCCGGTTAAGATGGCGGCTTAGAGAAAGCTAAAGTTCAGATCTCCGGAAAACCCTTCCCACCGATCTCAAACTATAAGCTCCTAAGGCGCCAAAATTCAAAACGATCAACAGCAGAGACCCTGGGAACCCTCCTCCTGGACCTGGACCTGGATCAAAAGGTACGGCTCCCCTCAAAAGCCAGAACCCGAGATCACTCGGACCTAAGGGGTAGGAGCGCAGAGTCCAAGGCTCCGGGAAGCCGCAGCCCGGCCAGGGTCCTCGGAACAACAACCCTCAGGGCCTTCTATCTGAGTCCCAGTGAAAGTCAAGAGCAGGGTCAAAACAACAGCAACCCTCAGGGCGGGCAAGACAGCCTCACGGGCTAGATCCTGCTATCCAAGTCTCAGTGAAAGTCCCTGCCCTCGGAGCTTGGGGAAGCTGCAGCCCATCCCCCCGCAGGCCGAGGAAACAGCCTCACGGCCAGCGATTCTAGCCGGGGGGAGAGTGTGGCCTCGTGGTCCGACCCTTCCATTCCAGTTCCAGTGAGGCATATTCAGTTTAACCAGGGAAAGCTCATAGAACCGACAATCTGCCCAGGACTAAAGCCTCTGATCACCAGACAGAGATAAGAAAAGCTAATCCTCCACATTCAGAGATGACAAACTCCACAGAAGCACAGAAGCCCCAAAATACCAAGAAAAATAAGAAGAAAGGGGCGACTTTGGACACATTCTATGGAGCCAAAATACAAAATACAGAGCAGATAGAAGAAGATATACAAGAAAATGCTCCAAAATCTTCCAAAGGAAATGGAAACTCTCCACAAACCCATGAAGAATTTGAATCAGAAATGACCAAAAAGATGGAAGCCTTCTGGGAGGAAAAGTGGGAAATAATGCAAAAGAAATTCACGCATCTACAAAACCAGTTTGACCAAACTGTAAAAGAAAACCAGGCTTTAAAGCAAGAACTAATAAAGCAAAGCCAAAACACCAAGAAATTAGAAGAGAACATAAAATATCTCACCGACAAGGTGATAGATCTGGAAAATAGAGGAAGAAGAGATAATTTAAGAATAATTGGACTCCCAGAAAAGCCAGAAATAAACACCAAACTGGACATGGTGATACAAGATATAATCAAAGAAAATTGCCCAGAGATTCTAGAACAAGGGGGCAATACAGCCACTGACAGAGCTCACAGAACACCTTCTACACTAAACCCCCAAAAGACAACTCCCAGGAATGTAATTGCCAAATTCTAAAGCTATCAAACAAAAGAAAAAATCCTACAGGAAGCCAGAAAAAGACAATTTAGATATAAAGGAATGCCAATCAGGGTCACACAAGACCTTGCAAGTTCTACTCTGAATGATCGTAAGGCATGGAACATGATCTTCAGAAGGGCAAGAGAGCTGGGTCTCCAACCAAGAATCAACTACCCAGCAAAACTGACTATATACTTCCAAGGGAAAGTATGGGCATTCAACAAAATAGAAGACTTCCAACTTTTTGCAAAGAAAAGACCAGAGCTCTGTGGAAAGTTTGATACCGAAAATCAAAGAGCAAGGAATACCTGAAAAGGTAAATATTAAGGAAAGGGGAAAAATGTTATCTTCTTCTTTTACTCAAACTCTCTTCTATAAGGACTACATTTATATCAATCTATGTATACCAACATGTGAGGAAAATGTAATGTATAAATAGGGGGTAAAGAAAGACCAAATAGAATAATCGTTCTCACACAAAGATTCACATGGGAAGGGGAGGGGAAGAAAACTCCTATAAGAAGGAGAGGAAGAGAGGGGAGGGGGTTTACTTAAACCTCAATCTCAGGGAAATCAACTCTGAGAGGGAAAAACATCCAGATCCATTGGGATCTTGAATTCTATCTTACCCAACAAGGGTAAGGAGAAGGGAAAACCAAGGGGGGGAGGGGGAGAGGGAGAACAAAAAGGGAGGGAAAGAGAGGGGGTAGGGGGAAGGAAGAAAAAGGGAGGGACTAAAAAGGGAAACATCAAGGGAGGGGACAAGGGGGACTGATTCAAAGTAAATCACTGGACTAAAAGGTAGAGCCGAAGAAGAAAAGGTTAGAATTAGGGAAGGCAATCAAAATGCCAGGGAGTCCACAAATGACAATCATAACTTTGAACGTGAATGGGATGAACTCACCCATAAAACGTAGACGAATAGCAGAATGGATTAGAATCCAAAACCCTACCATATGTTGTCTTCAAGAAACACACATGAGGCGGGTTGACACCCACAAGGTCAGAATTAAAGGATGGAGTAAGACCTTCTGGGCCTCAACTGATAGAAAGAAGGCAGGAGTGGTAATCATGATATCTGATAAAGCCAATGCAAAAATAGACCTGATCAAAAGGGATAGGGAAGGTAATTATATTTTGTTAAAAGGGACTCTAGACAATGAGGAAATATCATTAATCAACATGTATGCACCAAATAATATAGCACCCAAATTTCTAATGGAGAAACTAGGAGAATTGAAGGAAGAAATAGACAATAAAACCATACTAGTGGGAGACTTAAACCAACCATTATCAAATTTAGATAAATCAAATCAAAAAATAAATAAGAAAGAGGTAAAAGAAGTGAATGAAATCTTAGAAAAATTAGAATTAATAGACATATGGAGAAAAATAAATAGGGATAAAAAGGAATACACCTTCTTCTCAGCACCACATGGCACATTCACAAAAATTGACCATACATTAGGTCACAGAAACATAGCACACAAATGCAAAAAAGCAGAAATAATGAATGCAGCCTTCTCAGATCACAAGGCAATAAAAATAATGATTAGTAATGGTACATGGAAAACCAAATCTAAAACCAATTGGAAATTAAACAATATGATACTCCAAAACCATTTAGTTAAAGAAGAAATCATAGAAACAATTAATAATTTCATCGAGGAAAATGACAATGGCGAAACATCCTTTCAAACCTTTTGGGATGCAGCCAAAGCGGTAATCAGAGGTAAATTCATATCCCTGAAAGCTTATATTAACAAACAAGGGAGAGCAGAGATCAATCAATTGGAAATGCAAATGAAAAAACTGGAAAGTGATCAAATTAAAAACCCCCAGCAGAAAACCAAATTAGAAATCCTAAAAATTAAGGGAGAAATTAATAAAATCGAAAGTGATAGAACTATTGATTTAATAAATAAGACAAGAAGCTGGTACTTTGAAAAAACAAACAAAATAGACAAAGTACTGGTCAATCTAATTTAAAAAAGGAAGGAAGAAAAGCAAATTCACAGCATTAAAGATGAAAAGGGGGACAGCACCTCCAATGAAGATGAAATTAAGGCAATCATTAGAAATTACTTTGCCCAATTATATGGCAATAAATACACCAATTTAGGAGAAATGGATGAATATATAAAAAAATACAAACTGCCTAGACTAACAGAAGAGGAAATAGAATTCTTAAATAATCCCATATCAGAAATTGAAATCCAACAAGCCATCAAAGAACTTCCTAAGAAAAAATCCCCAGGGCCTGATGGATTCACCTGTGAATTCTATCAAACATTCAGAGAACAGTTAATCCCAATACTATACAAACTATTTGACATAATAAGCAAAGAGGGAGTTCTACCAAACTCCTTTTACGACACAAACATGGTACTGATTCCAAAACCAGGCAGGTCAAAAACAGAGAAAGAAAACTATAGGCCAATCTCCCTAATGAATATAGATGCAAAAATCTTAAATAGGATACTAGCAAAAAGACTCCAGCAAGTGATCAGAAGGATCATTCACCATGATCAAGTAGGATTCATACCAGGGATGCAGGGCTGGTTCAACATTAGGAAAACCATCCACATAATTGACCACATCAACAAGCAAACTAGCAAGAACCACATGATTATCTCAATAGATGCAGAAAAAGCCTTTGATAAAATACAACACCCATTCCTATTAAAAACACTAGAAAGCATAGGAATAGAAGGGTCATTCCTAAAAATAATAAACAGTATATATCTAAAACCAACAGCTAATATCATCTGCAATGGGGATAAACTAGATGCATTCCCAATAAGATCAGGAGTGAAACAAGGATGCCCATTATCACCTCTACTATTTGACATTGTACTAGAAACACTAGCAGTAGCAATTAGAGAAGATAAAGGAATTGAAGGCATCAAAATAGGCAAGGAGGAGACCAAATTATCACTCTTTGCAGATGACATGATGGTCTACTTAAAGAATCCTAGAGATTCAACCAAAAAGCTAATTGAAATAATCAACAACTTTAGCAAAGTTGCAGGATACAAAATAAATCCACATAAATCATCAGCTTTTCTATATATCTCCAACACAGCTCAGCAGCAAGAACTAGAAAGAGAAATCCCATTCAAAATCACCTTAGACAAAATAAAATACCTAGGAATCTACCTCCCAAGACAAACACAGGAACTATATGAACACAACTACAAAACACTCGCCACACAACTAAAACTAGACTTGAACAAATGGAAGAACATTAACTGCTCATGGGTAGGACGAGCCAATATAATAAAAATGACCATCCTACCCAAACTTATTTATCTATTTAGTGCCATACCCATTGAACTACCAAAATACTTCTTCACTGATTTAGAAAAAACCATAACAAAGTTCATTTGGAAGAACAAAAGATCAAGGATATCCAGGGAAATAATGAAAAAAAACACATATGATGGGGGCCTTGCAGTCCCTGACCTAAAACTATATTACAAAGCAGCAGTCATCAAAACAATTTGGTACTGGCTAAGAAACAGAAAGGAAGATCAGTGGAATAGACAGGGGGAAAGCGACCTCAGCAAGACAGTATACGATAAACCCAAAGATCCCAGCTTTTGGGACAAAAATCCACTATTCGATAAAAACTGCTGGGAAAACTGGAAGACAGTGTGGGAGAGACTAGGAATAGATCAACACCTCACACCCTACACCAAGATAAATTCAAAATGGGTGAGTGACTTAAACATAAAGAAGGAAACCATAAGTAAATTGGGTAAACACAGAATAGTATACATGTCAGACCTTTGGGAGGGGAAAGGCTTTAAAACCAAGCAAGATATAGAAAGAATCACAAAATGTAAAATAAATAATTTCGACTACATCAAACTAAAAAGCTTTTGTACAAACAAAACCAATATAACTAAAATCAGAAGGGAAACAACAAATTTGGAAAAAATCTTCATTGAAACCTCTGACAAAGGTTTAATTACTCATATTTATAATGAGCTAAATCAATTGTACAAAAAATCAAGCCATTCTCCAATTGATAAATGGGCAAGGGAAATGGATAGGCAGTTCTCAGATAAAGAAATCAAAACTATTAACAAGCACATGAAGAAGTGTTCTACATCTCTTATAATCAGAGAGATGCAAATCAAAACAACTCTGAGGTATCACCTCACACCTAGCAGATTGGCTAACATAACAGCAAAGGAAAGTAATGAATGCTGGAGGGGATGTGGCAAAGTAGGGACATTAATTCATTGCTTGTGGAGCTGTGTGAACTGATCCAACCATTCTGGAGGGCAATTTGGAACTATGCCCAAAGGGCGACAAAAGAATATCTACCCTTTGACCCAGCCATAGCACTGCTGGGTCTGTACCCCAAAGAGATAATGGACACAAAGACTTGTACAAAAATATTCATAGCTGCGCTCTTTGTGGTGGCCCAAAACTGGAAAACGAGGGGATGCCCATCAATTGGGGAATGGCTGAACAAACTGTGGTATATGTTGGTGATGGAGTACTATTGTGCTAAAAGGAATAATAAAGTGGAGAAGTTCCATGGAGACTGGAACAACCTCCAGGAAGTGATGCAGAGCGAGAGGAGCAGAACCAGGAGAACATTGTACACAGAGACTAATACACTGTGGTATCATCGAACGTAATGGACTTCTCCATTAGGGGCGGTGTAATGTCCCTGAACAACTTTCAGGGATCCAGGAGAAAAAAAAACACCATTCATAAGCAAAGGATAAACTATGGGAGTGGAAACACCGAGAAAAAGCAACTGCCTGAATACAGAGGTTGAGGGGACATGAAGAGGAGAGACTCTAAATGAACACTCTAATGCAAATACTATCAACAAAGCAATGGGTTCAAATCAAGAAAACATCTAATGCCCAGTGGACTTACGCGTCGGCTATGGGAGGTGGGGGGGAGGAAAAGAAAATGATCTATGTCTTTAACGAACAATGCTTGGAAATGATCAAATAAAATATATTTTAAAAAAAGAAATAACAATACGGCATAAAGTGCTTTAAAATTCTTCAGGTACTATGTAAAGGTTTATCTACTTATTCTAGATCCTATTTATAAAATTTAGTTTTCCAAACTATAGGTTAAATGGCCCATCTCTAAGGTCATTACCATCACCAGTTTAGGATTTCCATAGGGGACTAAATGCATTTTGGTTTCTGCTAGATAATTTCTTGGGGAGTAAGTTTATCTCTAAGTGAAACTAGCAGCTTGGGGAGAAATCTTGTTAGAGCTCCTAAAACTCTACTTCGAAGGAGTCCCATTGGGAAAATTCCTTCTTGTCCTTAGTCTGAGAGACTGTGTTCTAGAGAACATAACATCCTTATGACTCAGACCAATCTGGTCTTAACTTGTTAAAATAGCACAGGTCCTGTTGGCCAAATACATACAATAATCTGCTTTAGAACAGAAATTAGAAGCTGAAATTACCACCTCCCAATCTAGTTACAAACAATCAAGGACAAGGTCTATAAGAAAATTTGTTGTTGATATAACACAATTATAATGAATAATAGCCAAGTACAAGCTATTTGTTATTTGATAGTGATAACAGCTTGTTATTCTGATGGTTGCCGCGGGCATTCTACTGGCAGCTAGATGACCCAAAGGATATAGAGTTGACTTGGAATCAGGAAAACCTAAAGCTCATTTGAGTCTCAGACACTTTCTAGCTAGGTGACCCTGAGTAAGACACTTAAAAAAAACTCTATTTACCTCAGTTTCCTCAATTGTAAAATTGTAAAATGAGGTAATAATAGCACCAGGATTCTTGCAAATATATTTCTAAAGCACTTAGCTCGGTTTGGTAACTCAGTCATTTCATTTGAGAAATAATAGGTATTGTACAAATGCTACCTATTATTATTGTCATTGTGCTTACTATCAGGATGTTGCAGGATTGAACAACCTGTTCTCAGAGATAAAGCTTGCCTATGACCCACTCTCACCTGCTGTTTTAGTTTTCCATACAACATATCTTCCTCTAAAAATGCTTTATTCTTTTGCTCCCTTCTCCCTTATTTGTTAGAATTTTAAAAGAAAGGGAGATCAGAGGTGAGCCCAAGTCCAATGTAAAGCTGGCAAAAATTGGCAGCCCAACTCACCAAGTCACACATGTTATAATGCAGCAAATATAGAAGCCACCAGATGTCACTATTACCTATCCCAAGCCATTCCTTTGGGTCCAGGAGTGATTTCTTTTTATTTTAAAAACCCCTACTTTTCTACAACTTGTATTTCCACCCCTAACAGTTCAGAAAAAATGACTCCTTTGAGTATAAAAGGTACTGGGGAGCAGTCAGTCCATCAGAAAGCATTCATATGTCAGGGATCATGATAAGTGCTAGGGATACCAAAAAAAGGTGAAAGATAGTTGTTGCTCTCAATGGAGGAAACAACATGAAAACAACAGCGTACAATCAAAGAACGTTTCAGACAATTTTTAAGAGTCCTCAAAGGAAGGCACTAGAATAAAGGGGAATTGGGAAAGTCTTCTGTAGTAGAGAGGATTTTTGCTGAGATTTGAAGGAAATCAGGGATGCCAGGAGGCAGAGATGAAGAGGGAGAGCATTCCAGCCATGGGGAATAGCCAGAGAAAATACCTGGAGCTGAGAGAGAATGTCTTGTTCAAGGAACAACCAGGAGGCTAGTGTCCCTGAATTTTGGAGAAACTAGAAGGAAGGGAGGATCAAGAAGCCTGGAAAGACAGGAGAGGACCAGACTACAAAGGGCTCTGAAAGCCAAAATGGAATATTTCATATTTGATACTGGATTTAATAGAGAGCTCCTGGGAATTTGCTGAATGGGAGGAGGTGGCGATAAGGTCAGGTCTGTTTTAGGAAGACTGCTGAGTCAAATTGGATTGGAGTGGAGAAAGACTTGAGGCAGGAAGAACAAGCAGTAGGTTATTTTTGAGAATTGTTCTCCTTCATCTGACCCCTTGTATTTTAACTTCACGTTTTGTTGTCAAAGGTTGTGTGGTTTAGTGGAGAGAACTATGCAATATTCAGGGTTCTGTCAGAGACTTGATGGAAACTGGAGAGTCTATGAAGTGGTTGGGAGGAGTGAGAACATTCCAGGCTTGGGACACAATTTGCCTCAAGCTCCCGAGATGAAAGATGGAATGCTGTACAAAGAAGAGCAAGGAGACTATTAAGAGAAGGACTTTGAGTTGGTGAAGGAGAATAATATAGATAAGCCTGGGAAGGTAGCCTGGAGCCAAAATGTCTAGAGCTTTAAATACCAAAATAAGTGGTTTGTATTTATCCTCAAGGCAAGAAGGCTCAAGCTTGCTGAGGGATGGAAGCAACATGGGCAGACCCTTGATATGCAGGACATAATAGCAAGGTTGTGGGCAAGGATTTCTATCTGTTAGATTGGTGTGCTCTTTTGAGTAATAGAGCCTCTCTGACCTAGGCAAAATTGTGAATCAAGTGAAAACCAAAATCAGAGCCCTCCTGTCTTTCATTCCTCATTGTTCCCACCATGCCCTTTAGCTCAGAGGAGTTTCTGTCTCCTTACCAACTCATTCCAACCCTCTCCAGCTTAAACCCAGTCTGCTCACCCACCCTTTCTCCCTACCATCAAACTTGTCATTTAGGCTTTTTCAGTTGTGTTCCCTATTCAGGGTTACTTGACAGATGAGGAAACTGAGGCAAATAGGGCTAAGAGACTTGCCTAAGGTCACATAGTAAGATTCTTGGGCCAGATTTGAACTCTGGCAGATGAATTTTCCTGACTCCAGGCTCGGCACTCTCCACTAGCTGTTCCAAACTTGACCCCCCACCCCCACCCCCACCAAAAGCAATGTAAGAATGTGCTTTTTATCTTCTTTACAGGGATGAGAGATTTGGGGGCTGGAACATGGTATGGAATGTAGACTTTTGTTAACACATCAATTAGTTTTGCTCAGGTTTTTTTTTCCCCTTTTTTATAAGAGATGGTTCTCAGGGACAAAGGAAGAAGGATATATTGGGAAATGAAGATAATATAAAAATGAGATATACATTTTAAAATATAATTAAAATTTTAAAAGAACAGTCTTGTTTCTGTGTGAATTTGAAACAATGTGTTACATTGATTGCTCAGTAGGCTTCCCAGAAGCATTTAACCTTAAGTTTTATCTCTAATTGTGAAATGAATGGGTTTCCCCTCAGCATAGGAATACATCTCCTGTGCAGATGTTTTGTTGAGAAAAGATACCTTGAAAGATGTAACGCTATAGACAACTATGTCCAATGGCCCTCTGATTATTAAACCAAACTAGGCATAAAAATGGAAAACTTAAGCTCAACAAAAGTGCTTCCTGCAGACATGGAGAGTGTGCAGTGCAGAGTACAAAGGAAGGAGGAATTCCCCACAGATGGTGAGGTCCTCCACATCTTCTTCTTAGCAGATTACATTGTCTTGATTGCATCCATTCTGTAATAAAGGGGTTTTTTGTATAAATAAAGGGAAGGGCTGGGAAGAAGGGAAAACTTTCATTAAATACTAATTATCTGCTAAGGACTGCTAAGGCCCAGATATATAAATACAAAAGTGAGAGTCCTTCGCCTCAACAAGGATGAAATTTTATTATGAGGAGCTAATGTATATAGAACAGCTGATGACCCAGGAAGGATGTTTTGGCCTGGGAAATCATAGAGGTTGTGAGTAGAACAATAGGGAAGTCAGATGAAAGCCTCTTCTAGAATTAGTGGGAGTACTGATTTAATTACTATTCCATGAGTAAGAGGGAGAAAGGGGATTGGAAAGCTGAGCACTACAGAACTGATGCTTTTGAATCGTGGTGCTGGAGAAGACTGTTGAGTCCCTTGAATATCAATACTTAATAATATAGTCAATACTTAGAGAATTTAGAGAATTAGAGAATAAGTCAATACTTAGAGAAATTAATTCAGATTCCTCTCTGAAAGGTCAAATACTGAAGTTGAAGCTTAAGTACTTTGGCCACATGATGAGACAACAGAACGCATTGGAAAAGACTGAAGATAAGAGGAGAAGGGAACAGCAAAGGTTGAGATGGATTGATAATGTCATGGAAACAACAAACATGAACTTGGACAGACTTTGAGATAGTCAAGGATAGAAAGACCTTCATGAGGTCACAAAGATTTGGACATGACTGAACAACATAGTGAGTGGTGATGAGGGCCTGAACTAGTATGGCAGCTCTAGGAATTAAACAAAGGAAACTGACTTGGGAGATGTAAAAGTAGAAATGATAAGATTTGGTCAACAGGATGGATATATGAGGTGAAGGAAAACACCAAAGTTGTGAACATAAAAGACTGGAAGGATGCTGGTACCCTCAACAATAGGGAAGTTGGGATGAGAAGTGGGTTTGGGAGCAAGTAGAAAGAGTTCTGCCTTAGACTTTTTTCTTCTGAGATGCTTACATTCAGGACATTCAGTCTAAACTGTCTACTAGGCAGCTAGTGACATGTAGGGTTGCCTCCCTGGGGACAGGCTAGGCTAGATCTAGACACTGTCTCAGAATCATCTGACTAGAGATGATAATCAGAGAGAGTTGATGAAATCACAGTGAGAAGAGAGAGAAAGAAGAGAGTTCAAGATATCCTTGGGAGATAAAAGATAGCCACAATTGGAGCACATGATGTGGTTGAAGATCCAGGAAAAACAGCCTGAGGAGGTGAGACTGGGAGGAGAATCAAGTGGGAAGGGCATCTTCTCCAGATATGAAAGGGCATCCAGAGAAGAAGAGCATGGCTCAGGCTGTCAAATGCCACAGAGAAGAATAAGAACTAACAAAGGACCATCGGATTTGGCAATTAAGAGAACACTGGACTCTTAGGAAAGAATAGTGTCAGAAACATCATAAAGGACATTTTCAGGGAACAGTGTGACAGGAAAGAAGGGTGGGCTGGGAATGGAGTGGCAAAGAAAAGACAGCTTGTGTTCACCACTGGTATCCACAAAATGTCAAAAGAACAAGAAGGTCCCCAGCACACTGGGTGAACACCCTATGAAGGATTTAAAGCAGGACAAAATGAACAAGGGGAGATTCAGGAAGAGAAGGCATAAAAGGTTTGCAATGTGCAGCACTGTGTGGATAGAATGCTGATCTTGGTGTCAGAAAGCCCTGGGTTCAATCTTGCCTCAGAGGCTACCTAGCTCTGGACAAGTCCTGTAAGAACTCAATCTCATTTTCCTCATACGTAAAATGGAAGGCTTAGACTCATTGGTCTCAGCGTTCACTTCTTGCTCCAAATCTTTAATCTTAAACATAGGAAATCAACCTGGGGGAGGGTGCAGAGAGAGGTTTTGGTTTGAGTGGGGCAGTTTAGGGGACAGAGCCTACCTGAACCATAGCTATTAGTCCTTGGTCCCTACCCTAGTCAAGTGAGTAGTAAGTGTCTACTAAATAAATGCTCACTATCTTTGCTAGGGTCTGTGCTAAGAGCCAGGGATACACAGCAAAGTAGAAGCCACTGACACTCAGTAACATCACTAGGACATACACACATAGGTTGCTGTGTGATTGAAAATGGCTCTACTCTATATCATCCCCAAGTGGCAAGAGAAAAGAGCACAAATTGGGCATCACCATGGGACTGAAAGCTGGAAAGGATCATAGAGATTTGTTTGTGTTTATTGTTAATAGTAAATCTGTGTGTATCAATTTAGCTACTTCTTAACTCTCCAATTAAAACATAAGCACCTTCAGAATTGGATTCTTTCATTCTTTGTCTTTGTATCCCCAGAGCTCAGCACAGTGCCAACACATAGTAGATGCTTCATAAAGGACTGTAAACTGACAATACGTCCTCCTCATTTTATAGATGAAGAGACTAAGACACACAAAGTAAGTTTCCCAAGGTCATTAATTAGTAAGTAACAGTGTGGATTTGAACCCAGAACCTTGGCTCCAATTCAGTACCCTTTTCAATACACCCCACTGGCATTCTTTATTTATTTTTCTTGATCCCCTTTAGATAGCAAAGAAGATTATAAATGACATACATCCAAGTCTTTAGTAGTAACTTTAATTCTGCTCATTTGCTTATGCAGATGGGGGGGGGGGGGAGTAAAGGAAGAAGGCTAAATCTCACTAAAAGTAACACTTCTTTGATTTTACACTGTGAACAGAGTGCTAAAAAGGGCACAAGGTGAGAGAAGTCGACACCTTTTCTAGAACTTAGAGACTGAGCCTGGAAATAGCCTCAAGAGAAGCTCACTGCATAAATCACAGGCTTTTTGGTTGCTCCTTCCATTGGAGTTTCTTCCATCTATGGAGTATACTTAAATCATAGTTCACAAAATTCCTTTTGAAGCAAAGTTGGACCAAAACCATATAAACCCAAAGGGTCAAGAAAGATGGTATCTTCACCCCTACTTGGCCACACTACTAAATGATTTTGGACGTTTCCCAAAGTGTGTAAGCCTGAACCTCCTAGCTAGTAACCCAGGTTACTTCATAATCATTACCTTACCTTCCACTATGGAGGCAGATAAATGGTGCAGTGAATAGAGCACTTGGCTCACAATATGGAAGACTCATCTACAAGTTCAAATCCAGCCTCAGACATCTACTAGCTGTGTGACTCTGGGAAAATCACTTAAACCTGGTTGTTGCCTCAGTTTCCTCATCTGTAAAATAAGTTGGAAAAGAAAATGGCAAATTACTCTAGTATCTCTGCCAAGGAACTACCAAATGGGATCTCAGAGTCAAACACAACTAAAAATCAACTGAATGATAACAATGACCTTCTCCAACGACAATAATTATCCTTTTCCCTCACCTACATCCTTTACCTACAGAGATAATTCTGTAATAAATATGCTCTCTTTCCAAACCACATAGTAAAGACAATTGAATTGTTCTACTTACTGTGGGTGCTTCATAAATTCTTGTTGATTGATAATTTATCTCTCATATTTTACAGATGGGGAAACTGAGGCACATAGTGGAGAAAGTATGTTGTAAGAAACCATTAAATAATAATAAATAGCATTTATATAGCACCTACTATGTGCCAGACATTGTGCTAAGCACTTCATGAATATTTTCTCTTTAGATCCTCACAACAGCCCTAAGAGGTAGTTGCTTTTACTATCCCCATTTTACAGGTGAAGAAACCAAAGTAAACAGAAGTTAAGTGACAAGATCAAATATATAGTAGGTTTCTGAACTGGATTTGAATGAAATCAGATCTTCCTGCCTCTAGACCCATCACTGTCACTGTTTCACCTCTCTCTCCTTCAAAGAAGCAGAGAAATGCAATGAGTGTCTAGGGTGCTTAGCCATTTTTTTTTTACCCATTGGATGAGGGAACATTCTGTTCAAGCCCAAGGTCTTCCTGGGTTTCACTGAAGCTAGCCTAATTTTTCACCAAAAGCCAATTTCTCACAAATGGCAGGGATGATATTTTCTCCAGGGAGAAAACAAAGGAGGTACAGACATGGTAAGGCCTTGGCGTTTCCCCTAAGACAAAGATCAAGATGGATTGCCTCCAGAGTAGAATATCAGTCCATTTGTACCAAGTCGAGTTACCCCTCAAGTCCCTTGAAATGCTGATTTCATGTTTTTTTGCTATTATGTCCTAAGGGTTTTCAGTGGAAATATTTCCAATAAATCATCGTTAATTTACTCTGCCATATCCCAATCCTATACCGTACTTCATTTTAAAGAAATGGAAGAGTTTTCTAACAGTGGATTTAAGTTAAGTAAATATAATTAAATTAAATATCACATCTGGTTGCTGAGTCTATGTCCCCTTCATGAATGATCTTTTTTAAAAATAAGCCCAATATCCATCAATGGGTAAAGAAGAGTGCTAGCCTTACCATAAAAAGCATTCTGGCTCTGGAATAAGAATTTGCTGTTGTTGTTCATTATGTGCAACTCTTTGTGACCCCATTTTGTTTTTTGGCAAAGATCCTAGAGTGGTTCACCATTTCCTTCTGCAGCTCCTTTTACAGATGAGAAGACTGAGGCAAACAGGGATAACTGACTTGCCCAGGGTCGCACAGCTAGTTAAGTGTCTGAGACCAGAATAGAACTCAGAAGGATGTCTTCTTGAATCTAGACATGGTGCTCTATCCACTGTGCTACCTAGCTACCTCAGGAATCAGAGAATCTGGGGTTAAATCCTTCCTGCCCCATATGAACTTTGGTCTTGGTTTCTTCATCTGTAAATTGAGGATGTTAAACTAGATGGGCCTCCAAGGTCCATTTGAGCTCCCGATCCATGATTTTATGAACTAGTCTTGCCTCAGGAAGAGGTACCGAAAGATGACTTACTCTCCTGAGCAAGAAGGACCCAGTGAGAAATGCATGTGCATGTATTATAAATTATGAACAATTATATCACTGGCTTGGTTTAAATGTAATGACACCAAAATAGACTGAGTCTTCTGGACTTTGGATTCCATGATTTTGTACTAAAGGGTCACATCAGAAAGCGAGGAGATGATAACACATGGATAAAGCTTTGCAAACTTTCAAGGACTAAGGAAACATCAGCCATGTGACTGCTAATATTGACTTCCTTCCCCCCTCTAAGACAGGGAGGCTTGTTTTGAATAGCACCATAGATTGAAATGAGTAAATGATCATGGGAGGTGATAAAAAAGTTGGGCTGTATTAATCCTGGCATTTAAATTCCTCAAGGATTCATGTGGGCACAGCCTCTACTGGAGCAAATCACAGCCCCTCTAGGAATTGGCAGGTGATCAAGCATGCAGCACAGTGCCTGGCACATAGTAGGTGCTTAATAAATATTCATTAACTGTTATTGACTGATCTTCAAGAGCTGATGTAGCTGAAAAAATTCATACCCCTGAAGTAGCCTATTTGAGGATGAGATGGGGGTCATAAAGACACGTTTTTTGGTTGTAGCATGCTTATTTTTAAATAATATTTTATTTTTTTCCTCAATTGCATGTAAAAACAATTTTTAACCTTCATTTTTTTAAACTTGAGCCAAAACATCCCTACTTTCCCTTTCCCCTCCCTGAGACCACAAGTGATATGATATTAATTTTACATGCGTGATAATATAAAACATCTTTCCATATTGGTCATTTTGTGGAAGAGAGCCTGAATTTTAAAAATGAAGAAAGTTAAATATAGTATGTTTAAGTTCATGTTCAGACTCTGTCAGTGCTTTCTCTGGAAGAAGATGGCATTTTTCATCGGGAGTCCCTGGGGATTCTTTGATCACTGTATGGCTAAAAATAGCTAAGTCAATCAAAGCCGTTCATCGTACAATATTGCTATTACTGTGTACCATGTTCTCCAGTTTCTGCTCACTTCACTTTGCATCAGTAAAGTAGGTCTTTCCAGGTCTTTCTGGAACCATGCTTTTCATCCTTTCTTGTGTCACAATAGTATTCCTGGGCAATCACACGCCACAACTTGTTCAGCCATTCCGCAACTGGTGAACATCCATTCTGTTTCCAATTCTTCACTTCCACAAAAAGAGCTGCTCTAAACATTTTTGTCCAGATGAGTCCTTTCCCCATTTTCTTTCTCTTTGCAATATAGACCTACCTAATAGTTATATTGCTGGATCAGAGAGTATGCATCATTTTCAAACCCTTTGGACATGGTTCCCAATTGCCTTCCAGAATGGTTGGATTGATTCACAGCTCCCCCAGTAAGAGAAAATTTGTGTTACAATATTCCCACACCCTCTCCAACATTTATTATTTTCTTTTTCTGCCCATCTGATAGATGTGAGTTGGTTTTAACTTGCATTTCTCCATTGGGAGTAATTATATGATATAACTTTTAAAATTTAGTGCAATATATTACAGCAGCATTTATTAAGCACCTACTCTGGGCTAAGTGGGGCAGCCAGGTGGTGAAGTGGAAAGAGTTCCAGACCTAGAATCAGAAAGACCTACATTCAAATCCAGCCTCAAATACTAGCTGTATGACCCTGAGCAAGTTGCTTAACTCTGTTTTCCTCAGTTTCTTCATCTGTAAAATGAGCTGGAGAAGGAAATGACAAACCACTCCAGGATCTTTGCCATGAAAACCCCAAATGGAGTCACAAAAAGTGAAACATAATTTTAATGACATTATTTTTTTCCAAGTTTTGGAAAATTTTTTAATTTAGAATATTTGTCTATGGTGACAAGATTCATGTTCTTTCCCTCCTCTCCTCCCAGCCCCTCCCATAGCTGTCAAGCATTTCCACTGGGTTTTACATGTGAAATAACATTAACTTAAAATTCAATAAAAATATAATGCAATATAAAATTTATTAAGTCCCTACTCTGTACTAATTGCTGGGGATACAAAAAATAAAAAATGTCATAGACTCTGTCCTCAAAGAATTTTTGATCCATTCTACAAGATAGTAGGAGAGTCCCCTGACATGTAAGTTTGATCAAATTTTTTTCTTAAAAAAATATTGAAATTAGGAACAGTCAGGTGGCTCAGTGGATTGAGTTAGACCTAGAGACAAGAAGTCCTGGGTTCAAATTTAATCTCAGACACTTCCTAGCTATGTGACCCTGGGCAAGTCACTTAACCTGCATTGCCTAGCCCTTACCACTCTTCTGCCTTGGAACCAATACATAGTATTGTGTTAGATGTGAGAGAGGCGTGCATGATGTAGCTAAGGTCACTGATAACTCTGGCATTTTACATGCAAAGGTTCATAAGTCATTTACCACCCATGACTTAGAGTCTTTACATAAACATATGCCTAAATTTTTATTAGAGCCTCATCTCACAATTAAAGAACTGAAAAGAGCATTTCGCCTATATGAACCAGATTTTGAGGATGTAGAAATTCTTTTATCTGAACTTTTTACACCCCAGGAACATAAAAAATTTATTGAGCAAACTAGATCATGAGCTGACTAGAAGTTTTTGAGGATCTGGATTTTTCTAATCCAAGATCAATGACTTATCTAAGAAAATGCCGTGAAGATATATTGCAGGGTATGAAGCAATTGTCAGACAGACCCAGTGAATGGGGAAAATTTGACAGATTATCCCAAGAAAAAAATGAACATCCAAGTACATTTATTGATTGTCTTATTGAAAAAACTGAGGGACTATTGGGTTTTAGCCCTGATTCAAAAGAAACAGAAGTACACGTGAGGAGACAATTTCTCAAGGGCTGTGATAAGCACTTGAGGGATTTATTCAGGAACTATTGCCCTAAGTTTGCCACCATCTCACTTAATGAACTTAGAGATACATCCACCTATCTTCATGATGTCAAGGTAGATCAAGAAAGAGAAAAGAATGATCTAACGAAAAAACTCCAAGAGACCTCTGAAATGTTAAGGCAGAAAGAATTAGAGGAGGTTAAAAACCTGGCTACAATTAAGACATTTAACAGACGAACCCACAGAGCTCAGATGAATTGGTCCGTATGATGTAGCTCTCACCACTCCTACATCAATTAAAGTAGTAGGAAAAGATTCTTGACTTCATGCATCTCACATTAAACATCACTATGCCCATGATAACACACCAAAAGACAACTTAATGGAAGACCAAGAATCCAGTCAAACCCAGACACCCTAAGAACAACCCTTGATAAATAAACATAGAGCCCATGAATACAACAAAATCACACAAGAAGAAATAGACACTGAACAGAGACAGTGAAACCAAAATAGAATAATGCCCAAGACAGATAGTATAAATTTGGGTTAGTTAGATCAGGGAGGATGAGTGTAGCCTGTGAAATACAGGAGAAGTGGTTCTTTGTGGAACCTGGGAGTTCATTTGGGTGGATTTAGAATCCCTTATAATTATAGCCAACTCCACCAGCATCGAAGTCATGGTCCTCAGAACCCAGCTACGATGGTCTGGACACGTCATCCGCATGGACCCACAGCGAATACCAAGACAGGTATTCTATGGTGAACTGTCAGCTGGACTCAGGAAACAAGGCCGACCAAAGAAAAGATTCAAGGATCAGCTAAAGTCCAACTTGAAGTGGGCTGGCATGACACCAAAGCAACTAGAACTCGCTGCCTCTGTCAGAAGCAGCTGGCGAACCCACATTCACCATGCCGCCACCACCTTTGAAGATGAACAACGTCTACATCTTGCTGCTGCGCGTGAACGCCGACACCAAGCCACAACCGCACCTCCAGTAACAACTGGCGTCCCAGGCCCCGTGTGCCACAAACTGTGCCCTCAGCCTTTGGACTTCAAAGCCACATGAGGGTACATCAATAGATGATAATGCACGAAGACAATAGTCATTCTCGGACACCGAGAGACTACCACTGACTGAATTATTAAACCTATATACGAATTTCAATCTCAAGCCTAGACTAAAATATCATTAACCTCTACAATCAATCACATAGGAATAGAATAATTGCCTTACAATTACACATTAAGAAATATACCTACATTCATTACATTTAAAAAAAAGTCTCACTTGCACTCATGTGGATGGCACAAGCATCTTGTAAACAGTTTCACTCAAATGCATCCAAATATTCACTCTTACATGCACACATACGTTAATCTCACACACACACATGATCCTGTAGTTCCGGATACCTGAGACCATCTTTCAAGGTGAGACAACAGGCAGGTATGTTTCCTGTAAAGGAGAAGGCACCCTGGACCTGTGACAAACTTCAAGCAACACCAAAGGATGAAAGATACATGGACAACTTGAAAGATCTTTGAATCAAAGACATTATGGGGAATGAACTTCAGGAAAACGGGCCATGTAAGATTAATCACCCATCACATTAACTTCACATATAGAGAAGTACATCCACATATACATTGGAATAAATATGCATCCACCACAACATATTTAGAACATGAACAAATTTCACATTGCCATTAGGGACTGTGCCATAAATAAGGACAGTCCATAACTTGAATATGTGTAAATAAATCTCTACTACCTGAAGATATATATGTATATATATATAAGTAACATGTGACATATGTAAATGTGTAAAAATAGCAAACATGTATATATAACATTTTAATGATCTACTCCAGTAATATAGATAGAAAGGAGAGTTAAAATACTAATCGTTAATAGACAGGGACAGAGTAGTTTAGGGTGGAAAAGGGAATATTGTAACTTGAAGTAACATAGGGACAGAATAAATCAGATTTCATTTAGATACAAGTTAATATATGTATATATACATATATACATATATATATATATATACCTATAAATGTTATGAATTGTTACATTGGATTTAGCATTATGTAAAGTGTAGGATAGTTCAATTTTACTTAAGATTTAAATTTTATATTGATTGCAATAGGAATGATTTTAGTATTAAGAAGTTGTTATATTGTAAAAATTTTGTTGGCAAATAATCCTAACCCTCTTCCCACAACTCAGTCTTAGCATAAGATAGAAATTTAGATTAGCAAATAGACAGATTAGAATAAGATTTCTTATTTTGGGAGGGGGAAGGTTAGATGGGAACAATAAGTAGCATAGATAGATTAGAATAGACATAGAAGATAAGTAACTGGCATGGGCCAAGGTGGCACCACATGAACAACAGGAAATGGAGGATTTGTGATAGAGGCTGGCACTAAAGAAAAGTATGTGAAATTGATCACCTCCATGGGGGAGGGGCCCCAGGAGTGAATTTCCTGAGGAGAGAAGACTCTGGCTGGAGAGCAGTGAGGGTCTCTCTGTCTTGAGATGTTGAAGAGAGAAGGTGGATAAAGACTTTCTCCTGAGGATTACCCACTTTTCCTTCTGGTGACTGGAAATTCTTACCCCCAACACTTCCCAATTGAAGGGACTTTCTGAAGAGAAAACTGAGAAGACTTTACCTCAGCTCCTGTTGCCTAGGGGTGAGTCAACCTGACTTTCTCTCAGGGGGCTCACGCTGCCAAGGCCCGAGTTCCCCCCAAACTCGAGGACGGAGGAAAAGGGTTTAGATAGAGACAGGGACCCCTTTTCCCACTTTCCTTTTCCCATTCTTCGCTGCCTGTGAATTCCTTTTGTATTACTTTATTGAATTAACATTAAAAGTTATCTGGTCCCCAAGCTGAGTGTGAGTGAACAGATCAAGGGGAGACCTTTGGGTCTCAAGTAGTGGAGGGGGGACAAGTGGGACAAGAGCGAATTGGGGAGAGCAGCTTTAGCTAAGGAGGGAAGGCAGAAGGGGGAAAATCTTCAAACCCCTTCTCCTCTCTCTGAGCCAACCCATTACAGCTGCTGTCTCCCCTGAACCCTTCTTTGTGGAAGGAGAAGGGAATTCTCCTCTCTTCCCCCCTCCCCTCCATACCTTGGGGTCCAAGCCTCCCTTCCAGGGTATGATCCCTTGCTTTTTTTTTTTAAAACCAAGGTAAGGTTTAAAAAAAAAAAAGAATTCTATTGGGGTGGAGAGCACTAAGTAGCTCAGTGGACTTCGAGCCAAGACTAGAGACAGGAGGTCCTCCATTCCAATCTAACCTCAGACACTTTCTAGCTGTGTAAACTCGGGCAAGTCACTTCATCCCATTGCCTAGCCCTTACCACTCTTCTGCCTTGGAGCCAATATACACTATTGATTCTAAAATGGAAGGTAAGGGTTTAAAAAAAAAAAAGAGCAGACTCAGGAGTTTAATTTCTCCTTAACCAAGATTTTCTAACATCCCAATCTAATACATGTCTCTGACAACCTTTTCTAAATAAAGAAACAAGGAGGAGAAATTGTTCCCTGAGTTTTAGTATCATTACAGATCTTGGCCACCTATGATTCTATCATAGATACTGTCAAGATAAATCCACAAACTCCATTATGATCTTATTGAGTCCCTTACACATATCAAGCAGAAACTTATTAATTCTGGGGTAGGAAGAAAAGGCTAATTTTATCATCTCTTTATCTCCCAAAGCCCAGATGGCTAACCCATAGCCCTAGGGCTATTCACATGTGGTGCTCATAAGCAAACATAAGTAGATGGAATAAATGCCATTAACAACTGAAAAACTGTCCAGAGGGCTAATGATGAAACATGCTACCCATCTACTGAGTGAGGTGAAAGACTCGGAGTCCAGAATGAGACAAATATTTTTTGGGGACATGTCACTGTGGAAATTTGTTTTGATTGGCAGAATACATGTTTAAAATAGGCTCTGTTTTTCTTTTTTTCTCATTTGAGAATGGGGGAGTGGGAGGGTAAGAAGGTGGTTTTTTGATGACTGAAATAAAATAAAATTTAAATTAAAAAAAAGAATTGAATCATTGCAATAGTCAGAAATAACATTGGGTTCTTTGAAAGACCTAAAATGCCCTCAGTGTGGAGACTATAACCAGCAATTATTTCTCTATCATTATTTCCAAAATTTTAACTAGATATGACACTGGTTAAATTCTGGCTCTTGTCCTTGAGTCAGATGGCCATGATTGTCCTTAAGAAAGATAGATTTGATTTTTTTTTCATGTGTATGGAATAGCAAACTCTTAAATCAATTTACACGGTAGTCTTGTATCAACTGAAAACACCCTATTGAAGGGTGGCTCAAAAACTGGGCAGTTTTGAGGTCCCTCTCCAATTCATCAGAAAAGAAAGGAATCTAAAGAAAAGTCAGAGAAAGGAAAGGAAAATTTGTTTTTAAGTAGAAAGAGCCTGGGCTTTTGGCTAAGACTCTGAAGTCAGAAGTCCATGTTCTTGGCACTAGCCCCAACTTATCACTTGATTCATGGGCAAGTCTACTTCAGACTTTGATTTCCTTGGGAGGGGAAGGGGAGAAGGAAATAAAAATAAAATAGCTTATTAACTGTGACCAGATGGTCAACCATGCTTAAGTGAGATGTCCTTGCCTATTGCTAAGACTATTATCACTGCTGCTATTGCTCTCACTAATCACAATTCACAAAGTGCTTCCTTCAAAACCATCCTGGTGATGGATGGAAAGGAGGGTATCACACAGGGTTCAGCCAATAAAGCAATTTTCCATATTTCCTATTGTAGGATCAGAAAACTTTGAATTGGCAAGGATCTTAGAGGTGGCCTTGGATAATTTATTTCCTTAGGCCTCAATTTCCTCATCTATAAAATAAGGGAGTTGGACTAAAGTACATTTCTGCTCTAAATCTCTGATCCTATGACCCCTAGTAAATGTAATTCAACCTGATTAATTTACAAATAAAGAATCTAAGATCCAAAACATTGGAAATGACTTGCCAAAAGTCACACGCTGCCTAACCTAGAATCCCAATCTTGGTCTTATGACTCCAAATCAAGTGTTTTTTCCACTAGTCCATGGTGGAAGATATCTTGCACATCCACACCCTGATCTGTGAAAAAAAGATTCCCTCTTTTTGTATGGAAACTGAAGTTATGCTGCCAGATAGGATGCAAGTGAGGGACACAAACATGACTGTTCCTTGAAAAAGAACTCAAGGTCAACCTTCTATCTATTGTACTTGATTTCATCACCTCTTATCTTCTCCAGTAGTTGACAACCTCAAAAATCCTTTGTCAAATTTTCTTTCTCAAATTTTCAAACTATCCTCACATATCAGTTCCTTATCTACTGCCTTCAGATATGCCCATCTTCCCATCCTAAAACAAACAAAAACCATTCCTAAACACTACCACTCCCTCCAGCTATCATCCTCTATCTCTTCTGAGCCAAATTTTTTTTGAAAGCTGTCTATACTTGTTAATTCAACTTCCTCTCATTGCATTCATTCTTCAGCCTTTTGAAATCTGGTTTCTGACTGCAACACTAAACTGTAATTGCTGCCTCCAAAATTACAATGATCTTTTAGTTGCTGACTGATGGTCTTTTCTCCTTCTTCTTGACCTATGTTCTACACTATTGATTGCTCCCTCCTCCTGAATAATCTTTTCTCTTTGGATTTTTGTAACAAGCAATCATTGTTCAGTCATTTCAGTTATGTCCAACTCTTCATGGCTCCATTTGGACTTTATTCTTGATGAAGATATTGGAATAGGGGAAACTGAGGCAAACATGGTAATTTTCCTCCTACCTATTGATTGCTCCCTATCAGTCTTCTTTGCTGATTTAGCATTCATATTCACCTGCCTAACAGTAGATACATCCCCAAGGTTCTGTTCTAGGACTCCCTTCTCTCCTCCTTCTACATTCTTTTAGTTAAATTACAGGAATTGAAGAAGTTACCATCATCTCTATGCAGATGACTCCCAGATATATATATGCTTCTCCCCCCAAGTCTCAGTTCTGCATCATGAAAAACCAACTGGATATTTCAGACTGGATATCCTAGAGACATCCCAAATTAACATGTCCAGAACTAAATTCACTATCTTTCCTCCCAAATTTTCCTTCTTTCAAACTTTCCTATTGCCCTTAAAGGTACTACCATCTTTTTAGTCTCTCAAGGTTGTGTAACAGTTAAAATTTAGGGAGACTGAGGCAGGTAGAAATTAGTTTCTCTCTGCAAGGAGTATTATATTTTTTTGAGGTTTATTAAAGGTTAAAGATTAAAGAAAATACAGAATAAGAAAAAACACGTGCCTAGGCCAGAGGCCTAGGCAAGATAACCTCACGTCATGGAAGAGATGCGTGTGCTCCAAAATGGAAGTCCAAAAAGACCTCAAAAGCCTTTGTAATCAGGTTAAATCCCTTTTCGATCTCGGCCCACCTCAGAATTGCGTGAGATTACAAAGCATCTTGGGGAAGTGGAGCAAGGGCTTGTGGGGATTGAAGTCCAGAGTTCAAATCTCAATTTTACAGTTGTAACCTTGGTATTATCCTCTACTCTTCACTCTTATTCCTCCTACATAGCCAATCAGCTGCCAGATCTTCTGTTTCTACCTTTGCAATATCTGTTGCATCCAAATCTTTCTCTCTACTTTCCCAGCTACCATCTTCACATACGACCTCATTACCTGCAACCTGGATGATTGAAACAGCCTGATAACTGGTCTTCTTGTCTCAAGGATCTCCCCACTCACCTACATTCTATACACTTTTATTAAGTTCTGTTGTTTGTGCTCATGTGTATTTGTTTCATGTCCTCTGCATATTATTATTATTCTAAAATGCAAAGTTTTCATTCTTTTGAGAAAAATTTCAGGATAAGAAACATGCTACCTCTCCAAATCCAGAAAGTGAACTGTTTGGAAAAAGTGCCATGAAGATACCTACACAGACCACACACTGGACCAGAAAATCCAGAGTGGACTTTGGGATATAGTGATTTGAACTGTGTGGGGTTAAATGCATTTGTTTTTGTGTAAAAAATAGACTCGAACTCTGGACTTCAATCCCCAGAAGTCCTTGCTCCACTTCCCCAGAATGCTTTGAATTCCCACGTGGGCCAAGATCGAGAAGGTATTTAACCTGATTGCAAAGGTTTTTAAGCTCTCTCTTTTGGACTTCCGTTTTGGGGCAGACGTGGCTCTTTCCATAATGTAGGTGAGGTCTTGTCTATGCCTCTCTGACCTAGGCACATTTTTCTTATCCTGTATTTTCTTTAATCCTTAATCTTCAATAAACCTCTAAAAAATATAATACTCCTTGCAGAGAGAAACTAATTTCTATCTGCCTCAATCTCCCCTAAATTTTAATCTTTACAGTTGGTGACCTAATGGGAGAAAAAACTCTCAATCTTCTGATCCTTTTCTCTGATCTTTAGTTCAGCCTTTAATAGCTACTGCCTAGAAAAAAAAATTTTTTTAAGCCACATTTCTCCAAGATGATTATTTAGAAAACCATCTTGATCAGCTCCTGCTGGCCATCCACTTCAGAATTTCTTGATTCAATATCAATCACCTGGTCCCAGCCCTGCCCACCCCAGCGGTCTGTCTCCTGCCCATTAGGTTTTTTACCCTCGCAAAGCTGCTGCTCGTTCCAGCCATTAGCTCCCGGCCCTGCCTACCTGTTTGTTGTTTGCTGCCCACCTGGCCTCTGCCTGTCTGCCTGCCGCCGCCATCAGACTGGTGAAGTGGATGGCCACTTCTCCCTGCCTGCAGACCTCCCACCCCTGCTGCCCGCTCTGGCTCCCGGCCCTGCTTGCTTGCCTGGCCTACCCCGGTGCACCCAATCCTTGTTCAACCCAGATCCTTGGAGCAAATCAACCAGGTAACAGTATTGGCCATGTGGGTGGAGGGGAAAGGAGAACGGGTAATTTTCCCTTAGGCTAAGCCTCCGAGTGGACAGGGTATTGACCACCTGGATGGATCATAGCAGGGGAGAGAGACTAGAGGGAAAGAAGAAAGGTTTTTTTTCAAGCAGGAACTTAAAAAGCAATGGGCTATTTAAAAGGATACCTTTTGACTGTTCTGGTAATAACATTGATTTCACCTGTGTGCAACTTTAACTTTGAAGGGGCAAATGAGTGGCTCAGCAAACTAAGAACCAGGCCTAAAGACATGTGGTCCTGGGTTAAAATCTGGCCTCAGACACTTCATGGTCATGTGGTCTTGGATGGGTCCCTTAAACCCCATTGCCTAGCCCTTACCACTCTACCTTCTGACAATAGACATTTAAATGGATAATTAATAATTTAAAAAAAAAACCCTAAGGAACTTTGAAGAGACTAAAGGCTATATTCTAAGGCATTTCAGACTCCAATGGTTTATACAAATCTCTGTACTCTATTGCATTTTTCCTGATTGTTTTGTTTAAGATATAACTTTGTGATTTTTAAGTTCATATATTACTGGATTCGATATTATTCTGTTATACTGTTCATTTTAATGCACTGAGTTAACTACTGTTAAATTCTGTTGTTTTTCCCCTATAACTATTGAACAAATATTATTGAATAAGCCCATATATGAAAAAACAGCTTTTTTCTATTTTGCCTTTGTGAATTGTCACATAGAGAATAAATGGACTTTAGAACTGGTTACAATTGTATAATAACCTTTGGAAGATTTAATGTGCTAAATATCTCAACTGATGTTAAGGGTTTTTTTAATATGATTTTTGTAATTTTTTTTTAACAATCTCTGGTCATTTTTGCCTGCCCTTACCACGAGGTAAGGCCAATTCTAGCTGAAGTGAAATATATTTTATAAACCCCAAACTTCCCACATGTGAATGGAAGTTGGGACAGTTAATCTCAGGGCATTTGTACCCCTAAAAAGCCTCCAAAAAAGGAGCATCCCTTTATTTATACTCTTCAGTTCACTATTTTACTTCCACCAGAATGATATATAGATTTCTTGATTATGTTCTTAACCCAAGATGAGTTTTACTTTGTTTAAAAATATGTTTAAATACCAAGGTTGAAAGATTGCTACGATTGTAAAACTTGAGACAAATATCCATCAATTCATAGGTTTTAAAAAATGCCATACAGCAACTTATGTGAAATATGATAGTGTGTTTGTTTGCTATTGTAATTAATTGGGCTATTGAGAATTTTGGGGATATTGATATCTACATATTTGTACTACTGCTCAATTCATTTGCCTTCTACTCACAGTGGAGCATGGCCAGATATTAAGAGGAAATGGATCTCATTTTTGGTGAGAAAGCCTTGTATGCTATATTTTCTTAGCTGACACAGAGTGTCAATGATTATAAGCTACATTCTTGAATTTTAAAGCTCTTTTATTGTTATATTTTCTTGCATGTGCAATATACTATTTCAGTATTTTTTCCTCTCCTTTTTATATTTGAAGCATGTCATCAGTATTAAGGTTTTCTTTAACTTTTTGACTTTTCAGTAATACAAGTTTAAGATACATTTGCTAATGCATTCTCTAAAAAGCTTGTGACTATAAAAATGATGCCACTAATTATTTAAATAAATTATGGGACTTTGCTTAATGATTCTGTCTGATTCCAGGACAAGATATACACACAAGAGCCATTTCACAGAGCCAAAGAAAAGCCAATCCAGGATGGTTTGATGCACTTCTAGGCCAATACAAAGGTCTTGAACCTAGTGTGAAGACTAGAGGTTACTGTGTTTAACATTGTTAGACATAGGCTTTCCTTGTGTTCACACTCACTCTGAAGATACTCACAGACGAGTATCCCCAAACTTGGCTCCTAGTTGGCTTCTATAATCTGGTCCCTTTCTTTTCTGCCTCTCATAGTGTGGTAACTTTCTGTAGTCCTGGCTACTGACTGAGTAAATGCATCATTGCTTCGATCATTTTGATTGGGCCCTGATTCAAGGACCTGTTATAGATTTATTTTTCTTTTCACTTGGAATTTTTACACATAAGACTTTGATAGTCTATATTTTCATCCAGGTTTTTCTTTTTTTTCTTTGGATTTTTCTGATATCTTTTTAATATCTCTTGCCAATTGATTCATATACCTCATACCTCAGCCATGTGAGATTTAAAATGGTTGAGGTCTTAAACTGTAGTGATTAAAATAGTGGAAGATATAAATTGTGATAGATATAAGAGAGGGTGAGTAAATTTGACCACAGAAATATGTTTCACTACAGTGTCTTGGATTTTAAAATCAAATATAAGGTGGTTGCCAGGGAAATATTCCCAATTATTCAAATACCCAAGTCAATTGGGTTTTATAGAGATTTTTAATTAACAATACAATGAGTAATCAAAGAAGGAGAGAGAGAGTAAGAAAAGAATCAGTTTTTTAACACTCACCACAAGGTCTGACTAAACAAGGATTCTAGTAACACCAGGCCATTGTCCTTCCTCAAAAGTCTTCCAGTCAGAGATTGTTTCAAAGGGCCTCTCTCAAGAGCCTCCATAGCTCCTACCCCAGAGGGACAGAGCCCCTCAGAGGAGCTCCTCAAGGAGCTCTCCTTCAGAATGAGAGTCAGAAATCATGATCCTCAGAATGAGTCTTCTCAAAATGAGCTCCCTCAGAATCAGCCCCAGCTCTTCTCTGAGCTCTTATTTTTATGGGCAAAATCTCCTATGTCACCTCCCCTAAGTCCTTACATCTACCAATCACTGTAGATGTTTCTAAAGGACCACCCATTTGAATTCACAGCTGAGTAGTTTTAATCTCTTTAGTAAGTCAGAAAAAAATGCTGCTGTGTCAACAAATTTCATTAAGAAAAAAACCTCTGAATAAGTTATCACCCTTTTAGGTTTAAGTAGTTTACAAGTTGCCCCACCTTTATAGGTACTTAGTATCCCATTGTATCAATTCTAAAACAGTCATGACTCAAAGAACTTCCTGTCCTTTCCATAAGCATGGGTCAAAGCACTTTTCATTGTTCTCAAGGAGCTCTCTGTCCTAAAGCAGTCCTAAGTAGGGTGGAGTAGGGATATTCCCAAGGCAAGGAACCCTCACATTCAAGTAGAATTCTCACTATCTGCTAGGGAATTTTTTTAAGGAGAAGATTCCCCAATGGGGAAATTTCCAACATTCATAAGTCTGAGAAATTTTAAGGTTTACAGCCATGCATCCCTAAGCTATCCTGTTTTTTTTTTTAATCACCCTCTTAAAGGTGGGAATGTAAAAAATATCATTATTTAAATTGCAAAGTTTAAAATTCCTTTTGAGAAGAATTTTAGGTAAAGAAGATGCTACCTCTCTGAATCCAGAACTGAACTATTGGAGAAGATACCATGAAGAAGCCTCCAGACCAGCCAGCTGCACAAAAATTGAATTTTGGGTGTAGTTGATTGAACATTTATTTGTATGTATACTTTTATGCCAAAGGGGACTTCCCCCTAACTGGCTTTTTGTCAATGCGTTCAGCAATTACTGGTTTTATTCTTTTTTTTTCTCTTATCCTCAAATTATTGTAATCTTTAAATTGATTATGTTTTCATGATCCTTTGGAAAAAAAAATTATTTTTTTCAAATGATCAAACGGAGGAATGTAAAAAATAGACTCGAACTCTGGACTTCAATCCCCAGAAGTCCTTGCTCTACTTCCCCAGAATGCTTTGAATTCTCACGTGGGCCAAGATCGAGAAAGTATTTAACCTGATTGCAAAGGTTTTTGAGCTCTCTCTTTTGGACTTCCGTTTTGGGGCAGACATGGCTCTTTCCATAATGTAGGTGAGGTCTTGTCTATGCCTCTCTGGCCTAGGCACATTTTTCTTATCCTATATTTTCTTTAATCCTTAATCTTCAATAAATCTCTAAAAAATATAATACTCCTTGCAGAGAGAAACTAATTTCTACCTGCCTCAGTCTCCCCTAAATTTTAATCTTTACATTTGTAGGTATACTCTTATGCCAAAGGGGACTTCCCCCTAACTGGCTTTTTGTCAATGTGCCTAGCAATCACTAGTTTTGTTTTCTTTTCCTTTTATCCCCAAATTATTGTAATTTAAAAGTTGATTATGTTAAATGATCATTTGGGGAGACGTCTTCCAATGATCACCAAAGGGAATGTATAATTGAAAATTTGTTACCTTAAAAAAGAACTACATTTCCCAGGAGCTCACTAACTTCCTGTCATTATGTACTTCCTGTAGACAGGGGGATAAATTCAGTTGTCAATCCTGCTTGGCGCTCTTTGGCTTCCTGGCAAGGATGGTGGTGGTAAGCACGGGGGTTTTGAACAGGCTGATTAGACATGGGCATGTGGCTTTTATTTTTTTTCCCCTTTTATTTCTTTACTTCTAATAATCATTGATCAATCTCTTAAAATAAAATATTTTTATTATTGCACATTACTTTTTAATTTTTACATCTGTTAGATAGAAAGCCTTTTAAATACAAACCTTGTGCAATCCATTAAGTGTCCAGAGAATTTTGCTCACAGGAAGTATTTAGGAAATGTTGCTGGCTGGCTAAGTTTTTATTTAGCATTCTTTTTATAAAGTGGGTTGGACTAATAAAAAAAAAAGAAATAAGAGAAGCAAATTAACAGTATCAAAAATGAAAAAGGTGATCTCACTTCTAATGAAAAGCAAATTGAGGTAATTCTCAAGAACTATTTTGCCCAATTGCCTAGATTAACAAAAAAGGAAATAGAATATTTAAATAATCCCATCTCAGAAAAAGAAATTAAACAAGCCATCAAGGAACTTCCTAAGAAAAAGCCCCAGGGCCAGATAGATTAACAAGTGAATTCTATCAAACATTTAAAAAAACAACTAATCCTAATACTATACAAACTATTTGACAAAATAAGCAAAGAAGGTGTCTTACTGTGTCAAGGAAGCTCATCCCTTCCCCCTTCCTGAGTAACTTTACCCGTCCATCAAACATTCCTGACATACCAGGTTTGCATCAGCTTGCGCGTAGGGATACCTTCTGTACATCAATAAAAGTTAAGGTTTGGGGCAGGAAGGGGGAGACCAACAAGGAGAGAACAGGAGAGGCCAATGAGAGAAAGGGAGAGATGGACAAGAAGACCATGAGGGAAACCTGAGGAGAAAGGACAGTGCACGAGGTGAGGGGAAATGAAAAAGGAACTGGCAGGCTAGGCTCCATGCAGTCAGGTTACTTAGGAATGATTGTCTACCCTTCATAATAAACTTTATAAAATATATGCCTCTGGGTAGCAAGAAATATTATTTATTTTTAATTATTACAGTTGGTGACCATAAGTCAGGGATTTTTTGTAGAACCTTAATTTTCTTCTGAGAGAAGTTTTGAGTCTTAGGTAAAGTTTAAGCTTAAAGATAGAAGCTGCTTCAGTTAGCTGGCCTGCCTTCAAATGCAAAAAGCCTTGGCAGAGAGAAGAAACCAGATCCAGACCAGATCACAATTGGATTGGTGAGAAAAACTCCTTCCCTGGTGGCACCCCTCCCACTCCCCATCGCACCCCATTTTTTTCTTGCAGCGTGAATAGGGGTGAAAGGAGCCTTTTTTGCCCATAAGGAATCGGGTGGGTTTTAGGACCCAACAGGAACTCCTCTTCTTTTATTTTCCACAGCAGGTCCTAGAGTTCCTCCTTCCAGCCTAGTGCAGTGCAGAACTGGGGGACCCCTTGAACGGATCCTAGGGGTGCTTCTAGGCTGTGGAGTACAGTTAGGGGCTCCTTGGGACAGTCCCAACACAGAACCTGGGACCCAGGCAGGGGAGCAACTGCTTTCCCCAGGTGGCCACCCCCACACCCAGACCTGACCTGCTTTAAACCAAGGGGCATTAGGACCAAACAGATCTTTACCAGCCCAGAGGCTGCCTGACTTTCCCCACAGGCAGCTATAGCAGGGACAAGCTCAGAGTCACTCATTAAATTAATTTTGAGGGTGCTTCCAGACTGTGCATTAGGGCCCCAGGGAACTCTCTACTTCCCCAACTTTGAAAACAGGAGGCTGTTCCAGGGGAAGGGATTTAACTCCATTTTTCTTTCTCCCTTCCCCCCTCAAACAGTCCTTAAACCTGGGCTAAGAGGAAGTGTTCTTTTGAGATTCAACTGCATTTTTCTCCTCCCCTCCCCCCTCAAACTTTGCTTGTAGACTGCCTAGCTTCCTTTGCATGTCTAAGGCCACATTTTTACTTGGGAGGGCCAGTCTTCATTAGCATTTTAAAAGTCACTCTGCTAGTTTTTCTTTAGCATTTAAAAGACAATTTTGGGGGGGAGGGCTTCTCTTTAGCTGACTACTCGCTTAGATAGGTCTACCCACAGGAGCCTTCCACTCTACACGCACTATAGTGCCACCCATTGTCAAGAATTAGAACTGCATGAAAATAAAAAATTCCTTTGATACTGCTACTAGTGATCTAACATAATGCTATAAATATTGAATTTAAATTGAAACCAAATTTATAAAATTGAAAAAAGTCAACATTAAATCAAATTAATTACATGGAATAATAAGGACTAATTTTAGAACACAATAATATTAATAATACTATTAATTACTAATGGTTATTATTGATTATTGATATTTATTGTTGTTAATTATTAATAACATCATCGATAATTTTAATAAATGCATACTGTTATTAGTTATTAATAGCAACAATTATTAAACTAAATACACATTCATTACTGATACTATTGCTGTGCTATAACCTTCTCTTATTGCCTTCCACAATAACATTGAAGAACTTTGTGTCTCCATTTTTGTTTATGTTTTAAAGACTTTCATTGTTTAAGCTGCTAATTTAGCAATACTCAAACTAGCTTACATAAGACATACAGACTAGACAATATGGAAAATACTGCAACAAATCAAGGGAAATCAGGAAATATTCCTCCTGATTCAGCTCTGTATAAACTTTTAAATAACTGGAGTGATCCAAATTTGCTTACAGAGAATTGGATGACAAAGAAAGAAGCTAGAAATCTTTGTAAGGCATGGATGGACATATCTTTTACCTGGACAAAATATGGTTCTTTTGACTTCAAGATCTTAAAAGATTTGAAGTTAGCCATTAAAAAACAAGTCCAAAGATTATAAATACTGGTACTTATGGGCCTATTTTGTGGATGAATCCACTATTCCCTCCAGTAAGGAAACTTTGGAACTAAACCATTCTAGCTTAACTCCTTCAGTGAAATCTAGTAAGGAACATGCTCTGTTATCCCACTTGACCTGTGAGGTTTCTCCTCATACTAACCCAAACCAGGACTTGAACCCTTCAGTTCCTCTCCCTGTCACTCCTTCCATCCCCTTTCCTCCCAATCCAAATCTCTACCCTCCTTTGCCCACCCATATCCCCTATCCCTATCCATACCATCCCTACTTCAATCCTTTTCTGTACCCTCCTTCCTACCCACCTTACTGTGACCCCTCTGTACCTCACCCATTCTACTCCTCTCCACCCTGTACCGGATCCCATCCCCCTTCCTCTCCACCCCAGCCCCGCCCCCATCTTTTCAGCTTCATTCCACCACCCCACCTCCTTCCCCTACCAGCCTCACTACAACCCACTCTATTGAACTCCAGAATTCAGGCCAAGCAGCAGTTGCTACAGATGATTCAAATAAAGGTCTTTTCCCTCTAAAAGTTGTCCCTACATATAACAAACATGGAGATTTAGTAAACATTAGACATCACATGCCCTTTTCTCCACAGGACATTGAGAAATTCAAGGAAAAAACACCTTCATATGAAGCTGAGCCTGTGGTGGTGATAAATAAGTTTGAAAGCATTTTTTGCACATATAATCCCACATGGCTTGATGTAGAAGATTTGCTCCAGGCCTCGCTGACAGAAAGGGAAAGGAATAAGATTCTTTCTGTTGTTAATCAGGCCCAAGGAGAGGGATCCCAAATGGGACCCAAATTCAGCGCAAGATTACTTACAACTATCCCAGGCTAGAAATGCATTGTTAAAAGCTATGAAAGCATGTTCTGATAGGCCTGGTACGTGGACTAAATTTGAAAATCTTAAGCAAGAAGATAGCGAAAATCCTGCCCAATTTATGGATAGATTTATCAAGCTGGGAGGAAGATATATTGAACTTGATCTGGATAGGGAACAGGACCTTAGACAAATCAGAATGCAACTTGTCAAGAACAGTTGTAAGGTAGTTAGGAATTACTTTATGACTAGCTGTCCACATTGGCCTACTATGGACCTTGAAGAATTGTAAAAAGTAGCAGTTTATGCTTTTGAGGGACATAAGGAAAGGGAGAAGGAGAACACTGATTTTGTTGAAGCATTAAGGAAGGAAATAAAGGAATTAACTTCTAAACAGTGTGAGAAGGATAAGGAGAATGCTACTTTAGTAGAGACATTGAGGAAGGAAATAAAGGCATTAACTGAAACAGTTGTGAAGGTAAAGCAAGGAGAGATCATAGCTCCCTTATAAGAATCCACAAAACAACCACTAACATGTTATTTTTGTGGAAAGATGGGTCATGTGATTTTAAATTGTAAGAAGAGGAATCAGGAAAATAGAAATAGAAGTTTCAGGTATAGTAATATTGATAGGAGAAATAGTTATTCAAATGAAGCTAATCAAAACTCACACCCAAACACCTGTACTCAATGTGGGAACTCCCCTCAGCATGGGAGACCCCAGAGGTGTGGGCAAAGAGATTGTGATGACTGATGGTACTTGGGAAGGAAACTCAAAAAGTCTATACGTGAATTTTTAAGCCTTTTCAGACCTCATTGCCTTATTGATGTTAACTGTTGCAGTTTGTAAAGAAGTCTCTGTAACTATTCTAAATACAAGATGTAAAATTTAATGTTAACTCATTTATGAGTTATCAAAATTGAAATTTTAAATTGTATTAATTTGTACCTCCCCTATGACTATAATTTACTGAAGAATATCTTTGTAAAAGCCCATGAACAACATTTTGTTCCTTTTTTGCCTTTATATCACATATATGATGATGTATATACTCCATCACATTGGTTTCAACCTATATATGTTTTTGGAGAATTTAATTTTCTAATAATTTAAATTGATTTTAATGAGTATTCAGACATAGTTTTCAGATATTTGGAAGCATCCCTACCTCTGGCTGATCATTTATTTGCCTGCCTCTTGAATTGGTTGTAATAAGAGGACTACGTGTAGATGAAGTAAAGTTAAATGGCATTGTTGTATTTTCCCATCTCTGCATTTATTGTAAATGTAATAGATGATGTATCTGAAATCATTTTCACTTTTTAGTACTCGGCTCCATGTGAAAATGGGTGGGACATATTGGAGACAGTTCTGTTACACTGTTACAGTCTCATATCATGAGGGAGGAAGGTGCCCAAGTGGCTTAGTTAACTTGTGATGTGTTATAATCTCATCCAGTAGTTGGGAATGACTTTTTCCTGTGAAGCTTTGTAGCTTTGAAAGGGATTTATTATATTTTGTAATTCTTCATCAACTGTACAGAGGTTTTTTCTGGTTTTCTCTCCCAACCAAATTTTGGAATGGTGGTAATAATAGGCTTTGATAATAATATCTTTGCCAAAGTTGAAAGATTGGCTAAATCTGTAGAACTTGTGACAAGTATTCATGATTTCAAAGGGTTTTACATGTCATACAGAAAGTCATGTGAATCCTAATGATAGCTGGTGGAACCTCTCATGGCTGCAAGGAACGGGCTTATTTGCAGTTATCCTTAAATGGGCTCTTATAATTTTGGGGATTTTGGTACTTTTTAGAATCTGTATTAGTTGTTGTACTACTGTTTTTAACAGGTTTTTACCTGGTGAAAAAAAAATTATGTATACTCACAATGTGGATCCTGAACAAGTTAAGAGTGATATACATTTCATTTTTAAATGACAACCTTTTGTGTTGTGCCTCTACTCAGCTAACACATTGTCACATGGAATGTGAACAGTGAAATTATGATTCTTTTTCATTATTTTTTTCTCTTTATGTTTATATTAGGATATTTGATTTTTCTTTCTTTTTTTCCCCTAACATTGGTTATACTTAAAGTACAGGAGATCAGTATTAATGTTTGTTTTGTTTTGTTTTTTTCTTACTTGACAGATAAAGTTTACAGTATAAGTTTACAGTATCTATTAGCCCTAGTAATATGCATACCCAAAAAGGCTTTCAACTATGGAATCCTGCTATTTATTGATAAATGTTATGGGACTTTGTTAATGATTATGCCTGATTCCAGGAGAAGGGAGCAAAAGAGCCACTATTCAGTGCCAAGTAGCATGAGGTCAAAAAACAGACCAAATCCAATCCAGGGAGGATTGTTGAACTTCTATGCCAATACAAAAGGACTTGAACCCAGTGTGAGAATTGAGGTTGAGGCGTTTGACATATGTTAAGATGCAGGACTTCCTTGAACCCACACTACATGACTTTAAGTCAAGTGCTTCAGCTTGGCTATCATCCTGGTTCCCCCTATCTCTGACAGTGATGGTACAATCAGACCAGGGAATGAATTTTCCTGTTTGCTGCTGAAACTTAGTCCTTTCTCTCTTATAGTTTGGCAATTTTCTGTAGTCCTGGCTACAAATGGGTAAAGTTCTGTATTACTGCTATTGTCCTATGGGCTTGTGAGACATAAGTCACTTTAATTGGTCCTTGCTGTGATTCAAGAACCTATTACAGGTTTATTATTTTTTTACTCAGAATTTTATACACATGAGATTTTCATTTTATTTTTTATCATTTCTGTATTTCTTTTTTTTTTTACAAAATTTCATTAATTTTTACTTTTTTATTTGGGTTTTTTTTGATGGTTTATTTTTGTTTTGTTTTCTTTTGATGCTTGTTTCACATAGCTCATAAATCAGTCATGTATCCCAGTGTAATTCTGGTGTTGGTCAACCCCCTCCTGGGGGGGGGGATTGTATAATTATCCTAAAATGCAAGGTTTAAAAATTTTTAGAGAAATTTCAGGAAAAGAAATTTTCTAACATCCAAAATCAAGAAAGTGGATCCTTTTGGAAAAGGTGCTGTAAAGATGCCTGAAGAAGCAACATATGGCATCAAAAGATCCAGAATGAACTTTGGGATATAATGAACTGAATTGAAGGGGGTTGAATATACTTATTCTGAATGTAAACTCTTATGCCAAAGGGGACTGTCCCCTATCTGGCATTTTGTCAATGCATCTATCAATCAGCTTTTTTTGTATTTTACTCCCATCTCTAACTATTGTAACTCCCTTGTAGAAAAATGTAATATTGTATGTACTTTTAGTTAGAAGGTATTTAGAGTTATAAGATAGTTATATTTAAATGATCCATTGGGGAGACAGATCTCCCAAAGGATCACAGGGGGATTATGTCAAGGAAGCTCATCCCCTCCCCCTTCTGAGTAACTTTACCTGTCCATCAAACATTCCTGACATACCAGGTTTGCATCAGCTTGCACGTAGGGATACCTTCTGTACATCAATAAAAGTTAAGGTTTGGGGCAGGAAGGGAGAGACCAACAAGGAGAGAATGGGGGAGACCAACGAGAGAAAGGGAGAGATGGACAAGAAGACCATGAGGGAAGCCTGAGGAGAAAGGACAGTGCAGGAGGTGAGGGGAAAATGAAAAAGGAACTGGCAGGCTAGGCTCCATGCAGTCAGATTACTTAGGAATGATTGTCTACCCTTCATAATAAACTTTATAAAATATATGCCTCTGGGTAACAAGAAATATTATTTATTTTTAATTATTATATTACCAAATTCTTTTTATGATTCAAATATGGCATTGATTCCAAAGCCAGTCAGACCAAAAATAGAGAAAGAAAACTACAGACCAATCTCTTTAATGAACGTAGATGCAAAAATCTTAAATAAAATACTAGCAAAAAGACTATAGCAAGACATCACAAGGATTATTCACTAAGATCAGGTAGGATTTATACCAGGAATGCAAGGATGGTTTAATATTGGGAAAACCATCCACATAATTGACCATATCAATAATCAAACTAACAGAGATCACATAATTATCTCAATGGATGCAGAAAAAGCCTTTGACAAAATATAACACCCATTCTTACTGAAAACACTAGAAAGTATAGGAATAGAAGTGCCATTGCTCATAATAATAAACAGTGTAAGGCCATCAGCAAGTATCATCTGCAATGGGGACAAGTTAGAAGCCTTCCCAATAAAATCAGGACTGAAGCCAGGATGAAATTCTTTCTCTCTCTTTCTCAATCTTTACTAATAAATAATTATAATTTAACATTCAGTCTCCAAGAAAATGTTAATCATAACCAAAAAAGGGCTATAACTAGTTTTCATGACATTTGAGTTCAGCAGATTTTTTTTTATCCTTTGCCAATAAGAGTGTTTTGTTTATTTGTTTTCCCCCTTTCCTCTTCTATTTTAAATTGCTTTATATTTAAGGGAAATCCAATCTGTGTTTCTAGACAGATTAACTCTTCAAAATGTAGTGGGTATCACACTTTTGCCAAAACCATCACTCCACAGAGAGACATCTCAGATGGAGATCACTGTTACTTAGCATTTAGATTGCAGACATTGCATTCACTTTTATACATTATGTTCCTATATAGGCTCAGGAGAAGATGCTGCTGTACTAAAATCAGATTTACGAATTAAAAGACATTGGAAGAAGTAATGCATAAGGACATACTGTCTACTGGTTTAGCCTCTGAGGCCCTTTTATAAGACAAACCAATTTCTATTCATTAGTCTGACACTCCTAGTTGATGGCAACTAAATGTTATATTCTACTTAATGAAAAGAACATTAGGCCTAGAGTGAGAAGACCTGAATTCAATCCCCAATTTTGCTGTGTGATATTGAGCCAATATATCACCTCTTGCAGACTGTATTTCTTCTTCAAGAAAATGGAGATAGTAATACCTACTGATCTGTAACAGTGCAGTTAGATCTAAGGAAGAGAGGGATAACATTCATTGTGAACTTAGCTCGTTATGGCATTGGTCTAACCACAGAGGGAACAGAGAATACAGGAATTCACCTGCAATATAGCCACCTAAATTCCTCTTGAAATGATTTGAGACACACAATAACAAACATGTGGTTCAGCCAGGAGCTGGCCAGCCTTGCCATAGATTTACTATAGACTTATTAGTATCCTTGCCCCTGCTGCCAAAGCAATATTCTTTAAGTATAGATCTGCCTTTGGGATAATGTAATGATGTGGAATAGGAAAGAGAACTATTGGGGTGGGGGGATTAGACTGTTTAGAGCTCTACAAGTACATGAGGCAGAAATGACAGTTGGAAACTGGACAAGGATTTCTGGGAAATTTCTGGGAAATCCTGAAAAGGGGGTTTGAGTGCTGAGACACAGAAGGCAATGGAAGAAGGAGCTGTTTCTCTGTGCCATTTTTCAAGACACCTTTGGAGATTTCTGTCACTGACAGAAATCCTAATTTCACTGGTTCCTGTTAACAAACCTAATTACTCTAAAGACTTTCATTCCATGAACTATTGAGATACTGGACTCAATTCATTGAGCAGGGCTCTCTCCCCCTTTTCTACCTCTCCCTGCTGGGGGCCTTCGGTCCACAACACCTTGACAGAGTCACGTGTGGTAGCTGGGGAGACCACAGTGGTCCTTGGCGAGATGTGATTGCCCACTCTATCCCCCTTGCATGACTTCTTTCATCAATGCCCTTTACCTACGAATTGGCATGACTATTATTCCCCCTATTCTCAAAAGAAATAATGCAAGAGCAAAACACCTGTACCCAAATTCATCCCAAAACATCACTAAAATATCAGACCCTCAAACCCAATCCCAAAAAGACTATCATGGGTTAACTTTTACTTAGGTGTATAATTTCCCAGTAAAACCGCGGCTATAGGCCAAGCCCAAAACTTTCTCATGAAGCCAGCACATCACAGCAAACCAATCATAGAGGCCCATACAATATGTACAGGTACAGTACAGGTATACTAAGCTTCAATATGCCTCAGTGACTCAATTACACAAATCAGTAACTCAAACTCCCTAGTAAGCCACCTGTGATGAAATCATTTATCTTGTATTCTGTCTGTAATCACAACACAAAAATATAGAATGTTAATCAAGTGATTTGTTAAAAGTTAATGTATCACCTTTCCAATTATCTCTCTTTGATTTTGTATACCTGCATGCCAAGAATATGGATATAAAAATAAATCCCAAGCCTGGGAATATCAGAGCAGCTGAGATGCAAAGCAATCTCATGGCTGTTATGATTAAGCTGTCTTCCATTTGTTATTTATTTTATTTTATTTATTTTGACTGATCATTCGCCACCTGTTGGGAACCCTGGAGTTGTGAGTGAAGGTGGACCCTGACTGCGGCATTTCCCCTGCCTTACAAGAAATACCTTTTACTTCTAGAATTAGATTATTTCAGAAATATAGTTTTAGGATAGATTGGGGAAGGGAAGATGAACTTTGAGATGTGGCAAATTCTGCCCACTCAGAGAATAGACCTTTGAAAAGGGATTCTGAAATTAGGGTGACCTACAACCCCCTAACCTCTACTCACTTTTTCCTTTACCCCAATCAAAATTAAATCACATTGAGCAGTCAGATAGCAACTTGGCAGACTCCATCTTGCTGCCAGCTTTCAATAGGACACAAGGGGGAAGCATGTGAGAGCCCCAAAGTAGCTCATAGTTGGATTGACGTCCCACATACCTCTCCCTCTGTATAACACTTCCCTGGCAGAGTCAAGATGGCGGCCTAGAAGGAGCAGAAGTTCAGACCTCTGAAAACCTTTCCATACCGACCACAAACTGAATGCTCCTAGGGGACTGAAAAACAAATTTAACGACAAGACAGAGCCAAGGAACCCTCCTGCTGGACTTAATGCAAAAGGTACGCCCCCCGAAAAACTGGAATCCAAGAACACTCGGGTTTAAGGGGAAGACAGAGGGAAGATCCCAGGACCCATCCCCCCTCCCACCCAGAGCGCTGAGACTCCAGAGGCAGCCAGAACTTCTGGGCGGGCAAAGGTGCTGGTCTGGAGGGCATACCTTGTGAGCAGGGCTGTGCCAAGTTCAGAGCGTCCAACACAGAAGGTGGGGAAGGAGCTAGAGAGGGAGCATAGACCTGGCAGCCTGGCCAGGGCTGGGGAGATCCTCCATATTTGCTCCAGCATTCCAGGAAGTTTAGGACTCAGAGCCCACCCAGCCCAACTAAGCTGAACTTAATCCAAGTAAAAGTCTCCAGAACTCAGGGAAGCCCAGGCTCCACAACCATCCTCATTGACTGCTGGATTTTGATCCAATCGAAAGCCTCCAGAGGACAGGGAAGCTCAAAACCCAACAAACCTCCACGAGAGACTACACCGAGAGACCTCCTGTTAAAGTTCCAAGAGGGGAGACTGACAGAAGCCCCCAAAACCAAAAAAATGAGAGGAGCAAGAGCACAGACAAATACAGGGAGTAAAGGAGGGGTGAATTTGAGAAAACAACAGAAAAAGAAGAAAGAAACTACAATAGACAGCTTCTACTCAGCAAACGGAACAGAGGGGGATGGATCAGCAAATGATAAATCAGAAACCCCAGCGAACTGGATACAGGCTGTGGAAGAACTCAAAACACAATTAAGAGAGGCTGAAGACAATTGGGAAAAGAACTTAAAAATTAAGATAAGTCATCTGGAAACAGAGGCACTTGAACTAAAATGAGAAAATAGTTTCTTAAAAGCCAAAATCAACCAGCTGGAAAATGAGGCAAAGGAGATGAAAGATGAGGTAAAGAGGATGAAAGACAACCTTCAAAGAAAATCAGACCAGAATGAAAAGGATGACCAAAAATCCAGGGATGAAATCCAGTCTTTAAGAACCAGAATACAACAACTGGAATTAAGTGACCTCACAAGGCAGCACGACACTATAAAACAAAATGAAAAGAATAAAAAAAATTGAGGAAAATATGAAGCTTCTCATTCACAAAACAGATGATTTAGAAAATCGTTTGAGAAGAGGCAATTTAAGAATCATAGGTCTACCAGAAGACCATGACGAAAGAAAAAGCCTGGACATAATACTACAGGAAATTATTCAGAAAAACTGCCCTGATATCCTAGAACAAGAGGGGAAAGTGGAGATTGAAAGAATCCACAGATCACCTCCTGTACTTAATCACCAACTGACAACACCCACGAATGTTATAGCCAAATTCAAAAACTATCAGACCAAAGAAAAGATATTACAACCTATCAAGAAGAAGCCATTCAGATACCACGGAAACATAGTGGGGATAACGCAGGATCTGGCTGCATCCACACTGAAGGGCCGAAAGGCATGGAATATGATAGTCCAGAAAGCAAGGGAACCAGGTCTACAACCAAGAATCAAATACCAATCAAAACTGACTATATTCTTACAGGGGAAAGTATGATCATTCAACACAATAGAAGAATTCCAAGCATTCGTAAAGAAAAGACCAGACCTGAATAGAAAATTTGATGTCCACACACAGAACTCAAGAGAATCATCAAAAGGTAATTAGAAAAGAGAGGAAAAAGAAAAACAAAACAAAACAACAACCACAAAAATTTTAAGAGACTCAAGTTAAAATGATATGTATCCCTATAAGAAAAGAGGTCATTGGTAACTCTTAAAAACTGTTGCTATCACCTGGGCAGCTAGAATAATTACACTTAGAGGGAACAGTGACAAACTGTGTAGGATGAAATAACAAGACATAAATAGGTATATATATATATATATATATTATATATATATATATATATATGCATGCATGAATACATATGTGTGTGTGTGTGTGTGTATAACTAGAGCTAAAAAAAGAGGTTAATACTAAAAGAAATGGGAAAAGAAACAAATGGGGGTAAATTTATATGTCACAAAGAAGCTCATGGGGGGGGGACATTGATACACTAGAAGGGTAAAGAGGTTGGAGATATGAAATACTCAACTCTTACATGCTTTGAAACTGACCCAAAGAGAGATGAACAATCCAATCCATTGGGGAAGAGAATAGATTTGCACCCTATATGGGAGTAGAAGGGTAAAAAATGGACTGGTGGGAAGGGAAGCAGTACAAGGGAGGGAGGGGGGGCAATTTTATTTTTTTTTTACAACATTATTTTATTTGGTCATTTCTGAGCATTATTCATTGGAGACAAAGATCATTTTCTCCCCTCCACCCCCACCCCACCCCACCTATCCCATAGCCCACACGCAATTCCACTGGGTATCACAAGGGGACTACAGGGGACTATAAGGGGGGGGAATAAGAAGGGAGGGGGTAGAAAGGGAAGTAAAATAAGGGTGGGAACTAGGGGGACTGATTATAAACAAACATTGGTGTAGAAGGAAATAGTGAAAGAAGAAAAGGCAGGATGAGGAATAAAAATTAAAATGCTGGGAAATACATAGCTGGTAATCATAACTCTGAATATGAATGGAATGAACTCACCCATAAAATGCAAGCAAATAGCAGAGTGGATTAGAATCCAAAACCCTACCATATGCTGTCTGCAAGAAACACACATAAGGAAGGTAGATACGCATAGGGTGAAAGTAAGAAGATGGAGCCAAATCTATTGGGCATCAACTGATAAAAAAAGAAGGCAGGAGTCACAATCATGATATCTGACAAAGCCAAAGTAAAAATAAATCTAGTTAAAAGAGATAGGGAAGGTAATTACATCCTGATAAAAGGCAGTATAGACAATGTGGAAATATCTGTACTCAATATGTATGCACCAAATGGCATATCATCCAAATTTCTAAAGGAGAAACTAAAGGAGCTCAAGGATTAAATAGATAGAAAAACTATATTAGTGGGAGATCTGAACCTTCCTCTATCCAAACTAGATAAATCAAACCAAAAAAATAAATAAGAAAGAGGTGAGAGAAGTGAATGAAATCTTAGAAAAATTAGAGTTAGTAGACATGTGGAGAAAAATAAATAGAGACAAAAAGGAATACACCTTCTTTTCAGCAGTACATGGTACATTCACAAAAATTGACCATGTATTAGGACACAAAAACATTGCAAACAAGTGCAAAAGGGCAGAAATAATAAGTGCAACCTTCTCAGACCACAATGCAATAAAATAATAATTAGTAAGGGTACATGGAGAGATAAATCAAAAATTAATTGGAAATTAAACAATATGATTCTCAAAAACCGGTTAGTTAAAGAACAAATCATAGAAACAATTAATAACTTCATTGAAGACAATGACAATGGTGAGACCTCCTTTCAAAACCTATGGGATGAAGCCAAAGCAGTACTCAGGGGGAAATTTATATCCTTGATTTCATATATAAACAAATTAAGAAGGGAAGAGGTCAATGAATTGTGCATGGAAATTAAAAAACTAGAAAGTGAACAAATTAAAAATCCTCAGATGAAGACTAAATTAGAGATCCTAAAAATCAAAGGAGAAATCAATAAAATTGAAAGTCAAAGAACTATTGATTTAATAAGTAAGACTAGAAGCTGGTACTTTGAAAAAACAAATAAAATAGACAAAGTACTAGTCAGTCTAATTTTTAAAAAAAGGAAAGAAAAAACCAACTTGACAGTATCCAAGATGAAAAGGGAGACCTCACCTCTAATGAAAAGGAAATTAAGGCAACCATTAAAAACTACTATGCCCAATTATATGGCAACAAATATGGCGATCTAGGTGATATGGATCAATACTTACAAAAATATAAATTGCCTAGACTAAAAGAGGAAGAAATAAATTACCTAAACAACCCCATATCAGAAAGAGAAATTGAGCAAGCCATCAAAGAACTCCCTAAGAAAAAATCCCCAGGTCCAGATGGATTCACAAATTAATTCTATCAAACATTCAAAGAACAACTAATCCCAATATTATACAAACTATTTGACAGAATAAGCCAAGAAGGGGTTCTACCAAATTCTTTTTACGGCACAAACATGGTACTGATCCCAAAGCCAGGCAGGTTAAAAACAGAGAAAGAAAACTATAGGCCAATCTCCCTAATGAATATAGATGCAAAAATCTTTAAAAGGATACTAGGAAAAAATACTCTAGCAAGTCATCACAACGGTTATCCACTATGATCAGGTAGGATTCATACCAGGAATGCAAGGATGGTTCAATATTAGGAAAACCATCCACATAATTGACCACATCAACAAGCAAACTAGCAAGAACCACATGATTATCTCAATAGATGTAGAAAAAGCCTTTGATAAAATACAACACCCATTCCTATTGAAAACACTAGAAATTATAGGAATAGAAGGATCTTTCCTAAAAATAATAAACAGTATATATCTAAAACCATCAGCAAACATCATCTGCAAGGGGGATAAACTCGAAGCCTTCCCAATAAGATCAGGAGCAAAACAAGGATGCCCATTATCACCTTTATTATTTAATATTGTACTAGAAACACTTGCAGTAGCAATTAGAGAAGAAAAAGAAATTGAAGGTATTAAAATTGGTAATGAAGAGACCAAGCTATCACTCTTTGCAGATGATATGATGATTTACTTAAAGAATCCTAGAGAATCAACCAAAAAGCTAGTAGAAATAATCAACAACTTTAACAAAGTAGCAGGATACAAAAAAAACCCGCATGAGTCATCAGCATTTTTATATATCTCCAACCCACTTCAGCAGCAAGAATTAGAAAGAGAAATTCCATTTAATGTCACCCAAAATAATATAAAATACTTAGGAATCTATCTACCGAGACAAACACAGGAACTATATGAACACAACTACAAAACACTCTCCACACAATTAAAACTAGATCTAAACAATTGGAAAAACATTGATTGCTCATGGGTGGGACAAGCTAACATAATAAAAATGACCATCCTGCCCAAACTTATCTATCTATTTAGTGCCATACCCATTGAACTTCCAAAAACCTTTTTTACTGAATCAGAGAAAACCATAACAAAGTTCATTTGGAAGAACAAAGGATCAAGGATATCCAGGGAAATAAAGGGAAAAAAAAATACAAAGGAAGGTGGCCCTGCAGTCCCAGATCTCAAACTATATTACAAAGCAGTGGTCATCAAAACAATTTGGTACTGGCTAAGAGACAGAAAGGAAGATCAGTGGAATAGACTTGGGGTAAATGACCTCAGCAAGACAGTCTATGACAAACCCAAAGACCCCAGATTTTGGGACAAAAACCCACTATTTGATAAAAAAAAAAACTGCTGGGAAATTTGGAAGACAGTGTGAGAGAGATTAGGTTTGGATCAACTCCTCACACCCTACACCAAGATAAACTCAGAATGGGTGAATGACTTGAATATAAAGAAGGAAACTATAAGTAAATTAGGTGAACACAGAATAGTATACATGTCAGACCTTTGGGAAGGGAAAAGATTTTAAAACCAAGCAAGACTTAGAAAGAGTCACAGGGGGCAGCTGGGTAGCTCAGTGGATTGAGAACCAGGCCTAGAGACGGGGGGTCCTAGGTTCAAATCCGGCCTCAGCCACTTCCTAGCTGTGTGACCCTGGGCAAGTCACTTGACCCCCATTGCCTAGCCCTTACCACTCTTCTGCCTTGGAGCCAATACAGAGTATTGACTCCAAGACAGAAGGTAAGGGTTTAAAAAAAAAAAAGAGTCACAAAATGTTAAATGAATAATTTTGACTACATCAAATTAAAAAGCTCTTGTACAAACAAAACCAATGTAACTAAAATTAGAAGGGAAGCAACAAATTGGGAAACAATCTTCATAACCAAAACCTCTGACAAAGGTCTAATTACTCAAATTTATAAAGAACTAAACCAATTGTACAAAAAAATTAAGCCATTCTCCAAGTGATAAATGGGCAAGGGACATGAATAGGCAATTTTCAGTTAAAGAAATCAAAACTATTAATAAGCACATGAAAAAGTGTTCTAAATCTCTTATAATCAGGGAGATGCAAATCAAAACAACTCTGAGGTATCACCTCACACCTAGCAGATTGGCTAACATGACAGCAAAGGAAAGTAATGAATGCTGGAGGGGCAAAGTGGGGACACTAATTCATTGCTGGTGGAGTTGTGAATTGATCCAACCATTCTGGAGGGCAATTTGGAACTATACCCAAAGGGCGCTAAAAGACTGTCTGCCCTTTGATCCAGCCATAGCTCTGCTATGTTTGTACCCCAAAGAGATAATAAGGAAAAAGTCATGTACAAGAATATTCATAGCTGAGCTCCTTGTGGTGGCAAAAAATTGGAAAATGAGGGGATGCCCTTCAATTGGGGAATGGCTGAACAAATTGTGGCATATGTTGGTGATGGAATACTATTGTGCTAAAAGGAATAATAAAGTGGAGGAATTCCATGGAGACTGGAACAACCTCCAGGAAGTGATGCAGAGCGAGAGGAGCAGAACCAGGAGAACACTGTACACTGAGACTGAGACACTGTGGTACAATCGAATGTAATGGCCTACTCCATTAATGGCAATGCAATGTCCCTGAACAATCTGCAGGGATCTATGAGAAAAAACATTATCCTTAAGCAGAGGACAAACTGTGGGAGTACAAACACCAAGGAAAGGCAACTGCTTGACTACAGGGGTGGAGGGGATATGATTGAGGAGAGACTCTAAATGAACACCCTAATGCAAAAACCAATAACATGGAAATGAGTTCGGATCAAGGACACATGTGATACCCAGTGGAATTGCACATCGGCTATTGAAGGGGAGGGGGGGAAGCGGGGGGGGGGGGGGGGAAGGGAGGGAGGAAAAGAAAATTATCTCTGTTTCCAATGAATAATGTATGAAAATGACCAAATAAAATAATGTTTAAAAACTAAAAAAAAAAAGATTTGAACTCAGATTTTCCTGATTCCAAGCCCAGTGATCTGGGCATTATGGTGCCACCTAGTTGTCTCTATTACCATCTTTCTAGCTACCTAACCTCAGTGGCATTCCCCAGCCAGCAAAATCACAGGACTGATCTCCTATGAGCAGAGAGCTAAGATGGACATTTCAGGTGCTCTGCATTGTAGGTAATAGATCATTCTTCCCTTCCTCTTGTGGCCCCCAAGCTTCCCACCAAAAACAACTTGACCTGGATCTCCAGAAACCAAGCCTCCCCTCCTCCAAGAGTTATTGCTGGTCCCTCCACTTGGGCTACAGCTGTCCTAACTAGAGGGTGAGTGAGTGAGTGAGAATTCACCTACTCTAGTCCATCTTGAGGACCCGGACCATGCTTAGAATTCCACCCAACCACCCATCAAGCTCTCAGAGTAGGGTCCAAATCAGTCCACCCATCAGTCCCCATGTGGTATGCCCTGATGTCTTTCTAGCCTTTACTCCTGCTCAGAGAACAAAAAACAAATCCATGTTTCCATCTTCTGGAAAGGCTGGGATGACTGCCCTTCAGTATTATTATCCTGATTCCTTCCCCAGTCAGACCACCCTTCCCTGGGTCCTGCTCCCCATTTGTGTTGTATCCTTGTTAGGATAAAAACATCTTGAAACAAAAACTGTCTCATCTATATCTGTAATCCTAGCACCTAGCCTGCCACAGTTTAGTCATTAAATAAATGCTTATCGAGAGAGAGAGAGAGAGAGAGAGAGAGAGAGAGAGAGAGAGAGAGAGAGAGAGAGAGAGAGAGACTTCCCTGCTGCCTTTGAGGGCTGGCACAGCCATCAAGGGGCAATACTTCACTGAGGGGAGATCTCCATTGTGTCTCCCTCAAGTAATCAGGGACTCTGGGAGGGGCTAGTGAGGGAAGCCATTTTATCAACCCTTTCTTCACTGCCTTCAACCCTCATTTTCTCCATCTAAAGAGTTCCTGAAAATTACAATAGCTAGGTGGCAATAGCTCAGTGAATAGAGTAGAAGCCTAAATTCAAGAAGGTTCATCTTCCCAAGTTTAAATCTGGCCTCAAACACTTACCTGCCATATGATCCTGGGCAAGTCATCTAATTCAGTTTGCCTCATCTATAAAATAAATTGAAGAAGGAAATGGCAAACCACTCCAGGATCTTTGCCAAGAAAACCCCAAATGGTATCACAAAGAGTTGAATATGACTGAAAAATAACACAACAAGATCTTCTCAGTAAACTCCCAGAATTTCCTGTTTGCTTCTAGGATCAAAGTCCTCTGTTTGACATTTAAAATTTTTCCCAACCTAGTCTCGTTCCACTTTCCACTCTTCTTCCATTTTACTCCCATCCACTCACTCAATAATCTAGTCATACTGACCTGGATTATAGACCTGTTTTATGAGTACACTTCTTCTCCTGTCTCTGTTGTATTGACTGGGTCTCATGGCTAAAATGCTGATTCTCCCACTCTCTGACTCTTAGAATTCCTGGTTTCCTTGAAGAATTAATACAAGCAGGGTAACTAGGTGACTCAGTGGATGGAGAGCCAGGCATGGAGATTGGAGATCTTGGATTCAAATCTTAACTCAGATACTTTCTAGTTGTGTAATCCTGAGAAAGTCACTTCAGCCCAGTTGGCCCTTCCTGCTTCTCTGCTTTGGAACCAATACACGGTATTGATTCTAAGACAGAAAGTAAGGCTTTGGGGGGCGGGGAAAACAATTCAAGCCCTAACTCCTCATAGAGCTCTTTCTTAGCTCCTCCCCCTTCCTGTGAAATAAGATCTTATTAATTTAATGTATACAATCATTATTATCTTCCCAAGGTGATGTATCTGTATTTATTTACATGAATACTCATTACCTGGTTATGATGTTGCAGAGTTTGTGAGAAATGTGTCCTATATGTGTATGTTATTTTGTAGTGAATACTTACCAAATCTTTAAAGTCACCTCCTCTGCTATTTATTGTCTTCTGTCTTCATGTTGTTACTATGTAGGGTTTGTTTGCAACTATGGTGAAAATGTGTAATGTTATAATGGCACAAAAATCTTATGGTTCAAGTTCATAATCAGTCTGTGTTCCTCTTCTCTGTGCTGATTTTATCCTGCAATGTCTTTGTTAAAGTTCATTCATCCTTTTCCCTTTCATCTTCTCTGTTTCTTCTATGTTGTCTTCTTCTTTGTCTTGATCTTGATCTCTGTCTCCATTTCATTCTTCTTCTTGAATAATGTCTTTTTCTGACACCTTTTTGATTGCAGCCATGTCATCTGATGTAATTTCTTCTGCTGCTGTTGTTTTCACATGCAAGCTTGAGTTTTTTAACAGGTAAGATGGGGGTATTATATTCAGAGATGCATGGTATTATTATGCCTTGCTGCAATAATGAGTTTATTATCAGGGTAATCTCATCAATGTCCTCTTTACTTAGTGGTTACTGAGGAATGCATGGTGGTGGACCTTCTTTAGTCAGTACTTTAACAGGGGTTGCGGATTTTAATAAACCTACATCTGTAGAATCTGTAGCCCATAAACCTTTTGGAATAGCATTTGGTATCTGATAGATGTTATTTCCTTCCCCCTCTGACTGTACTATATCCGGGAATAATACAGGGAAAAGGTTCAGAGATTCTTCTGGGAGTTTCAAAGAAATATCTCTGTTTGGTGTACATACTATAGTTGCTCACAATTTACAAAGAAGATCCCTACCTATTAGATTCATTGGGGAATTTGGCATTAATAGGAAAAAGTGTTCTACACTTAGAGGTCCAAGCAAAACCATTCTTGGTTTTAATTTCTTTACTCTTTGTGACTTTCCCATCACACCCACAACTTCCATTGAACCCACTGCTTTGCATTCTTCAGGGGATTTCTCCTAGCTGGCTCACCAAAACTGTAAAAATAATAGGCAATGAATTTGATTATTGACCAGAAATTAATTATATTTCTCTTTCTCTACTTACTGTGCTTACAAAGTATCTTCAGTTTATATCAGTGAAGTGAAGCTCATAAGTGAACTTCTCTTCAGGGCCAGGCGCAAGGACATTAAGGAGACTCTTGTTATATAAAAATAAACTATTTGTTCAGAATATGAGGATAAAAAAAGGATTTCTAACTCTAAGGGATTCTAACCCCACCCAAATAAAACTCCCTGATTCCACAAGGAACTGCTTCTCCTGTTTCCACAGGCTACATTGATCCTTCCTGATCTGACTAACCCAAATTTTCACTCTTCTATAATAAACTAAACAGTATTATCCTTATACAAAGTATATAATTCTTAACTTTGTCTCCAAGTTATAAAAATAACAAGGACCAGCTGGCTGAGCCTCAGCAAGAACCAAGTAAGACTCTGAGCCTTCACAAGCTCAGAATCCAAACCAAAGATCAGATCTTTCTTTGGTCTTCTCAGATATAAAACAATTTATGAAACAATAGACAGTCACTAGTGCTTCCCAAGTTGGAAAAGGGAAATCACTTAGCTCCTTCAGGTTTTTCTCTCCTTTCCTTCTCCCTCAGACAGTGAGGAGAGAGAGAAAAGAAGATGTCACCTGTTCCCACCACTCTGAGAGAGTGTAACTCTCAGAGACCAACTGCCATGGAAAAACTGTTAGACTGTCAACATTTAAAACTGACTCTCTGTCTCAGATCTGCTTCAAACTCCAATTCTTTCTCAAGCCAGCTTCTCTACCTCTTATCTCTAAACTAATATGATAAGACTTAATTTCTAATATCATTCTTATGCTACAGTCATAAAAGAAACAAGAAAAGAAACTATAAGTTCTAAATATTTATAGTAGTTCTCTTTGTGGTGACAAAGAACTAGAAATTAGAAGAGGTGGGGGAATTGCAGATGTAGAGTATTGCCTATTACATCATAGATAGTTGACATACTGATCAGTATTCTGAATCACTTTTTTCTCTTTCTTTCTCTCTTTTTTAAACTCCTTTATGAGGAATGGTTTTCTGGGTGGAAAAGGGAAGGGATAGATGGATAAATGAAGATGATATAAAAATAAAAGATATCTAGTGATGGATGAATGAATGGATAGATGGATGAATGGAGATTGAGAGAGAGAGTATTTTTTTAAAAACAGATACACACTCTCAGAACAAATGCCTAGGGTAAGCAGAATCCAAATTTACTAACCATGAGTAAGCTAGAAAAGGATAATCCTATGTATGAGTTGGTAAAATTCCTTTGGAGCTCAGGGGACTTAAGAACTCCTCAGTCATTCTAGTTATTTCTGTCTCCATGTTCCCACTTCTTCTAGGAAGGGGCCTAATTTGATGAGAACACTTCATTCCACTCCTTGATTAATAACATACATAGATATAGCTACTGAAGTTGCTTTTATTTACACTGCATCATTAAATAAGCCATATACATTCAAATGATCAAAAAACCATAAAACCTTCTAACAAAATCCAAAACAAAGACACAAAAAGTAAGCTGCAAGTAATGGTAGAATCACTGTTTTTGGTATATCCCAGATGCAATTCTCATTAAGAGTAAGAGTTCAAAGTTGTTATCCAGTCTTATCACTGATGTGTAGCTAGGCTTCTTAGTCTGCTCTTATCTGATTTTATCGGCAGGTGGATGATGATTGTGGTCCAGAAGGAAGGGATGCATCAAATAGGCCATCTTGTGGGATCTCTTGGTGTCTATTTATCCAGTCTCTTCACATTCTGGATTCCAAATATAAATGGAAATTTCCACTTAGTAGAGAAATTTCCCCTTTGGTCCAATCCAAATATACATGATGCCAATTGAAAATTATATAGTTACTTTCCCAATAAGGAGATATTAACAAAAAGTGTTTGTACTCAGATGCCAGGCTTCATCATATCCTGTTATTATGGTTGATTTTCCCCTTATTTTAATTTATATTCCATTGTTGGAACTTGTTTTAAATTCAGTAATTTCAGTCATGCCCAATGCTTCAGGACCCCATTTGGGCTTTCTTGGCAAAAATACTGGAGTGGTTTGTCATTTCTTTCTTCAACTCATTTTATAGATGAGGAAATGGAGGCAAACAGGGTCAAGTGACTTGCCCAGAGTCATATACCTAGCAAGTACCTTAGGACAGATGTGAACTCAGTAAGCTGAGTCTTCCTGACTGCAAGCCTAGCTCTCTATATACTTCACCATCTAGTTGCCTGTTATTGGAGCACAACCAGAATAATGCAGACTATGTCAATACCAGGACACATCATCCATCATATTTTTATGTCTGTCATTTCTACATGACTTATGAGTACAGTTGATGGTCATCATGCCTAACCTCAACATGAAGACAATTATAATCTATTCCCCACTGCCTATTCCCCACTTCATCCAGTGGATAATCCATCATCTGATCTAAAACAAAGAATGACCATCAAATCATGGTCAATTCTGAGATGCTTCCAAATCCCACAAGAAGGAGATAATCAGTGGTACAGCCAGTTGTTTTGTGGTGCATGGGAAAACTCTAAAAAATGGATTTGCAGGATTTTAGGAGGTCTTGGTTCTCTTGTGGGTAGACCTTGTTTCTTTTTCTCAGGCCCAGAACTCTGTGGCCTTTTGTAGAAAATTTGTTACCTTGATACAATCAAGGCAGCCGTAGTTTTGTCCCACTCCATCTAGGAGAACACCTAAACCATTTCCAATATTCTGACCCCACTCAGACAGTCAAGAACTTTTCTCAAATTCTTACCTTCCATCTTAGAATCAATACTATATACTGGTTCCAAGGCAAAGGAGCAGTAAGGGCTAAGAAATGGGGATTAAGTGACTTGCCCAGGGTCACCCAGCTAGGAAGCATCTGAGATCAAATTTGTACTCAGGAAGACTCATCTTCCTGATTCCAAACCCAGTGCTCTATTTACTATACCACCTAGTTACTCTTTGTGATTAGGTGGAGGGGAATAAATATTCCTATATATAACATATATCAATATATTCTGATATATAACATATACCAATATATTATATTCTGATATATAATATATATATATATATATATATATATGTATTAGAGGGTTGGTTTGGGTGTTATGGAGGAGTGGATGATATATTCCAGAAGGTAGGATTGTGAGATAGATTATTCCCTCCTTCAGCCTTCTTCAAATATCAATATTCACTAACCCTGCCTTTACTTCCCTCTAAAAACTGATCTTATAGATGAACTTCTTCCCTTGGGGAAAAAGAGAGAAATCAGTTCTCTCCCTCTTTCACTGTAATTATTTCCCTCACTCACAAGAAAAATCAATTTAGGATAAATGACAAATCTTTATTCTAACAATAATGGTCAGGGATAAAACAGGAAGATGTCTGAAAGGGTTAAGGTCTATAGGAAAGAGGGGAAAGGATGTCCCTGTCTGTCTAAAATCTCCCTTTCCCTCCTTCCAAAGTTGAGAGATCAGGCCTGACAGCCTGGCCTCTGAGAGGTTCAGGTTGTGACCCCTGGTCTTTGTCACAGCAGAGCCAATATCCAGACCCAGGGTGTCACAGGAACTGTGTGAGATCTTGTTAGGCTGCTTCTTATTCTTCTCAGGTTTCTGTCACACTTCTTGGTATCTTTGGGAGTAAATCGTGATTAAGTTCAATGAGGGATTTTGTATAGCTCAGGATCCAATCTCAGATCAGACCTTCTCCTTTGCTGTCTCAAGACAGAGAGCGAGACCAACTGCCTCTCCCCTGGAATTTCCTCTCTTTCCATATTCCAAGCCTTCTCAACCATCCCCCACTGTGGATGGAAACCTCTGCATTTCTTCTAGTCTCTGTCATTCAAAGTCTCTGGATTATTCCTCTATCACATATATCTATTTACTGATATATATTATGACATATAATATATGCTGATATATATTCTAATATATAACATATACCAATGTTGTATGTGGTGAAGCCAAGGTGGTGAGCCAGTTGTGTTTATGTTGTCTTGGAGGGTTCTTTCTTCCATGACTGGTCCACTCTGGTCCCTGGGAAAGGTTCAGCCAAACTTAGATAGCTACAGTGGCATCCACTGTCCTGGCATACTAAAGAATGATCTATAGTGGCTACATTGTATAGCACAACCTGGGGTCCCACAAAACAGTATTCCTTATTTTAAGTGTGAACTTCATCCAAGTATAATAGCAAATGAAGGTTTTAATTTAATGACTATTGCTAAAATCTGAAATACAGAAGGATTCATGGATATAGTTAGGACAAAGATTTTCAGTTAAGTACATGTAATATCCTATGACATAATCACCCAGAACTCTTTTGTCTTGATCTAGGACTTGTCACAGTCCAGATGAAGTCTAGCCAGAAATTGATAACTTTGTCAAAGTCTGAATAGCTCCTGAATATTGGAGGTTGTTCAATTTTATATTCAGGAAGACAAAGGAAACGGAAGCCACTTTCCAAATATCTCCCTCTAGGTACACAGACCCCAGGCACCTTTCAGCATATTGTTCACAAGTAATTTCCCAGAAGAGTCACCCTGAGTTCTCTTCTTCCCTATTCCCCAACATCTCAAAAAAAAATCTACATTATATCCTCTTCTCCCCAAGGAAAAGTGTCCTTTTGCCTTACCAAAATCAACCCACATAATCACATTCTTGATCTTTTCCCTTTTCATTTGTTTTGTCATTTTCAGTCTCTGGTTCTTTCCCTAATACCTATAGATAGATATTCTCAAACCTGTATCTTAAAAAAAAATCTTCTATTGACCCTCACAGACTCTCAAACTACTATCCTATGTCTTTCCCCTGTTAAAATTAATTGTGGTTGAGACTCTGAAATATATTAATTAGGTGATCACCAAGGATTTAATTTCTAAATCCCAAAATGAATTACTAAATAAATGGAATTTATGGTAGTTTATTTACAAGAGAAGGAAGATATTAAGGAGGGGGGGGGAGAGAGAGAGAGAGAGAGAGAGAGAGAGAGAGAGAGAGAGAGAGAGAGAGAGAGAGAGAGAGAGAGAGAGGAAGAGAGAAAGAGAGGAAGAGAGAGAGAAAGAGAGAGAGAAAGAGAGAAAGAGAGAGAGAGAAAGAGAGAAAGAGAGAAAGAGAGAGAGAAAGAGAGAAAGAGAGAGAAAGAGAAAGAGAAAGAGAAAGAGAGAGAAAGAGAGAAAGAGAGAAAGAGAGAGAGAGAGAGAGAGAGAGAAAGAGAGAGAGAGAAAGAGAGAAAGAGAGAAAGAGGGAAGGAAGGAAGGAAGGAAGGAAGGAAGGAAGGAAGGAAGGAAGGAAGGAAGGAAGGAAGGAAGGAAGGAAGGAAGGAAGGAAGGAAGGAAGGAAGGAAGGAAGGAAGGAAGAAAGAAAGAAAGAAAGAAAGAAAGAAAGAAAGAAAGAAAGAAAGAAAGAAAGAAAGAAAGAAAGAAAGAAAGAAAGAAAGAAAGAAAGAAAGAAAGAAAGAAAGAAAGAAAGAAAGAAAGAAAGAAAGAAAGGAAGGAAGGAAGGAAGGAAGAAAGAAGGGAAGAAAGGAAGAAAGGAAGAAAGGAAGAAAGGAAGAAAGAGAACTCTGGCTTCTTCTGATAACAGTTAAAATTTCTAAGTCCCAGCCAGGGAAGAGAGTCTCAAGAAGATGAGGCTTACCTGGAGGCTTCATGCCTCCAGAAAGGTGGGGTCACTAAGTCAGTTTTTCACTCACCAATGGTGACAGTCTAAAAGAAGTCTGGGTGTCTGCCTTCCGGTTGTTCCTCTGAGTCAGTGCCCGAATCTCCAAACACGTGTCTGTCTTCCCTTAAGCTCCAAGTGATTGATCCTTCACTCCAAGCCCGGTAACTGACTGTTTTCTTCAGTCTTTTTTTTCTCTATTTAAAGACCTTTTTCTCTTGCGTCACCTCCCCTAAATTTTCACGTCTACCAGTCACAGCAGAAGCTTTTCTCCAGGACTGCCCATTCTTTAGTTCTCGCCTTCTTTGGTTATATTATATCTTTTGGGGTTACTTAACACCTCTTTTGTTAAGTTCACCTTTTGTAGTTACTTAACACCTTTTTGTAGTTAAAATCTAAAAACAGATTGTAGCTTACAATTCTAGCTTAAGTATCTTCATTGTTACAATCAGGAGATAGCTAAATCCAATCTTCATAACCCCCCCCCCCCCCATGATCATTGGGTGACTAGTCTCCCCACTGATGATCATTTAACATAATCATCTTGTAGTCCTAAAGTACTTCTAAATACAGGTGTATACAATATTTCACCTTTTAAGTGGAAATTACAATAGTTAGAGATAAATAGAAAAGAGAAAAAACAAAAACCAATGTTTTGTTAGGCGCATTGACAAAAAGCCGAAATTAGGGAGCAGTCCCCTTTGGCATAAAAGTGTACATTTACAATAAATGTTCAGTCCCCTTTTGTTCAATTGATTGCACCCAAAAGTTCATTCTGGATCTTCTTGATGCAGCGTAGGTTTCTGCAAGCATTTTCCTTCAAAGAGTTCATTCTCTGGGTTCAAGGAGTTAGCAAACTTCTTTTCCTGAAATTCTCAAATAAATTGTAAATATTGGATTTTTTACAAAAATACAATACAATCCTCCCCTGAAGAGGGTGTTCATCAACACCCAAATTTGGTGTTGGTCCCATCAACAACCAAATTCAAAATGGTTGAATTATGGGGTGTATGAGTAAATTGTCAAAAGAAAACCAAAATTATAAGAAAAATAAATAAATGGAAGAAAAATTTAACTTTGAGAGAAAAGCAATTCAAAATTCAGAATCAAAATATCAAAAACTCTTTATATAAAATTTCTAAATAAAAAGAATAAATTCATAACAGGCCCTTGTATTAGAATCCAATTAAAGTAATTTTTATTTCCTACAAATCTGTAGGGGGAAAATTCAGTAATGTTGTATTTACTCATTATAAGTCAGGACTACAGGAAGTTGCCATATCTTAAGAGAGAAACTAGATTTTCTTGTAAAAATGAAAGTGTCATTTCCTGGTCTGATATTTCATCATTTCTCAGGGATAGGGGAGCCAGACTAGCCAATTGTTAGGTATTGTCATAGAAAGTATTTTACAAGGAGTGTGGTTCAAGGAGTCCTGTTTCTTAACATATGTCAAGTGCCACAACCTCGAGTCTCACACTAGGTTCAAGTCCTTTCATATTGGCATAGAAGTTCACCAGTCCCAAATGGATTGGTTTCATTTTGACCTGTGTACTCTTTTGGCACTTTTCAGGTTAAATCTGTGCTTCTATGGCACTATGTAGATAAAATCTGTGTTCCTTTTTGATCCTATTTTCTAGAATCAGACACAATCATAATTCACAGTCCCATAACATTTATCAATAAATGGCAGGTTCCCATAGTCTAAAACTTTTTGGGTATGTAATTTTATACTAAGCAAATAGATATCTTAGCTTATTGCAAAAATAAAAAATAGTTAAAAGAAAATCTTTTCAATACAATTGCATGTGCTTCAATGCCAAAAATATGAGAAAGAAAAAATACTGTATGGCACAAATAAAGTACAATAAAATAGTACAGATCCATCAATAGGGAAGTCTTATCATAATCAATAGTTAAATACTATCAATAAAGTCAATTATTCATTATCAACAGAGGGTATTCATTTTACATGGCTACAATGAATCCATGAGTCCCTCTCCCTAATTTTAATAGCCCTCGGTGTAATTAATAGGACTTGGAATGGTACATCATAAGCAGGTTTAGTCAACCCAGTACGTTTAAAATTCTTTATATACACACTATCACCTGGGTTTAAATCATGAAGCGAGAAGTCTATGGGACCTGCTTGAACAGCAGCTCCAGAGTCATGGAGTTCTCACAATTTTGTTTGTAATTGTCTGATATTTGTACTTTGTTAAGTAACCTTTTGTAGTTACTTAACACTTTTTTGTGGTTAATTCACTTTTTCTTTTAAACCCTTACCTTTCTTCTTGGAGTCTGTAGCAGACCGCTCCCTGGCTATGGGCAAGGGGAACACAGTATGTGCAGATTGCTCAGTCTTGGGCATGCTCAGTAGTGCTCATGGCTGGGAAGGCCTCTGACCCTTGACCCCAGCTTCTCCCAGGTTAGGCGGGAAAACAGGTTTCTTTGTTCTCACCTGGTTAAGAGAAACCACACCTATGCCTTGTCATTAACCAATGAGAATCATCCCTATGTACTGTGTATATTTGCATATCAAAAACTATATCTAGCCCAGCTGGCTCCGCCTTCACTCTCTCTCTGCTCTCTGCCCTCTGCTCTCTCTCTCGGCTCTCCTTCTCTTTCAGGCTACCTGATGGCTGTCCTTACAGGAGCTTGGCCTCTGGCCAAGCTCCATCTTTAATCTTTCTCTATTCACCTCTCTGACCTGCGTGGTATGGATCTCAGGACTGGAAAAGCCTACAGAATTGGTCCTTTGATCAGAGCTTAGCTGTGGCTCATTGATAATTAATAAAGACTCATCCTGAACACCTCATATCTCTATTAAGACTCCGTCACTTCCCTCGTGGTATCAAAAACTTCTATCCTGTCTCTATCTTCCTACCTTGTGGCTTCTCTCACCTCAGAGAGAGCTACAGAGTCAATACTGTGTATTGGCTCCAAGGCAGAAGAGTAGTAAGGGCTAGGCAATGGGGGACAAGTGACTTGCCCAGGGTTACACAGTTGGGAAGTGTCTGAGGCCACATTTGAACCCAGGGTTAATTCACCTTTTGTAGTTACTTTTTTTTTTGTAGTTAAAATCTAAAAATAGATTATAGCTTACAAGTCTAGCTTCACTATAAAGGAAGAGCTAAGTACCTTCATTGTTACAATCAGGAGATTACAATTTTATCTTCACAATAAAGAAAGAGCTAAGTATCTTTATTGTTACAATCAGGAGATAGCTAAATCCAATCTTCACACCCCTTACATGGCCAAATTCCTAGAAAAAAATTCTCTATGCATGTTGGCTTCATTAATTTAATGCCTCCTCATTACTCTATCCTTTTCTCTTTGCCTTCTTTCCCATTTCATCAATAGTTTGTAAACTGTTATATTAATTAACTTTTCTTGGTTTTCATTCTGTTTGACCTATCTACAACTTTTGACACTTAAACATGGGACATTGAAGGATCCATTAGACCATAAGTGACATGTTGGTGGATCCTCTGGGATATGAAGGATTCAGACTCACATCCCATGGATGGAGGACCCTCTCCCATAAAAAGGGCACTAATACTGCACTGAGAGGATCCCAGGATTATTTCTGGGGAAGCCTGACTCTTAAAAAAAGTAAGTCATACTTTTCTCAAAATCTAGTTTACTGCCTACACCCTCAGAGCTCTAGGGAAAATCTCAAGTATAGTTCAAGTCTAGAATATCCCAAAAAAGGGGCAGATAGATTGCACAGTGGTTAGAGTCAGGACTGGAGACCAGAGGTTCTGGGAGTCCTGGGTTCGAATCTGACCTCAAACACTTTCTAGCTTTGTGATCCTAGGTAAGTCACTTAACCTCCATTGCCTAGTCCTTATCACTCTTCTACATTGGAACCAATATATAGTACTGATTCTAAAACAGAAGGTAAGGGTTTAAAAAGAAAAAGGTCCTTTCCAGAAAAGGTATTCAATGGAAAAAGTAGTAGATAGCTGCTAGGGCCCTAAAAGACTGTCTGCCCTTTGATACAACCATAGCACTGCTGGGTTTATACCCCAAAGAGATAATAAGGAAAAAGAGCTATACAAGAATATTCATAGCTGCACTCTTTGTGGTGACAAAAAATTGGAAAATGAAGGGATGCCCTTCAATTGGGGAATGGCTGAACAAATTGTGGTATATTTTGGTGATGGAATACCATTGTGCTCAAAGGAATAATAAATTGGAGAAATTCCATGTGAACTGGAATGACCTCCAGGAATTGATGTAAAGTGAAAGTAGCAGAAACAGGAGAACATTATACACAGAGACTGATACACTGTGGCACATTCGAATGTAATGGACTTCTCCATTAGTGGCAATGCAGTGGTCCTGAATAACTCGGAGGGATCTACAAGAAAGAACACTATCCACGTCCAGAGGGAAAACTGTGGAAGCAGAAACACTAAAGAAAAGCAAATGTTTGATTACATGGGTCAAGGGGGATATAATTGGGGATGTAGACTCTAAATGATCATCCTAGTGCAAACATCAACAACATGGAAATAAGTTTTGATCAAGGACACATGTAAAACCCAGTGTAATTGCATGTTGGCTATGGGAAAGGGTTGGGGGAGGTGAGGGAGGGAAAGAAATATGATTCTTGTAACTAAGGAATAATATTCTAAATTGACTAAATAAAATTTTTTAAAACAGTAGATAACTGCTGTGGGGTGAGCCAACCTTCCACAGGGGATGGGGTCTTGGAGGTAGGACAGTGTCAGTGGAATGATGAATGGGACACAGCTTTCATATTCAACCCACAGCACAGGTTTCACAGGAAAAACTGCTCCACCTTGGCTGAGGCTTGGCTTTATTTTATACCTTCATGGCCACACATTTACTTGGCATACAGTTTCATTCTCAACATACATGTTTCCATTGATCCTAACAACAGATGCAAAGTCTAAGCAGATAGTCAACAAAACATTGTTGCTAAGTGCAGGGTCAGAGGGTAGAATCAACATGACCCAGATTTAGGTTCGGGAATTCTGAGCACAGATTTGTGAGAAGTTTTATGCCTAGAAAAGAGAGTCCTATCTAAGTGGGTATATAAAAATCTTTAGGTTTAATTTTGTAAGTGGGATCTCCTGGTGATGTTCTTTGGGGACAGAGTGGGACATCTGAATGTATGTTGCTCTCATCTATTTTTCCTGGGGCTAAGAGCAATTTCAATAATAAGGGGATGTTAGTGAGAGAAGTCACACACAGAGGGACTGAGTGGTGTAAAATGGAGATTTGAACCCCAGACTTCAATTCCCAGAAGTCCTTGGTAGTTCCAAGAATTCCCTAAAATCTCACCAGAGTCCTCACTTGAGTGTGAGAACACAATTTGTATTTTAAACTGACTCTCTGCCTACTTTGGTCCTTTCTCTCGTCTTCCACTTCTAGGCACACGCAGCTCTCTACCTTATAGGCAAGATGTAGATTGCACGTGCTTTCTTATTTTGTATTTTCTTTATTTCTTAATCTTTTATAAACCTCTAAAAATATAATACTTTTAGCAGAGAAACTAATTTTAATTGTTACAGTTTTGGCAAACCACGTCGGTTGTGATGAAATACCCTCAATCTTCTTAACTTTCCTAAATCTTTACTAAGTTCAGCTTTTAATGGCTAGTGCCTAGATTTTTTCTGGTCTCTCTCTTGCTCCTCGGCCCCAGCAACTGGCTTCCAACTCAGATCTCCCTCACTTGGTCATGACCTGCCCACCCAGCCCCAGCAAACTCTAGCCTCAGAGCAGATCGCTCATCGCCCCAGGCCCAAGACTCACTTCCACCAGTTGGTAAAAATGGGGGTGATTTTTCTTTAGGCTACAATTAGCCTCCACGTGGACTGGGAGCAAGAGATCACAGTGGGGGGGGGGGAGAAAGAGGAGAAGATAGAGACTTTTCCAAACAGGAACTTAAAGTATGGCTACTTTAAAAGGATATCGTTTGACTGTATTGATTCTTTCACTTAGCTCACCTGGGAGTCAGGGGAAAATTCAGCTCCCTGAAACTCTTTAGCCAAATTTGAGATTCCTAACTATGGGGGGTGGGGGGCAACTCAGTGGCTCAGTGGATTGAGAGCCAGGCCTATAGAAGGGAGGTCCTGGGTTAAAATGTGGCCTCAGACTCCAATGATTTATAAAAATCTCTGTATTCGATTGCATTTTGCTGATTGTTTTGTTTAAGGTTTAACTTTGTGATTTTAAGTTCATATATTACTACATTCAATACTATTCTGTTACACTGGATCATTTTAATGTACTGGGTTTTAACTACTATTAAATTCTTTTGCTTTTCCCCTATAATTATATTGAGCAAACATTATTGAGTAGGCCCATATAAAACCAGCTTTTCTATTTTTGACTTTGTAAATTGTCACATAGAGCATAGATGGACTCCATCAGAAAATTGCTATAACAACCTTTGGAAAATTTAATGAGCTAAATATCTCAAATTGATTTTAAGGGTTCTTTATACCTGATTTTTAGAATTTTTTTTTTCTTAACAACCTCTGGTCATTTTGCCTGCCCCTAACATGAGGTAAGGCCCATCTTAGTAGCTGAAGTGAAATACAATTATAAAACCCAACTCCCACATTTATAAAAATGTGAATGGAAGTTGGGAAGTTAATCCCAGGGCATTATACCCCTAGAAGCCTCCAAAAAAAGGAACATCTCTCATTTATAACACTTCAGCTCACATTACTTCCACCAGAATGATATCTAGAATTCTCGATGATGTTCAAAACCCGAAATAAGTTTTACTTTGTTTAAAAATATGTTTACCAAGGTTGAAAGATTTGCTACATTTATAAAAATTGTGACAAATATCCATAAGTTCATAGCCTTTAAAAATGCCATGCAGCTGGAACATGATCTTCAAAAAGGCAAGAGAGCTGGGTCTTCAACCAAGAATCAGCTACCCAGCAAAACTGACTATATACTTCCAAGGGAAAGTATGGGCATTCAACAAAATAGAAGACTTCCAACTTTTTGCAAAGAAAAGACCAGAGCTCTGTGGAAAGTTTGATACCGAAAATCAAAGAGCAAGGAATACCTGAAAAGGTAAATATTAAGGAAAGGGGAAAAATGTTATCTTCTTTTACTCAAACTCTCTTCTATAAGGACTACATTTATATCAATCTATGTATACTAATATGTAGGGAAAATGTAATGTATAAATAGGGGGTAAAGAAAGAACAAATAGAATAATCTTTCTCACACAAAGATCCACATGGGAAGGGGAGGGGAAGGAAACTCCTATAAGAAGGAGAGGAAGAGAGGGTTTTTTACTTAAACCTTAATCTCAGGGAAATCAACTCTGAGAGGGAAAAACATCCAGATCCATTGGGATCTTGAATTCTATCTTACCCAACAAGGGTAGGGAGAAGGGAAAACCAAGGGGGGGAGGGGGAGAGGGTAAACAAAAAGGGAGGGAAAGAGAGGGGGGAGGGGGAGGGAACAAAAAGGGAGGGACTAAAAAGGGAAACATCAAGGGAGGGGACAAGGGGGACTGATTCAAAGTAAATCACTGGACTAAAAGGTAGAGCCGAAGAAGAAAAGGTTAGAATTAGGGAAGGCTATCAAAATGCCAGGGAGTCCACAAATGACAATCATAAAACTTTGAACATGAATGGGATGAACTCACCCATAAAACGTAGACGAATAGAAGAATGGATTAGAATCCAAAACCCTACCATATGTTGTCTTCAAGAAACACACATGAGGCAGGTTGCCACCCACAAGGTCAGAATTAAAGGATGGAGTAAGACCTTCTGGGCCTCAACTGACAGAAAGAAGGCAGGAGTGGTAATCATGATATCTGATAAAGCCAAAGCAAAAATAGACCTGATCAAAAGGGATAGAGAAGGTAATTATATTTTGTTAAAAGGGACTTTAGACAATGAGGAAATATCATTAATCAACATGTATGCACCAAATAATATAGCACCCAAATTTCTAATGGAGAAACTAGGAGAATTGAAGGAAGAAATAGACAGTAAAACCATATTAGTGGGAGACTTAAACCAACCATTATCAAATTTAAATAAATCAAATCAAAAAATAAATAAGAAAGAGGTAAAAGAAGTGAATGAAATCTTAGAAAAATTAGAATTAATAGACATATGGAGAAAAACAAATAGGGATAAAAAGGAATACACCTTCTTCTCAGCACCACATGGCACATTCACAAAAATTGACCATACATTAGGTCACAGAAACATAGCACACAAATGCAGAAAAGCAGAAATAATGAATGCAGCCTTCTCAGATCACAAGGCAATAAAAATAATGATTACTAATGGTACATGGAAAACCAAATCTAAAACCAATTGGAAATTAAACAATATGATACTCCAAAACCATTTAGTTAAAGAAGAAATCATAGAAACAATAATTTCATCGAGGAAAATGACAATGGCGAGACATCCTTTCAAACCTTTTGGGATGCAGCCAAAGCGGTAATCAGAGGTAAATTCATATCCCTGAATGCTTATATTAACAAACAAGGGAGAGCAGAGATCAATCAATTGGAAATGCAAATGAAAAAACTCAAAAGCGAACAAATTAAAACCCCCCAGCAGAAAACCAAACTAGAAATCCTAAAAATTAAGGGAGAAATTAATAAAATCGAAAGTGATAGAACTATTGATTTAATAAATAAGACAAGAAGCTGGTACTTTGAAAAAACAAACAAAATAGACAAAGTACTGGTCAATCTAATTAAAAAAAGGAAGGAAGAAAAGCAAATTAACAGCATTAAAGATGAAAAGGGGGACAGCACCTCCAATGAAGAGGAAATTAAGGCAATCATTAGAAATTACTTTGCCCAATTATATGGCAATAAATACACCAATTTAGGAGAAATGGATGAATATATACAAAAATATAAACTGCCTAGACTAACAGAAGAGGAAATAGAATTCTTAAATAATCCCATATCAGAAAATGAAATCCAACAAGCCATCAAAGAACTTCCTAAGAAAAAAATCCCCAGGGCCTGATGGATTCACCAGTGAATTCTATCAAACATTCAGAGAACAGTTAATCCCAATAGTATACAAACTATTTGACATAATAAGCAAAGAGGGAGTTCTACCAAACTCCTTTTACGACACAAACATGGTACTGATTCCAAAACCAGGCAGGTCAAAAACAGAGAAAGAAAACTATAGACCAATCTCCCTAATGAATATAGATGCAAAAATCTTAAATAGGATACTAGCAAAAAGACTCCAGCAAGTGATCAGAAGGATCATTCACCATGATCAAGTAGGATTCATACCAGGGATGCAGGGCTGGTTCAATATTAGGAAAACCATCCACATAATTGACCACATCAACAAGCAAACTAGCAAGAACCACATGATTATCTCAATAGATGCAGAAAAAGCCTTTGATAAAATACAACACCCATTCCTATTAAAAACACTAGAAAGCATAGGAATAGAAGGGTCATTCCTAAAAATAATAAACAGTATATATCTAAAACCAACAGCTAATATCATCTGCAATGGGGATAAACTAGATTCATTCCCAATAAGATCAGGAGTGAAACAAGGATGCCCATTATCACCTCTACTATTTGACATTGTACTAGAAACACTAGCAGTAGCAATTAGAGAAGATAAAGGAATTGAAGGCATCAGAATAGGCAAGGAGGAGACCAAATTATCACTCTTTGCAGATGACATGATGGTCTACTTAAAGAATCCTAGAAATTCAACCAAAAAGCTAATTGAAATAATCAGCAACTTTAGCAAAGTTGCAGGATACAAAATAAACCCACATAAATCATCAGCTTTTCTATATATCTCCAACACAGCTCAGCAGCAAGAACTAGAAAGAGAAATCCCATTCAAAATCACCTTAGACAAAATAAAATACCTAGGAATCTATCTCCCAAGACAAACACAGGAACTATATGAACACAACTACAAAACACTCGCCACACAACTAAAACTAGACTTGAACAAATGGAAGAACATTAACTGCTCATGGATAGGACGAGCCAATATAATAAAAATGACCATCCTACCCAAACTTATTTATCTATTTAGTGCCATACCCATTGAACTACCAAAATACTTCTTCACTGATTTAGAAAAAACCATAACAAAGTTCATTTGGAAGAACAAAAGATCAAGGATATCCAGGGAAATAATGAAAAAAAACATATATGATGGGGGCCTTGCAGTCCCTGACCTTAAACTATATTACAAAGCAGCAGTCATCAAAACAATTTGGTACTGGCTAAGAGACAGAAAGGAAGATCAGTGGAATAGACTGGGGGAAAGTGACCTCAGCAAGACAGTATACGATAAACCCAAAGATCCCAGCTTTTAGGACAAAAATCCATTATTCGATAAAAACTGCTGGGAAAATTGGAAGACAGTGTGGGAGAGACTAGGAATAGATCAACACCTCACATCCTACACCAAGATAAATTCAAAATGGGTGAATGACTTAAACATAAAGAAGGAAACCATAAGTAAATTGGGTAAACACAGAATAGTATACATGTCAGACCTTTGGGAGGGGAAAGGCTTTAAAACCACGCAAGACATAGAAAGAATCACAAAATGTAAAATAAATAATTTTGACTACATCAAACTAAAAAGCTTTTGTACAAACAAAACCAATGTAACTAAAATCAGAAGGGAAACAACAAACTGGGAAAAAATCTTCATAGAAACCTCTGACAAAGGTTTAATTACTCAAATTTATAAAGAGCTAAATCAACTGTACAAAAAATCAAGCCATTCTCTAATTGATAAATGGGCAAGGGACATGGATAGGCAGTTCTCAGATAAAGAAATCAAAACTATTAACAAGCACATGAAGAAGTGTTCTAAATCTCTTATAATCAGAGAGATGCAAATCAAAACAACTCTGAGGTATCACCTCACACCTAGCAGATTGGCTAACATAACAGCAAAGGAAAGTAATGAATGCTGGAGGGGATGTGGCAAAGTAGGTCCATTAATTCATTGCTGGTGGAGTTGTGAACTGATCCAACCATTCTGGAGGACAATTTGGAACTATGCCCAAAGGGCCACAAAAGAATATCTACCCTTTGACCCAGCCATAGCACTGCTGGGTCTGTACCCCAAAGAGATAATGGACAAAAAGGCTTGTACAAAAATATTCATAGCTGCACTCTTTGTGGTGGCCAAAAACTGGAAAACGAGGGGATCCCCATCAATTGGGGAATGGCTGAGCAAATTGTGGTATATGTTGGTGATGGAATTCTATTGTGCTAAAAGGAATAATAAAGTGGAGGAGTTCCATGGAAACTGGAACAACCTCCAGGAAGTGATGCAGAGCGAGAGGAGCAGAACCAGGAGAACATTGTACACAGAGACTAATACACTGTGGTATAATCGAACGTAATGGACGTCTCCATTAGTGGTGGTGTAATGTCCCTGAACAATTTGCAGGGATCTAGGAGAAAAAAACACTCTTCATAAGCAAAGGATAAACTATGGGAGTGGAAACACCGAGGAAAAGCAACTGCCTGAATACAGCAGTTGAGGGGACATGACAGAGGAGAGACTCTAAATGAACACTCTAATGCAAATACTATCAACAAAGCAATGGGTTCAAATCAAGAAAACATGTAATGCCCAGTGGATTTACGTGTCGGCTATGGGGGATGGGGGGGAGGAAAAGAAAATGATCTATGTCTTTAATGAATAATGCTTGGAAATGATCAAATAAAATATATTTTAAAAAAATTTAAAAAAAGTATGTTCCTAAAAAAAAAAATGCCATGCAGCAAGTTATGTGAAATATGATAGTTGGTTGTTTTGCTATTGTAATTAACTGGAATATTGAGAATTTTGGGGATACTTATTCTTACATATTTATACTACTGTTCTTTATTTTTAAAAAACTGCTACCTTGTGAAATTCATTTGCTTGTACTCACAGTGGATCATGGCCAGATATGAAGAGGAAATGGATCTCATTTTTGGTGAGAAAGCCTTGCATTCTATATTTTCTTAGCTGACACAGTGTGTCAATGATTATAAGCTACATTTTTTAATTTTAAAACTCTTTTATTATTATATTTTCTTGCATGTGCAATATACTATTTCAATATTTGTTCCTCTCCTTTTTATATTTGAAGCATGTCATCAGTATTAAGATTTTCTTTAACTTTTTGACTTAGCAGTAATATGTTTAAAATACATTTGCTATAATGTCAATGCATGCCCCAACAGCTTGAAACTATAAAAATTATGCCACTAATTATTTTTTTAAAAAATTGTGGGACTTTGCTTAATGATTCTGTCTGATTCCAGGGCAAGATATACAAAAGAGCCATTGCACAGGGCCAATGAAGCACAAAGCTAAACCTGATTGGTGCCACAAAAGAGCACACAGGATATATTAGTGTGAAGACTCAAGGTTGTGATGCTTAACATACATTAAGACATAGACCTTCCTTTTATTCACACTCACTCTGAAAATACTTACAGATGAGTATCCCTAACTTGGCTCCTACTTGGCTTCTATAATCCAGTCCCATTTCTGTCTTTCATACTATGGCAAACTTTCTGTAGTCCTGGCTACTGACTGGGTAAATGCATCATTGTTTAGGTCATTTTAATTGGGTCCTGATTCAAGGACCTGTTTTAGATTTACTTTTCCTTTACTTGGAATTTTTACACATAAGACTTTGATAGTCTATATTTTCATCCAGAAATTTTCTTTTTTATTTGGATTTTTCTGATGTCTTTTTAATTTCTCTTGCCAATTGATTCATATACCTCATAACTCAGCCATGCATCCTTAAGTGATCCTGTGTTTTTCAATCACCCTCTTCAAGGGGGGAATGTAAAAATATTATTATTTTAAATTGCAAAGTTTAAATTCCTTTTGAGCAGAATTGTAGGTAAAGAAACATGCTACCTCTCCGAATCCAGAAACTGAACTGTTTGGAGAAGACACCATGAAGATGCCTCCAGATCACAAGCTGCATGAGAAGATCAAGAATGAACTTTGGGTGTGGTTGATTGAACATTTACTTGTATGTATACTTTCATGCCAAAGGGGACTGCCCCCTAACGGGCTTTTTGTCAATGTATTCAGTAATTATTGGTTTTGTTTTGTTTTTTTCTCTTATCCTCAAATTATTGTAATCTTTAAATTGATTATGTTTTCATTATCTTTTGGGGGAACTTCCCAACTGACTCTCCGCCTACTTTGGCCCTCTCTCTGTTTCCGCTTCTAGGCACATGTGGCTCTCTACCTAGCAGGCAAGATATAGAGTAAGTGGTTGTGAATGGTCTCTGGGCCTAGGCATGTGCTTTTCTTATTTTGTATTTTTTTTACTTCTTAATTCTAATAATCTTTAATAAACCTCATAAAATATTTATAGCATGTGTTTTTGTGGTGGTAAATAATTGGAAATTAAAGGGATGTCCATCAATTGGGGAATGGCTGAACAAATTGTGGTATATGTTGGTGATGGGGTACTATTGTGCTATAAGAAATAATGAACAGGCTGATTTCAAAAGAGTTGGAGAGACCTACATGAACTGATGCGGAGTGAAATAAGCAGAACCACGAGATATTGTACACAAATAATAGCAATATTGTGGAATTGTGAAAGACTTGGCTCCTCTCAGTAATACAATGATCCAGGACAAATCTGAGTGTCTTATGACAAAATTGCTATCCAGAGAAAGAACTGTTGGAGTTAGAATGCAAATCAAAGCATGAAATTTTCACGTTAGTTTATTTGGGTTTTTATTCGGGGGTTTTGGTTTTATATGTGTTCTCTTATAATATTTAACAATATGGAAATATGTTTTTCATGATAAAAATATATAACTCAGATCGAATTGCTTACCATCTCTGAGAAGGGGTAGGGTAAGAAAAGAGGGAGATAATTTGGATCATATAACTTCAGAAAACTTATGTGGAACATTGTCATTACATGTAGTTGGCAAAATAAAATATCTTTAAAACAAAATCTCAGTGTCCACAGAGATAAAGAATTCAGAGCTGAAATGGAGCAAATAGAGTATGTGACTTAAAAAAAAATATATGAGAGAGAGAAGCGAAAACAGGCCCTTTCTCCTCTTCTTAATTCTTACTGAGTGACTCTTGGGAGGGGAGCAATAAAGAACTGTTCATCGTGCCAAAATGAAAGTCCATCCCCACTGAGGCAGAGGATGCATGCCCAGCTCCATGGCAGGTGCCTTAATCCAGCAAATCAGAGGTTCCTTGAAGTTCTCTTATTACATCTATAGTTACTTATCTATCATCTATCGCCTCATTCCACCCCACTGCCCTATCCATATGAGGTTGGAGGAGAAAACAGAGGTCAAGTATGATTGCTATTTGAGGAGGGAAGGAAGAAATGAAAATGCAGAACTTCAAGAAAGGGGTGCCAGGCTCAAGGGCAGAAAGGGACACTAGGCAGACTTCCCCTTACTCAAGTCAGTCATCTACTCCACAAGCAAAAAAGAGATTCTAAGACCCTGTCAGCATAAGGGTAGTCATAACCAAGAAAAACACATTTCATAAAAGCTTCTTTATTCCTTTGAATCTATATCCTTATTCTACGAATTGAGAACCTTCTAAATCCAACATGCCTGTCCATGCCCAGAGGCCTGAGTCCAGAGTTCTTACAAAGATGCTGAGCAGTGACAGCCAGGTGGCTCAGTGTATCAAGAGCCATGTCTAGAGAAGGGAGGTCCTGGGTTCCAATTTGGCATCAGACACTTCCTAGCTATGTGATTCTGGGCAAGTCACTTAATCCCCATTGCCTAGCCCTTACCACTCCTCTGCCTTGGAACCAATACACAAAAAAAGTGGAGTCTCCATTTGATTACTGGATCTACTGGATGGGAGAGTCAAGAATCAAGACAGATCACAAGAGTTGTGAAAAGACCATCTCTTGTTTGAAGTTCTTCATCTGCTTGCATGGAGCAGGAATATGAGAAACAGCTATTCAAACTGTGAAATTCTCCAAATGGATTGATACTATCTACTTTCTCCCTGGGAATGACCACAGAGTCTCAGAGGTTCTGCAGATGTACTGTCTTTTGGTGGATGTTATATTATGTCTTGTCTTTTTTTTTCTATGATAAGAATAAATGTTGCATACTGCTCCTGTGAGACTGATTCCATTATGTCTAGGCTACTTGAATTGCCATTAATAAAATAGAGTCACATGGGTAGGACAAGCTAACATAATAAAAATGACAATTCTACCCAAATTAATTTACTTATTCAGTGCCATACCTATCAAACTCCTAAGAAACTTTTTTACTGAATTAGAAAAAAATATAACAAAGTTCATTTGGAAAAACAAAAGATTGAGAATATCCAGGGAAATTAAAAAAAAGGAAGGTGGCCTTGCAGTACCAGATCTTAAACTATACTATAAAGCAGTAGTCATCAAAATCATATGGCTAAGAGACAAAAGGGAGGATCAGTGGAATAGACTTGGGGTAAGTGACCTCAGCAAAACAGTGTACGATAAACCTTTTGGGACAAAAACCCATTATTGTACAAAAACTGCTGGGAAAATTGGAAAACAGTGTGGGAGAGATTAGGTTTAGATCAACATCTCACATACTACACCAAGAAAAATTCAGAATGATTGAATGACTTAAATATAAAGAAGGAAACCATAAGTAAATTAGGTGAACATAAAATAATTTACCTGTCAGATTTATGGGAAAGGAAAGATGTTAAGACCAAGCAAGAGATAGAGAATATTACAAAATGTAAAATGAATAATTTTGATTACATTAAATTAAAAAGGGTTTGTACAGACAAAACCAATGCAACCAGAATTAGAAGGGAAGCAAAAAATCGGGAAAAATTCTTTATAATAAAAATCTCTGACAATGGTCTAATTACTCAAATTCATAAGGAGCTAAATCAATTGTACAAAAAATCAAGCCATTCCCCAATTGATAAATGGGCAAGGGACATGAATAGGCAATTTTCAGATGAAGAAACCAAAACTATCAATAAGCACTTGAAAAAGTGTTCTAAATCTCTTATAATTAGAGAAATGCAAATCAAAACAACTCTGAGGTACCACCTCATACCTGGCAGATTGGCTAACATGACAGCAAAGGAAAGTAATAAATGTTGGAGGGGATGTGGCAAAATTGGGACATTAATGTTTCTGCTGATGGAGTTGTGAATTAATTCAACCATTCTGGAAGACAATTTGGAACTATGCCCAAAGGGTGTTAAAAGACTGCCTGCCCTTTGATCCAGCCATAGCACTACTTGGTTTATGCCCCAAAGGGATAATAAGAAAAAAGACTTGTACAAAAATATTTATAGCTGAGCTCTTTGTGGTGGCAAAAAATTGGAAAATGAGGGGATGTCCTTCAATTGGGGAATGGCTGAACAAATTGTAGTATCTGATGGTAATGGAATATTATTGTGCTGAAAGGAATAATGAACTGTAGGAATTTCATGGGAACTGAAATGACCTTCGGGATTTGATGCAGAATGAAAGCAGCAGAACCAGGAGAACTTTGTACAAAGACTGATACACTGTGGCATAATCAAATGCAAAGGACTTCTCTACTAGCAGCAATGCAATGATCCAGGACAATTCTGAGGGATTTACAAGAAAGAACACTATCTACATTCAGAGGAAGAACTGTGGGAGTAGAAACACAGAAGAAAAGCAACTGCTTGATCACATGGTTCCATGGGGATATGATTGGAGATGTAGACTTAAACGATCACCCTAGTGCAAATATTAATAATATGGAAATAAGTCTTGATCAATGACACATGTAAAGGAAAGAATATGAATCATGTAACCATGGGAATTAATTAAGTAAATAAACTTAAAATGAAAAAAAATAAAATAAAATAGAGTCAGTTTGAGAAAGAGGTAGGGCTAGTCAGAAGTGGAAGATCAAGTGTTAATTTGGTCCTCAAAACAACACTCAGAACAAATATATGATGATTATCTGCCTCTCCACACAAACTGCCACTACCCTAATTCCAGTCCTCATTCTCTCTTTCCTGGACTATTGTAAAAGTCACCTCATTGGTTCCCTGTTTCCATCTTCCACATAGCTGCCAAAACAATCTTTCTTAGGTCCAGAACTGACATTTCAGTTCACTGTTCAGATATCTTCAGTGCTCCCTCACTGCATAGAGGATAAAATTAAAACTCTTCATCCTGCCATTATAGGCTCTCCATAATCTGCTACCAGCCAACCTCTACAGACTCACTTCATTATACTTCCCATCATTAGTTCTATGTTTCAGAGAAAATGGACTACTAATTATACTCCAAAAGCAACATTCCCTGTCCCACCTCCAGGTATTTGCACAAGCCATCTGCTCCTTCAACGTACTCTTTATACCTACATCTCAGAATCTTTGACTTCCATCAGGGTTTAGATAAATTGATAACATCTTCTCTGAGAAGCCTTCACTGATTTCCCCCAGTTACTGTTCTCAATTTAATGTTCTCTACCCAATTTGGGCAGGTACAATGGATAGAGCATTGAGCCTAAAGTCAGGGAGACTTGTCCTCCTGAGTTCAAATCTGGTCTCTGACTCTTACTAGCTATATGACCCTGAGCAAATCACTTAACCATGTCTGTCTCCATTTCCTCACTTGTAAAATAGGCTAGAGAAGAAAATGATGAGCCACTCTGGTAACTTTGAACACATGCACACGCACACACACACACACACACACACACACACACACACAAAACACCAAAAGGGTCACAAAGAGTCAGATATGACTGGAAAATAACCAAACCAAAAAATTCAACTTATATTATAAAATATTTGTAAGTCTCCTTGAGAATTAGAACTATTTTGTATTGTCTTCATCTCCCCAATGGTTTACAAAGGGCCTTGAACCTAGTAAGAGTTTGATAACTGTTGGTTGAATTTAGTGTTGAACAATGAATGCGAGGGTTGGTCAAGTTCCTTTGGTGTTCAGTGGTTGCGTCTAAGGATCCATTGTTCATTCTAGTTGTCTACTCTTCTTCTTCTTCCTACTAAGGTGAAAGGTGAGTAATGATTATCATGATGATCTACATTCTGTAGGATAAGGAAAGGAGGCAAATTTAACTTGGTGCATTGAGTGCCGAAGAGTCATAGAATCACTGATCCGTTAGTACAACCCTCTCTGAAGCCCTGAAAAGTTAAAAGACTTTCTCAAGGCCATACAGAGAGCAAATAGCAAATCTCTTAGAATTTGACATCAGGACCTTACCTCAGACTTTGAAATCCAGTGTTTTTTCTCCTATATTTAGTAACCCTACCTATCCCCAGTGGAGTCCTATCATAACTACAACTGCCTTCAGAACCCCAGGAGAGAAAATGAGAAACCCCAAAATATTCCTTGTGAGAAGCAGCCACACTATCAAGTATTTATCATTATCCTAACATATTGAGACAGGATATAGCATTATAGAAAAACAGACTCACATACTGAATGTGAATGTGTATATAGTCATGTTACAGACTACATAGCTAATGCTTTATACATGCTTTAACTGATTTTATAGAAACAAGAAATAGAATGACAATTATCACTCTCCAGTCCATTTCCACAGTCAACCAGCCATTCTTCCAGAAGCATTGCACAAAGGAGACTAGGGAAATTTAACTTGATTTTTATATTCATTTTCTTTCAATTGTGACCCCAACTCTTGTCTGCCCATAAAAATGAATACAATGAATAGCAAACTTGGAAGCATTTTTATGATCAAAAGCCTGAAAGAGAAGAACCCAAACTGCTAATGGACGCAGCAACATTTCTATGCAGGATTGCAACTATCTGGGGCAAACACATACTGTCTGACTCTCATAAATATCATTTACATTTACATACATCTGTGAATGCTTTTTTTATACATTATCTTATTTGATCCTCAAAACAACTTTATACAAATGTTACCATAGAAAGCTGAGGGTGAAAAAAAAAAGTTAATCCTTTTTCCCAAGATCCCAGAGCTTGTAAAGGATGAAGCTAGGCTTTCAACATAAGACTTCTGAATTCCAAGTGCAGTGCTTTTCCCACCCTACTCCCCAACCTTCTAAGTTGCTTATTTTTTCTCATAACATTCCTAGCTAAGGAGATCATAATGGTTTTGAGGGTTCCACAGACAATTAGGTGTCAGAATAGGCCAAACACTTGAACTTGGCCAGACTTGAATTCAAATTCTCTTCCAGGTACTAGCTATGATATCCTGGGCATATCACTGAACTGCTGCCTGCCTCAGTTTTCCATCTGTAAAATGAGTAACTGATAGTGCCTATTCTCAGAGGATTGTTAGGAAGATTGAGAGAAATAATATATGTAAGGCCCTGTGGGAAGATGAAATTAACATGTAAATATGTTATTATTATATATGTGGTTGTGAGTTGGGTTTTTTAATAATCTCCATTGTGCTAAGTTTATGCTTCTTAGCCTGTCCTTGGCTAATATGGAGAAATTCCCATAGATCATTCCCTTTATGACTAAAAGATATTATCTCCAAGTTAGGAAGTAGGAGCCATGACCATTTACCAAAGGACCAGAGAGGTCTGTATTACCTGTGGCAGGAAATAACTCTCCCTCTTCTTTTCTCTTCCTGAAGTCACAACTTAAAACTCTTAAGTGTTCAGCAACAAAGGCTACACTAACATTTATCTGGTTCTATCAAAAATAAGCATTTATTCCTTCTCGAAATATTTTCAGCAAGAACATTACAGAGCTCATTTTATCCTTCCCCCACCCCCTCCCCAAGCTAATTAACCCCCGAAATAGCATTCCAAACGACTGAGATTTAAGAAGATTGGCCAGCAAATGTTTTGAATGCTTTCTCTTTCCTAGTTTCTTTCACGAGTTAGTAAGCTTTCATTAAGGACGCCACTGGCGCAGGGTCTGACAGGTGAATAGCAAAACAGGATGTTTCCTTACCATAACTGTCTGCTTTGCTGCATATCTACCGGAATTAATTGGCCCCGCTTTTTTGTTTCTTCTGCTTTTTTTTTAATACAAACGGACAGTCGCTGAAATACCCCGCTATTTGCATATGGTTTAGCCCTGTCAGGGGTGAACTAAGGACACAGTGAACTGCCTCACCCCTTGCCAATGACAGGAAGTCGCCTGCAAAAAGGACCATAGCAACTACTTTTCAGACTTTGGGTGGCTTTTTTTTTTTTTGAGAAGGCATCAATTTAATTTCAAACAGAGCATGAACACTTGGAGCCCCGAAGAAAAGAGAAGCCTGCCAATAACCCCGAGCCTATTAAGTCATCTGCCCCCTCCTTTCCCTCTGCTTAATGGGAGGCTTTTGAACAGCTAAATTGGAAACTGCTGTGGCTAATTTTAAAAGGTCCAGGGTATGAGAGAAAGAAAAATCTTCTTCCCCTCCCACCCACTGATAGCTCTTGATAACAACCAATGGCCAGAATGCTCTGAGCATCTCCTGACTTCTCTGAGGGCGAACGGAAGCCAGGGAAGTATTCGGATCGCACCTGAGCCAGTCACCCCGGAGACCCCAAATATGGCTCTTTGGTTGTTCTGTTTGGGGGATTTAGGTGGGGAAAGAGGGACGGTTATGGGGCAAGGCGGGTTCATTTTCTTATTGTGCCATTCTCCTGGTTTGAAGACCCTTCGGAAGGTAGGGGATCAGAAGCAAGACTAAGGAGCTCAGCAGTGAGCAAAATTTCTGATAACCTCCAAAAAATGACAACTCCCTGGCATTATTTTTTTAGCTTCAGGTCTAATAATAATAACGCTAGAGCCCAGCAGATAGTAGGCACTTAGTAAATGTTTATTGAATTTAGTATTTACAACATGTGGGACACTTTACAATTATTTTGACCTCATAAAAACCCTGGTAGGTAGGCACTATTATTATCCCCATTTTACAGAAGAAAAAATGAGGCTAAGTAATTTGGCCCTGGTCTGAGCCCACATTTGAATTCAGGTCTTCTTAACCTGCAGGTCCACTGTACTGTCTAGCTAATCTTAACCCATTCTCCTCTAATCCCACTGATACTCATCTACCTCCTTGTCCAGCCCTCCTTAATTTTCAATACTGTCATCTAAAAACCATTACTTGCTTCAATAAAAAATATGCCAGATTAAAAAAAAATACAATTTTTTTCAATGACTGGCTTGCTCCAAGATGGGCAAAGGAAGTTCTAGTCACATACAAATCTAAAGGAAGTCTGTATTACCATGGATGTTTTCAGAATGGGATTCATGTGGTTTTCCTAAGAGAAAACAACTGATTCTTCCCAGGCAGAGCTCATAAGAAAACTACAATAATCCATTGTGTTTACAGACCCTTGCTGCAAGGAGCCAAAAATGGTGGAAAATTCCAAAATAACACAAAGTGTGTGCTGATATTCAGGCATAGACAACTATCCTGGGAGGCAGTCCAGAATTGCCAACTCTATTTGGCAGGGTCATGTTTTATTCAAATGTCCTAGAAAGTAATCCAGGCTGTAATTCCAAATGCCCATTTCACCATTTATGCACCTAGCTCTAACATTGCTCAAGTCATTTAAGCTTTCTTTGACTCCTATTTGAAGAAAAGTCATACTCATTTGCCTTTTAGGGCTAATGAAAATTATTTCACTTAATAGCTTTTGGTAAATTGTGTCCTACTATGTGCAAGACACTGAGCTAAATCATAGGATCCTAGAAGTAGGGCTGGATCATGAACAAAACTTTATATTTATCCTTATTATATTTAATTTCATTTAGTTGAGCCTAATAGTCTTGGGAATGACTTTCCCATTCCCCCTAAAAATTACTTTTTACTTCTTTTTATTCAGTCTTGTGGATGCTTACATAGTATGTTACCTTTGTATCCATAGTGCATAACACTGTGCCTGGAACATAGTAGGCACTTAATAAATATTCACTGATTAATTATAACCCTGTCCAAAAAAAAAAAGGAAATCTGAATAATCTGACATGACAAGTTCTTTTTTTTTTTAACCCTTACCTGCTATCTTAGAATCACTACTAAGTACTGGTTCCAAGGCAGAAGAGCAATAAGGGCTAGGCAATGAGAGTTAAGTGACTTGTCCAGGACCCCATAACTAGGAAGTATCTGAGGCCAGATTTGAACCCAGAATTTCCAGTCTCTAGGTCTTGCTCTCAATCCACTGAGCCACCTAGCTGTCCCAGGACAAGCTCTTGATGAAGACATGCCAGCCCTTTATGATGACTTTTTTTCCAGATTTTCATTAACCATCCTTTTAATAATGTCTTCTTGTTGTATAATTCTAATGACCCAGCTTGGTACCAGAGAAGAGTTTTTAAAATTCAGTTTCCCTTCTTCTCTGAAGAGGTGGGAGACTATAGGTGAGGAATATTTGCATATATGGTAAGACATGTACAATATGTTAGATGGTTTTATTAAAATGCTTTGGTGCTTCTGTATTTTTTTAATCTTTGTTACAAAGAGTAGATTACTACTAAGGGCAAGTAAAAGTGATATAAAAACAAAATATATCAAAATGAAGTTCAAAATTAAATTGGCATCAACTCATTAATATGTTTTAAATGATGCCAGGAATAAAAATTGAGCTAACTGACATATAGCAATAATAATAACTATCATCATTATTATATAAATATATTAAAGTTGGGCTAACTGGCATGTAATAATAATAGTAACAATACAAATAATAAGTATGTAATAATACATAATAATACTGTATATAGTATAATAATTATTATTGTCATTGCCATTATTATAGTAGCTAACATCTTTAAAGTACTTACTATGTGCCAGAAACTATGCAAAGCATTTTACAACTATTATTTCATTTGATTTTCATAACCTAGGGAGGTAGGTGCTATCATTATCCACATTTTATAGATGAGGAAACTGAGGCAAATAGAGGCTAAGTGGCTTGCCCAGGGTTACACAGTTAGTAAATGAAAGCTTGCCTTGAACTCAGGTCCTCTTGCCTCCAGGTCCAGTACTCTATCCAATGAACCTCCTCGCTGCCTCAATAATTTATATACACCATACACACACCTTTTTTTTTAAAAAAACAGATCATAACATTTACCCTTCGCCAATCAACAAGCATTTATTAAGCGCTTTCTATGTGCCAGGGACTAGGTTAAATACTAGGGAAACAGACAAAAATGTAATGGTCCCCGCCTTCAAAGGGCTCACAGTCTGTCAGGAGAGATAGCATGTAGAGTTAGTTGTAAATGCATTTCCTCATTGGTAATATAAGTATGTGATCTTGTAATACCTCTCAAATTCTCTACAATCCTATTCCTGCTATGAACCTGGGACCCAGAGATGCTACACTAATTATTCCAAGGTGAGATAGCCAATCAGTGGCAGAGGCAAAACATCAGCCTAGATCTTTTGATTCCAAAACCAGTGGTTTTCCCACTATACCATGCACCATTTCCTCCATCTATATTCAACAAAGGACAGATAGGCAGCACAGAAGATAGAGTGCCAGGCCTGGAGTCAAGAAGACTCATCTTTCTGAGTTCAAATCTGGCCTCAGACACTTAACTCTATGACCTGGGCAAAGTCATATAATCCCATTTACCTTAGTTTCCTCACTGGTAAAATAAGCTGGAGAAGGAAATGGCAAATCACTCCAGTAGCTTTGCTAAGAAAATCCCAAATGGGGTCATGAAGAGCCATGTTTGACTGAAAATGGCTGAATAACAATATTCAACACAATTCTTTCATCTCCTTCTGTAACCTCTTCTATAAGTATAGAATCTCAGTTTCCAGGGACCTTTGAGGTTACATGTTCTAGCCTCCTACCTCAGGCATTAATCCCTTCTATACCATGCCCAACAAATGATCATCCAGGTCCTATTTAAATACTCCCAGTGGCAGAGAACTCACTACCTCCCAAAGCAGCTTATTTTGATTTTTGGACAGCTCTATTTGTTAGGAAGTTCTTTCCACCAGAGCAAAATCTGTCTCCCTGATTCTTGTACTCATTGGTCCTATTCCTGCCCTCTGGAACTAAGCAGAGTAAATCTAGTGCCTCTGTTACCCAAGAACCCTTGGAAATATATGAAGTGTATCCTCAAGTCTTCTCTTCTCCAGACTATTTATCTCCAATTCCTTTAATTGGTCCTCATGTAACACAGACTCATGTCTCTTAATCCATAAATCCAACTGAACTCAATTCTCTGTGTAATTTGCCTTCATGCTTGTGTAACAGTCAGAGGTCCCTTGGTGATGTGAAGAATCTGGGTAAGCTTTGACTGGAAGGGATGGGATTACCCAATCCTCTGGGGTCATTGCAACATCCACATGCAGGAAGACACCAAGTTCACAAGTTCAATGCATTAACTGGTTTATTTTTCAGGTTAAAGGAAAGAGATAGAATTCATATCAGAGACTATAGAAAATGTCAGTAGCCATGACTGAGCAAAGTGTTCTCAAAGACCATCATAATCTCAGTCACTTAGAACATAGAAGGCCCCCAGTGCAAATCCCACTCCCATATAACTTCTTAATGCTTGCATCCTATGTGGTAGCTTTTCACAGGATGGCTTCTTCCATGAAACTCTTTCCATTATTCCTCTCTTAAGCTATGAGTCAGAAACCCAAATCCTATTCTTAGATTATTGTTGTTGTTGTTTCAATCAAATCTGATTCTTTGTGATCCTATTTGGTGTTTTCTTGGCAAAGACACTAAGGTGGTTTGCCATTTCCTTCTCCAAACCATTTTTACAGATGAGGAAACTGAGGCAAACAGGATTAAGTGACTTACCCATAGTCACACATCTAGTAAGTGTCTAAAGGCAGATTTGAACTCAGGAAGATGAGTCTTCCTGACTCCAAGTCTGGCACTCTATCCACTATACCACCTCACTGCCCCTATTCTTAGATGCCATCTTAACCAAACTGCTTTCCAAACTGAACTTTCCTTCAGGCATGCCTATCTTCAACTGGCATCCATGATGGAAATTCTACCAATGTTCTTTAAGTCTTCAGCTTCTTGCTCAGGATTTCATAATCCCAAGAAATGTGCCATAACTTCCTTCCCATGGTATCATTTGTACCCATGTGAATCACCGGAAGTGGGCAGTATTCAGAAATAAAGATGGATGTATAACATAACAGATTGATGCAATATTTTTAAGAATTTAAATGTTGCTACTCTAACGTTCTCATGGGGATTTTTCTTGATTACTGCACTGTATGCATTTGACTTGAATCCTTTGAGTTCACTGACATAGGGTGGCATAGGAGTGTGAATGAGCCATTGGAAATTTTACAAGACATGGGGATCTTTTTGAAGTCCTCTGAAAGAGTCTGATCAGAGACCACAACCGTGATGAAAGGCCCCATTCACAGAGAACAGTATTGCTAAGGAACAAGAAAATAAACCTTGAATAGACATCCCTACAGTAAATCATGATGGGCAGTTGGAGTGAGTAAAGGTTCTCTGGGAAATAAAAAGGGGAAATAAAGAGAATGGAATAATTTAGCCAAAATAAAGCTGGTTCCAGCCTAGTTTTCTTTGAGAATGCCACCAGCCTCCACATTCTTCAGTGCCCGTAGGAAGCCAAATGCCAAGTGACAGTGTTCTGCATAGTAGAGTGAAATAAATTTGGCCAGATCCCCACTTGGAAGGCATCAAAAGAGTAAGGGCTACACTCTTCCAGTAATTCAACTGTGAAAATAGAGACAGAACTCAGAATTAAAAGATCTGACTTAACTGTGGCATACATTTAGAAGGGATAATGTTTAATTAATAAATCTTAGAAAATAGTAATTAACATTAATAGGTTAATATTTATTTTAAAATTAGGTATTTATAAAATGTTTTGCAAAGTTTAGAGCATTATATAAAAACAAACTATATATGTCTATAAGGTTTTATCATTGTGCAAAATTATATAAATATATGTATAATTTTGTTCTTCACAATAACTCTATGAATCAGCTAATATAAATATCATTTCCCCCATTTTACAGATGGGCATATGGATTCAGAGAGATTATAAAAGAAGAAGAAGATGAGGGACAGCTAAGTGGCACAGTGGATAGAGTGCCAGGCCTAAAGTCAGGAAGGTTTATCTTCCTGGGTTCAAATCTGGCCTCAGATACTTACCAGCTATATGGTCCAGGGCAAGTGACTTAACCCGTTTGGCTAAATTTCCTCATCTGTCAAATGAGTTGGAGAAGGAAATGGCAAATTACTCCAGTATCTTTGCCAGAAAAACCTCAAATGGAATCACAAAGAGGCAGACATGATTGAAAAGATTGAATAACAACAATAAAAAATAATAATGATTTTATAGTGCCTACTACATGCCAGGTACTGTGCTGGATACTTTGGAATTATCTCATTTGATCCTCAAAATAACCTTGGAAGGTAGGTGCTATTATTTTCCCATATTACAGATGAGGAAACTGAGGCAAGTGCAGTTTAAGTGATGTGCCCCAGGTTGCACAGTTATTTAAGACCAAATTTGAAATCAGACCCAGGGCTCTGTCTGTGGCAACAACTAGCTGGTGATTTGCAGAACTTCATAGAACTACTGGGTAGTGAAACTAGAATTCAAATCTGACCTTGTCTTTCATCCAAGATTTAGAAAACCCCTCATTTTACATGTACCACACTTCCTCTTTACTCTTCCTTGCCTCTTCTAATGAGAAAACCAGAGCAAAGTCCTTTATTTCTCTGAGAGAACTATTTGCTAGCTTATTATTATTATCATTATTATAATAGTATCATTATTACAATAGTAACAATAGTACTTTTTTCTGTATAAAATAGAAAGATTTCCCTTCCTCCAAAATGCTATGAATCAGATCATGTGGCCAAACATTCTAAGAAATTTTAAGTGATAACTGATATTTTGATATTTCGGGTGTATTCATTTCTTTGAAACCTGATTTGGAGTTTTCTTGGCAAAGATACTGGAGTGGTTTGCCATTTCCTTCTACAGTTTGACAGATGAGGAAACTGAGTCAAAGGAGATGAAGTTTGCCCAGGGTCACACAACTAGCAAGAGTCTGAGGCTGGATCTGAATTCAAGTCTTTCTGACTCTAGGATTGGCACACTATCTGCCCTAAATGACATTACATAGTACTTGAGAGCAATGAAAAGAACAAAAATCCACTCCCCGTTTGAGTAGGGTTAGGATCCTGAGCCCTCTCCCACAAGTACCCTCAAGGGAAAAGTGCCATCCTCAGAAGATGTTGTCAGGAATAAGGGCACAGCTATATCATCACTCCATTGCCTTTTAGTGTACTCCATGCCCAGCATATCAGGCAGACTGTGGCTTGGACCAATGAAGAAGACCTTTCCCAGGGGATCTATCACAGACATAGACACACAGAGAAAATCAGCCATTCAATCAGACACCCACATCACCCCCACCAAAGCTCACCTCATGCCCTGCCATGAAATCTTACCTAGATTTCTTGTTCTTCCTAAATCATGGTGTTGAGTGCCAGTTGATAAACACCAGCCCAAAAGCTTAGCCTCTTCTTTTTCTGCCCACTGTAGGAGACTCTAAGTGGGTGAGAGGCTGACGCATTTACAAAGGCTTTTGGTAATGGCTTCTAGCTTTTTCCTCTCCCAAATGAACTAGTCTGCCTCCATGGGTTAGTGGAAAAACAAAAACAAAACCCTAAGTTCCAGAAATAACAGCTATTCCTTCTGGAGGCATTTACCATAATTCCTTAGTTATCAAAGCAAATGAGATAGAAGAGTTCAGATGTGTCAGTAGAAATCCAAGATAGATTTCTGGCTTTTGGCATTGGAAAGGATCGGAAGCATTCGATGCTACGTGGTATCTTCAAGTTCTCTAGGCTAGAAACTCTAACAGTACAGTTTTGTTTCTATCAGCGCAAGATCAGGAACCTTTCTCCGTGAGATGTTTCCAGAAAACTGGCATACCACTAGCTGAACATAAGGGTAGATGACTCCGTAAGCCCTCCAAACAGGAATAGTTTAGAAGTCATCCTACTAAAGCATGGAAACCATTGTCTGCAGATTTTTCTTTTACTCAGTGAAAAGAGTGAACTCTGCCAGCACTGAAAATAAATTTGTTTAAACGCAGCCAAGTTCAAGAGTCCTAAAGAGAATGGAAGGTCAGTCGGGATTCACTAGTTGAACCTGTGCATAAATGTTGACCCTTGGGAATAAATTAAGATACTTCGTTAACTCTTTCAGGCCATTGGGATAAATTTGTTTGGATAAATCACTAAATAATACCCTCGTGACTCCAAAGCATTCTTGTAGGCTATAAAAGGACCTAACTTGCTTCAAAGATAGGAGAGAAAGTAGAGGCAGCACCTAGAGGAGCCTGCTCCAATAAGGCTAAATGCCTTGAGTTCTTCATCTTTTTGTGTCCTGGACTGCTTAGGTAGTCCAGTGAAACCTCTGGAATCTTCTGAATAATGTTTTTACATGTATCAAATAAAATACATGGCATTACAAAGGAAACCAATTACATGGAAATACAGTTACCAACACCTTCCTCCACCTTTGACCTTCCTCCCTCCCTCAGCCTCCTCTGCCCTCTGCTTGGAGTGCTGGAAGGTAGAGCACTAAATGTCCAAAGCCTTCTTTTATGGAGGGCAGAAACTGGACTTCCAGCTCACTCCACTCTCCATCCACAATTCTGATTAGTTTCAACTCTATGAAATAAGATGCCTCTGTACCAGGTATCCCTTGATATCTTCTCTCCACCCCTTCCCAGCTTTCTTTCGTGTGTTGTCTTCTCCCATGACAGTGTAAGCTAATTGAAGGTAAGGATGACCCTTTTATTATTTATACCCCCCAGAACCTAGCACAGTGCCTGGAACATAGGAGTTATTTAGTACCTTTTTATTTACTGGAAGAGAGGAGAGGGGAGAGGGTATCCCTCTATCCAAAGTCAAATTTAGATAGTCCCTTTCATCAGGAAGTTGCCCAAACACTAAAAGACCAATTGGGACTTCAGAAGATGAGTGATAAACATGTCTTCCATATCAATGGAAGAGAGGTACAGAATGAGATATGCATTTTCAGATATTACTACAGTGTTATTTATTTCAGTTGACTATATATTTTTGTTACAAAGGAGGGCTTTTATTTGAAAGGAAATGGGATTATGGGTAATGATATGCAAAAAAGATCATTAATAAAACCTTCCCTCAAATGCAAGGAAGTGGGTCACATGACCAATAAGATGGAGGACTGAACATTTCCTCTATTCCCATAATCTTTCAAAACTCTCCAAAACAGAAATTATGCCTCAATGATAAAGCAACTTCAGCTGCCTCTATGGCATAGGACATCTAGCACACCAAAGAAGGTTTAAAAAGAAAACTTCATCAATCCATAGCTTCCTTGAGCTTTTTCAGCTCCCCCAGTGACCACCATACTATCATCAGTGAGGATGCAAAGTGAGATGCACTGACCCTATTTTGTATGCCTGCAACCAAAACCCAACCCCAAACCTTGTCCTTCTTCCCTCTTTCTAGTGTCTTGGAGATCCAAGTTCCAGAATAGGATAGTTTGTAGAGGTCTTCATGGCCATCATAGGAGGATTCTGCACTGCAAAAGATGTCTCTCTACAGGAGAAAAAAAGAACAAATGGAACAGGGACAAAACATGTCTCTGGACTTGAAACAGAGCTCAACACCACACCCCAACCCTCTGATCCTCCTCCCAGAGCCTCAGAGACTCAACTCAAAAGGACAGAAATCAATTCCTTTTGCAATAGTATTAGAGTGTCAGTACTCTCAACTGTTAAACCAAGGAATTAAAGAGCAGAGGAAATGATGGAACATCCTAGGGAAATATAGGGTTATATCACATTCCACTAATCTAAGGAAAAGAGCCCAGCATCCTAGCCGAGGCCAGTTCTGCACCCCAAAAATAACTTGGGTCAAAGACCTAGGCTGTTGTAACATGAATTGCCTAGCTTGGGAGAAAGCTGAGAAACTTGGATTTCCAGTCCCAAAGGAAACCATCATCAGAGGGGAGGGAGAAAAAAAAAGAGCAATAGAGGCAGAGGTAATTGGCTAAGTAGATTGAGAGCCAGGCCTAGAAGCAGGAGGTCCTGGGTTCTAATCTGACCTCAGACACTTCCTAGCTGTGTTATCTTGAGTAAGTCACTTAACCCCCAAGTGGTTGAAAAGAGAAATGAGAATTATGAAAGTAGCATTTGTGACCTGGATAAAATTTAAAAATATATATATATATATATATATATATATATATTGAGCAGAAGAGAAAATCTGGAATCTGTGATATCACATCTCACTAAATAAATGAGAGAGAAAACAAGGGAGTAGGAAGGCAAATACATCAGTGTTGAAGAATATCATAGAAGAAGAGAAGCTTTTTTTAAAATCTCTATCCAAGCAAAACATACTGATTTCAAAGACAAGATACATAGAGACAACCTATAGACAACCTAAAAGAATGTAGCAAAAAAAAAAATTAACACTATTTAAAAAAAAAGAAATACATGAATACTTCCCAGAACTTCCAAAAATGAGAAATAAAATACCAATTGAAAGAATTCATAGATCACAAAAAAAGCCTAAGGCTACAAAGTCAAAGATATCTAGTAGTTTAATATAACAATTGAACTCAGAAACAACAAATTTTACAAGTGACCAGGAGAAAGACCTTCAAATACAAAGAAAGGGAAATTCAAATAATGCAAAACTCTTCTGTACCCATCAGAAAACACAGAAGAGAATGGAATCATGTGTTACAAAGATCAGTGGAGCTCAATTACAGCCCAGGGTGACCTACTCTTCAAAGCTGAGTTTAACCATAAATGGGAAAGATGGATAGTCAATATTAAATATGCATTTGAAACATTCATAGAAAGAAAATGAAACTCGAAGCAACTGCTTGCTTCTCAAATGCCCCAGAACAAATTCAGGAACCAAGGATAACAGCAACAGGATGCCAGCAGGGAGACAAGGTAAGAGCCAAAGGTACAGACAGAAGAGAGGTAGAAGTAACCATATTGGAATCAGGCATGTGTCATTATGGAAAGAACCTGTTGACACTCTGCCTACAAGGGAATCAGTGTATTTTTGTTTGTTCATGGAACTACATTACAAAATGGAAGGATGAATGAAAGCAAGGAGTAGAGAAAAAGAAGATAAAGAGGAGTGTGTGATGTCCCCAGGTCCTAATGAAGCCTATCAGTGAGGGGAAGGTGACCCCTGTGGTCTGTCAGAAAAAGAAGAGCCTATGTAATGGAGTGGATGGGGAAGAGAAAGGAAGGGTTGAAAGGGGAGAGAAAAAGGAAGGCTTTGCTTTGGTGATGGAAAGGAGTTCCATTGGGGAATTCTCCTATTGATAAAGAGAGATGTTCTGGGAAGGTAGATAAAGACCACTCCTCCTGTCAGGGAGAGTAGGAGACTAGAACTTCAAGTGGCAACTAATACCTTAGGGGGAGTGGGAGAGCATGGATTCAAAGATGAGATTTTGAAAGAACCAAGGGGAAAATATAGAGTGGCCTACATACTCAGGGATATGGTAGGGGGAAAAGGGGTCCTACTATAGGGTAGTGCCCTCTCTGTCATCTGAAGGAATTGATATTATTCTTGGAGTGAGGTATAATAGAAAAGGGGAAACCATAGGACAAGCTTTACAAGACTGACTAGATGGATAGTTGAAGGTTTTGACTTCATAAGGAATTCAGAGAAAAGAAAGGGACTAGATAATTAATAATAGAGGTCATGGGGGGCAGCTGGATAGCTCAGTGGATTGAGAACCAGGCCTAGAGACTGGAGGTCCTAGGTTCAAACCTAAGACCTCCCGTCTCTAGGCCTATCAACACACTGAGCTACCCAGCTGCCCCTGGAAGGTAAGGGTTTTTAAATAAAAAATAATAATAATAGAGGTCATGAACCGAAGAATAAAAATCTAGAGCAAACAGAAAGGGTAGATAATGAAAAGAATAAGACAGTCCTTTTGGGATAATGACATAAAACATGAAATTAAAAAGTCTAATTAATAGAACTAAATAAAGGTGAGAAGGGGAAGGGAGAATCTACTTGACTGAGAAGGGGAAAGAGAGGATGAATTAAATACCACATAAAAGCAAGAAATCAAAAGGAATTCATAAGAAAAACTCCAAAAGGAAAGAGATAACAAGTAGAAGGGTAGATTGGAGTGGAGGGGAAGAGAGTCAGTTAGAACAGGGCTACCTTAAAAAAGATTAAGGTAAGGTAGTTAAAGAGATACATCTCTTTATAGTACTGTGTTTACAGCAGAAGTGGGCAAAGAATCCCATAATAGAGATGAATGGAGAAAAATGTAAACTAAAACATAATTGTAAATGTGAATAGATTAAACAATCAAAAAAAAATAAAAGGATTGACAGAATGTAAAGAAAACAAAACCTTACAAGACTGAAAAAAAAATTTTTTAAAGCAATGACATGCCCAAAATAAAACTGAAGAGGTGAGGGGAAAACTTTACTATGCATCAAGCAAATCCCAAAAAAGCAGGAGTTGTAATCATGCTATCTCATGAATTAAAAACAAACATGTAAAAAATAAAAAGGGATAAATAAGGAAAAACATTATGCTGAAAGGAACCACAGACAAAAAATTTGTATCTGTAATAAACATACATCCCCTCCCTTCCTCCAAAAGATATATATGCATATAGAACTATGTCTATTTATCAGTTCTTTCTCTGAAGGTGGATATACAAAAGCCATTCTTCAAACAATATTTCTGTTGTTGTACATAATGTTTGCTTGGTTCTGTTTGCTCTCCTCTTCACAATTTCATGTAGGTCTTTCCTTGTTGTTTTCTCATTAACTTGCTTGTCATTCCTTATGGCACTGTAGTATTCCACCACCATCATATACCATGACTTCTTTAGCTGTTCTCCAATTAATGGGGCCCCTCAATGGCAAGCTCCTCATTCTTAAAGGGGTGAGGAAGGTGGAGGCTGAAAAGGGAATCGTTTCCTTAAGTTTACACAGTAAAGCAGAACACAATGGGACTACAACATGGATATCCTGACTCCCACCCTGGTGCACTGTCCACAGCAACCTATGCCTTCCCAATAATGTCAAAGACTGTGACTTATATTTTAGATATAAAGTTTTAGAAGAGTGCTAAATATTCACTGAGAGGCAGTGTATAACAAGAGATGGCTCAGACTCAGAACGACCTGCAGTTGAGTTCCATCTCTGATACATGTTGAATGTGGAACCCTAAGCAAATAACAATCTCTTAGCACTCCCTAAGACTTTAAATCACAGAGCAGGTGCCAATCTGCAGTATGGAAGGAATGTCTTCACCTGGAGTTCCCTACAACAAAGAAATCACAGACAATTAAAAAAAATACACATTCCATAAATACTAATCAAATTGAATAGAATTGCTAGCAGAACTCAGTTTGGCCCTTGGGATGTCAGTACTGAGGTTGAGTCTAGCACACAGAATCTTTTTTTATCAATCAATCTATACGCATCAATTAAGACCTACTATGTGCCAAGCACTGTGCTAAGTGCTTTATGCAGGGGAGAAGATCCAGCTCACAAACTCCTCATGCTTCTTCCACCCTTGAGCTCTTAGGTCAGTGATGGTGAACCTATGGCACAGGTACCAAAGATGACACAAAGAGCACACACCCCACCCCCCAGAGTTTATTACTAGAAAGGCAGAGGGACTTGGGCAGAGCTGTGCCCTTCTCCCCCTCCACCATTACTGAAGACATTTTTTCACATCCCCAGTCCCTCTGCCCAGCAGCCCAATGGAAGTTGGGGGAGGAAGGGGGAAGGGGGAAGGTGGGTAGCTCACAGGTGGTAAAGCTGGAGGGGAGCAGAGCACTCGGACCACTCCTTTCCCCCTCTGCACCTGCACTGAGGACATTTCTTACATGACCCACCCCTCTGCCCACCATCCCAAAGGGAGCCTTTCTTCCCTCCCCTGTATGGGGTAAGGGGAGGGGGCATAGCATGTGGACTGGGGGGGGAGTGGGGAGTGCCAACACTTTATCTCTAAAAGGTTCACCATCACAGGACCAAGGCTAGTTCACAGCATTAAGGGATGCTTCAGAGTTTATAGAAGTGTATAGAAACTTTTCTCATTCACTTTTCTCACCTACCCTAATTTATATATTAACTATTCCTGCTTTGTAATGTGTGCAGAAGGGATTAGGGAGGTGAGAATGAGATAATTTTGAATCAAGAGTGTGGTCTGGCTCAGAGCCAAAGATGTTTTAAGACCCCGGAGACCCACAAACATCCAGATATGTGCCCCCCCCAGTCTTTTCAAGAAAAAAAAGGGGGGGTGGAGAAGAGAAAGAAGATCAATCTCCCCCAGCCATCCCTGTCCTTTGTGGAAAAGCTTAGGCAAAGCCCAGAGGTTTCTTTCCATGAATCATAAAGCTCCCTTTAGGGCATGACAAACAACAGTAAATGGAAATGTTGATTACATATTCAGGAAAAAAATCCATCCTTCACAACTGGCTGGTGGCCAAAGGCTCATTACTTTCTTTTAAGCCAGGGCTCTTTAACCTAAGGGCTGTGTACTTGAGGATTTTCTTTTTAAATGATCTTTAAATATTTTATATGGATATTTTGATGTTTATAGGCTATGTGTTAATCTGGCGTTCTTTATAATCTATTTCATTTCATGCACGGAAAAGGATTATTCCAGGAAGTTTTAAACTTCACCATACTACCCAAGGCGTTCTTCTAGGTTCTTCTCCATCCCTCTTTAGAGCATTCATTTTACCAATGAATAATTACAGAACGTTACTCCCCCAGGTTCAAAGAATTGTCTAAGAGGCAGACCAGAACACAAGCCTCTTGATAGGAACAGTTCTCCAGCCCACGGTCTTTCTACCACACATTAAAACTAGAATTTAGGCAGCCCGTGGGCTAGCGAGCTGGCCTCGGAGTCAGAACTACCTGAGTTCCAATCACGCCAGACACTAACTGACTGACGCGGAGCGAGGCGTCTAACACCAATCCCCAGCCTGCAAAAGGAGAGTACTAACAGCCGACCTCCCGAAGTGTGTACAAATGTAAAACATTTTGTAAAGTCTTTCCTCCAAGTAGAAGCTACTGAAAAGCCGGTAGAGCCTCCTACGTGGGGAAGGGGGGGGGGGGGGGGGGAGGGCGGGAGGTGATTCACATTGTCACGTAGAAGTCTTTACCACAACTCTGTGAGTGAGGCAGTACAGGCACCATTATCTTATCCCCATTTTACAAGGAGGGAGGGAGGGAGGAGGGAGAGAGGGAAGGAAGGAGGCAGGAAGGCACAAAGGAAAACAGATTTATTAAGTGCCTTGTAAAGCAACTAAGACCAACAAAGATGAAGGGTTTTGCTTCATTTCAAAGAGAAAGCTGGAGTGAAGGGATGAAGGAAGGAGAGAGGAAGGGAGTAGGAGGGAGAGAGGGAAAGAAGGAGGGCAGGAAGGAAGGCAGGAAGGAATGAAGGAACTCAGGAAGAAAAGAAAGCAGGTTTATTAAGTGCCTTCTGTGTGCCAGACACTGTGCTAAGCACTTTATAAATAGTCTCTTGTGATCCATATAACAATTCTGTGCCATTATTATCCCTTTTTTACAATTGAAGAGAGTGAGGCAGACATAGGTTTAATGACTTGCCCAGGGTCACACAGCTAGAAGCATCTGAGGTCATATTTGAACTTGGACTCCAAGTCCATTGGTCCTGTTCTCTTTCCCCATCTTGACTGAGCTCTATTAGTCTGCCACCTTCCATGGTGTGGAAATAATGGACTATCTGCATTCTGAAGCAGGACCACAGGACAGCCAATGCCAGACAAACATGAACCTCACAACTTTGCTTCCAAACTTCAGGAAGTTGGCATAGTTTGAGCTTGCCTTGGTGAGTTTCTCAATATGTTTTTAAAATTCCTTTAAGATGATTCTATTACAAAAATGAATAATTTGGAAATGGATTTTGAGTGATCATACCTGTATAAACTGGTGGAATTGCTGGTCAGCTCTAGGAGGGGGGAGGGAAGAGGGAAGGGAGATAACATGAATCATGGAACCATGGAAAATTTTTTTTAAATAAAATTATATTTTTAAAATTCCTTTAAAAATAAATCTACCCAATATTGCCCTTAAAAAAAAAAAAGCCATGTAGCTACCTCAAATAATCCCTTTCTATGAGACTTGAATCTAAACCTTCAAAATCCAAGTCCCAGGGTCTGATACATCCTACCAGCTATCCCTGGAGAGTTAACTGGCTTCCCTAACTGTCCCTAAATTCAGCAGCAGAAGCAGGACTGGAACCCAAACCTTCTGACAGGATAATTCACAGTTCCATTAGAGCAGGATAAAATCAAAGGTTGCAATTGCCAAGTGGACCAATTAGCTTTGCTCAGTTCCTAACCACTGTTTTTCAAATGCATGTTGTTAGTTCAATTGCCATGTGGGCCAATTAACCTTGCTCAGTTGCTAACAGTTGTTTTGTAAGGACGTGCTGCTCATCTCTGTGCTAGGCGAGAAAATGCGGCTACATGGTCAGATTCGTCTAAAACCTCTCCCTCCCTGAGAGAAAAAAAATAACGGTTTTACTGTTCGTGAATCAGAAATGTTACCTTCTTAGGAGAGGGCAGCAATCAAGTCAGCTTGGAAAGGAGGCTATTGTTACAGTTTGAGCTGTAAGGAAGAATCACTGATGATGGGCATTGATTAGCAATGGAATAGTACAGTTTGTGCAATGACTTTGCCTAGAGGTTTTTAGGAACAGGGCAGACCCACTGATCTGAATTGGCCTGGAGAGTTTCCTGATGTTCCTCCTGCAGATGGAGGCTTGGAAACTAAGCTTCAAATGCTTGAAAGGATCATTTCTAACTAGAGCGATAGGTCAGAGCATTTCTCATTTTGTGATGATGTCCATAGTTTTACAGATGAGGAAACCAAGTGACATGGGCATTGTACCCCCAGAAACCAGGGCAACAGTGAAATTCCTTTTCTCCCTTACATCCTCATGACTCTGAGCCTAAAACATCTGATGATCCCTATAGGACCCTGAGATGATTGTCCTCCTTTGATCCTCCTTTAGATTTAAGATGGACAGAGAGATGCACCTCCAGGCTACACCTTGATTCTATCAGGCTACATCTCAGACATCTGTCTGTTCCCTAAAACTAAGGAATCTTTATGAGGGTCATTCCCTATGTCTCCAGGCAGACCCCAGTCAGATGACCACCCCACCCCACCAAATGCCTGAGTGACTACCACTCTAGAGTCACGTCCACACTATGACACAGCATTTGTTACAAGTGTATAAAATCTCCAGAATTGATGGGTTCTGGGAGCAGCCTTCCATCTTGCTGTTCCACCTGTACCATCCTCCCGGACATTTTCAACATTACTTTCTAAATTAATAAATTTCTCTCTTTATTTTTAAGCTAAGTTTTGGAGTCTTGCATTCTTACAAAAGGTATCCTTCCCGAACCCCAGTGGTGCACCTCTTCACCCCCACAACACAAAAAAGTGCCCAAGAACTGAAGCAGTTTACCCATAAGTAGCATGGCCAGGATGTCAAAACAGGTCCTCCATCCCTCCTAACAATAGTTCTGCTCTCCTGGGCTGCCTTTCGGAGCCATGAGTTGTGATTGCAAAATCCAAAATTTGAAAATTAGAGATCACATCTCTGGAAACTATTTAATTAGCTGATGATATTATAAGTATACATTATGCTTACTAAAGTTTTTTAATTAAATGAAATAAATTCACAGGACCATTTCCTCTCAACTCAACACTAACCAAAGAAGTTTATATTTTGAGCCAATCATATCAGCTCCTACAGTATGTAGTTTTGCCTCTCTCTGAACTTCAGTACTTTACTGTGCAACTGAATAACTAAATTCAACAAATGTTTATTAAGAATCCACTGAAGGCAAGGAATTATATCAACCATTAGATAGGGCAGTTGGAAGAGTGCTGGGTCTAAAACAAGATGAGTTCAAATCCTGCCTCAGGTAGTTACTAGCCATGAAACTCTAAGCAAAGTCACTTAACCTCTCCCTGTCTCCGTTTCCACATATATAAAATGGGGACGATAATATCCTCTACCTCCCAGGAATGTTGTGAGGATCACATGCTTCAATATTTAGCACAATGCCTGGCATATAGTAGGCATTCAATAAATGCTTGCTCCCTTATTCTTGAGGCTATTGAGAAACACTGAAAGTTTCTGACTTAGTAACATAGTCAAATCTGCATTTTAATAACATCATTTTGATAGCAGTGTAGAGGATGGATTGGTAAGAGAAGAAACTGGAAGCAGGGAAATGATTGGGATAGTTATTGAAACAGTCCAAGCAAAAGGTGTTGAGGGCTTGATTGAATAAAGATTATGTGTGTGTGTGAAAACAATGGGTAGATTGTGGCTGATGTATAGAGAGAATCAACAAAAAGTGTTATCTATTTGTATATAGGATTTGAAGATGAGAGTAGAACTTTAAGGTGGTGAACCTACAGGATTAGAAGGAAGATGCTTCCCTCAACAGAAATAGGGAAGTTGAAATGGGGGAATGAATTTGGGAAGAATGTAAATAGTTCTGTTTGGGGCATGTTGAGTTCAATGTCCCTATCAGATATTCAAGCAGAGATATTCAGCAGGTAATTGTCATTCTTTGACTATGGCAATACACAAAACAAAAAAAGATATAGATAGACTTTGTTGTCATTCAGTAATTCAGTCATGTCCACTCTTTGTGACCCTTTGGACAAACAGCATGCCAACCTCTCCAATATCTCCTGAAGTCTGACCAAGCTCATGTTCATTGCTTCTGTGATACCATCAAACTCTCTCATTCTCTGCTGTTCCCTTCTCTTTTTACTTTCAATCTTTCCCAACATCATAGTCTTTTCCAATAAGGATAGATAGATAGATAGAAAGAAAGATAGACAGATAGATAGATAGATAGATAGATAGATAGATAGATAGATAGATAGATAGATAGATAGATAGATAGATAGATAGATAATGTCTACCAATCCTCTTCAATCGCCTTCTGATTCAAGACTGTGGTACACTGGTAGGGAAAGGACATAGATTATTAAGATTTATAGTTTTTAGACATCAAGTACTGAATGATGTTGCTCAAAAAGGGAATCACAAGAAAACCAAGGAGAAAAAAATGATCATGAAGGAAAAGAAAATGAGAATCTTCAACCTTTCCATATAAGTCACAAGTTCTGGGAAAGTTCCTAAAAATCTATATAATGATATTATGTATGGTCCATTGCATCAAATACATTATGGTAGAGAAAACAATGAACTGAGAGTTAGAAAATCTGGGTTTTAGTCCCAGATCTAACACTAGTGAGCTCTGTGATCATGGGCAAATCCCTTTGACTCTCGAAACCTCCATTTCCTTATCTATAAAATGAAAGGCATGAACTTGATGAACTATCAGGCCCCTTCCAACTCTAAGATATCATGAAATTGATGGTTTAGAATCTTAGACAATTGCAATAGCATCTATTCCATAATCCAGAAAGAGAAAATGGGCACTGAAGTTGTCTTACTTTTGGTGCTTATGTTCACAAAAGAAGTAACAAACTTGCATCTCTAGGAAAGATAAAGGCAGTAATAGAATAGAAAATACAATATATTTGATAAATATATCAAATATTTGATATTCTTCTTTACAAAAATAAAACTTTCTCTTTAAGGAGAATTATAATTCTATCACTTATAAGGAATAAGGACATAATAAAATTCTCAAGTAATGGAATCCCTGGAATTTCTTCCCAGTTGTTCCTCACAATGGGCAATGGACAAGTTGCTCCCTTTTACAAAACTCCTAAGAATGTCTAGAGGAAATAATTATACATAAAGTATATTTCAGAGAAAAGAGAAGTGAGAGACCTACACATGTCTAAACAAATGGTCATTCAAAAATAAGGAGTCAAAGAGAGCTATAGACTAATAAAGGTAGACAAAGAGGAAGTGAATATTCTGTCAAGCAAAAGTTATCAAACAAGTTGTGTGAGAAGATACCAGAGAATGGCTAGTATTGTCAAAGTTACTCTTGTCCCATCAATAACCAAACATATAAAGAATGAATGTAATATTGATGAGTGGTCAAAGGATATGAAAAGACAGTTTTCAGAAGAAGAAATCAAAGCTAACTGTATTCACATGAAAAAATGCTCTAAATAATGATTGATTAGAGAAATGCAAATTAAAACAACTCTGGGGTATCACCTCATACCTATCACATTTGTTAATATAATAGAAAAGGAAAATGATAAATGTTGAAGGAGGTGTGGAGATATTGATACACTAATGCACTGTTGGTGGAGTTGTGAACTTGTCCAATCATTCTAAAGAACAATTTTGAACTAGGTCCAAAAACTAAAAACTGTGTATACTCTTTCAAAAATACCACTACTCTGTATCCCAAGGAGATTTTTTTAAAAAAGAAAAGGATCTATGTGTACAAAAATATTAATAGCTCTTTTGTGATGGCAAAGAATTGGAAATTGAGGAGATGCCTATCAACTGGGGAATGGCTGAACAAATTGTGGTTTATGACTCTAATGGAATACTATTGTACTATAAGAAATCATGAGTAGTATGCTTTCAGAAAAACCTGGTAAGTCTTCCATGAACTGATGCAAAGTAAAATGAGCAGAACCAGGAGAACATGGTACACAGTAACAGCAAAATTGTATGATCAATTGTGAATGACTTAATTATTCTCAACCATATAATGATCCAAGATAATTCCAAAGGACTTATGATGAAAAAATGTATCTACCTTCAGAGAAAGGATCAATGAAGCCTGAATGCAGATCAAAGCATGCTTTTTTTTAACTTACTTTATTTCTCTTGAGTTTTTTCACCTATTTTCTTTTCAATGCAGCTAATATTGAAATATATTTTGCATTACTGCATATGAATAACCTACATCAAATTGTTTGCTTTCTCAGGAGGAATGAAAAAAAGGTAGGGAGAGAGAGAATTTAGAACTCAAAAAAAAATTTTAATGAATGTATATGTAATTGAGAAAAAATAGTTTTTTAAAAAGAAAATATATTACTTATCAAAAAATATATAATAAATAAGTGTCCAGAAAACTTGAATATGATTTTATATTATTTTCTGACCCCAAGCCTCTTTTTTCTCAGGAGGGCATAGAAATCTAAATGGTCAGTTACCTACACCTCCTGTTATGCCATCAATTACTAAGATTATAGGATTAAGAGCTGGGAAAAAACTTGGAGATCATCCAGTTCATCCTCCTTATTTTACAAATAAGAAAACTGAAGCTGAGAGAAGTTATATCATGTATTCAAATCATGTAAGTAATAAGTAATAGAACCAGGATTCAATCCTGACTCAAAATTCAGAGCTCAAAATTCATCTCACATTACCTCTTAATTTGGGTTTTCAGGACTATAAAAAATAGAAAATGAGTTAAAGATGTTTTTCCTTTTTGGTAAAATTATCCCTTAGCCTAACCAAGAAGGTATTATAAACCTCAAGTCAAATATTGAAATTTATGTATTAAAGAGAGCCATCCAGTGGTCTCTCTGAGGGTCCGAGGTTACTCCATCTAGATGTGTCGATTTGGTAGAGTAATGGAGATGAGAGACACTGTGGGCTAAGGCCCACATGCATAGGCATCACACAGTGTTCTGCCATACCACAGAGGTTTGTTAATTATATAGGCTGGTGATTACATACTTCTTTGGCATACAATCAATTTTCTACATATGTGTTTCCATAGTACTTAACAGACGTGTGTAGCCTAAGGTGAGAGTTAACAAAACATTTGTTGCTATAGATGAATGACATAGACAGGGTGATCTAGAGGTTAGTTCTCCCTGACCTAGGAGAATCATTGTTGCTTTTGGTGAGCTTTCATAATCAATCACAATTACTTAGGAGACGGGTAACAAAATATTTCATAGCTAGGTACAAGGTAAGAGGGCAATTTAATGACAGACCAGATTTGGGGTTTTCCTCAGTTTACAAGTTCTATTTTTCTTGTGTTACTTTAAAGCACCTGGCAATGTTGCCTGGTTTCTGTCCATAAACAGAATTCAGTGGAGTGTGTCTTGAAGGTGATTTATGTTCTTGGCTTGCCTGGCTTGTAATGGGAATGAATGTAACTGTGGAGAAGGTCAGGAGGGGGCAATGGGTAGCGATCGTTGGGCTTTAATTCTGTAAATACAATCTTGGCATAACATATTGACACTATAAGTATTTGCTCTCATATTATTTCTCCTATATTGGGGAGAGAATAATAATCATAACAAGTCCATTAATTAGGAAAGTTGGAGAGAGAGAAGTCACAGAGGGGGGTCAATGAGGAGCTTTGTTGGAGGGGGGGAACTGCCTTGCAGTTCCCAGCTCCAAAACTGTGACCTTGTCAGCCAGTCAGGGTCTGTTGGCTTCTCACAACCTATAACATGTAAATGTAGGCTTTTTAGTGATGAACTTTCTGTAACTAGAGATTTATGAGTACAGACTGAATGGCTATTCAACAGAGAATAGGAATTTCAGTGTAGGCATGAGTTGGTTGATCATTGAAATCATAGACCACAGAATCATATAACTAAATGAGAGAGACACCTCATTTTACAGATGAGACCACAAAAACCCAGAGAAGTTAAATAAATTGTTCAATATAGCACAGGTAGTAAGCATTAGAGGTGGGATTTGAACCATGGTCCTCTGACTCAAGAATCAAGGCCCTCTCCACTATGCCATTTTCTTTCTCAACTCTGGGAAATCCCTTCCAATTCTAAAATTTAATGATTTAGTTGAGCAAAAATCAACAGTCTAAAAAGGGTTATTTTAACATGCAAACCCATGGATTTCCAACTGTCTACATGGGGCAGGTAGGTGGTAGTTCATATTTGGCCTCAGACATTTATTAGCTGTGATTTTGTGCAAATCATTTAACTCTGTTTACCTCAGTTTCCTCATCTGTGAAATGAACTGAGAAGAAAATGTCAAATCACTCCAGTATTTTTGCCAAGAAAACCCCAAATGGGGTCAGGAAGAGTCAGAAACAATTGAAAAACAACAAATGATTAAGAAGTTTTGCCTTACATTGAACTGAAACTTACTTCTGTGTAACTTTCACTCATTCTTTTCCTTACTTTGTCTAAATTTGACAAGTATAAGCTCTCTAAGACAAGATAGACCTCAAAAATGAAGTATTTGAAGGACTACAGGCAGGAGTGTCCTGTTTATCCTTGGAAGGCAGGATTGGGAGTAATAGAAGAGTGTTGCTAAAAGGCAGGTTTTAAATCAAGCCAGCAAAGAAAAACTTCTCTGAAGGGAACAAGGCTCCCTCTCTCTAGACATCTTCCAATTATGCTACATGCTGTAGATTCTCATTCAGATATAGTTTGGACTAAATGGCCTTTGAGGTCTCTTCCAATCCTGAAATTTCTGTGAATTGTTTCATTAACGAGCATATGAGATTGAATTACACATTAATTCTTAATAAAGAATAAAATAGAAATAATGGGAAAACTGTGAGATGCTTCATCTTGTTCTTTTCATAACGAAAATGTGGAACAATTTCCTGGCGCTTAACTAAAACAAAAGAGGTGATCATTTAATCTGGCTTTCCTTGTCTAGAGTATTACAAGAAATTAGAATTCTATTTCCCATAAGAACTGAAACCCATTACATAAGGTGACTCATGAATACCACCAAAGTCATTTCTGAAATTTTAAAAAAGGATTTTGTAGTTGTGTCTCAGAAAGACAGTTTGTAATCTATGAGGGCAAGTTTCTTGTTGTTCAGCTGTTTCAGTCCTGATAGACTCTTCATGATCCCATTTGGAGTTTTCTTGACAAAAATGCTGGAGTAATTTGCCTTTTCCTTCTCTAGCTCATTTTACAGGTAAGAAAACTGAGGCAAAGTTAAATGATTTGCTCAGGGACACACAGTGTCTGAAGCCAAATTTTAACTCAGGAAGACAAGTCTTATTGACTCCAGATCTGACTATCTACTGCACCAACTAGCTGTCCCATGAAGGTAAGTTATTTCTCAATTATTATTTAAATAAAAAACTAAAAGATAGTAAGTCTCAGAGTTAGAAGGATTTCTAAAGATCATGAATTCTCAAAATGTCCCCTACAGCTAGAAGTCACACCCATCCTTATTTTGAAGTCAGAATGATGTTGGAAAAGAGAGACTTACTCCAAATTGATAAGAAACAAAATTTTATCAGAAGATAGCAGGGCTTAGTAAAACTTGAAAAAAATATTTAATTTCCTCCATCTTTGTAGGGCTCCTTTCACTCTGCCTGCCCTTTCCTCACCCAAATGGGAGTGGCAGAGTTTTGGTAATGAATCAAAAGAAAAGTGGGTGACAGGAAGTGTAATGAGTCAGGACAGGAAAGGGATGCTTAGGTGAAGGTTAAAGGGAAATACCAGGGCAGCATGGTGGCATCATGCTGCTCCTCTTGCTGAAGCAATGAACTAACTTGAGATAGAAGAGAGGTCCCTACCAGTGATGGGATGGCCAGGACCAATAAACGAGAAGAATGGGGATTGATAAAAAGCCATTAAATGTGGCTCCTAAGCTTACTAGTAACTTTGGAGAAAGACTTTCAGTTGAATGAAAAGTCAGAAGCCAGAAAACATAGAGTTAAGAAGAAAGTGAAAGAAAAAAATGGGGGAGGCCAAAGGAATGTTTGTGGTCATCAAAGAAATAGTCAAAAGAGAAAGAAATTGGAGATTAGAGAGAGAATAGAGATAATATCAGAAGGAATTTGCTGGAAATCATGGGTTGGAATGGGATTGTGTATGCATATAGAAAGCTTGTCTTAGCAAGAAAGGCTACCTCTTTCTATATGACAGAGGTAGAGGAGGAAATTGAGGGAATTTGGGCAGCAAGTGATTAATTGTGGGTATTAAGTGAACCACATTGACTCCATCTTGTGACTCAATTCTGGAGCTAGCTCAGTTGCCTTTCTATTCAATTATGGATCTAGTCTAATTTATATTTTGTGAGAAAATTTTATTCAATTGTAGGAATTGGGAGACAATTTTACTAGATTGTTTGAACCAAGCCTTGAATAGCTGGGAAACTGTGTGCTGCTTAGAACTCTTAACTAAGTATCTAGGTTATGCTGACCAGAAACCCAGTCAGATCCAGAGACTGAAGCAAGGAGTTTTTTCACAACTCTATATATCAAGCAACTCTTATGTCTTATCTGAAAACTGGTCATACTAGCCAATCAGTTATTGTTCCCATGTCCCTTTGATTACTCAGACACATGGGAAGAGAGGAAGATACCTCTTTTTCTAAATTCAGGGAACTGTATTTGTTTGGTCTCCTTCCTTAATCTTTCTTCTAATTAGAAATCAGATTACTTAATGTTATATTGCTTTCTTTTAATTAACTGGCCTTATTTATTGTTTTTACTGTATAAATGTCTGTCTACTATATTTGGGGTCCAGTCCTAAGCTGAGGAAGGGACCTGGTCCCAATTAGTTAGGCAACTGCCATACACTGCTTAATACATCAATATGCTTGGAAGATCGAACTTTGTTTCCTTGGTCATTTCATCTTTCACCCACTTCAGACAGCTACTGAGTGACACAAAGCAAGGAAGAAGAAAGAAGAAGGTCTCAAAGAATGGCTCAATTTGAGAAAGTGAGTAAATGGATAGCTATGGAAGATTTGAGGAGGAATTAAAAAAAGCTTAGAAAATCTGCTGTTGTGAATAGGATAATGATTCAGTTAAGGGGTATATAAGTATTGCCTTGCTGTAGTGTCTGATTGGGATTATATAGCATTATTATTCAGTGAACCCAGTCAACATAGTTTCATGATTTTCTTCAGCTCCATTCTATAGTACAAGAATGGAAAGGAAGGAAGCAGATGGTGAGAGTAATTCAAGTTTGGAGCATGGAAGAGCATGACAGGATGAGAGTAAGGGACTCAGGAGTAGAGAACAAGAGTTAAACTGGTTCACTAAGAAGTCAAGATGGAGAAGCAGGACAGTAAAGTCACTGCATTGATGATAGCCTAGGAAAGAACCGAGGGTAGAGGATCTGGAGGTCATAGTAAGAAGGAAGAACAGGGTTAGGCATTGTAATAATAAGAAGAATTAATATTTATATAATGCTTTTAGGTTTACAAAGTGATTTACAAATATTACATTTGGTCCTAACAACAAAACCGGCAGATAGCTGCCATTATTATCATGTCCACTTTACGGATAAGGAAACTATGGTAGAAATATTAGCTGACATAGTCAGCAAGTAAGCATCTAAGGTAGGATTTAAATTCATGTTTTCTTGCCTCTAGGTATAGCATTCTATCTATTTTCCCTCCTAATACCCTCTATGTGTCGGAAAGATATAATGATAAAAGATTCAAATTAGATAAAGGAATTTCAGAATTAATATACATGGAAAAGGAAAACGTGTTGATGCCAGCAAGTTCAAGGGTGTGACCCTCTCTGTGTGTAGCTGAGGTTGGGTAGAAGAGTAGACCATAGCAAATGAGTAAATTGAAGAAGTGAGAAGTCAGGGAATCTGAGGGAGTATCATTATATATGTTGGAGTCCCCAGTAAGAGCACAGAATTTGTAAAGGAGAGAAAGACTGTGAAATTGATACTGAACTCGTTGATGAAGAAAGGATAGGATCATTGGGGTTGGTAGATAATTATTATCATAGTTTTGATTGGGTGATCAACATGATTTGAATAATCCTCAAAAGAGGGGACATTACCAAGTGGTCATGATGATGGCAATAAGAGTCTGGAAGTGGGAATCAAGGAGTTTTCTGTCTCCCCCACCATGACCAGTGACAATGAGCAAAACAACAACAACAAAAAAACATTGCTGGAAAAGATGCCTAGGGATGTTGTGACATCAGGAAGAAGTCAAGACTCAGCAACCACAAAAAGATAAAAGAAGTCAGAATGGAAAAGGCATAAGAGTAAATCAAGTTTCTTAACCATGAAGCATGCACTCCAGAGAGAATATAGAAAGGAGGAGTTGGATCTGAAATGGAGCATTGAGGAATGGAGGAAGGGAGGTAGGGAACAGGTGGGAGACAGGAAATGGAAATAGATTTGTAAACAGTAGGCCAAAGCTCAGAATTCTTGAAATGGAAGGGTTTTATGGGGTCTGATAACTATTGGAGAATGATTTCAGACAAATTATCAGTGACTGGAATGAAATCTGTCAAGGGAGGGCCTGAGGTGATTAGACTAGTCTTGGCCCTCACCATGACTGGTGGTGATATTAAGTCCTGTGAACCCCAGAAAACCCTCCTTACAACAGGTAGGAGAGAAGAAAGCAGGGGAGTGAGAAGTGGAGAAGAGTCTGGACAAGAGGCAGCAACTGGCAATGTAAGGTGGGTCTGATTTGGGAATGGAGCCCTGGAAAAGTGCATTAGGAGAAGACAGAAGACAGAGACCAAAGACCTGGATCAAGGAATCACACAAAACACCTTGGAAAGACTTAGGATTGAGGAGGCTCCCTACAGGCAGGCTGTTATCTGGCTGATAGACTCTGAATCTGGGATAAAAGACAGAGGGCATAGTCAAGGGACTGACTGAATTACATGGGGGCAACTGGATCAGACTGGCTGAATGACCCAACTATTATTCATGCAAGTTATATTATTATCTTAGAGTAATTGTGCTGCTTCTTTTTCCTTTACTGATTGCTGATTCCTTCTCTCCTGGATCTAAAAGCTGTAAGTAGCAACTGCAAACTGCCCTAGAGTCCTATAACTAAAAGGAGAATTGAGCCCATTGACAGCAAATGGCTTCCATTTTTTCAGTTAAAGTTCTATATGAGGTCAGGTCTTCAGTTTATTGAGTCCAGGAACAGGGTGGTATGGAAAGCTTGAGGAAAGAAAATAAAGTAATATGTAGGATAGGGAATCAATAATAAGGGAGCAACTAGGTGAAATGATAGAGTTCTCAGCTGGGAGTCAGGAAAACCTAAGTTCAAATACAGCCTCAGACACTTACTAGCTATGTGATCCTCAGTCACTTAACTGAATCACATAATCTCCATTTGCCTCAGTTTCTCTTCTATAAAATGAGGATAATGAAAGCACCTACCTCCCAGGGTTGTTGTGGGGATCAAATAAGATAATAATTCTAAGATGTAGTCCTTGGCACATAGTAAATGCTATATAAATGTTAGCTGTTATTTATTAAGGAGGAATAAAAGGGTTATCTAGTTGCATTGACTTCCTCCTGCTCCATTCAGGTACACATGAATTTGAATGGAGGCAGGGTTGGAATTTGGTAAAATATGAGCACAGCAGGAAAATTAAACAAAGTGCCCAAAGGATCTGAGAATGGAAAATGGAAAGAAATGACATTGGCTTGTTCCCAAGGGGTCAAGGCTAAGAAAATGGTGGAAAGTGTCAACTAGAGAAGGGGAAATAACCTGAGAAAGTTTTGAGAGGGATCGTATAAAAGCTGGAGGTCTCAGTAAAAGAAGGAAGACTAGGTGTGAGGAGGAAGGTAGGCATAGAGAGAGAGATGGAATGATAAAAGAGTATGATCAGATGAAAGAGTTTCAGAGTCCTTAATGATGGAAGTGGAATGTTTACAAATGATATAGCAATTGAGGGTGTAACCGTCCTTCTGCGTAAATAAAGTAGAGAACAGAAGTAGACAAGGGAAGTTGAGTAGATTTAGTAACCAAGAGGTTACATTATTTGAGTAGCATCATTATCTATGATGAAATTCTCTTGTAAAAGGAGGTAGAGGAGAATACCCTGAACCTAACACTGAACTCACAAGTAAAGGAGAGAGAATGTCCTGGAGATGGGAAGACAAGAGATAGACAACCGGACCTATATTGGGTAATGAATGTGGACAGCATAGAACCAGTGTGCTGGGGTGGGAAGGCCTCCAAGAAGTTGCAACCAAGACTAGGAAGGATGGCCAGGGATAACATGTCATGGAGAAAGCCAGGTTTCTGTGAATGCCAGAAAAAAAAAGGTAAACATGAGAGGAAGAACTCAAAAAAATGAAGTGGTTTTCCTATTCAGGTTAACTTATTTCAATAAGTACTAATAATTCCAGGCAGCTAGGTGGTTCAATGGATAGAGTGTCAGGTCTAGAGATAGGAAATCCTGGGTTCAAATCTAGCCTCAGATATTACCATGCTTTGTGACCCTGAACAAGTCACTTAACAACACTTGCCTAACCCTTACCTCTCTTAGAGCTAATACTGATAAAAGGTAAGGGTTTGTTTGTTTTTTAATGACATTGTAATATTTCTTGTACTACTTTTTATGGATTTTATGAGAACATTTTATAAAATATTAAGTAGCAGTATCATAGGTTTAGAACTGCAAGGAACCTCAGAATTCACCTAGTCCAGCCCCCTCATTTTCTGATTGAGAGAGATTAAGTGATCTGTCCAAGTAGGTATCAGAAGTAGAATTTAAAACCAAAGCCTGATTCATTCCCCTATTCCATGTGGCCTCCAAGAAATGGATACTATTATTTGTTCTAATACCTTTTTCACTGGAGTCCTGAAGTTTCTTCTGGGGATCAGGAACCATAAACTTGCCTTTTCTTTTCTTTCTTTTTTTTTTTCAACATATCTCCCCATCCTTACCTGTCAAAATGATGTCAATATCCAGAAGAAGAACTGTGGGAGTAGAAACACAGAAGAAAAACATATGATTTATCACTCTTTTATATGGAACATGATTTGGGGTTTTGGTTCCAAAAGATTGCTTTGTTACAAAAATGAATAATATGGAAACGGGTATCAATTGATAACATATGTATTACCCAGTGGAATTGCTTGTCAGCTCTGGGAGAGGGGAGAAAAAAGAAAACAACATGAATTATGGGACCTTGGAAAAATATTTTTAAATAAATAAATATTTTTTTAAAACAAGATAAACGGTTTTTTAAAGGTAATAACAATTAACAATCGAGTAGTGGTTTATGACTTGCATAGCATTTTTCTCAAAACAACTCTCTGAGATGGATAATAATGTTATTATTGTCCCTATTTTACACATAAGGAAACTAAGATCCTAAGGGTTAAATGACTACTTGCCCATGGTCAAACAACTAAGTATCTGAAACAGAACTGAAACCCAATTCTCCTGACTCCTGAGTCTCTATCTACTTTGCCTGCAATGCCCCAAAATAGCTAACCACCCAAAGTGCTCACTGTCCAAGCCCTACACCCTCTGACCAAGACAAACCCAAAAGAGGTCCAGAGTGAAGCTAAGCCATCTCTGACCTCGTGCACAGTCAACATTGTCCACTCTTCGGTGTCCTTGTTGCCTGCAACTCAGGCGTGGAGCTTGCTGCCTAGACACAAGACTTTTCCCAAGTGCATACTCATCATGGGGAAATATGACCACTTCCAGAGGAAAAAGTACCCAGTTCATTACAATATTCTTGTGCAGCAGGAGTCATACTTGTCCCTCTTTCAATCTTCCTCTTTAATAATAGCAACCAACATTTATACTCTAAATCAGCATGCTGTGTCAATATTCTTGTTTTAATCTTCACAAAATCCTTGAGAGGTAGGTGCTATTATGATCCCCATTTTTATAGGTGAGGAAACTGAGGCAGAGAGCAGTTAAATGACTTGCCTCCTGCCATAGCGCTTGAGGCTAGATTTGAACTCAGGTCTTCCTGACTCTAGGTCCAACACAGGGCTACCAAGATGGCATAATGGGACCAGCCTAAACATTTTTGAGGCTCACACTCTCCCAACATTTGTCTAAAGCCTACAGGCAGCTTCAGAATAGAACAGGGTTCTAACAGGGTTCCTCTCAGTATAGGGTTAATGGGAAACACTACAACCCTATAGATTCAAAGGAATCTATGAATTCTTCATTGTGGCAGCCTAATACTAGTAGCAACCAAGTTTCTAGGAATGTGAGCTTAATTCTGTTTTGATTTGCCAAGCAGCCTGGTACAGCCTATCAGCTTGTCCTAGTGAGTTCATCCTATTGGACAGAAAGGAAGACTGTGACTTTGGGGAGTCAATAGAAGGCTAAGAAGAAATTCGAAGTTAGATGTATCTCCTGATTTAAGTGGTATTCAGTGAGAATCACCTACAAAGCCTTCCCCACAAGTGAATACATGTCCTCATGGTTGGAAAAGCTACACAAAGGTCTTCCCCACCCAGTAAGTCTTTAACCCATATCACTTGGTTGCAACCTTTCTTAAAATTCCACCCGCGGTTTTTTAAGATGCAATTCTCCTAAGAGGGATCAGATGGTAAACTTTTAATAGTCCTCAGCCCAGAGCATTCTAGAGCCAGAGTTAGGAGGGAACTCACAGGGCATGCAGTCTAACCCACTGGTTTTTAAAGCTTGGGAAGCTGAGGGGGCTTGTTTAGTTTGTTTAGTAGTTTTCAGTCATGTTCCATTCATCGTGATCCTGTTTGGGGTTTTCTTAGCAAAGATACAGAAATGGTTTGCCATTTTCTTTTCCAGCTCCTTGTATAAATGAGAAAACTGAAGCAAACTGTGTTAAGCAACTTACCCAGGATCACACAGCTAGTAAATTATCTGAGGTCAGATTCAAACTCAGGTTTTCCTGACTAGGTACTCTTCTCACTGCCACCTACATGCCCTGAGGAAGAGAGACGATACTATCTCATGGGATCTGCCTGACAATCCAGGGAAGCAGATGCTGTTATTATCCCAACTATTTTAGAGTTGAGGACTTCATCAGAATCACACAGTTAGTAAATGTCCAGAGCAGGATTTGAACTGATGTCTTCTTGATTCCAGGTCCTGTCCCCCATCCCTGAGGCAGCTAAGGTGGTCCAATGGATAGAGAGTCAGATCAAAGCCCTTAGGAAATGTCTCTTGGAATAGGGGAGCCATCTTTCTCCCACCCACTGTACCGCCCTGAGCAAGTATAGTCTACCACTACCCAAGACTCTTCCATTGCCCAAGGCTGTTGGGATCCCTAATGCTGGGATTCAGCCTGCAATTCTCAACAGTGTCCAGAAGATGGCACCAACAGCCCTTCCAAGATTGCTCAGCCTTGTCTAGAGAGGAAAGTCCTGTCTTGCTCTCTGGCGGGCTGATGTCTCTATTCAGTGGCTCCGGCAGATCATTTTTCCCCTCCGAAGGTACTTGGAAGAAAAGCTTCCAGAGCTCCTTTGTCCAGACCAGAACTGTGTGCAGCTCTGAAGTGCAGTACATCACTCATCTGCCCAACCTGTCAGAAGCACATTTTCCCCCTCAGAGAGAAGCGAAGACCCATGACACCATCGGAGCAAAGCAGGTCTTCCTTCTTCTCCTATTCGCTCCTCATGGTCCTCCTCCCCATACACACACTATCCCCAGATCAGAGACCAGCAGGAAAAACTACTAATCACAGGCACCTTCCTGAAATAGGGAGGAGAGAGAAGATTAAATAGTATTAGATAGATAAGGGTTAGATAAATTATAAAATTATAAATACATATAAAATTATAAAAGACACATCTATATTAGATAGATGACAAGCCAGAGAGAGCTGGTAAGACAGAGACGGTTAGGTAGATCATTAGATAAATGATGAGAGAGATGATTAGATAGTAGATGTTAAAATAGTAATGATTAGACAGATGGGGGGGTTAGGTAGATCGGTAGGTAGGCAGATAATTAGGTAAATGATAAGATAGAGATAAGATGGATAAAATAAAAAGATCTGATAGAGATGATCTGATAGATATAAGATATGAGAAATTGTTAGATAAATGATAAATATAAAATATAAATATAAAAAAATTATAAAGATTATTAGATAAAATAGCTAAACCAATTAGATAAAATGATCATATAGATTGGTGGAGATTATTAGAGCGATAAAGAGATAGATGATAAGATAAATGATACCTAAATAGAATACAATCTCAGTTTCCTCATCTGTAAAATGAAGATAATAGCACCTACCTCAAAGGATTGTTGTAAGAATCAAAAGAAATAATATATGTAAAACACTTAAGACATCTTAAAGCATTATGTTAACTTGGAAATAACACAGAACTACCAAAGTAGTCAGAAAATCCAAGTCTTTAATCAGGAAAGGGATAAGTCCAATATTTGGCCCTTTGCTCAGAGTCTGGAGCCACAACTTTTACAGGGTTTACTCCCTGGGCTCTGGGGATATTATCCCTGGGAATGCCACCATGCTAGATGACCACTTAAAGAACAGAAGAATTTGGGAAACCTATATACCATTTGGGGGAAATCCAGGGGCAGGGAAAGATGATTGGCATCACCATAGCCTCAAAGAAAATGGGAGTGTTCAAACTACACTGACAGAATACAATCAAGCTTGGGAAAGGAATCACAACTAGAGGCTGGGGTATAAGGGAAGGGGCTGCTTACAATGGATACTAAAGGGTGGTCCCAGCCCAGGTGTGGGTCTTCTTGGGAAAGGATCTCTGACGTAATAGTGAAGACTATCTAAGACAAAAAAGGGTACTTAGCATATGCTTAGTCCCACCTAACTAGAATTATTATTTACTTTATGGTCCATTATTCAGTCTGAAACTGCTAGCCTAGGATTCCCTTCACTGGATTTCTCACTGGATTCTCACTGGAACAGGGAGAAAGTACAAGCTTTGGGGTCTCCAATTTATAAGCTAGTCCTAAAACTTGGGGTACATCAGATCTTACTAGGATACAAATTTGGGGTTTCTAGATTCCATGTTGGCAATTACATAAGTATTATCTATTAGTATTATTATTTCAAACTCTATATGCCACATTATAGAGGAATTAGTGGCAAAAGAATTAATTAAATTCCAGATGCTCAAAGTATTATAATGCCCCTCACATCAGAACGGAGATTCTGCTTGGGAAGTCATGCTGAGTAGTAATGGCCAATAAGCATAGATATGAATTAGATGTGTGTTGTGTCCTCTTTCACTGTTGTCCCATGATCTGGAAATCAAATCACAAAGTTTGTATTTATAATGAGTAGGTTTTGATTCCAAAGAAATAAGAAAATGCATGTGCCATCTTTCCTTCTTTGCAGACTCTATGGATATGCAATGCTGCATATACTGTCAGACTCTGTTATATTAGTGAGTTGGACTGAACTAGGTTTGTTTTTTTTCCCTCTCTTTTATTCTTTGGCCCTAAAAACCAAGAAGCAATAAGGGATTTTTCTGGATGAAGTAGCCTGAATAAGGGATTATCTAACGATAATAAAATTGAAGTAGATAAAGCAGATTAATCCCTTCCTGCATATTTTAGGAAACTGACCCAGTCCCCCCAGAAGGTCAAGCAGTTTATGCTAGAATCTAATTAACCTAAGGATGAGAATCAGGAAGGTCAAGAAACAAATGAGCATCAAAGAGGTCAGGGTGGAATGCAAGGTAACTAACATAGCTAACTAGGGATAAGTGGTTAGGTACAAGTGAAAGTAAACAACTCCTGAATAACCTGAGGATTGTCCACTCATCTCTGACCACACATACCTGTGTTTGTCATAAGGTTTGTTTGATTGTCAAGCACCTGTATGTGAAAGGAATAACTTTGTATCTTGTAACCTATATAAGCTATCCTGTAATGTCAGGCTGATGCAGCTTCCACTAGGGAAGTCTGTCCTCCCCCCACCCCCCATAGATTCTTTATTAACCAGTAAATAATGGTTCCAATAATTGACTTTCTGGGTGTCCCGACTCGCTTTATGAAGTGCCCCACTTGATGGAAATGAAAATGGTATAAAAACAAAAGTTGAAGAGGGAGATTTTTGTTCTCCCCTCCACCTCCATCCCATTGATGGAATCACAAAAGGTAAGGGGAAAGTAACCATAAACTACTCACATACCAATACTAATGACATATAAAGACTTATCTGCATCCTGAAATCTCTTTACAAAGTGAACTGGCCAGGTTGGACTTGTTGATTGGGATTCTGGAAAAGTCTGTAATTTTTTTTAATGACTTGGGAATAATGGTTGGTTGGTTGACTGGTTGACTGGTTGGTTGGTTGGTTGGTTGGTTGCTAAGAAGTCCATTCTTCTTATAAAGCTTCTTAGAAAATAGCTTTGCCTCTGGTCTGGCTACTGTTAGTGAACTACAGCAAGGATCTTTGTGTGAACCAGATGCATCCATACATGAGGCTGGACAGTCTTTGCTTACCTCTTTCTGCAGTCATTGTTGGTTAATGATTAATTTCTAATCTTTGCCATATGCTTCTCTGGCTGGCTGATCTGTTTGTTTGAATCAGCACTCTTCTACCATGCCAAGAAGCCACTGGATGATAATTATATGGAATGTGGCCCCAGGCGCAGAGAGACAAAAACCTACCAATGGTCAAATTCAAGCCCAGTCTAATAGAAGACAACATGAAAATAACCGTGGCCAAACAAACAACATAAAAGATAAACTGTAAATGATTAACAGAGGGGAGGAACTAGAATTAAGGGAGGTTAGGAAAGGCTTCTTGAAAAGGGTGAAATTTTAGTGGGGACTTTTAGGAGGAATTTAGAGAAGAAAGGAAATGGAGATGAAAAGGGAGAGAGTTCTAAGCAATGGGGACAATCAGTAAAAATGCCTGGTCAAGAGATGGGGTGCCTTGTTTAAGCAATAGCAAGGAGGTGAGTGTTACTATATCAAAGAGTACAAGGCAGAGGCAATAAGCTAGAAGAAGCCTGGGGAAAAGGGCAGCAGTTATGAAGGGCTTTCACCATCTAATATCTCTAAAATGCATAACAAAAAGATGATATATATTGGTGTCAACTGACTTATTTGCAAATACTATTTTGTTGTCATTTTGTCATTCAGTCATGGCCAACTCTTCCTAGTCCTTATTTGGGGTTTTCTTGGCAAAAATCCTGGGAAACTTTGCCATTTCCTTATCCAACTCATTTTACAAATGAGGAAACTGAGGCAAACAAGGGTAAGTGATTCTCCCAGAGTCACACAGCTAGTAGGTATCTAAGGCCATTTTTGACCTCAGGAAGATGAATCTTCCCAATTCCAGGCTCGGTGTTGCATCCACTATGCCACTTTGCTGCTACAGTTATAGACTATAGCAGCTAAATACTGCTACAGTTATAGACTAAAATTTCAGCCATGTCAGTGGCTGAAACATTCTGGCTAAGAGAAAATTAAGTTGAACATGCAATCATTCGGTCTTGGTCTTGGCATCACTCAAGCAGAGGTGACTGGGGCAGGTGGCCTAGTAAACTCTGTTAAAATCTAACTGCCCTTGAATAGACTAATAAGGCAGATGGCCTTAATGAAAGGACAAGGGTGTGAGCCTCAGCACTAACAACCATTTTAAATCATTTCCTAAACCAATATCCAAAAATGGCCAGGACATATGTTAATACACAACAATAACAGTTTATTCAGTCTGCACAGATGAATTACTTCGAGAGACTTTGCCCATCTATTCCCATGACCTACTGGATTAAATTGACCCATGAAGCAAAGCTAGACAACATGATTTCAATAAAATGTGAATAGATGTTGAGACAAAAAGTACTACTTATTAGCTCCTTCTCAAGATCCTCTGTGTGACTTTCAGCACTCCAATTCAATTTAATTCAGCAATTCAATTTAATTTTTTAAACCCTTGCCTTCTGTCTTAGAATCAATATTATGTATGTATTCGTTCCAACGTAGAAGAGCAGAATGGGCTAGGCAATAGGGGTTAAGTGACCAGGATCACACAGCTAGGAAGTATCCAAGGTCAAATTTGAACCCAGAACCTCCCATCTCTGAGCCTGGTTCTCAATCCACTGAGCTACCTAACTGCCTCTCATTACTTTTTATATTCCATGAAATCTTTTCATCTTTGGGGGGCTATGGGGCCACATGACTCACTGACAAATGATCTCAAAGCACCGTCAATGATCAGAGTCCATGTACTAGCTCATCGGTAGAATCTGGCTCCATCCCAGATTTCAGAGCTCTTAGACGGGAAGACTAGTACAGTTTCCCTAAGTGAGTCAGCTGTTGAACTCAGTGGGGTGCTGAGTGCTGACTCATAGGCAAGTTATTCAGAGGATGAGCAAAAGGGCCATTGTCTGCCCAGGTGCCTGCTGAGCTAAGCAAGCAGCTTCAAGAATATAACTGTGCCCAGTCGTCATGATCTGTGGGAGAGTCTAGGGTGGAAGGAGGCACAGAGGGTTGGCTTAAGTCACTGGGATGGACTGCAGAGACAGATCAGGAGCCCAAGGCTGCCAGCCCCAGGCTCAGAGGTCTATTAGCTAACCAAGGGAGGGTCAGATGACCTCTGGGGGGATACCATTGATGAGATGGAATCTACCTGGTCTTAGTAACACAGAGAAGAAAGCATTGTCAGTGGCCTGAGAGTTTCATCAAAGAATCATTAGAGAGAGTGAGGAAGAGACTTCTCAAGGCAAGATCTCCAAAGGGCAGATGGTCTCACTGTACAAAGTCCTGGAACTATAAGGAAGCCCAAGTGAAAGCAAAGGTAGAAATTTCCCCTATTGAGCAAGCTGTTTTTATAGCATCATAAGATTTAGAGCTGGAAAAAAACAAATGAGAGATCATCTATTCAAGCCCCATCATTTTACAGATAAGGAAACCAAGGCTCAAGAAGAGAGAACAGACTTAACCAATAATAAGCAACCCGTTGAGAATGCAAATCCTTTGACTCTAGTCAATAAATAGTCTCTTTTTCCTCTCTGGCTTGTTTCTTTTAAATTAAAAAAACTCCTGCTTTTTTTTAACATTCAATTCAATAAGCAAATATTAAGTGCCTACTATTTGCAAAGCACTATGCTAAGCCCTTGGGATACAAAAAGAAGAAAAAGACTGTCCCTGTCCTGAAAGAACATCCAATCTAATGGATTATAATTACTTAGTAGTCATTTGCCAATGGCTTCTCACCTTGCTGCCCAGCAGAATCTTCCAATGAAACAAATAAGCAAGTTAAGCAAATTAACATATTGACCATCTTTGACAACATGTCCAGTTTAGTACCTGTAGCCCACACCACCTCTCGTTAAAGAGGCAGAAAGCATATCAGTCCTCTGAAGTGATGGGTACCATTTACAATGATCAGAGTTCTGATATATTTCAATGTTGTTTTGCTTTTTTGCTATTGTTGTTATTGTATAAATTGTTTTCTCAAGGAATTCTGATTGTTTGTCTCTATATCAATTCATACAAGTCTTACCAAGTTTCTCCAAATTACTCATGTGTCATTTCTTACAGGGCAATGATATTCTATTACATTCACAGAAACTAGGGGAATAATAAACAAACAAACAAACGAATGAATGTGAATGAATGAATGAAAATCTGAAAATATAAATGAATAAATAAATAAATGAAAAGAAACTAGGGACCCCTCCGGTCAGCCATGCCACCCTGACCTTAAAGGTAGTATGTTGGATTTGGAATCAGGAAAGTCCAAATTCAAGTCTAGTCTCTGACATTTACAAAGTATCTGATGCTGAGTAAACCACTTAACCTCTCAAAGCATCAGACAACTCCCTAGAATTTATCTTTTATCAAACCATCAAGGAGCTTTTATTAAGAGGTTGTGTAGGGAACAACTAAGTGATTTAGTGGATTGAGAGCCAGGCTAGAGACAGAAGGTCCTGAGTTCAAATATGGCCTAGCTGTGTGACCCTGGGCAAGTCACTTAACTGCCATAGCCTAGCCCTTACTGCTCTTCTGCTGTAGAAGAAACACACTGTATTCTAAGACTGAAGGTAAGAGTAAAAAAAAAAAAGAGCTTCTTTAGCATTGATCATACTAGCTCTGGTGATCCAAAGACAACATGAAATAGTTCTGGCCTTAAAAGAGCTTAAATATATATATGAGGAGTTATATAAAAGTATTTACAAAATTAACATGAAAGGATGGAGGGAGGTCCTAGCATATGGGAAATCAGGAAAAAATTCTTGTAAAAGGTGAAATTTAAAATGAACTTTGAACTAGATATTCCTGTAAACTTCAGTGAGAAGGGTGTGTGTTTCAGGCATGGGGGCCAACCAGTGCAAAGACACAATGGAGGAAATCCATATGTGCTAACAAGGACAAAGGAGTTGCCTTCCCACACTAGAAGTTTCCACTGTTGACAAAATTAACAATCTTTGTATTCCTCTTTCAGGGTTGTCCTTTTTTAAAATGCTGAGCTGTGTAACTATCCTGGTCCCCTAAACTGTTTGATGAATCACTCAAAAACTCCTAGAGATGGCACATTTCCAGTGGGCAACATTAGAACTAAAGATTCATTGGATTACTAGTCCCGCCAACTGGTTATCACCATTTTGTGCATCCTCTTTTTTGGTACCCCATTCTCTTCTGTGTATGTGTGTGTCTATCTGTCTGTCTCTGTCTCTCTGTCTCTTTCTCTCTCTGTCTCCCTGTGTCTCTGTGTGAGTCTCTGTCTCTCTGTCTCTCTGTGTGTGTTTCTGTGTGTGTGTGTCTCTGTGTATGTCTCTCTCTGTCTCTGCCTCTGTCTCTGTCTCTGTCTCTCTCTCCTTGTCTGTCATACCCCAATACCCTGGAGGTGTTTGTGAGAGTCCTATGTTCATAGATAAAGTGCTAGGCCTGGAGTCAGGAAGATTTCAGTTCAAATTTGACCTCAGGCACTTACTGGTTATTTGCCCCTTAACTCCAATCTACCTCAATTTTTCCACTGACAAATGAGGATAAGAACAGCACCTACCCCCCAGGGTTGTCAGGAAGATTAAGTGATGCGATATTTGTGTAGTACTTAGTACGGTGCCTAACACATAGTAGGTTCTTAATAAATGCTCCCTTTCTTTCTTCCTCTTATAGCTGTATAGAGTCATAGGTCTTCAAGGCTGTTACTCTAGCTCAATCAAATGTATTCAGAGGGGAAAGATGGGGGGGGGGGCTAGAATTTTTTTTTTCAGTTAGCTCTTGAATCCACCTGGACTTGAGTTCCAATGTTGCTACATCATGCTAGTCAGAAAGCAGTAGAAGGCAACTGTCCTCCTGCTGCTTAGGAAAGAGGCAGAAAGAATCTTCTGGTTGCCTGGGAATGCCAACTTCTCTTGAAAATCTCCAACACCTAAAGCTATACTGTCAGGGTAGGACAACTCAGGCTTTGCCCCAGGGCTCAAAGTTTAAAGGTTCCCAAATTTGAATTTAGAAGAGTGCTTTGGCAGCCAGAAACAACAGAACTTGGGAACTAGTTAGAGATAGGGATTGGTCATGTGATTTCATTAGTCTAGTTGAATTCTATTCAAGTTACAGAATGGCCAATATGTCAGAGGGGCAACTGGAACCAGCATCTTTCTAGATTCAAGGCTGATTCTCTATTCATTATACACACTAACTCTCTAGCAACTTGTTAGCAAGAATAATAAATAAAATAGGAACCTGCCAGAGATGGCCTGGGGTGAGTTCTATTCTCTGCCTGCCCTGCTTCTTACCCAGCACCCCCTGTAAACTGGGCGAATGTTTTCTGCCACTTACTATTTGTGGAAGTTGTCCCTGTCCCCAGAATTTCTCATTATGGCTCTGCCACCCACTCCCAGCAATGAAGAGTGGCCTTCAAAAAAAGCACTAGAAATTACTCCCATATGTGCCCTCAATGAGGGGGGAAGTTGGATAACGGTGCTTCCCAGTATTTCTTTTCATCCTAAATTCAAATCATGTTTTCTCTTGGCACTTGAAATTATGGTTCCAGACGGTGAGTTAGGGTTGAATATCAATTATATGAAGCCAAGGACATGGGATAAAGCCATCCACTTTTGTCACAGCTTGGAGCATCTGATTCTGCAAGCTCCTTCCTCCAAATGCCTTTTGGAAAACAAGTAAATAAGCTGGCAAACAAAGCCAGTATTCACTCAGATCATCACCCATGTAACCTTGACTGGAGTCTAGGAGGTAAATTTATGCAATAAGGCCCAGATTTGCAATGATTCTTCGATTATGAAATCACTTGTACTTATGCCCTGAGTTAGAGGAGAACAGAGGGCGGAGGTTTCAACCTCCAGCCCTATACTAAGAAAAGCCCCTCACTCCATAGGTTCCAATGCTTTTCCATACCCCAAGAAACTGAAAGACATAGACATAGGAGTTTATAGAAGTTAATATTAAAAATCCAGCAAATGTGATCTTCTAAAGAAAAATTTTAAATACCCAATTAGAAAGCAAGGGCAGAGTAAGGAACCACCTTTTTCTCCTGTCAGGTTTTCCTTCAGCATTCCTATTATTGTATTGAACGCCCCACCAACCTCACCAGGCAGATACTTCTCCCTTTTTCCTTGCCTCATCTTTGAGAAAGGACTGATCTTTTATCAGTTTTCTTTCTCCCCAACCTGGAGAGGCCTACAAATCCTGGAGGACTTTGTGGCCCACCCCTCCCTTACCTTCTAGGAGTTACACTCATGCCTAGAATGCTATTCCTTCTCAACCCGCCTCCTCAGAATTCTTGTCTTCCTGTAACATTCAGTTCAAGGTTCTATCCTCTTTACTGAAGTGCAGTATTGCCTAATCCTCCCAGTCGCCTCTAGTTTCTCTTTAACCTTGGAGCACTTGGCATGTCTACTTGTCTGTACACATATTGTACCTCTTCAGAATGTCAGTTCCTTGAGGCCAGGAGCTGTCTGACTTCATCTTTGTATCCCCAACAGGGAGCCCTGTGCTTTGAAAATGAAAAGCACTGAAAAAAAAATCAAAGTTATAACTAGTCATAAGGGAAAAAAATACTCTAAATAATTATTGATTAGAGAAATACCAATTTCAACAACTTTGAGATGCCATCTCACAACTATCAGATTGGCTAAAACCATAGAAAGGGAACATGAAAATGATGAAAGAGATGTGGAAAATTAGGACACTGAAACACCGTTGATGGAACTGTGAACTCATCCAACCCTTTGGGGAGCAATTTGGAATTATGCCCAAAGAGTTATAAAATGTATACCCTTTGACCCAGCAATACCACTATTAGGTCTTTCAACCAGAAAAAACACAGAACCGCCAAAGCAGTTACAAAAGAGCATGTCTTTAATTAGGGCAAGGGAGATGATGCTCTTGTGGCCACCACATAGAGCCATGCACATACATACCCCACAGAGTCACCCAGCTCCCAGACTCTAGGAACATCATCTCTGGGAAGAACACCAAGAATGGGAATTTCCATTGAACTAAAGAACTTGGGATTATATTTATACCTTATAGAGAATAACCAAAGAGAAACAACTGACTGGCCCTAGTCCCAAAATGAACAAAAAACCATTGAGCACCTTGTAGAGGAGTGGCGGATGTAGTAAAATCTTAAATATCCTTTTTGTTTCATATTGTATTTAGGCCACTCCTGGTTACCCTTGGTTCCAGAGACAATCTCTTTCCCAAGCTTCTATGTAACCAGTCAGTTCTCTAGTTCATTGGGAATCTCCATTATTGGTATTTTTTCCAGAAACAGTGTTCCCAGAGCTTGGGAGCTGGATGGCTCTGTGGTGTGTGTGTGTGTGTGTGTGTGTGGTATTATGATTAAAGATTTTGTTTACAAAAGATTCTTTTGTAACTGCTTTGATCATTCCATATTTTTTTCAAGTTGATGGGTCTGTTTCCCAAGGTGATCAGAGAAAAGGGGAAAGAATCTATAAGTTCTAAAATATTTATAGCAGCTCTCTTGGTCGTGGTGAAGAACTGGAAATTGAGAAGATATCCATCAATCAGGTAATGACTGTATAAGTTGCAGTATATTATGTTACTTTACTATAAGAAATGATGAGCAGGTTGATTTTTTCCAAACCCTTACCTTCCATCTTAGAATTAATACAAGTATTAGTTCCAAGGAATAAGAGTGGTAAAGGCTGTGAAGATTGGATTTAGCTATCTCCTGATTATAACAATGAAAGTACTTAACTCTTCCTTTATTGGGAAGATTGAATTGTAATCCACATTCTATTTTTAGATTTTAATCTACAAAAAGGTGGTAACTCAGTATTTTAAGTAGATCTACCCATTTTAATTACAAAAAGGTGTTAAATAACTACAAAAGGTGAACTAACCAAAAAAGGTGTTAAGTAACCCAAAAAGATATCATCTAACCAAAGAAGGTGTGAACTAAAGAGTGGGCAGTCCTGGAGAAAAGCATCTGCTGTGATTGGTAAACGTGAAATTTAGGGGAAGTGACACAAGGGAAAAAGCTCTTTAAAAAGAGGACCAGAGGCCAGAAGAAGATATATTCGATTCGAGCAGATCAAAGAGCTCTCTAACTTGGAGAAGAGACTGTGGAACTGGACCCCTGGAGGAGCTCGTGCAGGAGACCTTGGACTGCTTTCCATTTTAGAGGGTCACTGTTGGTGAGTGAAAGGCTGACTTAGTGACCCTGCCTTTCTGGAGGTGTGAAGCCTCCAGGAAAGGCCCAACTTCTTGAGACTCTCTTCCCCTGGCTGGGGTTTAGAATTTCTAACTGGTATCAGAGGAAGCCAGAGCTCTACCTCTCTCTCTCTCCCCTTCTCTCTCTTCCTTAATATCTTCCCTCTATTGTAAATAAACTACCATAAATTCCATTTACTTTAGTAATTCATTTTGGGATTTTGAAATTAAATCCCTGGTGACCACATATATAAATATTCAGAGTCTAAAACACAAATAAATTTAACAGGGCTGAGCAACGGGGTTTAAGTGATTTGTTCAGGGACACACAGCTAGGTAGTATCTGAGACCAGATTTGGACCCAGGATCTCCTTACTCCAGGCCTGGCATTAAATCCACAAAGTCACCTAACTGTTCCTGGCATGTTAACTTTAGAAAAACATATTTGCATGAAATAAAGTGAAATGAGCAGAACCAAGAGAACGCTGTATGCAGTAATAACATTATTGTATCATGAACAACTGTGATCGCCTAGCTATGCTGAGTTATATGAATACTCAAATCAGATGCAAAGGACCTACAAAGGAAGATGCTATCCACCTCCTGAGAAAGAAATGATATATGGAACTACGTATTGTATAGTTTCACATATATAGCTATGTCAAATGTTGGTCTTCTCTGGTGCAAGATTAGGAGAGAGGGATGGAAACCACTTGGAATTCAAATGTAACAAAATAAAAGAAAATAAATATTAAAAAAACAAAATGATAGGCACTTAATAAATATTTGTTGAATTGACTAAAGTTAAAATATAAAAAGATCAAGAATGGGTGTCCCAGGATTCAGGATATAAACTTAATAAATATTTGTTTAATTGAATTGAAGCTAAAATAGAAGATGGCCAAGAATGGTTATAATAGGATTCAAGATCTATAGTACTCCCTTTTGTTCTTTTAAAGCCCTTCCCAGTCTCCAAGTTCTCCTTCAAGCCTTTACACTATGGTCCATGTTACTTGCTATTTCTATGTTATAGCAATATTGTTGTTTGCTGAAACTTAGCATTCATCACACACACACACACACTGTTAGGGTAGGATTTTGGATAAGGGAAACACAAGAGGAAAAAACATACAAAATCTACTTTATTGGTTTGGAAGGGAAAGGAATAAGGGCTTGGGGATTTACTTATGCTTATTCTTATTTAAAAACTAACTAACTATGCTAACTAAGTTACTAAACTAAAACTTAACCAAGTTCCCAAATCTTACTCAGCAGGGGTCCAAAAAACCAGTTAGAGTCAGGATCTGTTGTTGTTAAATGTCCAAGCAAATCCTGATGTCCAAGTGAGACTGAATGCTGCCAGCAGCTAGAAACAGGAACCCTTCCTCAGGTCAACACAGGGAAAATCCTCTTCAGACCTTCCTCTTGACTTCCTCAGGAGACCAGAAGAAAAGTCTGTTGGGGCAAGATGGAGTCTTCCCAGATCCACTGTCAATCATACCTAGGTTTGCACTTTTCAGTTCTTGCACAGTTTTGCAAATTGTAAACCTTTCCATCCTTTATCACAATCCCCCCCTATTGCACAAATCCAAAAATCATGTTGGAAACACAATTTTTGAATTTGTGCACAATCTAAAATACTTACCAGTTACCTAAACTAAGAAATCTACTCAAAATAACAACTATCTTACTCTAACTTACACTAACCTATTCTAAGGAATTGTAACAAGGGGGAAAGGGAAAGGGAAACAAAGTAAACAATGAACAAGTAAAAAAGTCAAACAGAAGCCAAATCAGAACAGCAAATAACATCAAACAGATGAACCTAACTTCCATGCAAATATCAAACTTAAAGCATTCTTATCAGCTAAAACAGAACAATATACTAGTATTGCAGTATATTAACATTAAACTTAGAGAAAAAATCTTGAAAACCACAATAAACACAACATTGCATAAGTTTTACAATGAAAATTAAACCAAGCAATAAACTCACTTATGCAAATACATGTAACAGTGAGCTATGTACATAATTTACACATATACACATAGTACATACATATAATATATACATGTATGCTATACATATACACACATGTACACTTATGTAGACTTCATATTTACACATAGTTTACATATCTACATACACTATAATACAATTAATTTGCAATCCCATTATATACCCTATTTATATATATTTACATATTTATAATTTTGTTTGATACGTGATGTCATATGTTGTTTGTGTTGTGTAATGTATGATGCAGTGCAAGTCAGTATCTAATTTTCTTACCTTATCTTACTTAATTTTACCTGACTTCAAAATACTTCTCCGAACTAAATTTCTATGCCTAATCTAAATCCAAGTATGTAACTACATTTTGTTAGTAAATAACATATCTATAGCTAATCATAACACTGTTAGTACCCTGACTATACATTGTTTCACCCATTTAAGTAGTGATTCAATGTAACCGAATCATGTTTATGTTTTGTGTTTATGTATTATTATGTTGTTACTTTTGTTATGTCATGTTGTTTTGCTATTTAAATGTCAGTGTTACCGTTATATAAGAGTTATGTTACTGTTGTATGCAACATACTTCCTTCCTCTTGAATATCCTTCTGCAATTCCATAGTAGGAAATATATTTGTGTTTGTATGTGAATAAATGCTATGTTATTATTTACTATGATACATTACCCAAAGTATAAAATCATTAGTCCATTTATCCTGTAATCCTCTTCATTACAAATTTCACAAAATCTTTTAAATTTATAAGTTTCTCAGTCTTTCATCAATGTCCATTAATTCCTGAATTCTCTTCTATCCTCTTCCGCAGAAATGGTCCTCTCCTTACTGATCTTTTTGACTGTAGACTCAATTTGACTGATGATTCTATCTTTCTGCACTCTTCTTCATTTTCTTCTTCAATGATTTGTACATTTTCATTATTTATACCATGTGCTAATTTTATATGTGAACAATGAATACCAGGAATCTCTACCCAAAACTTTTACTGAAGATGTAGAAACCAACACAATAGTGTAAGGACCTAACCAACTTTCCTGTGTTGATGATGTTTTAGCAAATTTTTTTACATATACCATATCTCCTGGTTCATAATTATGAAAAGAATAATCCAAAGGATCAGTTTGAATTAACACTTCCATTTCATGTAATTCTTTTAGTCTTTGTTGTAAAGTAATTAAGTAAGAAGCAAGTTGACAATCTCCTCCTAAGAGAGATGTATAGACTGTCTTACAAGTTCTTGCTTGTAGAGGAGCATGTCCAAAGAGCATTTCATAGGATGATATATGCAAATCTGCTCTTGGCCTCGTACGTAAGTACGTAAGTAAAACAAAGATATGGGAAGAATCTCTGGCCATTTGAGATGAGTTTCAGCATAGAGCTTCCCTACCATAGTCTTTATTTCCTTATTCATGCACTCAACTTGGCCTGAACTGTGGGGATGGTACGGCATATGATATTTTGGTGTTATTACTAGATTTTCATAGACTCTTTTCAGGATGTCTTGAGTGAAATAGGATCCTTTATCAGAATCTATTGTTAATGATACTTCAAATCTAGGTATAACTTCCTTAATCAACACTTTCACTACAAAGCTAGCTGTATTTGTATTTGATGGAAAAGCTTCAGGTCATTTGGTTAATCTATCAACAATTACTAAGCAAAACTTGTATCTTCCAGCTTTTGGCATGCTGATATAATCAATCTGCAGACTATCAAATGGACAATATGCTAAAGGTCTACCACCTAAACCTTTCTGTCTGAATGTTCCTTGATTGAATTTTTGGCAAGCAGAATAGCCTGAGCAGATCTTATTTGCTACAGTACTTATTCCAAGAGCAACCCATTGCCTCTTTATGGTGTCAATTACAGCTTGACTACCAAAATGACCTTTTGTGTGAATGGCTTGACACAAATAGGTATACAGGTCTTTTGGTAACAGCGGCTTTCCTTTATATGTTAACCATATACCATGTTCTTTTCTAGCTCCAAACTTCTCTTTCCATTTTTGTATTTCTGGGTCTACATAAGCTTTTTCTAGATCATAAGATTCTATAGTTGATAAGTTCATAATATACACTGGAGCATTTCTGGCCACAAATTTTGCCATTATGTCAGCTCTATTTCCTTTAGAAACAGAATCTCTTCTATTAGTATGACTTCTACAATGGATTAGCGCTAGCTGTTTAGGATTCTGGATAGCATCCAACAACTCAGTTATGATTAATGCATGAGCAATTGGTTTTTCCCAATGCAGCAATAAAACCTCGCTGTTTCCAGATCTTTCCTGTAGCATGACAAACAGAAAAGGAATAATGAGAGTCTGTGTAAATGTTTGCACTTTTACCAGTGGCCAGAAGAAATGCTTGCTTTAAAGCGATTAACTCTGCAGTTTGAGTGCTAAGGTTACTAGGTAAGGATCTATACCACAGCATCTCAAATTCTGTGACAACTGCAGCACCTGTACATCTAATTCCATTACACAAATATGAAGATCCATCTGTGAATAAAACAAAATCTGGATTTTTGATCAGAGTGTCTTTTAAATCCATCCTTGACATATCCACTAGATTAACTACTTCTAAGAATTCATGTAATGGTTCACTGTTCTTTGGCAAATCAGGAAGAAGTGTAGCTGGGTTTAATACACTACACCTTTTCAACGTGATGTTTTCACTACCTAGAAGTATAATTTCATACTTAGATATTCATTGGTCTGAATATGCTTGAGTACGAAATTTCCTCATTAGCACTTCTACTTGATATGAACAGAATACTGTCAATGGACATCCCAAAACCAATTCTGATGACTTCTGGACTAACACAGCTGCAGCAGTTATACCCCTTAAATCAGGAACTGTACCTGCAGCAATTGGATCTAGCTGACAACTATAGTATCCAATTGGACTATAACTTTGTCCTAAAGTCTGTGTCAGTACATCAGATGCAATACCTTTGGTCTCATGCACAAATAATTGAAAAGGTTTAGTATAGTCTGGGATTCCAAGAGCTGGTACAGATGAAATCACTTCCTTAAGCTTACTTAAGGCTTGCAGATGTTCAGGTTTGAGTTTCAGAGGTTCTGAATCTGTATTCCTAGTTAGATCTGTTAAACATTTAGTAATTTCACTATATGCAGGTATCCATTGTCATTCAAAAACCAGTTGTCCCAAGAACAGCTTTGAGTTGCTTCTTGGTCTTAGGTCCACTCAGTTTCTGGATATCAACTATTCTTTTCTTAGTGATACTTCTGGAACCCTCTGACAACACAAAACCAAGATATTCAACACATGGCAAAACCCACTGAAGTGTTGCTTTAGAGATTTTATGTCCATGTTTATATAATTCAATCAAAAGAATCTTGCTATCTCTCAAACACACTTTAGCAGATGGAGATGCTAGGAGGATATCATCTACAAAATGCACTATTTTACTTTCCTTGAATGATATTGTTTTAAGATCTCTGTTCAAAATTGAGAAACTTGGCTTGGGCTGTCACAGAATCCCTGTGGAAGATGAGTAAACATCCACTGGGCACTGTCTCATTTGAAAGCAAAGATCTTTTGAGAATCCTCATGAATTGATATCAAGAAAAACACTGAACATAAATCTATCATGGTGAAATATCTTGCTTGACTTGGTATGGATGATATTATAATAGCTGGGCTTGGTACTACAGTATGAGTCTTAATTACATGATCATTTACAGCTCTTAAATCCAGTGTGAATCTATAGATAACTTTGCCATCTTGATCAAGCTTTTGTTTCTTCATTGGCGGTATGGGAGTATTGTAATTTGAAAAACACAGTATTATGATCCCTTGTTGAATTAGAGACTCAATAATTAGTCTTATTCCGTCTATAGCTTCGTTATTCAAAGGATATTGAGTAACACAAGGAACTGGTACTTCCTTGGTTTCACTATCACTGGATCAGCTGATTTCAATAGGCCAACATCTACGGAAGACTTTGCCCATAAACCTTCTGGTATATCCTCAGGAATAGGATAGATGGAATTCAACTCATTCTCTGCACTGACTGAATCTAAGAACAGCAATGGAAAAGCTTTCAGAGATTCTTCTGGGAGTTGTAATGATGTATACCCAGTGTCAGTACATTGAATCGTTGCTCATAATTTACAAAGCAAGTCCCTCCCAAGAAGGTTCATTGGGCATCCAGGCATACATAGAAATGCGTGTTCCACATTTAATGGACCAAGGTAATCATTTTAAGTTGTAATTTAGCTACTCTCTCTGGTTTTCCAGTAGCTCCAATCACTTTCATAGTACCAACAGCTCTACAATCTTTAGGAAGACTTTGCAAAACTGATTTACTGGCTCTAGTGTCCACTAAAAGATCATAGATATGATCCCCTATAGTTACCAAAATATAGGGTTCAATGCTATTTGGGGGTTAGAAAGTTTCAGGAATTGGTGCAAACACAGTAACATCAGTACAAAGCTCAGTCATTTCCTGTCCATCCTAGTCAACATCTGCATGAATTACATGATTTTCCCCAGATTTTGCATCATCAGCTTTTATATTATACTCATTGGTCCTTAAATTCTCCATCTTAATATCATTGTTCCCATTTACAATTTCATTATTATTATTTAGGTTATATTCTTCATTAATTTCTCTTATCATACATTCATTAGGATTTTCTATTAAATTTATATTACAATGTTCCTTTTCTGTACAATTATTTAGACTAACTATATCCTCCTTTGATTCAATTAATTCATTTGTATCACCATGTATTTTATTTTCATTACTCCCATTTTCATTTATCCTCAATTCATTTGCAATTATATCACACTCATTCCTTGATTCATTCTCATGTGTTCCCTGGAAACCTTCATAAGACACTATTCTCACTCTGGTCATCCTTTACCACCTGGCTATATTTAGGCCTTGCTTCAGGCTATATTTAGGCCTTGCTTCAGCATTTACCCAATTCTGCATAGTATTTAAATCAGGTGCTTGTTGTCCCTGGCAATAAGCATTTTGACATTGATTTGTATACCTAGTTTTATTATTATTACTTACATTCCATCTGTTATTATTATTATAATCATTACTATTCCTGTTATTGTTTCTATTATACCCATTACTTAATTGTCTCCTAACATGATTCCTAAAGCGGCAGTCTCTGTGCAGGTGTCCTATACAATCACACAGAAAATACCATCTGGGGCCTAATCTCCTTTCATTTGGTTTATAAGTATTATTAGTATACCTTAGCTGTATAGATCTTAACACAACTACAGCTTCTATTTCTTTGATTTCACTCTCTCTAGCCTTTGGTTCAGCTTCCTTCAATTTCCTCTTTAAGTCCTCAACAATAGTATCTCTGTCATCATTCCTTTCCTCCGAGACTGTAATCAAATATGTGGCCTTCCTCCATAGATCACCAACTCTAATTCCTCCCAGTCAGCGAAATTTGTTTTAAAAAATTGCCTGATCTTTGGGACAGCATTTTTAACAAAGACCCTCTTAATATGTGCAATTGAGTTCTCTTCCAGGGGATCCATTCCCAATAAAGTTTCAGCTGCCTCAGTTATCCTTTCCAGGAAAACCACAGGAGCTTCAGAGACCTTCTGTTTGATTGCCTCAAATTTTGACCATGAATTGGGCCTTTTGATATACCTTTCCATTACCTTCAAAATTGCATCTCTTGCCTCTACTAACATCTCATAAACTCCCTCTTCAGATGTATCTAACTTCAAATCCTCTAGCCAGGATTGCAATAATGGATCTATTCTAGTCTCCTAAATAAATTTGATTCTTTCTCTCTTAGTCAAGACCTCCTCCATCAGTAGGGCAAAATCACTGAAGTCTGGATCATACAAATCAATTGCCCTATGCATCTCCTTAATCACCCTATTAGGTTCATCATTAAAAAGTGGTGTTCTCTTCCTGATGGACTCAAGATCTTCTGGGGAAAATCTGTTATGTATTTTCACTTTATGGACTTCATTGCAAACCTTTCCATCCTTTATCACAATTCACAGTACTCCAATGTGCATATCCTTGCTTTTTTGCACTGGCTCCTGATCAAGCATGATTTTTTGCATGAGAATTTTCCTCCTTTCTCATCATTGAAAAAATTGGGTCTTCTCCGCTTACCCTTTATATCAGTTTTATATAGGATTTGTGTGTGTGTGTGTGTGTGTAAAGTGCATGCTTCCTCCCACAGTAGAACATAAGCTCCTTGAGGGCAGGTAATTTTTCACTTTTATCTTTGCATCATTAGCAAGTAGCACATTATCTGGCACATAGTAAGCATTTGATGCTTACTATTAATTATTAATTGGTTGATACTATTTTATCTGTTTCATGTCTCTAAAGCTATGGTCTAATACCTATCATATTTTAGAAAATATTTTGAAACACTTTTTAAAAAACCATTACCTTCCATCTAGGAATTGGCACTGTGTATTGGTTCCAAGGGAGAAGGAGGGAGGGACGGAAGGAGGGAAGGAGGGAAGGAGAGAAGGAAGGAAAGGAAGGAAGGAAGGAAGGAAGGAAGGAAGGAAGGAAGGAAGGAAGGAAGGAAGGAAGGAAGGAAGGAAGGAAGGAAGGAAGGAAGGAAAAGGAAGGAAGGAAGGAAGGAAGAAGAAGGAAGGAAGGAAGGAAGGAAGGAAGGAAGGAAGGAAGGAAGGAAGGAAGGAAGGAAGGAAGGAAGGAAGGAAGGAAGGAAGGAAGGAAGGAAGGAAGGAAGGAAGAAGAAGAAGGAAGGAAGAAGAAGAAAGGAAGGAAGGAAGGAAGGAAGGAAGGAAGGAAGGAAGGAAGGAAGGAAGGAAGGAAGGAAGGAAGGAAGGAAGGAAGGAAGGAAGGAAGGAAGGAAGGAAGGAAGGAAGGAAGGAAGGAAAGGAAGGAAGGAAGGAAGGAAGGAATGAAGGAAGGAAGGAAGGAAGGAAGAAGAAGGAAGGAAGGAAGGAAGGAAGGAAGGAAGGAAGGAAGGAAGGAAGGAAGGAAGGAAGGAAGGAAGGAAGGAAGGAAGGAAGGAAGGAAGGAAGGAAGGAAGGAAGGAAGGAAGGAAGGAAGGAAGGAAGGAAGAAGAAGAAGAAGGAAGAAGAAGAAGGAAGGAAGGAAGGAAGGAAGGAAGGAAGGAAGGAAGGAAGGAAGGAAGGAAGGAAGGAAGGAAGGAAGGAAGGAAGGAAGGAAGGAAGGAAGGAAGGAAGGAAGGAAGGAAGGAAGGAAGGAAGGAAGGAAGGAAAAGGAAGGAAGGAAGGAAGGAAGGAAGGAAGGAAGGAAGGAAGGAAGGAAGGAAGGAAGGAAGGAAGGAAGGAAGGAAGGAAGGAAGGAAGGAAGGAAGGAAGGAAGGAAGGAAGGAAAAGGAAGGAAGGAAGGAAAAGGAAGGAAGGAAGGAAAGGAAGGAAGGAAGGAAGGAAGGAAGGAAGGAAGGAAGGAAGGAAGGAAGGAAGGAAGGAAGGAAGGAAGGAAGGAAGGAAGGAAGGAAGGAAGGAAGGAAGGAAGGAAGGAAGGAAGGAAGGAAGGAAGGAAGGAAGGAAGGAAGGAAGGAAGGAAGGAAGAAACTCAAAATCTTTGTGATAAATATGCTAGTGTATGCCAGTGATATAAAGACAATTTCTCAAATGGGCTATATTCATCAAATATGTCTCATGTAACATGTTCCATCATTGTTCTTCTGGGAAAATAGCTGATTAGAGTGTCTACAATTTTCAAAGTTATTTGTTCTTAACATTGATATTGTTTTCTTAGAAAATGATCTCTTGGTTCTGCTTGCTTCACTTGCAAGAGCTATACAAATTTTCCCAAGTTTTACTGAAACCATTCCTATTATAAGTTCTTATGGCAAAATAATACTCCATTACATTATTATACAATACTTTGTTCAGCCATTACCCAATAGACAGCCATTCCCTTGATTTCCACTTCTTTGCCACTACAAAAAGAGCTGCTATAGATTATTTTTGTTCCCCACATACAGTCTTTTCCTCTTTTTTTAAATCTCTTTGGAGCATAGGTCTTGTAATGGTATCATTGTGTCAAAAGATGCAGGATGATATAGTTTGAATATCTTAAAAACAAAACTTAAGTTTGGTGGACATTTAGGATCTCCTCTAAAACAGGTCCCTTCTAGAAGGGCACTTAATGTTCAAAGATCAGGTATAGGACAGCTATTTATTTCCTCTAACACAGAAGAAATTCTTAAAACGCAAAAGACTCATAAGCACGAATGGAGAAATGCTTAAAACCAAAACAGTAACCCAAAACTCTTAATATGATCTTCAAGGAAGCTAATTCTTAAACTAGGAAATATTCTGCAAAATTGTTAAACAAATATATTTCACTTTTACCCTAAAGCCTTTCCTATCTCTACTCCGTGGGATGTTAAGCATAGGGCCTAGGCTGACAAATAGGAAGAGCTTTCCTGTATTTCTATTGTATTTAGTTAAACGCAAAGAAAAAGACCAAGAGGGAATATAGAACCATGGAGTCCTCCTGTACTATTCTTATCTGCCTTCTCCTGAAGGAACTCCAGAGTGGATCTACCCAAAGTACTGAGTGCTTTCCTCTTTGGTGGGATCAGTAAGGAGTTAGATAGTCCATCTGATTAATGTCCCTCTCCTGACATAACCAGACTACCTGACATACTAATCGTTCATTCTCTGATCAATATTCCTTGTACCACTTCTTGTATATGTCATTGTTGCCAAATTAAAAAATGCAAAGCTACAGCGTATTTATGCCCACCATTCATCTCCATTGCTTCTGGAGTCAGCTGAAACTTTACTTCAGATATTACAGTGTTCCAAAATTTGTAACCAGACAGCAGGAGAACATTTGTTCTAAAAAAAAAAATTGAATTATTCTGTCAGGTGGCAGGGATTGTTAATTTCTCACTGCTCCTTTTCTTCCAATTCAATTCTTAAACTGAAAGTGAAATCAGCTCTGAAAGGGAATTCATTAGTGACTAAAAAAGGTCACTCTTTTGTGGGGAAATTCAGAGTATTTTTTGCAGCAAAGCCCATTGATGGTGAGAGCTTTATTTCTTCTACCCAGAAAGAAATGCTTAAATTACAAAAGATTCAGAATCATGGACTGACAAATACTTAAACTGAAACAATAACCTCCAACTCTTAATAGGGTAAGAAGTCACCCAACAAATAATTTTAATTTAATTTAATATTTAACTTAAATTTATTTTTTCTATTAATTTTTTTATTTTAAAAATTTTTCCCATGATTACATAATTTCTCCCTCTCCTCATCCCTCCTTCCTCCTAGAGTTGATAAACAATTCCATGGTTAACATATATATGTATTATCATTCGAACCCATTTCCATGTTCATTTTTTAAAAGTTAAGTTTAAATAGCACAATGCCTTAACTGCTTTTAAACTTAATTTAAATTTATTATGTTTATTTAAGTTTAAAATTATTTAATTTTAGAATTTTAAATTGTTTTACATATATAAATACATTAATTTAAAAGCAGTTAGGGCAGACCAGTGAATACCAATAGCACTAGTCCACATACCTGGATTCAGTCCAGATTTTGCAGGTGCCAAAAACAAGAGGTTGCTTCTCAGCAGTTTTTTACAGAATGCCCACCAGTGAATCAAAGGATAATAGTTAAAAAAAAAAAGAACACGAGAATGGAGGCAGGCAATTGGATTTGAACCCCTGCTCTGATTCATTAACTATGAAATTGCTCAGAACTTCAGGGTTCTTATGAGTGAGTTATTATTACTGCTCACTTCATAGGTTACTTACTATAAAGAAAACATTTTGTAAATTTTTAAGCACTACATAAACGTGAATTATTTGTAAAGTACTATATAACAAACCAATTTATAAAAACCAGGGGAAGAAAAACATTTCCCTACTGATCATATGATCTTTGCACAAAGTTTTGTTTGGAAACCCCCCTTCTTATCCCCTCTCCTCTCCTCCCTCCTCCTTCCCTATCTCTTTCTCTGTGTATTTCTCTCTTTGTCTCTCTGTTTCATTCTTTCTCTCTCTCCCTCTCCCCCTTGCTCTCTCACTCTCTCACTCTCTCTCTCCCTCTCTCTCTCTCTCTCTCTCTCTCTCTCTCTCTCTCTCTCTCTCTCTCTCTCTCTCTCTCTCTCTCTCGTAACATTTAAAATAGTTGTCTGCCATAAACTGTGGCAGTTAAAAGAGTTGATGCTATAAACTGTAGTGAGTAAAATAGTGGAAGATATAAATTATAATAGATATAAGAGTGGGTGAGTAAATTTGTGACCACAGAAAATATGTTTCACTACAGTGTCTTGGTTTTAAGTCAAATATAAAGTGGTTGCCAGGGAAATATTCCCAATTAAGAATATACCCAAGTCAACTGGGTTTTATAGAGATTTTAATTAATAATACAATAAGGAATTAAAGAAAAGAGAGAAAGAGAGAAAAAGGAAATAAGTATGAAGGGCCTTAAGCCAACATGGCCTAGACTTGAGTCTTAAGAGAGAGAGATCAGTCAGTCAGTCTTTTATCACTCACCACAAGGTCTGTCTAAGCAAGGATTCTAGTGACAGAGTCTCCTCAGAGAGAGTTCCAGCCAGAGTCCTCCTCAAAGAGCCTTCCAGCCAGAGACTGTTTCAAAGGGCCTCTCTCAAGAGCCTCCAGAGGGACAGAGTCCCCTCAGAGGAGCTCCAGCAAGACCTCCTTAGAGATTGTCCTCCAAGAGCTTCCCTTCTCCAGACCTCTCTCAAGAGATTCTTCAAAAGGATTTCTCCAAAAGGATTGCTTCATAAGAGATTCTGCTTTTTCTCATATAGGGGGTTTTCTCCTACATCACCTCCCCTAAGTTCTTCCATCTACCAATCACAGTAGACGTTTTCCAAGGGACAGCCCATTCTGAATTCACTGCTGGGTCGACTAATCCCTTTAGTAAGTTTGAACCAGAAAAACTTCTGAATAAGTTTTCACCTCTTTGCTCCTGGCAAGTTTACAAGTTGCCTGACCTTTAATAGGTACTTAGCACCCCATTGTATTAATTCTAAAAATAGGCTTTTTGCAGATGCCAAAAAAAGAACTTTTTGCCTCATTATAAGTATGGGTTAAAGAACTTTCATTGTTTAGCAAGGAGTTCTCTCCCCAAAGCAGCCCCAAGTATGAGTGGAGCAGAGGTCCTCCCATTTCTGATCCAAGTAGAGTTCTCACTGTCAAAATGGGGAATGTTCCCAGTAGGGAATTGAGAGAATTCCCCAATGTGGAAATTTTAACATTCACAAGTCTGAGAAATTTCAAGATTCACACTCACACACACACACACACACACACAAGGTTTCCATTTGAGAGTGTAGTAGTAGGTTGAGTATTAGTCAGGAAAAACTAAATTAGAATTATATTTGCCTGAGACATTTACTGGCTATGTGATCCTGGGAAAGTCATTGAATTACTCTGTGCCTCAGGAAAGAAGGGAATAAGCATTTACAGAATACCTACTATGTGCCCAGACTGTGCTAAGTGATTTTACAGATATGATGTCATTTGGTTTTCACAATACTCTGTGAGATAGAAACTATTACCTCCATTTTACAATTGAGGAAACTGAGGTAAACAGAAATTGTTGACATGCCCAGGGTCATATAGTTAGTAAAGTGTCTTGAGCCTGGATTTGAATTCAGGTTTTCCTGGCTTCAGGCCCACTGAAATGGTGTTTCCTCCAAGAGGATGGTTTAATCTCTTGGAAAATAGCAATTTCTTCCCACTTTCTAAGAATAATCCCAGGTTGAGATTTGGATGATGGGAAAACTTTTAATCTTTCCAGGTAAGTCTTTGGGCAATTTTCCAATATCCTCAGCACATTTCTCCTATCTCCCTCACTCTGTATCTCTTGAATCCAAAAGAGTCAAAGTACTTAGAGGCAATCCATTGTTTCTACTAATTTCAATAACTACTCAGAGACAGGTTAAATAAAATCTCTTACACATTTCTTAGAAAAGCACCAGTAGAAAGGCAAAAATTCCTTTTTTTTCCCCTTGTATTCATATGAACTAATGTTGTTCAGTTGTTTCACTTGTGCCTCCTTTGGGGATTTTCTTTTTTTCTTTAAATCTTTTTTTTCGTCATGTAAAACACACTTCCATATTGGTTGTTGTTGTGAGAGCACACTCATACGTACTCAAAACCTCCAAATAAAACCCTAAATACACTGACATGAAATATATTATGCTTCAATTCGCCTCCATTGGACTCCAACAGTTTGGGATTTTCTTGGCAGAGATGCTGGAATAGTTTGGCATTTCCTTCCCTGGTTATTTTACAGATGAGGCAAAAAAAAAGTTAAGCGACTTGCTCCAGCTCACTTAGTTCGTGAATGTCTGAGGCTAGATTTGAACTCAGAAAGATGAGTCTTTGAAGGAAAATTATTTTATTGCTTTTATGTCACTGACCATGAATCAAATGATCGCATAAAAGCCTTTAGATGGGCAAGTGCAATTATAATTTTTAGAGTTATACCCAGTTATTAAACCACCTATGTATGAGAGAGAAATTATAATAAGATAGAAACTATAATAAAAATAATAATAAAATACCATAGCAATAGAAAAGATATAGTTTGGTGTATTAGGATGTTATAGCAGTTAACAATAGTAAGAGCTTCTGCTGGAGGAATAAAAACTTTGCAGAAGGAGCCCAGCTCGTATGGGATGGTGGGTGAGCAGCTGGCCTGATGAGATCATATGAAAACAACATTGGCGTGTCCAGGTGTTGTTTGATCCTGCGGAGATTTATGCCAACGACAGGCTCCCCAGAGTATTGTGGGGAAGAGAGGTTACTTTGACCCCACCCCTCCCAGAGGTAGCAAGATCATTCTGCACTAGTAAGAAGAGGATTAATTACATTTTCTTATCTTAACTTGTACTCAAATTTATTAGTTTGGATCATATATTTCAAAACCTTGTTACCCAATGCTATAGTATGTTTCTTAACATACCATGTACCTGCCTTCTGCCTTGTTAATGCTCATTAATGGTCCAAAACCTATAAGCATACCCTTGAACATCTATACAAAGTCTTTCTCACATACTGGGTGTAATGAGACCTCCAAATTATTTTTATCCCAATAAAATAAAATTAAATAAACCCTTTTTGTCCCCCCCAAAATAATTTTTACTCAAAGTAAAATATAACCAAAAAAGAAAAGAAAATGTGATATGAAGGTCGTAATTTTGGCCCAGATTTCTTATTCTTCTTACATCTTCCTGACTCCAAATCTGGCACTCAAGCCACTGTGCTACCTCGCTGCCCCATGATGGATCAGTGGCCAACATCGAAAAGGTACTTGGGCCCGATCACCATTCCTGAACATCATTTGTTAAAAGGACAGCTAAGGCTGATAGATACCTTCATGATTTTTTTTTAAACCATCAACCTTGGGTGGCCCAAGTGGGATTTGAACCCAGGTCCTCTGACCCCAGATCCCAGCTCTTTACCACTGTTTTTCTGCAACATCATTTTGCAAATTGTGCAGAAGCCCTACAGAGCATGAAAGAACCAAGATAAATAGAAAATTTATTTCTCTTATCCTGCTAGTACTTTTTTTTCTAAAATGACAGTTATTACCACATTTTTTTTCTTTCGTATGGTGAAATAAAGTGCCCCAAAGAGAAGTGCAAGTTGTGTTTTTCCACTTTTGTTTCACTTATAGAATTTGAAAGTTGGATTATTATTAATCACCTTGATATGGCTCAAAATGTTTAATCCTCAGGATACCTTTACCAATCTATAACATATGCCAGCTTTGACCCTCAAATTTCATTATTGTACTTTTTAAATACTTTTTAGGCTTTTTTTAAAATATCACCAAAATATCTCCCAGGATCCCCAGCCCAACAACAAGATAGCCATCCCATATTACAAATACTATTTGAAAGAACAAAAGAGTGAGAAGAGAAAAATAATGCACAAAATCCAATCAAGACATCACAAAAGTCTGAAAGTCCATGCAATATACCAAACCCAGAGTCTCTGCTATTTCCATTGTATCATTCTTCTGTAGCAGCATTCTGTACAAAGAAAGAAAGAAAGAAAAACAAAAAGAAAAACAAAGAGCATGGAGGAACCAAGATAAATGTCAAGTTTGTTTCTTATATGTTGGCACCACATTTGCTGAGAAAGGGAATTGGGTAAGGGTGTCTTCTCATTTCTCTTCTACCAGTTGCTTATTCATTATATTTACAAACATTACCTTTTGCTTATTTACATTTTTTTATTTGTTACATTAAAATTCCCAAGTAGCTCTCATCTTCTCTCCCCTGTCCACACTAGGGAAGGCATCTTTTAACAAAATGATATATGGATAAGGGAGCAGCTGGGTAGCTCAGTGGATTGAGAGTCAGGCCTAGAGATGGGAGGTCCTAGGTTCAAATCTGGCCTCAGGCACTTCCCAGCTGTGTGACCCTGGGCAAGTCACTTAACCCCCATTGCCTAGCCCTTACTGCTCTTCTGCCTTGGAACCAATAAACAGTATTGATTCTAAGATGGAGGGTAAGGGTTTTTTTTTAAAAAAAAGATATATGGATATATAAAACTATGTCTTGTTTGTGTCTCTCTGGAGGTGGACATACCCAAGTCGTTCTTCAAATAATATTTCTGTGGCTGCATATAATATTCTCTTAGATCTGCTCATTTTACTATTCATAATTTCCATATTTTTCTAAAATTAGGCTGATCACACTAATTCATTGCTGGTGGAGTTGTGAACTGATCCAGCCATTCTGGAGGGCAATTTGGAACTATGCCCAAAGGGCAATAAAAGACTGTTTGCCCTTTGATCCAGCTATAGCACTGCTGGGTCTGTACCCCAAAGAGATAATAAGTAAAAAGACTTGTACAAGAATATTCATAGCTGCACTCTTTGTGGTGGCCAAAAATTGGAAAATGAGGGGATGCCCTTCAATTGGGGAATGGCTGAACAAACTGTGGTATATGTTGGTGATGAAATACTATTGTGCTAAAAGGAATAATAAAGTGGAGGAGTTCCATGGAGACTGGAACAACCTCCAGGAAGTGATGCAGAGCGAAAGGAGCAGAACCAGGAGAACATTGTACACAGAGACTAATACACTGTGGTTCAATCAAACATAATGGAATTCTCCATTAGTGTCAATGCAATGTCCCTGAACAATCTGCAGGGATCTAAAAAACACTATCCACAAGCAGAGGATAAACTATGGGAGTAAAAACACCGATGAAAAGCAACTGCTTGACTACAGGGGTGGAGGGGATATGACTGAGGAGAGACTCTAAATGAACACTCTAATGCAAATACCAACAACATGGAAATGAGTTTGAATCAAGAACACATGTGATACCCAGTAGAATCACGTGTGGGCTATGGGAGAGGTGGTGGGAGGGGGGGGAAGGAAGAAAAGAAAATGATCTTTGTTTACAATGAATAATGTTTGGAAATGACCAAATAAAAATTAAAAATAAAATAAAATAAAATAAAATTAGGCTGATCATCATTTCTTCTAGCACAGAAGTATTCCATCACAATCACCTGCCAGAACTTGTTAAGACATTTCTCAATTGATGGGCATCCCCTCAATTTCCAGCCCTTTGCCACCACAAAGACAGCTGCTATAAATTATTCTCTCAGCCCTATTTCTCTACATTAATCACACATCAATTCTTACAGTCACTATAATAATCCATCTTATTCATTCACCACAATTTGTTTAGCCATTCCCCAAACAAAGGTCATTCAATTTGCTTTCAATTCTTGACTACCACAAAAAGTGCTTCACAAATATTTTAGTGTGTAGATAGGGACTGCCTTCTTTTCAGTGACCTCCTTATGGTAAAAGCCTGGCAATGGAATCTCTAGGTCAAAGGACATGTACATTTTATTTGTATTTATATGTATAATTCTAAATTGTTTCCCAAAATGGTTGTGTTATTTCACAGCTCTACCAGCCATGTATTAGTGTGCCTGTCTTTCCACAATCCTTTCAGCATTGATCATTTTCATCTTTTGTCAGATTTACCAATTTGCCAGGTATGGGGTGAAACCTAAGGTTTTGATTTGCATTTCTCTTATTATTAGGAATTTCAAGCATTTTTCACATGGTTATTAACCATTTGCAATTCTTCTTTTGACAATATTTTGTTCATATCCTTTGACTACTTATCCACTGCTTTTGGTCTTCTATATGGGGTGTGTGAATCTTAAAACTACTCAGGCTGTACCTTAGAAGATTTGGTCTAGCAATTCCCTATTGTAACAATGGAGGTACTTGATCAGGACTGTATTGAGAACTTTTAAAATTACTACACCCTACTCAGACAGTGCCTTAGGGGAAGATAAAGTTGCAAACTCCTGATTGAACAATGAAAAGTCCATAACTCATATCTTATAGTAAAGCTAGAACCTTAAGCTAGGTCTATTTTTAGATCTAATATAAAAGGTTGCTAAGTACCTATAAAGACTAAATTAATCACGAAAAGGTCAAGCAAAAAACAAAAGGCAAGCTTAACAAAAGAGGTGTGAAGTACTCAGTAGATTTTATCTAACCAGAGAAGGTGAGAACAAAAGAAGATGTGAACTAAGAATGGGCAGTCCTGGGAAAAAGTGTCTACACTGATTGGTAGATGTGAAAATTTAGGGGAGGTGACACAAGAGAAAATTTCTTTAAAAGGAAGAGGAGTTCAAAATTGAGTTTTTAGTTTTAGTTTTTAGTTTTTGGAGTGGAAGTTAGTTGGAGTTGAAGTTTGGAGGTTTGGAGCTTGCTTGAAGACAATCTTGTGGTGAGTGATAAAGACTGACTCGCTCTCCCTTAGGCTCAGGCCTAGGCCATTTGGCCTAGGTCCTTTTTACTATTTTCTCTCTCTCTCTCTCTCTCCTTCCCTTAATTCCTTCATTGATATTAATTAAAATCTCCATAAATCCCAGCTGACTTGGGTATTTTCATATTTGGGAATTTCCCATGGTGACCACTTATTTTAGATTTTAAGTCAAAACACTAAAATTATCTTTACAGTTTGTCCAAAACCTTTACAGTTTGGCATTTACAGTTTTTAACATTCACAGTTTTAGCAACCACATTTTCATGGTTACAGATGACCCAAAAGTCTTTAGTGTAGTCTTTTTATTTTTTGAGCTTTTAGGCGTTTTAACCTGTAAGCCTTTAACTTTAATAAAGTCTTTTTAAGCTTTAATGAAACTATGCTAAGGCTTTTGGAAAAATATACACAAACATATATGTATGTATATGTACACACATATGTACATATGGATAGCTGATATTGTCTCTATGTCTTAGATACCGCAACTCTGAGAAACTTTATAGAAATATTTTTTCTCCATCCAATTCCTTCTCTTCTTAGTCTAGGGACATTTTATTTTGTTAGTACAAAAACTTTACAGCTTCACATAATCAAAATTATCTGTTATGAAACAATGAAAACTGTTTTGACTGGTATGATCCCAAGCCTGCTGATGCATGTATGCCAAGGCTAATAAACTCAGGAACTAGACATCACCACCACCGCCAGCCTCCCCAGACTCTTGTTGGATTGCCATCACTGGAGTTAAGTCGCCTAAGTCTCTGCCCTTCCTTCCTCCTTCCTGATTGGATAATTTAGCAAACTTCCTCTCATTAGTACTGACCATACCACTATCTTCCTTGGTGGATGATGGAGCAGTCTCCTCTGGTGCCAGTAATGTTTCATTAACTGCTCCCTCTGAGTGGCTCGGTTGTTCTTCATCCAAATTCTCCTGAATTGTATCTATTTAATCTTTTATAATTGCTTCTATCCTTTGGTTACGAATATGTCTCCCACTCATAACTTTAAAAGATATATGTTACATGTTTCACTTCTAATTTTAATGATTTTATCTTTAATATTAAGGTTATTAATTAATATTATCCATTTTGAGTATGTTGTGGAATATAGAAACACCAGTTTCTGCCAGACCATGTTCCATTTTTCCTAGCAGTTTTTTAAAATAGTTACTTCCTAATTAATTTATACTTTCTGAGAAAAAATTCTAAGTTATTAAGTTTCGTTGTTTCTGGTTCTCCTGGCTATAATGATTTCCTCCTCAATTTTTTAACTAATACCAAATGGTTTTGATGACTATTATGATATAATACAAAATGAGGCCCAGGAGTGCTTACCCCTTCGTTGCTTTTATTTTTCATTATTTCTCTTGTTGACCTAGATTTTTGTTTCTCCAAATGAATTCTGTTAGCATTGTATAGGGTTTTGTAAAATATTTCTTTGATAGTTTGAATGGCGTAGCATTAAAATAACTTTGGTGATGTCATTTTTATTCTATCAGCATCACCCAGCCATAAGCACTGAATATTCCTCCAGTTACTTAAATTGTTCTTTATTTCTCTAAGGACCACTTTGTAATTGAATCTAGACAAATTCTTTGTGTGCTTTGGCAAATGGATCCCTTCCTCCAAATATCTTATGCATTTTATAGTTTTAAAAAATAGGATTCTCCTTTCTGGGCAGCTAGGTGACACAGAGGAGAGAGTTTGGAGTCAGAAAGATTCATTTCCCCAAGACACTTGTTAGCTGTGTGACCCTGGGCAAATCACTTAACTCTGTTTGCCTCAGTTTCCTCATCTATAAAATGATCTGAAGAAGGAAATGGCAAACCAGTCCAGTATCTTGGCCAAGAAAACTCCAAACGGGGCTACGAAGTCTTTTTTGTTTCCAGTTTAATTTTAATCACCATTACCTTTGCTGTTACTGGTCTAGCATTTGAAGCAAAAACAGACACAGCACAAACTTTTTAAAATGCCTTTTTCTTCCCCATTTTTCAGCTGGTCGCCTAGAGAGTTACAAGGATACCGCGCTATGGAAGTCATCCACAGATTCCATTTACAGAATTAAATCAGAGATACTTACCAGTCAGAGAATCTAGGCAATGATGGCACCAAATCGGGAAACGGCCTGCATCACGTAAGTGAAATACATTCTTTAGGGTTCTGGGGAGGAGGGAGAAGAGTTAATGACTGTTTTTCATTGCCTGGGATTCACACTTCATTGCTTCTTTTGTGGCATAGCCGTTTCTTCTGACCCATCTATGATTAAACCAGCTGCTTTTCTTGGAGATACGCACAGTGTGCCCATTTCTACAACACCAGCTAAGGTTCTATTCTATTTCCTGGGGGCAAAAAAAAATCTAACATCCTTTTAGAAATTATAAAATGCTTTAATAATAATTTTCTTTGTGTTTTCCCTCACTTAAAAAAAAAGGTTTTTAACATTTTATTGATGCCCTTTGTGTCTCCTTCAGGTTGCTTCTAGAAGGAGTAGGAAGGCTCTCTTTCTCTACTCTCACCCAAACCTTCATACAAGCAAAAATATTCAATGTAGTGACTACATAAGATAAAATATTCTACCCTCATAATTCAGTATCTGAGTATAATTCTCCTCCTGGTCTTATCCTTCTCTGGGTTAGGTTTTAGGATTATATTAGTCACATAATAGAAATTTGGTAGAGTGCTTTCTCCCAATTAAAAAAAAAAAAAGACAAACCTTATCTTCTGTCCTAGAATCAATGTTATGTATTGGTTCCAAGGCAGAAGAGCAGTAAGGGTTGGGCAATGGGGATGGAGTGACTTGCCCAAGGTCACACAGCTAGGAAGTATCTGAGATCACATTGGAACCCAGGACCTCTCATCTCCAGGCCTGGCTCTCAATCTACTGAACTACCTGGTTCCCCTCTTTCTCAGTTTTTAAGACTAATTTGAATAATATTGGTACCAATATTTTGTTTATATTTTGTATTTACTTCTATAATAGCTCTATAGCACTTTACATATGTTGTCTCATTTGAACCTCAATAACCTCATTGACTCTGGGGAAAAGGTACTATGATCCCCATTTAACAAATAAGGAAATTGAGGCTGAGAGGCCAAGTAACTTATCCAGAGTTTAGGGTCTAGGAAATATTTGAGGTAGAATTCAAACTCTGTAGGAACTACTAGATACCACAGAACTAAAAAATATGTTGCAGAATTTGAAATTGTCTTCCTGACTCTAATGCTCCATCCACTTGTTCACTTGTGAACATGCTGTTCCCCTTGATTAAATGTAAGATCCTTGAGGGCAGGTGCTGTTTCGCTTTTTGGTTTTTTGTCCTCAGCATTGAGCCAGGCAATAAGCAGTTCCTAAATATATATTTGTTCATTAATTGATTGTTGTGAGCAGACAGGCATGTTTATCTACTTCCTGGGACCATTGGTGTATTTCTTTGAAGGTTTTCCCCTTTTGAGGTTAATCAGTGTTTTATTTCTTTTTATTGATATTTTATGACATTGGTAAATTATAAGTTTTACTTGTATATACATATAAATTATAATTTATATAAATTTAAAATTATATATATATAAAAATTAGCAGTTCTTTGCCTCAACTGAGTCCTGCTATGAATATTTTGGTCCTTGGTTTGACTTTGACTTCCTCAGGGCATATTCCCAATAACAAGATTTCTGGGTGAAAGAGTATGAATATTTTAGCCACTTTTCTTGCATAATTTCACATTAGTATCAAGAAAAGTTAAATAAATTTACAAATTTGCCAATGGTGCATTAGTGCACCTACCTTCACATAGCCCCTCCAATCTTGACTATTCCCATTTCTTTTTAATTTTATCAATTTGAAGAATATGAGACAAAAAAGGGAAGGGAATAAACATTTATATAGCACCTACTATGTGCCAGGCACTGTGCTAGGTACTTCACAATTTTCTCTGATCCTCACAACCACCTTGCAAAGTAGATGCTATTGTCTCCATTTTACAGATGAGGGAAATGAGGCAAACAGAAGTTAAGCAACTTGTCCACAGTTGCATGGCTAGGAAGTGTCTGAAGCTGATTTTGAACTTAGATCTTCCAAGGTCTAGCACGCTATCTATTGTACCACTTACCTCTCTCAAAATAGTTTAGAGTTGCATTTCTCTTACTATTTATTACTGATGTAGAGTAGGGATATAGAGCAGTTTGGAGCTTTCAAATGGTCATACACAATTTACAGTTCTGAAAACTTCATTCATATCCCTCAACCCCTTCTTTATTGAGGAATGTGATCTATTTGTGCCAATTCCCTATCTGTGTTGCATGGCAAACATTTCCCAATGATATTTGATGCAAGTACGTTTCCTGATGGACAGTTTCTCTTCCAGTTTCATCGATTTCTTGAAGACAAAAAGGATTTAATTTTATGCAATCAAAATTGTTGAGTTTGCCTTTTTATTGCCTCCTCTATCCTTGTTTGGCAAAGAATTCTCCCTTTCAAGGATTTCTCTATGAACTGGGAGAACCTCGGTGATCGGATGCAGAGTGAAATGAGCAGAACCAGGAGAACATTGTACACAGAAACTGAAACACTGTGGAATGATAGAATGTAATGGACTTTGCTACTAGTAGCAATGCAACAATCCAGGACATTCCTGAAGGACTTACAGGAAAGAATGCTATCCACATTGAGAGAAAAAACTATGGGAGTAGAAATGCAAAAGAAAAACATTTGACATCACTTATCACATTATATATGGGGATGTGATTTGGAATTTAGGTTTTAAAAGATCACTCTATAGCAAAGATGAATAATTTGGAAATAGGTATCAAGTGATAACATTTGTACAACCCCCTGGAATTGCTTGTCAGCTCTGGGATGGGAGAGGGAAAGAAAATTAATCATGGAAACATGGGGAAATATTTTAAAATTTAAAAAAAGAATTCTCTCCCTTTCAGGGGGTAGCTAGGTGGCTCAGTGGATTGAGTCAGGCCCAGAGATGGGAAAGTCCTGGGTTCAAATCTGACCCCAGACACTTCCTAGCTACGTGACCCTGGGCAAGTCACTTGACCCCCATTGCCTAGCCCTTACCACTCTTTTGCCTTGGAACCAATACACAGTATTTATTCTAAGACAGAAGGTAAGGGTCTAAAAAAAAAAGAATTCTCCCTTTCAGCATCATGGCAAAAGGTAGCTCTGTCAATTCTATCCTAGTACTTTAAAAGCTACGACCCATCCACTGAAGTGTATAAATGGAGATTTTGAACCTTTGACTTCATTCCCCAGAAGTCCTTAGTTTTTCCCAAAATTCCCTATGATCTTTCCTGTGTCTTCACATTGGCAAGATCACGTTATTGGTATTTAAGTGGATGTATGCTCCTCCCACTCTCTCTTGGACCTGCGACTGGGCTGAAGTTAGGCAGTTCTTTTGTTTTAGTTATTATTTTTAAACTTTATAAAATATAATATTTAGTTATTGAATATTAATTTTAAAACTCACAGAAGTCATGTCGTGATTAGGAGTTTGGGGCAGTAGGTGGTTTAAGACCTGGGTCTAAACCGTTTTCCAGCTTTCTCAGAAGTTCTTGTCCAGAAGGCTCCTCCCCACCACAAAGCCCCAGTTGTGCCTAGCATCCCACATTCACCTGGCAGGCCTTGAAAGAAAAGATAGGTCTCCAAAGGGAGAATTAACAGATAGAAAGTCTGGAAAAGGACACTGTGAAGATTGGATTTAGTTATCTCCTGATTGTAACAATGAAGATACGTGGCTCTTTCTTTATTGTGAAGATAAAATCTTAAGCTACAATCTATTTTTAGATTTTAACTACAAAAAGGTGTCAAGTAACTACAAAAGGTGAACTTACCAAAAGAGGTGTTAAGTAACCCAAAAAGATAAAATCTAACCAAAGAAGGTGAGAACTAAAGAATGGGCAGTCCTGGAGAAAAGCGTCTGCTGTGATTGGTAAACATGAAAATTTAGAGGAGGTGACACAAGAGAAAAAGGCCTTTAAATAGAGGGAAAAAAGACTGAAAAAGGACAGTCAGTCACCGGGGTTTGGAGTAAAGGATCAGTCACTCAGAGCTGAAGGGAAGACAGACATTCAGAGATTCGGACATTCGGGAATGCAGAGATTCGGGCACTGACTCGGAGGAGTGGAGGAGCGACTGGAAGACCAACACCCAGACTTCTTTTAGACTGTTAGCATTGGTGAGTGAAAGGCTGACTTAGTGACCCTGCCTTTCTGGAGGTGTGAAGCCTCCAGGTAAGGCCCATCTTCTTGAGACTCTCTCTCTCTCTCTCTCTCCTTAATATCTTCCTTCTATTGTAACTATTATAAATAAACTACCATAAATTCCATTTACTTTAGTAATTCATTTTGGGATTTAGAAAGTAAATCCCTGGTGACCACCTAATTAATATATTTCAGAGTCCAACCATAATTAAGTTTGGTAACACAGATCTCAAACCTTTCCAATGCTTTTTCCCCCTCTAACTGAAGATTCTCCTGAGAGGAGCCACAGGGCTGTGTCTGCCTCCAAATGCCATCATTATGTAAATGTTTGCAAGGAAGGGCTCCATAAACAGGAAGGGGGGAGGGGAGGGAGTGATGATTCACTTTCACGGAAAGGAAGGGAAATGAGCTGGCCTGGACTGAACATGCCTCTATTTTCTCTCTAGTAGAAGGGAAGGTCTTGAGACTTTCTGATTGGGTCTATTTCACCTCCTAGTTCTGGGGCTTGGGACAGAAAGGAAGAAGGAGATGCCTCACCAAAAGCAGCATCCCACAGGAGGAGTTCGATCTCTGACTTCTGTCAGATCTGGGTTCAAATTCTTCTCAAGATGCTAGCTCTGTGACCCGAAGTAACATAGCCTCTCAGCCTGTTTCCCCATGTGAAATGAGTTGAAATGATCTACAATACGTAGCTCATAGGATTGTTATTGCTCTCAAATGACATAATTAACACTTGTAAAGCAGTTTGCAAAACTTAAAGTGCTGTATAAAGAGGGAAAAAAACAGACAAGATGACAAGTATTTATTAAACATCAGACCCTGGGAATACAGGAAGGGGCACCGGGGCAAGGATAGGTCTATGTCTGTCTCTGTCTCTGTCTCTGTCTCTCTCTCTCTCTCCCCCCCCCCCCAGCTGGGCAATTAGAAACATCTGTAAAGATGCCTCCTGCACAGGGGCTGTACTGGGTAAGCAGGAACACTAGCCAGGAGACCTGAAAAGACTTTGGCTTCCTTCCCCTGGCATAACCCTGAGTCTTCCACATCAAGTGCTGTGAGAAGCTTCAGAAATTCCATTTCTCTTCAGTTCGAGTACATAGGTCAGCTCTTCCTTTAAGAGTTAGAACATAGAGGGAAACTAGGTGGCTCAGTAGATGGAGAGCCAGGCTCAGAGATGGGGGTTCAAATCTGGCCTCGGACACTTCCTAGCTAGGCAAGGCATTTAACCCCCTTGACATAGCCCTTACCACTCTTCTGCCTTGGAACCGATACACAGCACTATTCTAAGATGGAAGGTAAGGGTTAAAAAAGAAAAGAAGTTAGTGCATTATTCTAGACATTGGATTTCTCAGAATCTCAGAAAACTGTAGCCTAGGGATCAACTCCTACTCCAAGTCCACACCTCGAGCTTGTTACTTAGGATCAGAGGTTCTGCCATGTTTTACTTTGTATTTCCTTCCCTCCACATCTCCTTCATCCTCCAGCTTAAGTTTGAGCAACTGGATTTACAAATTTCTAGTCACTGATGTTTGGGAAAACTGAAGGATAGAGAAGGAAGACGGAAGGGAGAAGGAAGACTGAAATAATTTTGAATCAGAGAAAATTTTTGGAAAATGGAGGGGGAAAGTTAGTTTAACCACAAGGCAATCTGGGATCATTCCACTTATCTTTTTGGTCCCATTTCCCATTCTATTCCCCAGTGTCTCAAAACTCAGTTTCACTTGCTTTGCAATTCAGGTCATCATATTTAAAATCCTAAATGTCTGTATGAAATTGACTTTTGAATTTCAATAGAATAAAAATGAGTCTATGAGCAATATCTTGCTTTAACTCGGGCCCTAATACTTATTGAATTATATGTCTTAAGTCTTCCTCAAATTCAGGAACTTTAGAGTTTCTGTAAAGCCCAGGAGGGGTTTGAAGAATTTTAGCTCCAAGAGAAGAATTTTCATATCTGGGATACATAGCAAAATTATGCTATTTATAATAAAAACAGTAACAACAAAACAGTAAGTTCTTTTCCCAATGAAAACCAGCCAGATCCCATCGGTATACTTTAACAAGATATTTTATTTATCTAGCAATTGCAAAATATACAAATTTCTGAAAGGCATACCCTGTTTACAAGCTAGCAGAGTTTTATCCCAGGTGATTATTTAAGACAAACATGAAGCACACCTAATAGCTCACAAGTTTAGGGAAAAAACAAAACAACCCTCCCCAACCCCCCAATATTTCACTCACTCTCTCTCTCTCTCTCTCTCTCTCTCTCTCTCTCTCTCTCTCTCTCTCTCTCTCTCTCTCTCTCTCTCTCTCACCTGGTGCCATCATACACATTAAATAAATAAATAGCATTTTTGCTATCAAAATAACATTAAAAAAATAAATTTCAAGTATTACAAATAAAAACAGTATCATAGATGTGGTTCAATCAGTTTCTCCCCTTCCTTAATTCTTAAAAAAAAAGAGTTCTGTCACTCTCAATATAGAATAGGGGGGATAAAAAAAAAAAGTTGTGCCCCCCAAACAAATATACAAAGTTCAGAAAAAACTGATTCCAAGGAAACATGGGAAAAAGAAAAGTCAGTAGTCCCAGCAAGACCTCCCCCAAGTACATCAAGCACACCCCTTAATAAAATGTTTCAGTGTAGCTCAGGCTACTACATGCTTCTAAGGAAAGTAACATCATCTCCAGGATCTCTGGATATACTCATCCTCCTTAATTCTTCCCAAATTAAAATTCTCTCATTAGGTAAAGCCAGATCACTGTTTTAAATAAAGAGGGAAAAAAACACACTAGAGATTAGAGACCTTCATATTAAACAAAATTCTATTCTTGGCCCCTTTTGTCAATTAAAAACAGAAATGAGGCCAAGAAAGCAGACACCAGCAAACCTATGATAAGAACAAAACGAGTCCAAAACTATATGGTTCACATATTAAACATGCACTCATGCTCCTGCTTGCACATCCACAAGGAGAGGTGGGTAGCTGACATGGCACAATGGTGTAAAAAAAAAAAGGTGGGGGAAAATCTTAGGTTTATGACAATTGGTGTGAGTCTACTCGTCAGTAGGCTGCCCATAAACAGGGTCAGGCATGAGCACTAAATGGAAACTAAACCTCCTTGAGGACAGAGACTTGTCTTTTGCCTCTTTTTTTAGCCCTAGCCCTTAGCACAGTGCCTGGCACTGAATAGTGAGTTAATAAATTTTATTGATTAAAATATGAGGCACTGAGGTCTGTCTCTCTTCTCCTGCCCACCTATTTTCACCTCTTAAGCATAATATATGCAATCCCCACAAGGGCTCCTCTCTCCACACTGGGCAAAGAGGAAATGGCATTTAAAGGGCATTCATGCATTACTGAAGTCTTCCTCACTCCCGCACTCCAAAGAGTGTGACATCACAACAGGGATAACGCCAACTTCTGTAGCCGTGCCCCTATCTCCCCTGTCCTTAGCACCTGGTCTAATGCTACAGATACTACAAATGCTCCCTAATTCTGAACTGAAACTGGGCCTTTGACTTCCTCAGACACCCTGAAAGAGAGGGCAGAGAAGAGAATCCTAGAGAGGATCTCTTCTCATCTCTTCTCTTCCCTCAACCTTCCAGGGTAGTCAACTGACTGCGGAGCTCCGTCTACTTTAGAAGGAGAAGACAATGGCCAACTGGTTTTATACCAAGCCATTCTCAACCCAGTGATCCAAAACTTTTCAGGAAACAAGCCCCAAGGACGCTTCCTGACCCTGTTGGTCTACCTAAGCATGATGATGCTTCCTTCACAGGCGGACACAGCTCCTAGGAGGCATGATTCAATGTCCAAGTTCCAGGAAATAAAGGTGCAGATTTTCATCCTTCTTCCACAAAAGGTGCAAATACAAGTTGTTCAAAGAGAGCAGTGTCTTCTCAAACTCAGAAAAACCCTTGACCCTCTGGACAAGGGGTGATGGGAGTCCATTCTCACATTCTGCTTAGAGAAAGATCAGAAACTCTGAATGAAAACAAATGGAGGAAGGCAATGTCTTTGTTTTAGTCGAAAGGCAGATTTCTGACTCAGTAATTCCAGAGGGGGAAGAGATCCATTCCAAATCCAAATCCTCCGCGCATTGATTCCACTCTTAAAATAAGTACTGTTTTCAGAGACTAATACAAAAAGCTAATGGTTTCTTCTGGAGGGTGGCCATTTTGAATTTTCTTAAGAAAAATCTGACCCATCATTTTAAAACATCTCCTGATAAGGCAGAAGGAGAGAAAAGGAGCAGAGGCGTTCCTCCTCAGCTAATTTATCCCTCCCCACACTTCCAAAGCCTTTCCAGAGAGGTCGCTATAAAGAGACAATCATCAAAAATGAAGTGTGGAATAATGGGGAAAAATAAGGAAGAAGTAAAATGGAAAATGATGGATTCTTTACACTAGGAGGGCTATAGACTGCCTTTAGGTCATCACAACACAGTTGGATGATCAGAGTACTGAATTTTCATTTGATCAGTGCCCTCCTCACCCAGGTAGTTTGGTCAGTTTATGAAAGAAGCAGCTGGGATTATCTGGGCTTCAGGTTAAATGGAGGAGCACAAGCCAAGCTTCAGAAATGGCGATGGAATGCAACTGGTTTCATTTGTTTCAGAGTTCCAGGGAGAGTCAATATTGGTTCTGTGAATTATTCAGGTTCTGTTTTGAGGGAGAAGAGAAAAAAAAGAATTAGTCCATTTCCACTTGGTCTCCCAAAACAAAAGAGTCATTATCATGCAGGTGAGATCCCCTTCCAGATACACAGGGGAAAAAAAAGCTAGCAAACATAGCCCTCTACAGCATCAGGCCCAGAAAGGCCAAGGGATCCTGGGGAGCCAGTGTAAATTTATTATCAAAACCACCAAGTCAAAAGTAGTAGAGTTAGCCATGGGCACGTATGCTTTTAAAAAAAGGAAGAAAGAAAACACACACAGATCTTTCTTCTGTTATAGGAAAAGAGGAAGAGATGGTAGGAAAAGCCATGAAGCTTGGGGGGGCGGGGGACCAAATAGTTAAAAATATAGTAGAAAAGATTCTCTGGAGGAAGTATGCTTGTCCTGGTTGCCTCAGGGGAAAATTTCTTCCCTGGTATCATTTAGTGGTTCGGTGGGTACTTTGTACATGGCTAAGTTCTCCTTCCCAAAGTTATGCTGACAGTTTAATTGGCTGAAAAGGATCACTGGAATGTTAAAATGGCCATAAAGAATCTGCTCATAAATAATAAGCTCAAATTAGAGAGCCAAAAGCTATGAATACCCAGAATGGAAAGCTTTCTGACCTGAGCGTGGGGAAATAGAGGAACTATCCAGAAAGTCAGGAACAATGCTGGGGAGATGGATATAGATGAAGTCGGCCAGGGGCACTTCAGCTAGTGACCAAAATCACTAGGGCTCACGTACCAATTTTGACAAAAGTGGTCTTGACAGGAAGTACCATTGCCACACACAAACCCCACAAACAAAAACCAAACACACTAGATTGGACGTTCTTAAGCCTTGTGTATATCATGGACCCTTTCCACATTCTGCTGAAACCTATGGACCCTCTATGCAAAAGTTTTTAAATATAGAAAATAAAATCCAAAGGCTTACTAAAAAATAAATTATATTAAAATCTATCAATATATATATTTTTTAAAAAAGATTCTCATCCCACTGTTTAGCATGAGTCATTTCAACCTAGTCAGTGGATTCTTTTCCATCCAAGGGTCTCAAAAATAAAACAACAAAGAAACCACAAGGCTACTCCCCCTAAGAGAGGTCTAGGAAGATGAAAGTGATTTTTTCAAGGTCCTATAGTTTAGGTTATTACCAAAGTATCACTATGGAGAGAGAGGAGGAGAAGAACAGTCCAGATATCTCTCGTACCAACCTACAGCTCAGCATCGCAAGATGCGACACTGTTGTAGGCTCCTCTCACAAACCAAGTCTCTAAAGAACAAACCTGGGCTGGTGGCAAGCACCACTCATACAAGACACTCAGCGGAGCACACCCAGCACTCATGATTCCATCACACAAAGAGAAAAAGGAAGGAAAGGGAATTAAGGTGGAGAAGATGCTTTGCAATAACACTCCAAACAATGCTGCCACATTCCCCAGGAAGAGTTGGTCCTAACACAGGCCGAGATGTGAGGGGACAAAAGGGGATGCCCTGAGCCATATTTCATTATTCAAATATTAGTAAGGGGAAAACTGAGAACTTGGACAGAGCATGTAAAATGGAGATTTGAACCCTAGACTTCAATCCCCAGATGTCCTTGAGTATTTCCCAGAATTCTCTATAATCTCACCTGAGTCTCTACCTGAGCAAGATCACAATTAGTATTTAACTCCTCTTCTATGCTTGCTCTTGCTCTACTCTGCCACTGCAAGATATAGTAAGTAAGCTGTAAATGGGCTAATCAGCCCTAGGCATGTGGTTTATTATTTTGTATCCTTGATGTCTAATAATCTTTAATAAACCTCATAAAATATAATATTTCTATTACTAGAGACTAAATTTAATTTTTACAGCAGCTTGTCTTCTCAATGTAGAGTAGGGCAAGGAAAGACAGAATAGGAAGAAAATTGTCTTTTCAACTATTTTCTTTTGTAATATATAGATGAAATTTTAAAATAACACCAGCAGAGATTATAAACAAGCCCCAGCGGGGAGACGCCTCACCTCTTTTGGAATGTGGATTTGGCCAAAGAATTGAAAGCAACGATTGGCATCATTTCATCAACTACCTTCCAGCCTTTGACTGCAGTATACTTGTTGGTAGGTTTGGGTCTAAAAGATCCCACGGACTGCTCTCTCTAGTTTCATGCACTAGAATGACTGGGAGCTCACATTGCACTACTCCTTTGCATCCATCCCGCTATTGATAGGAGAATGCATCTGTCAATGAAATGGGTCTGTTCTGGAGTAGGGGACCTTGTAGGTAGTACAAGACTAACCCTGAGAAACCAGAATATATTCCTATTCCAGGGCTGTCAATCCTATGGGATGACCTAGGATCAAAAGTTCCACAGACTAGAGGAACCAGAGAATGAGAGCATTCCTCTGAAGCAACTGTCCAAACTATAAATGCAGATGAACTTGAATGGGCCGTCCATCCAGCTACATATCCTAGTACAGGCTAAAGGCATTCTTCATCCATTTAGTTTCTTCTGTGTAAGTAGTTAGAGTGAACTCTTGAGTGAATATTTAGATATGATCAGCTTCAAGTAGGTACTTGGAATGTCCTCCATCTTCCTTTTCTGTGGTAAAAACATCCACAATCCATCTAGTAATCTACTATCTTCCTTTCAATTACCTTGAGACTCAATCCCATAATTGGTGGGGTTTTTATCCTTATTCTAACAAGTGAATAGATGGAGAAAAAGCAGACAATGCAGAAGCTCTAGACATATTTGGACTTCGAAACTGTATTGCTTCTTCTCTATATACTCTAAGGTGGAGCTACTATTGCAGAATTTGCTTTTTTAAGAATCCAAATGTGATGACACTATCATTAGTGGAGATTATAGTCAGTCCTAGATATTTAACTGATCTTTTCCATTTTTCCTGTTTGATGTCCTCTGTCTAGTTTCATCCTTAAAGATTCTTAAATGCTTCCTACCAAGTTTGATGCCAATTTTGATCTTTACTCCAATAAGTAAATGGTTGGGGGCAGGGGGAGATAGACAATGCAGAAGTCCTAATTAAAACTGAGACCAAACATAAAACTTTGTTAAAATATTCCCTATTTACTCCTGGAGGTTGTAACTGTATAAAGTCAAGTGAAAGGGAAATATTGTGATCAAAACAGATCCACTAAGACAAGATCACAGAAAAACTGTAGTGACCCTTTTCCTTTAAGAAGGAGGGGCTGATGAAAAAAAATACAAAGGAAGGGGGCCTTGCAGTCCCAGATCTCAAACTATATTACAAAGCAGCAGTCATCAAAATAATTTGGTACTGGCTAAGAGACAAAAAGGAGGATCAGTGGAACAGACTTGGGGCAAGTAACCTCAGCAAGACAGTATATGATAAACCCAAAGATCCCAGCTTTTGGGACAAAAATCCACTATTCGATAAAAACTGCTGGGAAAATTGGAAGGCAGTGTTGGAGAGATTAGGTTTGGATCAATGCCTCACACCCTACTCCAAGATAAATTCAAAATGGGTGAGTGACTTGAACATAAAGAAGGAAACTATAAGAAAATTAGGCAAACACAGAATAGTATACATGTCAGACCTTTGGGAAGGGAAAGACTTTAAAACCAAGCAAGACTTAGAAAGAGTCACAAAATGTAAAATAAATAATTTTGACTCCATCAAATTAAAAAGCTTTTGTACAAACAAAACCAATGTAACTAAAATCAGAAGGGAAGCAACAAATTGGGGAAAAAATCTTCATAGAAACCTCTGACAAAGGTTTAATTACTCAAATTTACAAAGAGCTAAATCAATTGTACAAAAAATCAAGCCATTCTCCAATTGATAAATGGGCAAGGGACATGAATAGGCAGTTTTCAGATAAAGAAATCAAAACTATTAATAAGCACATGAAAAAGTGCTCTACATCTCTTATAATCAGAGAGATGCAAATCAAAACAACTCTGAGGTATCACTTCACACCTAGCAGATTGGCTAACATGATAGCAAAGGAAAGTAATGAATGCTGGAGGGGATGTGGTAAAGTAGGGACATTAATTCATTGCTGGTGGAGTTGTGAATTGATCCAACCATTCTGGAGGGCAATTTGGAACTATGCCCAAAGGGCGATAGAAGACTGTCTGCCCTTTGATTCAGCCATAGCACTGCTGGGTTTGTACCCCAAAGAGATAATAAGGAAAAAGGCTTGTACAAGAATATTCATAGCTGCACTCTTTGTGGTGGCCAAAAATTGGAAAATGAGGGGATGCCCTTCAATTTGGGGAATGGCTGAACAAATTGTGGTATATGTTGGTGATGGAATACTATTGTGCTCAAAGGAATAATAAAGTGGAGGAATTCCATGGAGACTGGAACAACCTCCAGGAAGTGATGCAGAGCGAAAGGAGCAGAGCCAAGAAAACATTGTACACAGAGACTGATATACTGTAGTACAATCGAACATAATGGACTTCTCCATTAGTGTCAATGCAGTGTCCCTGAACAATCTGCAGGGATCTAGGAGAAAAAACACTATCCACAAGCAGAGGACAAATAGTGGTAGTAAAAACATTGAGGAAAAGCAACTGCTTGACTATAGGGGTTGAGGGGATATGACTGAGGAGAGACTAAATAAACACCCTAATGCAAATACCAACAACATGGAAATGGGTTCGAATCAAGAACACATGTGAAACCCAGTGGAATCATGTGTCGGCTATTGGGGGGGGGGAGAAAATGATCTTTGGCTCCAATTTATAATGTTTTGAAATGACCAAATAAAATATTGTTAAAAAAAAAAAAGGAGGGACCGAACACTTCCATTTTAAAAGAAATGATCCACTGTTCTATTTTTATCAGACAGAAATCTCCAACTCTCTAATTTTACATATTGAAAAAAGTGACCTGACTCATTAAATAAGGAAATGGGCAGGGAAGAGTGATTAGACCGATAATAATATTGACTGAAGCATAGGTTGCTATTGAAAAACGGAATTTCCCAGGGCCTGCTATTGGAAGGTCCCTAACAGATAGCCAAGAAAGAGGAAGTTAACAGAAAAGGTTAAAAGGCCATGAAAGCTAGGAATTCCCTATCTTCTAAGAGACATAGGCCCTTTCTAAAGATCACACAATATACCTGATGAAACACCATCAATGGGAAACCTAAAGCCAATTGATTTACATTGACTATTAAGGCTTAATGGTTTCTGGTAGGAGACATTATTGAAATTAGTCCCCAACGCCTGACCCTGAAAAAAAACTTGGTGGTGTTCAGTGTTATCACCAATCGCAAATAGAAACCCAAGAGAACAAGTGGGAAAGAGGATGCTCAGGGGTAGGGATAGCAAAGCAATACAAAACAGAGGCAGCTTTGTGCTAAAGAAAATCATCACTTGAGTCATAAAATGCACCAACTTTTTCAAGTCTTTCTTTTCTTCTCTCCGCAAATCCCCCCACCCACAACGCTGGAGACCTCACAAGGCACACACTCCAGACTCCCTAAAACCAAAAAGGAAGGGAAATGGGGAAGGGCGGGAGGGAAGGGGAGGAAGGGGCTAAAAACAGCTCAGAGAAAAATACTTACAAACAGGCTTTCCCTAGTAAAGGCTGCAGAGAGAAGAAAAGTAGAGAGAGGAGTCAGTAGGAAAAGAGGAGACAAAAACAGCATTTGAAATCACAAATTAGCCTATCAAGGCAAACCCTGTTGCTATAAGGATAGCTATGGCTTCAAGTCTACCCTGATGGTTTTTAGCAATTACAAATGCCTTCACAACTAGACAACATCCTCTATCTTTTTAAGCCCATCTCTTCTGTCTTAAAATCAATTCGGTATATTGGTTCCATGGTAGAAGGGAGTAAGGCCTAGGCAATGGGGGTTGAGTGACTTGTATAAGAGTCACACAGCTAGAAGTATATGAGGCCACTTTTGAACCCAGGACCTCCTGTCTCTAGGTCTGGCTCTTAATTCGCTGAGCCAACCAACTGCCCCCACAATGTCCTTTTAAAAACCATATGATGTGTTCTGGGGCAGGTGAGTGCAGAGGACTAGAAGGGGAGCTGGCAAGCAAAAACCCTCCCAAATAATACTTAACCACCTCCCAAAAAAAATGTTCAACAGAAACTGTGATAAATACAGGGCAATAAAAACAAAACGACAACAAAAAACTCATAGTGGCCGGGCATGGTTGCTGGTAGGCTGCTTGAGTTTAGGAGAGAGAAAGCTGATTGAGGAGTGTGCACTGTGAGCAGAGGGGGGCCACCAGGCTGCCTAAGGGAGGGATAAAACAGCAGCCCGGGGCAATGGGGTAGCTTTGATGATACTGATTGGGACTGGGAGGGAGCAAGGCAGGGACACCCAGGTTCCACCATGTTCCCCTAAAATGCCACAGTACCAAATCGAAAGGGATTTGGAGGGAAAATGGAAGAAGGTAACCATTGCACATTTGTGCCATCACACCCCTGACACTACCTGCAATTTCCTACTCTCCAAGTTCTAGACATCCTCAGATATGACAGGCTTAAAAAAACAGTTTTCTAAGAAGTAGATTTAACAGGAGCAAAATCAGGGAGGTTGATGAGGGCTAAGGAGTGATCATCTGTAGCTAACAAAGCAATATAAAACTTGCAAACATAAACATCGTTCTCCATCACGGATTTAGAAAATCTCTAGCACTCTGTCTTTCAAAGGCTGGCTCACCTCTCATGAGGGTCATGGGTCAGGGAGAGGTTTAGAAGGGCAAGTAAGGATGAGGCTAAGGGAATGGCAAGATCGATGCTACTACATAATGCTAGCTTGTCTGAATAACCCGGGTCAAACTGCTTCCCATCTCTGGGACGGGGAGGGAAGGGAGACAATTTGGATCTGATAACTTCATAAAACTTATCTATTAATAAATTATCACATGTAAGTAGTGTAAAAATCAAATTTGGTCTCTAGTAATAAAAGTATTACATTTTATGAGGTTTATTAACGATTATTAGAAATCAAGGATACAAAACAATAAGCCACGTGCCTAGGGCACAATTAGCCCATTCACAGCCTACTTACAACATGTTGCAATTTCTGGGTAGAGGAAGAGAGCTCTTGAGAGGCAGAGAGCCCTTTAAATAATAAATTGTGATCTCATCCAGGTGCAAACTCCGGTGAGATTATAGGGAATTCTGGGAAGTACCAAGGACTTCTGGGGATTGAAGTCTGGGGTTCAAATCTCCATTTTTACATTAGTAAAACAAAATATAATGCTAACTGTCTGGATAACCCAGGTCAAACTGCTTCCCATCTCTGGGACGGGGAGGGAAGGGAGACAATTTGGATCTGATAACTTCATAAAACTTATCTATTAATAAATTATCACGTGTAATTAGTAAAATAAAATATCTTAATAAAAAAAAGATTGATCATATACCTACATTTGATCACTGAAGGGATTTATAAAGGGTTTTTTAATGGCTTTTAAAAACTTTTCCACATCCTGCATTCAACATATAGCCCTGACCTCCACCCTACCTAACCCCAATAGCCAACCATTAGACATAAGTGATCATTTTCCAAGTTAGCTTGGTGAGTCATAGTCGCTTCTGATACTCTGGGAATGGGGGCTTCTTCTACCATAATACAGTCAACCACTCATTATTACCTCACAAAAGTGGTCTTGTTCATGATTCCAAACATTTTCCTCCAACAGGGAGATGGGCATGGGGCAGAGAAAGATCACCACTAAATCAGATTGAGCCAGTGGAGGACCAGATACCTTTCTTCCTGATGGGATCTAGTCAGACAAAGCCCTCCGGCGAGGGAGTCCCCGTTTGAGCTAAGAGTCCACTCCAGAAGGGGCCACCAGCTGAGCCTGACCTCTCCATGAGCGAAGAGGACAGAAGCCACTAATTTGATTTCTTTGGCTCTGCCTGATTCTGCCAAGGGAGGAACCTGCCTGGAAGGCAGGTGTCTGTCTATGCAGTCCCATCAAGCATCAAGTGAGTAGATGCCACCGTGCTATTGCTTCGTCCAGAGGACCACAGAGAGAGGACTTTGTGTTCTCCCCTTAAAAAGTGGGGTTACAGGACGGCACATTAGAAAGAAAGAAGATCACTGAACCTTAATTGGATTATGATCTTCTCTCTGCAGTAGGTTTAGAAGTGACAGCAAGAAAAAAAAAAGAGTCAAACTAACTTGCGTGGGCACCTCCCGGGGCAGGCAGCTGGGCAGGGCAGCAGAAGTGGAAGCCATATGCTCCTCAAAGCTGTTGATGCGAGGCTTTTTGGTGGGTTCAGGACTGGCTAGTGGGGTAACACTATTGCGTCTCATGAGCGGGTTAGGTCCCTTCTTTGCTTCCTAATTGAGACAAAGACAAAATAAGAGAAGTTGACAGTTATAGAGGAGGACTGAAAGGAGAAAGGGATGGAAGATAAAACAAAAGAAAAAAGTTTTTGTTCTGTTTCTGGACTTTGATCAATAATAAGAATCATAACAGCAGCTAATGTTTATTTATATTTATAAATGTATAAATATTTATATTTATTATCTCATTTGATCCTTTCCACAACTCTGGGATGTAGGTGCTGTTATTATCACCATGTTATAGCTGAAGAAAATGAGGTAAACAGAAATTAAGTGACTTGCCCAATTATACTGCTAGGAAATATCTGAGGCTGGATTTGAACTTGGGTCTTCTTGAATCCAGACCCAGTGTTGTAGACACTGTACCACCTGGCTGCTGTTTACACAGCAAGTGGTCATTGGGAAATGACTATGGTGGGGAAAATGTCTGTTCAATCAACAACCCCCAAGTGGGCTTCTCCCCTACCCTCCCATGCATCTGTTCCCCAGATTATCCCAGAAGAGACGCATAAACATGAATTTTGCAGAAAAGTAAGGACAAGGGCATCAGATGAAAGAAGGAAATATCAGTAACAATTCTCCCTTTTGTTTTAGAACAGAGGCAAGCTGTTCCAAGCCTCCTAATTCCCTCAGGCTCCCAGAAACTAAGGGAAAGAGATAGAAGTGGGAAAATAAAACCAGATATACAGAAGACAAGAAGCTAGAGTGTTCACTGGTAAAAGATGATAAAATACAGTAGCAAGTGGGAAAAAACAACTGTCTCCGTCAGCCTCCCAGCAACCAACAAGGGTCCTGGACAAAAAAAAAATCAAGGAACTCTTTCTCAACAGAACATATTTATTTTTCAGTGAGACTATTTACAGTCTTTGAAGACTTGGGGTAGGAAGTAAACAGGTTCAATAAAGAACTGACTATGGTACTGATCATTTTTTGTCAACAGGGAGGCAGAAATCAGTCAACCAGTACCAACAGGGTAATAAATTGTCTGTTAATTTTCTAATTGGATGAAAAAGTCCCTGAAAGGATAGAATTTCTGTCTATGAGATCTATTTTTAAAAAAACAGACCCTACTCTCTTTGGGATGGTTTGGATTCTGGCTGGGAGTCAGGAACTGTCTTCGGGCCTTAGTCTTTAGCCCCAGAAATAGAAACTTGCCCTTCAACAACCTGTGTATACCTAGAAAAAAAGCCACAGTAGGGATGTGGTAAAATGTCTAATGAATATATGGCTCTTGGAGACTTACTAGTGAAGATAGGGGTTTTTTTTTTCTGCTCAAATCATTGGCTCAGGCCAAGAATTTCAAATGGCTTTTCCAATCTTGGAAGCATCTATTTAATTTTATCTAGCCTTGAGGCTGGTTAAATTCCCTACTGGAGACCAAAAGAAGTGTTTTGAGCAAACTCCTCAAGTCAAAGTCCTAAGACCAAGCTCCTTAGGTCTGTTAGAAGAAATGGTGCCAACTGGTTGCTTTGATGGGAAAGGGGACTCTGAATCAAAGCTCTGGCAAAGGGATATTAAATATTAATAACTAGAGTCTAGCTCAATAATTTTATTGATCTAGAAAACTCCCAGGTAAGGGGATGATTTCTAGAGTAGGTCATCTTCTTCTATACATCTTATTGAGTTAGAAGATGAAGATTAAGGTGATTTGCCCTAGATCCCACAGCCAGTATATGCCAAGAGGTATACTGTGAACCAGGTCATCTTGGCTTTGTGGTCAGCTCTCTCTACTCTCTACTACATTATTGCTTCCAGAAAGATAAACCTATATAAAAATGGGTTTAGACTTACTTCCAGTTCAGTCTCAAATCTGATTTCTCCTGTCAGAGATTCAACCTAAATGGTTTCAAATCTCAAGAGGAGAAATCAGTCAGATGCAGAGCACATTAACATAATGACCATTGATTTTTGGAAAAGCTTCTCTCCATTTTTTCCATTTCTCTCTTAATCCCCTCCTGTTTTTTCTATTCTGGTCATTCTACACCTAAGCCCAAATTGTGATTGCCAATGTTGATTCAATCAATGAATGCTAAAATATGGTATTGAAATTCTAGATCTATCTGAAGGAAAAGAAGAAAATAATGGGAACTGTTATTAAAAAAGAAGAAAAAGAAAAGAACATTTATCCTCACTTTCCATTGAATTCTCAGGTCAGATGGTGTCAACAAGGAGGTGAATATAAAATGTGAAAAGATGTGAGAATGAGCCATAGATAGGGGGCGAGGGGAAAGCAGGGAAGATGATAGATCTAATATACATACACAAAAAGGAAGAGAAGGCAAAAACTCACCTGAGTCTATTTGAAACAAAAAGTTATCACAAGAGCCAACAATTACATGTTAAGATTTAATACACAAGCCAACAGTGAGGACTTTATTTTGAAATATTTCATATTAACTAGTCCCTTTTCACTCCATAAAAGTCCTCCACAGCTGCCCCTAGAAGAATCCTTTGCTTCCTAAACCAGAAGATCAAGAAGTATGGCTTGAGCTGGAGCCAGAGGTAGGAGGTAACCTACTCACCTCTGACCTTTCCCGGTGTGTGTTTATTGCTTCTACATTCAAAAAAATAGATTCCACACGGCAACCTAAGAGACAGGGAAAGAAAATATTTAAAAGAATGAAGGTCCTGCTAATTAGAAAATGGGCTCCCACATCCCAGGATGCAAAGGTGCAGGGGACAAGCTCCTTTGACCAGTGGAAAGCCACTTACCATAGGCCACAGGTGTCAGTTTCAATACTGTGTGGAGGGGACATTTCAAATATGGCATTTCATCTAGGGAAAGAAAGGGAAAGAGACATGACTCCATCATGGCACCATGCACCACTGCTCCAAACAAGAGATCTCCAGGAACTAACTATCCTTTAGCAGAGAAGGGCCTAAGAGTCATGGAAACCCTTCACAATGAAGAGACTGTGTTGAAGATTCAGTTCAAGCTCCAACGACACCTCTCCAGGTGGCTTAATGCTATCACTAAACTGTTGGGGTCTATGCTCTCTTGTCAATTTGTGAAGTTTTCACAGAAAGCAACTTTTCTAAGCTGAAAGTAAGAAAAAATGTATAGACTCCATAAAAGTTTATAAGCAACATTGAGCTTCTTAAGGAGAAGAACTGAGGGGAGACGGTATCATGTGGGAAACGTTAGAACCATAAGGTTGGAGTTGGAACACTGAGATTCTGACTAACAGAATACAAACACTATTTCTTAAAATTAGCTGAATGCCAAAGCCAAAAGCAATACTTCCCACTCCACCACACACACAAGAAGGGAAAAAAAAAAGGAAATACCTGCACTCTTATCTAGAAAATAGGCCAAAAGGCAACGCATGACACCTTGATGGCATATCACCAGTACATTCTCTTGTCTCTCCAACTCCATGATCACTGGTTCCAAGCGCTGAACTAGGTCTTGATAAGACTGCAAGACAAGAGGGATATTTCCAGAAGCTTCATCCAAGGCAAGGACACTGAGATAAGTGCATCTATAAATGAAGGGGGACTAAATCATGCTCTTTGAGGAAAAATTATAAATGAGCATTTGCCAAGAGTTGATGCAGAAGGGAGTCTGAATCAGGCTGAAAATCTAGGATAAACCTCTGCCTCCCATAAATGAGAGTAAGGGGGAAAAGGGAGAAAGACACTAACCCCCTTCCAGATGAAAGTAAAAAATGGCTTCCTAGAAAAGGCAGGTTGCTTGGTATCATTAAGGATTTGGTGTGGCAATTTTCTTTTTTTTTTAAACCCTTACTTTCTGTCTTAGAATCAATACTGTGTATTGGTTCCAAGGCAGAAGAATGGCAAAGGCTAGGCAATGGGGGTTAATTTCTGAAGGAGGTATATACCAGTCACCATTTTCCTTTTGCCTCTTTGTTCCATATTGGAGAAGCCCATTTGTCACTTTCAGAAGAAAAAAGGACACATTAGGTTGTTATCCAAGCTGGCCCTTACACCATTGAATGGGGCTGGTGGAACCAGTCTCTGTGTTAAACAGAATATCCACATCCTGGATCAGTTAAGACAAAGATGATTTCATTTCTTGTCAGCAAGTAAGAAAATTTAAAAGAGAATTGGAGTTGGAGCTAGGAGTTCTCTCCATTAAAAATGAAGATGAAAATTTGCCAGCAATGAGGCCATAGGCTGTATTCTGGTTTCCCGGGAAGACCGCTATGAGGTGGGTGATTTCCTCCTAGACACCATACAGCACTTGCTTGGTTCCACTGTCAAGGGGAAAATATCCAGAGACTTCTTCCCAATGTGGATTACTCATCTCACATAGAACTTGCCTCCAAGGAACCTAGACCACTCCTCCCCACCTTCAGGGGAGGGAAAAGGATAGAACCTATAATTTCATTAGTGAAGGGACACCTAATGGAGCTCCCTTCTGAGATACAGAGTACTGGACAGGTTTGGAAATGCAGGCAATATAAAAATAAAAGATGCTAATAAATAAAATAAAATCAAAGTGGAAAAAAATTTTTTTTTCAAAAATTAAAATCTTGAGGCAAATTATAAAAGTTATGTTTTATAATGTGATTAAATCACTTTCAATCTTCTATCGGCTAGATTTTGTATATCAATTTTGCCCAAAAAATAGGAGAATCACCATCCACTGAAGTTTCCCATCTGCCCAGAGGAAACAAAATTAGGAATAAATATATCTCCTCTTGGACCCTCAGATGCCTGCCTGTCCAAGTTCCTATTAGCCTATCTAATGACTGGCGTATTAAATGCAAAGCACATACAGAGAGATATCCAAAACAAACTTTGCTCTGAGCCTGATCCAAGGCCCAGCAACCACTTCCAGTTTCACAGTGCCATGCATAGCATAAGCATTCAATAAATATTTAGTATATGAGGGAATGAATGCAGACTGAGAAAGAAGGTTTGCTACAAAAAATAAAATAAAATAAAAAAGGTGAACCAGCTGTTTTGAAGGCGAAAGCCACATCCCAACAAATATACCTCTCCAGTAGGGTAGCGGTAATAATATTTGTCCTGAGAACGAAGAGCATATTCCTCAGGGTAAGTTGCCTTGATGTCATCATAGGTCATCTCTTCACACACTCCCTGGGAAAAACAACCCAATGTCACACACGCATACACAACACAGAAAGGTTCCACTGCTAAAACTACCAAGGCCAAGTTTGTAGGCCAAAGATGGGAAGAGATTGTTAGAATATCTAAAAATTACTTGTATGGGCACAGGCAGTCCTCATTTGCCCTCTTTCTAACCTAGCTAAATTAATAAAACATCCTTTTCTCCACCCTTCAAACCCCAGGTCCTCTTATTCCAATGGCCAAAAAGATATACTTACAGCATCGAGTTCATTGAGTGCCTTCCACTGTTCATAAGGTAGGTTGAGGGCTTCTGCTGTTTGGATGGTACTTTTAAGTTGGCTGGTCCATATCTTAAGATCTTTCAAGTTCTGATCTTCAAGGAATCCCCTCAGGGCAATGGAGAACTGAAATTTTCAAGAGGCAACATGGAGAGTTTGGATGCTGGAGCACGGCACTATTTTCTCTCTTCTTGAGAAGCAGAGAATTCTCCTCTCATAGTCTATCACCCAGTGATGCCTCTCCCCATTATTATTACTAAAAAGACCAGAATCTCAATCAGGGCATATGCCCAACAAACACATTTTATGCCTCTTGGCCTCACAAATCCATTCCTTCCCTGACTCATACAGATGCAGCATAAGAAAATTCAGCATTTCACCAACTCCTATCAGACTATATGATTATCTCTCTTAATTAAAGAGGAACCATGCCCCACCTTGCTCTTTGCCCTTACCTTCTTCCCCCGGACAGAAAGGCCAGAGTCTCCGCCAATCCTTCCTTGGATGTTGTACTCACTCTCTCCATGTTGACAAATGTAGATGGACCGGGGCTGAACGTGGATGTTCATCAGGTAATAGACAATCCTGCTCTGGATGTGATCCTGGACTCGGTTTACCACGAATCTTTGGCCAACATCAAGCACCTTAATCAGCGACAGATGCCTGCATGGAAAGCCCAACCAACGGGAGAATGAATCAAAGTATATCCTTGGCAGGAAGATTATACACCAAAGTGCTTCAATCTCCTATAAAAAGCCCTTTCAATGTACGAATTTGTATGGTGGGGCTATACTTATTTGTTGTAAGGTACGTTTTTTTTCCCCCCCATGGTAGGGAAAGAGCTGAAAGCTAATGATAGCAATATTTTAAAAACAGAATTTAAAAAAATGAATCATTTTTAAAAGGTGGGGGGATTCAGAAGGGAACAACACAAAAATGCAATGTTAGAACTATCAAATTAGAATTTAAATGAAAAAGAGAACTATACAGTGAATGAATAATGCATGTGTTAAGCACACAGTATATACCAAAAGCAATAGGCAATCTTTGCTCTCAAGGAATTAATATTCTAACTGAAGAAGGTCAATTCGTAGATGTTTCAGCTACAAGTCAGATGGAAAGTTCCATAGTGCTTAGGGTACAATGGGAAAGTAGATGAAAATGCTTCTACTTTAATGACATTTCCACTTATAAAATCATGATCAGTTTCTGTTGCTGAGCCCTGACTGTGCTAAGGATTTCTGGTGACAATAATTTTCTTTTCTGGGTCTTCGGTAACTGTGGCTATAGAATCTATAGGAACAGCTGTCAGTTTCCATACATCTTCATGGGTTGCTTCCCAAGATGCTGACAGTAAGGGATGGCCTACTAGCAGGACTAGTGGTCCAGGGGTGTAGCCATTCCCAGAGCTCTTATGCTTATCCACCTTGGTGTCAGCAGTTGTTGGCTCCTTCTCCACAATGATTTCTTCCCTCAATGATGGCTGTGGGGAATGGGCTAACAGCAGTCCTAGTGGTCTGAAGGCCACTGCTATTCCCAAGGCTCTTGAGTAAAGATTTCTGGGCTTTCTCCATCAAAGGATGAAGTCATTTGACTTGCTTGGATATGCTGCTTCCCTTTTCCCTCAAAGAGAATCTTGCTTCAGCTAGGAGGGCTTTCCTGTCCCATGAATGACAAATTGGATAGCATTTCCTGGTACTATATCCAGTCTTTTTCATTCCTCTTTGTATAGTGAAACGTTCCTATACATGGTGTCAAATTCATGACCAAAAAAAAAAAAAGAACTTCTAAAAATAAATTTAAAGCTCCTTAACCTTTTCACAAGTGGTCTCCCTTGAAGAAATTCCAGAATTAAGCTATAAATTCCTTGACAGCAAAGGAATTTTTTAAAATTTGTTAACAATTACATGTAATAACAAATTTCCACACAAGTTTTCCTAAGTTACATGATCGAATTTTTCTCCCTCCTTCCTTTCTCTTCCTCTTCCTGGTGCTGGCAGGTGACTTGATCTGGGTTAAACATGTGTAATCATGCAAACCACATTCAAAGGAATTCTAGTATGCTATTTTTAACATGGATTCCAGGTGCTTATTACAGCAGTACATACCCTATTTCTCTGGAGAAGGAGAAAAATGACATTTGTATTCTCACAGTAAAACTATATAGCTATGAAGCATAAACCAGCTTCTCTCAGAAGAACGACAATTGCCAGTTACTAAAAGGCAATGGCTATACACTCACAGAGTGGGTCTAAGTAGACGGTGGCATAGGACCAGTCGTGACTTTTATATCACAGGGGCATATTTTAAGTAGCAGGGAGCCAGTTTGATGTCATGAAACCAAGGAATAGCTAAATCAGAGGAGAGCCAGAGTACTGTAACCATGAAACACTAGAGGAGGTTTCCCCATACACTGGGTAGATCTTCTATGGGGGATTTATAGACAAGAAGGCATGGATGGAGATCAAGCACTGCTATAGCTACCCCCATGGAGAACACATTCATCAGCATACAAGTCCCGTATCCTTGATCCTGTAAGGAAGTCCCCATCCTCCTTCTTCAGACCCCAAACATGCCACACAATGGCTATTTCTCTTTCAATCCTCATTTCGCTGAAATAGTAGCCAGGATAATCCCTATAAATCCAAGAGGTCCAAGCCTGGCATTCTGCAGAGACATCAATCCAAGGGCACCCAAGTCCAAACAAAGAAACTGCTTAAAAAAGGCAGAATACAGACTGACTTCTCACCCAGATCCTAGTTACAGGACTTGGGGAGAGAAAAAAGAAGAAAAGGAGAAAGATGATGAAATATATGGACCAGGAATAGAGTGATGAGTAAGTCAGTCATGAAGTTCATGTCTCCAAAACATTTATTACCACTCACTTCAGAGAGTAAAACAATCAACAAATATGCTTCCCATATTCTAGGTACCAGGTACAAAAAGGAAATAACCCCTGCCTTTAAGGAGCTTGTTATATTCTGCCAGGGAATTAACATGTATCTTTAAGTATCTGTCTATTTATGAATGTAACTATCTTTGGCCAAGAGAGGGAGAAAGGCAGACAGAGGCAGAGACAGGGAGAAAGGGAGAGAAGGAAAGAGACAGAGACAGACAGAGAGAGAGAGAGAGAGAGAGAGAGAGAGAAAGAGAGAGAGAGAGAGAGAGAGAGAGAGAGAGAGAGAGAGAGAGAGAGAGAGAGAAGGAGGAGAGAGAGAGAAGGAGGAGAGAGAGAGAGAGAGAGAGAGGGAGACAGAGAGACAGAGAGAGACTGAGAGAGACAGAGAGAGACAGAGACAGAGAGACAGAGACAGAGAGAGAAAGAGAGAGAGAGAAGGAGAGAGGAAAGAGGAAGAGGGAGGGAGGGAGAGAGACAGAGACAGAGAGAGAGACAGAGACAGAGACAGAGAGAGAGAGAGAGAGAGAGAGAGAGAGAGAGAGAGAGAGAGAGAGAAAGAGAGAATGCTAGCAGGAGGAAACTGGATTCTAAGAGGAGAAATGCAGAGGGAGTGTCTTCCAGGCATGGGGCACACCAGGGAAAAGGCATGAAGGCAAGAGATAATGTCCTATATGATATTAAACCAAGGTAGCTAGAACTAAGAGTGCAAGGATAAATCAATAAGCATTTATTAAGTGCTTACTATAAATGTATTACGGGAAGGTGGCAGAATAGGACAATTATCTCACTCTCCAAATTCCCCTACAAATAATTAAAAAGTGTCTTTGAGTGAATTTTAAAGTGGCAAAAATAGTTAAAGGGGCAGAGAGAAACAACTGTCCAATATAAAACAATTTGGGAAGAAGCTGGAAAGGATCTGGGTGGTAATCTAGTGACCAAATAAACAGACTATAGGGCCTGGGGGCAGCTGTGTAGGCTGTATCAAGCTGTGGCTGAAGAAGAGGAGTAATACACACAAGTGAGTGAACCAGAGGACAGAGGGATAAGAACAAACTTACGGCCTGTGTAGAAACTACACAGGGGTAAGAGTGTTAAAAGTGGTAGCAATCCTGGGAATGCTGTAATATAGAAATTAAAAGAACCAAGAGATGAAAGATCCCCAGAGAGCTCAGGAAATAACAACAACAACTAAACCCTGAGACACTAGCGTGTAAGCTACAAACAGGAAGAACAGAACACTAGTATGAAATTTACAATTAAGAAATAGGTTGCTAATACTAAAAATAAAGAAGTTACTCATTTTTAAAAACCACTTTTACTCAAACAAAAGAGAAAGAACTCAACCACAAATAACTTCAATAGAAATTAAAAATGGGTTCAAATTCAGAAGACAGTTAAAGTAAAACATCTACTTCTAAAACTTCAGGGAAAACACAAAAATGGCCACAAGCCCAGAGTTCTTGAAAGAGCTTTAAAAAAAAACTTTAAAAATCAAATGAGAGGGGTTGAAGAAAAATTAGAGGGAAAAAAATGAAAGCAATGCAAGAAAATTATGAAAGAAAGGTCAACCAATTGGAAAGAGATCCCAAAAACTACTGTGTAAATAATTCATTAAAAATTAAAATTGGGCAAGGAAGAGCTGATAACTTACACAGCAGGAAAAAATAAAACTAAATAAAATAAAAATAAGAGAAGAGAAAACATCTTAAATGCTTCCAAATGACCTGGAAAACCATCTGAGAAGAGGCAATAAGAATTCTTGGAATATCTGAAAAAAAGTTCATTTCAAAAAAAATAGAGAAAGAGCAAATCAATGAATGAGGTATACAATTTAAAAACAAAACAACAACAAAAAAAGAACAAATTTAAAATGCTCAGTTAAAAACCAAATAAATCCCAATCTAGAAATTCTAAAAATTAAAGATGAGATTAATAAATTGGAAAGGGACCATTGAACTAATAAACAAAACTAAGAATTGGTTTGATAAAAAAAATGACAACAAAATAAACCACTGGTTAAAATTATTTTAAAGAAAAGAAAATCAAATCAAATCACTAGCATCAAAAATGAAAAGTCTGAATTTACCACTAATGAAAATGAAATCAAAGCAATTGGGAGTTAATCTGCCCAATTATATGCCAAAATTTTAACAATTTAAGTGAAATGGAAGAATACTTACAACAACAAAAATTGCCTAGACTAACCAAAGAGAAAACAGAATATCTAAATAAACCTATTTTTATAAAAAAAGATTGAACAGGCCATAAATGAACTTCTTAAGAAAGAAGCATTAGGAACAGATATATTTACAAGTGAATTTTATCAAACAATTAAAGATCTTGTAATTCCAATATTAAATAAATGATTTAGAATAACTGGTAAAGAAAGAGTACTGCAAAACTTCTTTTATGAAAAAAATATGGTGCTGATATATAATACTGGCACAGCAAAAATAGAGAAAATTATAGGTCAATTTCATTAATGAACATAGATGCAAAAGCCTAAATAAATTACCCAGGAGACTACAACAATATATCATGATATACATTATGACCAAACAATTGTAAAAGAGTATAATAATCTCATTTTTGACAAAAGTAAAGATCCAAGTTTCTGTAACAAGAATTCACAATTTGGTAAAAAAATTTTGGAAAAACTGGAAAGCAGTCTAGAAGAAACTAGATATAGATCAATATCTTACACCATCTACCAAGACAAGATCAAAATAGATACATGCCCTAGGTATAAAGCAAGATATCATAAGCAAATTAGGACAGGGAACATATTACCTCTCAGATTTATGATAGGAGAACTTATGAATGAATAAATAAGGAATAGAAATCACTGTGAGATGTAAAATAGATAATTATGAAATGTTTAAATTCAAATTTTTGTACAAATAAAACCAATGAGGTCAAGATTAGATGGAAAACAATAATTTTGGAAAAAATTTTATAGACAGGTTCTTGGATAGAGTTCTCATATCCAAAATATATAGAGAACTCTGTCAAATATATAAGAATGTGAGCCATTTCCCAGTTGATAAAATGATCAAAAGATATGGGCAGTTTGGGGATGAAGAATGAAAAAATGCTCTAAATCATTATTGACTAAGGAAGTGCATATTAAAACAACTCTGGTATATCATCTCATACCTATAAGACTGGCTAAAATAATAAAAGAGCAAAACAACAAGTGTTGGAGAGAATGTGAAAAAATGGAGACACTGATACACTGTTGGCAGAAATATGAACCAATCAGTAATCAGGAAGAGTTATCTTCATGAGTTCAAATCTGGTCTCAAGACACTTATTAGCTATGTGCCCCAGGGCAAGTCACTTAATTCTGATTGTCACATTTCCTCATCTATAAAATGGACTTGAGAAGGAAAGGGCAAAGTACTCCAGCATCCCTGTTAAGAAAACCCAAAAAAGGGACACAGAGTTATACTGAAACAACTGAACAACAAAAAGGCCAAGCACTGTGTTGGGTGATGAGAATACAAAAATGAAATAATATATACTAAACCTAGAAAAGGAGGCAGGTTGCAAAAAGGTTTAAAAACCAAATAGGAGAGATTGAATTTGATCCTAGAAGTTATAAGGAGCCACTACTCACAAAGTCCTTTAAGCCAGAAGATTTTACAACATTTACAACATTACATTACATTAATTAATATAATTACATTGCATTACAAGATTTATAACAGGCTGTTACTGGAATCTCAAATAGATTTTTTGAGAAATAAAACTGAATTTTATATCAAGAACAATGGTCTGAGAAATAGCATCTTTGGCTTTGTCACTTGGGACTTTTGATGATTCTGTCTTAACATGAAAGACTATCTGACTACATGTGCCTTGCAAAAAGTCGATAAAAACGGGTACTATTAATAAAACTCATCCAAAGAATTATAGGATATACACTAATATCTTACAATTAACAATAATCATTTGACAATAATAACTATTTTGATAAAAAAATAATAATTTCAGTTGTGCCTGACTCTTTGTGAGGCCTTTTTGGATTTTCTTGGCAAAGATACTGGAGTGTTTTGGCATTTCCTTCTCCAGTTTGTTTTATAAATGAGGATAAACTGAGCTCAAGTGACTTGCCCAGGATCACACAGCTAGTAAAAGTCTGGGGCTGGATTTGAACTTCTGTCTCCTTGACTCTAAGCCCAGCCCTCTATCCACTGCACCACATGGTTGCCCCAATAATTATGTCAACAATAACAGGCCATCAGACCACCATCTTAAGAATGTCTTTCTTCCTATAGTATAAAAGCACCAGAAGTTAATACTTTGTGTTACCAAATAAATATCCCAACACAGCAAATTCAGGGAGATGAAGAATTTCCTTCAGTTACCTATCATCGTTATCTGGGTCAAGAGGCTGGTAGGTGGCTTGATAGCAGTCGATTCTCTTCATGAAGTCTTCCATGGCTTCTGCTGAGCTGCAATCTTTGTAATCAGGGCTGGAGAGTTTAACTTCCTGCCACAACACAAAAAAGGCAGCTGATGAGTCATACAGAAAGGCTTTCAGTTCAGATTAATCAGGATTTGGGGCTTTCAATGGGGGAAAGCACAGAAGGCCTGGGGATAAAAAAGATTATCCTAATAGCCAGGCTTGAAATAAATGTGGGGAGTCAGAAACAGAATGTAAAAAGGGTGAGGCGGGCACCAAGGGTATGTCGGAGTAAGGACGGATGGCCAGAGAGCACCTCTGCCACATCAGCCTTACTGAAGAGTGACAGATGCAGGAATGATCCTGCACCCCATCCCTGACACCTCACTGCAGGATTACTGACTCAGGGACTAAGTCACCGAGGCTCTGCCCTTCACATTAGGGTAGTAAGTAGGTGCTCAGCGCCAATGAACGGGCGGTAAAGGAGGTGGCAACGCCTCCAGTGAGTCCAACCCTCCTCCCGTCCCAGAAGCAAACCCCAGTGTTCACTCTCATTATTCTGACGATGAATACCCAGTCTGTGGGTCATCGAGCCCCCTTGCTCATCTGCCCACTTCCTTCAGTCTATTTTTTTTCCACTAAAGGAGAAAAGAGAGAAACCTGACCAATAAATAACTTTGCAATAAATGGTAAAAATAGAAAGTAGAGTAACTGAAGGATTTATTTATATTCTGCCTTCTCTTTGGACAACTTCAGAGGATGCCACAGGAAAGTAAAAGAAGCTCCTCAAAATGTGACCCAGTTTTCCTCCTGATCCCCCATTTTTCCAAATGTCTCATTCCTTGGCTAGCTGGTACTTCACTCATCTTTGCCATTGTTCAGTCATTTCAGTTGTGTCCAGGTCTTTGTGATCCTGTTTGGGGTTTTCTTGGCAAAGATACTAGAGTGTGTGGAAAGGAAATTAGACTGACAGTTTGTGGGGGAAGGGGCCAACTGGGAGTGGCAGTTGGGTCTTGTGACTAGCACTTCCTTCCTGCCGGGAGTGGCAGTGGGGTCTTGTGACTAGCACTTCCTTCCTGCCATGTGGGACTTGCTGCCTGGGGTTGGAGGAGAGAGGAGCTTGTTCAGCCTAGTCTGGTGTGGTGTGCCGCCTCTTCTTGGTTTAGCCCGAAGATTCAGGCCCATTCACCTCTGAAGGTTAGACCTGTTCTTGTTTGCTTTCTGTGTACCCCGAAGATTCTAAAAGACAAAACTGGACTGATATAGAGTGGACGGGAGTGGGGGGCCCCTCCGCCAGCCTCTGGGGCCTGGCCTCAGGTCAGAAGCTGAGAAAAACTCCAATTCCAACTGGGTATTAAACTTTATATTATTTGAATTCGCAGTCAGATAAGTGGACTATCTTTTCTGGTGTTCCTCTAGGTTGGGGCTTTCCAGTCTTTGTGTAGCCAGATTTGAACAGAGGGAGATGAGTCTTTCTGGCTCCAGGGCCGGTGTTCTATCCCCTGTATGACCTAGCTGCCCAAGAGCACCATGGATATATCTAATTTATATGGCTATTTTATCTTCTTAAAAACTAACTAGCTAATTAATTTTTTCAGTTAAATGTAGAAACAATTTTTGACAATTGTTTTCTGACATCATAGTATTATGTGGCTATTTCAATACTAATTTTATTAATTCTAGATACTTCTAGATAGATAATTCTAGATATTTATTAATTCTATTTAATTCAATACTAAATTTAGCAGCCTGACATAATAGATAAGGAACTCATCTCAGAGCCAGAAAGCCAATTAAAAAGGCATTTAATTAGTATCTAAAATATGCCGGGCACTGTACTAAGACCTGGATTCAAGTCTTACCTCTGACACATTCTGGCTATGGGATCCTGGGTAAGTCACCCAGGCAACTCTCTAAACTCGCAGAAAAGGGGGTCGCTTGCATTGCTAGAGGGAGCAGCTTACTTACCCAGGAGCTCATTAACTCAATGAATTATATGGCTCATCTCTTATCTTTTGTAAAGCTAAAGAAATCAAAGTGTGTTTGAGTGACACTTTTTTATTACATGCAAACATATGTTGCTAACTGAGTAACTGAATGATTTGGTGAACTGAAGAATAAATCCTGAATTTATCAATATATGCCAAAAAGAGGACTCATTACTTAAAGGGCCCTGAAACTGGCTATATTCCAGATGGAACTTCGGGGGGCAAGAACACAGAAATTCAGTGAAACTCTTGATATATATCACTGCTACATAGACTCCCTTCCCATGATTTGCGCTCTTCCTTTTCTCTAACAATCAATCTAGTTGTAGATGTTCCTCTAGGATAGGGGTTTCCAATCTTTGTATCATGGCAGGCTTTGAATGGACCATATAAAGGAACCCGTTTCTCAGAATAATATTTTTATGTTCACAAAATGTTTTTAATTGGATTAAAAAAGAAACAAATTGTATGGAAATTATAGATATGAAGATACTTTGAAATTGAGACAAGTAGTGTTTAGTGACTTGCCCAAGGTCACAATGCTAAGAAGTATCTGAAGCCAAATTTGAACTCAGGCCTTGCTGACTCCAGGCCTGGCGCTCTATCTGCAGATAAACTCTATTATCAATCCTATTCTAATCCCTCAAACAACACACAGACTATCAAACTCTAATTCTTTAAATTTGGTTTTGGTGGGGAAGTCTTGCTATTTGACATTCAATATTTTATTTTTTCCCCAATTAATTACATGTAAAAACAATTTTTCACATTCACTTTTCTAACATTTTGGATTCTAAATTCTCTCCCTTCCTGGAGACGAATCCAAAATGTTAGAAAAGTGAATGTGAAAAATTGTTTTTACATGTAATTAATTGGGGAAAAAATAAAATATTGAATGTCAAATAGCAAGACAGACTACATAATTTAAGGCCAATCTCTTCAAAAATGGCTTTTAAATTCTGGTCATTGATTCCAAATAAGTGGGAATCTCTCCTTCCTTCTCGAAATGAGTCCCAAACTCTTCCAAGAAGAATGGACCAAGTCTTGAGAAAGCTAGGCCTGGAAATCACTAGTGTTCTAAGGGCAGTAAGTCTTCCACCCCGGAGCTGTAAGAGGGGAGATCTAATCCACAGAAACGTTGCATTTCCAATTTGGGAAAGACCCACGTCGAATTTTGGCCTGATCCACTGATGGCAGAGCCTGGCACCTATCAGCCAACTAAAGTTCACAGACCACCTACCTGGGGCCCGAATGCCCCCTACAACCCTGAGAGGACTTTGGACCCTCCCCCTCCATACCCGCCCCCAGGGTGCTGTCCAGCTCCTCGGAGCCACTTTCTGCAAGCATGCTTTCCTCAGAAAGCTGGCCCTTCCCCCACATGCCCCACTTTGACAGCCAAAGAATCCTGGACTCTCTACACTTACCATAATGTTGGAGGCAACCACAGAGGGGTCGTCACATACAGACTCGACAAAAAACACCTGGGGATGAGACAGAAAAACCCAGAATGTGATTTAGCCATCAGGGACGCCACCGAGCAATCAACAAACATTTATTATGTCATCCCTGTCCTTGTGGAACATTGCAATGAAACACAGAAATGGGCATAAAAATATACAAGACAATTGGGAAGGAGGTGGTACTTGAGTGGGGCCTGGAAGAAAGTGAAGGGCTCTAAGGGGTTTACCCTCTTCCATCCCACTCTCTCCTCTGCAACACTCACAGGGTGAATATCTCCATAGAGACTCCACAGAAATATTCATTCAAGGAGGATTCTGATAAATGGCCCCATGGGGAAACTGAGGCATGGGGAGATGAACAAAAAAACAAGGGAGAGCTGGGCCTTGATCTGACAATCAACAAGGCTTTGTTGCCCAGATGCTCTGGATCAAAAATACTCTTTTAGGCCACAGGGTGAGACGTTTGGGCTCACCTTAAAGTCATTTTCTTTTGCAAAGTCAAGGACCATGGTTCTTCTCTCTTTTGTGGTATTGGTAGCATCAAAAACCTATATGCATGTTTGAAGGAGAGAAAAGAAAAATACAATCTTTTTTCTCATCATTTATTGGAATTTTGAATTTTTCATCATTTCACTAAATATACTCCTGACTAATTTTTCTAGGCAAAAAGCATCAGCTAATAATAACTTCCAGCAGAAAGCTTCATGTCCCAAGGCAGCCCTCTTCTTTGAATTCCATTCATCATTCACAACTTGAATTTGACTTAAGGAAGAATCCAGGTTAGTTCTCTATGCTCAGAGGTTTTTGTTTTTAAAGCCTTCCCTTCCATCTTAGAATCAATACTGTGTGTTGGTTCCAAGGCAGAAGAGCAGTAAGGGCTAGGCAATGGGGAATAAGTGACTTGTCCAGGGTCACACAGCTGGGAAGTGTCTGAGGTCAAATTAAACCCAGGACATCATCTGTAGGTCTGGCTCTCCATCCACCAAGCCACCTAGCAGCTGCCCCTTATACTTAATCTCTTAAGTGTGATTTTTGTTTTTTTTTTTTGCCCAAAGACATTTCTAAAAGCAAATCAAAAAGCTGAGAGGTCCAACCCTGTTCTTGAGGTTTCAAATACCAGAAGCAGGTGGAACAATTAATAGCTTCCCTTAGGATTCTTTGAGTTATTCCAATTTTTGCCCATCCTTAAATATCACCATTGAGACAGAGAGGGGAAGGGAATAAGCATTTATTCAGCATCTACTTGTGTAGTAGAATAAGCACTGTGCCAGGCACTTTACAAACATTATCTCACTGGACCTTTACAAGTAGGTGTATTATTATCCCCATTTTACAATTGAGTAAACTAAGGCAAATACAAGTGGCTTGCCAGGGTCACACAGTGTCTGAGATCACATCTGAACTCAGGTCTTCCTGACTCCAGCCCTAACTCTGTCCACTGAGGCTGTCTTTCTCTGTACGTGGATTTGGTCTGGCTGACCATGGACACCACCACCTCCCATGACCCCATCCCTGACCTCCTGACTCTTCCTAAGTCACTGCACAGTTCTTTCCATACAGTCCCCCAAAGGGTAAAGATGAGGCAAACTGCTTAACCTTAGGGAAATCTCTGGCAATGACCAAAAAAACAAAAACAAAAACAAAAACAAACAAACAAACAAAAACCACCTGTCTAGGATGCAAGCCTTTGAGAGAATACCATCCAAACATGGGATCAGAGATGGAAGGACAACTGCTGTCTTAACTTACTGCAATCTGGCCACCTTCATCTTTCAGATACAACTGGATATCACTCAAGGCAGCTAATGCACATTGCCTGCAACACAGAAGAGCACAGAAGACACACATCAAAAGAAGGTCTTGGGGCAGCCAGGCAGCTCAGTGGACAGAGACGGAAAAATTAAAAATGCTGGGTTCAAATGTGGCCTCAGACACTTCCTAGCAGTGAAACTCTGAGCAGGGCATGTAACCCCCATTGCCTAGCCCTTCTGGCTAAGATGGAAGGTAAGGGTTTAAAAAAATAAACAAAAATTTAAAAGGAAGGTCTCACCCAGATAATCCTGCATTCTACATTCTACAAATATCATCTCATCTAATCTTCACAACAGCCACAGAAAGCTGTCACCATCGTTGAGTCATTTCAGTCATATAGGACTCTGTGACCCTTGAGGTTTTCTTGACAAAAGTATTGGAGTAGTTTTATAGTTTCCTTCTCCAGCTCATTTTACAGATGAGGAAACTGAGGCAACCAAGGTGAAGTGACTTTCTCAAGGTCACATATCTAGTAAGTGTGAGGCTGGATTTAAACTCAATTATATAAAATACATATACATAACAATTTTGAACAATTGTTACCTTACATTCTGAAATCCAGATTCTCTTCCACCCTCCTTTTCCCCTCCCAGAGACAATAATCTGATATAGATTATATTAGTGCTGTCAAGAAATACATATTTCCACATTCTTCATGTCATGAAAGAAGAAACATATCGCACATACAAGAAAAAAGTTCATAAAGGAAATCAAGTGAAAAATGGTATGTTTTGAGCTGTATTCAGACTCTGACAGTCCTTCCTATATCTCTGGATAGCATTTTTCATCATGAATCCTTTAGGATTATCTTAGAATCTTGCACTGCAGATAACAGTTTAATCCTTTACAGATAATCTTATACTATTTCTGTGACTACATACAGTATTCTGGTTCTGCTCACTTCATTTTGCATCAGTTCATAAAAGTCTTCCCAAGTTTTTTGGAACTCATCCTATTCATCATTTCTTATGGCACATTATAAGCATATACCACAACTTGTTCAGTTATTCCCCAATTGATGGACAGCTCCTCAATTTCCAATTCTTTGCCACTATGAAAAAGTGCTGCTTTTGTACATATAGGGGTCTTTTTCCCTTTTATTGGATCTCTTTGAAATATAGACCTAGTAGTGGTATTTCTGAGTCAAAGAGTAAGCAGAGTTCTATAGCCCTTTGGGCTTGGTTCCAGATTGCTATCCAGAATGGATGGATCAATTCACAGTTCTATCAACAGTGTATTAGTGTCCTAATTTTCCTACATCCACTCCAACATTTATCTTTTTCCTTTTTGGCAATGTCAGCCAGTCTGATAGGGGAGGAGTGGTATCTCAGAGTTGTTTAATTTTCATTTCTCTAATCAATAGTGATATGGAACATTTTTTCATAGGACTATAGATAGTTTTAATTTCTTCATCGTCCTTGTATTCTTATAAATTAAGCCAGTACTCTACATATTTGAGAATGTGAAGATTAAATTTAGCCCTCCCCTGATTGTGAAAATGAAAATAATTAACTCTCCCCTGATTGTGAAGATTAAATTAAAATTAAATTTAAAATTAAATTCCCCTGCCTATTTCTAGATTTAATCACCAAAAGTGTAAACACACTACTTAAAGTTGAGTGGGAAGATCTGCCCATTTTTAGATTTAATCACCAAAGGTATAAACACCCCATTCACACTTGAGTGAGGGAGGTCTGTGACCCATGTGTGCGATAGTGGGTGATGAATCAGAATTCACTGACTGCCTCTTAGACAGTCTTAAAGCAGGACTTCAACTATGACTGGTAGACATAGAATTAGAGGAAGGCACAGGAAGTGACGCAAGAGAAAGTGTCTTTAAAAAGAAGTGACAACTTCCTGAGTGAGTTCTTCTGACACTTCTTCATTCTTTGTAGTGGAGGCTAAAGGAGAAATCTGCTGACTGGACCCGAGATCCTGTTCTTGATGAGCCTGTTGGACTGACATGTGGTGAGTGAAAGAGCTGACTCCTTTCCTGGATATTTTCTGAAGAAACTAGCCTCAGGAGAGACTAGCCTCTTGAGAGAGTTTTTCCCCAGGTCCTCAGCTTTGCGGAGGCAACTAAGAACCAACTCTCCCTGCCCAGGTTGGGATAGGGGCTGGAAGTAAATTACTTAGTGCTTAGGCTAGATATCTTACCCTATCTTCTCACTGATTTTTCTTACTTCACTCTTTCTATAAATCTCTTCAGAATAAATCAAATTCCTGACGACCACACTCTTAAATAATCCAGTCCAACCCTTTTAAAAATAACCCCTTTTCCCCTTGCATTTTATTTGGCTGACCACATTGGTTGTAAAGTACCCTCAATCTTTCTCACTTTTCTTGACTTTTCCATTACTTTCATGACTATCCCCAAGTCAGCTTTTAATAGCTTATTTTGAATCTACACAAATCAGCTGTGGAGATAAGTTCAATTTTTTTTCTCTTTTTTTCCCCCATAAAAATAAATATAGCACAGCTGCTTTTAATCTTAGCAGCTGGTCCCTGAGGCCTCACCTGGGGAAACTGTTCAACCCCACCCCCACCCCCCCCCTCACAAACACTCAATTAGCAGACCCTCAGGTTTTCACCTGGGGAAGATTCTATCTTTTAGCTGCTGTTGCCTAGTCTCTTAATTAACTTATGAAATTAACTATGAAATTATGAATTTCTGAATTAATATGAACTATGAATTAACTATGAAAGCAAAAACCCGGGGGAAAGCTTTCATTCCCTCTTAAAAGTCGTCATCCTGCCCCAACAGAAATATTTACTTTTTTTTTTCCCCCAAACCCCACTGTCTCTAGTTAAACTTAATTGAAAAGTAAAACCTGGGGATATCAGTCAGGAAGAGTAGTGTTAAAGCAATAACAACAACAACAAAAATTGGTCCTCTTTACCCTAAGAGGCTTTCACAGCCCAAATAAGATAAAAAATAATTTATAAAAACCTTATTGACATGCGGCCAACTCAAGAAAGCAGACAGAAAGCTGCTCCCTGGCAGCACATGATAGAAACACATAGTTCTAAGCTTTTCACTCTGAGGGGGAAGTCAGCTGCTTCCTGTTGCCCCTCCTATACTTAGCCTACCACAAAAGGTTTCCTCTCCCACCCTCCAACCAAGGAGTTAATCAAATCAAGGTGTGACATCCTTAAAGGGACCACACCCTTACCTTGAATTTTCACACTCTGACTTTAACCCCCTAACCAGTAGCGCCATCTACTGACTAAAACCAGAATTACAAGCAATTTAACAAATTTAAAATAAATATATATATATATATATATATATATATATAATAATTTTTAAAAAAATGAATGCTGCTCTAGACGAAAGTTTTCTGGCTTTTACACACTTAGGAACCTTAAAGGTTTCAGAATGCCTCCTATTCCTTATGTTCTTAGGTAATTTTATTTTCCTATTCCTAAATATTATGACAAGAAATGCTACCATGTGAAAAATTAAAGCTGAAATGCAGGCAGACACGCAAATTGAATTGGACAATTTCAAATACTTCTTACATGGTCAAATGGCAAATACAGATCTCATCCAAAACATGTCTGATTTTTACAAGCCTGTTCTTGAACCACTAAGAGAGGAAAAAAATCCTTCCCCCACAATAGAGATGAAAGACCCCTCTCCTACATCTCAGCTACAGAGCTACCTCTCTTGTGCTTTTCAACTCTTAGCTGACCTTACTTCCCCTGATCCTTCTCAAGAAATCCCATCTTCTCCTGTTCCTTCTCCCACCCCAGGACCAATTCCAGCTCCAAGGAAATCTCGTCCTTCTAACAAAACTGTTCCTCTTCAAGCTGATTCACCATTACCTAACTCAAATAAAGGCCTTTTCCCTTTAAGGAAAATAGAGGCCTTTGTTAAAGATACTGGCTATATAAATTTTTTTTCCTAGTTTTTTTGTCTCCCTTTTAGTCTTGGTTGCATTAGTTTTATACAAAACCTTTTTAAATTTAATACAATAAAAAATATCCATTTCACTTCTCATAATGTTCTGTGTCTTGTTTGGTGTAAACCTTAAAATTTCTTAGACTTATAAATGTTGAAAATTTCACCATTGGGAAATTTCATTGGACTGAACTTTTGATTGAACATTTATTGTAACTGTACACATTTATGCCAAAAGGGACTGCCCCTAATTTGGCTTTCTGTCAATGCGCCTAGCAAACATTGGTTTTGCTTTCTTTTCTTTTCTATTTCCTCTCTCACTATTCTAATTTCTCTTAGAAAATTGAATATTGTGTATATCTTTAGTTAGAAGTGAATTTAGAACTACAAAATGATTATGTTAAATGATCAATGGGGAGACTAGTCTCCCAATGATCATCAGGGGGGGATTGTAAACCTTAAAATTTCTTAGACTTATAAATGTTGAAAATTTCACCATTGGGAAATTTCATACTTGAAAAATTCCCTATTGATAATGTAAACCCCATTGGCATGGGAGGTTCCTCGTCCTCCCTTCTTAAGATTACTTTAGGACAGAAACCTTTTGCTGAACAATGGAAAGGGCTTTGACCTATGCTTAAGCATAGAACAGGAATTTCTTTGAGACATGATTGATTTTAGAATTGATACAATAGAGATACTTGGAATGACAGAACCAGGTCTTGGAAAATACAATTTCCACCCCACTCAGTCCTAACAGGACTTAGGAAGGGCTGCAGCATAGATCAAAATTTAATTATTCCAATCTCTACCCTACTCAGGGTAACAGGATTTAGGAAGGGCTGTAGCATAGATCAAGATTTAATTATTTGAGAATATGACCTTCAACAGACATGTGCTAAGCCACAGACCTCTGGGCGGTCCTGGGTTAAGCTAGAGCCACCATTGGCACAGGGAAGACATGGACAGTGATTGGTAGATGTGAGAACTGAGGGGAGGGAACTTGGATGGTTTCCTTAAAGATAGAGGGGTCTGAGGACTCTGGATTCTGGTGGTTGGTTGGAGAGGTTTTGGCTCTGAGAGGTTGTGCTGGCTCTGAAGGAAGCTGCTCTGAAGGAAGCTGGAGGTGGAGGCCCCTGAGACTGTTTCTCCATTTTGGTCACGTGAGTAATAGGGACTGATCTCCTTTTCTTTGCCTCAGCTATCTAAGGGCTTGGGCCTTTTGGCCCAGCCTAACAGAAGGGGTATTTAAGCCCTATTCCCTTCTCTCCCCTTTCTTTCTCCCTCTCTCTCTCTATCTCTAATACCTTTCTTCCTCCTGTTTGTAATTAAACTCCATAAAAGGTTGACTGCTGACTTGAGTTTTCATTTAGGAATTACATAGCTGAATTCCTTGGCGACCTTAAATTAATATATATCAGTCCTTTAAAGTGATTTCCTTGTCACATTGGTCATAAATTTTTCCCTTATCCATAAGTCTGACAGGTAAACTATTCCATGTTCCCCCAATTTGTTTGTGGTATCACCTTTATTTCTAGGTCAAGTATCTATTTTGGCCTGATCTTGATATATGGTGTGAGATGTTGGTCTATGCCAAGATTCTACTATGCTGTTTTCTAGTTTTCCTGGCAGTTTTGGTCAAATAGAGTGAAGATTGGATTTAGCTATTTCCTGATTGTAACAATGAAGATACTTAGTTTAACAAAATCAGGAATGTCTTGGGAACTCTAAATTACTCTACCCTACAACTGTACTTTAGGGGAAGATAAAGTTGTAATCTCCTGATTGAACAATGAAGGTACTTAACTCTTACCTTATAGTGAAGCTAGAACTTTAAAGTAAGTCTATTTTAAGATCTTAATACAAAAAACCAATATAACGGTTAAATTAATCACAAAAAGGTTAAGTAACTCACAAAAGGTGAATTTAACAAAGAAGTGTTAAGTAACTCCAAAGATATAATCTAATCAAAGATGAGAACTAAAAAGAATGGGCATTTAGAGGAGGAGACACAAGAGTAAAAGGTCTATATATTGGCTCATTTCCTCTCTCCGGTACCTTTAACAGTGGAGAGTTGGCTGACAGCAGCATATACTGGGCCTTTCAGCATCTTAGCATGGCTACAAGCTATTGTCTGGTTCGGTGGTGAGTTTCTGGCTGAGTTTCCCTCCTTTACTTTTCCAACTTTATCCTCTTAGAAGCCTCTAATCTTCTTCAGAAACCTAGAGGCAGGAATTTTAAACTCCCCCTGGCACAGGCCAGGCAGGAGAAATCCTATATCCTCTTCCCTCCTTCTCCTTAAATTCCTTCCCTCTATATTAATTAAATTACCATAAATTTCCAGACTGACTTGGGTATTTTATTTAGGATTTCCCCTGGTGGCCAATTAAATCTAGATTTTAAGTCACAACCCTAAAATTATCTTCACAATAGTGAGTTCACTCCCCAAAGTTGGATCTTTGGATTCATCAAACACTAGGTTACTATGGTCCTTTATTCTGTGTATTGATTACCTAATTTATTCCATTGATTCGTTGATGTTCTTGCCTTTTGTTATTATTTTTTTCTAGGTTTATGAAATAAGTTTTGGGAAGTTTGATTGGCATGACACTGAATAGGTAAATTAATTTAGACAAAATTTGTCATTTTATCATGTTGACTTGGGTACTGTTTTTCCAATTGTTTAGGTTTAACTTTACTTGTGTGAAAAGTGTTTTATAATTGTTTATATGCACTTAAAACTCATGAAAATGAGTCTTCTTGGTTACAAGCCCACTGCTCTCCCCCCCTGGGTCACTTAGCTACTCCATAAGAGGTAGGTGCTATTATTACCCCATTTTACAGATGAAGAAACTAAGACAGAAAGAGATTAAGTGACCTTTCCAGGATCACACAATTAGTAAACATCTGAGGTTAGACTTAAACTTGGGTCTTATGGACTCCAGGTCCAGTATCCTACCCACTGTACCACATAGCTGTCTAATTATGTCCATTGATAGCTAAATAAGAGTATGGTACATGAATGCAATGGAGTATTATTATTGGGGCATAAGAAGCTATGAATATGAAGAATGCAGAGAAGTATTGGAGGATAGATGACTGATGCAAAGTGATATAAGCAGGAACAGGAAAACATCTTTTTCAAAGAATGGCTCAGAATAAATTTATAGGTATGTTTCTAAAGTACCCAAGTTTAAAATGCTTTATAGCACCTATTTTAAGATGTCCATTCTGATGAAAAGGGAAATAAAATTAATTTGAGAAAGTAAAGTCAAAAGTATAAATCAATTTAAGGAGCCCAGCTAATGTGTCCTCCCCTTCTGGTCACTAAGTTATTAATGACTATCACACACTAGAACAGCCATTTTTTACTTTTCACTAGAAAGAATAGGAAGACCCCATGCAAACCTATTATTATGCAAATCCCAACCTAGGTTTCGAAAATCATTCCTTTGTGTGTTTTAAGCCCCTAGCAAACGAAAATACATCATTTTTTGAAAGATAAAACATGAATGAAATATGAGTTTCTCCTTATCAGTCATCCAAGGGGCATTAAACAGTGGAAAATAGGAGTAATAGGTACAGAAGTTGTGACCTAGAAAAGTTGAATTATTTGAGGAACATCATCCAAAGTCATATGCAAAGTGAATATCCCAGTTTTTGTGGTTCCTGCTCTTATGTTCATCACCCTTTCCACTCTTTAGACTTCAAGCCAAAAGAGCCACTATGTTTTCTCCAACCCAAAAACAAACAGAATGATAACATCAAGACCCAGGTGGAGGAGATGCTCTAAAGGAGAAGAAACACAGATGAAGAAAGCACTTCAAAGTGGAGGAAGGGTGCCTAAATATTTATTTCTTAACTTACTTCCGAACTTTCATGGCCTCTTCATTGTCAGCACGAAAGAAATGAAAAGAAAAATCCTTCACAGCTGTCCGGCGGTAGTCCCCAACATTGAAGACTACAAAGAAAGAAAAGTGAAAACACTGTCAAAGAAAGCAGAAAGATAGCAACACAAACAGGAGATAGGGTACCACTTCTATCCAAAGCACTCACTTAAATAAGTTGTGGAGTCACTGAATCAAAACACCATTCCCCCCCCCCCCCAAATGTCTATCCATTCTCCAACCAGACTGCTATAACCAACAGCCAGCCCTAACTGAAGATAAGGGTAATGAAGGCTTGGTACACATGCCTTCATGATGGCTTCCCCCATGCCTGGATTAGACTACTCTCCTTACTTTGGAATTTGTTACCTTTCAGAATCTCCATTTTCTGTCAGAACCCAACACAAGGGTCACACATGAAACCTTTCCCAATTCCTCTAGTTGCTAGTATGTTATCCTTCCCAAATGAGCTTATATTTATTTTGTAACTACCTACAGACAGACATACTTACGCACATATTATCACTTCTGAGAGGATATAAACATATTGTGGGTAAGAACTATTTTATTCTTCTCTATATGTACTCCAGCTCCTACTATTGTGCCTAATAGAGAATATCTATTGATTGATTACCCAGCACACTCTAGAGTCAAAGATGTGACACTGACCAAGGCATGACCACAGGCGCCACGATCCCATATATAGAGGTAGAGGCCCCTCAGAGAAGTAAAACAACATAGTCAAACGCATATGGAACAACAGGAGACAGAGGTTCAAGTCACGTGTCTGACTATACGTGCTGTCAGGTGACTCTGGGAAAGTTACTGAATCTCTCAATGTTCCAGGAAACTAAAATGTTATGTTGCAGAATAGTCATTACTGAGAGAAATACATCCCAGGTCCTCCCTGTCACATAAACTTGATCCTTCCCATTCCTTACCCCTAGCTAAGAGGACTTTCTCTCTCATTTTTAAATCCTTGGATATATGTGCATTTATTTATCTGGGTAAAGGCTGGAGCTCCCAAGGAGAATGGAAGCTCTTTGAGGGCAAAGCCTCACCACTACCTTGCACAGAGTTGCTACTAAATATTTGCTTTTTTTTTTCTCTTTCTGTAATTCTATCATACAAGCATCAAAATTAACATCAGCACCAGAGTGCTTTCTTTTCAAAGCCACTGACAGATATTTTCATTTATTTAAGCCTGGGAGGGAGGTAATATGGGCATTGGGATGCCCATTTGATAAAGCAAATTTGCCCCCAGTCAGAATAAGGAGGCCTCGGCTTTTCTGAATTCTACCACTACTCCACAACTGCCTCTACTTGGCAATAAAGCACTCAGAAACACCTGGATATACCACCGCCAGCACAAGAACCTAGCCTCACCTTTTGTGGGGACACCAATCCAATTGAGGTAGCGTGTCAGCTTCTTGGACATATAAGTCTTTCCCCTGGCAGGAAGTCCAACCATGACAATCACAGTAGGGGAATTGGTCAGCTGAGGCACAGGAGCTGAAACGAGGAAGACAATAAATCCACACATATATCTCAATCAAACAACACAGTGGCAGAACTATCCCTGTGCCCAGCTTGACTCAAAGCCCTTTCCAGATAGAATTTACCCTGTCATATTTGAAAGGCCCACTTCTGTGTGTGTCCCCAGTAGGCTCCCCAAGAGAAAAGGGCACCCAGACAGTGGGAAAGCTACAAGTTGTAAAGTAACTGAAACTTATTCAGTTTTAATTTATGTATTAATCCTAGTTCCTTCCCTCTATTGATTACTCCAAATTTAGCTTTTATGTATCTTTTTTTTTTTAACACTTACCTTCTGTCTTGGAATCAATACTGTGTATTGGTTCCAAGGCAGAAGAGTGGTAAGGGTTAGGCCATGGGGGTTCACACAGCTGGGAAGTGTCTGAGGCCAGATTTGTATCTAGGATCTGGCTCTCAATCCACCGAGCTACCCAGCTGCCTCCTATGTAGATTTCTTGTACACACTTGTTTATACATTTCCTTCCCCATTTGACTATGAACTCCGTGCAAAAAGGAACCGTGTCTTTCATTTATCTTTCTATATCTTGACCTTAACACAATGCTTGGCAAGGAGCAGGTGCTTAATAAATAAATATTCACTGACTGACTGGTGAGATCTATGACAATTAGTAGATAAGATGCCACTTCAAGATTCTTATAATCAAATATATATAACTAGCAGTCCAAGGGACCTGATGCCCTCCCTGCCTAATCTCAGCCATAGAAAATAAACAACAGAAAAAATGCCTTTTAAATCAACCGTGTTCTAAGTATCTCCTATGTGCCAGATACTATGTTAAACAATAGGAATAAAATAATAAATAAAAATAATTCCCTGCCCTCAAGGAATTTACAATCTAATATAGACACTGAGGGAGAGTCCACATGGGGCAATGAAAGAGGCAGGATTCCACATTCAGCCAAGTCACAGAGATTGGTAATAAATTCAGCTCTTTAGAACCCAATTTTATAGCTTATATTACTTTTTACAACCTCTTTTCTACCAAATAGGAAATAAAAATCCCAAGGGAAACTGGATAATGCTTATCCCACCCTTTGGTCGGGAGCCAGGTAGGCACCTAATTCCTCCATCTCCAACACTCTCAGACCTTTCTCTGCTTCTCTTCCCACTCAGATCCAGTGTTGGTTCAAGACTGAAACCTAATGAATGGATGACAAGTCAGGAGATGGCAGATACTGCCATCTAAGTTCACCAAATCCCAGGCAAGGCCCCAACGAGAGCCACTCGTTCCAAGGAAAACAGGCTGCACAATGGTTTTTTCTGGGCTTCCCTCAGGTACCAGAATCCCAACAACCCAAAGCAGGAAACATCTTCCAAGGCCTTTATGAGTCTATCAAAATGGGCTCATTTATGCAGAGAATATAAAGCATTTCACAAATGGCAGCTATTCTTTAGAAAGAGCACATAAGGGGCTGATCTCCAAATCTATGGCACCACATTTTCTTTGCCTGTCATCTGGCACCCGCAAACCTTTCCAGCTGATTCCCCACATGTCCCACATATTCATGAGCTAGTTCTCTCCTCAATGGAAGTAGAGGCACACAGCCAGAAAGATTCCAAACCAAGGCAGAATCCTAGTCTTCAAATGCGCAGACTGGCCAGCAAGAGTCTCACCTTATCGACTATGCCTTGGCAACTGTAAAAATGGAGATTTGAACCCCAGACTTCAATCCCCAGAAGTCCTTGGTAGTTCCCAGAATTCCCTAAAATCTCACCTGAGTCCTCACCTGGGCTGAGAACACAATTTGTATTTAAACTGACTCTCCGCCTACTTTGGGTCTCTCTGCTTCTGCTTCTAAGCACAAGCGTCTCTCAAGATGTAGTAAGTGAAATTGAATGGGCTATTCAGCCCTCCTAGACACGTGCTTTTCTTATTTTATATTTTTTTATTTCCTTGATTTCTAATAATCTTTAATAAACGTCTAAAAATATAATACTTTTAGTAGAGAAACTAATTTAATTTTTACACACCTACACAAAAATCTATTCATGTTTAAAAAAAAAAAGAGACAGCTATGGGGCAATTAGGTGGCACAGTAGATAAAGGACAAGTCTGAGGGTCATTAGGACTCATGTCCGACTCTTCATGACTCCATGGGCCAGTGCTCTCTTAGAGTGGTTTGTCATTTCCTTCTCCAGGAGATCCAGAGGATTCTTTTTTCAGGCAATCAGATTAAGTGACTTGCCCAGGGTCACACAGTTAGGGAATATCTGAGGCCAGATTTGAGCTCCGTTCTTCCCTGAATCCAGGCCCAGTGCCCTTAACCACTGAGCCACCGCTGCTCTATGGCCCCCAAAGTTTTCATACTAGCAAAGAAAAATGAGAACTTTCAGAAAATACCCAAACTAAACATTCTCTATATGCAAAGGGTAATTTAAAAAGTAGATTCAAATTCTATCCAGCCATCTGACCATAGATAAATTTATTCTAGAATCACAGAACCATCGACATAGAACTAGAAGATGGCAGACGAGTCTTGACACTAGCTTTGAGGACCACATCTGTCCTTTACTAGTTTTATGAATTACTTTTCTAAGCCTCCACTTCTTCACCTGAAAAATAGGTGAAGAATACCATAATACCTCCCTCTACCATGACTTCTTAACCTGGGGTTAGTCAACTTAAAAAAAAATTTTAATAACTATTCCAAAATAATTGATTTCTTTTGTGATTCTGTGTGTATTTTATTCTATGCATTTAAAAATTTTTATTCCAGGGGGCAGCTGGATGGCTCAGTGGATTGAGAGCCAGGCCTAGAGACAAGAGGTCCTAGGTTCAAATTTGGCCTCCGACACTTCCCAGCTGTGTGACCCTGGGCAAGTCACTTGACCCCCATTGCCTAGCCCTTACCACTCTTCTGCCTTGGAGCCAATACACAGTATTGACTCCAAGATGGAAGGTAAGGGTTTTAAAATTTAAAAAAAAAAATTTTTTTTATTCCAAAAAGGGGATTTCAAATTTTATCAGACTGCTAAAAAGGGGTCTACAATGTAAAAATGGCTAAAAGGACCAAAATCTGTTTGAAGGGCTATTTTATTGTGATGATCAAATGGGATACATAAATTTCAAATAGTCTCATGACTATGCTGTGGCTACTGATTAACCAGAGAACTGGCATAGAGTGAGCTGAAGCGACTAGGTGGCCAAATCTGTTGTATTACGTCCCAGGCCCTGATTCCAAACACAAAAGCAATGCTTCGTCTTCCCTCTCTAGGTATGTGCACAAGACACACATTTATTCACGTGTAAAAATAATCTTTCTCCCCAACATGAGGGCAGAGGTTGGGGCTTTCCACGTGGAGATGTCGACTTTCTACTACTATTCACTCATCTCAAAAACAAATCTCTGGAATCAGATACTCTGAAAGGGAAAATTAAACCTTCCAGGAGAAGGAAAGAATACTGAATTTCAAACCCAAGCAACTCCCCCTCCCCTCATCCGTGCCAATGTTGAAAGCAATTTTCCATGACCACAAGTCTATATTTTCCATTTGAGAGGAGTTAGGATGGCTGCAAGGTTTTAAAGTATGCAGAAAAAACTCATACTAGAAATGTTTACTATGTGTCATACGCACTGTACTAAGGGTTTTATGAGCAGCTAGCTGGCCAAGTGGATAGAGTGCCAGGCCTAGAGGCAAGAGGTCCTGCAGTCCTGCATCTCTCTCTCTCTCTCTTTCTCTCTCTCTCTCACACACACACACACACACACATTATTAAATCCTTACCTTCTGTCTTAGAACAGAAGGGCAAGGGCTAGGTGATCAGGATTAAGTGACTTGCCCAGGGTCACACTGGTAGGAAGTATCTGAGGCCAGATTCGACAGATTTATGAACTTTGTTTAAATATTTTTATAATTAATTTAATATTCTGATAATTCATGTATATCATTTAAAAGTATAATGAATTAAAATATAATCATATAACTGCAATGTAGAAAATAGAAATCTCATATTTATAATTAAATTAATATTTTATAATTCACATACATAACTGGTTTCCTTGGTAAGCCTATGCATTTAAAAGCATTTAAATATCCAAACATGAAATGCATAAAATAAAATGCACAGGATTTCCAAACAACAATATATAAAAATATATATAACTATGTATATATAAATGCATAGGATTACAAAGGCTACATATGTGACATAATGTTTTATTCTGAGAAGGGGTCCACAGGTTTCACCCACCACTCCCAAAGGCAATTATGACACCCACAAAAAGGTCAGGAACCCACTGCCCTGGTCTGTCTTTAGCATAACAAGGAAAACTTTGGATGAATCCATCTCATTCTCCCTTTTCCTGTTTTCTGATCTTTGTTCCATCTCCACTGTACTAACCTCAAACCCTCTCTTGCCTCAGTTTCTCCTTTCTTTCATCATTCAGCTGAATCTGCCTGAGATGAGCCTCTTGGCCCTCGCCCCCCTCTCCCTCCTTAGGGAGCTCCCCAATGTCCTATGATCCCAGAACTGATGACAGGTTGTGATAAACAAAGATGTGCTCACCCCATCTCTTCTACCCTGCATGATTATCCCTTCCCCATTCCTCTCTCCCCTTCTCCCTCAGGGAATTCAGATCTGATGGGCATTTGTCTAACAGACCAAACACTTTTCCTTCCAGGTAAATGGCTCTGTGAGATGCTACTCAGCTGGGATCCCCATACCACAGGACCCTAGAAAGGCAGTGGATCATGGGGTGATTGGTTCATAGAACTGAAGGTTAAAGCCACTCTAGTATTTTAGCTGTGGCACCCTGGATGAGTCCCTTCACCTTGTTTGCCTCAGTTTCCTCATCTGTAAAACGAGCTGGAGAAAGAAATGGAAAACTATGCCAGTATCTTTGCCAAAAAACAAACAAAAAAAATGGAGTGACTGAAATGACAAATCTTTTAAACTGTGGCTGAATCCTACCATGATCACAGTAACAAAGAGAAGCAATCCAAAGCTCGGCAGTGGCCAAAATGACAGCTAACGTGAAAGACCTACCTGCCCGAACCTTGCATGCAATTCTGTCATCTCCCCCACAGAGGTCTCTGGAAGGAGTCTCCTGCCTAGGCCCGCACCACAATGGAATGCAGGAAAGAGCAGGCCCGAGCAGCCAGGCTTGACTGAACAGAGGATGGCTGTTTATGCAGAAGGGCTACTGCTGGGCACCTGAACTTCAATGAATTAAACTCACAGGCATGAAAATATCCTGATCCAGGCCAGTGATCTGTCTGTTGAACCCCAGGGGCCAGTCTCTGATAGTGCCCCGCACCCCCACACCCAGGACAGTTGTACAGGAGCCCAAGGCCTGGGTTTTCATTTTAGCTTATAGGCCAGTGATGGTGAACTTCTTAGAGTCTGCCATACCCTATACAGGGGAGAGAGAAAGTGTTCCTATTGGGCTGCTAGACAGAGGGGCAGGTGAAGTGAGGCATGTCCTCAGCCCTGATGGAGAGGGGGAGGGGAAGAAGCACTCCCATTGGGCAGCTGGGCAGAGAGGGAGGAGAGCAGCTCTTCCTGAGTCCCTCCACCTCCTAATAAGGAACTCTGAGGGGGCAACTATACACCCAGAGAGCGCTCTGTGTGCCATCTTTGGCACATGTGCGATAAGGCTCACCATCACTGATACAAGCTATTCACAGGACCACAGGTCTGGCCCAGGAGGGAACCTAGGGGTCATCTGGTCCAAGATGCTAATTTTTACAGTCAAGGAAATTGAAACCTGTTGGGCAATTTGAACCAAGAGTCACTTTTCCTCTCTTGAGCTACAATTTTCTCAACTGTAAAATGGGGGAAGTATCTGCCTTGCTTGCCTAAGTGAATTGATATGATGAACCAAAGAGAAAAATATATATATATATATATGTATGTCTGTATGTATATATGTATATATTATATATAAGCATGTGTATATATTGTACATACACACATATATAAGCACTCAAAACCTTAAAAAGCATTTTTTTAAATGGGGAGACATTATTATTATTACTTCAAGACACCATAGCATCTTCAAAGGTTAAGTGCTAAGATGGCTTTATTTAACTTAATTTTAAACTTTAAAATTTTTTAAATTTAAACCCTTATTTTCCATTTTAAAATCAATATTGTGGATTGGTTCCAAGGCAGAAGAGTGGTAAGGGGTTAAACAACTGGGGGTTAAGTGATTTAGCCAGAGACACACAGCTAGAAGTATCTGAGGCCAAATTTGAACCCAAGACTGACCTCCCATCCCTGGGCCTGGCTCTCAATCCACTGAGCTACCTAGCTGCCCCTTACCTTTTCTCTATAATGTTTATTTTTGTTGTTCAGTCATTTTCAGTCCTGTCTCACTTCGTGTCCCCATTTGGGATTTTCTTGGAAGGATATTGGAGTGATTTGTCATATCCTTCTCCAGCTCATTCTATGTGAGGAAACTGAATCAAGCAGGATGAAGTGACTTGCCAGGGTCCCTCAGTGTCTCCTAAATGTCTGAGGCCTTATTTGAACTCAGGTCTTCTGATCCCAGAGGCCAGGCATTCTATTCACTGCACCACTAAGTTGCCACTTCTTTATGATAAAGGAACCAAATCTGAAAAGATCCCGTATCATCCCTCCTGGATGCCTATTACCAGTATTATTAGTATGCCCACTGTACAAGTAAGGAAACGGAGCTCAGAAATTAAGTAACTTACTTAAAATCATAGAGCTACGAAAACAGGATTTGAACCTACATCTTCCTGACTCCAGGACCAATACTATAGTCATCCCTAAGTCACAATGCTTCTCGAGGAGTCTTTTAAAAATTAGCAATTATCAAATATACTTCACTCAATTACCTGTCATATCACCGCACACCCTTGTGAATAAACATTTATTTATCTGTTAAAAAAAAATTAGGGGGCAGCTGGGTAGCTCAGTGGATTGAGAGCCAGGCCTAGAGATGGGAGGCCCTGGGTTCAAATCTGGCCTCAGACACTTCCCAGCTGTGTGACCTTGGGCAAGTCACTTAACCCCTATTGCCTAGCCCTGACCACTCTTCTGCCTTGGAGCCAATACACAGTACGGAAGGTAAGGGTTTAAAAAAAAAAAATTAAAGGCTTGAACACTACCCACTGAACTATACATACCATTCTAATTATAGGTATCACTGAGATTCGAGGGACAAGACCCACAACTAGACCATAGCTCTTTACTTAAAATATATACATGTAATGTAAAGCAGTAAAATAAGAATACTGTATATTATAAAGATATATATTATAATAATGCAAGCACTACAATGCAATATAGTATAATGTATATTCTAATAATGCATGCATTATACTATAAAATGCTATATAGTATGAAGATCTATATTATGGTAATGCATGCAATATAATATATAATGCTAGATATTATAAAGATATATATCATAAAAATGCAAGAAATAATATGTTAAAGATCTATATTATAATGCACATAAGAATATATAATGCTACATTATAGATGTGTAATATAATAATGCATGCAATATGATATAGAATGCTGTATATTATAAAATATGCATGCAAATAAATCTACAGTCATGAGAAGATGACCGTATTTAGGTAAAAACCAAGAGGGGAGAGGGGCAAAAACCAGAAATATTATCAGGGACTACTCCAGATCCCCCAAAAGGAAAGGGGAAAACTGATGTGTTCAGGAAACAGACCATAAGCCTTGCATCTGACCCAAGCTGCTGATTTTTACAGTCAAGTCAACTGAAACCTGTTGGGCAATTTGGTCTAAGAGTCACTTTTCCTCTCTTGAGCCACAATTCTCTCATCTGTAAAATGGGGGAATCATATATTGATTCCATGACCTAAATATCTGCTGGCGCTCTCTTACGTAAGAGCAGAAGACCTAATTATCTCCTGATTTCCTTTCATGCAGATTTCATCCTTTAAAAAAAAAAAGAAAAAGGTAAATCAGTAACTAATAAGAAGACCTTTGATTCTGGATCTGACTGATACCACACCAAGGAGATACCCTGTACTAGAGTTGAAATGACAGTAAGGCAATGACCACTCCCCAGTGTGGAATTTGTGCTAGAGAAGAGAAAAGCTGAGAGTAATCTAACATGAACCCTTGATTTGGGGAGAGACTTCAAAGGGTTCAGAGGAAGGTTAAGTAGTCACATTCCAAAGATGTTATCCCAAAAGGGTTAAGGAAGTTCCCAGCAATGAAATTCTGAATACACAAAAAAGGGGGGAAGAGAGAAAGGAAAAAGTTATCTCTAAAGAGAATGATGTGCATACACATCACTAACAATCTGGAAATCACTAAGCAATCTGGAATTTTAAAAAAATAACACATTCTTTTCAAAAGTTGAAAGCAAGGGAAGGTAACAGAGGATGGATACAAAAGTAATACCTGATCCTATAAAAAGTGCATCAAAAAAAGTACAACATTCAGAATAAGTTGAGGTCAGCGACAAAAACTAGGATGATTTAAAAAAAAAGTGGTTGGAAGTTTTGTGTTAAAAGTTATATTGGGAAAGGGGGGGGGGGGGGAGGAAGCATGGCATAGGAGATATAACCCTGGTCTTGAAGCCTGAAAGACCTGAGTTCAAGTCTCAACTGTAACACATGCTGGCTGTAAATCCCTAGTTGTTTAGTGGTATCCAACTCTTCCTGATCCCATTTGAGGTTTTCTTGGCAAAGATACTGGAGTGGTTTGCCCTTTCCTTCTCCAGTTCATTTTACAGATAAGGAAACTGAGGCTTAATGGGTTAAGTGATTTTAGTATTTGTCTGAGACTAGATTTGAATTTAGGAAGATGAGTTCTGGCCCAGTACTCTATCTACTGTACTACCTGGCTGCCTTGTAAATTCCTACGCAGTCTCAAAGCCCCAAGCAACTCTCTAAGACTCTTAAATCAAGCAAAGAAGTTGACTTGTCAACTTTCATATGTAGAGGAAGTCTTAAACCAATGAAATATAAGTTCAATCCTACCCTACCAGGAAAAAAATAGGAGGCTCAGGGAAGGAAGAGAACTGACACTTAAAATAGATGGGATGATGGGATAACAGAGACACTTTAGAACCATTTGACCCTCATTTTCCTTGTTTGTTTGTTCTCCCAAGGAAACGGATTTTTTGCATGTATAGAGCATAATAAAAATAGCTAATAGGGAGCTGACACCAAGATATGGTACTGGCCCTTCAAGTGCTAGTCATCCAGTACAATGAAACATTTTGGGTGCTGAAACAATTGATGGACACGATAGCTAAACTACAGTTACTGCAGGAAAACTGCAAATGTCCAAATTTTCAGCAACAAAGAAAAGTTGAACATATTCTACAAGCAAGGCCATCAAAGTTGATTTCAATTCTTGGCCAAACTCTAAAATACCTTATTACAGATATGATGAATAAAACATTTAGAGAAAGTAGCATCCATCTGAAAGCCAGCATGCCATCATCAAGGAAAGGTCCAGCCAAACTAAAATGAAATCTTTTTATAACAAGCTAACTCCAAAAGCAATTATGCCAGAAGCCAGGAATGGTTCAATCAATCTATGTTTATTAAGCACGTACTATGTGCCAGGCACTGTGCTGGGCTCAGCATCAAGTCTGGGGTTAATATGGAGAGGGGCAAACTTAGCTAAGTGGGAAAAGGAAAAGAACTGGGTTGGCCTATGAATAGTCCTTATACTTTCTGGTCTCTTTTTTTTTTTTATAAAAAATAATCAAAAACCACAGAAGGAGCCATTGGATTCCCCCCCACCCCCATCACTTAAGGTCTTCAAGTAAAGGGCAGATTGACCTCTTGTTACCTATATCATAGAGGGGAATTCCTATTCAGGTGACAGGTTGGAGAAGGATGCTAGCTTCTAAAATTCCATCCAACTCTGTGTCTGTGGCTAATAGGCTGGGAATGTTAGGGCATTCTTGCACAAGAATAACTGGAATGCCCTGAATCAGCAATGTCAAACTGAAAATCAGGAAGAACAATGATTTAGAAAATCACAAACAAGTTTATGTTGTATTTTTATTTGTTAAACATTTCTCAATTACAGTTTAAAAAAAAAACAACAACTTTATCTTCTGTCTTAGTATCAATTCTACAGAAGGGCAGCAAAGGCTAAGCAATCTAGTGACTTTCCAGAAAGTGTCTGAGGCCACATTTGAACCCAGGCCCTCCCCACTCCCAACCTGATGCTCTATCCACTGTGCAACCTAGCTGCCTCCCAATGACACTTTCATCTATTTCTGGGAGCATTCATTGCAGGTCAATTCTGAGAACCCGTGTTTCCATGTAATTGGGGGCTGTTATTATTCCCCATGTACATTTCTTGGAGCGCAGGCACATCCCTGACATTCTCAAGCCCCAATTCCGGCTATTACTGGCACCATCTTCCCAAACTCAGAAACGGGTAATGATACTACCCAATATATCGATAAATATTTAGAAATAAGAGAAAAGACAACCAACAAGTATTAAGACCTATTGGGTGCTGGGACCCTCCAAGAACATACACTTTACTGGGGGAGACAGATCAATATATACAAAGCAAGCTACACACAGGAGAAAGAGGAGGTAGTAAAAGGAACTAGAAGAGGGGTGAGGGAAGGCTTTCTGTGGAAGGTGGGATGTGAGTTAGGGTTTAAAGGAAGCCAAAGGTCCATCCATAGTCAGCAAAAGAGGGAGAGAGTTCCAGGCAGGAGAGACAGTGTGACATGTGTGAGGGAAAGGGCAGTTTGTTGAACAGCACAGTGGGAAAATAGACTGGAGGCAAGGTTGCTTAAAAGCCTAACAGGAAAGAAGGATGCTTTGCAGTAACAGTAGTTTCTCTTTTTCTGTGTCAAACAAAATGCTAACAGAAATCAGGCTACATGAAACAGCCTAAGAGTAGGCAAAGATGCTTTAATTGGAGCTCCAAGAGATCGGTGAGAACCCAATTTATGATGCTGCACTCTCCCAGAGATTTAAAAGGAAAGGAGAAAGACAATCCAGCACTAAAACTCGCTGGCTTCCCTCCGGTGCTCCGAATGCCTAAGAATGCAATTGAGCTTTAAGAGATATTTTCCCTGCGTGTGAGACGTGCAGGATTGTGGAAGTTTAATGGTGACCCAAATCACAAAGATCACTGGCAATCTCTAAAAAGTCCAACAATGCAATTAGTTATTCGATCCATTCTGAAGCCCTATGGCAGATCCTAAGTATTCTGTCCTGGACTCCCATCACAAACCCATCCACTTCTCTAATGAGCTTTATTCAAATGCTTTCATAGAGTCAATGGACAAAAAATAGTATTTTATTCCACAACTTGGCTTTTCCAACCCTGGAGCTTTGGGATTTGACTTTATTTGGAGTAGAGAAAATCCATTCCAAAATTACAATGACCCATGATTACCCCAGAGGTGCTGTAAAGGTGCTCAGTCTAAAACCAAGTTTCTCTTTAAGCAAAAAAAGAACAGATGGGGCAGGGAGGAGGAAGCAAAAGTAAAACTTACAACCCAAACCCTATCATCTGTTTGCCAACAGAAAATAAATGCCACTACCAGGCAGGATCCTAGAAATCTAGAAACATCTAGAAAATCTAGAAAAATAGCGAGTTGTTAAAAAAAAAAAAGTAGCAATCCCCTGCTACAGCAATCAAATTTTTGGCTCCACCAAAGGATCTCCAACTATGAAAGCCAGATGATGAGAGTACATCAAGGAACTGTACTCTGGGGCTCTCAGGGAAGCACCCCACCCCACTTGAAGGGTCCCTTCAAGTGAGAATTAAAGGCTAGGCCAAGTTTCCACCTCCCAGTCAGTCAGCTTTAAGTGCCAGACACCATGCTACCTTTAAAGAACTGACTGGGTCGATTTCACAATTCTATATCCCATTTAAAAAAAAACAAAACTGAATTACTAGGAGGTGGGAGGAGTGAAACCAGGAGGGACAGGAACGAATCAGATACCATCTACAGTGGTTCAGGTGCTCTTTCCTTGCACCAGGACATCTTAAAAGATACGATATCTTGGGAGGAGACAGTCCAAGAAATCCAGGAATTAGTCTCTCCAATACAGAAATTCCTTGGACTGCATTAAGGACAGAAGCCGCAGCAAAAGCATTTACAATTAGACTGCAGACGAGGAAGATGTCCGAGTACTGAAAAAGAAGGACCATAAAAGTCAAATCTGGTGGATCCAAGCCAGTCTCCTAGAATTCAGTGGCAGGGCCTGACAGTGACTTAACTGAGAGAAAACGCAGTGGCTGGCTTCGATCATACTGTATTTACTCTAAGACGTTTATCTTTTTATACTAATGTGGGGAGGGGGTATTGCAAAGGAGAGTGTAACAATGGGGAGGAGAGTACAGCAAAAAGGAGAAGGGTTATTGCCAAAAGGAGTAGGTAAGGAAGAAGAAAGGGGAGTATTGCAAAGGGGCTGGGGATACTGTAGAGGAAAGGGAGGTATTGCACGTACATTTTGGAATAGGAGGATTTAAAAAAAAATTTTTTTTGAGGGCTCTACTCGGTTGTTGACTGGTCCCTGGGCAGCTAACGCGCCTCCTCCCCTTGGTTCGGAATTTCGGTTTTTTTCTAGCTCTCCCAGTTCCCGCAAGCCCTCCCTTGGCAGGCTACTCCGCAGCCCGCTCCTCCAGTGACCCGGGGCGCTCGCGTGATGCGCTTAGCATCAGCTACCAGCTGGGGGGGGCGGGGGAAGGGGAGGAAGAGCCGTAGCCCTGCAAGTCACGAGACGTTTCTCGGGCCCCAGCTGTACAATCAAGTTGAAAGCCTAAGTCAGACTCAGGGGTGGGGAAAACAGCGAGGGAGGAGAAGGCGGCGGTACAGGCGGGGCATGCAGAACTTGTCCCTGCAGCCCGGCACCCGACCACCAGCCCCGGGAAGAGGCAGTGCCGGCCTCGGCCTCCTCCGAAAGATCCTGCTCTCCGGGTTTTCCTCACGCCCTTGCTTTCCTGAATGAGCCTCCCAGTTTAGACACGCCCGCGACGCCCCCTTTCCCGCTCGGGAGGCGCACGTGGAGACAGGAGCTAGCTTTAACACTGCCCCCTCGCTCACCGGCTCTTTTCTCTCCTCCCCGCCATCCCCGGAATTTCCCCCCTCCCAACCGCCCCCGACACACACCCAGTTGCAGCCGAGAGGTAGGGCTCCCGCCGAGGGACACCGGCCGGGTGGTGTCAGGTTGCGCCACCTCTCTCCGCCTCCTCCGTAGTCCTCGGTGGAGAGGGGAGGAGCAGCCGCCGCAGTCAGAGCTCGGCCCCAAGGCAGTGAACCAAACCTCTGCAGCTCGGCTGCAGGCGAGGGCCCCTCTCAAGCTCCCGGCTCCATCCGGCCAAGCAAGCTTCCTCCAGCCATGCCGCGCAACGGGAACCAAAGCTAGCCCTAGCTTGGCAGTCGGGAAGGCGCGTGACCACCTGCAGCTCCGGAACTAAGGGGACCCCTCTTCTGAGCTCTCCTCCAGCGCCTTCCACACTCTAACCCACCCGCAACAGGACCACCCGAGCAGCCCGCCTGGAACACAAAAGCGCGCTTCTCCCGTCGCAGTCACACAATGGCTCTCTCCAAAGGGTTCACGTTCAACCAAACCAAGACACAATGGCTGGAGGAAGAGAGGCGTAAGTCCCCGCGGTAGGTCCCTCCCATCCGCCCAGGAGCTAGAAAATCCCGCACCTAGGTACTTACGTCTGGGGAGCGAGGGACGGTGATCGATAGGAATCCATATCTTTTGTACCCGGCTCCGAGTCAGCTCCATGGGCATCTTCACTGCGAGGTCCTGTGACACCACCCCTTCCCTCTCCAAACTCACTAAATTTTCAGATTAAATTTGAAATCAAAAGACCTCGGAAGACAAAGCAGGAGGTGATAAGGCTACGTATGAGTAAATACAGTCACTGTACACTCTTTAAAAGCAAACCCCCCCAAAAAAAGTCTTGCAAAAATGAGCCTTGCAACGCGTAGATAAAGATTCTAAACCTGAGTTTCAGTTTAAATTGTCCCCACCCTCTCAGCGGATGCACGAGCGACGTTGGTGGGGGCTGCCCACGTAAGGTAGCGGGCTAGGCTCCTCGATTCCCAGCCGGGTGGCTCTGGTGACGGATGCTACAAGGCTTCGCGAGGCCCCAAGATGACTGCAAGCAAACCGGCAGTCCCCACCCGACCCTTTTGCCTGACGGCGCACGCTTGCAAAAGAGCTTTCGGTGCCAGAGGCTCTCGGCTTCCCAGATCCCTTCTTTTCGTTTCTCTCGGTGGTACTGCACAGATGCCCCGCCGACTGAGGCTATTTCTAAGACTTGACGACGCCGGCCGGCATCCACGCCCACCGACCGCCCCTGGGCGGGGAAAACATTCTTTCAGTCCCGGCTAGGGAGAGGAAAAAAAAGGGTAATGAAGGAGGAGGGAGGAGAGCGTTCGGCTGCTGCCACCTCCCGGCCGCCCAATTACTCTCCCGGCCTGTTCTCACCCACTAATCTCTGTTTAAGAACTGGAAAATAAAATAAGGTGCCTCATAGGTCCAGCCCTCCCCTTTTTGCTATCTGAAAGGTAACACAATCTTGCCGCTTCCTTGCAAATTCCCATCTCCTCCCTAACCCAAACGGCAACTGACATCCTAACCCTTGTCAAGAGGAATGCGGCTTCCTGCAGCCAAAGTTCCTGACTCGGGTAGGGAGAGGCTAGTGGAGGTTAAAGGAGAAGAACTGGCATATGATTAGCCATTGGAACAGACTGAGCCCTGTAAGGTGAGTCATGGATGGGGGAATGTAGAATGAGAGAGGTCACGTCTCGTTTCTTTATTCATCTAAAATGTAATGATTTAAGGGGAACAGTACAGGGGATCACTCCTCTCCCCACACCCCCCTCCCCCAAGAAACCATTTAGCCACTTTCCTACCAAGCTCGGGGGCTCGACTTGTAAGTTTTCTCATCCCAGATGTTACCTATGCCCCAAACCTGAAGAGGATACCAAACTCAATCACCATGACCCCCCCACGCTCTAGCTTTCTATTCCTTACACACCCCCCACCCACCCCCCATTCGCTTCCTTGATTCAAGTTGCTTCGAAACCGCCCTCCCCTAGCGTTCGGGTCACAAAGACTTTGGAACCTTGGGAAGAGCTCACAAAGTAGTGGAGTGTGTGCTGACAGAAAGGAAAGTGACAAGGCCACGTGAAGAAGTTGATTAATGGAATCAGAAACACAGGTTTGGCACTTCTTCCCACCAGTAATTCTCCATTCGTTACAATTGTACTCTTTTCGGAAGCTTTACCGTGAGATTTCCAATAGACTGTAAATACCTCGATTAGACTGTGTTCTTCTTTGCATCCTGAAGCCTTAGTAGAGCCCGGTCGAGTTGGCGCTTTAATTAAAACTTGATCCATTTAACTTTCAAATGACTGATCTTATGAAATCATCATCCGCACCCCATTTGTAAATGAGCTAGTAAATTCACCCTTGCTCTAGCATCGCAAGATCGTAGTGGCCACATTCTACTGATATGACGAATATATCAAGAACTGTCATAAAATCAGATCCATCTCAAAATATAGCCACATTGATAGGAAGTGAAACAACTGTTTATTTTTTAAACTTTTTATCAGTCCAACCGGGAAGAGAAAGAACCACAGCAACTGCCTAACGAAACTCAAATTTCAGACGGAAAAGTATCCTCTGTTCCTTCCACACGTCTGACACGTCCCGCATGACTCCGCTGGGCAGTCACTCTCCCTCCCTTGGCTCGCTAGCTTCTCTCGAGCGCCCCATCCGCCGTTGGAGGCATCACTTGGTCCAGCTATTTCCCTAGCGTCTGCTCCTTCCCTGTTCTCCCCAGGCTCCCACCCTCAAGGCGAGAGCCACCTGGCTGGCTAACCATTAAGCCTTGCCTTCATTCTCTGTGCCCCTCCGGCTGCACACACAGACATTCCCACATCTCCCGAGGTTTCTCCTTCTCTGCATGCTCTCCCCGCCGCCGCGGCTCTCTAGTTCCTTGTGTAACCCCGGCGGTTCAGAGACCTAATTGGGTCCAACACCGAGCTGCCTTTTAATGCATTTCAAGCCCATACCTTGAAATACACCCCAGGACCGTACAAGAAAGTCCCACTCCAACTGATACTGATTCTGAAAGGTCTGAGAGTAAAACAGAAAAGGAAGCTTTTATAATCATTCGGTTAGATCATTCTTTTGTGGGGTCTGAGAGTTATTGATGCTAGGGAGTGTGAGGAATCAATGCTCAGACACCAGCTAGATACCTTGGAATAAGGAAAACCTGAGTTCAAATCCCACTTACTAGTAGTGGGACCCTGAGTAAGTCATTTAACCCCTCTGCCTCAGTTTCCCCTCAGACATAAAATGAGTTATAAGGAATCAGCTCTAATTCTATTTCTCCCCATTCCCCCATTTTACTGGGAAAACAGACCAACAGAAGTAACTTCCCCAGAATCATCTCACTCTTAATTCTATTTCTATTCATTTCTCTATTATCCTATGATCCCCCCTCATATTACCAAGGAGGAAACAGACCAACAGGGGTAGAGTAACTCCCAGCATCATTTTATCTCTATTTTTTCTCTATTATCCTATGATCCCCCCTCATATTACCAAAGAGGAAACAGACCAACGGGAATAGAGTAACTCCCAGCATCATTTTATCTCTATTTTTTCTCTATTATCCTATGATCCCCCTGCCATATTATCAAGGAGGTAACAGACCAACAGGGGTAGAGTAACTCCCAGCATCATTTTATCTCTATTCTTTTCCTCTATGATCCCCCCCCAATATTACCAAGGAGGAAACAGACCAACAGGGGTAGAGTAACTCCCAGAATCATTTTATCTCTATTTTTTCTCTATTATCCTATGATCCCCCTGCCATATTATCAAGGAGGTAACAGACCAACAGGGGTAGAGTAACTCCCAGCATCATTTTATCTCTATTCTTTTCCTCTATGATCCCCCCCCCAATATTACCAAGGAGGAAACAGACCAACAGGGGTAGAGTAACTCCCAGAATCATTTTATCTCTATTTTTTCTCTATTATCCTATGATCCCCCCTCATATTACCAAAGAGGAAACAGACCAACGGGAATAGAGTAACTCCCAGCATCATTTTATCTCTATTTTTTCTCTATTATCCTATGATCCCCCCTCATATTACCAAAGAGGAAACAGACCAACGGGAATAGAGTAACTCCCAGCATCATTTTATCTCTATTTTTTCTCTATTATCCTATGATCCCCCTGCCATATTATCAAGGAGGTAACAGACCAACAGGGGTAGAGTAACTCCCAGCATCATTTTATCTCTATTCTTTTCCTCTATGATCCCCCCCCCCCCAATATTACCAAGGAGGAAACAGACCAACAGGGGTAAAGTAACTCCCAGCATCATTTTATCTCTATTCTTTTCCTCTATGATCCCCCCCCCAATATTACCAAGGAGGAAATAGACCAACAGGAATAGAGTAACTCCCAGCATCATTTTATCTCTATTCTTTTCCTCTATGACCCCCCCCCAATATCACCAAGGAGGAAACAGACCAACGGGGGTAAAGTAACTCCCAGCATCATTTCATCTATTCTTTTTCTCTATTATCCTATGATCCCCACCCCTTCATATTACCAAGGAGGAAACAGACCAACAGGGGTAGAGTAACTTCCCCAGCATCATCTCAATAGTTTCATGGCAGAACCAGGCTCCAACGAAGTTCTTAGGCTCATAGCTCTAAAGTTGGAAGGGACCTCAAAGGTCATCTAAGTCTAATGTCCTCATTTTTCATATAAAAACCTCAGGATGGTTAAGTGATTTTCCCAAAGAGGCCATTAGGCAGTACAAAGGTTAGAGGGCGTGAAGTCAGGACAGTTCAAATCTAACCTACTAACTATGAGAGCCTGAACAAATTACTTAACCTATGGGCCTCAATTTCCTCAACTATAAAATGAGGATAATAAATAATATGACCTTCCCAGAAGTGTTGTTGGTGATTATCAAGTGGCACATTAATAAGAACACATTTCCTTCCTTCCAAGATCATTCAGGGAATGATTATCAGAGGCAGGATCTGAACCAGGGCTTCTGACTCAGAAATTAGTGCTCTTTCCACCACACTGTCTGATTTCTGCTCTTAGGACAGCTGGGTGAGAAGTTTATTCTGGGTGAAATCTAGCCATGCTGAAGTTACCCTTTACATAATCTATATCTTTATTAGGGTCTCATGGAAAATTAAATGATATTCCTTTTTGATAGGAATCTCTTAAAGATGCAAGATAACAAAATATTTCCTACAAACTTGAACAGAATTAATGTTCCTTTAATTCTTTAAAAAATTATTTAGGGGGGCAGCTAGGTGTCACAGTGGATAGAAATGGGGCGGGGGGCGGGGGGGGGGGGGGGGGGAGTCAAATCTGCCCTCAGATACTTCCTAGCTGTTCAGTCCTGGGCAAGTCACTTAACCCATTGGCCTGGCCCTTAATCTTTCTGTCTTAGAGTTGTTACTAGGTCCGAAAGTAATGGTTTTGTTTTTTAATGATTTAGCAACACTGCTACAAATATACAAACAGGTGCCAAGGGAGCATCTTTAATCTTTTATCTATTGTGTGTAGGTCATTGGGGGGAGGGTCATAGCCAGCTCAGACAGAGGAGTACATCGATACAACTAGCTATAATTTTTAATATTAGTACCTTAGAAAATGGCAAAACAAAATGCACATCTAGCCTGTGGGGAAAGGAGGTTGGGTAAGCCTCCATAGGGGCAGTGGAGAGGAGAGAGGAAGAATCAAGGTCCCTTCCAGCTCTTAATCCATGATCCTATGCCCAGCTTGAAGGCAGATACAGAGGCAATGTGACATGGGCCAAGGGAGATTGAATTCTCCTTAGGAGGTGACATGGTGGGGATTACTGCGATGAGAAGTGGTATGACCAAGTCTATGAATCAGAAATATTCTAACTGTAGCCTGAAATATGGAAATAGAGAAGAGTGAGGGTTCATTTGGAAAAACCTATACGAAGCCTTTCTGTAATCATCCAGGAAAATGGTAATCAAGGCCTGAACTGGAGTGCTGGCAATGGGAAGAAACTGGAAGAAGGGAAGGTAAACAGCATTATGAGGCTGAGGCTGAGAGACAATTTATCCCAATTCTCCTGTGTGCTCCCTATCTGTAAAAGTGTTGCCTAGGGTTTCTTCAATGAAAATAAAACACCAATGATCCTTCTTATTACCTCCATCAGCATAGACAACATTCTAATAATATAAGTGTTAGAACTGGGAAAAATCTCTGATGATATCTGGTTCAATTCTCATTTTACAAATAAGGAAACTGAGGCCCACAAAGGGAAGGAAGGTCATATTTGTAAAGCTGGAAGCAATCTTAAAGGAACCTCTTTTTGATTTGCCAAAGATCAGTTTGGGTGACTAAGTGGATAGAGCAAAGACCTGAAGTCAGGGGGACTCATCTTTATAGTTCAAATCTGACTTCAGACACTAGATTTCCTGAGTGAGTCACTTAACACTGTTTGCCTCTATTTCTTAACTGTAAAATGAGCTAGAAAAAGAAATGGCAAATCACACCAGTAGTATCTTTGTCAAGAAAAACCCAAATGGGATCACAAAGAGTCCAGATGTGACTGAACAACAACAGAGTGAATCCTGAATCCTTTTATAGGAGATCCTTGAGGTAAAAAATATTTCCATAATAATACTAAGAAATAAAACATTGTATCAACATTAAAAATTATTTGTTTATTAAAATACTCCTCCCTTTTCCAACAACATATCTGAGGGCAACTGAAATTTCTTTTTTGTTTGTTTTACAAAAGTTCAGAATTTTTATTTGCTTTATTTTTTTAAAATTTTATTTAGTCAATTTAGAACATTATTCCTTAGTTACAAGAATCACATTATTTCCCTCCCTCCCCTCCCCCCATTCTTCCTATAGCTGATGTGCAATTTTACTGGGTATTACATGTGTCCTTGATCAAAATCGATTTCCATGTTGTTGATATTTACACCAGGATGATCAGTTAGAGTCTACATCCCCAGCCATATCCCCTCCACCCGTGTAGTCAAGCAGTTGTTTTTCTTCAGTGTTTTTACTCCCACAGTTTTTCCTCTGAATGTGGAGAGTGTTTTTTTCTCATAGATTCCTCCAAGTTGTTCAGGATCACTGCATTGCCACTAATGGAGATTCAATTGTATGCAACTGAAATTTCTCCATAAATTTTGACCAAAATATCATGTTGAAATAGATTGAATAGAGAAAGCAGATATGAGAAAGCAATTTTTTTGCTTTTTTGTCAGACAATAAAAAGAACCGCAAAAATCTATAAAACAATATCACTACTCACTATTTTTTGTTTTGGAAAACAGTTTTCATAAAATATTATTTATATTAACATATAACAGGTTTATATTATTATTTTTAAATGAATTTTACAGTTTTATCAGTTTTGACCTTTAATACCACATGTCAATAGATATGATTCCCATTAGCAAAAGCTCTTTGGGATCTTCTATAATTTTTAAGCATTTGAAGGGATCCTAAGAACAGTGTAAAGATATCCTGGGACCACAAAGTTTAAGTCACTGACAGAGATGATCTCTAAAGTTCCATCTAGCAGTAATTACTAGAAAATCCATCCCCAATTGGGTACCTACATCATTGCACAGTCCGTCTCCAACTGCCCTTGCCAGCAGTCTTCCACAGAGGCTGTGTTGTAAGTAGATGCATTCTCTAAATGCCTTTTTCTGCCTCTATGAATTTGCCTGCGATGTATGCATTCCAGATTCTTGGAGTGCCTTTCCTCTTTTGTCCCCCCCTTACTGAAATCGTGCCCGTTGTTTAAAGTCCAGCTCAGTTTCCACTTCCTTGGGGAAGTCTTCCACAGCCAAACGACAAGAATCAATGCCTTTGTGCCTGCCTTACAGTATTGATTGTGGCCCAAATCAGATGATAACGATTGATGAGGCTTATCTTCCTTATGAAGTTGTTGGTTCTTGGATGGCAGTCAGCCAGGTAGCACAGTAGATAGAATATTATACCAGGAGTGAGAGAGACAAGTTCAAATCTCGCCTCAGATACTTAAAAGTTCCAAGATGCTGAGCAAATCAGAATCTTCTGGGCCTCAGTTTCCTCTGTAAAATGGGATTAAGAAGAGCAGTAATCCCATAGAGTTTTTGTGAGGAACAAAATGAAATGGCATGCGCAAACTCCTCTGCAAACCTTCAAGTAATAGTTAATACCAGATATATTATTCATTATTATTCATTATTTTTTAAAAATAAACTGATTATCATTCATCTCCAGATTCCTGTCAGCATCCTGCACAGTTCCTGGCATGAATTAGGAATCTGATAAATGAATACTGAATGTTAGTTTTAAAAGGTCTTGTTAATCTTGATGGCTTTAAACTATCATTATCTTGTCACACTTGGTAAAAGTATACACTTAGAATGAGGTTTCTTGTTAACGACTGTGGAAAGCATAAACCCGTATTTCAAATCATCTAAATGGTTTCACAAATCTGATTAGGTCATCATGGTTTTTTACTTCTGAATAGAGATGATAAGAGCTCATAACAGAAGTATCGGCTCTGTTATTTTCTCATTTGATTATGCTCATCTTCTGGGCTTTCATTCCTTGGTTAATTTTCAGGAATGTGTTTAAGACACTTGTCTATTTTGTGAGAGTTGATTTAGTTAAAACGAGGCCATATTTTAAGATGCCCCACTTAATTAGATACATAGAAAGTAAATACTAAGAGGAAGCTAGGTGGCTCAGTGAACAGAGAGCCGGGTCTGGAGCCAAGAGGTCCTACGTTTAAATCTGGCCTCAGACACTTCCTAGATGTGTGACCCTGGGCAAGTCACTCACCCTATTTACCTACCCCTTACCACATTTCTGCCTTGGAACCAAAACTCACTATCAATTCTAAGACAGAAGGTGAGGGTTTAAAAAAAAAGGAAAAGAAAATACTGAGTAGTGGAGATATTGTCAACCCTTCTGCATTGTAGAACTGTCACTTTTTTCCTCGCCAGAATCCTTGCATACTCACACCACAGTGACCTGTGATCAACCAGGGGACACCCAGACCACAGGAGGTACCAGGGTTGATCTATATATTGAATATTGGTAAAGTTTAATTTCTTCCTTATGTTTTAGATGAAAAAATAGATCCATGTAGGAATTCGAATATTTTCTTCAGTCCAGTGGATCCTCTTGTGGTATTCTCCCACCTCTTCCTCCTCCCCAAAAGCACATCTAGAAGAACAAAAAGATGCCACTTTTCCTTGGTAAGTAGGCCCAATGAGTCAGCTTTCCAATTAGAAGGACTCTAATTTTATGTAAAAACAGAAGGATAGAGTGGAAGGAATTTGGAGTCCTATCAACAAGGTCTGAGACAAATCAGGCCAGATGCCCTGTGCTTTTAAGTCAATATTTAACCCAGGCAGGGTGTCTCAAAAGCTCCAGACAGACAGACGAGAGGGAAGAATTTTTTAAGAGTACTATGGGGAAACTTTTAAACTCATATGCCACTTTTTCCACAAATTATAAGGTGAAGGTAGCAGCAGTTGTGCAATTCATCCCTAGCTTAAAAACAAAGATATAGTATTATTTATAGCTCATAACCTATATTTCATTTATGTACTTAAAGACCATTTAGGTATTTACACCCCTTCCTAGCACAGACACACCATAAGTAACCTTTAAATGTCATTCCTGCAAATTCTTTAGAGGTTTAGAAAACTGCCAACAGTAAACACCAAAAGAAAAACCAACAGCTCTCCCTGAATATGCAAAAAGGGACCACAGAAAGTATCTAAGATGAAAGGGAAATTTGATAAGAGGAGGGAATGAATTTCCATGGGTGACACATTTATGGAGGCAGAAGTGATGTTTAGGGAACAGTAAATAGTCTTATCATTAAGCTGAAAGACTATACTGGGGAAGATAGTGTGGACACTTTTTACATGGAAGAGTTATAGAAGAAATAAGAATCCTGTCAACAGATTAGAGGAAAAAAATCCAGATCCACAGTTGTGGCCAGGACAAGAGAGGTCTTCCCAACTGAAAGGTGGTGGGAACAGCATAAAATGTTAGCAGTAGGATTGAGTCTATGACCTCCAGCATCTCTAGAGCTTAAATCAATCTGCAGACAGATGAAAATGATCTTGTAATACTTCCCAGCGATGCAGTTCTTCTTAAGACCAAATTTAATTTCATTGTGCACATTGATTTATGGAGATACATTACCCCAAATGCATGGTTACCCCTACGTAAAGGTGCCACTTGTTGAATAGGCAATGATAGCAGCCGTATATAGTACACCCTTGAGAAGAATAAATATCAAAAAAATATTTTAAAAAAACCCAAAACATCCAGTTTTGTTTGGGCAAAGATATTATTAGGATAAAGCTTAGGTATGCATTTATGTTGTAACAGGTGTAAGGCAAGCCTGATGGGTAGGGGGAGGAGAGAAGCCCCCCTGCTTCGTACACGGGATATTAGAGGGCAAGGAATGGACATTTGGATGTACCACTCAGCAGGGCTCCACAGCCCACCCCCTCGTAGCTGGTTTAAACACCCTGTAGGTGTATCCATGTACATGATGCAGCATCAATTACCTGAGCATCATCTCACTCCTTTATGGCAAATCTCTGCCCTGGAAGGACCCACTGGCTGAGAGTCTAACATAAAAGACTACCCTCAGCATGTCCTCCAGGGTAAGCATCATCTCAGCCCCACTGGAAGTAAGATGGGACCAAAACCCACCTGTTCCACTTCTCTTGTGGGAGAGAGAGTGGGTGTCTAATGGTCTACTCACACCTGGAAAAGAGAGTACATTTTTAGAGAGAAAATGGTATTCCTAAAAAAAAGATGCAAACCCACATATACTGTTATTTCTACAAGGTACAGATAGGGAATCGATGAAAGAACTTTCAAGGTGTTCTGGTAATGAATACAGCAGGTATAGGTGGGGTACTTTGGAGTCTCTTGAAAGTCAGTGGGGCTATAGGTGGCACAGTGGATAAAGAGCCAAGCCAGGAGATGAGAGGTCCCTGGGTTCAAATCTAACCACAGACATTCCTAGCTAGGTGAACTTGGGCAAGTCACTTAACTCCAATTGCCTAACTATTACCACTCTTCTACCTTGAAACTGATATTTAGTATTAATTCTAAGATATAAGGTAAGGTTGTTTCTAAACTACAAAAGATAGTTCGGTACCTTTTTCCACAAGAGTTCTAGAAGCCCCAAGAATATGTCAGGTCTGAGTTGGACCTATTTCAGCTGTCATCCATACATAGTTGAAGAAAAGCATATGTGTAGGCTATTGTTAATTTTATGATTGGGCTGAGTATTTTATTGGTCGCCAATTTCTAAATCCCCAAAATGAATTACTAAAGTCAAATGGAATTTATGGTAGTTTTATTTTACAATAAGGGAAAATATTAAGAAAGAGGGAAGGAGGAGAGAGAGAGAGAGAGAGAGAGAGAGAGAGAGAGAGAGAGAAAGGGAGAGAGAAAGGGAGGGAGGGAGGGAGGGAAAGGAATCTCAAGGAATCTCAAGATGATGGGCCTTTCCCATAGACTCATGCCTCCAGAAGGGACAAGGAAGGAGTCAGCCTTTACACTCACCAAGTGTCAGTTCAATCAGCACATTCTGTATCAGCCTCAACTCCAGCAGTCTCCAAGTGTATCTCTTTTAACTCCCAGAAGACCAACCTCCTTCAGGCCCTTGTGTCTTTCTTTTAAAGACCTTTTTTCTTGCTTCACTTACCCTAATTCCACATCTACCAATCACAGCTGATACTCTGCTCTAGGCCTGCCCAGGAGGCAGTTAGTCAATTCTAATTCATTACCCACTATCCCACCCTTGGGTCACAGACCTCTCACTTCATGATTAAGTGGGGGATTAAATCAATACAAAGACAGGGGATTGCAATTGAATCCTCACAATCAAGGAAGAGCTAAGTACCTTCATTGTTACAATCAGGGGAGAGCCAACTCTAATCTTCACACTATAAAATAAAAATATTTATGTGCTATATTCAAATCTTTCTCCCAGAATTCTACAAAGCAGGAAATACTGAGAACTAGAATATTTAGATCTGAAGAGCACACAAGCATTCCACAAGCATGAAAGAAGATGCTACAAACTTGAATAGGGAGGGGTCAGACATCGAATTGCTCAACTGCCTCTATCCTGGGTATCCTGCCCCATCATCTACATCAGCAAGTCTTACAAGGTTTTTATTGAGTCAGTTTGCAACTACTACAAAGGCACCTGGGCAACCCAGTGTCTAGATGAGGGATTTCACAAGGATATACTAGGGTGCCCTGAAGAAAAGGACTCAGAGCATAGTTCAAGTGTAAACATCCCACTTAATCATGAAGTGGGAGGTCTGTGACCCACGTGTGATAGTGGGTGATGATGAATCAGAATTGACTGACTGACTCCTGGGCAGTCCTAGAGCAGGACTTCAACTGTGATTGGTAGATGTGGAATTAGGGGAAGGCACAGGAAGCAACACAAGAGAAAATGTCTTTAAAAGGAGCTGTTACTTCCTGTGAGGAGGACAATTCTTCATTCTTTGATCTGCTGACTGGACCTGGGACCCTGTTCCTGACTGGACTGACATGTGGTGAGTGAAAAGCTAACTCTTAACTGCTGGTTTTTCTCTGAAGAGACTAGCCTCAGAAAAAACCTATCCTTTTGAGAAACTTCCTGGGTCCACAGCTTTCCTGAGGCAGGCTGAAACTAATTTTCCCTGCTGGGGAGGGTGGAGGGGGGGAACCTGGAGAGAAATTACTTAATGTTTAGGCTAGATATCTTACTATCCTGTCTCTGATTTCTTGCTTCACTCTTTCTACATTTTGTAATAAATTGTAAATAAAATTTCTTTGGAATTAATTAAATTCCTGACAACCACACATAAAATATAAGTCCAACCCTTTTAAAAAATAAAACCCCTTTTAACCCTTACACCTCTCATGCCAAGTGCCCATGGCCTGCATGGAGATCACATGTTCAGTGTGATCTCAAAAAAAGGATGTGCCTTTGACCAGAAGATCCTTTCCCTGAAGCAGCTGCCTTTGGTGGGAATTATGCTTCAATTTCAAATATCATAGAAGTCAGTTAATTTTATGGTTGATGAACATGTTCTCTCCCACTCAACCTATTCAACATGATATGAAGCTAGAAATTGTATTAGAGAGTAAGTGAATCTGATAGAGTACAAAGGAGCTTATAAAGAAGGTTTGTGTGTTCCTGGTGAATTATAAATCGTAATGTCAAGGACACATTATTTTTAACTTTGATTTGTCTCCAGACCTGAAATATTTACACTGGTATGGCCTTATTAAAACAATGAACACAAGGGGGAAAGGACCTACTCATACAAAAATATTTATAGCAGCTCTTTTTGTGGTGGCAAAGAATTGGAAATTGGGGGATTAGGAAATGGCTGAGAAAATTGTGGTATATGATAGTGGTAGAATACTATTGTGTTGTAAGAAATGGTGAGCAGAAGGTGACCTCAGAAAAAGCTGGAAAGAACTACATGAGCTGATACAGAGTGAAATAAGCAGAACCAGGAGATCATTGTACACAATAACTGCAATACTGTGGTGCAATCAAATGTGATAGACTTTGCTACAATGGTTCAGAACAATTCTGAGAATTTTATGACAAAGAATGATATCCCCCTCCAGAGAAAGAACTGCTGGAGTAGGAATGCAGACCAAAGCATATAATTTTTCCCTTTATTTTATTTGTGTCCTTATTTGGGGGTTTGGGTTTTATGTAAGTATTCTCTTATAACAATGAACAATATGGAAGTACATTTTACATGATAATACATGTATAATCCAGATCAAATTGCTTACCATCTCCAGGAAGGGGGAGGGATACAATTTGAATCATATAACTTTAGAAAACTTGTATAGAAAATTGTAGAAAAACAAAATATCTTTACAAAAAAATTAAGAAACAGGGAATGAGAGAGAAAAGAAACACTTTTGCCAAAGGCATCACCTATAATTTAAGATGGTTTGATGTTGAGTGTTTGATAATGTTTGTTCTTTTGGAGAGGACCAGTGACATCAAGAGGAACATGACTGGAATATGAATTGTATTTAAGGAAGGCAGAGTTGCACAAAGTCATCAGCCTCACTCTCTCTTACAGACTCATTAGTCTAGTAACAAGACAAAAGTCAGGACATCTTCTAGATCTGACCAAGCACTAAGCACTCCATTGCCCCTGCATCAATCACCTTCATGGCTATTGAAACAAAGGGTTTTCATCCACCTATTCCAACCAAGGAAAGTCTTCACACTCCCTAACTCACCAACAGGTTTGAGGTCCATCAGTTACCCTCAACCTGGTTTAGTCCATCTGCCAAGACATTCTCTGGCTGCTGGGAGCCACAGGTGAGAATTGGGTGAAAGGAAGACATCAAAGGTGGACAAGCAGATCTCAAAAGGGCTCAGTAAGCCATCACACCAAGGGCTGGCCTTCCCTGAATATCAATAACTGGAAACAGTATGATCTTCAACTACATGGGATCAGACACATTACAGCTTTCAGTCACTGTATCCAATGATCTTCACATCCTGAGCAGCTTCTGGTGTTTATCCCTCTGACGTCCTGCCTATAAAATAAGCTACTCTAAAGACAATTGGGTTTGAGGGTTAACAGCCATTTTCATACCAAATTTGACGAGCCTATATTTGCTTCACTGAATTTGGGGACATTTTATGGGCACTCACACCAATCCCACCTTCTTGTTCCTAAATTCCATCGCTTTCCTTGAGAAAAGTGCAGGAAAACACGTGTTTCAGAAGAGACATCTCCATGGGGCTTCCTGACCTGTAATTTCCTTTGTGTGTTTTACCTTAAACCACATGGGGTTATCCTTTGACCATATTGTAACCTGACGCTGTTAATCGGGTGATTGTGAGATCTGTAGTGAAGTCCTGTGGTTCAGGTCAGTTGCCTTAAACCCTTTATAAACTCAAATCTTCTATCAAGATTTTCATGAATAATAATAAATTCTTGTTATCAAATGAAAATCAATTTAGGGAGGGTAACTAAGTGGTTCACTGGACTGAGAGCAAGGCCAAGAGATGGAAGATCCTGGGTTCAAATTTGACTTCTGGCACATCCTGGCTATGTGACCTTGAGCACTTAACCCCATTTGCCAAACCCTTATCACTGTTCTGCCCTGGAACCAATACATGGTATTGATTTTTTTTTAAACCCTTACCTTCTGTCTTGGAATCAATATTGGCTCCAAGGCAGAAGAGTGGTAAGGGCTAGGTAAGGGGGGGGGGGGGGGTCAAGTGACTTGCCCAGGGTCACACAGCTGGGAAGTGTCTGAGGTCAAATTTGAACCCAGGACCTCCCGTCTCTAGGCCTGACTCTCAATCCACTGAGACACCCAGCTGCCCTCTATGGTATTGATTCTAAAATGGAAAGTAAGGGTGAAAAAAGAGGAAAATAAATTTGTGTATATTAAGTAGTAGTTTTTTGTACAAGCCTCTTTCTTCTTTGTTGAATATTAACATTAACAAATGAAAAAGTTACAATACTCATTAGTACTTGTTTGATGCTTAATTTCACAATAGGACAAGGACAAAAACAGGAACTTTTCATTTCATTGGCATGGGGTAGAGAAGTCAAACAATTGGCCCAAGATACTTCCTAGCTAAAAAACTGAAATGTTTAACAAAATAAGTAAAAATATAACAGGGCATTAGCAATGTTAATATATGGTTTTAAAAGTCAATATACATCCTGGAGGGATCTTTATGCATAGTTTGAGGATGTCTTCCACCACCCCCCACCCCCACCCAGTTTTCTATTTGAGATTGACTCTACTGGCAAAGGGAATCCCAGTATGTGGAAATTCTCACTACTAGTACTTGCTGGGAGTCTTAAAAGAATCTTAATTGACCCTGGGCAAGTCTCTTAATCCCCATTGCTTAGCCCTCAACACTCTTCTGTCTTGGAACACAGTATTGACTCCAAGATGGAAGGTAAGGGTTTAAAAACAAATGAATAAACAAATAAACGAATGAATGAATGAATGAATAGAAGAATCTTAGAGTTGTTTAGAGCAATGATGTCAAACTCAAATGGAAATAGATCCCTCCAGCCCCCATATTGATTTAGAAAGCCACAAATTAATACTAATTTACTTTTTCATATTTTTACTTATTCTGTTAAATATTTCCCAGTTACATTTTAATCTGGTTCTGTGCACTTAATTTTGTGGAACTGTTGTGATTCATCCCCTGGCCTGTGAGCTTAACCCTAGACCACTGACACTTTAAATGACTGGCCCAAGGCCACACAGCTGGTATGTGTTCAAGATAAAATCTGAACTCAAAATCACTCTTGAACTCATCTTGATCTTTTGACTGACTTTCTAAGCACCACATAACTCTGCCTTTCTACAGTCACAACCCTAAACAGGGCAATTTAAACACATTTTTAATGAAATTATGTCTCAGCAATTTTTTTCTCACTTTATTAAATCCCAAACCACACCCCTTACTTTCACCTCACACCTCCAAACTTTTGTCCTGAGTTTTTTCCGGGGCTGTACCAATCTCCAGGGGCTGTCAGCATCTACCTCCTTGTCAGAGGCCTTAGGAAAGTCACCTGCTGGTAGAGATTTCCATTCTAGTCACCTGAGGGGCTGTGATTTCCAGAGGACCCAGTTATGCCTTGGAGGGTAGGCATTTCCACGGAGGCCTCTCCTAGGATGGGGAGAGGGAGAGAAGAGAAACTGGGCTAGGAGGATAGGGACAGAGAATCTATTGTGCACTTACCATGGGCCAGCTAGGTTAGGGATGCAAATGCAAGCCAATACCTGCCCTCCAGAGTTTATAGTGTACTTTTTTAAAGGCAATTCACACATAAAAGGGATCTGGAAAGTGAAGGGAACCCCACTGGCAAGGGCAGAAATGGCTGGAAAGTTCTTTGGAGGCTGGCTCTGGGCAAGGTGAGGTGATTCCCCTATTAGAGCTGAGTCCAGGGCGGTAGTGGGGATGCCTATGGCTCCTTAACTGTCTACAGTGTATAGGTCCCACTTCCGGGCAAATAAGCTGGGAAGGCAGCTGCAGGGGAACTGAAATGTTTTCCTACCACCAGCCAAAGGCGGTGAGACCATTCCCCACTCCTGGCACATCATGGCACAGCACAATGATCCCAGCTTATCCCTCTGATGCTGGCCTGATAGAAGCTCTGTTAATGCCTTGTCTGCTCCCAGCTCACCGAGATGGGAACATAATCTTCCATCAGCAGGTTACAGAACAATCACCAGACATTTGCACCACGTTAGATCATAGCTGTCATCTGTTCTACTAAAGTTATACAGTAAGTGATTCCTGCCCCACGAGGAGGAACCTTGCTCCTCTCTTCCTCTACTAAACTTCCAGATAAAATGATAGTGCTTTAAAAACATTCATTTTAATAACCCAATGCAATGGCTTGGCAACTCCAGGAGGTGGGAGGGAAGGTGGGGCAGACAACAAGAATCATGTAACTATGGGAAAATTAAAAAAAAATTTTTTTTAATAATCATTTAAAGAAAATGGGAGACAGATAGGTGGCTCCAAAACATTCCTGGAGACAGAATGTCCTGGGTTCAAATATGACCTGACATGTCCTATCTGTGTGACCTTGGGCAAGTCACTTAACCCCCAATGCCTAGCCCTCACTTCTCTTTTCCATAGTATTGATTCTAAGATGGAAGGTAAGAGTTTTAAAAAAGAGAGAGAAAAAAAAAAGAAAGAATGACCTTAGGAGAGACTGGTTACTGCTTCTATTGGGGAAAAAAAATGAAATGTTAGGTGAATCTTTTTCTTTTTTTTTTTAAACCCTTACCTTCCATCTTGGAGTCAATACTGTGTATTGGCTCCAAGGCAGAAGAGTGGTAAGGGCTAGGCAATGGGGGTCAAGTGACACACAGCTGGGAAGTATCTGAGGCCAGATTTGAACCTAGGACCTCCCATCTCTAGGCCTGGCTCTCAATCCACTGAGCTACCCAGCTGCCCCCGGTGAATCTTTTTCTACAAATGCCAGATCATATTATTTTAAAGACAAAGGCAGAAATGTGCAGTTATTTAGGAAGCCAGACAGTCACAGACTAGCCATAGATGTAATGACCAAAAAAGTGACCCAGGGCCTATTGAATCCTAGAGGGAGCCTGATCCCCTCTGCCCCAGTTCTGTTCCTCCCTCTGAGTCAGCAGCTGTCTTGCTGAGCTTCTCATTTTTTAAAGGGCACCCTTAAGCTCAGAACTCAGAAACTTGTCTGGCTCATATTCCTGGTCTAACTTCACAACACTTGCATTGATTATTACCATCTCCCCATCCCACTGCCCATCTTATTAGCCAATAGAAACACTACTTAAAAAAAAAAAGCTTTTTGGCACATTTCTGTTGTCTTTCTTTTCTTCCTCTCTTTCTTTCTCTCTTTCTTTTCTTTCTCTTTCTCTCCCTTTCTTTCTTTTTCCTTCCTCTCTTCCTTTCTGTCCTAATAACTCCAAGACAGAAAGGCAAGAAACCCCAAGCAAATGGGGGGTTCTGCTGCTTCTCTAATGAAGCAGTTAGGATTTAGTTCTCTCATACTTGTGGGTGGCTAGATTTAGGACCAAAGGAAGGAGAACATCAGACTACAACTAAGGCATAATTTTCTTGTGTTCTCAGCTCCTTTACTACCTGCAAACTCGTAACACTGAAATCTTCGTGAGCTATGAATCTATAAGACACAGAACAGCAAGTCGTAATTGGATTTTTTATTGGGAGATGACTGCATATACCAATATTTTCAGGACAAACTAAAAGAGGAAACTCTCTAGGCTCCAACCTCCGAGCTGTCCTAACCTGTTCCTGCCATCATTTTTTCACTGTCTTTCTCGGCTCTGCCCTGAGAAGGGTCAGAGAAGGTTGGGAAGAACCTGCTTCTCAGTTCTTCTCATCCTCTTAGTTGCCCTCCTATGGGCATGAGTAGCCCTCATGAAAAGTTTCAAGGCTAGAGAGAACTTCCAGAGAAGCTAATGGGCCTCTGATTTTCACTTTGTTCAGCAAGCTTGGGGGGAAAGGCCTAGTCTACCATCAATAAGCAGCATGGACTTCTGGCTCAGTCACTAGCTAACTGTGACCTTGGATAGGTAATTTAATTTCTCAGGTAGTTGTATGAGATACAGGGCCTAGCTATTTCCCACTGGGGAAAAAATAGTCAAGGGACAGCAGCAAGCAAGTGGCAAAAAAAGAGAAACAAACTCTGGGTTCAAATCTAGCCTCAGATACTTTCTAGCTTTGTAACCCTGGGCAGGTCACTTAACCCAACTGCCTAGCCCTTGCCACTCTTCTATCTTAGAACTGATACTAAGATGGAAGATAAGGGTTTTAAAAAAGAAAGAAACACAAATTGTTAATAACCATTTGGGTTATTATGGGGCATTAAGCTCTCTAATCATAAGAGAAGGAAAGGCAAATTAAAACAAATTCAGGGTACATCACAAGTTGGGAAAAGTAGCTAAAAAAATAAAATTCAGCATTGGTAAGAATTCAGGGAAAGGGACAATCTATTACATTGTTGGCAAGAATTTAGATTAGTGCATATTTCTGTTCCTGGGACAGCAATATGGCAACATACAAAAAGAGTTACAAAACACATCTCACTCTTTGACTTGGCAATATCATTAAGGCTCTATATAACCTAAAGTTGGGGTTTTTAACTTTTTTTCATGTAATAGACCCCTTTGGCAGTCTAATAAAGCCTATGGACGCCTTCTTGGAAGAAAGATTTTAAATGTATAAAGTAAAAAAATAATGAAAGAAGCCAATTATGTTGAAATTGTTAATAAAATATTTTTAAATTAACTTAAAAATTTTTAAGTTAAAAATTAATTCATGGAACTCAGGTCTGTTATATATTTATATATGTGTTTGTGTGTTTCTATATGATCTCTGTTCTATAGAATGCTGTCTAAAAGGAGAGGGGGAAAGACCTGAACATAGGAGAATCTAAGCCATTTGCTGAATACACAGGGAGAATGAAACTATGTTTGGAATTTGTATTGTATTTTCCTTTGGAGCATGTGGACATGCCTATGGACACCAAGTTGACAAACTTGGGTATCTTCTTACGTATCATATAATAAAGAGGATTTATTGCTTGGTCTTCAAGTATATGAGATACAGTCAGTTTTCTGAGCTGCCAAGGCACATGTTTACACCCTCCAAAGGAAAAGATGACAAAGATTCACTCATCAAGGTTCTTCTGATTGACATATGCAAAATATTCATAGCTACTTTATTTGTAATTGCAAATAACTCCTATCTGTAAAGATCAGGGAATGTCTGGATACATGATGGCTTCTCAATTATAAGTATACCATTGTGCAAGAAAAAATGTCAGATGTGGAAAATGCAAAGACATATGCTGAGTGATGCAAAGGGAAGATAACAGAAATAGAATAGCATCCACCATGACAATGGCTACATGAAAGTGGTGTCACCAAAAACAGGTCATGCCAGACTAACCTCATTTCCTTTTTGACATGATTATTGAACTAGTAAAATAGGAGAAAGCTATTGAAGTAATTTATCTAAGTTTTAGCAAAGTTGTCTTTTGCTGTTTGTTTTTTTAAAACAAGGTGTCTCGGGGGCAGCTGGGTGGCTCAGTGGATTGAGAGTCAGGCCTAAAGATGGGAGGTCCTGGGTTCAAATCTGGCCTCAGACACTTCCCAGCTGTGTGACCCTGGGAAAGTCACTTGACCCCCATTGCCTAGCCCTTACCACTCTTCTGCCTTGGAACCAATACACAGTATTGACTCCAAGATGGAAGGTTAGGGTTAAAAAAAAAAAGGTGTCTCATAGTATTTTGGTGGAGAATATTGAGATATGAATGAAAGGGCAATACTTTTAGATGGATTCAGAAATGTCTGGATAGCCAGTTCCCAAAAAGTAGTGACTAATTGTATGAGTCAATGTGGCAGAAGTCCAGTGAAGTACCCTAGAGATTTATAGCTGATGCTATGCATTATTAACTGGTTTATAAAATTATTAGAATAGAGTCAAATATGGCATGCTCATCCAATTTTCAGCCACAAAGCTCAAAAGGATGGCTAACACACTGGATGATTGAGTCAGGATCCCAAAAGATATTGATGAATGAGAGCATTGGACTAAATCGAATACGAGGAAATTCAGTAAGGATAAATGTAAAGTCTTAAACTTGGGTACAAAAAAAATCAGCTTCAGCAGTACAAGATGGAGAAGACCTAGGTAGATAGTAGATCTGAAAATGAGCTGGAGGTTTTAGTGGACTGCAAGTTTAATGTAAATCAGTAGTATTATAGGGTAGGTAAAATGAAAAAAGATAATATAATCTACATCTACTATTTGTTAATATAATGAAGCCTCTCTTCAGATAAGGTCCTTGACACACATTTGTTAAGAGACACAAGATGAAACAGTTAACTGTACTCATGATAATCTAAGAATCAGTATCAAGGGTGCAGGAGACAGATGCTTATCTAACACTTATGCCACTGTCACAGAAAACATCCTATGCTATTCCAAACTGAACAGAGTATGCTTCTTTTTCCACACCAAGGTTTTCTTGATACTCCCATTTACGGACAATATTCTGTTGCCTGAACTAAAGAATCCTAAAGGACCTCCTTAATGAGGGCCATGGACATTCCAAAGAGATTGGCCCAACCATCTACAATAGAAAAGCAATATGGACATGTAATGCATGTTGCTTAAATTATCAATTAAGAATTGGCAGTCCCAGAGATTAATGATGAAAAATGCCATCCACCTTCTGACCAAAATGTTTTTATACTTCTTCCTTCCTTCCTTCCTTCCTTCCTTCCTTCCTTCCTTCCTTCCTTTCTTCCTTTCTTTCCTTTTTCTTTCTTCCTTTCCTTCTTTCCTTCTTTCCTTCTTTCTTTCTTTCTTCCTTCCTTTCCTTTTTCTTTCTTTCCTTTTTCTTTCTTTCTTTCTTCCTCCCTTTCCTTTCTCTTTCTTTCTTTCTTTCTTTCTTTCTTTCTTTCTTTCCTTTCCTTTTCTTTTCTTTTCTTTTCTTTTCTTTTCTTTTTCTTCCCTCCTTCCTTTCTCTCTCCTTTTCTTCCTCCCTCCCTCTCTCTCTTTCCCTCCTTCTCCTCTTCCTTCTTCCTTTGAGATCATTTCCACAAAAATGACTAATATGGAAAACATTTTACATGATTGCACATGTAAAATCTATATCAGATTGCTTACTGTCTTAGAGAGGTAGGAGGGAGGGTGGGAAGAAGGGAAAGAATCTGGAACTCAAAAAAAAATTTAAGTGAATGTTAAAAACTGCTTTTACACGTAATTGGGGAAAATAAAATATTATTTTAAAAAAGAAGAAGAGAGGGCAGCTGGGTAGCTCAGTGAATTGAGAGCCAGACCTAGAGATGGAAGGTCCTAGGTTCAAATTTGGCCTCAGCAACTGTGTGACCCTGGGCTGAAGTCACTTAACCCCCATTGCCTAACCCTTGCCACTCTTCTGCCTTGGAACCAATCAGAAGGTAAGGGTTTTAAATAAATAAATGAATGCATGCATGCATGAATTAATTAATTAAAATAAAAAAGAAGAAAAAATGCAGTGGGCTAGGCAGACCATTAGTTTACATGTTATCTTGGCTACAATGACCTGGGACCAAATTTGTATAGGAGGAAGAAATCAGGCTAGATTATATTTAGGAAACTATGAAGTACCCTCAATAATTTTAAGCCGCTCTCTGGTGCAAAATGCTGTATTTTTCACCCAAGTTGTCCGTGGGTACTAGCACATGCCAAGGAATTATGAAATACCACTATCTCAGAAGAATCACATTTGTAGATGACTTCAAAGGAAATTGAAAGATGCGTGGTAGGTATTAGAGTGTTGTAGCATATCAACAACAATGTCCCGTGTAGTGAGTAATGAGTAGTGGAATAAAAAAACGTAACAAGAGTGCCTGAAGACTTTACCATGTACTTTCCTAAAAACTCCGTGGGATAGGTAGTACTGGAATTATTGTCCCTATTTCACTGGCATAAACTAAATAGAGAGTATTTAGGCTTGGGGAGCTCCCATCTCCCTATGGGAATGAAGCGCAAAGGTCTCCACACTCAGTGGCAGAGAGGATCAGAAGTAGAAAGCAGACATTTCAGACCAACAGAGTGCTACCTTTGCCATGGTATCTACTCTTGGGAAGTCAGCACTGTGGCCAAGGGTAGCTAAATTGGACGACAGCCCATGCAATACTGAAAAGATAGGCATTTGCTGGCTGGAATTCCTTGGACAACTTGGGCTGTTTTATGGCCAGCGAAAGAGAGGACAGCCAACAGTCATCATGAGCAAAGGCCAGTGGTCCAGTTGGACCTATGTCATCTCTCCAAAGGATGGAGTGGTTAAGGCTACAGACAGGGAAACTGGCTATAGGGAGGATATGGATAACCTGGGCTTAACTTCCAATTTATAATTTAAGGCATAGATTACCAATAGGAAACCATGGCGCACCCTCAATGATTTTAAGCTGCTTTCTGGTGCAAAATATCATATTTTTCACATAAGTTGTCTATGGGTAATAAATAGTATGTGCCAAGAAATCATAAAATACCACTCTCTCAGAAGAATCATATTTGTAGATGACGTCAAGGGAAATGGAAAGATGCACGGTAGATATTAGAGGGTTATAGCAGATCACCAACAACATCCTGTATTTGAGTAGTGGCATAAAAAAAAAAACATAATAAGAACTTAGCCTGAAGGCTTGCCTAATTCTGGATGATTTCATGAAGTTCAAAAGGAGAAAACCATATAATCGATAAGGGAGGGAGCAATGGGTGCCCTGGAGAAACTATGTTTTAATCCCAGCTCTGGCACTTAGTTGTGACCCTAGATAAATAAGACTGTCTTACGTATAAAACGAGGAGATGGATGACCTGTGAAGCAATCGGGTCTATTGAATAGTCTATGACATTAAATGAGTAACTGACAAAATTACTTAAACTCCCTGGGCCCCAGTTTCCTCATCTGTAAAATAGTTAATAATGCCTTTACCACTTATCTCTCAGGGTTGTTGGGAGGTGTTCACTTCATTGTGTGTTACATTAGGATGTAAGCTTCACAATTTCCCTTTTGTCTTTGTTTAACATAAGGACATTAACATAAGACCTCCAGATTCATTATAAAAGCTCTCATTAACTTTAAAGCAATTGTCATTTAGCAGCTGTGGTAGAGGTAGTGGTCATATTGTTATTCTAGGTCTGAAAATTCTTTAATTTTGAATGCTTCCACATGAATATGAAAAGATCAATAGCATTCACAGTCTTGTGGCCACCACAGAGCACTCCACAACTTGGACAAGAACCTGCTTCCATCAGAAATCGCTTAAATTTTTTATTGCTATCTTTGTTTTTACATCACCTTATTTTTCAAATAATTTTCTCCCCCTCCTCCTTCAGAAAGTTGACTCTTTTATATAACAAAAAATTACAAATCCTGGGAGTGGGGGAGAGTTCAGCAAAACTAGCTAATATATTGAAAAAGTTTGACATATTATATAGAGTTCCAAATCCATAGTTCCCCACTGCTACAAAGAAACTGAAGGAGGTACCTTCTCATATCTGTTCTTCGGATCCAAAATTGTTCATGATAATTTTTCAGCAGTTAATTTTGATGACATCATTCATTCCATTTCATCACTATAATCATTTAAATATTCTTTTCCTAGTTCTATATTTTTTTAATTCATATTGCTCAGCCTTTTAATTAAAACCCCAAATGTTTGGCTTAGAGAAAAAGAGATTTTAGCCTAATAAATGGATATTCATTTGCTGAATCCAGAGTCTAGAGATGAACTCCAGCACAAAGAAAATGGTTGAAAACAAGTTTACGTATTTCACTTTACAACAGTTCAAATACATCTTCCCATTCTTCTCTATCTTCATCATATTTGTTACTTATTATAAAACAGCAATATTTCATTACACTCATGTACCGTAATTTGTTTAGCCATTATTCAATGAACAACTATATTGTTTTTAGGGGGTTTTTGCTACTACAAAGAAAGGCTACTATAAAAATTTTGGTATATATGTTCTTTCTGTTTGTTATTGATCTTTTTGGGGGTATACCTAATATTGGAATCTCTGAGCCAAAGGGTATGAATATCTTAGTCACTTTCAAAATGCCTCCTAGAGTAGTTGAACTAATTCACGATTCCACCAATCATTGTGTGTCTGTCTTTTTACAACCTCTAACCAATGCTATCCCAATCTTTTGTCATCTGTCACAGTTTGTAGGATGTGAGATGATTTTAAAGTTGCCTTGATTTGCATTTCTCTTAGTTTTAGTGATTTGGAACATTCTTTTTTTGTAAATAGTTGATGTGTCTTTTGAGAACTTTTTGTTCCTATTTTTTGACTCCTTAACGATAGAGGAATGTTTTTTGCTCTTTTAGTTGCCTATGTATCTTGTATATCAGACCATGATTAGAGATATTTGATATAACGCTAATTTCTCAGTCCACCACTTCTTTTCATAACCTACTCACATTGTGTTCATGTAGAAGCCTTTTAATTTCTTACCATTGAAATGATCTATTTTATTTTTTGCAATTACCTCTATCCTAGCCAGGTGGTTCAGTAGAAATCTAAATTCTAATCCTGCATCATTCATTACTAAATTACTTAGAAGTTATTTAACCTCTTTCAGCCTCAGTTTTTTTTTAACTACAAAAGGAAGTACTTTATTTGACTCTAGAGCCTCAAAGTCCCTTCATTTCTAATCATCCGTCCAATCAGCCCCTCATTAAGTCTATGATTATCTGATCTTTATTTAGTCATGAATTCACTTCCTAGTCATAGCTGCTAGAGGTATTGAACTAACTTCTCTCTTTCAAAGTTTTTAAAATTTATTTTATCAAATATTTCCCAATTACACATAAAAAAATTAACATTTTTTTAAAATGTTGAGTTCCAAATTCTCTCTCCCACCCCTTTCCTAGCCCTTGAGCAGGCAAATAATATATCAATCACACATGTGAAGTCATGCAAAACATTGACAAGTCCATAAGGACATTCTGGGCTCATGGAGGCAAAAGCAACTAGAAAAGACACATGTGCAGATCTGCCTCAAGACTGGCAAGGACCAGTCTGACCTTGCAGGTCTACAAATCCCGGTCTAAAGAACACCTGGCTTTCTTAATTGTCTCAGAACACCCTGACCAGTTAATTTCCTATCATAAACCTTGAGCTCTATCTCTGGGACAAGTGGCCTTCATGCATAGCAGCTATACCCTGGTGCGTTTGTACTTCTAAAGAAATCCTTATTTCTCTAGCGATGACAGACCAAAGTGACTCTGAAGATTACTACTGATGAAGTGTATCTACTCCTCAACACAGGTGACACCTGTGTACCCTCATTGGCACCAAGGATGTATGCTCTTGATATATTATTTTCCTTTGATCACTGAGTGTAGAAACTGTATAAATATTGGACCTATATGCTCAATAACATGGAATCCATGATCCCATTCATGGCTCCTTAGGCTCCCATAATTCTTGACTCAGTTGCACTGATAGACTTTGCACGTCTCTCTGTCTCTGCTCTCATTCTGCTCTCTATCTTTCTGCACCACTCGCCACTGCGGGTTTCAGTCCAGCCTTCTCTGCAGGCCAGAATGTGCTGAGATCTGACTCCCAGCCCATCGAGCCAGGGACACTAGCTGGGGGCAGGGCTCTCCCTGAACTCCCACTGCAGCTTCCTGAGGCCCATCACAAAACATATGTCCATATTAACCATGTTACAAAAGAAAACACTACAACTACACAAACAAGAAAAATATAGAAAATTTTTAAAAAGGTGCTTCAACCTGCACCCTGGGATCCTCAGTTTCTTAAACTCCCCAAATGTACCAGTGATAGACCTATTACAGAAAGTTCCAGTTGAGAAATGCTTGTCTTTGCTTGATTTCCTATATCCTAGACCTTTTTGCATTTTAGTTTTCTTACCCAAGAAGGCTGCAATCTGCCATTTCCCAGGACTCATGAACAAAGAAGTCCTAGGAGACATTGGGAAATTTTTGAGTCAAGGTTATTATGGTGATAACAGGGAAGTTTAACTAGGTCTGGTTTTCTTGAGTTCAAAATGACACCCCCTGCTAAATATAAGAAACTATCTATTGAGAAAGTGGGGGACAGGTCCTATGTTGCAAGACTTGATTATGAGATAGAATATGAGTGACATTCAGTGGTGTAACACTGATAAACCACTAAAAACTGGCATATTTCCCTTCTTTCCCTACCAGTGTGTGTGTGTGTGTGTGTGTGTGTGTGTGTGTGTGTGTGTGTGTGAGAGAGAGAGAGAGAGAGAGAGAGAGAGAGAGAGAGAGAGAGAGAGAGAGAGAGAGAGAGAGAGAGAGAGAGAGAGGAGAGAGAGAGAGAGAAAGAGCATGGCAATAACAACAAAAAATCAAAACTTGGCACCTTTACTTGTCTTCCTAAAGTCAGAGGACTCTTTTTGAGGGAGGCTCAGATAGCCTTATCCTAATTTCAAAAACCTAACAAAACCTTTGAATGGTGTAATGTGACTGAGAAATAAGGAAGGAAGGAAGGAAAACGGATGCAGCCTGAAGCTCTACATTAAAATAAGTATTCGTATCCAAATGATGGGAAATGAAAGCCCTCCCATTCTTTATGCTAGTCAGTGCCCATCTAGAACCCAACTGTGTCCAGTTCTTAACACCACATTTTAAGATGAATTATGACAAATTTGAGTATCTTTAGGAGAAGAGAAAACCAGGAAGGTGAGAAATATGGAAAAATCATTATATAAGGAAGTTAACCAAACTAAGGATGCTGGGTGGAAAAGAGTAGGAATTTTGATTTCCTAAAAATGTACTTTCTCTGTATGCTTTACTCATGCTATTCCCTTTATCTGAGCTGCTTTGCCGGCTTCCTTTCCAATAATACCATCCAGTACTGCCTGTCCTACTTCAAAAGTCACCTCAATTGCCACATCCTCACTGAAGCCTTCCCTGGTCCCTCCAACCTGTTACTGAAACTGCTGCTCTGGACTCACTAGTTTTTGTATGTGGTGGGTCTCTACTTTAGGCATGTAATAAGACAGTTATTAAAACGTTTCTGTTTGTAAATAAGCATGATTGGCAGCAGTACCTCTCCACAAATCCTAGGATAATTTTATGTCTTCAGTTCCTTTGTCTATAAAACAAGGGGTTTGGAATAGGTGATTTCTAAGGTTCATTTCAACCCTAAAATCCTATGATAATGTCAATGGTCAAAAGGCTAATGAAGGGCAGAGCAGGAATTAAAACGTTTGTCCTAGTCCAAGGCCCTATCCATTACAGTATTACTAAATTACATCACTAAATTATTCAGGCAGAAGCTGAAGGTCTACCTGTTGGATATACCATAGAAGCAACTGCTATTTTGGACTAAATAGCTAGCTAGTAAAGAGTTTCTTGCAACTCTAAGATTCTAGGGAAACCTGAGTTGGAATCTTAGATCTGCCCCTCTACTAGAATTCTGTCAAGTAGGGTCACCTTTGGAAAATCACTTAACTTCTTTGAGCTTCTTTTTATAGAATTATATTCCCATAAAAGAAAAGGTCATCTGCTTGTCCCTTTCCTACTTCCTATAAAATGCTTCAAGTCTCCCCATACTCAGAAAATCTACCAACCCCATTATCATTCTACATTTCTCTTTCACTTCTTGATTAAACTCCTTGAGAAAATGATGTAAAATCTGCATATCTCTTCTCTCTCCTCTTCTTCTCTTCTCAATCCTCTTAAGTCAATATGTTAACCTCTTATTCACCAGAAACTGATCTCTTCAAAGTTAGCAATGACCTCCTAACTGCTAAATGTAAATGCCTTTTGTCAATCCTCATCCTTGTCAGCCTCTCCCTATCATTTTTCTCCCCCTTGATACTCTGTCCTCTCCGTTTTCTTGGCATTTCTCTCTGCTGGCTCTTCTCCTATTTGTCCCACCATTCCTTCTCAGATTTCCTTGAGAATTTATCATCTGTGTCATGCTCACTAACTATAGGTGTCCCCAAAGAGTCTGTTATGACTCCTCCTTCTCTTGGCACCAGATATTACCTCATTTGGTGATCTCATCAACATCTATGGGTGCAATTATCATTTTCCTTAAAACCATTCCCAGGTCTATGTCTCCAACCTTAGTTTTCTGATCTACAGTCCCATGTCACCAACTAACTTTTGGACATCTCAGACTAGACATCCAATAAGTAAATTTGGTCAATCTATTCAAAACAGAACTCATTTTCTTCTTTCCAAACCCTCCCTTCTTCCCTATTGCTGTTGAGGGTATCACCATCTTGCCAGTCACCCAGATTCTTATCTTTCTACTGGCAAAATGGTCCCATGCTTAGAATATTCTGTTCTCTCCACCCCCTATCTTCATTTCTTTGGTTTCTTTCAAAACTCAGCTCAAATAACACCATTTGCAAAAATCTTTCTCTGTCCTGTATAAATGGAGATCTTGAGCCCTAGACTTCAATCCCCAGAAGTCCTTGGTATTTCCCAGAATTCCCTATAATCTCTCCTGAGTCTCCCCATTGGCGAGATCATGTAATTGGTATTTAACTGGCAGTAACGCCTCTTTTCCTTTATAAATGATGCAGCAAGTATAGTGGTAAGCTAAGTGCCAGGATTTTAAATGGGCTAATAAGCCATGGGCACGTGGTTTTTATTTTGTATCTTCTTTATCCCTTGATTTCTAATGATCCTTAATAAACCTCATAAAATATAATATTTTATTATTAGAGATATAAATTTAATTTTTACAGTCCCTCCCAAGTTGTTAACATCTTCCACTCCCCAAACCTTCCATTTACTCTGTAAATAGCTTGTATATTCCTAGTTATTTGCACATGGCTTTCTCTACTAGAATGTGACATTCTTGATTTCCTTGTATCTCCGGGGCTAAGTTCATTGCTTAGCACATAGCAAGCACTTAAATTCTTGTTGACTACCTCTATCAATTCTCGAGAATAAGACTTTCAGTAGCCACAGCAGATCCAGTTCCATGTAATGTCCTCGAAGTGGAAGAGACTTTTCCAAAGTCCTTGGTGCCTTGCCCCAGCATCACACACATACTCGGATTTACCTTCAGGGTTAACAGTGATTTCAGCTTCTCTAACCTGGCTGTGGAACCCTGAAACTCCTTTAACCAAAAATAGTACCTTTCATTCCACAATTAGAAACAAAAGGCTTAGAAAGACAAAGTTAGAAGATAAACTCCAAGTAAACTGACTAACACTTAACCCCCCTTGGTCAGCAATAAAAAGAGAGGGATCATCTCCCTTTCCTGCTTTCCATAGGGGATGGGGGAGGCTGTGGAGGAGGGAGTGAGAAGCACAGATCAACAGCCCCTGAAAAAAGAAGGTGGGAGGAAGAGGCGCTGGCAGGAAGGAAGAGATGCAGGAAGAGGAGACAGAGTTTGGAAAGTTTGCTAAATTCATTGTTATAGTGAAGCTTGTGATGGAGGACTGACATCCCTTGGGCTCATGCACTGCTCTCCACAAAAGATGCCCTTCACAAAGGATCCATGATTTTGCCTTCATAGGAAATCCTAGATCAGGGAAATATCCCTCCAAGAGAGAGAACCAAGTGATTAATAAAATAAATTTATTAAATTTATCAAATAGCTAGCTATGATGCCGCTATTGCTATAAAATATTTAAAATAATAGTAATAACAACAATTGGGAAGATGTGGGATCAAATCTAGCTTCAGATGGCCCCAGGCAAATCACTTAATTGCTGTCTGCTTCCATTCCCTCATCTGTAAAATGGGGATCATAATGGTACCTCTCCTTCCCCACTTTTCTCCCTCCCTTTTGTTGTGAGGGTCAAATAAGATAATATCCATAAGATACTTTGCAAATCTTGTTGTTCACTTGTTTTTCAGTCATATCTGACTTTTTTATTGCCCCATCTGGGGCTTTCTTGGCAATGATATTGAAGCAATTTGCCATTTCCTTCTCTAGCTTATTTTACAGATGAGGAAAATGAGGTAACCAAGGTTAAGTGACTTGTCTAAGGTCACACAGCTAGTAAGTACCTGAGGATGGATTTGAACTCAGGAAGACTCATCTTCCTGCCTCCAGGTCCAGCACTCTATCCACTGCACCACCTAGCTGCCCAAACAGACTTTAAAACACTATATAAATGACAGCTATTACAAGATAATAGAACATATACATTTTTAGAGTTCACAAAATGTTTTATATCATTATAACAGCTTACATTAGGCCAGAAAATTTTTCCAGCATATTGGGGGATCTTATGTAGAAGTCTTCCAGAAAGATAAGCAAGAATTACCCAAGATGGGAAGAAGGAATAAACATCCTGGCAAAATATCAAAGTGATGGAAGGAGAGAATAAATATTTATTAAGTGTCTACTGTATACCGGGCATTATGGAGGCACTTTGTTGATATTATTTCATTGGATAGGCAATGTGGTCCAATGAAAAGAATACTGAAACTGGAGCTCGGAGAGATGTGGTTTTGAATTCCCACTTTAAAGACATGAGTAAATCTTAACCTATCCGAAGCCTCAATTTCCTTGTGTTATTTAATGATTCCTATGGTTAGTTCTGAGAATCCAGAGAGATAAGGTGTGTAAAGTCATGTGTAAATGAATAAATAGTTCTCATTTGGAATAAGGAGAGCTGGGATAATACCCCAGTTGGACACTTACTATCTATGGGATTTTGTGCAACTGATTTCTCTATAAGCCTGAGTTGGATTAGATGATTGTTAAGTGGATAGAGTACTGAACCTAAAGTCAGGAAGACATCTTCCTGAGTTCAAATCCGGCCTCAGACACTTACTAGCTGTGTGATCCCAGGCAAGTCACTGAACTCTGCCTCTGTTTCCTCATCTATAAAAGGAGCTGATGAAGGAAATAGTGAACTACTCTGTTTACCAAGAAAACCCCAAATGGGGTTGTGAAGAGTCAGACGTGACTGAAGCAGAAAAACAATAACAACAAAGCCCCTTCAAGTTTGAAATCCTTGGAACTCTTCTTCCTAGAGGGTTTGTTCATTTAGGGAAGATAGTTCACAAGCTATGAAAGGAAACATGTGGTCTTAACTACCTATGTGACCTGGGGCTGGTAACTATTTTTCTGGATCTCACTATCAGAAGATGGCAGAGAAGAGCTAGAACATCAGTCACCATCAAGCTGTGTTGTCCTATCCTCTTTGGGGAAACAGCAACTTAACCATAAACTACTTGTCAGGTAAATAAGGCAGCTAGATGACCCAGTCAATAGTTCTGGACCCGGACTCAAGAAAACCCAAGTTCAAAGCTGGTCTCAGACACTAACTAGCTGTGTGATCCTGGACAAGTCATTAACCTCTTCCTCAAGTTCTTCTTTAAAATGGAAGGTAATAACAGCAACTACCTTAAGCAGTTGTTGAAAGGATCAAATGAGATAATTTTAGGCATATAATAAGTGCTATCGTTGCCTTTATTGGTTTTATTTGATTACAGCACTCATCTCTTCACAATAGATATTTTATCAATCAAGTACAATAGTACTTGGCCCACAGCTCTGAAAAAATAAATAAAATAGAGGGAAGACATTTAACTGCTTATTGTTCCAAGTAGACTTTGTCTCTCATTTGCTTTCAACCTAGTTATCTAGAATGCACAGGTTTCCAAGGAATTCATTGTTATATTGTCCAAAACAATCGAAAGGTGCTGATTAGTCTCTCCCTTCCAGTAGGTAATTTCTCTACCTCTCTGACCTTAGTTAGGGCTACCATTGAGCAAACAATCCTTGATGGATAAGAAGTAGATGGGCCTTTCCCCTCCTTATCTCCTTGCTCCCTACTGTAATGGAGGGAGAGAAATAGAGTCCCCCACCACTGAATTCAGGACCAGAGTGCGGTAGAGATGGAATGGAGCCAAGAGGTGGAGAGAGGGCATAGATTGGTTTCCCTTTCTCTTTCCCTGGTAAACCCCACACTGGTTGTCTTCACAATCACTGGTTACTGTTTCCTCAGAGACTTAGTTGAAATAAAGTACAGGACAGACAGCTTCCTCCTCTCTGAGGAGAGAATGTAACTTTCCTCCCCCCAAACTCCAAGCCTCCCTTCTTGGATACTATGAAGCAGGCACTTGATCGAGTAAATAGCTATTTATTCTAAAGGAACATATGAAAGGTAGGGCAAGTGAGTTGTGGGATAAGGTAATGGGAAGGTGGGAAGTAGGAAGTCTCTAAATAATAATTGAACCCCTTTTCCCCAAGTAATACAGGGTCAGGCTTTGCCTGCCTGACCCTTTGGGGTCAATTGTGAGAGCTGTCCTGACTATGATATCAGGTTCAAGGCTGTCTAGAGAGATGGAGAGGAAATCTTCTTGTGGTGAATAGCTTTCTGGCAAAGTCCTGTTCACTCTGCTTTGTCTTCACTGGATACTGGGGTCAGGCTTCACAGGAGGATGCTCCAGGCTCAGAGCTTCATTCAGATCAACCTCTCTGGTGGGCTTCCCAAAGAGAAGTGAATTCAACTGGAATTCAACTGTTTGGATCTTCTCAGTTTCTCTGTTCCTTCTCCAGAATTCTCTCTCCTTCCTGCCCTTCCCCCACTCAAGATGGTCTCCTAGCATGATAAATCTGCTTTCCTCTCTTCCACTACTTATCCTATTGTGGGAGACTTTCTGACTTCCTACCCCACTAGTCCCCTCAGAATCCCACATAGAAACAGAATTGATGGCAACATCACAGAATAAAAGAAAAAGAAGGAAAATGTATCTGCTGGTTCCCCAAAGGCCTGCTGATGCTAGAGATGTGGCCTGAGTGATAAATATTCTTTGTAATCCTTTAATTAGATATGGGTCCTTTTGACACAAAGAAGGAATCTCGAACTAAAAAATCATCCAGGAGGTCCTGAGCAAAGAAAGACCAAGTCTGGCCTTTTATAAACAGTTGAAGAAACTCAGCAGATTGTTTCTGAGCAGTCAACATTCCCTAATCCTGCTCAGGTCGTAGCCAAAGCTTCCATTTACTTAAGGAGCGCCAGCTGTTCCTCCCTACAAGCTCCTGAGTCAGTGATGAGGAATTACCCAGTCTGGAGAAAGAAGAAACTGAAGCTTAAGTAAAACACTTTCTAAGACAGCTTCAGAACCAGGAGAGAAGTCCTAGAGAGCATATATTGAACTCTGAGATTTGCAAAGCCCTTTACCTATATTATCTCATTTAATCCTCACAACAACATTGAAGTAGTGGATAGAACACCCAGCTTCAAATCAGGAAGACCCGAGTTCAGATCTGACCTCAGACGTTTCTTAGCTATGTGATTCTGGGCAAGTCACTTAATCCTGTTTGCCTCAGTTTCCTCATCTGTAAAATGAGCTGGAGAAGGAAATGGCAAACCCCTCTAGTATCTCTGCCAGGAAAATGCAAAATGGGTCCACAAAGAGTCAAACATAACTGAACAACAACAAGGTACAAAGTACCAAATTGGGTTGTTGTCCATCCTTCCTTTCAAAGAGAACCAGTGACATCCCAGGGTGATGTCTTGACTTTCATGAATTAGATATGAGTGAGGCAGAGTTGTACAAATTCATCCATCTCTCTCAATCTTCCAGAATGATGGAAGTCCAGTGGCAAGACAAAAGTCAAGATAACTAATGGGGGCCCTGGATGCATTGGATGATGATCTCAGCATCTTCAGTGTCTAACCAAGCTCTAAGCTCTCCACTATTCCTGCTTCTACTATCCTCATGGAGATTAGAACAAATTGTTCTCATCCCCCATTCTAATGGGAGAAGTCTTCCCATGCTTGTCGAATGAGTTACGTATTAGAGATGGAAGGATAAAATGGAAAATAGTTCCTCTCCTCCTGCAGCTTACATTCTACTGAAATAAGTAGTAATAAAAACTAACATAAGGGGTTTCTTAAAGTTATTTTTTTTACTTAAACGAGCTTTAAGCTTCATTACCAACTCTGTAAAGTAAGTAATTTAATAGATTAAGAAATTTGAGGCTCAGAGAAGGCAGTGATTTACTCTTAGAAAGCTGCAGATTAATTTCTGGTGTCATGGAATATTTTACCTGGGAGAGATCTGGGCATGGAGAAGGTAGCAAGGAGTAAGCAATAATCCACTCAGTCTCCAGGAAGTTGGGTAATGGAAATAGTAAAGATGTCATGATACTAGTACATTTGGGAAGGACTAGTAAAAATCTTTCTTACATGGCAACTAGGTGGCTCGGTGAATAGTCAGCCAAGCTTAGAGATGGGAGGTTCTGGGTTGAAATGTGGCCTCAGATACTTCCCCAGCTGTGTGACCCTGGGCAAGTTACTTAACCTAATTGCCCGGTCCTTATTGCTCTTCTGCCTTAGAACTGACACTTATTATTGATTGTAAGATAGAAGGTAAGGGTTTTAAAAATAAAACCAAAATCATTTCTTACCCCTCCAGTCTAAACCAGTTAAAAACAAACAAGCCAAAAAAGCAAACAAAAAAACCCCAAAATCCAAAATATCTACTGATGGTGTCCAAGTTTTCTACAACTAGAATGTCCACACTGATAGATATAAATATTATCAAAGCAGTCTCTGCTTCACAATGAAATAAGAGGGCCCTTTCCATTAGTTCCATTTTATAAATTATTACATAAATCATTATATCAATATATATTATGTATGATCTATTAGAAACTATTTTATAAATAGCCAAAGATAGGTCTAGTTCCTAATATTTTGTCCTGAAGGCTTCCAGAATATAACATAAAACCCTGTCTCCAGACCTACTTTTCTTCCCACCAAATTAAAGCTCAGATTTGAAAGAAAGTAGTAAAATGAGAAAAAAAAATTCCTTATTTTGAGGCTCTTCCCCATCCCCAAATGACTTGTGTTCAACAACTTGTTTACTGTAACAGTACCAGGTCCATAGTCCTGTATTAATAAGCAAACTAAGAGGGACATCCAGGATCCAGTTTCCTATTTCCAAACATTCGTGTTTTCTTGGCTAAGTGACTTCTTTAAGTGGCCCTGGGCCAGAGGCTCCCAGTAAATCACTCCGGAACAGTAATCCTACCCTATAAGTTGAACAAGAGCTGAATGTTCTCTACTTTTAATGATCTGTTGTTGGGAGTGTCATGGACCACAGAGTCTAGAATTGGATTTGTTTATTATTAATCACTTTTTTCTAAGAACAAATAAACACACAAGAATGTCAGCTGGTTTGTTTGACTATTTGGAGAAGAGATAGGGAATTTATTCTAGTTTTTCTAGCAAATGTGGGCATCAGAGGGAAAGAAATGCTAAATGCTGTGCTAAATGCTTTACAATGATCTCATCTGATCCTCAGAACAAGTTTACAAAGTAGGTGATATTAGCTTCATTTTACAGTTGAGGAAACAGAGGCAAACAGAGGCTAAGTGCCTCCCCCAAAGTCGCACGGCTAAAAAATGTCTGAAGCCAAATTTGAACCCAGGACTTCTTGACTTCAGGTCCAGTGCTTTGTCTACTGACCCACCTGGCATTTCAAAAAGCTTTAGCTTTTTTCTTGGTTGTCCATTTACAAACCCAAGACAAGTGTTGACAACACTACAAAATGATATCATTACATCATGAACTCAAGAGAAGATTCCCTTTGGGGACACATCTCTATTTAGATGGGTTACCAATGGTACCTTTTTTGCTACCCATTCTATAAGGCCTAAGTTTTCCTCTGAATGAATCCCTTGGGCTCATTAAAGTCCAGTGGTCTAGTCAATGAAACTCAAGATCTGCTGCTCTTGGTTTCTGCTTTACACTACAGAAAGAGAAGGCTTCTCCAAGGTTACTGGATATGTGTTTAAATACATATCAACAAAACTAGACTTCACCAGAGAGTATTGCTGTGTGACCCTGGGCAAGTCACTTAACCCCAACTGCCTAGCCCTTACCACTCTTCTGCCTTGGAAATAATACTTAGTGTTGATTCTAAGAAGGAAGATAAGGGCTTAAAAATTATTAATAGAATATATTTCCATGTATTTCAGCCACCCTCTCCCTTCTCTACATCACCCATCAAGGCATCACCCATCAAACAGATATGTATAAATAACTTTTTTGTATGTGTTTCCACTTCTCAGTTCATTCTCTGGAGGTGACCATTCACAAGGTATTCTTCAAATATTAAATCTGTAACTGTTCCCTTGGTTCTACTTATTTCACTCTTCAGTATCTTATGTAATTCTTTCCAAGTTTTAAAAAAATCCACTCATCATTTCTTATGACCCAGTAGTATTCCATCATAACCATATACCACATTTTGTTTAGCCATTCCCCATTGATGCATAGCCCCTCGATTTCCAGTTCTTTGCCACCACAAAGAGAGCTGCTCTAAGTATTTTGGAACATATAGGCTCTTTTCCTTTTCCCCTTATGTCTGTGGGAAATATAAGGGTTTGCACAGTTTTATAGCTTTCTAGGCACAATTCCAAATGGCTCTCCAAAATGGTTAGACCAGTAGACAAAACAATTGGCTACCAAACCATTTCAGAGAGTATCTTGAACCTCGGTGAAGTTTAGGGACAACTACAAGCTTGGGAGGCAGGTGACCGAAGGTGCGACATAACTAATTATTTGTTCTGTGCCTAGCAGATAAGCTAAGCGATTCACAATACCAAGAAATCTCCGTGCCCCAAAGTTCTATCATCTGCGGGGTGAAGTTCCATCCTGTAGGGTCATCTAGAACCTGAGGAGCCAATACTAAGTTACTCAGCACCATCCCATTTGCAAGAAGAAGGATGGAAGTATAACCTCCCCCCCCTTTTTTTTCAGTGAACAACAAGTTGATGCATCTGAGGTGAGGACTCAGTTCCCTGTGTTTCTGAGGATTATTAGCAATTAAGGAACCCCAAACCAGCTGTCATTTTTAAAAATACTTTCTGTCTTAGCAACAACTTGAAGACAATGGCAAGGATTACACAACTGGGTTGAAATAACTGGCTCAGGGTCACAAGCTAGGAAGTGTCTAAAGCCAGATCTGAACCCAGGTCTTCCCAAATCCAGGCCTGATGCTCTATCCACTCGGCCACCTAACTGTCCCTCATTTAAAATAGTTTTTTAAAATATCCTTTATAGCACTTTACAAACCATTTCCCACCCCACCCCCCCAAAAAACAGTGAGGTAGTTAATGACAATATTATCTTAAAATAGGGATTCTCAGCCTTTTTTGTGTCAATGCCCCTTTGGCTGGCTGGCTGGTGAAGCCAATAAGCTCAGGATAATGTTTTTCAATACATATAATAAAAGACATAGAATTATAAAAGAAAGCAATTATATTGGGATAGTTATTCAATTTTTTTAGAAAAATTCATGAACCCCAGGATAAGAATACTGCAAGGATTTAATGCTTTAATATGAAAATAAACTATGACCTCATCCCCGTGGAACTTCCCAGTTTCCACAATACAAATTACAGATCACAGCTGGCAACCTGTTTATAATTTGTGGCCTTAGAGAACTTAATGCAATTGGGATTTATTTGCTCATGGTCACTAATGCCAAGTGTCAGGGATGGAATTTGAACCCAGGTCTTCCAGACTTTAAGTCCAGCACACTAACCCCAATGCCAATCATTTCCAGAAGCCACTAGGATCTAGGAGGATCAGGAAAGACCTCATGTAACAACAGTAGGCATTTCAAAGCTAAGGATTTTCTTTTAAACCTTTACCTTCTGACTTGGAATCGGTACTAAGTATAGGTTTCAAGGCAGAAGAGCAGTAAGAGTGAAGTAATTGGGATTAAGTGACTTGCTCTGGCTCACACAGCTAGGAAGTGTCCAAGAGCACATTTGAACCCAGGACCTCCCAACTCCATGCTTGTTGAGTCATCCAGCTGCCTGTGAAAGCTAAGGATTCTTAGGTTATCTGTTTTACATAGGGAAGGCTGAAGTGATCTGTTCAAGGTCAATATCTGTGGTAAAACTAGGGACTCGATGAATCATGTAACCATGGGGAAAATGTTCTAAATTAATTGATTAAATACATTTTTCAATTTTAAAAACTAAATAAATAAATAACATGTAAAACCCAGTGGAACTGCGCATCAACTAAGGGGGTAGGGGAAGAACACGAATCATGGAACCATGGAAAAATATTCTAAATTAATTAAATAAAAAATTTTCAATCTTAAAAAAAAAACTAACTAAATAAGTAAAACTAGGGACTAGACCCAGGTCTTCTGTCACCCACCAGACTACTACCCTTTGGCACTTAGCCTCCCCTGCTCAATGATGCCAATAAATTTAATAAGGAAAATGTTTTTTTCTTTAAGTTCCTTTGATGACATCAAAGTATTTTGCCCTCCCTTACCATCTCAACCAAGCACAATCCGCCTCTCCAGTAAAAGCTTTCGAAGTCATTTGGACCAAGAAGGATGTGTAAGATGCACATGTTGTCACTGAGTGGGAAGACACCTGGCATCCTTCTCTGATGAGCCCATACTGGGGATTTCCCTGCTCTCTCCAGGGTAGTGCTAGGGTATTCCCAGGGAGAATCCCACATCTTTTCTTATCACTCTGTTGGTATTCTATTTTCCTCTCTTACTGACTAAGCTTCTGAATGAAATCCAGACACAATAAAACAGGGGAAACTGTAACCATTTGCCTTATCTTCTGATCAATCATGATGCAGAAGGAAAGAATGACTGACCTAGGGTTACAGAAATCCTGATTATATTTGCCCATTTTCCTTCCCATTTCACTGATGTTTCTTGCTAAAATGTTTCCTAATTTGCACAGTAGTAATATCCTAGAAGCCTAAATGGAAAGAAGGCAGTGCATCCACAGGATCATAGAATCATTTCAAAATACATTTTATTGTTCTATTTTATTTTTAAATCACCCATGTTGTCTATGGGGATATGATTGGGGATGCAGACTCTAAGCGATCACCCTAGTGCAAATATTAATAATATGAAAACAGGTCTTGATCAATGAAACCCAGTGGAATTGATTGGCTACAGGGGGTGGGGGGAAGAGGGGAGGGAAAGAACATGAATCTTTGTAACCATGGAAAAATATTCTTATCTAATTAATTAAATTTAAAAATTAAAATAAAAAATTAAAATAAAATAAAATCACCCATATTTCCCTACATATACTTTACTTCTTCCACTCCCAGAAAGCTGTCTGTAAGACAGAAAATAAAATTAAAAGAGAGGGGGAAATAGTTTAACAAAAATTGAAAATATATCTTAAAAATCTAATATTATATGTAGCGTTACTCATCATGTAAAGAAGTAGGGGAGACATCTTCTCATATCTCTTCTTTCAAGCCAAGCATAGTCATTATAATTTCAAAGCAATAAATCTGGATTGCTTTCTTGTTATTACCCGTTGAGTTCTTTTAGGCATTGTATATTCTGTTTACCTGGTTCTATTTTTTTCACTTTGTATGAGTTCATATAAGTCTTTACATTCTTCTCTGTTATTCAATATTTCTTAACAGTACCGTAATATTTCATTATATTCATGTATATAACTTGTGTAGCCATTCCCTAATTCATGGCCACCTACTTCTAATGATTAAATCTTAAGTATCCCAGATCTGCTATTTGCCATAGATAACCTCATCTATAAAATCTATACAATTAGATGTCCTTTAAGATTATTTCCAGTAAAAGGTACCCTCTCTGGCCAAGCCTAGGACTTAGCCTCTCTGAAAACGTAGAATGGGCCAGAGCCTGTTATCATGATTTACTAGGCAAATGGGAAAACCCAGGAAAGAAAATTTCAGCTGGAAGCCAGCTAGTTCATGGAAGCAGAATCCTGCACATAGCCTCAGGCTCAATTTATGTTAGTTGGTTTTGCTGAAATATTTTTTCCTCCTTTTTAAAATATTCTCTTACAATGGATGGCTTCTTGGGGTCATGCAGGGAATATATTCTGACATGAAAGTGACATAAAAAAGAAGCTTCGAGTAACAAAAAATTGTGTAAAAAAGAAGTTTGCAATTTCAACAACCACCCAAAACATGAATCTCATTCAGGAGGCCAAATGAGGCAGCTAGGGAGGGGTTGAAGTGGATAGAGCTCTGGACCCAGTCAAGAAGATGTAAGTTCAAATTCTACCTCACACACTAGCTAGCTCTCTGCCCTTGGGCAAGTCACTTAACCTCTATTTGCCTCAGTTTTCTCACTATAAAAATGGAGATAATAAAGCATCTACCTCCAAGGGTGGTTGTTGTGAATATTTATAAAACACTTAGCACAGTGCCTGGAACAATGTAAGTGTATTGAAATGCTGGCTATTATTATTGTTATTAAATTGAATGGTTTGATCCACAATGGCGATACCACTCTGGTGGTAACCAGAACCAGAATTCAAACCTAAGGGTCACCAGGGACTTTGAATCCTGTGTGTTTCCCACAGTGCCACATTGCTGATTTGAGAACAAAGCCCACACTTTTGTGGAACCCAACAGTGTTATCACAAAGAAAATTTCCTAATTCATTACTTGAGAACTCCCTAAAATGAAGTCTCAAATCTTTCAAAACTTCCTTAATACATAATAAATTTTGCCATTGGATGATTAACCTAATCAGATTAATTCAGAAAGACATTGAGAGGCTGTTCACACAGAAAATTTTGAATTATAAGAATTGAATTTTATTAGGCTCAAGAAATATATTTTCTAGTAAATACTTTTGGGGAAAATGTTTATTCAAGATCAATCAATTCTATATTTATAATTGTCTCCAGTCAGGAGAATCTAGACCCAACAGTTGCTGCTGCATATCCCTGAGGTTCTCTGCTGGCCTCATCTTTTCTATGTGGAAAATGGGGACACATCTAGCAATGTGCTTAGAGAGCATCAAAATCTTTCTGACCTTTTCTACACCAAATTATAGCCCAAATCAGTTTAATTTTCTGCTAAGTAGTGCTAAGAACTGAGGGGCTCACTGTCTGACTTGGGTCACACCCTCCCAACATTACTCTCATTTCTTATAGGAGAATAAAATGAATTTCCTGCATTCCTAATACAAACACTTATATGGAAGGGCAATGGGGGGGGTACACTATTCAATTTCTCTGGGTTCCTTCACTTTTTCACACTCTGTCAACTCTTAGATCAACTAAGCTACCTACTTTGGTCCCTGAAATAGAGATTTAATTATTCTAGAAGCCTTGGTGCCCAGCTTTTGTTCTAGGTTCTATTATTATCTTAGTGACTTGGGTCACCTCCCACTAAAACACTCATCTTCAGTCTCCATCTTCCAATTTATGACATTAATTGCTTAATATATATTGCTCGTCAATATTTTTTGCTGAGAAATTTTTTAGATTAATAAAAAGTATTATTAAAATGAAAAGAAATAGATAATAAGATACTCTCCTGAGTACCTATTGGTTACTTTTTGTTAGTACTGATAATTGTGAACACTTACTATCCTGTAACTATAATATCTTTTCATTAGTGCATAACAACAGATAGTTTGCAAGATTCTATTAGAAATCCATGTAGACTCTTTTTTTTTCCTAAGAGTTTCCTCATCCAACCCACTGCCAGTCTTTTCTCTTCACTAACTTTTCTGGCTGAAAACAAACAGATTAATATCACTCAGGAGTCATCTGCTGAAAGCCTGGCTAGAGAGAAGGTGTACCCAGGGAAGAAATTATAGAATCTTCATGTTGGGGCAACTACAAGGCACAGTGGCTAGAACACCAGGTCTAGAGTTGGGAGGACCTGGGTTCAAATATGGCCTTGGATACTTCCTAGCTATGTGACCTTGGAAAAGTCACTTAACCCTATTTGCCTAGCCCTTATCTTTTTGTCTTAGAGTTGTTACTAAGTCAGAAAGTAAGAGGGTTTTTTTTAGTTTGTTTGTTTGTTTGTTTGTTTGTTTTTAACGAACTTCCATGTAGAAAGGGACTTCAGGTCCAAATCCTAGTCAAATCCTGTAAGATGTGGAGGTGAGTGAAGGGACCTTAGCAGTCATATGTTGTAACACACACAGACTAAGATAAAACTTTACCCTTTTGTTCTTAATACTTTACACAGATACATTAAGATAAAACTTGACTTTAGGTTAAGCAATTTCCCCAAGGACACATAGGTAACAGAGTCATAATTCCAACTCAAATCCTCTGGTCCTAAGACTAGGGCTCTTTCTATTGTGAATATTTTATACATCATAGGATCATAGATACAGAGTTGGAAGATATCCTAAATGTCAACCCACTTATAGGTGAGGAAACTGAGGCCTAAAGGGATTTAGAAAGTTACCCAAGGTTACATAGGTGGTAAGCAGCAGATCCAGCCTTGGAGTCAAAAGCCTTTGACTCCAAATACAATCCGCTATACTTCTGAATACTGACATCCCTAAAAAGTGTTCATGAAGACTCCCAGCATTCAGTGTATCTTCTCCTAAAATAAGAGTGGGTAAAGGAAAAATTGGGAAACGAAATGAGAACTATGCAAGAAAATTATGAAAAGAGAATCAACAGCTTGATAAAAGAAGTACAAAATGTCACTGAAAAAAATAACTTCTTAAAAATCAGAATTGGTCAAGAAGAAGGTAATGGCTCCATGAGACATCAAGAAACAATAAAGCAAAATCAAAGTTTGGGAAAAAATAGAAGGAAACATGAAATATTTCTTTCTTTCTTTTTTTAAAACCCTTACCTTCCATCTTGGAGTCAATACTGTGTATTGGCTCCAAGGCAGAGAATAGTGGTAAGGGCTAGGCAATGGGGGTCAAATGACTTGCCTAGGGTCACACAGCTGAGAAGTGTCTGAGACCAGATTTGAACCTAGGACCTCCTGTCTCTAGGTCTGGCTCTCAATCCACTGAACTACCCAGCTGCCCCCCATGATATATTTCACAGGAAACAACTGATATGGAAAATATAGATTGAAATTGAGGAGAGATAATATAAGAATCACTGGACTAACTAAAAACTATGAACAAAAAAGGATCCTACATAACATATTTCAAGAAATTCTAAAGGGAAATTACCTGAATATCTTAGAACCCAAGAGCAAAATAGAAATGGAAAGAATCCACTGGTCACCTCCTGAAATTCCCCATTTGCCTCTTGAAAGAAATCCCAAATAAAAACTCCCAGGAATATCATACCAAATTCAGAACTCTCAGATCAATGATAAAAGATGTAAGCAACCAGAAGGAAAGAATTCAAGTGCCATGAAATCATGGTGAGGACCATACAATACTTAGCTAAACAATACACTGGAATGGAGGGTTTGGAATATGATATTCAAGAAGGCAATGGAGCAAAGATTGTAATCAAGAACTTACCTAGAAAACTGAGTATAACCCAGAGGAAGAAAATGGATATTTTAAAAAACAGAGTACTTTCCAAATATTCTTTATGAAAAGACCTGAACTAAATAGAATATATGACATACAAACAGGAGACTTAAAAGAAGCATGAAAAGGTAAACATAAGTGAGAAATCTTAAGGAACTAAATAAGGTTAAAGTGTTTACATTCTTATACGGGAAGATGACATGTAATCCCTCAGAATTTTTTATTATCAACAGGGGTCTTAAGAAGATAGAGGGAGTTGAAAGAGGGAGTCTACTAAGACAGAGAACTGGTATGATTCTATCATGTTAACATGATCCCTAAAGAAAAATGGGAAGGCGAGAAAGAGGGATGAACTGGGAGAATGGGGCAGTGAGAAGAAGAAAAGAGAAAATTATCTCCCACAAATGGAAGAATTTATACAATAGAGAATATTAGGGAGGGGGCAGGAAACATGTAAACTTCACTTTCAAATGAACTGGTTTAAGGAAGGAAAAATAAACACACAGATGGTTAAGTACAGAAATTAATCTTACCCAACAGGGAAGTAGGAAGAAAAGTTAAGAAAAAGGAGATGAGGGTAAGAGAGGCAAAGGTCAGAAACAAAATAGACTTAAGGAGAGAACAGCATGAAAAAGAGAAGAATAAAAGTATAAGGGACTTGGATGGAGGGAAATATACAGTAATCATATCTGTGAATGGGATAAATGTACCTAGACAAGGGAAGAAAATAATAGATTAGAAAGCAGAATTCAACCATACATTGTTTACAAGAAGTACACTTGAAACTGACTAAAGAAGAATCTTGTTTGTATTAAGTGAAGCAAAAAAGGCAAGGGGAGCAATCATGATCTTGGAAAAAAAGCAAAAATAGACTTAATTTAAAAAGATAAACCGAGAAATTAATATTGATATTAAATAGTATATCAATAAGTTCAATATTAATCTTAACAAAATACTTAATAGAATTATATATAAAATAGAATTATGACATCCCCTTATCTGACCATAATCCATTGACTTTTCACCTCTCCCTCTGTCTTTCCTTAACAAAATCCCATTCCTCTTCCACATCCTGACTTCCAATCCTTTACCCACTCAATTGTTTCCCCCACCATCTCTCCTGCACTAGCCATTATCTCTTCTCCCCATCTTGCAAACCAATTCAATTCTACACTGTTTTCCTCTCTTGAACCCTTAGCTGCCTTATAATATCACCAATTATGCCCAGCCAGATCTCAGTATTGGATCATTCTCACCATTCCCTGCTTTTATGTATACTGCTTATATGTATACTGCTGAATGAAAACAGAGAAAATTATACAATTATTCTCACGGGATCCACAACAAATTTATGTTACACAATTTCATCTGGGCCCTCTGCTGATATACAATTCTATTTTAACTTCCTTATCAGCTCACTATCCCATTCTCTACAGTGGTTCTTCTCAAACTTTTCAACCTTCCTTAAACCTCCCATGAGTTCCTCTCCTTCCCCTCTGTAATGGAGAAAGGTTTGTAGGTGGTAAAAGAAACAGGATCTAGGAGAGACCACTGATGTTTAGGGTTGGCTCAGAGGGAAGAGAGGGGTTTTGAAGATTTTTCCCCTTTCAACCTTCTCTCCTTAGCTATGGCTGCTCACCCAGATTTTCTCTTGTCCCTCTTGTACCCCCATCCACTACTAAAGACTAAAATGTTTCTTCTTAAGATATCTCTCCCCCTTGAAGCTGTTCACTCACACTTGATTCAAATTTTGGGAAAGGATAACTACTTTAATGTCAAATAACTCAATCAGGGTAATACAAAGGAATGGCTGGCAGGGAAAGAATGGGAAAGGAAAGTGGGGAAAATGGAGTCCCTTCATAACCCCCTTTCCCTCCCTCCTCAAGTTTGGGGGGAACTCAGGCTTTGGCAGCATGAGACCCCTGAGAGATAGTCAGGTTGACTGACCCTGGGTTTGGCCCCTTGGACACAGTTCAGTCCCAGGGCAACAGGAGCTGAGGTAAAGTCGGAAGATATTCAAAAGAAGAGATTCAAAATGTCTTTCTCCGGTTCCTCTTCAGTAGACTTTTCAATTGGGAAATGTTGGCAGGGGGGAAGGATTTCCAGTCACAAGCAGGAAAAAGGTGGGTAACCCTCAGGAGAATATTTTAACCAGCCCTCTTTCTCCAGCTTCTCCAAATTGAGAGACCAACTGAAATCCCAGCCAGAATCTTCTGGTTTCTCTCAACATTCCAGACCTTCTGGGACCCCTCTCCCATCGAGGTGATCAGATCCACACACTCTTCAGCCTGGCACTTTTTCTTTAGGGCCCGCCTCTGTCACACCTCTCTCAGTTGAGAAATGTTTCATATTTTATGGGAAAAAATCAAGGCCATTTCCCACAAACTCCTTTTTCTCTCCTCTTCTTTATCTATCATTCAGATGTATTCAGCCACCATCTCTTCCACTCATCTCATATGTAGGAGTGCCCTTACTCTTTACCAAGGCTAACTTAACATTTGCCTGTTCAATTTCCTTCCACCCTGTCTCCTACAACAGATTTCTCCCTGTCATCTCCATTCTTTCCCTTGTTTTCAGTCTTTCCCTCTCTAATGGCTCATTCCCTATTATCTACAAACATGCTCCTGTCTCCCCCATTCCAAAAACAAAAACAGAAAAACCTCACTTGCTCCTTCCATCCTTGCTAGCTATCATTCTGCTCCTCTTCTGTCCTTTGTAGTTAAACTCTTCAAAAAGGCCATCTACAATAGGTGCATGACACATCTCCTCTTGCTCTCTTCTTAACCCTTATAATCTGGCTTCTGACCTTATCCCTACAATGAAAGTGCTCTCTCAGAAGCTACTAAGGATATTTTAGTTGCCAAATTCAATGGCCTTTTCTCAGACCTTATTCTCCTTGAGCTCTCTGGAGCCTTTGGCATGACTAATCTTTCTTTCTTCCTTGATACTCTCTTCTAGGTGTCGAGGACACCATTCTCTCCTGGTTCTCATACTACTTGACTATTTCTTCTTTGTGTCCTTTGCTGAATCTTCTTCCAGATCACATTCCCAATCATAACCTTCCTCTTCTCCCACAGATTTAATTGCTATTTCTTTGGGGATGATTCTCAAAGTTATCTCTCCTGCCCCAAACTCTCTGCTGACCTCTTGAATCTTGAATTGCCTTTCAGACGTCTCAAACTAAATGTCCATTAAACATTTTAAACTCAACATATTCAAAATAGAATTATCTTTCTCCTTAACTTTCCTTTTACTGGAGAGAGCACCATCATCCTCCCAGTTCCTCAAGCTCACAACCTTAATTCTTTGCTATCTCTTACCCAACATATCCAAGCTCTTGCCAACACTTATTGATTTCATTTTTGCAACATCTGTCTATATGCTCTCTTCTCTTCTCAGATACTTTCATCACTATAATACAAGCCTTCCTCACCTCACACCTGGATTGTTGCAATAACCTGGTGGTGGGTCTGCTTGCCTCAAATCCATTCGAATCCATCTTCCATTTGGCCACTGAAATGATTTTCCTAAAGCACAGATCTGACCATGCCATCGTCCTCAGTATAGTCCAATGGTTGTTTTTCTATTCACTCCATGAACAAATACAAATTGCTCCGTTGGCATTCAAAGCCCTTCATAATCTAGTCCTCTCTTACCCTTCCAGTATTCTTACAAACCTTAATCCCCAGTAGATACCCTGATCCAATGACAGTGGCCTCCTGGCTATTCAATGGAGAAGACCTTCTATGGCTCCATTCTGCTTTCTTCAGCTTTAGAATCTCTATCCACTGTGCTACTTAGCTGCCCCAATATAGACCTTTAGAAATCGACAGGATTGTATGTCTCCCTTAAGTTTTCCAGGATAAATACCTCCATAGTTTCTCAAAAGACATGATTTGTAAACTCATCATCCTTGTCACCATCTTCTGGACACACTCCAGTTTGTCACTGTCCCTCCAAACATGGCCTCTGAGAGACCAGATCCCAGCCAAGGCAGAAATACGGTTCCAATTCAGCCCAGAAGTTTTTTGGGGGGGAGGGGATCCTATAATCACAGATCCATAGATTTAGTGATAGAAAGAACTTCAGAGATTTTCTAGTCCACCCAAGTTCACAGATAAGGACACTAAAGCCAAGAGAAGTTATAGATTTTGCCCAAGATCACAGAGCTGGAATTCAAATTCAAGTCCTCTGATTTCAAACCCAGCATTCTTTCCACTGTCCCAAATTAGCCTCATGAAAACTTTAAGGGCCTCTCTTATGGTGATTTTTAAAGAGTGTTTATACATACATACCCATATATAAGTTTAGGACATCATGTATGGTACATTGTCTTCACCAAACACACTTTTGTTTACAGTCAAATTCTTTGAGTGAAAAGGGGAAGGTGGAGAGAGGAGACGTGAAAGGAAAGAAATGAGCTATGCTATTTACTTTCTAATAGGTATGGTATTCTCTTGCTGCAAAGCAGCAACTAGAAGCTGCCTCCAAGCAAAGATGGCCCAGTGGATATAGATTGCTGGGAATCAAATCTGGCCTCAGATATTTACCTAATTAGGTTACCCTGGGCAAGTCACTTAACCCCATCTGCCACAGTTTCTTCAACTGTACAGTGGGGGATAATAATAGCACCTGCCTCCCAGTGTTGTTGTAAAGATAAAATGAGATTTTTAAAGTACTTTGAAAAACTCTAAAGTACTATGTAAATTCTAGCTATTATTATTGCTTTTTAAATGTTTTAGTGATGGCCTTTTTAAAAAAACTATCGTCAATATCTCACTCCTAGTTAAAAAAAAAAAAAAACCTGTAAAAATAATACAGGTCACATTTCAAATAATCTGCCTCACTTTCAACCTATCATTCACCTCCTCTCTGCTGAGGGAAAGGAGGCATGCCATGACTCGCCATCAATCAGTCATCTAAAGTCACTGATAGCCTTTCTTCCTTTCCCTCTTTTTCTCTTTCTTCCATTCCTTCCTTTCTTCTCTCTTTCTCAGACCCGTCCTACCTGGGTGACCCTGGGTGAATCACTTAACCCCCACAGCCACTAGCCCTTACTGCTCTTCTGCCTTGGTACCAGTTCTTAGTACTGAAGGTAAGGGTTTTAAAAGAAAAACTGCCTCTTCTTTTGATGCTATTGGGGAATTACTTTCTTACATTCTTTATTTGTATCAATTATTCATCAGTTTTAGCTATCAGATCTTTCTCGGAAATAATGCTGTAATTTTTTTCCTCTTGTGAAATCTTCAGAACTCCAAACTTAAAAACAAAAACAAAACAAAACAAAACACTGTGGCGACTGTCTCCCCCACCTCCACCCCCGTCTCTGTCTCCCTCTATCTCTCCCTACCCCACCCCCTATCCCATCTCTGTCTCCCTCCTTCTCCATCTCCCTCCCTCTCTGACGCTCTCTTTCTCTGTCTCTGTCCCTCTCTCGGTCTCCACCAGGCTCTGTCTCTCCGCACCCCCCCCCCCCCATTCCATAAACATCCCCACCCAGTCTTCAGTAAAACAACCTGTCTGAGCTACTTCCCCAGCCTGTTGACAACCACTTCTAGGACTTCTAGGAAAGAATCTGGGGAGAGAAACAAAAACAGCCCCGTCTTCCCCCCTTCCCCCCAGTTCTGTAGAGCCCGGCCAGAGTTTGTGGTCCTGGATGCCAAAGCACGCTCCTTTCACGTGCAGAAGGAAGGCGAGAGGGCTTAGCCGGGCAGAGCGGATGGGAACCCGAGAGGCGGCAGCTGCAGCAACTCCACTTAGCTCCACCCAGCTCCATGTGAACGGAGCGTGGCCGGGCTGTGTGCTGTGGCCATTAGGTGGCTGGAGCCGCCGCCGAACCCGGCCGGACTAGCTCGTGCTTCACACCCAGAGACCAATCCCAAAGCAGCGAGAGCAGCTTCCGGTCCTTACTGCCCATCCTCAGCGGTTTTCTCTCTCTCTCCTCCTCCTCCTCCCTTTTCCCTACTGGACCGGCTCCGGGAAAACACTCCACTGAGTGGGTCCTTCCTTCAAGATAAACACCGTCACGGGAACGGAGGAGGGGGTAGCATTCGGGGCTAAAAAAAGAGCCCACAGGCAATGTTCTAAGAAAAGTTCTCCTTTTCACCCAGCTCCTAAAAACCTCCCCAGAACATCCCTCTCATCTGTGCTAGCATTTTCCGGCGAACTTTATGGTTACGTCCGAATGGCAGCTCCCTGCCAGCGGAGAGTCTTGTCTTTCTATTTAATGAGAAGTATTTTTGCACATAGAAAGTGCTTCATAAAAGACTTTCCTCATTCAAATGTCAGCTGTTCCTCATAAGAATCCCATGGAATGGATGTTATTCTTCCCATTTCCCCAATAAGGAAACTGAGGCTTTGCAAACAACGTGCTATGTAAGCTCTAGCTATTATTATTAATTTTAGAATTTCTGTGGCGCTGGGTTCAGTAACTGAGCCAGAGAGAAAAGGCAGGCTCCCAGGAAGGAACACCAAGTCAACGTGAAGCCAGAGTTCCTGAGGAACACTGGTGATGGTTATTTTAATTAGCTTCCTTCTGAGTGCTGGAATCACACCTCCTCTACCGAAGGCTTTTTGGTCCTGGCTCAGCTGCTTGCCAATGCTTCAAATTAACTTCTTTTTGCTTTGTATGTATTTATGTGGGCATAAGTTGTTTCCTCCATAAGTGTAACTTCCTTGAGGACAGGGACCCATTCATTTTTGTCTTTGAATCTATCCTCAGTGCTTGGCACACCGTAAGCACTTAAATGTTCCTCCACTGATTCACATTTCCTCAATCAATTAACCAGTACTTGGTGTTGGGAGGTGGGTGGATTGGGTCATGAAATTACATGTGTTCGGGGGTTCTCCTTTCCTCCAGCACAGGTGAAATCTGGAGCTGGCGTCCTTCACAGGGCCCCGTATTTGCCAGTATTGATCCAAGGGGAAGGAGGTTCTTTTTAAATTATTCTCAAGTTTATAGACTGAATGCCCAGCATCTTTAACCCCTAGAGCTCTGCCGGTAGCCCTCATCTTTGCATTTAAGCTCTATCCCCTTACCCCACCCAACTTTCTTAGGATAGAAATCTCCTGCTGATAGGGTGAATGTCTGCAAGCAACTAATACCTTCTGTATTGTTGCCCAGTTATAAGAGATCCCCATTTGGGTTAAATGTCCCACGGGGCGGGGAACCCACTAACTGTGCTAAATACTTTACAAATGTTATCTTATTTGATCCTCACGACAAACTGAAGTAAATACTATTTTATTATCATGCCTATTTTACATTTGAGGAAATTATAGCAGACAGAGGTGAAGAGACTTGCCCAGGATCACACAGATAGTAATCTGGTCCATGTGGTACACCCTAACTGCCTTCAACTCCTCTCTGTACAATAGATAGATAGATAGATAGATAGATAGATAGATAGATAGATAGATAGATAGATAGATGGATGGACGGACAGATGATAGATAGATAGATAGATAATAGATAGATGATAGACAGACAGACAGACAGACAGACAGACAGATAGATAGATAGATAGATAGATGGATGGATAGAGCTAAATAGTTGTTTTATTTTTTTCTATGCTCTTTGTGCAGTTTCTGAGGCCAAAGGAATCAGTTGTTTCTACTATATCACTGGCTTTGTCCAATTTTTAATAACTAGTTTCTTTCCTATCAGTTTTAAAGATACTACTCTCTAGGCTCTGTCTTCTCTGTTTCAGTCTCCTTTGCTGATTGATTATCCATATTGTAAAAATTAAAATTAAATCTCAAATAATAAAAAGCCATATTTTAGGAGATTTATTAATGATCATTAGAAATCAAGGAATAACGAGGATACAAAATAAAGACCACATGCCCATGACTGATCAGCCAGTTCAAACGCCTGCCTTACCACCACCAAACTCTGGACAGGAAGTAAAGAGCTCCAAGAGGACTGCCCACTTGCTAATATCCTCTGTCTACAGGAAGTCCATAAGGACAGGAAGTCAGTGGGCTCCCATGAAGTCAGTGGGCTCCCATGAAATGTAGTTCTCTTTTACGGTAACATATTTTCAATTATACAATATCATGCCAAATAACTATGAGACTTCCTTCTCCAAAGCTTTGTCCTGGACCCTCTTCTCTCCTTTCTCATTTAGAGACCTCAACAGCTCTTGTGGATTCAGTATTATCTTAGTTCATATGACTCCATATATATGTATATGGATACAACCTTTTGCTCATTAAACTTTGCAAGCTTTGGAAACTCTCCATGAAGTGCATATTTGAGAATATTGTGAATACTTGGGTCATCATGGAAGTAATCCTATCTCCTAAGGATTGTTGTGGTTCAGTAGTTTCAATTATGTCTGAATCTTTGTGACCCCATTTGGGGTTTTCTTGGCAAAGATGCTGGAGTGGTTTGCCATTTCCTCCCCCAGCTCATTTGAGAGATGAGGAAACTGAGGCAAACAGGATTAAGTCACTTGCTTGTTCAGGGTCACACCGCTAATAAGTGTCTGAGGCCAGATTTGAACCCAGGAAAAGCATCTTCTTGACACAAGGCTCAGCACTCTAGCCAATGAATCACTTAGCTGCCTTCTCCTGAGAATATCAAAATACCAAAAGTGGAAATAGAATATTTCCACTTTTTGCCCAAACAGATATTTAATTTCTGCTTTCTCAAGTGTGGCCTTAAATAGCACTTGAGAAATCTATTTTGATTCTCCTGTGCTGAGCAAACATTTCCAAACTTTCCTTTTCCCAAAGGACAACTAATTTCTTAGTAAACTTTTGCCCTCTGCCCCCCCCCCTTTTTTTAATTTCCCTGGTGAAAAGCTTGGGCATCTCTCCCTTTCTAGGAGGACTTGCAGATACCAATGTTTGAGGTGCTGATCCATGCTTTGGATATTGGATGAATTACAGGTGTTGTCTTTATGAATTACAACTATTCAGTAATTGCAGCAACTGAATCTGAGTTGGTTAGGGCATATTTTTATGCATGAGAAGGTAGTTGCAGAGGATTTGAGGAACAGAAGACTCATTAAATTTCCTTATCTATAAAATTAGGGTGTTGGGATTGGTTGATGTGTAATGATTTGTTCTATCTTAACACTGTGATTCTGTCATCTACCTGCAAACATAATTGATGATTCATAATCTTAGGAACATGATAATTTCTGTTACTATAGTTCACAACAGTCAAAGTGCTGGCTGGCATCCATAGATTGTAAAGTCTACTATCTTTACAGTCACAGTATAATAACAAATGATGCTATATATAAGATTTTAAAATGTGTAAATCATTTTACACATATCTTACTTGAGTCTTGCAATAACCCTATGGGGTGCTATAGTTATTATTATTATTCTCATATTACAAATGAGGACTTGGGCCCAGAAATTAAGTGACTTGAATATAGACATGCAACTAATAATTGGAAAAGGCAGAATTTGAATCTGACTTTGAGGATCATAGATTTAGAACTGGAAGCAACTCCAGAGACTACCTAGTCCAACCCCCTTCATTTTGTAGGTGGGATTTGAACTCAGTTCTTCTGGATCTCAAATTTAGTACCCTAGGTACTACATCATGTTGCCTTTTCTTATTCAATTTTCCCATTGCCAAGTTATAATCTTATCAATAGTGCATCACAGGGACAATTAGGTAGCACAGTGGATACAAAGCCATTGTCCAGACTATTGACCAACATTGGGAAGACCTGGGTTCAAATCTAGTCTTAGTTATATGACTCTGGGCAAGTCACTTAACTCCATTTACCTTGCTTTTGTCTTAGAGTTGTTACTAAGACAGAAAGTAAGGGTTAAAAATAAAGTGCATCACAGAAGGTCAAGAGGAGTTCAACAGATTGGAAATCAGGGAAAAAAGGAAGACTCTGCTATCTCCAGAGACACTGAAGACACTACTATTATTCCTCCCCACCTAGAATAAACTTTTAGAGGTAAATAGTTGATATTAGAGATGAGAACTTTCATAAGGAAAAAAATAAAAGCAACTGGATGTGGCTCTACCCAGCAAACTTTGTTCATATGTCTAGGCTTCCCTTCTTCAAAAACATTTTTTAGTTTCTAAAGTGAATTAATGATTTAAAACAGGCAGACAGCTGCATCCAAGGCAGGAATGGGGCTGAAATCAAAACATATTCTTTTTGCTATAGCTATAAGAGCAGAACAGTCCTTTCTTGTTATGGTTTAGGCATCCCACCCAGTATCTTGAAATGGTATGCTAATTAAAAGAAAGACTGGACCATTTGGGTATGGGTGGCTGCCAATGCCATTGACATAAGAATGGTGAGATCGATCATGAGACTACCAGAGCCAATGGCACATTATACCTTGAAGAGAAGCCTCCATGCTCCACTCTTGGGCATTCAAGGAATGAAATCTAGAATATGGGGAAGGTGGTAGAATCATACTAAGCTCAGGGCAAATGTGTCTGCAGTGGGAATTTGCTAGATTAAAAACCCAACACCACCAAAGAACTCCAAATTTGACTATAGAGCTGTAGCTGCATCCATCAGAGTTGTTGGGTTGCTGGTCAGATCTTGGGATGGCAATGTCCCATTTCCCCTTTCTCTGACTGTGTTACGAGAGAGAGAGAGAGAGAGAGAGAGAGAGAGAGAGAGAGAGAGAGAGAGAGACAGAGAGAGAGAGACAGAGAGAGAGAGACAGAGAGAGAGGGAGAGAGGGAGAGAGGGAGAGGAGAGAGAGAGAGAGAGAGAGAGAGACAGAGACAGAGACATAGACAGAGACAGAGAGAGACAGAGAGAGACAGAGAGAGAGAGAGAGACATAGAGAGAGGAGGGAGAGAACAGACAATAATAGATTTTCTTTCCCAATTTCCTTGCCAAAGGAGACTAAGAAAACACAGGTTCCTTTGAAAGAAGTCCAAATGAATGCTGGTTCCTTTGGGAGGAGTAAATATATGAAGTCAGTCATCAAAAAACACTATGAATCAATCAATCAATCAATAAACATTCATTAAGTGCCTATTATAGGGTAGCTCCTTGGTGCAGTGGATAAAGCACTGGGCAAATATCATTCTGAGTTCAAATCTAGCCTCAGATACTAGCTATGTGACCCTGGCCAAGACACCTAACCCTCTTGGCCTCAGTTTCCTCATTTGTAAAAGAGAACTGGAAAAGGAAATGGCAAACAACTCCAGGATCTTTGCCAAGCAAAACACAAAATGATGTCACAAAGAGTTGGATAGGGTAAAAACAACAAAAACAAGTGCCTACTATATGCCAATCACTGTGCTAAGTCCTGGAGCTACAGTCATTGCCCTCTCAGAGTTTGCAATCTATGAGGAAGACAATATGCAAATATATGTATATATAAATGAAGTTATCCAAAAGATAAATAGGTAACAATTAATAGAGGCACTGGAATTAAGAGGGGTTGGGGAAAACTTCCTGTAGGTAGGATTTTCAGTTGGGACTTAACGGAAGCCAAGAAGGTCAGAGAAAAGGATTTGAGTTCATAGGAAATTAGATTGAGAGCTGAAAGAAATCTTGAAAGTCATTGAGTCCTTTCCTCTTGGGTAGTAGAGTAGAAAAAGTACAAGACTGGAAATTCTAGGTCCTAGGTTCTAATCCCACCTCCACCATCTATGAAATGAGATATTTGCAAAGCATTTAGCATAGTGCCTGACCCATATTAAACACTTAATAACACTTAATCCTTCCCTCTCTTAATGCCTGTATGACTTTGAGCAAGCAACTTGACCCACTAAGCCTCAGTTTCTTCGTAATCAGGTGGGTTGTACTCAGTGACTTCTAGGTCCCTTCTAGCTCTGCATTCATAATCCCATAATCCTTCATGAGGAACCTGAGGCCCAGAGTTTAAGTGACCTGCCTGAAATCACAGTGTATAGGACCAGTAGTAAAAGTCCTGACTTGAATCCAAATCCTAAAGTTCAAGTTAAGTAAGTGCTCTTTCCATTCCAACACAGAATTATGAACGGATTCCTTAAATTCCCTCTCACCAGGAATAACAAGCAGTGTTCTCTTCAGGCTCCCTTTCTATAGATATTCAGGCAACATGAGGGAGTCTGGGTGCTGGACAGAGTGGTATTTTGTGTTTGCCAAAATGAGTGGTCCCAAAAGGTTAAAAGTTCTTGGCTTTTTAAGATCTCAGGGAAAAGTGGGGAGATAACATCAATTCCAAGCTGCAATCTGAACATGATTTTGATAAAAAGAAGAGTCAATCAGTCAACCAACCAACATTTATTAAGCATCTATTATGTTCCACACACTATGCTAAGAGATAGGGAGAGTATCAAACTAAAGCGGAGTCTTGTGGATTCTGAACCATTCATTGGTCAGATTTGCCAAAAGAGATAAGGATAGATCATTTTTTTTGTCGTTTTCAACTCTTTCTTTTGTCAGCTGAGAACATCAAGACCTGGAGAAATAAAATGCTTATTTTATTGGTAGGTAGCACAAAATTGGTGGGAGTAGGGGGACAGCTGACAAACTGGATGACAAGATTCTAAAATGTTTTGATAATCTATGACAGTGGATCAGGTCTCATAAGAAGAAATTTAATAAGGATAAATGTAAAATCCCATACCTGAGTTTTAAAAAATCAACTTCATGAGTACAAGATGCAGGAGTAGTAAGATTATATTTTTTTGATGAGGGAGAAGTGGATTACAATATCAATATGAATCAAATTACCAAAGACTACCAAAATTACTTTTCTAACAATTAGAGCTATCTCAAATGAGAATCAGATGAGTTCTCTTTCCCTAGAAATTCTTAAGCTAAGGAAGGAGGATCACCTTTTGGCTGCTGTTGAAGAGGTAAAGAGGTTCCTTCCAGCTTTTATGCTCTATGGTTCTTCCTGATTGCAATCAAGGAGTCTTGACTATATTCTTGCTAGATGGGGAAACGGCATAATTAGTAAAATAACCCTTGTGATGACTCTGTATGACATTGAACAATTATTCTCACACCTGAAAGTGGGTTTCTTAACAATAAGTCTAATGGACATTGTTACAAGGGAATCACTTTAAAAGACTGATATATATTAATTTAAGGTCGCCAAGGAATCAGCTATGTAATTCCTAAATGAAAAACTCAAGTCAGCCGTCAGCCTTTTTTGGAGTTTAATTACAATAGGAGCAAGAAAGGAATTAGAGATATATATATAGAGAGAAAGGGGAGAGAAGGGAATAGGGCTTAAATACCCCTTCTGTTTAGGCTGGGCCAAAAGGCCCAAGCCCTTAGATAGCTGGGGCAAAGAAAAGAGATCAGTCCCTTTCACTCACGTGTCCAAAATGGAGAAACAGTCTCAGAGGCCCCCACCTTCAGCTTCCTTCAGAGCAAGCTTCCTCAGAGCCCAGGAACAACACCGACCCAAAAAATACTCCACCACTCCTTCAGTCTCCAGACCCTCCTATCTTTAAGGACACCATCCAAGTTGCCTCCCCTCAGTCCTCACATCTACCAATCACTCTTCATCAATTTCCCTGTCAATGGAGGCTCTCGCTTAACCCAGGACCGCCCAGAGGTTTCTGGCTTTTGCACATGTCTGTTGAAGGTCATATTTTCAAATGATTAAATCTATACTCCTTTGCTACAGCCCTTTCTAAATCCTGTTAACTTGAGTATGGTAGAGATTGGAATAATTAAATTTTGATCTAGGCTGCAGCCCTTACTCAATCCTATTAGGACTGAATAGGGTGGAGATTTATTCCAAGTATCTCCAT